>NC_071094.1:35720839-37198339 GCF_027358695.1 Spea bombifrons
CAGATTTGCACATATACTGGTGGTGCGGCTGTGCCATCTTCAGACCTTAAGCCTGGCACTGGCATTACAACATAAGGATCCCCTTAAAATGAGCAAGGCAAAGCACGCTTTCTTGGCAGAGGTAATTACGTCTCTTAAGAAGCGGCCTTTGCCTCATCAAACAAGAGTTGAGGTTCTCCCTAAACAGCGATCGACTGTCCCACTGACCACAAGGACACAGAATGAGGCCCAACTATGATTCAGTACCTGCCGCCTATTCCTATGAAAGGCGCCCACTCACTCGCATTGGCAAGGGTTGGGGTTTCAGCTTTCTCGCTTTACAATTCAGTTTGCCGGTTTGTCCAGCCTCAAGGGCTGAGCTGGCCCTGTATAATGCACAATGTGATAGGCGAAGAGACTTATTATTTATGTTTTATATAGCACCATCAGATTCTGTAGCGCTGGACAACGGGTAGACAGGACATAGCAAGTAGTATGTAACATAAATTGACTTACAGCAACAACAGGTGAGGAGGTCCCTGCGCAAAGGAGTTAACAATCTAGAGGGATTTAGTGCCATGGTAAGGGATGGGGCAGCCACACTAGTGTAAGTACTGCATTAGAGAGACTAGGAGAGGTGAGCTAAGGGAATATGGGGGGGGGGTGTTAATGTGCAATATAAGCGCCCTTAAAGAAGTGGGGAAGAGGGATTTTTTGAAGGATCGAAGGCAGGGAGAGAGACGGATAGACTGGGGGAGGGCATTCCAGAGGATAGGGGCAGCCCTGGAGAAATCTTGTAAGCGTGCATGAGAGCTAGAAATCAGAGGAGAGAAGGAGATCATTGGATGAGCAGAGAGAGCGGCGTGGAGTGTATTTAGAGATGAACGAGGAGATGTAGGGAGGGGAACCGAAGGGCTTTGAAGGTAAGAGTAAGGATTTTGAAATGAATCCTGAGGCGCACAGGAAGCCAGTGAAGAGACTGACAGAGGGGAGAGATGTTAGTAAAGCGATGAGAGAGTAAGATAAGTCTGGCAGCAGCATTCATGGTGGATTGTAGAGCGGTGAAGCTGTTAAGACCAGCTTAGACAGAGTTACAGTAATCAAGATGGGAGACAATCAGGGCATGGACAAGAGCCTAAGTGGCATGCTGTGTTTGGAAGGGAGGGATGGATGCTGGCAATGTTTTTTAAGATGGGGACGGAGACAGACTGAATGTGGGGGGTGAACGAAAGGTCAGAGGTCAAGGGTGACACCAAGACTGCGTGTGCATGAGTAGACTGGGAGATGATGGCGCAATCAACAATGAGGGAAATTGATGGGGGAGTCTTAGCATCGGAAGGCGGGAAGATGAGAAGTCCTGTTTTGGAGAGGTTAAGTTTCAAGAAACATGTTGATATCCAGGTGGAGACAGATGCAAGGCAGTTAGTTACACGATCTAAGGCAGAGGGAGAGAGATCAGGGGAGGATAGATAGATCTGGGCTTCATCAGCATACAGGTGGTATTGAAAGCCTAAGGATGAGGGCAGGGCGGTGACTGTGCAGATATGTCATCTCTGATAGTTTTCATTTTATTATCGAAGTATGTGGCAAAGTCTGATGCATTAAGGTTAGTGGAAGGGGTCGTAGGGATCGGTTGAAGCAGGGAATTGAAAGCATTATTAGAGTCGTTTAGGGTTGTAAGACAGGGAGGAGATTGAAGGCAGAGTAGTAGGAACATAGCATTCATTTATAGCGCAGAAAGTCAGACATGGAATGAGGGGACTTTCGCCAACTACGTTGAGCGGTGCGGGAACATCGACGTAGGTGTTGGGGTTACAGTCATGTGCCAGGGTTGGAAGCGTGAACGTCGCGAGGAGCGAGTAGTAACTGGTGCTACATGATAGAGAGCAGATGCGAGAGTGGAGTTATAGACAGAGGTGGCGTTGTTAAGGGCATGTCATGTTTGAGATAGGAGAGAGAGTAAATTGATTGAGTTCTGAAGGTTAATAGAGCTGAGGTCTGTGCGGAGATCTGTGAGAGCCAGGGACACCTTTATCTAATCAGTATTCATGTCCTAAACCTTCTCCCCACCCACCCTTACAAATGAACAACGGCGTAAAGGTAACATAATGGTGAGGAATAATCATGTAGATTCAGTGAGAAGGAGAAGATAACCCCCAAGGGTATACACTTAAGGTGGGTTTGTAACATATATGCCTTGCTTATTAAATGCCTAAGCATAGTTACATATACGTATTTAGTGTAAAGAACTATAAATGCGGGTTTAGCAAAAGGGGCACATTAAGTCTCCAAGTAGTGGTAGTAGTAGAAGTTGTAGTGTGGTCAACAGGTGTATCTGTCTAGAAGGTTAATGAAGATACACAATGTCTTGAATAAACGCATGGTCTACCTTTTCTTTTCAGGCTAGGAGCCCTTTTCATAGCATTTTCTTTAGAGATGAAGGGAATTATGATTTTTTTTTTTTAAATACAATTATGCAGACTCTGCAGTGCTTTCATGAAATGTTTAAAAGATTTACCTCGTGGTGCTTCCATAGGGACTTTCTGTGTGACACTGTGCTTCCTTTTCTTATCCTCTTAGGTTGGAATAGCTTTGTTCACAGTTGAAAGAGGCAACGTGCTGGAGACAACAGACGGCATTAGAAGACCAATGTATGAAAATCTGGAGCGTGTGTAAGACGACGTCTAAGCAACTGATTTTGGAACACACGGACAGCAAAAAGTTTCCACGATCGGATGGCTTCTGTGGATAAAATTCTGTCAACGGCAGAAAATGTCACAGAATTTATAAGGTCCACGCGCTAATGACATTTCTTTATAAACGTCAAACAATTATAAACTGCCTGCCGTCCTTCACCAGGAGCTCTGGGCGTATGCGGAATCCCAATCTGCACTGCTTGGGCACCGTGTGTTTAGTTTTATTAACTACAGGAGCGAAGCTTTGGTCGATTAGTTAGCACAGGGTTCCATAGGGATCTTCAACTGTCCATATTTACAGTTTTGTGCACATTGGTGTTATTGCCACAGCTGTAAGACTCTTGTGTATCGTAATCAAAGTCAATAATCCAAAGTGACTGATTTAGCATAGCCACAGTGAAAAATACTAATTTCAGAAAATGTGAATTTGAAGTTAGATTACCCAGACTTGCTTTTATTATAGACTTGCTTCTATTATAAAGTTTTACTATGTTTTTTTTCCCCATTTCATTTCATTGTTGAGCAAGTACAAATTGGAGATAGTTGGATGGATTTATTAGCTGTCAAAAACAGAATATTGAAAGTTAAATCCAATTCCTCTGTAATCCTAGTATCGCAGTGTGTCTCATCCACTGAACACACCAGCTCAGCCTATAAATTGACACATATACAATGCTAGAAAATCAGAATTCTGTAGTCTGTAAATTAAAACCAAGATCAAATACGTACTGCCATCCTCTGCTTTTCGCCCCCACTCAGTACATCCAGTCTTGAAGACTGTCCCAGCCGCCTTCACGTTCCAAAATCTAACCCAGCTGCACATTGTCAAGGTATTCCTTCAATACCTAGGGAGTGAATATAAAACAAAGATGAGTAGTTAAGCCACTTAACTAAATACAGCTAAGCAAGTCATTTCAGTGTGTAAGAAAATTAGAAGAGAAGTTTCAACATACCGGACCGTTTTTCTCGCCTTATCAGGAATACCTTTACGTTTCCAGTGTTCTGGAGTGTCTGGGTAAATGACTTGGTCCCGTAACGTTCCCAAAGTCATATGGTCTCTATGTAAGATATTGTCATTTCCCGTCCTGCGAGGACGATTCGTCCCAATGCCTGAGACATCCTCAGCAGCATTCTTCCACTCTGGTAATAATCCTTCAAGGCAAAGCATTAAACATTAAGAACATGCCCGGCTGCAGAGTATATCATCGTTTATCCCACCATTATTTCACTCACCTCAAGGAGCTCAGCTCAGTCCACGCAGGGTGGTTAGGGGTGAGGAACGGACTGCTGACAACCAGGTAACCAACCACAGTCTCTAGATCTGCAATAATCAAAAAGCACATCACAGACATTAAATGCCAGCATAGACACTGACCACTTAAAATCAATAAACAGTCTACTTTTTACACAGCTATATGCAGATGAAGCCATCTGAGAGACCCAGGCATACAGAGTGTCTCCCACTGCCTCAGCCTACCTATATCCCACAGTAAATAATAATAATGCTAAACTGTCACCATCTTCTATAGCAAACGTAAAAATATTACTAGTAATGACATGCAAATAATTCTTAAGAGTAACATTTTCTGATGGTCTCCTGTCTGGTGTGAGTAGCCAAAAACCACCATGTTCACATTGTAATGTTGCATCTCTTGGAAGCCCCATGGAGATTTATGCTCTAATAAAGCCGGATGCCCCACACCATTGCACAACAGACTGCCTTGAGTGAAATGCCAGTTACTAGCAAAATGGAGCCCTTTAGATAATATTATATAATATTAATACAATATATTAAAAGGTTACTTGAAAGAATAAAAAAATAATCAATATACCATAAAAAAAAAAAAAAAAAAATCTACCATAAACTCTTAAAAGTAATCCATGTGCGTATAATATTGAGGCTTTGACTTGGATGCAACTAAAAAACAAAATATATCAGCATGTGAAGAATGATTTGTCCTGGCTGATTTTCTACATTATGAAAAATTCAGATAACATGGGGGGGGGGGGGGGACCTGGTTATATCATGATGACCACAGCAGTAATAACCACAGTCAAATCTGTTCAATCTGACCGGGATTTTGGCCCTCTGCTCTTCGCACAATAGATGTAATTCATCAATATTTGTGACTTGTGTTGTTAAAGAAGCCCTAGTCACACAAAAACATACCTGAACGCCAAAAGCATTTGTCAGCTTGACGATATACAGAACGATATCCAAAAATGGCTGAAGAAAAAAAAATAACAAATGAAACTCACAATAAAACAACTCTATGTACCCGCAACAATAATGGGAAATATCTATAATATAGGAGAATAGGAAAGCAAGCCACTAGTTAACGTGGCAAATGATTACATGTTATTCACAAGAACAGCGTATGCATGTGTGTAAATTGTATTGATAAATAACAGCATAATAAAAGGGGAGGCATAATAAGTGTAGCCAAAAGATTGTCATCTTCGGTACCAGTATATTTAACGTATGTTCATTTGTAAGTTGCATTTACTTTTAGGGTACCCTATCGTAACAGCTCTACCAAATCTGTTGGTGCTATATAAAATGTAAACGCAGTCATGAAAGTACAACAGTCTACAGACCACTTTATTGGGGTAAAATAGCTATGGATACATTTGTAAAGGAGGCCCCTGTCTGTAAATCTCACAGTGTAAGTAATACACCGGTAATATAAATGGCAGCTACATTAACTTTATAATTATTTTCCTTGTGAAAGGAATACAGTAAGAGCATAAAGGGCCATAGCCTATTTTTGAAGTACCCAGCACAAACTAAAAAAAAAAAAAAAAAAAAAGGTAACAAAACACTCACAACTAGAAGAGCCATGAGGAAACTCACCTTGCTTCAGTTTGAATACTGGTTCACCACGCTGTTACAAAACCTCTCAACATCTTGCGTGAGCAGCTGATCTGCATTTGCTGTCCTGTTGTCCAAGTTGCCCATTTTGTAATAGGTAAAGGATCTTAAATGGGGGAAAAAAGAACAATCTATGTGGGGAACGTATTATACATCTAATGGAACATTACTGAGAAGATAAGTAATTGTCTCTTAGGCTCAAAACATGGTTATATCACCACGATCACAGCAACAATAACCACAGTCAAACTCTTCCAGTAGTTATCAATCTGGCCGGGATTTTGTTCACCGGCACGTTGTAGAATTGATGTAATTCATCAATGTTTGTGGCTTGAAGTCCTAGTCATACAAAAACATACCCGAGCCCCAATAGCACTTACCAGCTTGACAATATACAGACAGACATAATCCTACAGAATTAGCTGCTAGACACGATTAATCCATCTTGTATGTCCAGTTATTTAGCCTTGTTCAAGACTATGTTAGCTGTAGCTAAAGTTTCCACACACACACACACACACAGCTACAGTTTTTACCATCATTAAGCCATGGCAAAAATTGCCCATAGATCCTGCTTTGGATGATTTTGTTTTTTTGAAGATATAGGTTTTAAAAGGTGGCAAACACAGCAGAACAGATCTCTGCCTTGTAGGCCTCTATTGTTTTTCTCTTAGACAGCATGTCATGACCTACATGTACTTCCCAAAAGGGAGGCGGAATACCTTAAGGGGAGATGGTTCAGGACAACATGGCTACATATATATATATATATATATATATATACACACACACACACACACACATTTACATATCATATATAAACACTTAAATGCAACATTCTCCTGAGCTTACAAACTCAGCGTCTCCTTGCACAAATATATCCACAGGCTAGAAGATAAAATAAAGTTAATATACGGACAGAATGTTTTAAGAGACGTGCATCTTCACTCATGCCATGCCACAGAGGCCAAAAGAAGAAAACAAACATAAAACAAACGTTTTAGCTTACTATAATAACTAGAAAAGCGTCTGGCAGCGAGCGGCTCTAGGAAATATAATCTGGTCGTGTGATATAGCCGCTACCAAGCACACACGTTTTAGCATGTCCCCCAATGTCTAATCTTTCGATTAAGTAGAAAAAAAGGCAACACAAGAATGCTTACGGCAGGCATGGTGGCTATAAAGTTGAAGAGGTTTCTGCTGCGGCCGATGATCGCACTGCAAACCACCACATGTATGTATGTATGTATGTATGTATGTATGTTATAGCGCACTTTTCACAGAGGCACAAGATTCTTGAGAAAATCGGTGAAATGCAATATCCTTATACAAGGCTTTTGATGGATGCAGAACGGATTTAAAATAAAGCCACGTGGCAGAAATACGATCCTGCACAGGCTGCGCGCAAATAGGTGACCGTCAAAACCGAGATTCTACCAGCTGACTGGCAGCTATATGGCGCCAAACCGGGAGTCGGCGCCAAACCGGAAGTGGCCATGGGAAGTCGGCGCATGCGCAGAACGGACCTGACGCTAAACCGGAAGTGGGGCATCCACCTACTGCGCATGCGCGAAATCGGAAGTCGGCGCATGCGCAGAACGGACCTGACGCTAAACCGGAAGTGGGGCATCCACCTACTGCGCATGCGCGAAATCGGAAGTCAGCGCATGCGCAGAACGGACCTGACGCTAAACCGGAAGTGGGGCATCCACCTACTGCGCATGCGCGAAATCGGAAGCCAGCGCATGCGCAGAACGGACCTGACGCTAAACCGGAAGTGGGGCATCCACCTACTGCGCATGCGCGAAATCGGAAGTCAGCGCATGCGCAGAACGGACCGGACCCTAAACCGGAAGTAAGCGCCAAACCGGAAGTGGGGCATCCACCTACTGCGCATGCGCGAAACCGGAAGTTCGCGCATGCGCACAACGGGCCGGACTAAACCGGAAGTCGACCAAACCCGGAAGTGACCGTCTCCCTACTGCGCATGCGCCAAACTGGAAGCCCGCGCATGCGCACAACGGACCTGACCCCGACTTTTTAGCTGATGAAAGATTGAGACAGATCATTTCATTGATGAAGATGATCTGCAGCAGCATGGTAGCAGATTCTTTTCTAAACACACAGCTGTCAGCACAGGTTTCACATAGTCCTGTAATTGGATTCTACAATTTTACATTTTCTTGGTAAAAACACATTTAATCTTTAATGTTTGTATATGTATATATACACAGTATTTATGTTTTACAGCAATTATATTCACACACACACACGCATACACATTTGGCCCATCAAAATATCAACCAGATCAGAAATACAGAAAACAGCCTGCGGTCTGATGACACGTTGTTATCACTAATTCAAGTTTAAGTTTAAAAGGCTAATTGATTATTAGAAAACTCTTTTTGCTATATTACAGCTACAAATTTCCATGAAAACAGCTAGCAGACCCCAAACATTTAACTAACTGCAATATTTTAACACATGTTTGAGAAGTACCTGCCTCGAGCCCCGTGTATATTTCCTGATCATTGCCTCTGGGTCTCGGCGCGTACGATTCTTCTCACCTGATGCGGCAGAGGTAGGTGGCAACACAAAAACTCACAACTATGGATAAATATCACTGTTCTGTTACTGCTTATCTTAAAGGGAAAATATAATGTCACAAACAGCTTCACAAAAAATCATGTTAAATATGCATTAATATGCATTCTTAAAAAAAAAAAAAAAGCAGCCAATGAGTGACAAGAAAGCCATGCATTTCCCTTGTTACAAGGAAATTTAGAATATTTAGAATATGGCAGCAGCAGCAGTATTGAGGTGCGTTCAAATAAAATAAGCAAAATACTTTATTATGCACAAAAGTGCTACTAGAGCATAAATTATAAAAAATCAATACATACATGGCAGAAGAGCAGATAATGTGGAAGATCCCCAACGTTTCCGCACAGCAGAACCGCCAAAGTCCATCGAGGCTGCCCGTGTGTCCTGAGACAGTTCTTGGTCTTGTTTTAGCTTCAAGGTGGCTTTATGCTTGTTCCATGTATGTTCCCTTAAAGAAGCAAATAACAGGAATAGGTTGCAGTAGTTATCTTAACCGAGCAGAAGGGGTTCTAAAACATTTGGTCCGTAGTGAGGTCACTTACCAACGGCTGTAGGTAACTCGCAGTCCGGTCACTCGGCAAGGGTAGCAGGCGAATTACACAGGAGTGGTGTCAGGTCACCAGAGAACAGGACTGGACAGCGGTCAGGTCGATGATTACAGCCAGATAACTGAAATAGGATTGGGTTTCTTGCCACGACTTTTAACAACAGATAAAGAGTCAGATTACGGAGTTGAAAGTCAATAAAAAGGAAGCCATGAGCACCGTAAGTGTAAGGTGTATGCGTGAGGCCTTACACGGCTATTACTGCTGGGCGTTAATTAGCACCATGTACCACAAAGAAATTGAATACGAATCAGTGCTGTCCGGAATTCAAAAACCTGCAGAGTTTCCAATGGAAGCAGAGACTTATGGATAAACACATATAATATGTATTAACTCCTTAATTCCCACTTTAGGGATTTGAGAGGTAGACAGTAGTTCATTTTTGGTTTCAGATCCACGTTGAGGACAGAATAGACTGTCCTTAAGTGTAGCGAGGATAAAATGTGTAATAATAGTAATGGAGATCTGTGTAGGGAGAGGAACAACCCAGGGCCACCAAGAGCTGTCTCTATTTAGCATGATTATAATGCTAGGAGGGTACAGGTAGGCATTTTCATTATGCGGTGCTGGCGAGTGTTACCGTCGGACAGCACCCAATATGAAGCCAACGCTTGCCCTTTGCCTACCCCTTTGTTCACCAAAAGAAATGCTCTCCACTCTTCAGTCCTTTTTCCCAGTCTGTCTCTGGCGTGGTGCGGGTACTATAATACGTGACTGCCCATCAAAGCCGGCTTTTCCTCCCCATCCCCTGTGTCTTTTGATTGATTAAATATTAATTGCTTACCATTTGATGAATGCTCTCTTTTTCTGCCAATTGACAAATATGTTTTCTCGTGTTCAAGCTCCAAGAAAGGACCCATGCAAAAAACAAACAAACAAACAACAAAACAGTAAAATTTCAGATGAAGAAAAAAGCAAATAAAAAAGAAAAGATGCCAGAAAGACTCCTTCTGCATCAGAGGAAAACATTATGAAAACTGATAACTGGTTTCGCTTAATAAGTTATATTATAACATACATAACACATAACACCCTCAGCTTCATTAGGTTAACTGCAGCTCTAGTCTTATTATCATGAAGCCCAATGGAGTGATCCAGCTGATTATTGCTGTGGTTGCTTATAGCGATTAGACCATTTTTCAGCCAGCAGAATAGCTTTGTGTCTGAAATGCCGCCCCGACCCAGGAAAAAAAAAAAAAAAAAAAAAGAAAGAGGAATATGATACGATTGGAGTCCAAGACCTGCAGTAACTGTGCTAACTATGGCTGTATAAAATAGTTTTGTGTGTTTGGGTTTATCTTCAGCTCCGTAGTTGACTACAAAACCGAATGCGAAGCGCAGACTATTTTTATTATTTACTGTTTTATATCGCACCATCAAATTCCAGAGCGCTGTACAATGGGTAGACAGGACATAGCAAGTAGCGTGTAACATAACACATTGACTTACAGAAAAAACAGGTGAGGAGAGCCCTGCTCAAAGGAGCTTACAATCTAGAGGGATTTAGGGTGTATTACACCATAGTTAAAAGGTGCCATTGTAAGGGATAGACTAGCCACACTAGTGTAAGTATTGCATTAGAGGGACTAGGAGAGATGAGCTAAGGGAATATGGGGGTTGTTAATGTGCAATATTATAAGCGTCCTTAAGGAAGTGGGTCTTGAGGGATCTTTTGAAGGACCGAAGGCAGTGGGGAGAAGGATAGACCGGGGGAGGGCATTCCAGAGGATAGGAGCAGCCCTGGAGAAATCTCGTAAGCGTGCATGAGAGCTAGAAATCAGAGGAGAGGATAGAAGGAAATCGTTGGATGAGCGGAGGGACCGGTGTGAAGTGTATTTAGAGAGATGAGCGAGGAGATGTAGGGAGGGGAAACGCTGTGAAGGGCTTTGAAAGAAAGAGTGAGGATTTTGAAATGAATCCTGAAGCGCACAGGCAGCCAGCGAAGAGACTGACAGAGGGGAGAGACGTTAGTATGCGACGGGAGAGGAAGATGAGTCTGGCAGCAGCATTCATGGTGGATTGTAGAGAGGTGAGACGGTTAAGAGGGAGACCAGCTAAGACAGAGTAACAGTAGCCAAGACGGGAGTGAGGGGAGGTGACGTTGAAAAGTGCTTGGGATGAGAGAAGGGGAGAAGAAAGTAGTCATGGTGCATTACAGACATAGTGTGGGGTTGCAGATGGCTGGAGAGAGATAATGATTTTACTAACAACAGAGGAAAGAGGAACAAGAGGATTGTGAACACGGTATGTGAAGGAAAATGGTGATGGGAATGGAATGGAGGTGGGGGAAACACAAAAAGCAGTAGGCAGCACTTGACAGTTCAGTGGAATATTGATTGCAGGGAGTCTCCCAGGCCTTCTCTGTCCTTCCTTGTTGTCCAACTTGGTGAACTCCCAGGTAGTGGCATCCGGTGATGGAAAGTGGCACATTCATTAAGATTTAAAAAATAGGGTACTTAACCTTAGGGGGCAGCGGCAGCTGCTCTCCTCCACTGCAGTCCAATCACTTTCCACGGGTTAGCTGCGTGAAATCAGGTGGAGCACTTTGCACACGCGCGCACAATGTTCGCAGAGTCGGGGCTGGGGCAGTAAGTATATCACATGGCAGGAGATATAGAATGCACAGAAAATAGCTGGTGCCATTTCAGTGCGCCCAATAAAACCATATATTTTTGAAAACTAGACACCCCAGAGTGTTTTAAATGCTGGTATTTTAACTCTTTGCATGCACACATTTTACAGCAAGTTTGCAGTAGTATTTTTTTGTGTGTATTTTTCCCCCCACACACCTACTTTATGTATGAATTTACAGCTCCTGGTATATGCCGCTGTCACACGACACGCCAATATGTGTTCAGCAACATCTCCTGAGTCCAGTGGGGAACTAGAATTAGAAATGGGGAAATTAGATGTGTGGCCATCCTTCCCCCCGTGTTAATTGGGACATTGTTGAACCCGGCCAATTCAATTTACCCCATCAAATCATAAATTTGGGCATTTAATATGCCAGTATTTTAACTCTTTCCATGCGAGAATTGTTTTAAGCAAATGTGCAATTTTAGGACTTGCTCACAAAAATATATTTTTCATATATAAATTATTTTATTTATTTTTACATTTTTTTCCACTTGAAGGTTCCCCTGATAGTGACATCAGTGGGAAATTATTTTTACATTTTACTGTTTTTTTTTTTAAACTATTTTTTTTCTAATTGTTATTTTTAATTTAATTTTACTAATCACAGTGATTAGAAAGATGCGCTCCATTGACTTGCATGGTTGAATGCAGTACCTGTATTCAACCTGCAAGTGGAGCCAGAGTTCTCTAGAGGGTCTGGAGACCATCTAGCGAACTTTTTCAACTTGATTGCTTTTTACTTATTTTTTTTTTTACAGGGTGGCCACCGTCTTGCGGATGGCAAAGATCACTTGCAGCGGCGGCTGTGACCGCTCTCCGGAGCGGTCACAGCCCGTCCTGGGGTAAGTATTTGGTGTCGCTGAATGCCTCCTGATCGAGGCATTCCAGCGACACCATTTAAGTTTAGGAGGTGATCGTTGATCGCCTCCTAAACGCTTTTAAGACGGGCGTCCGCCGCCATACAAGGTATGGCGGAAGTTGACACCCCGGGGAGGGGCCACACATGGCCCCTAGTGCCGATCGTGGTGTTGTTGAATGCCTCGAGGTCGAGGCATTACAGCAACACCGTTTGGGTGCAGAAAGCGAACGTAGATCGCTTTCTGCACCCGCTTAGTCATGACGGTCCTGGCACGTCAATTGTCACTAACCTGATGTTAGTGCATGACGTGCCAGAACCGACAATTGTCATTAAGGGGTTAAAATATTTATGGATAGGGAAGGCTTCCCCACGACACTTACTCAAGCGCAGACCTGTATACCTTGCATTCTCGTCTTGGATAAGTGATGTAGTGTACAGTGACGTGATATTACACCCCGCGTGATGAGCCCGGTGATTTATGCCAGCAGAACAGTATCCTAGTAGCCGATACATACCTCCACCTTCATGCCACTTCATGGGTTGTATTTTGATAAATAAGGTGTATGAGTTTCTACGGGTAATGTATTATTTGCCATCAAGTTGAAGTTATTATTGGTTTAGTAAAAAAAAAAAAAAGGGTATGTTATATAATAAGGTATCGGAATGGTCTTACTTACATTCCTTCCGTCACTGCGGCCGCTGTAATCAGTCGTTTTAAGTAACAGTGATTTTGAACACAGGTGCAGATCTAAGATGCTGGCGTGCAAGCAGTTCTTCAGACGAGGGTACCGGTTTCCATGCAGTCTGCTTCTCCAGACGTGTTTTTTTTTTTTTTTTTTTTGTGTCCGTTCACATCCAACCCTTATGTTTGTATTATATCGGAAGGTTTAAAGCCACCAAGCGGTGTAGACAATTTGTGTATTTATCATTATTAACCCACAACAACCTGTTTATTTAAATAAGCGGGAGGTACGGGGAACATTTGAAGGGAATACATCAATGTGTTGCCCACAAAGTATTAGAATCGGATATTGTGTAAGTGAGATTCCAACTACAAGAAGTGCATCATAGCATAGTATGGAACATAAGGAAATGCGAGTAAAATTAATGGGTCACCAACAATGGTCACTCGTAGTAATTTGAAGTTACAATTGACCAGGGAATTTGCTCATTTGAAATATATCTATTTCCGACGAGGCACTGAATCTCTCTATTAACTTTCCGACCAGAGAAACTTGAATACATTTGAAGATCAAAAGGAGGACTGTGCTGACCCGAGTGCTCTGTGTGGGAAAAACAAAACCGACGTCAAAGTACAAAAAGCCCAAAGTGCTTACTTTGCATCGAACCCAATCCGTGGCTACTCGATTAGGAAGTCATATTTATTGAGGAGTCTGTTTACATTATATGTGGAATATTATGCACTAAAGAAGTTAAACGAATTGTGGCAGATGTTTGGATTTCAGTTATGTAGACTACTTTAGTGATCAGTCATAGAAGTCATCCCCCCCCCCCGAGCACATAAATTGGATAATTTATGGTATTTCAGAAATCACTACTTGTGAAACGTCTGTGTGATTTTCCAACATATACTTCATTGCAGATTTCCATGGGATAATGATTAAGTATCCTATTACAGTGGGAAGGTAGGAGTGTATACTAGGGCATTCCTCATAGGATTTCATCCATGTAGTTTATGCAAGTTTACAGCTACCCGCTTCCTTACCGGTATAATATGGTGGTGGAGTGTTCAGGAGAAAAACATTTTTTGCACATTTTAATTACCTTGGATGCCTTATAAATATCCACGGTGACACAGGTTACTTCAAAAGGTTTTAGCAATAATTGGGGGGAAAGCAGACCAAGGACCGTTTAAGGTCTGAGTCTCTACATCGCATGGCATGGGAAGTTTTCTATGGCCGCTGGTTAGAGCCAACCGTACGGATTTGTTCCAGCGAATGCAGTAAGTTTGTGGATCAAACTTTACCCAGATTGTTTACCATTTGCCAGGATGACATTAAGCACAGAGTAGAGACTTTGGGGAAGGATTCACACACATTCAATTTATTGCATACGTAGTGCATGCCTTCATCAAGCACATTTCTATGTTACACGATTTGCTCAACCCCCCCCAAAACACATATCTACAATACATGGTTTACGTTCCAGTAGAGACTGCTCCATTTAACAATGTAAAAAGTCATCCTACTAGTTTAAATTAATAGATTTTAAATCTTACTGGGAAGGACATGTAAATCTTTATCAGGGAACTGTATAAAATCTGACGACGTATGAATTCAGTCCAACCCGCACACCTAGTGAGACATACGAACCTGTCAACTGGCTCTATTTTGGGCCAAGTGCCAACGCTCAGGGATTTTACTCAACCGATTAGTCAGGTGCAAAAAAATTGAACCGGAGATTAATTTAAAAGGAAAACCGTTACAGCAGATGCAGCGTATCCCATCAGAGCCAGGTGCTTAGGGGATCCTCTAGTCTAGCCAGCGGTATCTAGTGCAAAACAAGAAGTGACACAATCATCTACGATCCTACGGCCATTCTTTGGTCAAAAAAAAAACCAAAAAGAAATTATAGCATTCGCTTCGGAACTAAACTTCAAGGAAAAAAAAAAAAAAGTTACTTTCGAGTTCCAGTGTACACCGATATTTATCAGCATAAAACACTTAAGAGCTGAATTCAATGGCGTCATCTGTTATCTGCTGTTTCCTCTGCTGTCCATGTGGAGGTAGTACTGCGAGAGAGGGGAAACATGAATCAGTGACCTCAATATTACGGAGCAAAATAATAAAAATGTAGTTCTAATATTAGAAACACCACGTGTATCACCAAAAAAAACAGATTTGCACATATACTGGTGGTGCGGCTGTGCCATCTTCAGACCTTAAGCCTGGCACTGGCATTACAACATAAGGATCCCCTTAAAATGAGCAAGGCAAAGCACGCTTTCTTGGCAGAGGTAATTACGTCTCTTAAGAAGCGGCCTTTGCCTCATCAAACAAGAGTTGAGGTTCTCCCTAAACAGCGATCGACTGTCCCACTGACCACAAGGACACAGAATGAGGCCCAACTATGATTCAGTACCTGCCGCCTATTCCTATGAAAGGCGCCCACTCACTCGCATTGGCAAGGGTTGGGGTTTCAGCTTTCTCGCTTTACAATTCAGTTTGCCGGTTTGTCCAGCCTCAAGGGCTGAGCTGGCCCTGTATAATGCACAATGTGATAGGCGAAGAGACTTATTATTTATGTTTTATATAGCACCATCAGATTCTGTAGCGCTGGACAACGGGTAGACAGGACATAGCAAGTAGTATGTAACATAAATTGACTTACAGCAACAACAGGTGAGGAGGTCCCTGCGCAAAGGAGTTAACAATCTAGAGGGATTTAGTGCCATGGTAAGGGATGGGGCAGCCACACTAGTGTAAGTACTGCATTAGAGAGACTAGGAGAGGTGAGCTAAGGGAATATGGGGGGGGGGTGTTAATGTGCAATATAAGCGCCCTTAAAGAAGTGGGGAAGAGGGATTTTTTGAAGGATCGAAGGCAGGGAGAGAGACGGATAGACTGGGGGAGGGCATTCCAGAGGATAGGGGCAGCCCTGGAGAAATCTTGTAAGCGTGCATGAGAGCTAGAAATCAGAGGAGAGAAGGAGATCATTGGATGAGCAGAGAGAGCGGCGTGGAGTGTATTTAGAGATGAACGAGGAGATGTAGGGAGGGGAACCGAAGGGCTTTGAAGGTAAGAGTAAGGATTTTGAAATGAATCCTGAGGCGCACAGGAAGCCAGTGAAGAGACTGACAGAGGGGAGAGATGTTAGTAAAGCGATGAGAGAGTAAGATAAGTCTGGCAGCAGCATTCATGGTGGATTGTAGAGCGGTGAAGCTGTTAAGACCAGCTTAGACAGAGTTACAGTAATCAAGATGGGAGACAATCAGGGCATGGACAAGAGCCTAAGTGGCATGCTGTGTTTGGAAGGGAGGGATGGATGCTGGCAATGTTTTTTAAGATGGGGACGGAGACAGACTGAATGTGGGGGGTGAACGAAAGGTCAGAGGTCAAGGGTGACACCAAGACTGCGTGTGCATGAGTAGACTGGGAGATGATGGCGCAATCAACAATGAGGGAAATTGATGGGGGAGTCTTAGCATCGGAAGGCGGGAAGATGAGAAGTCCTGTTTTGGAGAGGTTAAGTTTCAAGAAACATGTTGATATCCAGGTGGAGACAGATGCAAGGCAGTTAGTTACACGATCTAAGGCAGAGGGAGAGAGATCAGGGGAGGATAGATAGATCTGGGCTTCATCAGCATACAGGTGGTATTGAAAGCCTAAGGATGAGGGCAGGGCGGTGACTGTGCAGATATGTCATCTCTGATAGTTTTCATTTTATTATCGAAGTATGTGGCAAAGTCTGATGCATTAAGGTTAGTGGAAGGGGTCGTAGGGATCGGTTGAAGCAGGGAATTGAAAGCATTATTAGAGTCGTTTAGGGTTGTAAGACAGGGAGGAGATTGAAGGCAGAGTAGTAGGAACATAGCATTCATTTATAGCGCAGAAAGTCAGACATGGAATGAGGGGACTTTCGCCAACTACGTTGAGCGGTGCGGGAACATCGACGTAGGTGTTGGGGTTACAGTCATGTGCCAGGGTTGGAAGCGTGAACGTCGCGAGGAGCGAGTAGTAACTGGTGCTACATGATAGAGAGCAGATGCGAGAGTGGAGTTATAGACAGAGGTGGCGTTGTTAAGGGCATGTCATGTTTGAGATAGGAGAGAGAGTAAATTGATTGAGTTCTGAAGGTTAATAGAGCTGAGGTCTGTGCGGAGATCTGTGAGAGCCAGGGACACCTTTATCTAATCAGTATTCATGTCCTAAACCTTCTCCCCACCCACCCTTACAAATGAACAACGGCGTAAAGGTAACATAATGGTGAGGAATAATCATGTAGATTCAGTGAGAAGGAGAAGATAACCCCCAAGGGTATACACTTAAGGTGGGTTTGTAACATATATGCCTTGCTTATTAAATGCCTAAGCATAGTTACATATACGTATTTAGTGTAAAGAACTATAAATGCGGGTTTAGCAAAAGGGGCACATTAAGTCTCCAAGTAGTGGTAGTAGTAGAAGTTGTAGTGTGGTCAACAGGTGTATCTGTCTAGAAGGTTAATGAAGATACACAATGTCTTGAATAAACGCATGGTCTACCTTTTCTTTTCAGGCTAGGAGCCCTTTTCATAGCATTTTCTTTAGAGATGAAGGGAATTATGATTTTTTTTTTTTAAATACAATTATGCAGACTCTGCAGTGCTTTCATGAAATGTTTAAAAGATTTACCTCGTGGTGCTTCCATAGGGACTTTCTGTGTGACACTGTGCTTCCTTTTCTTATCCTCTTAGGTTGGAATAGCTTTGTTCACAGTTGAAAGAGGCAACGTGCTGGAGACAACAGACGGCATTAGAAGACCAATGTATGAAAATCTGGAGCGTGTGTAAGACGACGTCTAAGCAACTGATTTTGGAACACACGGACAGCAAAAAGTTTCCACGATCGGATGGCTTCTGTGGATAAAATTCTGTCAACGGCAGAAAATGTCACAGAATTTATAAGGTCCACGCGCTAATGACATTTCTTTATAAACGTCAAACAATTATAAACTGCCTGCCGTCCTTCACCAGGAGCTCTGGGCGTATGCGGAATCCCAATCTGCACTGCTTGGGCACCGTGTGTTTAGTTTTATTAACTACAGGAGCGAAGCTTTGGTCGATTAGTTAGCACAGGGTTCCATAGGGATCTTCAACTGTCCATATTTACAGTTTTGTGCACATTGGTGTTATTGCCACAGCTGTAAGACTCTTGTGTATCGTAATCAAAGTCAATAATCCAAAGTGACTGATTTAGCATAGCCACAGTGAAAAATACTAATTTCAGAAAATGTGAATTTGAAGTTAGATTACCCAGACTTGCTTTTATTATAGACTTGCTTCTATTATAAAGTTTTACTATGTTTTTTTTCCCCATTTCATTTCATTGTTGAGCAAGTACAAATTGGAGATAGTTGGATGGATTTATTAGCTGTCAAAAACAGAATATTGAAAGTTAAATCCAATTCCTCTGTAATCCTAGTATCGCAGTGTGTCTCATCCACTGAACACACCAGCTCAGCCTATAAATTGACACATATACAATGCTAGAAAATCAGAATTCTGTAGTCTGTAAATTAAAACCAAGATCAAATACGTACTGCCATCCTCTGCTTTTCGCCCCCACTCAGTACATCCAGTCTTGAAGACTGTCCCAGCCGCCTTCACGTTCCAAAATCTAACCCAGCTGCACATTGTCAAGGTATTCCTTCAATACCTAGGGAGTGAATATAAAACAAAGATGAGTAGTTAAGCCACTTAACTAAATACAGCTAAGCAAGTCATTTCAGTGTGTAAGAAAATTAGAAGAGAAGTTTCAACATACCGGACCGTTTTTCTCGCCTTATCAGGAATACCTTTACGTTTCCAGTGTTCTGGAGTGTCTGGGTAAATGACTTGGTCCCGTAACGTTCCCAAAGTCATATGGTCTCTATGTAAGATATTGTCATTTCCCGTCCTGCGAGGACGATTCGTCCCAATGCCTGAGACATCCTCAGCAGCATTCTTCCACTCTGGTAATAATCCTTCAAGGCAAAGCATTAAACATTAAGAACATGCCCGGCTGCAGAGTATATCATCGTTTATCCCACCATTATTTCACTCACCTCAAGGAGCTCAGCTCAGTCCACGCAGGGTGGTTAGGGGTGAGGAACGGACTGCTGACAACCAGGTAACCAACCACAGTCTCTAGATCTGCAATAATCAAAAAGCACATCACAGACATTAAATGCCAGCATAGACACTGACCACTTAAAATCAATAAACAGTCTACTTTTTACACAGCTATATGCAGATGAAGCCATCTGAGAGACCCAGGCATACAGAGTGTCTCCCACTGCCTCAGCCTACCTATATCCCACAGTAAATAATAATAATGCTAAACTGTCACCATCTTCTATAGCAAACGTAAAAATATTACTAGTAATGACATGCAAATAATTCTTAAGAGTAACATTTTCTGATGGTCTCCTGTCTGGTGTGAGTAGCCAAAAACCACCATGTTCACATTGTAACGTTGCATCTCTTGGAAGCCCCATGGAGATTTATGCTCTAATAAAGCCGGATGCTCCACACCATTGCACAACAGACTGCCTTGAGTGAAACGCCAGTTACTAGCAAAATGGAGCCCTTTAGATAATATTATATAATATTAATACAATATATTAAAAGGTTACTTGAAAGAATAAAAAAATAATCAATATACCATAAAAAAAAAAAAAAAAAAATCTACCATAAACTCTTAAAAGTAATCCATGTGCGTATAATATTGAGGCTTTGACTTGGATGCAACTAAAAAACAAAATATATCAGCATGTGAAGAATGATTTGTCCTGGCTGATTTTCTACATTATGAAAAATTCAGATAACATGGGGGGGGGGGGGGGGGACCTGGTTATATCATGATGACCACAGCAGTAATAACCACAGTCAAATCTGTTCAATCTGACCGGGATTTTGGCCCTCTGCTCTTCGCACAATAGATGTAATTCATCAATATTTGTGACTTGTGTTGTTAAAGAAGCCCTAGTCACACAAAAACATACCTGAACGCCAAAAGCATTTGTCAGCTTGACGATATACAGAACGATATCCAAAAATGGCTGAAGAAAAAAAAATAACAAATGAAACTCACAATAAAACAACTCTATGTACCCGCAACAATAATGGGAAATATCTATAATATAGGAGAATAGGAAAGCAAGCCACTAGTTAACGTGGCAAATGATTACATGTTATTCACAAGAACAGCGTATGCATGTGTGTAAATTGTATTGATAAATAACAGCATAATAAAAGGGGAGGCATAATAAGTGTAGCCAAAAGATTGTCATCTTCGGTACCAGTATATTTAACGTATGTTCATTTGTAAGTTGCATTTACTTTTAGGGTACCCTATCGTAACAGCTCTACCAAATCTGTTGGTGCTATATAAAATGTAAACGCAGTCATGAAAGTACAACAGTCTACAGACCACTTTATTGGGGTAAAATAGCTATGGATACATTTGTAAAGGAGGCCCCTGTCTGTAAATCTCACAGTGTAAGTAATACACCGGTAATATAAATGGCAGCTACATTAACTTTATAATTATTTTCCTTGTGAAAGGAATACAGTAAGAGCATAAAGGGCCATAGCCTATTTTTGAAGTACCCAGCACAAACTAAAAAAAAAAAAAAAAAAAAAGGTAACAAAACACTCACAACTAGAAGAGCCATGAGGAAACTCACCTTGCTTCAGTTTGAATACTGGTTCACCACGCTATTACAAAACCTCTCAACATCTTGCGTGAGCAGCTGATCTGCATTTGCTGTCCTGTTGTCCAAGTTGCCCATTTTGTAATAGGTAAAGGATCTTAAATGGGGGAAAAAAGAACAATCTATGTGGGGAACGTATTATACATCTAATGGAACATTACTGAGAAGATAAGTAATTGTCTCTTAGGCTCAAAACATGGTTATATCACCACGATCACAGCAACAATAACCACAGTCAAACTCTTCCAGTAGTTATCAATCTGGCCGGGATTTTGTTCACTGGCACGTTGTAGAATTGATGTAATTCATCAATGTTTGTGGCTTGAAGTCCTAGTCATACAAAAACATACCCGAGCCCCAATAGCACTTACCAGCTTGACAATATACAGACAGACATAATCCTACAGAATTAGCTGCTAGACACGATTAATCCATCTTGTATGTCCAGTTATTTAGCCTTGTTCAAGACTATGTTAGCTGTAGCTAAAGTTTCCACACACACACACACACACAGCTACAGTTTTTACCATCATTAAGCCATGGCAAAAATTGCCCATAGATCCTGCTTTGGATGATTTTGTTTTTTTGAAGATATAGGTTTTAAAAGGTGGCAAACACAGCAGAACAGATCTCTGCCTTGTAGGCCTCTATTGTTTTTCTCTTAGACAGCATGTCATGACCTACATGTACTTCCCAAAAGGGAGGCGGAATACCTTAAGGGGAGATGGTTCAGGACAACATGGCTACATATATATATATATATATATATATATATATACACACACACACACACACACACACACATTTACATATCATATATAAACACTTAAATGCAACATTCTCCTGAGCTTACAAACTCAGCGTCTCCTTGCACAAATATATCCACAGGCTAGAAGATAAAATAAAGTTAATATACGGACAGAATGTTTTAAGAGACGTGCATCTTCACTCATGCCATGCCACAGAGGCCAAAAGAAGAAAACAAACATAAAACAAACGTTTTAGCTTACTATAATAACTAGAAAAGCGTCTGGCAGCGAGCGGCTCTAGGAAATATAATCTGGTCGTGTGATATAGCCGCTACCAAGCACACACGTTTTAGCATGTCCCCCAATGTCTAATCTTTCGATTAAGTAGAAAAAAAGGCAACACAAGAATGCTTACGGCAGGCATGGTGGCTATAAAGTTGAAGAGGTTTCTGCTGCGGCCGATGATCGCACTGCAAACCACCACATGTATGTATGTATGTATGTATGTATGTATGTTATAGCGCACTTTTCACAGAGGCACAAGATTCTTGAGAAAATCGGTGAAATGCAATATCCTTATACAAGGCTTTTGATGGATGCAGAACGGATTTAAAATAAAGCCACGTGGCAGAAATACGATCCTGCACAGGCTGCGCGCAAATAGGTGACCGTCAAAACCGAGATTCTACCAGCTGACTGGCAGCTATATGGCGCCAAACCGGGAGTCGGCGCCAAACCGGAAGTGGCCATGGGAAGTCGGCGCATGCGCAGAACGGACCTGACGCTAAACCGGAAGTGGGGCATCCACCTACTGCGCATGCGCGAAATCGGAAGTCGGCGCATGCGCAGAACGGACCTGACGCTAAACCGGAAGTGGGGCATCCACCTACTGCGCATGCGCGAAATCGGAAGTCAGCGCATGCGCAGAACGGACCTGACGCTAAACCGGAAGTGGGGCATCCACCTACTGCGCATGCGCGAAATCGGAAGCCAGCGCATGCGCAGAACGGACCTGACGCTAAACCGGAAGTGGGGCATCCACCTACTGCGCATGCGCGAAATCGGAAGTCAGCGCATGCGCAGAACGGACCGGACCCTAAACCGGAAGTAAGCGCCAAACCGGAAGTGGGGCATCCACCTACTGCGCATGCGCGAAACCGGAAGTTCGCGCATGCGCACAACGGGCCGGACTAAACCGGAAGTCGACCAAACCCGGAAGTGACCGTCTCCCTACTGCGCATGCGCCAAACTGGAAGCCCGCGCATGCGCACAACGGACCTGACCCCGACTTTTTAGCTGATGAAAGATTGAGACAGATCATTTCATTGATGAAGATGATCTGCAGCAGCATGGTAGCAGATTCTTTTCTAAACACACAGCTGTCAGCACAGGTTTCACATAGTCCTGTAATTGGATTCTACAATTTTACATTTTCTTGGTAAAAACACATTTAATCTTTAATGTTTGTATATGTATATATACACAGTATTTATGTTTTACAGCAATTATATTCACACACACACACGCATACACATTTGGCCCATCAAAATATCAACCAGATCAGAAATACAGAAAACAGCCTGCGGTCTGATGACACGTTGTTATCACTAATTCAAGTTTAAGTTTAAAAGGCTAATTGATTATTAGAAAACTCTTTTTGCTATATTACAGCTACAAATTTCCATGAAAACAGCTAGCAGACCCCAAACATTTAACTAACTGCAATATTTTAACACATGTTTGAGAAGTACCTGCCTCGAGCCCCGTGTATATTTCCTGATCATTGCCTCTGGGTCTCGGCGCGTACGATTCTTCTCACCTGATGCGGCAGAGGTAGGTGGCAACACAAAAACTCACAACTATGGATAAATATCACTGTTCTGTTACTGCTTATCTTAAAGGGAAAATATAATGTCACAAACAGCTTCACAAAAAATCATGTTAAATATGCATTAATATGCATTCTTAAAAAAAAAAAAAAAGCAGCCAATGAGTGACAAGAAAGCCATGCATTTCCCTTGTTACAAGGAAATTTAGAATATTTAGAATATGGCAGCAGCAGCAGTATTGAGGTGCGTTCAAATAAAATAAGCAAAATACTTTATTATGCACAAAAGTGCTACTAGAGCATAAATTATAAAAAATCAATACATACATGGCAGAAGAGCAGATAATGTGGAAGATCCCCAACGTTTCCGCACAGCAGAACCGCCAAAGTCCATCGAGGCTGCCCGTGTGTCCTGAGACAGTTCTTGGTCTTGTTTTAGCTTCAAGGTGGCTTTATGCTTGTTCCATGTATGTTCCCTTAAAGAAGCAAATAACAGGAATAGGTTGCAGTAGTTATCTTAACCGAGCAGAAGGGGTTCTAAAACATTTGGTCCGTAGTGAGGTCACTTACCAACGGCTGTAGGTAACTCGCAGTCCGGTCACTCGGCAAGGGTAGCAGGCGAATTACACAGGAGTGGTGTCAGGTCACCAGAGAACAGGACTGGACAGCGGTCAGGTCGATGATTACAGCCAGATAACTGAAATAGGATTGGGTTTCTTGCCACGACTTTTAACAACAGATAAAGAGTCAGATTACGGAGTTGAAAGTCAATAAAAAGGAAGCCATGAGCACCGTAAGTGTAAGGTGTATGCGTGAGGCCTTACACGGCTATTACTGCTGGGCGTTAATTAGCACCATGTACCACAAAGAAATTGAATACGAATCAGTGCTGTCCGGAATTCAAAAACCTGCAGAGTTTCCAATGGAAGCAGAGACTTATGGATAAACACATATAATATGTATTAACTCCTTAATTCCCACTTTAGGGATTTGAGAGGTAGACAGTAGTTCATTTTTGGTTTCAGATCCACGTTGAGGACAGAATAGACTGTCCTTAAGTGTAGCGAGGATAAAATGTGTAATAATAGTAATGGAGATCTGTGTAGGGAGAGGAACAACCCAGGGCCACCAAGAGCTGTCTCTATTTAGCATGATTATAATGCTAGGAGGGTACAGGTAGGCATTTTCATTATGCGGTGCTGGCGAGTGTTACCGTCGGACAGCACCCAATATGAAGCCAACGCTTGCCCTTTGCCTACCCCTTTGTTCACCAAAAGAAATGCTCTCCACTCTTCAGTCCTTTTTCCCAGTCTGTCTCTGGCGTGGTGCGGGTACTATAATACGTGACTGCCCATCAAAGCCGGCTTTTCCTCCCCATCCCCTGTGTCTTTTGATTGATTAAATATTAATTGCTTACCATTTGATGAATGCTCTCTTTTTCTGCCAATTGACAAATATGTTTTCTCGTGTTCAAGCTCCAAGAAAGGACCCATGCAAAAAACAAACAAACAAACAACAAAACAGTAAAATTTCAGATGAAGAAAAAAGCAAATAAAAAAGAAAAGATGCCAGAAAGACTCCTTCTGCATCAGAGGAAAACATTATGAAAACTGATAACTGGTTTCGCTTAATAAGTTATATTATAACATACATAACACATAACACCCTCAGCTTCATTAGGTTAACTGCAGCTCTAGTCTTATTATCATGAAGCCCAATGGAGTGATCCAGCTGATTATTGCTGTGGTTGCTTATAGCGATTAGACCATTTTTCAGCCAGCAGAATAGCTTTGTGTCTGAAATGCCGCCCCGACCCAGGAAAAAAAAAAAAAAAAAAAAAAAAAAAGAAAGAGGAATATGATACGATTGGAGTCCAAGACCTGCAGTAACTGTGCTAACTATGGCTGTATAAAATAGTTTTGTGTGTTTGGGTTTATCTTCAGCTCCGTAGTTGACTACAAAACCGAATGCGAAGCGCAGACTATTTTTATTATTTACTGTTTTATATCGCACCATCAAATTCCAGAGCGCTGTACAATGGGTAGACAGGACATAGCAAGTAGCGTGTAACATAACACATTGACTTACAGAAAAAACAGGTGAGGAGAGCCCTGCTCAAAGGAGCTTACAATCTAGAGGGATTTAGGGTGTATTACACCATAGTTAAAAGGTGCCATTGTAAGGGATAGACTAGCCACACTAGTGTAAGTATTGCATTAGAGGGACTAGGAGAGATGAGCTAAGGGAATATGGGGGTTGTTAATGTGCAATATTATAAGCGTCCTTAAGGAAGTGGGTCTTGAGGGATCTTTTGAAGGACCGAAGGCAGTGGGGAGAAGGATAGACCGGGGGAGGGCATTCCAGAGGATAGGAGCAGCCCTGGAGAAATCTCGTAAGCGTGCATGAGAGCTAGAAATCAGAGGAGAGGATAGAAGGAAATCGTTGGATGAGCGGAGGGACCGGTGTGAAGTGTATTTAGAGAGATGAGCGAGGAGATGTAGGGAGGGGAAACGCTGTGAAGGGCTTTGAAAGAAAGAGTGAGGATTTTGAAATGAATCCTGAAGCGCACAGGCAGCCAGCGAAGAGACTGACAGAGGGGAGAGACGTTAGTATGCGACGGGAGAGGAAGATGAGTCTGGCAGCAGCATTCATGGTGGATTGTAGAGAGGTGAGACGGTTAAGAGGGAGACCAGCTAAGACAGAGTAACAGTAGCCAAGACGGGAGTGAGGGGAGGTGACGTTGAAAAGTGCTTGGGATGAGAGAAGGGGAGAAGAAAGTAGTCATGGTGCATTACAGACATAGTGTGGGGTTGCAGATGGCTGGAGAGAGATAATGATTTTACTAACAACAGAGGAAAGAGGAACAAGAGGATTGTGAACACGGTATGTGAAGGAAAATGGTGATGGGAATGGAATGGAGGTGGGGGAAACACAAAAAGCAGTAGGCAGCACTTGACAGTTCAGTGGAATATTGATTGCAGGGAGTCTCCCAGGCCTTCTCTGTCCTTCCTTGTTGTCCAACTTGGTGAACTCCCAGGTAGTGGCATCCGGTGATGGAAAGTGGCACATTCATTAAGATTTAAAAAATAGGGTACTTAACCTTAGGGGGCAGCGGCAGCTGCTCTCCTCCACTGCAGTCCAATCACTTTCCACGGGTTAGCTGCGTGAAATCAGGTGGAGCACTTTGCACACGCGCGCACAATGTTCGCAGAGTCGGGGCTGGGGCAGTAAGTATATCACATGGCAGGAGATATAGAATGCACAGAAAATAGCTGGTGCCATTTCAGTGCGCCCAATAAAACCATATATTTTTGAAAACTAGACACCCCAGAGTGTTTTAAATGCTGGTATTTTAACTCTTTGCATGCACACATTTTACAGCAAGTTTGCAGTAGTATTTTTTTGTGTGTATTTTTCCCCCCACACACCTACTTTATGTATGAATTTACAGCTCCTGGTATATGCCGCTGTCACACGACACCCCAATATGTGTTCAGCAACATCTCCTGAGTCCAGTGGGGAACTAGAATTAGAAATGGGGAAATTAGATGTGTGGCCATCCTTCCCCCCGTGTTAATTGGGACATTGTTGAACCCGGCCAATTCAATTTACCCCATCAAATCATAAATTTGGGCATTTAATATGCCAGTATTTTAACTCTTTCCATGCGAGAATTGTTTTAAGCAAATGTGCAATTTTAGGACTTGCTCACAAAAATATATTTTTCATATATAAATTATTTTATTTATTTTTACATTTTTTTCCACTTGAAGGTTCCCCTGATAGTGACATCAGTGGGAAATTATTTTTACATTTTACTGTTTTTTTTTTAAACTATTTTTTTTCTAATTGTTATTTTTAATTTAATTTTACTAATCACAGTGATTAGAAAGATGCGCTCCATTGACTTGCATGGTTGAATGCAGTACCTGTATTCAACCTGCAAGTGGAGCCAGAGTTCTCTAGAGGGTCTGGAGACCATCTAGCGAACTTTTTCAACTTGATTGCTTTTTACTTATTTTTTTTTTTACAGGGTGGCCACCGTCTTGCGGATGGCAAAGATCACTTGCAGCGGCGGCTGTGACCGCTCTCCGGAGCGGTCACAGCCCGTCCTGGGGTAAGTATTTGGTGTCGCTGAATGCCTCCTGATCGAGGCATTCCAGCGACACCATTTAAGTTTAGGAGGTGATCGTTGATCGCCTCCTAAACGCTTTTAAGACGGGCGTCCGCCGCCATACAAGGTATGGCGGAAGTTGACACCCCGGGGAGGGGCCACACATGGCCCCTAGTGCCGATCGTGGTGTTGTTGAATGCCTCGAGGTCGAGGCATTACAGCAACACCGTTTGGGTGCAGAAAGCGAACGTAGATCGCTTTCTGCACCCGCTTAGTCATGACGGTCCTGGCACGTCAATTGTCACTAACCTGATGTTAGTGCATGACGTGCCAGAACCGACAATTGTCATTAAGGGGTTAAAATATTTATGGATAGGGAAGGCTTCCCCACGACACTTACTCAAGCGCAGACCTGTATACCTTGCATTCTCGTCTTGGATAAGTGATGTAGTGTACAGTGACGTGATATTACACCCCGCGTGATGAGCCCGGTGATTTATGCCAGCAGAACAGTATCCTAGTAGCCGATACATACCTCCACCTTCATGCCACTTCATGGGTTGTATTTTGATAAATAAGGTGTATGAGTTTCTACGGGTAATGTATTATTTGCCATCAAGTTGAAGTTATTATTGGTTTAGTAAAAAAAAAAAAAAGGGTATGTTATATAATAAGGTATCGGAATGGTCTTACTTACATTCCTTCCGTCACTGCGGCCGCTGTAATCAGTCGTTTTAAGTAACAGTGATTTTGAACACAGGTGCAGATCTAAGATGCTGGCGTGCAAGCAGTTCTTCAGACGAGGGTACCGGTTTCCATGCAGTCTGCTTCTCCAGACGTGTTTTTTTTTTTTTTTTTTTTGTGTCCGTTCACATCCAACCCTTATGTTTGTATTATATCGGAAGGTTTAAAGCCACCAAGCGGTGTAGACAATTTGTGTATTTATCATTATTAACCCACAACAACCTGTTTATTTAAATAAGCGGGAGGTACGGGGAACATTTGAAGGGAATACATCAATGTGTTGCCCACAAAGTATTAGAATCGGATATTGTGTAAGTGAGATTCCAACTACAAGAAGTGCATCATAGCATAGTATGGAACATAAGGAAATGCGAGTAAAATTAATGGGTCACCAACAATGGTCACTCGTAGTAATTTGAAGTTACAATTGACCAGGGAATTTGCTCATTTGAAATATATCTATTTCCGACGAGGCACTGAATCTCTCTATTAACTTTCCGACCAGAGAAACTTGAATACATTTGAAGATCAAAAGGAGGACTGTGCTGACCCGAGTGCTCTGTGTGGGAAAAACAAAACCGACGTCAAAGTACAAAAAGCCCAAAGTGCTTACTTTGCATCGAACCCAATCCGTGGCTACTCGATTAGGAAGTCATATTTATTGAGGAGTCTGTTTACATTATATGTGGAATATTATGCACTAAAGAAGTTAAACGAATTGTGGCAGATGTTTGGATTTCAGTTATGTAGACTACTTTAGTGATCAGTCATAGAAGTCATCCCCCCCCCCCGAGCACATAAATTGGATAATTTATGGTATTTCAGAAATCACTACTTGTGAAACGTCTGTGTGATTTTCCAACATATACTTCATTGCAGATTTCCATGGGATAATGATTAAGTATCCTATTACAGTGGGAAGGTAGGAGTGTATACTAGGGCATTCCTCATAGGATTTCATCCATGTAGTTTATGCAAGTTTACAGCTACCCGCTTCCTTACCGGTATAATATGGTGGTGGAGTGTTCAGGAGAAAAACATTTTTTGCACATTTTAATTACCTTGGATGCCTTATAAATATCCACGGTGACACAGGTTACTTCAAAAGGTTTTAGCAATAATTGGGGGGAAAGCAGACCAAGGACCGTTTAAGGTCTGAGTCTCTACATCGCATGGCATGGGAAGTTTTCTATGGCCGCTGGTTAGAGCCAACCGTACGGATTTGTTCCAGCGAATGCAGTAAGTTTGTGGATCAAACTTTACCCAGATTGTTTACCATTTGCCAGGATGACATTAAGCACAGAGTAGAGACTTTGGGGAAGGATTCACACACATTCAATTTATTGCATACGTAGTGCATGCCTTCATCAAGCACATTTCTATGTTACACGATTTGCTCAACCCCCCCAAAACACATATCTACAATACATGGTTTACGTTCCAGTAGAGACTGCTCCATTTAACAATGTAAAAAGTCATCCTACTAGTTTAAATTAATAGATTTTAAATCTTACTGGGAAGGACATGTAAATCTTTATCAGGGAACTGTATAAAATCTGACGACGTATGAATTCAGTCCAACCCGCACACCTAGTGAGACATACGAACCTGTCAACTGGCTCTATTTTGGGCCAAGTGCCAACGCTCAGGGATTTTACTCAACCGATTAGTCAGGTGCAAAAAAATTGAACCGGAGATTAATTTAAAAGGAAAACCGTTACAGCAGATGCAGCGTATCCCATCAGAGCCAGGTGCTTAGGGGATCCTCTAGTCTAGCCAGCGGTATCTAGTGCAAAACAAGAAGTGACACAATCATCTACGATCCTACGGCCATTCTTTGGTCAAAAAAAAAACCAAAAAGAAATTATAGCATTCGCTTCGGAACTAAACTTCAAGGAAAAAAAAAAAAAGTTACTTTCGAGTTCCAGTGTACACCGATATTTATCAGCATAAAACACTTAAGAGCTGAATTCAATGGCGTCATCTGTTATCTGCTGTTTCCTCTGCTGTCCATGTGGAGGTAGTACTGCGAGAGAGGGGAAACATGAATCAGTGACCTCAATACTACGGAGCAAAATAATAAAAATGTAGTTCTAATATTAGAAACACCACGTGTATCACCAAAAAAAACAGATTTGCACATATACTGGTGGTGCGGCTGTGCCATCTTCAGACCTTAAGCCTGGCACTGGCATTACAACATAAGGATCCCCTTAAAATGAGCAAGGCAAAGCACGCTTTCTTGGCAGAGGTAATTACGTCTCTTAAGAAGCAGCCTTTGCCTCATCAAACAAGAGTTGAGGTTCTCCCTAAACAGCGATCGACTGTCCCACTGACCACAAGGACACAGAATGAGGCCCAACTATGATTCAGTACCTGCCGCCTATTCCTATGAAAGGCGCCCACTCACTCGCATTGGCAAGGGTTGGGGTTTCAGCTTTCTCGCTTTACAATTCAGTTTGCCGGTTTGTCCAGCCTCAAGGGCTGAGCTGGCCCTGTATAATGCACAATGTGATAGGCGAAGAGACTTATTATTTATGTTTTATATAGCACCATCAGATTCTGTAGCGCTGGACAACGGGTAGACAGGACATAGCAAGTAGTATGTAACATAACAAATTGACTTACAGCAACAACAGGTGAGGAGGTCCCTGCGCAAAGGAGTTAACAATCTAGAGGGATTTAGTGCCATGGTATGGGATGGGGCAGCCACACTAGTGTAAGTACTGCATTAGAGAGACTAGGAGAGGTGAGCTAAGGGAATATGGGGGGGGGGTGTTAATGTGCAATATAAGCGCCCTTAAAGAAGTGGGGAAGAGGGATTTTTTGAAGGATCGAAGGCAGGGAGAGAGACGGATAGACTGGGGGAGGGCATTCCAGAGGATAGGGGCAGCCCTGGAGAAATCTTGTAAACGTGCATGAGAGCTAGAAATCAGAGGAGAGAAGGAGATCATTGGATGAGCGGAGAGAGCGGCGTGGAGTGTATTTAGAGATGAACGAGGAGATGTAGGGAGGGGAACCGAAGGGCTTTGAAGGTAAGAGTAAGGATTTTGAAATGAATCCTGAGGCGCACAGGAAGCCAGTGAAGAGACTGACAGAGGGGAGAGATGTTAGTAAAGCGATGAGAGAGTAAGATAAGTCTGGCAGCAGCATTCATGGTGGATTGTAGAGCGGTGAAGCTGTTAAGACCAGCTTAGACAGAGTTACAGTAATCAAGATGGGAGACAATCAGGGCATGGACAAGAGCCTAAGTGGCATGCTGTGTTTGGAAGGGAGGGATGGATGCTGGCAATGTTTTTTAAGATGGGGACGGAGACAGACTGAATGTGGGGGGTGAACGAAAGGTCAGAGGTCAAGGGTGACACCAAGACTGCGTGTGCATGAGTAGACTGGGAGATGATGGCGCAATCAACAATGAGGGAAATTGATGGGGGAGTCTTAGCATCGGAAGGCGGGAAGATGAGAAGTCCTGTTTTGGAGAGGTTAAGTTTCAAGAAACATGTTGATATCCAGGTGGAGACAGATGCAAGGCAGTTAGTTACACGATCTAAGGCAGAGGGAGAGAGATCAGGGGAGGATAGATAGATCTGGGCTTCATCAGCATACAGGTGGTATTGAAAGCCTAAGGATGAGGGCAGGGCGGTGACTGTGCAGATATGTCATCTCTGATAGTTTTCATTTTATTATCGAAGTATGTGGCAAAGTCTGATGCATTAAGGTTAGTGGAAGGGGTCGTAGGGATCGGTTGAAGCAGGGAATTGAAAGCATTATTAGAGTCGTTTAGGGTTGTAAGACAGGGAGGAGATTGAAGGCAGAGTAGTAGGAACATAGCATTCATTTATAGCGCAGAAAGTCAGACATGGAATGAGGGGACTTTCGCCAACTACGTTGAGCGGTGCGGGAACATCGACGTAGGTGTTGGGGTTACAGTCATGTGCCAGGGTTGGAAGCGTGAACGTCGCGAGGAGCGAGTAGTAACTGGTGCTACATGATAGAGAGCAGATGCGAGAGTGGAGTTATAGACAGAGGTGGCGTTGTTAAGGGCATGTCATGTTTGAGATAGGAGAGAGAGTAAATTGATTGAGTTCTGAAGGTTAATAGAGCTGAGGTCTGTGCGGAGATCTGTGAGAGCCAGGGACACCTTTATCTAATCAGTATTCATGTCCTAAACCTTCTCCCCACCCACCCTTACAAATGAACAACGGCGTAAAGGTAACATAATGGTGAGGAATAATCATGTAGATTCAGTGAGAAGGAGAAGATAACCCCCAAGGGTATACACTTAAGGTGGGTTTGTAACATATATGCCTTGCTTATTAAATGCCTAAGCATAGTTACATATACGTATTTAGTGTAAAGAACTATAAATGCGGGTTTAGCAAAAGGGGCACATTAAGTCTCCAAGTAGTGGTAGTAGTAGAAGTTGTAGTGTGGTCAACAGGTGTATCTGTCTAGAAGGTTAATGAAGATACACAATGTCTTGAATAAACGCATGGTCTACCTTTTCTTTTCAGGCTAGGAGCCCTTTTCATAGCATTTTCTTTAGAGATGAAGGGAATTATGATTTTTTTTTTTTAAATACAATTATGCAGACTCTGCAGTGCTTTCATGAAATGTTTAAAAGATTTACCTCGTGGTGCTTCCATAGGGACTTTCTGGGTGACACTGTGCTTCCTTTTCTTACCCTCTTAGGTTGGAATAGCTTTGTTCACAGTTGAAAGAGGCAACGTGCTGGAGACAACAGACGGCATTAGAAGACCAATGTATGAAAATCTGGAGCGTGTGTAAGACGACGTCTAAGCAACTGATTTTGGAACACACGGACAGCAAAAAGTTTCCACGATCGGATGGCTTCTGTGGATAAAATTCTGTCAACGGCAGAAAATGTCACAGAATTTATAAGGTCCACGCGCTAATGACATTTCTTTATAAACGTCAAACAATTATAAACTGCCTGCCGTCCTTCACCAGGAGCTCTGGGCGTATGCGGAATCCCAATCTGCACTGCTTGGGCACCGTGTGTTTAGTTTTATTAACTACAGGAGCGAAGCTTTGGTCGATTAGTTAGCACAGGGTTCCATAGGGATCTTCAACTGTCCATATTTACAGTTTTGTGCACATTGGTGTTATTGCCACAGCTGTAAGACTCTTGTGTATCGTAATCAAAGTCAATAATCCAAAGTGACTGATTTAGCATAGCCACAGTGAAAAATACTAATTTCAGAAAATGTGAATTTGAAGTTAGATTACCCAGACTTGCTTTTATTATAGACTTGCTTCTATTATAAAGTTTTACTATGTTTTTTTTCCCCATTTCATTTCATTGTTGAGCAAGTACAAATTGGAGATAGTTGGATGGATTTATTAGCTGTCAAAAACAGAATATTGAAAGTTAAATCCAATTCCTCTGTAATCCTAGTATCGCAGTGTGTCTCATCCACTGAACACACCAGCTCAGCCTATAAATTGACACATATACAATGCTAGAAAATCAGAATTCTGTAGTCTGTAAATTAAAACCAAGATCAAATACGTACTGCCATCCTCTGCTTTTCGCCCCCACTCAGTACATCCAGTCTTGAAGACTGTCCCAGCCGCCTTCACGTTCCAAAATCTAACCCAGCTGCACATTGTCAAGGTATTCCTTCAATACCTAGGGAGTGAATATAAAACAAAGATGAGTAGTTAAGCCACTTAACTAAATACAGCTAAGCAAGTCATTTCAGTGTGTAAGAAAATTAGAAGAGAAGTTTCAACATACCGGACCGTTTTTCTCGCCTTATCAGGAATACCTTTACGTTTCCAGTGTTCTGGAGTGTCTGGGTAAATGACTTGGTCCCGTAACGTTCCCAAAGTCATATGGTCTCTATGTAAGATATTGTCATTTCCCGTCCTGCGAGGACGATTCGTCCCAATGCCTGAGACATCCTCAGCAGCATTCTTCCACTCTGGTAATAATCCTTCAAGGCAAAGCATTAAACATTAAGAACATGCCCGGCTGCAGAGTATATCATCGTTTATCCCACCATTATTTCACTCACCTCAAGGAGCTCAGCTCAGTCCACGCAGGGTGGTTAGGGGTGAGGAACGGACTGCTGACAACCAGGTAACCAACCACAGTCTCTAGATCTGCAATAATCAAAAAGCACATCACAGACATTAAATGCCAGCATAGACACTGACCACTTAAAATCAATAAACAGTCTACTTTTTACACAGCTATATGCAGATGAAGCCATCTGAGAGACCCAGGCATACAGAGTGTCTCCCACTGCCTCAGCCTACCTATATCCCACAGTAAATAATAATAATGCTAAACTGTCACCATCTTCTATAGCAAACGTAAAAATATTACTAGTAATGACATGCAAATAATTCTTAAGAGTAACATTTTCTGATGGTCTCCTGTCTGGTGTGAGTAGCCAAAAACCACCATGTTCACATTGTAATGTTGCATCTCTTGGAAGCCCCATGGAGATTTATGCTCTAATAAAGCCGGATGCCCCACACCATTGCACAACAGACTGCCTTGAGTGAAACGCCAGTTACTAGCAAAATGGAGCCCTTTAGATAATATTATATAATATTAATACAATATATTAAAAGGTTACTTGAAAGAATAAAAAAATAATCAATATACCATAAAAAAAAAAAAAAAATCTACCATAAACTCTTAAAAGTAATCCATGTGCGTATAATATTGAGGCTTTGACTTGGATGCAACTAAAAAACAAAATATATCAGCATGTGAAGAATGATTTGTCCTGGCTGATTTTCTACATTATGAAAAATTCAGATAACATGGGGGGGGGGGTTGGGACCTGGTTATATCATGATGACCACAGCAGTAATAACCACAGTCAAATCTGTTCAATCTGACCGGGATTTTGGCCCTCTGCTCTTTGCACAATAGATGTAATTCATCAATATTTGTGACTTGTGTTGTTAAAGAAGCCCTAGTCACACAAAAACATACCTGAACGCCAAAAGCATTTGTCAGCTTGACGATATACAGAACGATATCCAAAAATGGCTGAAGAAAAAAAAATAACAAATGAAACTCACAATAAAACAACTCTATGTACCCGCAACAATAATGGGAAATATCTATAATATAGGAGAATAGGAAAGCAAGCCACTAGTTAACGTGGCAAATGATTACATGTTATTCACAAGAACAGCGTATGCATGTGTGTAAATTGTATTGATAAATAACAGCATAATAAAAGGGGAGGCATAATAAGTGTAGCCAAAAGATTGTCATCTTCGGTACCAGTATATTTAACGTATGTTCATTTGTAAGTTGCATTTACTTTTAGGGTACCCTATCGTAACAGCTCTACCAAATCTGTTGGTGCTATATAAAATGTAAACGCAGTCATGAAAGTACAACAGTCTACAGACCACTTTATTGGGGTAAAATAGCTATGGATACATTTGTAAAGGAGGCCCCTGTCTGTAAATCTCACAGTGTAAGTAATACACCGGTAATATAAATGGCAGCTACATTAACTTTATAATTATTTTCCTTGTGAAAGGAATACAGTAAGAGCATAAAGGGCCATAGCCTATTTTTGAAGTACCCAGCACAAACTAAAAAAAAAAAAAAAAAAAAAAAAAGGTAACAAAACACTCACAACTAGAAGAGCCATGAGGAAACTCACCTTGCTTCAGTTTGAATACTGGTTCACCACGCTGTTACAAAACCTCTCAACATCTTGCGTGAGCAGCTGATCTGCATTTGCTGTCCTGTTGTCCAAGTTGCCCATTTTGTAATAGGTAAAGGATCTTAAATGGGGGAAAAAAGAACAATCTATGTGGGGAACGTATTATACATCTAATGGAACATTACTGAGAAGATAAGTAATTGTCTCTTAGGCTCAAAACATGGTTATATCACCACGATCACAGCAACAATAACCACAGTCAAACTCTTCCAGTAGTTATCAATCTGGCCGGGATTTTGTTCACCGGCACGTTGTAGAATTGATGTAATTCATCAATGTTTGTGGCTTGAAGTCCTAGTCATACAAAAACATACCCGAGCCCCAATAGCACTTACCAGCTTGACAATATACAGACAGACATAATCCTACAGAATTAGCTGCTAGACACGATTAATCCATCTTGTATGTCCAGTTATTTAGCCTTGTTCAAGACTATGTTAGCTGTAGCTAAAGTTTCCACACACACACACACACACAGCTACAGTTTTTACCATCATTAAGCCATGGCAAAAATTGCCCATAGATCCTGCTTTGGATGATTTTGTTTTTTTGAAGATATAGGTTTTAAAAGGTGGCAAACACAGCAGAACAGATCTCTGCCTTGTAGGCCTCTATTGTTTTTCTCTTAGACAGCATGTCATGACCTACATGTACTTCCCAAAAGGGAGGCGGAATACCTTAAGGGGAGATGGTTCAGGACAACATGGCTACATATATATATATATATATATATATATATATACACACACACACACACACACATTTACATATCATATATAAACACTTAAATGCAACATTCTCCTGAGCTTACAAACTCAGCGTCTCCTTGCACAAATATATCCACAGGCTAGAAGATAAAATAAAGTTAATATACGGACAGAATGTTTTAAGAGACGTGCATCTTCACTCATGCCATGCCACAGAGGCCAAAAGAAGAAAACAAACATAAAACAAACGTTTTAGCTTACTATAATAACTAGAAAAGCGTCTGGCAGCGAGCGGCTCTAGGAAATATAATCTGGTCGTGTGATATAGCCGCTACCAAGCACACACGTTTTAGCATGTCCCCCAATGTCTAATCTTTCGATTAAGTAGAAAAAAAGGCAACACAAGAATGCTTACGGCAGGCATGGTGGCTATAAAGTTGAAGAGGTTTCTGCTGCGGCCGATGATCGCACTGCAAACCACCACATGTATGTATGTATGTATGTATGTATGTTATAGCGCACTTTTCACAGAGGCACAAGATTCTTGAGAAAATCGGTGAAATGCAATATCCTTATACATGGCTTAAAGAACAAGCATAAAGCCACCTTGAAGCTAAAACAAGACCAAGAACTGTCTCAGGACACACGGGCAGCCTCGATGGACTTTGGCGGTTCTGCTGTGCGGAAACGTTGGGGATCTTCCACATTATCTGCTCTTCTGCCATGTATGTATTGATTTTTTATAATTTATGCTCTAGTAGCACTTTTGTGCATAATAAAGTATTTTGCTTATTTTATTTGAACGCACCTCAATACTGCTGCTGCCGCCATATTCTAAATATTCTAAATTTCCTTGTAACAAGGGAAATGCATGGCTTTCTTGTCACTCATTGGCTGCTTTTTTTTTTTTTTAAGAATGCATATTAATGCATATTTAACATGATTTTTTGTGAAGCTGTCTGTGACATTATATTTTCCCTTTAAGATAAGCAGTAACAGAACAGTGATATTTATCCATAGTTGTGAGTTTTTGTGTTGCCACCTACCTCTGCCGCATCAGGTGAGAAGAATCGTACGCGCCGAGACCCAGAGGCAATGATCAGGAAATATACACGGGGCTCGAGGCAGGTACTTCTCAAACATGTGTTAAAATATTGCAGTTAGTTAAATGTTTGGGGTCTGCTAGCTGTTTTCATGGAAATTTGTAGCTGTAATATAGCAAAAAGAGTTTTCTAATAATCAATTAGCCTTTTAAACTTAAACTTGAATTAGTGATAACAACGTGTCATCAGACCGCAGGCTGTTTTCTGTATTTCTGATCTGGTTGATATTTTGATGGGCCAAATGTGTATGCGTGTGTGTGTGTGAATATAATTGCTGTAAAACATAAATACTGTGTATATATACATATACAAACATTAAAGATTAAATGTGTTTTTACCAAGAAAATGTAAAATTGTAGAATCCAATTACAGGACTATGTGAAACCTGTGCTGACAGCTGTGTGTTTAGAAAAGAATCTGCTACCATGCTGCTGCAGATCATCTTCATCAATGAAATGATCTGTCTCAATCTTTCATCAGCTAAAAAGTCGGGGTCAGGTCCGTTGTGCGCATGCGCGGGCTTCCAGTTTGGCGCATGCGCAGTAGGGAGACGGTCACTTCCGGGTTTGGTCGACTTCCGGTTTAGTCCGGCCCGTTGTGCGCATGCGCGAACTTCCGGTTTCGCGCATGCGCAGTAGGTGGATGCCCCACTTCCGGTTTGGCGCTTACTTCCGGTTTAGGGTCAGGTCCGTTCTGCGCATGCGCTGACTTTCCGATTTCGCGCATGCGCAGTAGGTGGATGCCCCACTTCCGGTTTAGCGTCAGGTCCGTTCTGCGCATGCGCTGGCTTCCGATTTCGCGCATGCGCAGTAGGTGGATGCCCCACTTCCGGTTTAGCGTTAGGTCCGTTCTGCGCATGCGCTGACTTCCGCTTTCGCGCATGCGCAGTAGGTGGATGCCCCACTTCCGGTTTAGCGTCAGGTCCGTTCTGCGCATGCGCTGGCTTCCGATTTCGCGCATGCGCAGTAGGTGGATGCCCCACTTCCGGTTTAGCTTCAGGTCCGTTCTGCGCATGCGCCGACTTCCCTTGGCCACTTCCGGTTTGGCGCCGACTCCCGGTTTGGCGCCATATAGCTGCCAGTCAGCTGGTAGAATCTCGGTTTTGACGGTCACCTATTTGCGCGCAGCCTGTGCAGGATCGTATTTCTGCCACGTGGCTTTATTTTAAATCCGTTCTGCATCCATCAAAAGCCTTGTATAAGGATATTGCATTTCACCGATTTTCTCAAGAATCTTGTGCCTCTGTGAAAAGTGCGCTATAACATACATACATACATACATACATACATACATGTATACATGTATACATGTGGTGGTTTGCAGTGCGATCATCGGCCGCAGCAGAAACCTCTTCAACTTTATAGCCACCATGCCTGCCGTAAGCATTCTTGTGTTGCCTTTTTTTCTACTTAATCGAAAGATTAGACATTGGGGGACATGCTAAAACGTGTGTGCTTGGTAGCGGCTATATCACACGACCAGATTATATTTCCTAGAGCCGCTCGCTGCCAGACGCTTTTCTAGTTATTATAGTAAGCTAAAACGTTTGTTTTATGTTTGTTTTCTTCTTTTGGCCTCTGTGGCATGGCATGAGTGAAGATGCACGTCTCTTAAAACATTCTGTCCGTATATTAACTTTATTTTATCTTCTAGCCTGTGGATATATTTGTGCAAGGAGACGCTGAGTTTGTAAGCTCAGGAGAATGTTGCATTTAAGTGTTTATATATGATATGTAAATGTGTGTGTGTGTGTGTGTGTGTGTATATATATATATATATATATATATATATATATATATATATGTAGCCATGTTGTCCTGAACCATCTCCCCTTAAGGTATTCCGCCTCCCTTTTGGGAAGTACATGTAGGTCATGACATGCTGTCTAAGAGAAAAACAATAGAGGCCTACAAGGCAGAGATCTGTTCTGCTGTGTTTGCCACCTTTTAAAACCTATATCTTCAAAAAAACAAAATCATCCAAAGCAGGATCTATGGGCAATTTTTGCCATGGCTTAATGATGGTAAAAACCGTAGCTGTGTGTGTGTGTGGAAACTTTAGCTACAGCTAACATAGTCTTGAACAAGGCTAAATAACTGGACATACAAGATGGATTAATCGTGTCTAGCAGCTAATTCTGTAGGATTATGTCTGTCTGTATATTGTCAAGCTGGTAAGTGCTATTGGGGCTCGGGTATGTTTTTGTATGACTAGGACTTCAAGCCACAAACATTGATGAATTACATCAATTCTACAACGTGCCGGTGAACAAAATCCCGGCCAGATTGATAACTACTGGAAGAGTTTGACTGTGGTTATTGTTGCTGTGATCGTGGTGATATAACCATGTTTTGAGCCTAAGAGACAATTACTTATCTTCTCAGTAATGTTCCATTAGATGTATAATACGTTCCCCACATAGATTGTTCTTTTTTCCCCCATTTAAGATCCTTTACCTATTACAAAATGGGCAACTTGGACAACAGGACAGCAAATGCAGATCAGCTGCTCACGCAAGATGTTGAGAGGTTTTGTAACAGCGTGGTGAACCAGTATTCAAACTGAAGCAAGGTGAGTTTCCTCATGGCTCTTCTAGTTGTGAGTGTTTTGTTACCTTTGTTTTTTTTTTTTTTTTTTTTTTAGTTTGTGCTGGGTACTTCAAAAATAGGCTATGGCCCTTTATGCTCTTACTGTATTCCTTTCACAAGGAAAATAATTATAAAGTTAATGTAGCTGCCATTTATATTACCGGTGTATTACTTACACTGTGAGATTTACAGACAGGGGCCTCCTTTACAAATGTATCCATAGCTATTTTACCCCAATAAAGTGGTCTGTAGACTGTTGTACTTTCATGACTGCGTTTACATTTTATATAGCACCAACAGATTTGGTAGAGCTGTTACGATAGGGTACCGTAAAAGTAAATGCAACTTACAAATGAACATACGTTAAATATACTGGTACCGAAGATGACAATCTTTTGGCTACACTTATTATGCCTCCCCTTTTATTATGCTGTTATTTATCAATACAATTTACACACATGCATACGCTGTTCTTGTGAATAACATGTAATCATTTGCCACGTTAACTAGTGGCTTGCTTTCCTATTCTCCTATATTATAGATATTTCCCATTATTGTTGCGGGTACATAGAGTTGTTTTATTGTGAGTTTCATTTGTTATTTTTTTTTCTTCAGCCATTTTTGGATATCGTTCTGTATATCGTCAAGCTGACAAATGCTTTTGGCGTTCAGGTATGTTTTTGTGTGACTAGGGCTTCTTTAACAACACAAGTCACAAATATTGATGAATTACATCTATTGTGCAAAGAGCAGAGGGCCAAAATCCCGGTCAGATTGAACAGATTTGACTGTGGTTATTACTGCTGTGGTCATCATGATATAACCAGGTCCCAACCCCCCCCCCATGTTATCTGAATTTTTCATAATGTAGAAAATCAGCCAGGACAAATCATTCTTCACATGCTGATATATTTTGTTTTTTAGTTGCATCCAAGTCAAAGCCTCAATATTATACGCACATGGATTACTTTTAAGAGTTTATGGTAGATGTTTTTTTTGTTTTTTTATGGTATATTGATTATTTTTTTATTATTTCAAGTAACCTTTTAATATATTGTATTAATATTATATAATATTATCTAAAGGGCTCCATTTTGCTAGTAACTGGCGTTTCACTCAAGGCAGTCTGTTGTGCAATGGTGTGGGGCATCCGGCTTTATTAGAGCATAAATCTCCATGGGGCTTCCAAGAGATGCAACGTTACAATGTGAACATGGTGGTTTTTGGCTACTCACACCAGACAGGAGACCATCAGAAAATGTTACTCTTAAGAATTATTTGCATGTCATTACTAGTAATATTTTTACGTTTGCTATAGAAGATGGTGACAGTTTAGCATTATTATTATTTACTGTGGGATATAGGTAGGCTGAGGCAGTGGGAGACACTCTGTATGCCTGGGTCTCTCAGATGGCTTCATCTGCATATAGCTGTGTAAAAAGTAGACTGTTTATTGATTTTAAGTGGTCAGTGTCTATGCTGGCATTTAATGTCTGTGATGTGCTTTTTGATTATTGCAGATCTAGAGACTGTGGTTGGTTACCTGGTTGTCAGCAGTCCGTTCCTCACCCCTAACCACCCTGCGTGGACTGAGCTGAGCTCCTTGAGGTGAGTGAAATAATGGTGGGATAAACGATGATATACTCTGCAGCCGGGCATGTTCTTAATGTTTAATGCTTTGCCTTGAAGGATTATTACCAGAGTGGAAGAATGCTGCTGAGGATGTCTCAGGCATTGGGACGAATCGTCCTCGCAGGACGGGAAATGACAATATCTTACATAGAGACCATATGACTTTGGGAACGTTACGGGACCAAGTCATTTACCCAGACACTCCAGAACACTGGAAACGTAAAGGTATTCCTGATAAGGCGAGAAAAACGGTCCGGTATGTTGAAACTTCTCTTCTAATTTTCTTACACACTGAAATGACTTGCTTAGCTGTATTTAGTTAAGTGGCTTAACTACTCATCTTTGTTTTATATTCACTCCCTAGGTATTGAAGGAATACCTTGACAATGTGCAGCTGGGTTAGATTTTGGAACGTGAAGGCGGCTGGGACAGTCTTCAAGACTGGATGTACTGAGTGGGGGCGAAAAGCAGAGGATGGCAGTACGTATTTGATCTTGGTTTTAATTTACAGACTACAGAATTCTGATTTTCTAGCATTGTATATGTGTCAATTTATAGGCTGAGCTGGTGTGTTCAGTGGATGAGACACACTGCGATACTAGGATTACAGAGGAATTGGATTTAACTTTCAATATTCTGTTTTTGACAGCTAATAAATCCATCCAACTATCTCCAATTTGTACTTGCTCAACAATGAAATGAAATGGGGAAAAAAAACATAGTAAAACTTTATAATAGAAGCAAGTCTATAATAAAAGCAAGTCTGGGTAATCTAACTTCAAATTCACATTTTCTGAAATTAGTATTTTTCACTGTGGCTATGCTAAATCAGTCACTTTGGATTATTGACTTTGATTACGATACACAAGAGTCTTACAGCTGTGGCAATAACACCAATGTGCACAAAACTGTAAATATGGACAGTTGAAGATCCCTATGGAACCCTGTGCTAACTAATCGACCAAAGCTTCGCTCCTGTAGTTAATAAAACTAAACACACGGTGCCCAAGCAGTGCAGATTGGGATTCCGCATACGCCCAGAGCTCCTGGTGAAGGACGGCAGGCAGTTTATAATTGTTTGACGTTTATAAAGAAATGTCATTAGCGCGTGGACCTTATAAATTCTGTGACATTTTCTGCCGTTGACAGAATTTTATCCACAGAAGCCATCCGATCGTGGAAACTTTTTGCTGTCCGTGTGTTCCAAAATCAGTTGCTTAGACGTCGTCTTACACACGCTCCAGATTTTCATACATTGGTCTTCTAATGCCGTCTGTTGTCTCCAGCACGTTGCCTCTTTCAACTGTGAACAAAGCTAGCTATTCCAACCTAAGAGGATAAGAAAAGGAAGCACAGTGTCACCCAGAAAGTCCCTATGGAAGCACCACGAGGTAAATCTTTTAAACATTTCATGAAAGCACTGCAGAGTCTGCATAATTGTATTTAAAAAAAAAAAATCATAATTCCCTTCATCTCTAAAGAAAATGCTATGAAAAGGGCTCCTAGCCTGAAAAGAAAAGGTAGACCATGCGTTTATTCAAGACATTGTGTATCTTCATTAACCTTCTAGACAGATACACCTGTTGACCACACTACAACTTCTACTACTACCACTACTTGGAGACTTAATGTGCCCCTTTTGCTAAACCCGCATTTATAGTTCTTTACACTAAATACGTATATGTAACTATGCTTAGGCATTTAATAAGCAAGGCATATATGTTACAAACCCACCTTAAGTGTATACCCTTGGGGGTTATCTTCTCCTTCTCACTGAATCTACATGATTATTCCTCACCATTATGTTACCTTTACGCCGTTGTTCATTTGTAAGGGTGGGTGGGGAGAAGGTTTAGGACATGAATACTGATTAGATAAAGGTGTCCCTGGCTCTCACAGATCTCCGCACAGACCTCAGCTCTATTAACCTTCAGAACTCAATCAATTTACTCTCTCTCCTATCTCAAACATGACATGCCCTTAACAACGCCACCTCTGTCTATAACTCCACTCTCGCATCTGCTCTCTATCATGTAGCACCAGTTACTACTCGCTCCTCGCGACGTTCACGCTTCCAACCCTGGCACATGACTGTAACCCCAACACCTACGTCGATGTTCCCGCACCGCTCAACGTAGTTGGCGAAAGTCCCCTCATTCCATGTCTGACTTTCTGCGCTATAAATGAATGCTATGTTCCTACTACTCTGCCTTCAATCTCCTCCCTGTCTTACAACCCTAAACGACTCTAATAATGCTTTCAATTCCCTGCTTCAACCGATCCCTACGACCCCTTCCACTAACCTTAATGCATCAGACTTTGCCACATACTTCGATAATAAAATGAAAACTATCAGAGATGACATATCTGCACAGTCACCACCCTGCCCTCATCCTTAGGCTTTCAATACCACCTGTATGCTGATGAAGCCCAGATCTATCTATCCTCCCCTGATCTCTCTCCCTCTGCCTTAGATCGTGTAACTAACTGCCTTGCATCTGTCTCCACCTGGATATCAACATGTTTCTTGAAACTTAACCTCTCCAAAACAGGACTTCTCATCTTCCCGCCTTCCGATGCTAAGACTCCCCCATCAATTTCCCTCATTGTTGATTGCGCCATCATCTCCCAGTCTACTCATGCACACGCAGTCTTGGTGTCACCCTTGACCTCTGACCTTTCGTTCACCCCCCACATTCAGTCTGTCTCCGTCCCCATCTTAAAAAACATTGCCAGCATCCATCCCTCCCTTCCAAACACAGCATGCCACTTAGGCTCTTGTCCATGCCCTGATTGTCTCCCATCTTGATTACTGTAACTCTGTCTAAGCTGGTCTTAACAGCTTCACCGCTCTACAATCCACCATGAATGCTGCTGCTGCCAGACTTATCTTACTCTCTCATCGCTTTACTAACATCTCTCCCCTCTGTCAGTCTCTTCACTGGCTTCCTGTGCGCCTCAGGATTCATTTCAAAATCCTTACTCTTACCTTCAAAGCCCTTCGGTTCCCCTCCCTACATCTCCTCGTTCATCTCTAAATACACTCCACGCCGCTCTCTCTGCTCATCCAATGATCTCCTTCTCTCCTCTGATTTCTAGCTCTCATGCACGCTTACAAGATTTCTCCAGGGCTGCCCCTATCCTCTGGAATGCCCTCCCCCAGTCTATCCGTCTCTCTCCCTGCCTTCGATCCTTCAAAAAATCCCTCTTCCCCACTTCTTTAAGGGCGCTTATATTGCACATTAACACCCCCCCCCCCATATTCCCTTAGCTCACCTCTCCTAGTCTCTCTAATGCAGTACTTACACTAGTGTGGCTGCCCCATCCCTTACCATGGCACTAAATCCCTCTAGATTGTTAACTCCTTTGCGCAGGGACCTCCTCACCTGTTGTTGCTGTAAGTCAATTTGTTATGTTACATACTACTTGCTATGTCCTGTCTACCCGTTGTCCAGCGCTACAGAATCTGATGGTGCTATATAAAACATAAATAATAAGTCTCTTCGCCTATCACATTGTGCATTATACAGGGCCAGCTCAGCCCTTGAGGCTGGACAAACCGGCAAACTGAATTGTAAAGCGAGAAAGCTGAAACCCCAACCCTTGCCAATGCGAGTGAGTGGGCGCCTTTCATAGGAATAGGCGGCAGGTACTGAATCATAGTTGGGCCTCATTCTGTGTCCTTGTGGTCAGTGGGACAGTCGATCGCTGTTTAGGGAGAACCTCAACTCTTGTTTGATGAGGCAAAGGCCGCTTCTTAAGAGACGTAATTACCTCTGCCAAGAAAGCGTGCTTTGCCTTGCTCATTTTAAGGGGATCCTTATGTTGTAATGCCAGTGCCAGGCTTAAGGTCTGAAGATGGCACAGCCGCACCACCAGTATATGTGCAAATCTGTTTTTTTTGGTGATACACGTGGTGTTTCTAATATTAGAACTACATTTTTATTATTTTGCTCCGTAATATTGAGGTCACTGATTCATGTTTCCCCTCTCTCGCAGTACTACCTCCACATGGACAGCAGAGGAAACAGCAGATAACAGATGACGCCATTGAATTCAGCTCTTAAGTGTTTTATGCTGATAAATATCGGTGTACACTGGAACTCGAAAGTAACTTTTTTTTTTTTTCCTTGAAGTTTAGTTCCGAAGCGAATGCTATAATTTCTTTTTGGTTTTTTTTTTGACCAAAGAATGGCCGTAGGATCGTAGATGATTGTGTCACTTCTTGTTTTGCACTAGATACCGCTGGCTAGACTAGAGGATCCCCTAAGCACCTGGCTCTGATGGGATACGCTGCATCTGCTGTAACGGTTTTCCTTTTAAATTAATCTCCGGTTCAATTTTTTTGCACCTGACTAATCGGTTGAGTAAAATCCCTGAGCGTTGGCACTTGGCCCAAAATAGAGCCAGTTGACAGGTTCGTATGTCTCACTAGGTGTGCGGGTTGGACTGAATTCATACGTCGTCAGATTTTATACAGTTCCCTGATAAAGATTTACATGTCCTTCCCAGTAAGATTTAAAATCTATTAATTTAAACTAGTAGGATGACTTTTTACATTGTTAAATGGAGCAGTCTCTACTGGAACGTAAACCATGTATTGTAGATATGTGTTTTGGGGGGGTTGAGCAAATCGTGTAACATAGAAATGTGCTTGATGAAGGCATGCACTACGTATGCAATAAATTGAATGTGTGTGAATCCTTCCCCAAAGTCTCTACTCTGTGCTTAATGTCATCCTGGCAAATGGTAAACAATCTGGGTAAAGTTTGATCCACAAACTTACTGCATTCGCTGGAACAAATCCGTACGGTTGCCTCTAACCAGCGGCCATAGAAAACTTCCCATGCCATGCGATGTAGAGACTCAGACCTTAAACGGTCCTTGGTCTGCTTTCCCCCCAATTATTGCTAAAACCTTTTGAAGTAACCTGTGTCACCGTGGATATTTATAAGGCATCCAAGGTAATTAAAATGTGCAAAAAATGTTTTTCTCCTGAACACTCCACCACCATATTATACCGGTAAGGAAGCGGGTAGCTGTAAACTTGCATAAACTACATGGATGAAATCCTATGAGGAATGCCCTAGTATACACTCCTACCTTCCCACTGTAATAGGATACTTAATCATTATCCCATGGAAATCTGCAATGAAGTATATGTTGGAAAATCACACAGACGTTTCACAAGTAGTGATTTCTGAAATACCATAAATTATCCAATTTATGTGCTCGGGGGGGGGAATGACTTCTATGACTGATCACTAAAGTAGTCTACATAACTGAAATCCAAACATCTGCCACAATTCGTTTAACTTCTTTAGTGCATAATATTCCACATATAATGTAAACAGACTCCTCAATAAATATGACTTCCTAATCGAGTAGCCACGGATTGGGTTCGATGCAAAGTAAGCACTTTGGGCTTTTTGTACTTTGACGTCGGTTTTGTTTTTCCCACACAGAGCACTCGGGTCAGCACAGTCCTCCTTTTGATCTTCAAATGTATTCAAGTTTCTCTGGTCGGAAAGTTAATAGAGAGATTCAGTGCCTCGTCGGAAATAGATATATTTCAAATGAGCAAATTCCCTGGTCAATTGTAACTTCAAATTACTACGAGTGACCATTGTTGGTGACCCATTAATTTTACTCGCATTTCCTTATGTTCCATACTATGCTATGATGCACTTCTTGTAGTTGGAATCTCACTTACACAATATCCGATTCTAATACTTTGTGGGCAACACATTGATGTATTCCCTTCAAATGTTCCCCGTACCTCCCGCTTATTTAAATAAACAGGTTGTTGTGGGTTAATAATGATAAATACACAAATTGTCTACACCGCTTGGTGGCTTTAAACCTTCCGATATAATACAAACATAAGGGTTGGATGTGAACGGACACAAAAAAAAAAAAAAAAAAAAAACACGTCTGGAGAAGCAGACTGCATGGAAACCGGTACCCTCGTCTGAAGAACTGCTTGCACGCCAGCATCTTAGATCTGCACCTGTGTTCAAAATCACTGTTACTTAAAACGACTGATTACAGCGGCCGCAGTGACGGAAGGAATGTAAGTAAGACCATTCCGATACCTTATTATATAACATACCCTTTTTTTTTTTTTACTAAACCAATAATAACTTCAACTTGATGGCAAATAATACATTACCCGTAGAAACTCATACACCTTATTTATCAAAATACAACCCATGAAGTGGCATGAAGGTGGAGGTATGTATCGGCTACTAGGATACTGTTCTGCTGGCATAAATCACCGGGCTCATCACGCGGGGTGTAATATCACGTCACTGTACACTACATCACTTATCCAAGACGAGAATGCAAGGTATACAGGTCTGCGCTTGAGTAAGTGTCGTGGGGAAGCCTTCCCTATCCATAAATATTTTAACCCCTTAATGACAATTGTCGGTTCTGGCACGTCATGCACTAACATCAGGTTAGTGACAATTGACGTGCCAGGACCGTCATGACTAAGCGGGTGCAGAAAGCGATCTACGTTCGCTTTCTGCACCCAAACGGTGTTGCTGTAATGCCTCGACCTCGAGGCATTCAGCAACACCACGATCGGCACTAGGGGCCATGTGTGGCCCCTCCCCGGGGTGTCAACTTCCGCCATACCTTGTATGGCGGCGGACGCCCGTCTTAAAAGCGTTTAGGAGGCGATCAACGATCACCTCCTAAACTTAAATGGTGTCGCTGGAATGCCTCGATCAGGAGGCATTCAGCGACACCAAATACTTACCCCAGGACGGGCTGTGACCGCTCCGGAGAGCGGTCACAGCCGCCGCTGCAAGTGATCTTTGCCATCCGCAAGACGGTGGCCACCCTGTAAAAAAAAAAATAAGTAAAAAGCAATCAAGTTGAAAAAGTTCGCTAGATGGTCTCCAGACCCTCTAGAGAACTCTGGCTCCACTTGCAGGTTGAATACAGGTACTGCATTCAACCATGCAAGTCAATGGAGCGCATCTTTCTAATCACTGTGATTAGTAAAATTAAATTAAAAATAACAATTAGAAAAAAAATAGTTTAAAAAAAAAAACAGTAAAATGTAAAAATAATTTCCCACTGATGTCACTATCAGGGGAACCTTCAAGTGGAAAAAAATGTAAAAATAAATAAAATAATTTATATATGAAAAATATATTTTTGTGAGCAAGTCCTAAAATTGCACATTTGCTTAAAACAATTCTCGCATGGAAAGAGTTAAAATACTGGCATATTAAATGCCCAAATTTATGATTTGATGGGGTAAATTGAATTGGCCGGGTTCAACAATGTCCCAATTAACACGGGGGGAAGGATGGCCACACATCTAATTTCCAATTAGAAAAATGCACACGTCCCAAATGTGGCCTTTTAGTTCCCCACTGGACTCAGGAGATGTTGCTGAACACATATTGGGGTGTCGTGTGACAGCGGCATATACCAGGAGCTGTAAATTCATACATAAAGTAGGTGTGTGGGGGGAAAAATACACACAAAAAAATACTACTGCAAACTTGCTGTAAAATGTGTGCATGCAAAGAGTTAAAATACCAGCATTTAAAACACTCTGGGGTGTCTAGTTTTCAAAAATATATGGTTTTATTGGGCGCACTGAAATGGCACCAGCTATTTTCTGTGCATTCTATATCTCCTGCCATGTGATATACTTACTGCCCCAGCCCCGACTCTGCGAACATTGTGCGCGCGTGTGCAAAGTGCTCCACCTGATTTCACGCAGCTAACCCGTGGAAAGTGATTGGACTGCAGTGGAGGAGAGCAGCTGCCGCTGCCCCCTAAGGTTAAGTACCCTATTTTTTAAATCTTAATGAATGTGCCACTTTCCATCACCGGATGCCACTACCTGGGAGTTCACCAAGTTGGACAACAAGGAAGGACAGAGAAGGCCTGGGAGACTCCCTGCAATCAATATTCCACTGAACTGTCAAGTGCTGCCTACTGCTTTTTGTGTTTCCCCCACCTCCATTCCATTCCCATCACCATTTTCCTTCACATACCGTGTTCACAATCCTCTTGTTCCTCTTTCCTCTGTTGTTAGTAAAATCATTATCTCTCTCCAGCCATCTGCAACCCCACACTATGTCTGTAATGCACCATGACTACTTTCTTCTCCCCTTCTCTCATCCCAAGCACTTTTCAACGTCACCTCCCCTCACTCCCGTCTTGGCTACTGTTACTCTGTCTTAGCTGGTCTCCCTCTTAACCGTCTCACCTCTCTACAATCCACCATGAATGCTGCTGCCAGACTCATCTTCCTCTCCCGTCGCATACTAACGTCTCTCCCCTCTGTCAGTCTCTTCGCTGGCTGCCTGTGCGCTTCAGGATTCATTTCAAAATCCTCACTCTTTCTTTCAAAGCCCTTCACAGCGTTTCCCCTCCCTACATCTCCTCGCTCATCTCTCTAAATACACTTCACACCGGTCCCTCCGCTCATCCAACGATTTCCTTCTATCCTCTCCTCTGATTTCTAGCTCTCATGCACGCTTACGAGATTTCTCCAGGGCTGCTCCTATCCTCTGGAATGCCCTCCCCCGGTCTATCCTTCTCCCCACTGCCTTCGGTCCTTCAAAAGATCCCTCAAGACCCACTTCCTTAAGGACGCTTATAATATTGCACATTAACAACCCCCATATTCCCTTAGCTCATCTCTCCTAGTCCCTCTAATGCAATACTTACACTAGTGTGGCTAGTCTATCCCTTACAATGGCACCTTTTAACTATGGTGTAATACACCCTAAATCCCTCTAGATTGTAAGCTCCTTTGAGCAGGGCTCTCCTCACCTGTTTTTTCTGTAAGTCAATGTGTTATGTTACACGCTACTTGCTATGTCCTGTCTACCCATTGTACAGCGCTCTGGAATTTGATGGTGCGATATAAAACAGTAAATAATAAAAATAGTCTGCGCTTCGCATTCGGTTTTGTAGTCAACTACGGAGCTGAAGATAAACCCAAACACACAAAACTATTTTATACAGCCATAGTTAGCACAGTTACTGCAGGTCTTGGACTCCAATCGTATCATATTCCTCTTTCTTTTTTTTTTTTTTTTTTTTTTTTTTCCTGGGTCGGGGCGGCATTTCAGACACAAAGCTATTCTGCTGGCTGAAAAATGGTCTAATCGCTATAAGCAACCACAGCAATAATCAGCTGGATCACTCCATTGGGCTTCATGATAATAAGACTAGAGCTGCAGTTAACCTAATGAAGCTGAGGGTGTTATGTGTTATGTATGTTATAATATAACTTATTAAGCGAAACCAGTTATCAGTTTTCATAATGTTTTCCTCTGATGCAGAAGGAGTCTTTCTGGCATCTTTTCTTTTTTTTTTTCTTTTTTCTTCATCTGAAATTTTACTGTTTTGTTGTTTGTTTGTTTGTTTTTTGCACGGGTCCTTTCTTGGAGCTTGAACACGAGAAAACATATTTGTCAATTGGCAGAAAAAGAGAGCATTCATCAAATGGTAAGCAATTAATATTTAATCAATCAAAAGACACAGGGGATGGGGAGGAAAAGCCGGCTTTGATGGGCAGTCACGTATTATAGTACCCGCACCACGCCAGAGACAGACTGGGAAAAAGGACTGAAGAGTGGAGAGCATTTCTTTTGGTGAACAAAGGGGTAGGCAAAGGGCAAGCGTTGGCTTCATATTGGGTGCTGTCCGACGGTAACACTCGCCAGCACCGCATAATGAAAATGCCTACCTGTACCCTCCTAGCATTATAATCATGCTAAATAGAGACAGCTCTTGGTGGCCCTGGGTTGTTCCTCTCCCTACACAGATCTCCATTACTATTATTACACATTTTATCCTCGCTACACTTAAGGACAGTCTATTCTGTCCTCAACGTGGATCTGAAACCAAAAATGAACTACTGTCTACCTCTCAAATCCCTAAAGTGGGAATTAAGGAGTTAATACATATTATATGTGTTTATCCATAAGTCTCTGCTTCCATTGGAAACTCTGCAGGTTTTTGAATTCCGGACAGCACTGATTCGTATTCAATTTCTTTGTGGTACATGGTGCTAATTAACGCCCAGCAGTAATAGCCGTGTAAGGCCTCACGCATACACCTTACACTTACGGTGCTCATGGCTTCCTTTTTATTGACTTTCAACTCCGTAATCTGACTCTTTATCTGTTGTTAAAAGTCGTGGCAAGAAACCCAATCCTATTTCAGTTATCTGGCTGTAATCATCGACCTGACCGCTGTCCAGTCCTGTTCTCTGGTGACCTGACACCACTCCTGTGTAATTCGCCTGCTACCCTTGCCGAGTGACCGGACTGCGAGTTACCTACAGCCGTTGGTAAGTGACCTCACTACGGACCAAATGTTTTAGAACCCCTTCTGCTCGGTTAAGATAACTACTGCAACCTATTCCTGTTATTTGCTTCTTTAAGGGAACATACATGGAACAAGCATAAAGCCACCTTGAAGCTAAAACAAGACCAAGAACTGTCTCAGGACACACGGGCAGCCTCGATGGACTTTGGCGGTTCTGCTGTGCGGAAACGTTGGGGATCTTCCACATTATCTGCTCTTCTGCCATGTATGTATTGATTTTTTATAATTTATGCTCTAGTAGCACTTTTGTGCATAACATTTTGCTTATTTTATTTGAACGCACCTCAATACTGCTGCTGCTGCTGCCATATTCTAAATATTCTAAATTTCCTTGTAACAAGGGAAATGCATGGCTTTCTTGTCACTCATTGGCTGCTTTTTTTTTTTTTTTTAAGAATGCATATTAATGCATATTTAACATGATTTTTTGTGAAGCTGTTTGTGACATTATATTTTCCCTTTAAGATAAGCAGTAACAGAACAGTGATATTTATCCATAGTTGTGAGTTTTTGTGTTGCCACCTACCTCTGCCGCATCAGGTGAGAAGAATCGTACGCGCCGAGACCCAGAGGCAATGATCAGGAAATATACACGGGGCTCGAGGCAGGTACTTCTCAAACATGTGTTAAAATATTGCAGTTAGTTAAATGTTTGGGGTCTGCTAGCTGTTTTCATGGAAATTTGTAGCTGTAATATAGCAAAAAGAGTTTTCTAATAATCAATTAGCCTTTTAAACTTAAACTTGAATTAGTGATAACAACGTGTCATCAGACCGCAGGCTGTTTTCTGTATTTCTGATCTGGTTGATATTTTGATGGGCCAAATGTGTATGCGTGTGTGTGTGTGAATATAATTGCTGTAAAACATAAATACTGTGTATATATACATATACAAACATTAAAGATTAAATGTGTTTTTACCAAGAAAATGTAAAATTGTAGAATCCAATTACAGGACTATGTGAAACCTGTGCTGACAGCTGTGTGTTTAGAAAAGAATCTGCTACCATGCTGCTGCAGATCATCTTCATCAATGAAATGATCTGTCTCAATCTTTCATCAGCTAAAAAGTCGGGGTCAGGTCCGTTGTGCGCATGCGCGGGCTTCCAGTTTGGCGCATGCGCAGTAGGGAGACGGTCACTTCCGGGTTTGGTCGACTTCCGGTTTAGTCCGGCCCGTTGTGCGCATGCGCGAACTTCCGGTTTCGCGCATGCGCAGTAGGTGGATGCCCCACTTCCGGTTTGGCGCTTACTTCCGGTTTAGGGTCCGGTCCGTTCTGCGCATGCGCTGACTTCCGATTTCGCGCATGCGCAGTAGGTGGATGCCCCACTTCCGGTTTAGCGTCAGGTCCGTTCTGCGCATGCGCTGGCTTCCGATTTCGCGCATGCGCAGTAGGTGGATGCCCCACTTCCGGTTTAGCGTCAGGTCCGTTCTGCGCATGCGCTGACTTCCGATTTCGCGCATGCGCAGTAGGTGGATGCCCCACTTCCGGTTTAGCGTCAGGTCCGTTCTGCGCATGCGCTGACTTCCGATTTCGCGCATGCGCAGTAGGTGGATGCCCCACTTCCGGTTTAGCTTCAGGTCCGTTCTGCGCATGCGCCGACTTCCCATGGCCACTTCCGGTTTGGCGCCGACTCCCGGTTTGGCGCCATATAGCTGCCAGTCAGCTGGTAGAATCTCGGTTTTGACGGTCACCTATTTGCGCGCAGCCTGTGCAGGATCGTATTTCTGCCACGTGGCTTTATTTTAAATCCGTTCTGCATCCATCAAAAGCCTTGTATAAGGATATTGCATTTCACCGATTTTCTCAAGAATCTTGTGCCTCTGTGAAAAGTGCGCTATAACATACATACATACATACATACATACATGTGGTGGTTTGCAGTGCGATCATCGGCCGCAGCAGAAACCTCTTCAACTTTATAGCCACCATGCCTGCCGTAAGCATTCTTGTGTTGCCTTTTTTTCTACTTAATCGAAAGATTAGACATTGGGGGACATGCTAAAACGTGTGTGCTTGGTAGCGGCTATATCACACGACCAGATTATATTTCCTAGAGCCGCTCGCTGCCAGACGCTTTTCTAGTTATTATAGTAAGCTAAAACGTTTGTTTTATGTTTGTTTTCTTCTTTTGGCCTCTGTGGCATGGCATGAGTGAAGATGCACGTCTCTTAAAACATTCTGTCCGTATATTAACTTTATTTTATCTTCTAGCCTGTGGATATATTTGTGCAAGGAGACGCTGAGTTTGTAAGCTCAGGAGAATGTTGCATTTAAGTGTTTATATATGATATGTAAATGTGTGTGTGTGTGTGTATATATATATATATATATATATATATATATATATATATGTAGCCATGTTGTCCTGAACCATCTCCCCTTAAGGTATTCCGCCTCCCTTTTGGGAAGTACATGTAGGTCATGACATGCTGTCTAAGAGAAAAACAATAGAGGCCTACAAGGCAGAGATCTGTTCTGCTGTGTTTGCCACCTTTTAAAACCTATATCTTCAAAAAAACAAAATCATCCAAAGCAGGATCTATGGGCAATTTTTGCCATGGCTTAATGATGGTAAAAACTGTAGCTGTGTGTGTGTGTGTGGAAACTTTAGCTACAGCTAACATAGTCTTGAACAAGGCTAAATAACTGGACATACAAGATGGATTAATCGTGTCTAGCAGCTAATTCTGTAGGATTATGTCTGTCTGTATATTGTCAAGCTGGTAAGTGCTATTGGGGCTCGGGTATGTTTTTGTATGACTAGGACTTCAAGCCACAAACATTGATGAATTACATCAATTCTACAACGTGCCGGTGAACAAAATCCCGGCCAGATTGATAACTACTGGAAGAGTTTGACTGTGGTTATTGTTGCTGTGATCGTGGTGATATAACCATGTTTTGAGCCTAAGAGACAATTACTTATCTTCTCAGTAATGTTCCATTAGATGTATAATACGTTCCCCACATAGATTGTTCTTTTTTCCCCCATTTAAGATCCTTTACCTATTACAAAATGGGCAACTTGGACAACAGGACAGCAAATGCAGATCAGCTGCTCACGCAAGATGTTGAGAGGTTTTGTAACAGCGTGGTGAACCAGTATTCAAACTGAAGCAAGGTGAGTTTCCTCATGGCTCTTCTAGTTGTGAGTGTTTTGTTACCTTTTTTTTTTTTTTTTTTTTTAGTTTGTGCTGGGTACTTCAAAAATAGGCTATGGCCCTTTATGCTCTTACTGTATTCCTTTCACAAGGAAAATAATTATAAAGTTAATGTAGCTGCCATTTATATTACCGGTGTATTACTTACACTGTGAGATTTACAGACAGGGGCCTCCTTTACAAATGTATCCATAGCTATTTTACCCCAATAAAGTGGTCTGTAGACTGTTGTACTTTCATGACTGCGTTTACATTTTATATAGCACCAACAGATTTGGTAGAGCTGTTACGATAGGGTACCCTAAAAGTAAATGCAACTTACAAATGAACATACGTTAAATATACTGGTACCGAAGATGACAATCTTTTGGCTACACTTATTATGCCTCCCCTTTTATTATGCTGTTATTTATCAATACAATTTACACACATGCATACGCTGTTCTTGTGAATAACATGTAATCATTTGCCACGTTAACTAGTGGCTTGCTTTCCTATTCTCCTATATTATAGATATTTCCCATTATTGTTGCGGGTACATAGAGTTGTTTTATTGTGAGTTTCATTTGTTATTTTTTTTTCTTCAGCCATTTTTGGATATCGTTCTGTATATCGTCAAGCTGACAAATGCTTTTGGCGTTCAGGTATGTTTTTGTGTGACTAGGGCTTCTTTAACAACACAAGTCACAAATATTGATGAATTACATCTATTGTGCGAAGAGCAGAGGGCCAAAATCCCGGTCAGATTGAACAGATTTGACTGTGGTTATTACTGCTGTGGTCATCATGATATAACCAGGTCCCCCCCCCCCCCCATGTTATCTGAATTTTTCATAATGTAGAAAATCAGCCAGGACAAATCATTCTTCACATGCTGATATATTTTGTTTTTTAGTTGCATCCAAGTCAAAGCCTCAATATTATACGCACATGGATTACTTTTAAGAGTTTATGGTAGATTTTATTTTTTTTTTTTTATGGTATATTGATTATTTTTTTATTCTTTCAAGTAACCTTTTAATATATTGTATTAATATTATATAATATTATCTAAAGGGCTCCATTTTGCTAGTAACTGGCGTTTCACTCAAGGCAGTCTGTTGTGCAATGGTGTGGGGCATCCGGCTTTTTTAGAGCATAAATCTCCATGGGGCTTCCAAGAGATGCAACATTACAATGTGAACATGGTGGTTTTTGGCTACTCACACCAGACAGGAGACCATCAGAAAATGTTACTCTTAAGAATTATTTGCATGTCATTACTAGTAATATTTTTACGTTTGCTATAGAAGATGGTGACAGTTTAGCATTATTATTATTTACTGTGGGATATAGGTAGGCTGAGGCAGTGGGAGACACTCTGTATGCCTGGGTCTCTCAGATGGCTTCATCTGCATATAGCTGTGTAAAAAGTAGACTGTTTATTGATTTTAAGTGGTCAGTGTCTATGCTGGCATTTAATGTCTGTGATGTGCTTTTTGATTATTGCAGATCTAGAGACTGTGGTTGGTTACCTGGTTGTCAGCAGTCCGTTCCTCACCCCTAACCACCCTGCGTGGACTGAGCTGAGCTCCTTGAGGTGAGTGAAATAATGGTGGGATAAACGATGATATACTCTGCAGCCGGGCATGTTCTTAATGTTTAATGCTTTGCCTTGAAGGATTATTACCAGAGTGGAAGAATGCTGCTGAGGATGTCTCAGGCATTGGGACGAATCGTCCTCGCAGGACGGGAAATGACAATATCTTACATAGAGACCATATGACTTTGGGAACGTTACGGGACCAAGTCATTTACCCAGACACTCCAGAACACTGGAAACGTAAAGGTATTCCTGATAAGGCGAGAAAAAAAAAGCTGTATTTAGTTAAGTGGCTTAACTACTCATCTTTGTTTTATATTCACTCCCTAGGTATTGAAGGAATACCTTGACAATGTGCAGCTGGGTTAGATTTTGGAACGTGAAGGCGGCTGGGACAGTCTTCAAGACTGGATGTACTGAGTGGGGGCGAAAAGCAGAGGATGGCAGTACGTATTTGATCTTGGTTTTAATTTACAGACTACAGAATTCTGATTTTCTAGCATTGTATATGTGTCAATTTATAGGCTGAGCTGGTGTGTTCAGTGGATGAGACACACTGCGATACTAGGATTACAGAGGAATTGGATTTAACTTTCAATATTCTGTTTTTGACAGCTAATAAATCCATCCAACTATCTCCAATTTGTACTTGCTCAACAATGAAATGAAATGGGGAAAAAAAACATAGTAAAACTTTATAATAGAAGCAAGTCTATAATAAAAGCAAGTCTGGGTAATCTAACTTCAAATTCACATTTTCTGAAATTAGTATTTTTCACTGTGGCTATGCTAAATCAGTCACTTTGGATTATTGACTTTGATTACGATACACAAGAGTCTTACAGCTGTGGCAATAACACCAATGTGCACAAAACTGTAAATATGGACAGTTGAAGATCCCTATGGAACCCTGTGCTAACTAATCGACCAAAGCTTCGCTCCTGTAGTTAATAAAACTAAACACACGGTGCCCAAGCAGTGCAGATTGGGATTCCGCATACGCCCAGAGCTCCTGGTGAAGGACGGCAGGCAGTTTATAATTGTTTGACGTTTATAAAGAAATGTCATTAGCGCGTGGACCTTATAAATTCTGTGACATTTTCTGCCGTTGACAGAATTTTATCCACAGAAGCCATCCGATCGTGGAAACTTTTTGCTGTCCGTGTGTTCCAAAATCAGTTGCTTAGACGTCGTCTTACACACGCTCCAGATTTTCATACATTGGTCTTCTAATGCCGTCTGTTGTCTCCAGCACGTTGCCTCTTTCAACTGTGAACAAAGCTATTCCAACCTAAGAGGATAAGAAAAGGAAGCACAGTGTCACCCAGAAAGTCCCTATGGAAGCACCACGAGGTAAATCTTTTAAACATTTCATGAAAGCACTGCAGAGTCTGCATAATTGTATTTAAAAAAAAAAAATCATAATTCCCTTCATCTCTAAAGAAAATGCTATGAAAAGGGCTCCTAGCCTGAAAAGAAAAGGTAGACCATGCGTTTATTCAAGACATTGTGTATCTTCATTAACCTTCTAGACAGATACACCTGTTGACCACACTACAACTTCTACTACTACCACTACTTGGAGACTTAATGTGCCCCTTTTGCTAAACCCGCATTTATAGTTCTTTACACTAAATACGTATATGTAACTATGCTTAGGCATTTAATAAGCAAGGCATATATGTTACAAACCCACCTTAAGTGTATACCCTTGGGGGTTATCTTCTCCTTCTCACTGAATCTACATGATTATTCCTCACCATTATGTTACCTTTACGCCGTTGTTCATTTGTAAGGGTGGGTGGGGAGAAGGTTTAGGACATGAATACTGATTAGATAAAGGTGTCCCTGGCTCTCACAGATCTCCGCACAGACCTCAGCTCTATTAACCTTCAGAACTCAATCAATTTACTCTCTCTCCTATCTCAAACATGACATGCCCTTAACAACGCCACCTCTGTCTATAACTCCACTCTCGCATCTGCTCTCTATCATGTAGCACCAGTTACTACTCGCTCCTCGCGACGTTCACGCTTCCAACCCTGGCACATGACTGTAACCCCAACACCTACGTCGATGTTCCCGCACCGCTCAACGTAGTTGGCGAAAGTCCCCTCATTCCATGTCTGACTTTCTGCGCTATAAATGAATGCTATGTTCCTACTACTCTGCCTTCAATCTCCTCCCTGTCTTACAACCCTAAACGACTCTAATAATGCTTTCAATTCCCTGCTTCAACCGATCCCTACGACCCCTTCCACTAACCTTAATGCATCAGACTTTGCCACATACTTCGATAATAAAATGAAAACTATCAGAGATGACATATCTGCACAGTCACCGCCCTGCCCTCATCCTTAGGCTTTCAATACCACCTGTATGCTGATGAAGCCCAGATCTATCTATCCTCCCCTGATCTCTCTCCCTCTGCCTTAGATCGTGTAACTAACTGCCTTGCATCTGTCTCCACCTGGATATCAACATGTTTCTTGAAACTTAACCTCTCCAAAACAGGACTTCTCATCTTCCCGCCTTCCGATGCTAAGACTCCCCCATCAATTTCCCTCATTGTTGATTGCGCCATCATCTCCCAGTCTACTCATGCACACGCAGTCTTGGTGTCACCCTTGACCTCTGACCTTTCGTTCACCCCCCACATTCAGTCTGTCTCCGTCCCCATCTTAAAAAACATTGCCAGCATCCATCCCTCCCTTCCAAACACAGCATGCCACTTAGGCTCTTGTCCATGCCCTGATTGTCTCCCATCTTGATTACTGTAACTCTGTCTAAGCTGGTCTTAACAGCTTCACCGCTCTACAATCCACCATGAATGCTGCTGCCAGACTTATCTTACTCTCTCATCGCTTTACTAACATCTCTCCCCTCTGTCAGTCTCTTCACTGGCTTCCTGTGCGCCTCAGGATTCATTTCAAAATCCTTACTCTTACCTTCAAAGCCCTTCGGTTCCCCTCCCTACATCTCCTCGTTCATCTCTAAATACACTCCACGCCGCTCTCTCCGCTCATCCAATGATCTCCTTCTCTCCTCTGATTTCTAGCTCTCATGCACGCTTACAAGATTTCTCCAGGGCTGCCCCTATCCTCTGGAATGCCCTCCCCCAGTCTATCCGTCTCTCTCCCTGCCTTCGATCCTTCAAAAAATCCCTCTTCCCCACTTCTTTAAGGGCGCTTATATTGCACATTAACACCCCCCCCCCATATTCCCTTAGCTCACCTCTCCTAGTCTCTCTAATGCAGTACTTACACTAGTGTGGCTGCCCCATCCCATACCATGGCACTAAATCCCTCTAGATTGTTAACTCCTTTGCGCAGGGACCTCCTCACCTGTTGTTGCTGTAAGTCAATTTGTTATGTTACATACTACTTGCTATGTCCTGTCTACCCGTTGTCCAGCGCTACAGAATCTGATGGTGCTATATAAAACATAAATAATAAGTCTCTTCGCCTATCACATTGTGCATTATACAGGGCCAGCTCAGCCCTTGAGGCTGGACAAACCGGCAAACTGAATTGTAAAGCGAGAAAGCTGAAACCCCAACCCTTGCCAATGCGAGTGAGTGGGCGCCTTTCATAGGAATAGGCGGCAGGTACTGAATCATAGTTGGGCCTCATTCTGTGTCCTTGTGGTCAGTGGGACAGTCGATCGCTGTTTAGGGAGAACCTCAACTCTTGTTTGATGAGGCAAAGGCCGCTTCTTAAGAGACGTAATTACCTCTGCCAAGAAAGCGTGCTTTGCCTTGCTCATTTTAAGGGGATCCTTATGTTGTAATGCCAGTGCCAGGCTTAAGGTCTGAAGATGGCACAGCCGCACCACCAGTATATGTGCAAATCTGTTTTCTTTGGTGATACACGTGGTGTTTCTAATATTAGAACTACATTTTTATTATTTTGCTCCGTAGTATTGAGGTCACTGATTCATGTTTCCCCTCTCTCGCAGTACTACCTCCACATGGACAGCAGAGGAAACCGCAGATAACAGATGACGCCATTGAATTCAGCTCTTAAGTGTTTTATGCTGATAAATATCGGTGTACACTGGAACTCGAAAGTAACTTTTTTTTTTTTTCCTTGAAGTTTAGTTCCGAAGCGAATGCTATAATTTCTTTTTGGTTTTTTTTTTGACCAAAGAATGGCCGTAGGATCGTAGATGATTGTGTCACTTCTTGTTTTGCACTAGATACCGCTGGCTAGACTAGAGGATCCCCTAAGCACCTGGCTCTGATGGGATACGCTGCATCTGCTGTAACGGTTTTCCTTTTAAATTAATCTCCGGTTCAATTTTTTTGCACCTGACTAATCGGTTGAGTAAAATCCCTGAGCGTTGGCACTTGGCCCAAAATAGAGCCAGTTGACAGGTTCGTATGTCTCACTAGGTGTGCGGGTTGGACTGAATTCATACGTCGTCAGATTTTATACAGTTCCCTGATAAAGATTTACATGTCCTTCCCAGTAAGATTTAAAATCTATTAATTTAAACTAGTAGGATGACTTTTTACATTGTTAAATGGAGCAGTCTCTACTGGAACGTAAACCATGTATTGTAGATATGTGTTTTGGGGGGGTTGAGCAAATCGTGTAACATAGAAATGTGCTTGATGAAGGCATGCACTACGTATGCAATAAATTGAATGTGTGTGAATCCTTCCCCAAAGTCTCTACTCTGTGCTTAATGTCATCCTGGCAAATGGTAAACAATCTGGGTAAAGTTTGATCCACAAACTTACTGCATTCGCTGGAACAAATCCGTACGGTTGGCTCTAACCAGCGGCCATAGAAAACTTCCCATGCCATGCGATGTAGAGACTCAGACCTTAAACGGTCCTTGGTCTGCTTTCCCCCCAATTATTGCTAAAACCTTTTGAAGTAACCTGTGTCACCGTGGATATTTATAAGGCATCCAAGGTAATTAAAATGTGCAAAAAATGTTTTTCTCCTGAACACTCCACCACCATATTATACCGGTAAGGAAGCGGGTAGCTGTAAACTTGCATAAACTACATGGATGAAATCCTATGAGGAATGCCCTAGTATACACTCCTACCTTCCCACTGTAATAGGATACTTAATCATTATCCCATGGAAATCTGCAATGAAGTATATGTTGGAAAATCACACAGACGTTTCACAAGTAGTGATTTCTGAAATACCATAAATTATCCAATTTATGTGCTCGGGGGGGGGGGAATGACTTCTATGACTGATCACTAAAGTAGTCTACATAACTGAAATCCAAACATCTGCCACAATTCGTTTAACTTCTTTAGTGCATAATATTCCACATATAATGTAAACAGACTCCTCAATAAATATGACTTCCTAATCGAGTAGCCACGGATTGGGTTCGATGCAAAGTAAGCACTTTGGGCTTTTTGTACTTTGACGTCGGTTTTGTTTTTCCCACACAGAGCACTCGGGTCAGCACAGTCCTCCTTTTGATCTTCAAATGTATTCAAGTTTCTCTGGTCGGAAAGTTAATAGAGAGATTCAGTGCCTCGTCGGAAATAGATATATTTCAAATGAGCAAATTCCCTGGTCAATTGTAACTTCAAATTACTACGAGTGACCATTGTTGGTGACCCATTAATTTTACTCGCATTTCCTTATGTTCCATACTATGCTATGATGCACTTCTTGTAGTTGGAATCTCACTTACACAATATCCGATTCTAATACTTTGTGGGCAACACATTGATGTATTCCCTTCAAATGTTCCCCGTACCTCCCGCTTATTTAAATAAACAGGTTGTTGTGGGTTAATAATGATAAATACACAAATTGTCTACACCGCTTGGTGGCTTTAAACCTTCCGATATAATACAAACATAAGGGTTGGATGTGAACGGACACAAAAAAAAAAAAAAAAAAAAAACACGTCTGGAGAAGCAGACTGCATGGAAACCGGTACCCTCGTCTGAAGAACTGCTTGCACGCCAGCATCTTAGATCTGCACCTGTGTTCAAAATCACTGTTACTTAAAACGACTGAATGAATGTAAGTAAGACCATTCCGATACCTTATTATATAACATACCCTTTTTTTTTTTTTACTAAACCAATAATAACTTCAACTTGATGGCAAATAATACATTACCCGTAGAAACTCATACACCTTATTTATCAAAATACAACCCGTGAAGTGGCATGAAGGTGGAGGTATGTATCGGCTACTAGGATACTGTTCTGCTGGCATAAATCACCGGGCTCATCACGCGGGGTGTAATATCACGTCACTGTACACTACATCACTTATCCAAGACGAGAATGCAAGGTATACAGGTCTGCGCTTGAGTAAGTGTCGTGGGGAAGCCTTCCCTATCCATAAATATTTTAACCCCTTAATGACAATTGTCGGTTCTGGCACGTCATGCACTAACATCAGGTTAGTGACAATTGACGTGCCAGGACCGTCATGACTAAGCGGGTGCAGAAAGCGATCTACGTTCGCTTTCTGCACCCAAACGGTGTTGCTGTAATGCCTCGACCTCGAGGCATTCAGCAACACCACGATCGGCACTAGGGGCCATGTGTGGCCCCTCCCCGGGGTGTCAACTTCCGCCATACCTTGTATGGCGGCGGACGCCCGTCTTAAAAGCGTTTAGGAGGCGATCAACGATCACCTCCTAAACTTAAATGGTGTCGCTGGAATGCCTCGATCAGGAGGCATTCAGCGACACCAAATACTTACCCCAGGACGGGCTGTGACCGCTCCGGAGAGCGGTCACAGCCGCCGCTGCAAGTGATCTTTGCCATCCGCAAGACGGTGGCCACCCTGTAAAAAAAAAAATAAGTAAAAAGCAATCAAGTTGAAAAAGTTCGCTAGATGGTCTCCAGACCCTCTAGAGAACTCTGGCTCCACTTGCAGGTTGAATACAGGTACTGCATTCAACCATGCAAGTCAATGGAGCGCATCTTTCTAATCACTGTGATTAGTAAAATTAAATTAAAAATAACAATTAGAAAAAAAATAGTTTAAAAAAAAAAACAGTAAAATGTAAAAATAATTTCCCACTGATGTCACTATCAGGGGAACCTTCAAGTGGAAAAAAATGTAAAAATAAATAAAATAATTTATATATGAAAAATATATTTTTGTGAGCAAGTCCTAAAATTGCACATTTGCTTAAAACAATTCTCGCATGGAAAGAGTTAAAATACTGGCATATTAAATGCCCAAATTTATGATTTGATGGGGTAAATTGAATTGGCCGGGTTCAACAATGTCCCAATTAACACGGGGGGAAGGATGGCCACACATCTAATTTCCAATTAGAAAAATGCACACGTCCCAAATGTGGCCTTTTAGTTCCCCACTGGACTCAGGAGATGTTGCTGAACACATATTGGGGTGTCGTGTGACAGCGGCATATACCAGGAGCTGTAAATTCATACATAAAGTAGGTGTGTGGGGGGAAAAATACACACAAAAAAATACTACTGCAAACTTGCTGTAAAATGTGTGCATGCAAAGAGTTAAAATACCAGCATTTAAAACACTCTGGGGTGTCTAGTTTTCAAAAATATATGGTTTTATTGGGCGCACTGAAATGGCACCAGCTATTTTCTGTGCATTCTATATCTCCTGCCATGTGATATACTTACTGCCCCAACCCCGACTCTGCGAACATTGTGTGCGCGTGTGCAAAGTGCTCCACCTGATTTCACGCAGCTAACCCGTGGAAAGTGATTGGACTGCAGTGGAGGAGAGCAGCTGCCGCTGCCCCCTAAGGTTAAGTACCCTATTTTTTAAATCTTAATGAATGTGCCACTGTCCATCACCGGATGCCACTACCTGGGAGTTCACCAAGTTGGACAACAAGGAAGGACAGAGAAGGCCTGGGAGACTCCCTGCAATCAATATTCCACTGAACTGTCAAGTGCTGCCTACTGCTTTTTGTGTTTCCCCCACCTCCATTCCATTCCCATCACCATTTTCCTTCACATACCGTGTTCACAATCCTCTTGTTCCTCTTTCCTCTGTTGTTAGTAAAATCATTATCTCTCTCCAGCCATCTGCAACCCCACACTATGTCTGTAATGCACCATGACTACTTTCTTCTCCCCTTCTCTCATCCCAAGCACTTTTCAACGTCACCTCTCCTCGCTCCCGTCTTGGCTACTGTTACTCTGTCTTAGCTGGTCTCCCTCTTAACCGTCTCACCTCTCTACAATCCACCATGAATGCTGCTGCCAGACTCATCTTCCTCTCCCGTCGCATACTAACGTCTCTCCCCTCTGTCAGTCTCTTCGCTGGCTGCCTGTGCGCTTCAGGATTCATTTCAAAATCCTCACTCTTTCTTTCAAAGCCCTTCACAGCGTTTCCCCTCCCTACATCTCCTCGCTCATCTCTCTAAATACACTTCACACCGGTCCCTCCGCTCATCCAACGATTTCCTTCTATCCTCTCCTCTGATTTCTAGCTCTCATGCACGCTTACGAGATTTCTCCAGGGCTGCTCCTATCCTCTGGAATGCCCTCCCCCGGTCTATCCTTCTCCCCACTGCCTTCGGTCCTTCAAAAGATCCCTCAAGACCCACTTCCTTAAGGACGCTTATAATATTGCACATTAACAACCCCCATATTCCCTTAGCTCATCTCTCCTAGTCCCTCTAATGCAATACTTACACTAGTGTGGCTAGTCTATCCCTTACAATGGCACCTTTTAACTATGGTGTAATACACCCTAAATCCCTCTAGATTGTAAGCTCCTTTGAGCAGGGCTCTCCTCACCTGTTTTTTCTGTAAGTCAATGTGTTATGTTACACGCTACTTGCTATGTCCTGTCTACCCATTGTACAGCGCTCTGGAATTTGATGGTGCGATATAAAACAGTAAATAATAAAAATAGTCTGCGCTTCGCATTCGGTTTTGTAGTCAACTACGGAGCTGAAGATAAACCCAAACACACAAAACTATTTTATACAGCCATAGTTAGCACAGTTACTGCAGGTCTTGGACTCCAATCGTATCATATTCCTCTTTCTTTTTTTTCTTTTTTTTCCTGGGTCGGGGCGGCATTTCAGACACAAAGCTATTCTGCTGGCTGAAAAATGGTCTAATCGCTATAAGCAACCACAGCAATAATCAGCTGGATCACTCCATTGGGCTTCATGATAATAAGACTAGAGCTGCAGTTAACCTAATGAAGCTGAGGGTGTTATGTGTTATGTATGTTATAATATAACTTATTAAGCGAAACCAGTTATCAGTTTTCATAATGTTTTCCTCTGATGCAGAAGGAGTCTTTCTGGCATCTTTTCTTTTTTATTTGCTTTTTTCTTCATCTGAAATTTTACTGTTTTGTTGTTTGTTTGTTTGTTTTTTGCACGGGTCCTTTCTTGGAGCTTGAACACGAGAAAACATATTTGTCAATTGGCAGAAAAAGAGAGCATTCATCAAATGGTAAGCAATTAATATTTAATCAATCAAAAGACACAGGGGATGGGGAGGAAAAGCCGGCTTTGATGGGCAGTCACGTATTATAGTACCCGCACCACGCCAGAGACAGACTGGGAAAAAGGACTGAAGAGTGGAGAGCATTTCTTTTGGTGAACAAAGGGGTAGGCAAAGGGCAAGCGTTGGCTTCATATTGGGTGCTGTCCGACGGTAACACTCGCCAGCACCGCATAATGAAAATGCCTACCTGTACCCTCCTAGCATTATAATCATGCTAAATAGAGACAGCTCTTGGTGGCCCTGGGTTGTTCCTCTCCCTACACAGATCTCCATTACTATTATTACACATTTTATCCTCGCTACACTTAAGGACAGTCTATTCTGTCCTCAACGTGGATCTGAAACCAAAAATGAACTACTGTCTACCTCTCAAATCCCTAAAGTGGGAATTAAGGAGTTAATACATATTATATGTGTTTATCCATAAGTCTCTGCTTCCATTGGAAACTCTGCAGGTTTTTGAATTCCGGACAGCACTGATTCGTATTCAATTTCTTTGTGGTACATGGTGCTAATTAACGCCCAGCAGTAATAGCCGTGTAAGGCCTCACGCATACACCTTACACTTACGGTGCTCATGGCTTCCTTTTTATTGACTTTCAACTCCGTAATCTGACTCTTTATCTGTTGTTAAAAGTCGTGGCAAGAAACCCAATCCTATTTCAGTTATCTGGCTGTAATCATCGACCTGACCGCTGTCCAGTCCTGTTCTCTGGTGACCTGACACCACTCCTGTGTAATTCGCCTGCTACCCTTGCCGAGTGACCGGACTGCGAGTTACCTACAGCCGTTGGTAAGTGACCTCACTACGGACCAAATGTTTTAGAACCCCTTCTGCTCGGTTAAGATAACTACTGCAACCTATTCCTGTTATTTGCTTCTTTAAGGGAACATACATGGAACAAGCATAAAGCCACCTTGAAGCTAAAACAAGACCAAGAACTGTCTCAGGACACACGGGCAGCCTCGATGGACTTTGGCGGTTCTGCTGTGCGGAAACGTTGGGGATCTTCCACATTATCTGCTCTTCTGCCATGTATGTATTGATTTTTTATAATTTATGCTCTAGTAGCACTTTTGTGCGTAACATTTTGCTTATTTTATTTGAACGCACCTCAATACTGCTGCTGCCGCCATATTCTAAATATTCTAAATTTCCTTGTAACAAGGGAAATGCATGGCTTTCTTGTCACTCATTGGCTGCTTTTTTTTTTTTTTTTTTAAGAATGCATATTAATGCATATTTAACATGATTTTTTGTGAAGCTGTCTGTGATATTATATTTTCCCTTTAAGATAAGCAGTAACAGAACAGTGATATTTATCCATAGTTGTGAGTTTTTGTGTTGCCACCTACCTCTGCCGCATCAGGTGAGAAGAATCGTACGCGCCGAGACCCAGAGGCAATGATCAGGAAATATACACGGGGCTCGAGGCAGGTACTTCTCAAACATGTGTTAAAATATTGCAGTTAGTTAAATGTTTGGGGTCTGCTAGCTGTTTTCATGGAAATTTGTAGCTGTAATATAGCAAAAAGAGTTTTCTAATAATCAATTAGCCTTTTAAACTTAAACTTGAATTAGTGATAACAACGTGTCATCAGACCGCAGGCTGTTTTCTGTATTTCTGATCTGGTTGATATTTTGATGGGCCAAATGTGTATGCGTGTGTGTGTGTGAATATAATTGCTGTAAAACATAAATACTGTGTATATATACATATACAAACATTAAAGATTAAATGTGTTTTTACCAAGAAAATGTAAAATTGTAGAATCCAATTACAGGACTATGTGAAACCTGTGCTGACAGCTGTGTGTTTAGAAAAGAATCTGCTACCATGCTGCTGCAGATCATCTTCATCAATGAAATGATCTGTCTCAATCTTTCATCAGCTAAAAAGTCGGGGTCAGGTCCGTTGTGCGCATGCGCGGGCTTCCAGTTTGGCGCATGCGCAGTAGGGAGACGGTCACTTCCGGGTTTGGTCGACTTCCGGTTTAGTCCGGCCCGTTGTGCGCATGCGCGAACTTCCGGTTTCGCGCATGCGCAGTAGGTGGATGCCCCACTTCCGGTTTGGCGCTTACTTCCGGTTTAGGGTCCGGTCCGTTCTCCGCATGCGCTGACTTCCGATTTCGCGCATGCGCAGTAGGTGGATGCCCCACTTCCGGTTTAGCGTCAGGTCCGTTCTGCGCATGCGCTGGCTTCCGATTTCGCGCATGCGCAGTAGGTGGATGCCCCACTTCCGGTTTAGCGTCAGGTCCGTTCTGCGCATGCGCTGACTTCCGATTTCGCGCATGCGCAGTAGGTGGATGCCCCACTTCCGGTTTAGCTTCAGGTCCGTTCTGCGCATGCGCCGACTTCCCATGGCCACTTCCGGTTTGGCGCCGACTCCCGGTTTGGCGCCATATAGCTGCCAGTCAGCTGGTAGAATCTCGGTTTTGACGGTCACCTATTTGCGCGCAGCCTGTGCAGGATCGTATTTCTGCCACGTGGCTTTATTTTAAATCCGTTCTGCATCCATCAAAAGCCTTGTATAAGGATATTGCATTTCACCGATTTTCTCAAGAATCTTGTGCCTCTGTGAAAAGTGCGCTATAACATACATACATACATACATGTGGTGGTTTGCAGTGCGATCATCGGCCGCAGCAGAAACCTCTTCAACTTTATAGCCACCATGCCTGCCGTAAGCATTCTTGTGTTGCCTTTTTTTCTACTTAATCGAAAGATTAGACATTGGGGGACATGCTAAAACGTGTGTGCTTGGTAGCGGCTATATCACACGACCAGATTATATTTCCTAGAGCCGCTCGCTGCCAGACGCTTTTCTAGTTATTATAGTAAGCTAAAACGTTTGTTTTATGTTTGTTTTCTTCTTTTGGCCTCTGTGGCATGGCATGAGTGAAGATGCACGTCTCTTAAAACATTCTGTCCGTATATTAACTTTATTTTATCTTCTAGCCTGTGGATATATTTGTGCAAGGAGACGCTGAGTTTGTAAGCTCAGGAGAATGTTGCATTTAAGTGTTTATATATGATATGTAAATGTGTGTGTGTGTGTGTATATATATATATATATATATATATATATATATATATATATATGTAGCCATGTTGTCCTGAACCATCTCCCCTTAAGGTATTCCGCCTCCCTTTTGGGAAGTACATGTAGGTCATGACATGCTGTCTAAGAGAAAAACAATAGAGGCCTACAAGGCAGAGATCTGTTCTGCTGTGTTTGCCACCTTTTAAAACCTATATCTTCAAAAAAACAAAATCATCCAAAGCAGGATCTATGGGCAATTTTTGCCATGGCTTAATGATGGTAAAAACTGTAGCTGTGTGTGTGTGTGGAAACTTTAGCTACAGCTAACATAGTCTTGAACAAGGCTAAATAACTGGACATACAAGATGGATTAATCGTGTCTAGCAGCTAATTCTGTAGGATTATGTCTGTCTGTATATTGTCAAGCTGGTAAGTGCTATTGGGGCTCGGGTATGTTTTTGTATGACTAGGACTTCAAGCCACAAACATTGATGAATTACATCAATTCTACAACGTGCCGGTGAACAAAATCCCGGCCAGATTGATAACTACTGGAAGAGTTTGACTGTGGTTATTGTTGCTGTGATCGTGGTGATATAACCATGTTTTGAGCCTAAGAGACAATTACTTATCTTCTCAGTAATGTTCCATTAGATGTATAATACGTTCCCCACATAGATTGTTCTTTTTTCCCCCATTTAAGATCCTTTACCTATTACAAAATGGGCAACTTGGACAACAGGACAGCAAATGCAGATCAGCTGCTCACGCAAGATGTTGAGAGGTTTTGTAACAGCGTGGTGAACCAGTATTCAAACTGAAGCAAGGTGAGTTTCCTCATGGCTCTTCTAGTTGTGAGTGTTTTGTTACCTTTGTTTTTTTTTTTTTTTTTTTGTTTGTGCTGGGTACTTCAAAAATAGGCTATGGCCCTTTATGCTCTTACTGTATTCCTTTCACAAGGAAAATAATTATAAAGTTAATGTAGCTGCCATTTATATTACCGGTGTATTACTTACACTGTGAGATTTACAGACAGGGGCCTCCTTTACAAATGTATCCATAGCTATTTTACCCCAATAAAGTGGTCTGTAGACTGTTGTACTTTCATGACTGCGTTTACATTTTATATAGCACCAACAGATTTGGTAGAGCTGTTACGATAGGGTACCGTAAAAGTAAATGCAACTTACAAATGAACATACGTTAAATATACTGGTACCGAAGATGACAATCTTTTGGCTACACTTATTATGCCTCCCCTTTTATTATGCTGTTATTTATCAATACAATTTACACACATGCATACGCTGTTCTTGTGAATAACATGTAATCATTTGCCACGTTAACTAGTGGCTTGCTTTCCTATTCTCCTATATTATAGATATTTCCCATTATTGTTGCGGGTACATAGAGTTGTTTTATTGTGAGTTTCATTTGTTATTTTTTTTTCTTCAGCCATTTTTGGATATCGTTCTGTATATCGTCAAGCTGACAAATGCTTTTGGCGTTCAGGTATGTTTTTGTGTGACTAGGGCTTCTTTAACAACACAAGTCACAAATATTGATGAATTACATCTATTGTGCAAAGAGCAGAGGGCCAAAATCCCGGTCAGATTGAACAGATTTGACTGTGGTTATTACTGCTGTGGTCATCATGATATAACCAGGTCCCAACCCCCCCCCATGTTATCTGAATTTTTCATAATGTAGAAAATCAGCCAGGACAAATCATTCTTCACATGCTGATATATTTTGTTTTTTAGTTGCATCCAAGTCAAAGCCTCAATATTATACGCACATGGATTACTTTTAAGAGTTTATGGTAGATGTTTTTTTTGTTTTTTTATGGTATATTGATTATTTTTTTATTATTTCAAGTAACCTTTTAATATATTGTATTAATATTATATAATATTATCTAAAGGGCTCCATTTTGCTAGTAACTGGCGTTTCACTCAAGGCAGTCTGTTGTGCAATGGTGTGGGGCATCCGGCTTTATTAGAGCATAAATCTCCATGGGGCTTCCAAGAGATGCAACGTTACAATGTGAACATGGTGGTTTTTGGCTACTCACACCAGACAGGAGACCATCAGAAAATGTTACTCTTAAGAATTATTTGCATGTCATTACTAGTAATATTTTTACGTTTGCTATAGAAGATGGTGACAGTTTAGCATTATTATTATTTACTGTGGGATATAGGTAGGCTGAGGCAGTGGGAGACACTCTGTATGCCTGGGTCTCTCAGATGGCTTCATCTGCATATAGCTGTGTAAAAAGTAGACTGTTTATTGATTTTAAGTGGTCAGTGTCTATGCTGGCATTTAATGTCTGTGATGTGCTTTTTGATTATTGCAGATCTAGAGACTGTGGTTGGTTACCTGGTTGTCAGCAGTCCGTTCCTCACCCCTAACCACCCTGCGTGGACTGAGCTGAGCTCCTTGAGGTGAGTGAAATAATGGTGGGATAAACGATGATATACTCTGCAGCCGGGCATGTTCTTAATGTTTAATGCTTTGCCTTGAAGGATTATTACCAGAGTGGAAGAATGCTGCTGAGGATGTCTCAGGCATTGGGACGAATCGTCCTCGCAGGACGGGAAATGACAATATCTTACATAGAGACCATATGACTTTGGGAACGTTACGGGACCAAGTCATTTACCCAGACACTCCAGAACACTGGAAACGTAAAGGTATTCCTGATAAGGCGAGAAAAACGGTCCGGTATGTTGAAACTTCTCTTCTAATTTTCTTACACACTGAAATGACTTGCTTAGCTGTATTTAGTTAAGTGGCTTAACTACTCATCTTTGTTTTATATTCACTCCCTAGGTATTGAAGGAATACCTTGACAATGTGCAGCTGGGTTAGATTTTGGAACGTGAAGGCGGCTGGGACAGTCTTCAAGACTGGATGTACTGAGTGGGGGCGAAAAGCAGAGGATGGCAGTACGTATTTGATCTTGGTTTTAATTTACAGACTACAGAATTCTGATTTTCTAGCATTGTATATGTGTCAATTTATAGGCTGAGCTGGTGTGTTCAGTGGATGAGACACACTGCGATACTAGGATTACAGAGGAATTGGATTTAACTTTCAATATTCTGTTTTTGACAGCTAATAAATCCATCCAACTATCTCCAATTTGTACTTGCTCAACAATGAAATGAAATGGGGAAAAAAAACATAGTAAAACTTTATAATAGAAGCAAGTCTATAATAAAAGCAAGTCTGGGTAATCTAACTTCAAATTCACATTTTCTGAAATTAGTATTTTTCACTGTGGCTATGCTAAATCAGTCACTTTGGATTATTGACTTTGATTACGATACACAAGAGTCTTACAGCTGTGGCAATAACACCAATGTGCACAAAACTGTAAATATGGACAGTTGAAGATCCCTATGGAACCCTGTGCTAACTAATCGACCAAAGCTTCGCTCCTGTAGTTAATAAAACTAAACACACGGTGCCCAAGCAGTGCAGATTGGGATTCCGCATACGCCCAGAGCTCCTGGTGAAGGACGGCAGGCAGTTTATAATTGTTTGACGTTTATAAAGAAATGTCATTAGCGCGTGGACCTTATAAATTCTGTGACATTTTCTGCCGTTGACAGAATTTTATCCACAGAAGCCATCCGATCGTGGAAACTTTTTGCTGTCCGTGTGTTCCAAAATCAGTTGCTTAGACGTTGTCTTACACACGCTCCAGATTTTCATACATTGGTCTTCTAATGCCGTCTGTTGTCTCCAGCACGTTGCCTCTTTCAACTGTGAACAAAGCTATTCCAACCTAAGAGGATAAGAAAAGGAAGCACAGTGTCACACAGAAAGTCCCTATGGAAGCACCACGAGGTAAATCTTTTAAACATTTCATGAAAGCACTGCAGAGTCTGCATAATTGTATTTAAAAAAAAAAAATCATAATTCCCTTCATCTCTAAAGAAAATGCTATGAAAAGGGCTCCTAGCCTGAAAAGAAAAGGTAGACCATGCGTTTATTCAAGACATTGTGTATCTTCATTAACCTTCTAGACAGATACACCTGTTGACCACACTACAACTTCTACTACTACCACTACTTGGAGACTTAATGTGCCCCTTTTGCTAAACCCGCATTTATAGTTCTTTACACTAAATACGTATATGTAACTATGCTTAGGCATTTAATAAGCAAGGCATATATGTTACAAACCCACCTTAAGTGTATACCCTTGGGGGTTATCTTCTCCTTCTCACTGAATCTACATGATTATTCCTCACCATTATGTTACCTTTACGCCGTTGTTCATTTGTAAGGGTGGGTGGGGAGAAGGTTTAGGACATGAATACTGATTAGATAAAGGTGTCCCTGGCTCTCACAGATCTCCGCACAGACCTCAGCTCTATTAACCTTCAGAACTCAATCAATTTACTCTCTCTCCTATCTCAAACATGACATGCCCTTAACAACGCCACCTCTGTCTATAACTCCACTCTCGCATCTGCTCTCTATCATGTAGCACCAGTTACTACTCGCTCCTCGCGACGTTCACGCTTCCAACCCTGGCACATGACTGTAACCCCAACACCTACGTCGATGTTCCCGCACCGCTCAACGTAGTTGGCGAAAGTCCCCTCATTCCATGTCTGACTTTCTGCGCTATAAATGAATGCTATGTTCCTACTACTCTGCCTTCAATCTCCTCCCTGTCTTACAACCCTAAACGACTCTAATAATGCTTTCAATTCCCTGCTTCAACCGATCCCTACGACCCCTTCCACTAACCTTAATGCATCAGACTTTGCCACATACTTCGATAATAAAATGAAAACTATCAGAGATGACATATCTGCACAGTCACCGCCCTGCCCTCATCCTTAGGCTTTCAATACCACCTGTATGCTGATGAAGCCCAGATCTATCTATCCTCCCCTGATCTCTCTCCCTCTGCCTTAGATCGTGTAACTAACTGCCTTGCATCTGTCTCCACCTGGATATCAACATGTTTCTTGAAACTTAACCTCTCCAAAACAGGACTTCTCATCTTCCCGCCTTCCGATGCTAAGACTCCCCCATCAATTTCCCTCATTGTTGATTGCGCCATCATCTCCCAGTCTACTCATGCACACGCAGTCTTGGTGTCACCCTTGACCTCTGACCTTTCGTTCACCCCCCACATTCAGTCTGTCTCCGTCCCCATCTTAAAAAACATTGCCAGCATCCATCCCTCCCTTCCAAACACAGCATGCCACTTAGGCTCTTGTCCATGCCCTGATTGTCTCCCATCTTGATTACTGTAACTCTGTCTAAGCTGGTCTTAACAGCTTCACCGCTCTACAATCCACCATGAATGCTGCTGCCAGACTTATCTTACTCTCTCATCGCTTTACTAACATCTCTCCCCTCTGTCAGTCTCTTCACTGGCTTCCTGTGCGCCTCAGGATTCATTTCAAAATCCTTACTCTTACCTTCAAAGCCCTTTGGTTCCCCTCCCTACATCTCCTCGTTCATCTCTAAATACACTCCACGCCGCTCTCTCCGCTCATCCAATGATCTCCTTCTCTCCTCTGATTTCTAGCTCTCATGCACGCTTACAAGATTTCTCCAGGGCTGCCCCTATCCTCTGGAATGCCCTCCCCCAGTCTATCCGTCTCTCTCCCTGCCTTCGATCCTTCAAAAAATCCCTCTTCCCCACTTCTTTAAGGGCGCTTATATTGCACATTAACACCCCCCCCCCATATTCCCTTAGCTCACCTCTCCTAGTCTCTCTAATGCAGTACTTACACTAGTGTGGCTGCCCCATCCCATACCATGGCACTAAATCCCTCTAGATTGTTAACTCCTTTGCGCAGGGACCTCCTCACCTGTTGTTGCTGTAAGTCAATTTGTTATGTTACATACTACTTGCTATGTCCTGTCTACCCGTTGTCCAGCGCTACAGAATCTGATGGTGCTATATAAAACATAAATAATAAGTCTCTTCGCCTATCACATTGTGCATTATACAGGGCCAGCTCAGCCCTTGAGGCTGGACAAACCGGCAAACTGAATTGTAAAGCGAGAAAGCTGAAACCCCAACCCTTGCCAATGCGAGTGAGTGGGCGCCTTTCATAGGAATAGGCGGCAGGTACTGAATCATAGTTGGGCCTCATTCTGTGTCCTTGTGGTCAGTGGGACAGTCGATCGCTGTTTAGGGAGAACCTCAACTCTTGTTTGATGAGGCAAAGGCCGCTTCTTAAGAGACGTAATTACCTCTGCCAAGAAAGCGTGCTTTGCCTTGCTCATTTTAAGGGGATCCTTATGTTGTAATGCCAGTGCCAGGCTTAAGGTCTGAAGATGGCACAGCCGCACCACCAGTATATGTGCAAATCTGTTTTTTTTGGTGATACACGTGGTGTTTCTAATATTAGAACTACATTTTTATTATTTTGCTCCGTAGTATTGAGGTCACTGATTCATGTTTCCCCTCTCTCGCAGTACTACCTCCACATGGACAGCAGAGGAAACAGCAGATAACAGATGACGCCATTGAATTCAGCTCTTAAGTGTTTTATGCTGATAAATATCGGTGTACACTGGAACTCGAAAGTAACTTTTTTTTTTTTTCCTTGAAGTTTAGTTCCGAAGCGAATGCTATAATTTCTTTTTGGTTTTTTTTTTGACCAAAGAATGGCCGTAGGATCGTAGATGATTGTGTCACTTCTTGTTTTGCACTAGATACCGCTGGCTAGACTAGAGGATCCCCTAAGCACCTGGCTCTGATGGGATACGCTGCATCTGCTGTAACGGTTTTCCTTTTAAATTAATCTCCGGTTCAATTTTTTTGCACCTGACTAATCGGTTGAGTAAAATCCCTGAGCGTTGGCACTTGGCCCAAAATAGAGCCAGTTGACAGGTTCGTATGTCTCACTAGGTGTGCGGGTTGGACTGAATTCATACGTCGTCAGATTTTATACAGTTCCCTGATAAAGATTTACATGTCCTTCCCAGTAAGATTTAAAATCTATTAATTTAAACTAGTAGGATGACTTTTTACATTGTTAAATGGAGCAGTCTCTACTGGAACGTAAACCATGTATTGTAGATATGTGTTTTGGGGGGGTTGAGCAAATCGTGTAACATAGAAATGTGCTTGATGAAGGCATGCACTACGTATGCAATAAATTGAATGTGTGTGAATCCTTCCCCAAAGTCTCTACTCTGTGCTTAATGTCATCCTGGCAAATGGTAAACAATCTGGGTAAAGTTTGATCCACAAACTTACTGCATTCGCTGGAACAAATCCGTACGGTTGGCTCTAACCAGCGGCCATAGAAAACTTCCCATGCCATGCGATGTAGAGACTCAGACCTTAAACGGTCCTTGGTCTGCTTTCCCCCCAATTATTGCTAAAACCTTTTGAAGTAACCTGTGTCACCGTGGATATTTATAAGGCATCCAAGGTAATTAAAATGTGCAAAAAATGTTTTTCTCCTGAACACTCCACCACCATATTATACCGGTAAGGAAGCGGGTAGCTGTAAACTTGCATAAACTACATGGATGAAATCCTATGAGGAATGCCCTAGTATACACTCCTACCTTCCCACTGTAATAGGATACTTAATCATTATCCCATGGAAATCTGCAATGAAGTATATGTTGGAAAATCACACAGACGTTTCACAAGTAGTGATTTCTGAAATACCATAAATTATCCAATTTATGTGCTCGGGGGGGGGGGGGAATGACTTCTATGACTGATCACTAAAGTAGTCTACATAACTGAAATCCAAACATCTGCCACAATTCGTTTAACTTCTTTAGTGCATAATATTCCACATATAATGTAAAACAGACTCCTCAATAAATATGACTTCCTAATCGAGTAGCCACGGATTGGGTTCGATGCAAAGTAAGCAGTTTGGGCTTTTTGTACTTTGACGTCGGTTTTGTTTTTCCCACACAGAGCACTCGGGTCAGCACAGTCCTCCTTTTGATCTTCAAATGTATTCAAGTTTCTCTGGTCGGAAAGTTAATAGAGAGATTCAGTGCCTCGTCGGAAATAGATATATTTCAAATGAGCAAATTCCCTGGTCAATTGTAACTTCAAATTACTACGAGTGACCATTGTTGGTGACCCATTAATTTTACTCGCATTTCCTTATGTTCCATACTATGCTATGATGCACTTCTTGTAGTTGGAATCTCACTTACACAATATCCGATTCTAATACTTTGTGGGCAACACATTGATGTATTCCCTTCAAATGTTCCCCGTACCTCCCGCTTATTTAAATAAACAGGTTGTTGTGGGTTAATAATGATAAATACACAAATTGTCTACACCGCTTGGTGGCTTTAAACCTTCCGATATAATACAAACATAAGGGTTGGATGTGAACGGACACAAAAAAAAAAAAAAAAAAAACACGTCTGGAGAAGCAGACTGCATGGAAACCGGTACCCTCGTCTGAAGAACTGCTTGCACGCCAGCATCTTAGATCTGCACCTGTGTTCAAAATCACTGTTACTTAAAACGACTGATTACAGCGGCCGCAGTGACGGAAGGAATGTAAGTAAGACCATTCCGATACCTTATTATATAACATACCCTTTTTTTTTTTTTACTAAACCAATAATAACTTCAACTTGATGGCAAATAATACATTACCCGTAGAAACTCATACACCTTATTTATCAAAATACAACCCATGAAGTGGCATGAAGGTGGAGGTATGTATCGGCTACTAGGATACTGTTCTGCTGGCATAAATCACCGGGCTCATCACGCGGGGTGTAATATCACGTCACTGTACACTACATCACTTATCCAAGACGAGAATGCAAGGTATACAGGTCTGCGCTTGAGTAAGTGTCGTGGGGAAGCCTTCCCTATCCATAAATATTTTAACCCCTTAATGACAATTGTCGGTTCTGGCACGTCATGCACTAACATCAGGTTAGTGACAATTGACGTGCCAGGACCGTCATGACTAAGCGGGTGCAGAAAGCGATCTACGTTCGCTTTCTGCACCCAAACGGTGTTGCTGTAATGCCTCGACCTCGAGGCATTCAGCAACACCACGATCGGCACTAGGGGCCATGTGTGGCCCCTCCCCGGGGTGTCAACTTCCGCCATACCTTGTATGGCGGCGGACGCCCGTCTTAAAAGCGTTTAGGAGGCGATCAACGATCACCTCCTAAACTTAAATGGTGTCGCTGGAATGCCTCGATCAGGAGGCATTCAGCGACACCAAATACTTACCTCAGGACGGGCTGTGACCGCTCCGGAGAGCGGTCACAGCCGCCGCTGCAAGTGATCTTTGCCATCCGCAAGACGGTGGCCACCCTGTAAAAAAAAAAATAAGTAAAAAGCAATCAAGTTGAAAAAGTTCGCTAGATGGTCTCCAGACCCTCTAGAGAACTCTGGCTCCACTTGCAGGTTGAATACAGGTACTGCATTCAACCATGCAAGTCAATGGAGCGCATCTTTCTAATCACTGTGATTAGTAAAATTAAATTAAAAATAACAATTAGAAAAAAAATAGTTTAAAAAAAAAAACAGTAAAATGTAAAAATAATTTCCCACTGATGTCACTATCAGGGGAACCTTCAAGTGGAAAAAAATGTAAAAATAAATAAAATAATTTATATATGAAAAATATATTTTTGTGAGCAAGTCCTAAAATTGCACATTTGCTTAAAACAATTCTCGCATGGAAAGAGTTAAAATACTGGCATATTAAATGCCCAAATTTATGATTTGATGGGGTAAATTGAATTGGCCGGGTTCAACAATGTCCCAATTAACACGGGGGGAAGGATGGCCACACATCTAATTTCCAATTAGAAAAATGCACACGTCCCAAATGTGGCCTTTTAGTTCCCCACTGGACTCAGGAGATGTTGCTGAACACATATTGGGGTGTCGTGTGACAGCGGCATATACCAGGAGCTGTAAATTCATACATAAAGTAGGTGTGTGGGGGGAAAAATACACACAAAAAAATACTACTGCAAACTTGCTGTAAAATGTGTGCATGCAAAGAGTTAAAATACCAGCATTTAAAACACTCTGGGGTGTCTAGTTTTCAAAAATATATGGTTTTATTGGGCGCACTGAAATGGCACCAGCTATTTTCTGTGCATTCTATATCTCCTGCCATGTGATATACTTACTGCCCCAGCCCCGACTCTGCGAACATTGTGTGCGCGTGTGCAAAGTGCTCCACCTGATTTCACGCAGCTAACCCGTGGAAAGTGATTGGACTGCAGTGGAGGAGAGCAGCTGCCGCTGCCCCCTAAGGTTAAGTACCCTATTTTTTAAATCTTAATGAATGTGCCACTTTCCATCACCGGATGCCACTACCTGGGAGTTCACCAAGTTGGACAACAAGGAAGGACAGAGAAGGCCTGGGAGACTCCCTGCAATCAATATTCCACTGAACTGTCAAGTGCTGCCTACTGCTTTTTGTGTTTCCCCCACCTCCATTCCATTCCCATCACCATTTTCCTTCACATACCGTGTTCACAATCCTCTTGTTCCTCTTTCCTCTGTTGTTAGTAAAATCATTATCTCTCTCCAGCCATCTGCAACCCCACACTATGTCTGTAATGCACCATGACTACTTTCTTCTCCCCTTCTCTCATCCCAAGCACTTTTCAACGTCACCTCCCCTCACTCCCGTCTTGGCTACTGTTACTCTGTCTTAGCTGGTCTCCCTCTTAACCGTCTCACCTCTCTACAATCCACCATGAATGCTGCTGCCAGACTCATCTTCCTCTCCCGTCGCATACTAACGTCTCTCCCCTCTGTCAGTCTCTTCGCTGGCTGCCTGTGCGCTTCAGGATTCATTTCAAAATCCTCACTCTTTCTTTCAAAGCCCTTCACAGCGTTTCCCCTCCCTACATCTCCTCGCTCATCTCTCTAAATACACTTCACACCGGTCCCTCCGCTCATCCAACGATTTCCTTCTATCCTCTCCTCTGATTTCTAGCTCTCATGCACGCTTACGAGATTTCTCCAGGGCTGCTCCTATCCTCTGGAATGCCCTCCCCCGGTCTATCCTTCTCCCCACTGCCTTCGGTCCTTCAAAAGATCCCTCAAGACCCACTTCCTTAAGGACGCTTATAATATTGCACATTAACAACCCCCATATTCCCTTAGCTCATCTCTCCTAGTCCCTCTAATGCAATACTTACACTAGTGTGGCTAGTCTATCCCTTACAATGGCACCTTTTAACTATGGTGTAATACACCCTAAATCCCTCTAGATTGTAAGCTCCTTTGAGCAGGGCTCTCCTCACCTGTTTTTTCTGTAAGTCAATGTGTTATGTTACACGCTACTTGCTATGTCCTGTCTACCCATTGTACAGCGCTCTGGAATTTGATGGTGCGATATAAAACAGTAAATAATAAAAATAGTCTGCGCTTCGCATTCGGTTTTGTAGTCAACTACGGAGCTGAAGATAAACCCAAACACACAAAACTATTTTATACAGCCATAGTTAGCACAGTTACTGCAGGTCTTGGACTCCAATCGTATCATATTCCTCTTTCTTTTTTTTTTTTTTTTTTTTTTTTTTTCCTGGGTCGGGGCGGCATTTCAGACACAAAGCTATTCTGCTGGCTGAAAAATGGTCTAATCGCTATAAGCAACCACAGCAATAATCAGCTGGATCACTCCATTGGGCTTCATGATAATAAGACTAGAGCTGCAGTTAACCTAATGAAGCTGAGGGTGTTATGTGTTATGTATGTTATAATATAACTTATTAAGCGAAACCAGTTATCAGTTTTCATAATGTTTTCCTCTGATGCAGAAGGAGTCTTTCTGGCATCTTTTCTTTTTTATTTGCTTTTTTCTTCATCTGAAATTTTACTGTTTTGTTGTTTGTTTGTTTGTTTTTTGCACGGGTCCTTTCTTGGAGCTTGAACACGAGAAAACATATTTGTCAATTGGCAGAAAAAGAGAGCATTCATCAAATGGTAAGCAATTAATATTTAATCAATCAAAAGACACAGGGGATGGGGAGGAAAAGCCGGCTTTGATGGGCAGTCACGTATTATAGTACCCGCACCACGCCAGAGACAGACTGGGAAAAAGGACTGAAGAGTGGAGAGCATTTCTTTTGGTGAACAAAGGGGTAGGCAAAGGGCAAGCGTTGGCTTCATATTGGGTGCTGTCCGACGGTAACACTCGCCAGCACCGCATAATGAAAATGCCTACCTGTACCCTCCTAGCATTATAATCATGCTAAATAGAGACAGCTCTTGGTGGCCCTGGGTTGTTCCTCTCCCTACACAGATCTCCATTACTATTATTACACATTTTATCCTCGCTACACTTAAGGACAGTCTATTCTGTCCTCAACGTGGATCTGAAACCAAAAATGAACTACTGTCTACCTCTCAAATCCCTAAAGTGGGAATTAAGGAGTTAATACATATTATATGTGTTTATCCATAAGTCTCTGCTTCCATTGGAAACTCTGCAGGTTTTTGAATTCCGGACAGCACTGATTCGTATTCAATTTCTTTGTGGTACATGGTGCTAATTAACGCCCAGCAGTAATAGCCGTGTAAGGCCTCACGCATACACCTTACACTTACGGTGCTCATGGCTTCCTTTTTATTGACTTTCAACTCCGTAATCTGACTCTTTATCTGTTGTTAAAAGTCGTGGCAAGAAACCCAATCCTATTTCAGTTATCTGGCTGTAATCATCGACCTGACCGCTGTCCAGTCCTGTTCTCTGGTGACCTGACACCACTCCTGTGTAATTCGCCTGCTACCCTTGCCGAGTGACCGGACTGCGAGTTACCTACAGCCGTTGGTAAGTGACCTCACTACGGACCAAATGTTTTAGAACCCCTTCTGCTCGGTTAAGATAACTACTGCAACCTATTCCTGTTATTTGCTTCTTTAAGGGAACATACATGGAACAAGCATAAAGCCACCTTGAAGCTAAAACAAGACCAAGAACTGTCTCAGGACACACGGGCAGCCTCGATGGACTTTGGCGGTTCTGCTGTGCGGAAACGTTGGGGATCTTCCACATTATCTGCTCTTCTGCCATGTATGTATTGATTTTTTATAATTTATGCTCTAGTAGCACTTTTGTGCGTAACATTTTGCTTATTTTATTTGAACGCACCTCAATACTGCTGCTGCCGCCATATTCTAAATATTCTAAATTTCCTTGTAACAAGGGAAATGCATGGCTTTCTTGTCACTCATTGGCTGCTTTTTTTTTTTTTTTTTTAAGAATGCATATTAATGCATATTTAACATGATTTTTTGTGAAGCTGTCTGTGATATTATATTTTCCCTTTAAGATAAGCAGTAACAGAACAGTGATATTTATCCATAGTTGTGAGTTTTTGTGTTGCCACCTACCTCTGCCGCATCAGGTGAGAAGAATCGTACGCGCCGAGACCCAGAGGCAATGATCAGGAAATATACACGGGGCTCGAGGCAGGTACTTCTCAAACATGTGTTAAAATATTGCAGTTAGTTAAATGTTTGGGGTCTGCTAGCTGTTTTCATGGAAATTTGTAGCTGTAATATAGCAAAAAGAGTTTTCTAATAATCAATTAGCCTTTTAAACTTAAACTTGAATTAGTGATAACAACGTGTCATCAGACCGCAGGCTGTTTTCTGTATTTCTGATCTGGTTGATATTTTGATGGGCCAAATGTGTATGCGTGTGTGTGTGTGAATATAATTGCTGTAAAACATAAATACTGTGTATATATACATATACAAACATTAAAGATTAAATGTGTTTTTACCAAGAAAATGTAAAATTGTAGAATCCAATTACAGGACTATGTGAAACCTGTGCTGACAGCTGTGTGTTTAGAAAAGAATCTGCTACCATGCTGCTGCAGATCATCTTCATCAATGAAATGATCTGTCTCAATCTTTCATCAGCTAAAAAGTCGGGGTCAGGTCCGTTGTGCGCATGCGCGGGCTTCCAGTTTGGCGCATGCGCAGTAGGGAGACGGTCACTTCCGGGTTTGGTCGACTTCCGGTTTAGTCCGGCCCGTTGTGCGCATGCGCGAACTTCCGGTTTCGCGCATGCGCAGTAGGTGGATGCCCCACTTCCGGTTTGGCGCTTACTTCCGGTTTAGGGTCCGGTCCGTTCTCCGCATGCGCTGACTTCCGATTTCGCGCATGCGCAGTAGGTGGATGCCCCACTTCCGGTTTAGCGTCAGGTCCGTTCTGCGCATGCGCTGGCTTCCGATTTCGCGCATGCGCAGTAGGTGGATGCCCCACTTCCGGTTTAGCGTCAGGTCCGTTCTGCGCATGCGCTGACTTCCGCTTTCGCGCATGCGCAGTAGGTGGATGCCCCACTTCCGGTTTAGCTTCAGGTCCGTTCTGCGCATGCGCCGACTTCCCATGGCCACTTCCGGTTTGGCGCCGACTCCCGGTTTGGCGCCATATAGCTGCCAGTCAGCTGGTAGAATCTCGGTTTTGACGGTCACCTATTTGCGCGCAGCCTGTGCAGGATCGTATTTCTGCCACGTGGCTTTATTTTAAATCCGTTCTGCATCCATCAAAAGCCTTGTATAAGGATATTGCATTTCACCGATTTTCTCAAGAATCTTGTGCCTCTGTGAAAAGTGCGCTATAACATACATACATACATACATGTGGTGGTTTGCAGTGCGATCATCGGCCGCAGCAGAAACCTCTTCAACTTTATAGCCACCATGCCTGCCGTAAGCATTCTTGTGTTGCCTTTTTTTCTACTTAATCGAAAGATTAGACATTGGGGGACATGCTAAAACGTGTGTGCTTGGTAGCGGCTATATCACACGACCAGATTATATTTCCTAGAGCCGCTCGCTGCCAGACGCTTTTCTAGTTATTATAGTAAGCTAAAACGTTTGTTTTATGTTTGTTTTCTTCTTTTGGCCTCTGTGGCATGGCATGAGTGAAGATGCACGTCTCTTAAAACATTCTGTCCGTATATTAACTTTATTTTATCTTCTAGCCTGTGGATATATTTGTGCAAGGAGACGCTGAGTTTGTAAGCTCAGGAGAATGTTGCATTTAAGTGTTTATATATGATATGTAAATGTGTGTGTGTGTGTGTATATATATATATATATATATATATATATATATATATATATATATATATATGTAGCCATGTTGTCCTGAACCATCTCCCCTTAAGGTATTCCGCCTCCCTTTTGGGAAGTACATGTAGGTCATGACATGCTGTCTAAGAGAAAAACAATAGAGGCCTACAAGGCAGAGATCTGTTCTGCTGTGTTTGCCACCTTTTAAAACCTATATCTTCAAAAAAACAAAATCATCCAAAGCAGGATCTATGGGCAATTTTTGCCATGGCTTAATGATGGTAAAAACTGTAGCTGTGTGTGTGTGTGGAAACTTTAGCTACAGCTAACATAGTCTTGAACAAGGCTAAATAACTGGACATACAAGATGGATTAATCGTGTCTAGCAGCTAATTCTGTAGGATTATGTCTGTCTGTATATTGTCAAGCTGGTAAGTGCTATTGGGGCTCGGGTATGTTTTTGTATGACTAGGACTTCAAGCCACAAACATTGATGAATTACATCAATTCTACAACGTGCCGGTGAACAAAATCCCGGCCAGATTGATAACTACTGGAAGAGTTTGACTGTGGTTATTGTTGCTGTGATCGTGGTGATATAACCATGTTTTGAGCCTAAGAGACAATTACTTATCTTCTCAGTAATGTTCCATTAGATGTATAATACGTTCCCCACATAGATTGTTCTTTTTTCCCCCATTTAAGATCCTTTACCTATTACAAAATGGGCAACTTGGACAACAGGACAGCAAATGCAGATCAGCTGCTCACGCAAGATGTTGAGAGGTTTTGTAACAGCGTGGTGAACCAGTATTCAAACTGAAGCAAGGTGAGTTTCCTCATGGCTCTTCTAGTTGTGAGTGTTTTGTTACCTTTGTTTTTTTTTTTTTTTTTTTGTTTGTGCTGGGTACTTCAAAAATAGGCTATGGCCCTTTATGCTCTTACTGTATTCCTTTCACAAGGAAAATAATTATAAAGTTAATGTAGCTGCCATTTATATTACCGGTGTATTACTTACACTGTGAGATTTACAGACAGGGGCCTCCTTTACAAATGTATCCATAGCTATTTTACCCCAATAAAGTGGTCTGTAGACTGTTGTACTTTCATGACTGCGTTTACATTTTATATAGCACCAACAGATTTGGTAGAGCTGTTACGATAGGGTACCGTAAAAGTAAATGCAACTTACAAATGAACATACGTTAAATATACTGGTACCGAAGATGACAATCTTTTGGCTACACTTATTATGCCTCCCCTTTTATTATGCTGTTATTTATCAATACAATTTACACACATGCATACGCTGTTCTTGTGAATAACATGTAATCATTTGCCACGTTAACTAGTGGCTTGCTTTCCTATTCTCCTATATTATAGATATTTCCCATTATTGTTGCGGGTACATAGAGTTGTTTTATTGTGAGTTTCATTTGTTATTTTTTTTTCTTCAGCCATTTTTGGATATCGTTCTGTATATCGTCAAGCTGACAAATGCTTTTGGCGTTCAGGTATGTTTTTGTGTGACTAGGGCTTCTTTAACAACACAAGTCACAAATATTGATGAATTACATCTATTGTGCAAAGAGCAGAGGGCCAAAATCCCGGTCAGATTGAACAGATTTGACTGTGGTTATTACTGCTGTGGTCATCATGATATAACCAGGTCCCAACCCCCCCCCATGTTATCTGAATTTTTCATAATGTAGAAAATCAGCCAGGACAAATCATTCTTCACATGCTGATATATTTTGTTTTTTAGTTGCATCCAAGTCAAAGCCTCAATATTATACGCACATGGATTACTTTTAAGAGTTTATGGTAGATGTTTTTTTTGTTTTTTTATGGTATATTGATTATTTTTTTATTATTTCAAGTAACCTTTTAATATATTGTATTAATATTATATAATATTATCTAAAGGGCTCCATTTTGCTAGTAACTGGCGTTTCACTCAAGGCAGTCTGTTGTGCAATGGTGTGGGGCATCCGGCTTTATTAGAGCATAAATCTCCATGGGGCTTCCAAGAGATGCAACGTTACAATGTGAACATGGTGGTTTTTGGCTACTCACACCAGACAGGAGACCATCAGAAAATGTTACTCTTAAGAATTATTTGCATGTCATTACTAGTAATATTTTTACGTTTGCTATAGAAGATGGTGACAGTTTAGCATTATTATTATTTACTGTGGGATATAGGTAGGCTGAGGCAGTGGGAGACACTCTGTATGCCTGGGTCTCTCAGATGGCTTCATCTGCATATAGCTGTGTAAAAAGTAGACTGTTTATTGATTTTAAGTGGTCAGTGTCTATGCTGGCATTTAATGTCTGTGATGTGCTTTTTGATTATTGCAGATCTAGAGACTGTGGTTGGTTACCTGGTTGTCAGCAGTCCGTTCCTCACCCCTAACCACCCTGCGTGGACTGAGCTGAGCTCCTTGAGGTGAGTGAAATAATGGTGGGATAAACGATGATATACTCTGCAGCCGGGCATGTTCTTAATGTTTAATGCTTTGCCTTGAAGGATTATTACCAGAGTGGAAGAATGCTGCTGAGGATGTCTCAGGCATTGGGACGAATCGTCCTCGCAGGACGGGAAATGACAATATCTTACATAGAGACCATATGACTTTGGGAACGTTACGGGACCAAGTCATTTACCCAGACACTCCAGAACACTGGAAACGTAAAGGTATTCCTGATAAGGCGAGAAAAACGGTCCGGTATGTTGAAACTTCTCTTCTAATTTTCTTACACACTGAAATGACTTGCTTAGCTGTATTTAGTTAAGTGGCTTAACTACTCATCTTTGTTTTATATTCACTCCCTAGGTATTGAAGGAATACCTTGACAATGTGCAGCTGGGTTAGATTTTGGAACGTGAAGGCGGCTGGGACAGTCTTCAAGACTGGATGTACTGAGTGGGGGCGAAAAGCAGAGGATGGCAGTACGTATTTGATCTTGGTTTTAATTTACAGACTACAGAATTCTGATTTTCTAGCATTGTATATGTGTCAATTTATAGGCTGAGCTGGTGTGTTCAGTGGATGAGACACACTGCGATACTAGGATTACAGAGGAATTGGATTTAACTTTCAATATTCTGTTTTTGACAGCTAATAAATCCATCCAACTATCTCCAATTTGTACTTGCTCAACAATGAAATGAAATGGGGAAAAAAAACATAGTAAAACTTTATAATAGAAGCAAGTCTATAATAAAAGCAAGTCTGGGTAATCTAACTTCAAATTCACATTTTCTGAAATTAGTATTTTTCACTGTGGCTATGCTAAATCAGTCACTTTGGATTATTGACTTTGATTACGATACACAAGAGTCTTACAGCTGTGGCAATAACACCAATGTGCACAAAACTGTAAATATGGACAGTTGAAGATCCCTATGGAACCCTGTGCTAACTAATCGACCAAAGCTTCGCTCCTGTAGTTAATAAAACTAAACACACGGTGCCCAAGCAGTGCAGATTGGGATTCCGCATACGCCCAGAGCTCCTGGTGAAGGACGGCAGGCAGTTTATAATTGTTTGACGTTTATAAAGAAATGTCATTAGCGCGTGGACCTTATAAATTCTGTGACATTTTCTGCCGTTGACAGAATTTTATCCACAGAAGCCATCCGATCGTGGAAACTTTTTGCTGTCCGTGTGTTCCAAAATCAGTTGCTTAGACGTTGTCTTACACACGCTCCAGATTTTCATACATTGGTCTTCTAATGCCGTCTGTTGTCTCCAGCACGTTGCCTCTTTCAACTGTGAACAAAGCTATTCCAACCTAAGAGGATAAGAAAAGGAAGCACAGTGTCACACAGAAAGTCCCTATGGAAGCACCACGAGGTAAATCTTTTAAACATTTCATGAAAGCACTGCAGAGTCTGCATAATTGTATTTAAAAAAAAAAAATCATAATTCCCTTCATCTCTAAAGAAAATGCTATGAAAAGGGCTCCTAGCCTGAAAAGAAAAGGTAGACCATGCGTTTATTCAAGACATTGTGTATCTTCATTAACCTTCTAGACAGATACACCTGTTGACCACACTACAACTTCTACTACTACCACTACTTGGAGACTTAATGTGCCCCTTTTGCTAAACCCGCATTTATAGTTCTTTACACTAAATACGTATATGTAACTATGCTTAGGCATTTAATAAGCAAGGCATATATGTTACAAACCCACCTTAAGTGTATACCCTTGGGGGTTATCTTCTCCTTCTCACTGAATCTACATGATTATTCCTCACCATTATGTTACCTTTACGCCGTTGTTCATTTGTAAGGGTGGGTGGGGAGAAGGTTTAGGACATGAATACTGATTAGATAAAGGTGTCCCTGGCTCTCACAGATCTCCGCACAGACCTCAGCTCTATTAACCTTCAGAACTCAATCAATTTACTCTCTCTCCTATCTCAAACATGACATGCCCTTAACAACGCCACCTCTGTCTATAACTCCACTCTCGCATCTGCTCTCTATCATGTAGCACCAGTTACTACTCGCTCCTCGCGACGTTCACGCTTCCAACCCTGGCACATGACTGTAACCCCAACACCTACGTCGATGTTCCCGCACCGCTCAACGTAGTTGGCGAAAGTCCCCTCATTCCATGTCTGACTTTCTGCGCTATAAATGAATGCTATGTTCCTACTACTCTGCCTTCAATCTCCTCCCTGTCTTACAACCCTAAACGACTCTAATAATGCTTTCAATTCCCTGCTTCAACCGATCCCTACGACCCCTTCCACTAACCTTAATGCATCAGACTTTGCCACATACTTCGATAATAAAATGAAAACTATCAGAGATGACATATCTGCACAGTCACCGCCCTGCCCTCATCCTTAGGCTTTCAATACCACCTGTATGCTGATGAAGCCCAGATCTATCTATCCTCCCCTGATCTCTCTCCCTCTGCCTTAGATCGTGTAACTAACTGCCTTGCATCTGTCTCCACCTGGATATCAACATGTTTCTTGAAACTTAACCTCTCCAAAACAGGACTTCTCATCTTCCCGCCTTCCGATGCTAAGACTCCCCCATCAATTTCCCTCATTGTTGATTGCGCCATCATCTCCCAGTCTACTCATGCACACGCAGTCTTGGTGTCACCCTTGACCTCTGACCTTTCGTTCACCCCCCACATTCAGTCTGTCTCCGTCCCCATCTTAAAAAACATTGCCAGCATCCATCCCTCCCTTCCAAACACAGCATGCCACTTAGGCTCTTGTCCATGCCCTGATTGTCTCCCATCTTGATTACTGTAACTCTGTCTAAGCTGGTCTTAACAGCTTCACCGCTCTACAATCCACCATGAATGCTGCTGCCAGACTTATCTTACTCTCTCATCGCTTTACTAACATCTCTCCCCTCTGTCAGTCTCTTCACTGGCTTCCTGTGCGCCTCAGGATTCATTTCAAAATCCTTACTCTTACCTTCAAAGCCCTTCGGTTCCCCTCCCTACATCTCCTCGTTCATCTCTAAATACACTCCACGCCGCTCTCTCCGCTCATCCAATGATCTCCTTCTCTCCTCTGATTTCTAGCTCTCATGCACGCTTACAAGATTTCTCCAGGGCTGCCCCTATCCTCTGGAATGCCCTCCCCCAGTCTATCCGTCTCTCTCCCTGCCTTCGATCCTTCAAAAAATCCCTCTTCCCCACTTCTTTAAGGGCGCTTATATTGCACATTAACACCCCCCCCCCATATTCCCTTAGCTCACCTCTCCTAGTCTCTCTAATGCAGTACTTACACTAGTGTGGCTGCCCCATCCCATACCATGGCACTAAATCCCTCTAGATTGTTAACTCCTTTGCGCAGGGACCTCCTCACCTGTTGTTGCTGTAAGTCAATTTGTTATGTTACATACTACTTGCTATGTCCTGTCTACCCGTTGTCCAGCGCTACAGAATCTGATGGTGCTATATAAAACATAAATAATAAGTCTCTTCGCCTATCACATTGTGCATTATACAGGGCCAGCTCAGCCCTTGAGGCTGGACAAACCGGCAAACTGAATTGTAAAGCGAGAAAGCTGAAACCCCAACCCTTGCCAATGCGAGTGAGTGGGCGCCTTTCATAGGAATAGGCGGCAGGTACTGAATCATAGTTGGGCCTCATTCTGTGTCCTTGTGGTCAGTGGGACAGTCGATCGCTGTTTAGGGAGAACCTCAACTCTTGTTTGATGAGGCAAAGGCCGCTTCTTAAGAGACGTAATTACCTCTGCCAAGAAAGCGTGCTTTGCCTTGCTCATTTTAAGGGGATCCTTATGTTGTAATGCCAGTGCCAGGCTTAAGGTCTGAAGATGGCACAGCCGCACCACCAGTATATGTGCAAATCTGTTTTTTTTGGTGATACACGTGGTGTTTCTAATATTAGAACTACATTTTTATTATTTTGCTCCGTAGTATTGAGGTCACTGATTCATGTTTCCCCTCTCTCGCAGTACTACCTCCACATGGACAGCAGAGGAAACAGCAGATAACAGATGACGCCATTGAATTCAGCTCTTAAGTGTTTTATGCTGATAAATATCGGTGTACACTGGAACTCGAAAGTAACTTTTTTTTTTTTTCCTTGAAGTTTAGTTCCGAAGCGAATGCTATAATTTCTTTTTGGTTTTTTTTTTGACCAAAGAATGGCCGTAGGATCGTAGATGATTGTGTCACTTCTTGTTTTGCACTAGATACCGCTGGCTAGACTAGAGGATCCCCTAAGCACCTGGCTCTGATGGGATACGCTGCATCTGCTGTAACGGTTTTCCTTTTAAATTAATCTCCGGTTCAATTTTTTTGCACCTGACTAATCGGTTGAGTAAAATCCCTGAGCGTTGGCACTTGGCCCAAAATAGAGCCAGTTGACAGGTTCGTATGTCTCACTAGGTGTGCGGGTTGGACTGAATTCATACGTCGTCAGATTTTATACAGTTCCCTGATAAAGATTTACATGTCCTTCCCAGTAAGATTTAAAATCTATTAATTTAAACTAGTAGGATGACTTTTTACATTGTTAAATGGAGCAGTCTCTACTGGAACGTAAACCATGTATTGTAGATATGTGTTTTGGGGGGGTTGAGCAAATCGTGTAACATAGAAATGTGCTTGATGAAGGCATGCACTACGTATGCAATAAATTGAATGTGTGTGAATCCTTCCCCAAAGTCTCTACTCTGTGCTTAATGTCATCCTGGCAAATGGTAAACAATCTGGGTAAAGTTTGATCCACAAACTTACTGCATTCGCTGGAACAAATCCGTACGGTTGGCTCTAACCAGCGGCCATAGAAAACTTCCCATGCCATGCGATGTAGAGACTCAGACCTTAAACGGTCCTTGGTCTGCTTTCCCCCCAATTATTGCTAAAACCTTTTGAAGTAACCTGTGTCACCGTGGATATTTATAAGGCATCCAAGGTAATTAAAATGTGCAAAAAATGTTTTTCTCCTGAACACTCCACCACCATATTATACCGGTAAGGAAGCGGGTAGCTGTAAACTTGCATAAACTACATGGATGAAATCCTATGAGGAATGCCCTAGTATACACTCCTACCTTCCCACTGTAATAGGATACTTAATCATTATCCCATGGAAATCTGCAATGAAGTATATGTTGGAAAATCACACAGACGTTTCACAAGTAGTGATTTCTGAAATACCATAAATTATCCAATTTATGTGCTCGGGGGGGGGGGGGAATGACTTCTATGACTGATCACTAAAGTAGTCTACATAACTGAAATCCAAACATCTGCCACAATTCGTTTAACTTCTTTAGTGCATAATATTCCACATATAATGTAAAACAGACTCCTCAATAAATATGACTTCCTAATCGAGTAGCCACGGATTGGGTTCGATGCAAAGTAAGCAGTTTGGGCTTTTTGTACTTTGACGTCGGTTTTGTTTTTCCCACACAGAGCACTCGGGTCAGCACAGTCCTCCTTTTGATCTTCAAATGTATTCAAGTTTCTCTGGTCGGAAAGTTAATAGAGAGATTCAGTGCCTCGTCGGAAATAGATATATTTCAAATGAGCAAATTCCCTGGTCAATTGTAACTTCAAATTACTACGAGTGACCATTGTTGGTGACCCATTAATTTTACTCGCATTTCCTTATGTTCCATACTATGCTATGATGCACTTCTTGTAGTTGGAATCTCACTTACACAATATCCGATTCTAATACTTTGTGGGCAACACATTGATGTATTCCCTTCAAATGTTCCCCGTACCTCCCGCTTATTTAAATAAACAGGTTGTTGTGGGTTAATAATGATAAATACACAAATTGTCTACACCGCTTGGTGGCTTTAAACCTTCCGATATAATACAAACATAAGGGTTGGATGTGAACGGACACAAAAAAAAAAAAAAAAAAAACACGTCTGGAGAAGCAGACTGCATGGAAACCGGTACCCTCGTCTGAAGAACTGCTTGCACGCCAGCATCTTAGATCTGCACCTGTGTTCAAAATCACTGTTACTTAAAACGACTGATTACAGCGGCCGCAGTGACGGAAGGAATGTAAGTAAGACCATTCCGATACCTTATTATATAACATACCCTTTTTTTTTTTTTACTAAACCAATAATAACTTCAACTTGATGGCAAATAATACATTACCCGTAGAAACTCATACACCTTATTTATCAAAATACAACCCATGAAGTGGCATGAAGGTGGAGGTATGTATCGGCTACTAGGATACTGTTCTGCTGGCATAAATCACCGGGCTCATCACGCGGGGTGTAATATCACGTCACTGTACACTACATCACTTATCCAAGACGAGAATGCAAGGTATACAGGTCTGCGCTTGAGTAAGTGTCGTGGGGAAGCCTTCCCTATCCATAAATATTTTAACCCCTTAATGACAATTGTCGGTTCTGGCACGTCATGCACTAACATCAGGTTAGTGACAATTGACGTGCCAGGACCGTCATGACTAAGCGGGTGCAGAAAGCGATCTACGTTCGCTTTCTGCACCCAAACGGTGTTGCTGTAATGCCTCGACCTCGAGGCATTCAGCAACACCACGATCGGCACTAGGGGCCATGTGTGGCCCCTCCCCGGGGTGTCAACTTCCGCCATACCTTGTATGGCGGCGGACGCCCGTCTTAAAAGCGTTTAGGAGGCGATCAACGATCACCTCCTAAACTTAAATGGTGTCGCTGGAATGCCTCGATCAGGAGGCATTCAGCGACACCAAATACTTACCTCAGGACGGGCTGTGACCGCTCCGGAGAGCGGTCACAGCCGCCGCTGCAAGTGATCTTTGCCATCCGCAAGACGGTGGCCACCCTGTAAAAAAAAAAATAAGTAAAAAGCAATCAAGTTGAAAAAGTTCGCTAGATGGTCTCCAGACCCTCTAGAGAACTCTGGCTCCACTTGCAGGTTGAATACAGGTACTGCATTCAACCATGCAAGTCAATGGAGCGCATCTTTCTAATCACTGTGATTAGTAAAATTAAATTAAAAATAACAATTAGAAAAAAAATAGTTTAAAAAAAAAAACAGTAAAATGTAAAAATAATTTCCCACTGATGTCACTATCAGGGGAACCTTCAAGTGGAAAAAAATGTAAAAATAAATAAAATAATTTATATATGAAAAATATATTTTTGTGAGCAAGTCCTAAAATTGCACATTTGCTTAAAACAATTCTCGCATGGAAAGAGTTAAAATACTGGCATATTAAATGCCCAAATTTATGATTTGATGGGGTAAATTGAATTGGCCGGGTTCAACAATGTCCCAATTAACACGGGGGGAAGGATGGCCACACATCTAATTTCCAATTAGAAAAATGCACACGTCCCAAATGTGGCCTTTTAGTTCCCCACTGGACTCAGGAGATGTTGCTGAACACATATTGGGGTGTCGTGTGACAGCGGCATATACCAGGAGCTGTAAATTCATACATAAAGTAGGTGTGTGGGGGGAAAAATACACACAAAAAAATACTACTGCAAACTTGCTGTAAAATGTGTGCATGCAAAGAGTTAAAATACCAGCATTTAAAACACTCTGGGGTGTCTAGTTTTCAAAAATATATGGTTTTATTGGGCGCACTGAAATGGCACCAGCTATTTTCTGTGCATTCTATATCTCCTGCCATGTGATATACTTACTGCCCCAGCCCCGACTCTGCGAACATTGTGTGCGCGTGTGCAAAGTGCTCCACCTGATTTCACGCAGCTAACCCGTGGAAAGTGATTGGACTGCAGTGGAGGAGAGCAGCTGCCGCTGCCCCCTAAGGTTAAGTACCCTATTTTTTAAATCTTAATGAATGTGCCACTTTCCATCACCGGATGCCACTACCTGGGAGTTCACCAAGTTGGACAACAAGGAAGGACAGAGAAGGCCTGGGAGACTCCCTGCAATCAATATTCCACTGAACTGTCAAGTGCTGCCTACTGCTTTTTGTGTTTCCCCCACCTCCATTCCATTCCCATCACCATTTTCCTTCACATACCGTGTTCACAATCCTCTTGTTCCTCTTTCCTCTGTTGTTAGTAAAATCATTATCTCTCTCCAGCCATCTGCAACCCCACACTATGTCTGTAATGCACCATGACTACTTTCTTCTCCCCTTCTCTCATCCCAAGCACTTTTCAACGTCACCTCCCCTCACTCCCGTCTTGGCTACTGTTACTCTGTCTTAGCTGGTCTCCCTCTTAACCGTCTCACCTCTCTACAATCCACCATGAATGCTGCTGCCAGACTCATCTTCCTCTCCCGTCGCATACTAACGTCTCTCCCCTCTGTCAGTCTCTTCGCTGGCTGCCTGTGCGCTTCAGGATTCATTTCAAAATCCTCACTCTTTCTTTCAAAGCCCTTCACAGCGTTTCCCCTCCCTACATCTCCTCGCTCATCTCTCTAAATACACTTCACACCGGTCCCTCCGCTCATCCAACGATTTCCTTCTATCCTCTCCTCTGATTTCTAGCTCTCATGCACGCTTACGAGATTTCTCCAGGGCTGCTCCTATCCTCTGGAATGCCCTCCCCCGGTCTATCCTTCTCCCCACTGCCTTCGGTCCTTCAAAAGATCCCTCAAGACCCACTTCCTTAAGGACGCTTATAATATTGCACATTAACAACCCCCATATTCCCTTAGCTCATCTCTCCTAGTCCCTCTAATGCAATACTTACACTAGTGTGGCTAGTCTATCCCTTACAATGGCACCTTTTAACTATGGTGTAATACACCCTAAATCCCTCTAGATTGTAAGCTCCTTTGAGCAGGGCTCTCCTCACCTGTTTTTTCTGTAAGTCAATGTGTTATGTTACACGCTACTTGCTATGTCCTGTCTACCCATTGTACAGCGCTCTGGAATTTGATGGTGCGATATAAAACAGTAAATAATAAAAATAGTCTGCGCTTCGCATTCGGTTTTGTAGTCAACTACGGAGCTGAAGATAAACCCAAACACACAAAACTATTTTATACAGCCATAGTTAGCACAGTTACTGCAGGTCTTGGACTCCAATCGTATCATATTCCTCTTTCTTTTTTTTTTTTTTTTTTTTTTTTTTTCCTGGGTCGGGGCGGCATTTCAGACACAAAGCTATTCTGCTGGCTGAAAAATGGTCTAATCGCTATAAGCAACCACAGCAATAATCAGCTGGATCACTCCATTGGGCTTCATGATAATAAGACTAGAGCTGCAGTTAACCTAATGAAGCTGAGGGTGTTATGTGTTATGTATGTTATAATATAACTTATTAAGCGAAACCAGTTATCAGTTTTCATAATGTTTTCCTCTGATGCAGAAGGAGTCTTTCTGGCATCTTTTCTTTTTTATTTGCTTTTTTCTTCATCTGAAATTTTACTGTTTTGTTGTTTGTTTGTTTGTTTTTTGCACGGGTCCTTTCTTGGAGCTTGAACACGAGAAAACATATTTGTCAATTGGCAGAAAAAGAGAGCATTCATCAAATGGTAAGCAATTAATATTTAATCAATCAAAAGACACAGGGGATGGGGAGGAAAAGCCGGCTTTGATGGGCAGTCACGTATTATAGTACCCGCACCACGCCAGAGACAGACTGGGAAAAAGGACTGAAGAGTGGAGAGCATTTCTTTTGGTGAACAAAGGGGTAGGCAAAGGGCAAGCGTTGGCTTCATATTGGGTGCTGTCCGACGGTAACACTCGCCAGCACCGCATAATGAAAATGCCTACCTGTACCCTCCTAGCATTATAATCATGCTAAATAGAGACAGCTCTTGGTGGCCCTGGGTTGTTCCTCTCCCTACACAGATCTCCATTACTATTATTACACATTTTATCCTCGCTACACTTAAGGACAGTCTATTCTGTCCTCAACGTGGATCTGAAACCAAAAATGAACTACTGTCTACCTCTCAAATCCCTAAAGTGGGAATTAAGGAGTTAATACATATTATATGTGTTTATCCATAAGTCTCTGCTTCCATTGGAAACTCTGCAGGTTTTTGAATTCCGGACAGCACTGATTCGTATTCAATTTCTTTGTGGTACATGGTGCTAATTAACGCCCAGCAGTAATAGCCGTGTAAGGCCTCACGCATACACCTTACACTTACGGTGCTCATGGCTTCCTTTTTATTGACTTTCAACTCCGTAATCTGACTCTTTATCTGTTGTTAAAAGTCGTGGCAAGAAACCCAATCCTATTTCAGTTATCTGGCTGTAATCATCGACCTGACCGCTGTCCAGTCCTGTTCTCTGGTGACCTGACACCACTCCTGTGTAATTCGCCTGCTACCCTTGCCGAGTGACCGGACTGCGAGTTACCTACAGCCGTTGGTAAGTGACCTCACTACGGACCAAATGTTTTAGAACCCCTTCTGCTCGGTTAAGATAACTACTGCAACCTATTCCTGTTATTTGCTTCTTTAAGGGAACATACATGGAACAAGCATAAAGCCACCTTGAAGCTAAAACAAGACCAAGAACTGTCTCAGGACACACGGGCAGCCTCGATGGACTTTGGCGGTTCTGCTGTGCGGAAACGTTGGGGATCTTCCACATTATCTGCTCTTCTGCCATGTATGTATTGATTTTTTATAATTTATGCTCTAGTAGCACTTTTGTGCATAACATTTTGCTTATTTTATTTGAACGCACCTCAATACTGCTGCTGCCGCTATATTCTAAATATTCTAAATTTCCTTGTAACAAGGGAAATGCATGGCTTTCTTGTCACTCATTGGCTGCTTTTTTTTTTTTTTTTTTAAGAATGCATATTAATGCATATTTAACATGATTTTTTGTGAAGCTGTCTGTGATATTATATTTTCCCTTTAAGATAAGCAGTAACAGAACAGTGATATTTATCCATAGTTGTGAGTTTTTGTGTTGCCACCTACCTCTGCCGCATCAGGTGAGAAGAATCGTACGCGCCGAGACCCAGAGGCAATGATCAGGAAATATACACGGGGCTCGAGGCAGGTACTTCTCAAACATGTGTTAAAATATTGCAGTTAGTTAAATGTTTGGGGTCTGCTAGCTGTTTTCATGGAAATTTGTAGCTGTAATATAGCAAAAAGAGTTTTCTAATAATCAATTAGCCTTTTAAACTTAAACTTGAATTAGTGATAACAACGTGTCATCAGACCGCAGGCTGTTTTCTGTATTTCTGATCTGGTTGATATTTTGATGGGCCAAATGTGTATGCGTGTGTGTGTGTGAATATAATTGCTGTAAAACATAAATACTGTGTATATATACATATACAAACATTAAAGATTAAATGTGTTTTTACCAAGAAAATGTAAAATTGTAGAATCCAATTACAGGACTATGTGAAACCTGTGCTGACAGCTGTGTGTTTAGAAAAGAATCTGCTACCATGCTGCTGCAGATCATCTTCATCAATGAAATGATCTGTCTCAATCTTTCATCAGCTAAAAAGTCGGGGTCAGGTCCGTTGTGCGCATGCGCGGGCTTCCAGTTTGGCGCATGCGCAGTAGGGAGACGGTCACTTCCGGGTTTGGTCGACTTCCGGTTTAGTCCGGCCCGTTGTGCGCATGCGCGAACTTCCGGTTTCGCGCATGCGCAGTAGGTGGATGCCCCACTTCCGGTTTGGCGCTTACTTCCGGTTTAGGGTCCGGTCCGTTCTCCGCATGCGCTGACTTCCGATTTCGCGCATGCGCAGTAGGTGGATGCCCCACTTCCGGTTTAGCGTCAGGTCCGTTCTGCGCATGCGCTGGCTTCCGATTTCGCGCATGCGCAGTAGGTGGATGCCCCACTTCCGGTTTAGCGTCAGGTCCGTTCTGCGCATGCGCTGACTTCCGCTTTCGCGCATGCGCAGTAGGTGGATGCCCCACTTCCGGTTTAGCTTCAGGTCCGTTCTGCGCATGCGCCGACTTCCCATGGCCACTTCCGGTTTGGCGCCGACTCCCGGTTTGGCGCCATATAGCTGCCAGTCAGCTGGTAGAATCTCGGTTTTGACGGTCACCTATTTGCGCGCAGCCTGTGCAGGATCGTATTTCTGCCACGTGGCTTTATTTTAAATCCGTTCTGCATCCATCAAAAGCCTTGTATAAGGATATTGCATTTCACCGATTTTCTCAAGAATCTTGTGCCTCTGTGAAAAGTGCGCTATAACATACATACATACATACATGTGGTGGTTTGCAGTGCGATCATCGGCCGCAGCAGAAACCTCTTCAACTTTATAGCCACCATGCCTGCCGTAAGCATTCTTGTGTTGCCTTTTTTTCTACTTAATCGAAAGATTAGACATTGGGGGACATGCTAAAACGTGTGTGCTTGGTAGCGGCTATATCACACGACCAGATTATATTTCCTAGAGCCGCTCGCTGCCAGACGCTTTTCTAGTTATTATAGTAAGCTAAAACGTTTGTTTTATGTTTGTTTTCTTCTTTTGGCCTCTGTGGCATGGCATGAGTGAAGATGCACGTCTCTTAAAACATTCTGTCCGTATATTAACTTTATTTTATCTTCTAGCCTGTGGATATATTTGTGCAAGGAGACGCTGAGTTTGTAAGCTCAGGAGAATGTTGCATTTAAGTGTTTATATATGATATGTAAATGTGTGTGTGTGTGTGTATATATATATATATATATATATATATATATATATATATATATATATGTAGCCATGTTGTCCTGAACCATCTCCCCTTAAGGTATTCCGCCTCCCTTTTGGGAAGTACATGTAGGTCATGACATGCTGTCTAAGAGAAAAACAATAGAGGCCTACAAGGCAGAGATCTGTTCTGCTGTGTTTGCCACCTTTTAAAACCTATATCTTCAAAAAAACAAAATCATCCAAAGCAGGATCTATGGGCAATTTTTGCCATGGCTTAATGATGGTAAAAACTGTAGCTGTGTGTGTGTGTGGAAACTTTAGCTACAGCTAACATAGTCTTGAACAAGGCTAAATAACTGGACATACAAGATGGATTAATCGTGTCTAGCAGCTAATTCTGTAGGATTATGTCTGTCTGTATATTGTCAAGCTGGTAAGTGCTATTGGGGCTCGGGTATGTTTTTGTATGACTAGGACTTCAAGCCACAAACATTGATGAATTACATCAATTCTACAACGTGCCGGTGAACAAAATCCCGGCCAGATTGATAACTACTGGAAGAGTTTGACTGTGGTTATTGTTGCTGTGATCGTGGTGATATAACCATGTTTTGAGCCTAAGAGACAATTACTTATCTTCTCAGTAATGTTCCATTAGATGTATAATACGTTCCCCACATAGATTGTTCTTTTTTCCCCCATTTAAGATCCTTTACCTATTACAAAATGGGCAACTTGGACAACAGGACAGCAAATGCAGATCAGCTGCTCACGCAAGATGTTGAGAGGTTTTGTAACAGCGTGGTGAACCAGTATTCAAACTGAAGCAAGGTGAGTTTCCTCATGGCTCTTCTAGTTGTGAGTGTTTTGTTACCTTTGTTTTTTTTTTTTTTTTTTTGTTTGTGCTGGGTACTTCAAAAATAGGCTATGGCCCTTTATGCTCTTACTGTATTCCTTTCACAAGGAAAATAATTATAAAGTTAATGTAGCTGCCATTTATATTACCGGTGTATTACTTACACTGTGAGATTTACAGACAGGGGCCTCCTTTACAAATGTATCCATAGCTATTTTACCCCAATAAAGTGGTCTGTAGACTGTTGTACTTTCATGACTGCGTTTACATTTTATATAGCACCAACAGATTTGGTAGAGCTGTTACGATAGGGTACCGTAAAAGTAAATGCAACTTACAAATGAACATACGTTAAATATACTGGTACCGAAGATGACAATCTTTTGGCTACACTTATTATGCCTCCCCTTTTATTATGCTGTTATTTATCAATACAATTTACACACATGCATACGCTGTTCTTGTGAATAACATGTAATCATTTGCCACGTTAACTAGTGGCTTGCTTTCCTATTCTCCTATATTATAGATATTTCCCATTATTGTTGCGGGTACATAGAGTTGTTTTATTGTGAGTTTCATTTGTTATTTTTTTTTCTTCAGCCATTTTTGGATATCGTTCTGTATATCGTCAAGCTGACAAATGCTTTTGGCGTTCAGGTATGTTTTTGTGTGACTAGGGCTTCTTTAACAACACAAGTCACAAATATTGATGAATTACATCTATTGTGCAAAGAGCAGAGGGCCAAAATCCCGGTCAGATTGAACAGATTTGACTGTGGTTATTACTGCTGTGGTCATCATGATATAACCAGGTCCCAACCCCCCCCCATGTTATCTGAATTTTTCATAATGTAGAAAATCAGCCAGGACAAATCATTCTTCACATGCTGATATATTTTGTTTTTTAGTTGCATCCAAGTCAAAGCCTCAATATTATACGCACATGGATTACTTTTAAGAGTTTATGGTAGATGTTTTTTTTGTTTTTTTATGGTATATTGATTATTTTTTTATTATTTCAAGTAACCTTTTAATATATTGTATTAATATTATATAATATTATCTAAAGGGCTCCATTTTGCTAGTAACTGGCGTTTCACTCAAGGCAGTCTGTTGTGCAATGGTGTGGGGCATCCGGCTTTATTAGAGCATAAATCTCCATGGGGCTTCCAAGAGATGCAACGTTACAATGTGAACATGGTGGTTTTTGGCTACTCACACCAGACAGGAGACCATCAGAAAATGTTACTCTTAAGAATTATTTGCATGTCATTACTAGTAATATTTTTACGTTTGCTATAGAAGATGGTGACAGTTTAGCATTATTATTATTTACTGTGGGATATAGGTAGGCTGAGGCAGTGGGAGACACTCTGTATGCCTGGGTCTCTCAGATGGCTTCATCTGCATATAGCTGTGTAAAAAGTAGACTGTTTATTGATTTTAAGTGGTCAGTGTCTATGCTGGCATTTAATGTCTGTGATGTGCTTTTTGATTATTGCAGATCTAGAGACTGTGGTTGGTTACCTGGTTGTCAGCAGTCCGTTCCTCACCCCTAACCACCCTGCGTGGACTGAGCTGAGCTCCTTGAGGTGAGTGAAATAATGGTGGGATAAACGATGATATACTCTGCAGCCGGGCATGTTCTTAATGTTTAATGCTTTGCCTTGAAGGATTATTACCAGAGTGGAAGAATGCTGCTGAGGATGTCTCAGGCATTGGGACGAATCGTCCTCGCAGGACGGGAAATGACAATATCTTACATAGAGACCATATGACTTTGGGAACGTTACGGGACCAAGTCATTTACCCAGACACTCCAGAACACTGGAAACGTAAAGGTATTCCTGATAAGGCGAGAAAAACGGTCCGGTATGTTGAAACTTCTCTTCTAATTTTCTTACACACTGAAATGACTTGCTTAGCTGTATTTAGTTAAGTGGCTTAACTACTCATCTTTGTTTTATATTCACTCCCTAGGTATTGAAGGAATACCTTGACAATGTGCAGCTGGGTTAGATTTTGGAACGTGAAGGCGGCTGGGACAGTCTTCAAGACTGGATGTACTGAGTGGGGGCGAAAAGCAGAGGATGGCAGTACGTATTTGATCTTGGTTTTAATTTACAGACTACAGAATTCTGATTTTCTAGCATTGTATATGTGTCAATTTATAGGCTGAGCTGGTGTGTTCAGTGGATGAGACACACTGCGATACTAGGATTACAGAGGAATTGGATTTAACTTTCAATATTCTGTTTTTGACAGCTAATAAATCCATCCAACTATCTCCAATTTGTACTTGCTCAACAATGAAATGAAATGGGGAAAAAAAACATAGTAAAACTTTATAATAGAAGCAAGTCTATAATAAAAGCAAGTCTGGGTAATCTAACTTCAAATTCACATTTTCTGAAATTAGTATTTTTCACTGTGGCTATGCTAAATCAGTCACTTTGGATTATTGACTTTGATTACGATACACAAGAGTCTTACAGCTGTGGCAATAACACCAATGTGCACAAAACTGTAAATATGGACAGTTGAAGATCCCTATGGAACCCTGTGCTAACTAATCGACCAAAGCTTCGCTCCTGTAGTTAATAAAACTAAACACACGGTGCCCAAGCAGTGCAGATTGGGATTCCGCATACGCCCAGAGCTCCTGGTGAAGGACGGCAGGCAGTTTATAATTGTTTGACGTTTATAAAGAAATGTCATTAGCGCGTGGACCTTATAAATTCTGTGACATTTTCTGCCGTTGACAGAATTTTATCCACAGAAGCCATCCGATCGTGGAAACTTTTTGCTGTCCGTGTGTTCCAAAATCAGTTGCTTAGACGTTGTCTTACACACGCTCCAGATTTTCATACATTGGTCTTCTAATGCCGTCTGTTGTCTCCAGCACGTTGCCTCTTTCAACTGTGAACAAAGCTATTCCAACCTAAGAGGATAAGAAAAGGAAGCACAGTGTCACACAGAAAGTCCCTATGGAAGCACCACGAGGTAAATCTTTTAAACATTTCATGAAAGCACTGCAGAGTCTGCATAATTGTATTTAAAAAAAAAAAATCATAATTCCCTTCATCTCTAAAGAAAATGCTATGAAAAGGGCTCCTAGCCTGAAAAGAAAAGGTAGACCATGCGTTTATTCAAGACATTGTGTATCTTCATTAACCTTCTAGACAGATACACCTGTTGACCACACTACAACTTCTACTACTACCACTACTTGGAGACTTAATGTGCCCCTTTTGCTAAACCCGCATTTATAGTTCTTTACACTAAATACGTATATGTAACTATGCTTAGGCATTTAATAAGCAAGGCATATATGTTACAAACCCACCTTAAGTGTATACCCTTGGGGGTTATCTTCTCCTTCTCACTGAATCTACATGATTATTCCTCACCATTATGTTACCTTTACGCCGTTGTTCATTTGTAAGGGTGGGTGGGGAGAAGGTTTAGGACATGAATACTGATTAGATAAAGGTGTCCCTGGCTCTCACAGATCTCCGCACAGACCTCAGCTCTATTAACCTTCAGAACTCAATCAATTTACTCTCTCTCCTATCTCAAACATGACATGCCCTTAACAACGCCACCTCTGTCTATAACTCCACTCTCGCATCTGCTCTCTATCATGTAGCACCAGTTACTACTCGCTCCTCGCGACGTTCACGCTTCCAACCCTGGCACATGACTGTAACCCCAACACCTACGTCGATGTTCCCGCACCGCTCAACGTAGTTGGCGAAAGTCCCCTCATTCCATGTCTGACTTTCTGCGCTATAAATGAATGCTATGTTCCTACTACTCTGCCTTCAATCTCCTCCCTGTCTTACAACCCTAAACGACTCTAATAATGCTTTCAATTCCCTGCTTCAACCGATCCCTACGACCCCTTCCACTAACCTTAATGCATCAGACTTTGCCACATACTTCGATAATAAAATGAAAACTATCAGAGATGACATATCTGCACAGTCACCGCCCTGCCCTCATCCTTAGGCTTTCAATACCACCTGTATGCTGATGAAGCCCAGATCTATCTATCCTCCCCTGATCTCTCTCCCTCTGCCTTAGATCGTGTAACTAACTGCCTTGCATCTGTCTCCACCTGGATATCAACATGTTTCTTGAAACTTAACCTCTCCAAAACAGGACTTCTCATCTTCCCGCCTTCCGATGCTAAGACTCCCCCATCAATTTCCCTCATTGTTGATTGCGCCATCATCTCCCAGTCTACTCATGCACACGCAGTCTTGGTGTCACCCTTGACCTCTGACCTTTCGTTCACCCCCCACATTCAGTCTGTCTCCGTCCCCATCTTAAAAAACATTGCCAGCATCCATCCCTCCCTTCCAAACACAGCATGCCACTTAGGCTCTTGTCCATGCCCTGATTGTCTCCCATCTTGATTACTGTAACTCTGTCTAAGCTGGTCTTAACAGCTTCACCGCTCTACAATCCACCATGAATGCTGCTGCCAGACTTATCTTACTCTCTCATCGCTTTACTAACATCTCTCCCCTCTGTCAGTCTCTTCACTGGCTTCCTGTGCGCCTCAGGATTCATTTCAAAATCCTTACTCTTACCTTCAAAGCCCTTCGGTTCCCCTCCCTACATCTCCTCGTTCATCTCTAAATACACTCCACGCCGCTCTCTCCGCTCATCCAATGATCTCCTTCTCTCCTCTGATTTCTAGCTCTCATGCACGCTTACAAGATTTCTCCAGGGCTGCCCCTATCCTCTGGAATGCCCTCCCCCAGTCTATCCGTCTCTCTCCCTGCCTTCGATCCTTCAAAAAATCCCTCTTCCCCACTTCTTTAAGGGTGCTTATATTGCACATTAACACCCCCCCCCCATATTCCCTTAGCTCACCTCTCCTAGTCTCTCTAATGCAGTACTTACACTAGTGTGGCTGCCCCATCCCATACCATGGCACTAAATCCCTCTAGATTGTTAACTCCTTTGCGCAGGGACCTCCTCACCTGTTGTTGCTGTAAGTCAATTTGTTATGTTACATACTACTTGCTATGTCCTGTCTACCCGTTGTCCAGCGCTACAGAATCTGATGGTGCTATATAAAACATAAATAATAAGTCTCTTCGCCTATCACATTGTGCATTATACAGGGCCAGCTCAGCCCTTGAGGCTGGACAAACCGGCAAACTGAATTGTAAAGCGAGAAAGCTGAAACCCCAACCCTTGCCAATGCGAGTGAGTGGGCGCCTTTCATAGGAATAGGCGGCAGGTACTGAATCATAGTTGGGCCTCATTCTGTGTCCTTGTGGTCAGTGGGACAGTCGATCGCTGTTTAGGGAGAACCTCAACTCTTGTTTGATGAGGCAAAGGCCGCTTCTTAAGAGACGTAATTACCTCTGCCAAGAAAGCGTGCTTTGCCTTGCTCATTTTAAGGGGATCCTTATGTTGTAATGCCAGTGCCAGGCTTAAGGTCTGAAGATGGCACAGCCGCACCACCAGTATATGTGCAAATCTGTTTTTTTTGGTGATACACGTGGTGTTTCTAATATTAGAACTACATTTTTATTATTTTGCTCCGTAGTATTGAGGTCACTGATTCATGTTTCCCCTCTCTCGCAGTACTACCTCCACATGGACAGCAGAGGAAACAGCAGATAACAGATGACGCCATTGAATTCAGCTCTTAAGTGTTTTATGCTGATAAATATCGGTGTACACTGGAACTCGAAAGTAACTTTTTTTTTTTTTCCTTGAAGTTTAGTTCCGAAGCGAATGCTATAATTTCTTTTTGGTTTTTTTTTTGACCAAAGAATGGCCGTAGGATCGTAGATGATTGTGTCACTTCTTGTTTTGCACTAGATACCGCTGGCTAGACTAGAGGATCCCCTAAGCACCTGGCTCTGATGGGATACGCTGCATCTGCTGTAACGGTTTTCCTTTTAAATTAATCTCCGGTTCAATTTTTTTGCACCTGACTAATCGGTTGAGTAAAATCCCTGAGCGTTGGCACTTGGCCCAAAATAGAGCCAGTTGACAGGTTCGTATGTCTCACTAGGTGTGCGGGTTGGACTGAATTCATACGTCGTCAGATTTTATACAGTTCCCTGATAAAGATTTACATGTCCTTCCCAGTAAGATTTAAAATCTATTAATTTAAACTAGTAGGATGACTTTTTACATTGTTAAATGGAGCAGTCTCTACTGGAACGTAAACCATGTATTGTAGATATGTGTTTTGGGGGGGTTGAGCAAATCGTGTAACATAGAAATGTGCTTGATGAAGGCATGCACTACGTATGCAATAAATTGAATGTGTGTGAATCCTTCCCCAAAGTCTCTACTCTGTGCTTAATGTCATCCTGGCAAATGGTAAACAATCTGGGTAAAGTTTGATCCACAAACTTACTGCATTCGCTGGAACAAATCCGTACGGTTGGCTCTAACCAGCGGCCATAGAAAACTTCCCATGCCATGCGATGTAGAGACTCAGACCTTAAACGGTCCTTGGTCTGCTTTCCCCCCAATTATTGCTAAAACCTTTTGAAGTAACCTGTGTCACCGTGGATATTTATAAGGCATCCAAGGTAATTAAAATGTGCAAAAAATGTTTTTCTCCTGAACACTCCACCACCATATTATACCGGTAAGGAAGCGGGTAGCTGTAAACTTGCATAAACTACATGGATGAAATCCTATGAGGAATGCCCTAGTATACACTCCTACCTTCCCACTGTAATAGGATACTTAATCATTATCCCATGGAAATCTGCAATGAAGTATATGTTGGAAAATCACACAGACGTTTCACAAGTAGTGATTTCTGAAATACCATAAATTATCCAATTTATGTGCTCGGGGGGGGGGGGGAATGACTTCTATGACTGATCACTAAAGTAGTCTACATAACTGAAATCCAAACATCTGCCACAATTCGTTTAACTTCTTTAGTGCATAATATTCCACATATAATGTAAAACAGACTCCTCAATAAATATGACTTCCTAATCGAGTAGCCACGGATTGGGTTCGATGCAAAGTAAGCAGTTTGGGCTTTTTGTACTTTGACGTCGGTTTTGTTTTTCCCACACAGAGCACTCGGGTCAGCACAGTCCTCCTTTTGATCTTCAAATGTATTCAAGTTTCTCTGGTCGGAAAGTTAATAGAGAGATTCAGTGCCTCGTCGGAAATAGATATATTTCAAATGAGCAAATTCCCTGGTCAATTGTAACTTCAAATTACTACGAGTGACCATTGTTGGTGACCCATTAATTTTACTCGCATTTCCTTATGTTCCATACTATGCTATGATGCACTTCTTGTAGTTGGAATCTCACTTACACAATATCCGATTCTAATACTTTGTGGGCAACACATTGATGTATTCCCTTCAAATGTTCCCCGTACCTCCCGCTTATTTAAATAAACAGGTTGTTGTGGGTTAATAATGATAAATACACAAATTGTCTACACCGCTTGGTGGCTTTAAACCTTCCGATATAATACAAACATAAGGGTTGGATGTGAACGGACACAAAAAAAAAAAAAAAAAAAACACGTCTGGAGAAGCAGACTGCATGGAAACCGGTACCCTCGTCTGAAGAACTGCTTGCACGCCAGCATCTTAGATCTGCACCTGTGTTCAAAATCACTGTTACTTAAAACGACTGATTACAGCGGCCGCAGTGACGGAAGGAATGTAAGTAAGACCATTCCGATACCTTATTATATAACATACCCTTTTTTTTTTTTTACTAAACCAATAATAACTTCAACTTGATGGCAAATAATACATTACCCGTAGAAACTCATACACCTTATTTATCAAAATACAACCCATGAAGTGGCATGAAGGTGGAGGTATGTATCGGCTACTAGGATACTGTTCTGCTGGCATAAATCACCGGGCTCATCACGCGGGGTGTAATATCACGTCACTGTACACTACATCACTTATCCAAGACGAGAATGCAAGGTATACAGGTCTGCGCTTGAGTAAGTGTCGTGGGGAAGCCTTCCCTATCCATAAATATTTTAACCCCTTAATGACAATTGTCGGTTCTGGCACGTCATGCACTAACATCAGGTTAGTGACAATTGACGTGCCAGGACCGTCATGACTAAGCGGGTGCAGAAAGCGATCTACGTTCGCTTTCTGCACCCAAACGGTGTTGCTGTAATGCCTCGACCTCGAGGCATTCAGCAACACCACGATCGGCACTAGGGGCCATGTGTGGCCCCTCCCCGGGGTGTCAACTTCCGCCATACCTTGTATGGCGGCGGACGCCCGTCTTAAAAGCGTTTAGGAGGCGATCAACGATCACCTCCTAAACTTAAATGGTGTCGCTGGAATGCCTCGATCAGGAGGCATTCAGCGACACCAAATACTTACCTCAGGACGGGCTGTGACCGCTCCGGAGAGCGGTCACAGCCGCCGCTGCAAGTGATCTTTGCCATCCGCAAGACGGTGGCCACCCTGTAAAAAAAAAAATAAGTAAAAAGCAATCAAGTTGAAAAAGTTCGCTAGATGGTCTCCAGACCCTCTAGAGAACTCTGGCTCCACTTGCAGGTTGAATACAGGTACTGCATTCAACCATGCAAGTCAATGGAGCGCATCTTTCTAATCACTGTGATTAGTAAAATTAAATTAAAAATAACAATTAGAAAAAAAATAGTTTAAAAAAAAAAACAGTAAAATGTAAAAATAATTTCCCACTGATGTCACTATCAGGGGAACCTTCAAGTGGAAAAAAATGTAAAAATAAATAAAATAATTTATATATGAAAAATATATTTTTGTGAGCAAGTCCTAAAATTGCACATTTGCTTAAAACAATTCTCGCATGGAAAGAGTTAAAATACTGGCATATTAAATGCCCAAATTTATGATTTGATGGGGTAAATTGAATTGGCCGGGTTCAACAATGTCCCAATTAACACGGGGGGAAGGATGGCCACACATCTAATTTCCAATTAGAAAAATGCACACGTCCCAAATGTGGCCTTTTAGTTCCCCACTGGACTCAGGAGATGTTGCTGAACACATATTGGGGTGTCGTGTGACAGCGGCATATACCAGGAGCTGTAAATTCATACATAAAGTAGGTGTGTGGGGGGAAAAATACACACAAAAAAATACTACTGCAAACTTGCTGTAAAATGTGTGCATGCAAAGAGTTAAAATACCAGCATTTAAAACACTCTGGGGTGTCTAGTTTTCAAAAATATATGGTTTTATTGGGCGCACTGAAATGGCACCAGCTATTTTCTGTGCATTCTATATCTCCTGCCATGTGATATACTTACTGCCCCAGCCCCGACTCTGCGAACATTGTGTGCGCGTGTGCAAAGTGCTCCACCTGATTTCACGCAGCTAACCCGTGGAAAGTGATTGGACTGCAGTGGAGGAGAGCAGCTGCCGCTGCCCCCTAAGGTTAAGTACCCTATTTTTTAAATCTTAATGAATGTGCCACTTTCCATCACCGGATGCCACTACCTGGGAGTTCACCAAGTTGGACAACAAGGAAGGACAGAGAAGGCCTGGGAGACTCCCTGCAATCAATATTCCACTGAACTGTCAAGTGCTGCCTACTGCTTTTTGTGTTTCCCCCACCTCCATTCCATTCCCATCACCATTTTCCTTCACATACCGTGTTCACAATCCTCTTGTTCCTCTTTCCTCTGTTGTTAGTAAAATCATTATCTCTCTCCAGCCATCTGCAACCCCACACTATGTCTGTAATGCACCATGACTACTTTCTTCTCCCCTTCTCTCATCCCAAGCACTTTTCAACGTCACCTCCCCTCACTCCCGTCTTGGCTACTGTTACTCTGTCTTAGCTGGTCTCCCTCTTAACCGTCTCACCTCTCTACAATCCACCATGAATGCTGCTGCCAGACTCATCTTCCTCTCCCGTCGCATACTAACGTCTCTCCCCTCTGTCAGTCTCTTCGCTGGCTGCCTGTGCGCTTCAGGATTCATTTCAAAATCCTCACTCTTTCTTTCAAAGCCCTTCACAGCGTTTCCCCTCCCTACATCTCCTCGCTCATCTCTCTAAATACACTTCACACCGGTCCCTCCGCTCATCCAACGATTTCCTTCTATCCTCTCCTCTGATTTCTAGCTCTCATGCACGCTTACGAGATTTCTCCAGGGCTGCTCCTATCCTCTGGAATGCCCTCCCCCGGTCTATCCTTCTCCCCACTGCCTTCGGTCCTTCAAAAGATCCCTCAAGACCCACTTCCTTAAGGACGCTTATAATATTGCACATTAACAACCCCCATATTCCCTTAGCTCATCTCTCCTAGTCCCTCTAATGCAATACTTACACTAGTGTGGCTAGTCTATCCCTTACAATGGCACCTTTTAACTATGGTGTAATACACCCTAAATCCCTCTAGATTGTAAGCTCCTTTGAGCAGGGCTCTCCTCACCTGTTTTTTCTGTAAGTCAATGTGTTATGTTACACGCTACTTGCTATGTCCTGTCTACCCATTGTACAGCGCTCTGGAATTTGATGGTGCGATATAAAACAGTAAATAATAAAAATAGTCTGCGCTTCGCATTCGGTTTTGTAGTCAACTACGGAGCTGAAGATAAACCCAAACACACAAAACTATTTTATACAGCCATAGTTAGCACAGTTACTGCAGGTCTTGGACTCCAATCGTATCATATTCCTCTTTCTTTTTTTTTTTTTTTTTTTTTTTTTTTTCCTGGGTCGGGGCGGCATTTCAGACACAAAGCTATTCTGCTGGCTGAAAAATGGTCTAATCGCTATAAGCAACCACAGCAATAATCAGCTGGATCACTCCATTGGGCTTCATGATAATAAGACTAGAGCTGCAGTTAACCTAATGAAGCTGAGGGTGTTATGTGTTATGTATGTTATAATATAACTTATTAAGCGAAACCAGTTATCAGTTTTCATAATGTTTTCCTCTGATGCAGAAGGAGTCTTTCTGGCACCTTTTCTTTTTTATTTGCTTTTTTCTTCATCTGAAATTTTACTGTTTTGTTGTTTGTTTGTTTGTTTTTTGCACGGGTCCTTTCTTGGAGCTTGAACACGAGAAAACATATTTGTCAATTGGCAGAAAAAGAGAGCATTCATCAAATGGTAAGCAATTAATATTTAATCAATCAAAAGACACAGGGGATGGGGAGGAAAAGCCGGCTTTGATGGGCAGTCACGTATTATAGTACCCGCACCACGCCAGAGACAGACTGGGAAAAAGGACTGAAGAGTGGAGAGCATTTCTTTTGGTGAACAAAGGGGTAGGCAAAGGGCAAGCGTTGGCTTCATATTGGGTGCTGTCCGACGGTAACACTCGCCAGCACCGCATAATGAAAATGCCTACCTGTACCCTCCTAGCATTATAATCATGCTAAATAGAGACAGCTCTTGGTGGCCCTGGGTTGTTCCTCTCCCTACACAGATCTCCATTACTATTATTACACATTTTATCCTCGCTACACTTAAGGACAGTCTATTCTGTCCTCAACGTGGATCTGAAACCAAAAATGAACTACTGTCTACCTCTCAAATCCCTAAAGTGGGAATTAAGGAGTTAATACATATTATATGTGTTTATCCATAAGTCTCTGCTTCCATTGGAAACTCTGCAGGTTTTTGAATTCCGGACAGCACTGATTCGTATTCAATTTCTTTGTGGTACATGGTGCTAATTAACGCCCAGCAGTAATAGCCGTGTAAGGCCTCACGCATACACCTTACACTTACGGTGCTCATGGCTTCCTTTTTATTGACTTTCAACTCCGTAATCTGACTCTTTATCTGTTGTTAAAAGTCGTGGCAAGAAACCCAATCCTATTTCAGTTATCTGGCTGTAATCATCGACCTGACCGCTGTCCAGTCCTGTTCTCTGGTGACCTGACACCACTCCTGTGTAATTCGCCTGCTACCCTTGCCGAGTGACCGGACTGCGAGTTACCTACAGCCGTTGGTAAGTGACCTCACTACGGACCAAATGTTTTAGAACCCCTTCTGCTCGGTTAAGATAACTACTGCAACCTATTCCTGTTATTTGCTTCTTTAAGGGAACATACATGGAACAAGCATAAAGCCACCTTGAAGCTAAAACAAGACCAAGAACTGTCTCAGGACACACGGGCAGCCTCGATGGACTTTGGCGGTTCTGCTGTGCGGAAACGTTGGGGATCTTCCACATTATCTGCTCTTCTGCCATGTATGTATTGATTTTTTATAATTTATGCTCTAGTAGCACTTTTGTGCATAACATTTTGCTTATTTTATTTGAACGCACCTCAATACTGCTGCTGCCGCTATATTCTAAATATTCTAAATTTCCTTGTAACAAGGGAAATGCATGGCTTTCTTGTCACTCATTGGCTGCTTTTTTTTTTTTTTTTTTAAGAATGCATATTAATGCATATTTAACATGATTTTTTGTGAAGCTGTCTGTGATATTATATTTTCCCTTTAAGATAAGCAGTAACAGAACAGTGATATTTATCCATAGTTGTGAGTTTTTGTGTTGCCACCTACCTCTGCCGCATCAGGTGAGAAGAATCGTACGCGCCGAGACCCAGAGGCAATGATCAGGAAATATACACGGGGCTCGAGGCAGGTACTTCTCAAACATGTGTTAAAATATTGCAGTTAGTTAAATGTTTGGGGTCTGCTAGCTGTTTTCATGGAAATTTGTAGCTGTAATATAGCAAAAAGAGTTTTCTAATAATCAATTAGCCTTTTAAACTTAAACTTGAATTAGTGATAACAACGTGTCATCAGACCGCAGGCTGTTTTCTGTATTTCTGATCTGGTTGATATTTTGATGGGCCAAATGTGTATGCGTGTGTGTGTGTGAATATAATTGCTGTAAAACATAAATACTGTGTATATATACATATACAAACATTAAAGATTAAATGTGTTTTTACCAAGAAAATGTAAAATTGTAGAATCCAATTACAGGACTATGTGAAACCTGTGCTGACAGCTGTGTGTTTAGAAAAGAATCTGCTACCATGCTGCTGCAGATCATCTTCATCAATGAAATGATCTGTCTCAATCTTTCATCAGCTAAAAAGTCGGGGTCGGTCCGTTGTGCGCATGCGCGGGCTTCCAGTTTGGCGCATGCGCAGTAGGGAGACGGTCACTTCCGGGTTTGGTCGACTTCCGGTTTAGTCCGGCCCGTTGTGCGCATGCGCGAACTTCCGGTTTCGTGCATGCGCAGTAGGTGGATGCCCCACTTCCGGTTTGGCGCTTACTTCCGGTTTAGGGTCAGGTCCGTTCTGCGCATGCGCTGACTTCCGATTTCGCGCATGCGCAGTAGGTGGATGCCCCACTTCCGGTTTAGCGTCAGGTCCGTTCTGCGCATGCGCTGGCTTCCGATTTCGCGCATGCGCAGTAGGTGGATGCCCCACTTCCGGTTTAGCGTCAGGTCCGTTCTGCGCATGCGCCGACTTCCCATGGCCACTTCCGGTTTGGCGCCGACTCCCGGTTTGGCGCCATATAGCTGCCAGTCAGCTGGTAGAATCTCGGTTTTGACGGTCACCTATTTGCGCGCAGCCTGTGCAGGATCGTATTTCTGCCACGTGGCTTTATTTTAAATCCGTTCTGCATCCATCAAAAGCCTTGTATAAGGATATTGCATTTCACCGATTTTCTCAAGAATCTTGTGCCTCTGTGAAAAGTGCGCTATAACATACATACATACATACATGTGGTGGTTTGCAGTGCGATCATCGGCCGCAGAAGAAACCTCTTCAACTTTATAGCCACCATGCCTGCCGTAAGCATTCTTGTGTTGCCTTTTTTTTCTACTTAATCGAAAGATTAGACATTGGGGGACATGCTAAAACGTGTGTGCTTGGTAGCGGCTATATCACACGACCAGATTATATTTCCTAGAGCCGCTCGCTGCCAGACGCTTTTCTAGTTATTATAGTAAGCTAAAACGTTTGTTTTATGTTTGTTTTCTTCTTTTGGCCTCTGTGGCATGGCATGAGTGAAGATGCACGTCTCTTAAAACATTCTGTCCGTATATTAACTTTATTTTATCTTCTAGCCTGTGGATATATTTGTGCAAGGAGACGCTGAGTTTGTAAGCTCAGGAGAATGTTGCATTTAAGTGTTTATATATGATATGTAAATGTGTGTGTGTGTGTGTGTGTGTGTGTGTGTGTGTGTGTGTGTATATATATATATATATATGTAGCCATGTTGTCCTGAACCATCTCCCCTTAAGGTATTCCGCCTCCCTTTTGGGAAGTACATGTAGGTCATGACATGCTGTCTAAGAGAAAAACAATAGAGGCCTACAAGGCAGAGATCTGTTCTGCTGTGTTTGCCACCTTTTAAAACCTATATCTTCAAAAAAACAAAATCATCCAAAGCAGGATCTATGGGCAATTTTTGCCATGGCTTAATGATGGTAAAAACTGTAGCTGTGTGTGTGTGTGGAAACTTTAGCTACAGCTAACATAGTCTTGAACAAGGCTAAATAACTGGACATACAAGATGGATTAATCGTGTCTAGCAGCTAATTCTGTAGGATTATGTCTGTCTGTATATTGTCAAGCTGGTAAGTGCTATTGGGGCTCGGGTATGTTTTTGTATGACTAGGACTTCAAGCCACAAACATTGATGAATTACATCAATTCTACAACGTGCCGGTGAACAAAATCCCGGCCAGATTGATAACTACTGGAAGAGTTTGACTGTGGTTATTGTTGCTGTGATCGTGGTGATATAACCATGTTTTGAGCCTAAGAGACAATTACTTATCTTCTCAGTAATGTTCCATTAGATGTATAATACGTTCCCCACATAGATTGTTCTTTTTTCCCCCATTTAAGATCCTTTACCTATTACAAAATGGGCAACTTGGACAACAGGACAGCAAATGCAGATCAGCTGCTCACGCAAGATGTTGAGAGGTTTTGTAACAGCGTGGTGAACCAGTATTCAAACTGAAGCAAGGTGAGTTTCCTCATGGCTCTTCTAGTTGTGAGTGTTTTGTTACCTTTGTTTTTTTTTTTTTTTTTTTTTTTAGTTTGTGCTGGGTACTTCAAAAATAGGCTATGGCCCTTTATGCTCTTACTGTATTCCTTTCACAAGGAAAATAATTATAAAGTTAATGTAGCTGCCATTTATATTACCGGTGTATTACTTACACTGTGAGATTTACAGACAGGGGCCTCCTTTACAAATGTATCCATAGCTATTTTACCCCAATAAAGTGGTCTGTAGACTGTTGTACTTTCATGACTGCGTTTACATTTTATATAGCACCAACAGATTTGGCAGAGCTGTTACGATAGGGTACCGTAAAAGTAAATGCAACTTACAAATGAACATACGTTAAATATACTGGTACCGAAGATGACAATCTTTTGGCTACACTTATTATGCCTCCCCTTTTATTATGCTGTTATTTATCAATACAATTTACACACATGCATACGCTGTTCTTGTGAATAACATGTAATCATTTGCCACGTTAACTAGTGGCTTGCTTTCCTATTCTCCTATATTATAGATATTTCCCATTATTGTTGCGGGTACATAGAGTTGTTTTATTGTGAGTTTCATTTGTTATTTTTTTTTCTTCAGCCATTTTTGGATATCGTTCTGTATATCGTCAAGCTGACAAATGCTTTTGGCGTTCAGGTATGTTTTTGTGTGACTAGGGCTTCTTTAACAACACAAGTCACAAATATTGATGAATTACATCTATTGTGCAAAGAGCAGAGGGCCAAAATCCCGGTCAGATTGAACAGATTTGACTGTGGTTATTACTGCTGTGGTCATCATGATATAACCAGGTCCCAACCCCCCCCCATGTTATCTGAATTTTTCATAATGTAGAAAATCAGCCAGGACAAATCATTCTTCACATGCTGATATATTTTGTTTTTTAGTTGCATCCAAGTCAAAGCCTCAATATTATACGCACATGGATTACTTTTAAGAGTTTATGGTAGATGTTTTTTTTGTTTTTTTATGGTATATTGATTATTTTTTTATTATTTCAAGTAACCTTTTAATATATTGTATTAATATTATATAATATTATCTAAAGGGCTCCATTTTGCTAGTAACTGGCGTTTCACTCAAGGCAGTCTGTTGTGCAATGGTGTGGGGCATCCGGCTTTATTAGAGCATAAATCTCCATGGGGCTTCCAAGAGATGCAACGTTACAATGTGAACATGGTGGTTTTTGGCTACTCACACCAGACAGGAGACCATCAGAAAATGTTACTCTTAAGAATTATTTGCATGTCATTACTAGTAATATTTTTACGTTTGCTATAGAAGATGGTGACAGTTTAGCATTATTATTATTTACTGTGGGATATAGGTAGGCTGAGGCAGTGGGAGACACTCTGTATGCCTGGGTCTCTCAGATGGCTTCATCTGCATATAGCTGTGTAAAAAGTAGACTGTTTATTGATTTTAAGTGGTCAGTGTCTATGCTGGCATTTAATGTCTGTGATGTGCTTTTTGATTATTGCAGATCTAGAGACTGTGGTTGGTTACCTGGTTGTCAGCAGTCCGTTCCTCACCCCTAACCACCCTGCGTGGACTGAGCTGAGCTCCTTGAGGTGAGTGAAATAATGGTGGGATAAACGATGATATACTCTGCAGCCGGGCATGTTCTTAATGTTTAATGCTTTGCCTTGAAGGATTATTACCAGAGTGGAAGAATGCTGCTGAGGATGTCTCGGGCATTGGGACGAATCGTCCTCGCAGGACGGGAAATGACAATATCTTACATAGAGACCATATGACTTTGGGAACGTTACGGGACCAAGTCATTTACCCAGACACTCCAGAACACTGGAAACGTAAAGGTATTCCTGATAAGGCGAGAAAAACGGTCCGGTATGTTGAAACTTCTCTTCTAATTTTCTTACACACTGAAATGACTTGCTTAGCTGTATTTAGTTAAGTGGCTTAACTACTCATCTTTGTTTTATATTCACTCCCTAGGTATTGAAGGAATACCTTGACAATGTGCAGCTGGGTTAGATTTTGGAACGTGAAGGCGGCTGGGACAGTCTTCAAGACTGGATGTACTGAGTGGGGGCGAAAAGCAGAGGATGGCAGTACGTATTTGATCTTGGTTTTAATTTACAGACTACAGAATTCTGATTTTCTAGCATTGTATATGTGTCAATTTATAGGCTGAGCTGGTGTGTTCAGTGGATGAGACACACTGCGATACTAGGATTACAGAGGAATTGGATTTAACTTTCAATATTCTGTTTTTGACAGCTAATAAATCCATCCAACTATCTCCAATTTGTACTTGCTCAACAATGAAATGAAATGGGGAAAAAAAACATAGTAAAACTTTATAATAGAAGCAAGTCTATAATAAAAGCAAGTCTGGGTAATCTAACTTCAAATTCACATTTTCTGAAATTAGTATTTTTCACTGTGGCTATGCTAAATCAGTCACTTTGGATTATTGACTTTGATTACGATACACAAGAGTCTTACAGCTGTGGCAATAACACCAATGTGCACAAAACTGTAAATATGGACAGTTGAAGATCCCTATGGAACCCTGTGCTAACTAATCGACCAAAGCTTCGCTCCTGTAGTTAATAAAACTAAACACACGGTGCCCAAGCAGTGCAGATTGGGATTCCGCATACGCCCAGAGCTCCTGGTGAAGGACGGCAGGCAGTTTATAATTGTTTGACGTTTATAAAGAAATGTCATTAGCGCGTGGACCTTATAAATTCTGTGACATTTTCTGCCGTTGACAGAATTTTATCCACAGAAGCCATCCGATCGTGGAAACTTTTTGCTGTCCGTGTGTTCCAAAATCAGTTGCTTAGACGTCGTCTTACACACGCTCCAGATTTTCATACATTGGTCTTCTAATGCCGTCTGTTGTCTCCAGCACGTTGCCTCTTTCAACTGTGAACAAAGCTATTCCAACCTAAGAGGATAAGAAAAGGAAGCACAGTGTCACCCAGAAAGTCCCTATGGAAGCACCACGAGGTAAATCTTTTAAACATTTCATGAAAGCACTGCAGAGTCTGCATAATTGTATTTAAAAAAAAAAAATCATAATTCCCTTCATCTCTAAAGAAAATGCTATGAAAAGGGCTCCTAGCCTGAAAAGAAAAGGTAGACCATGCGTTTATTCAAGACATTGTGTATCTTCATTAACCTTCTAGACAGATACACCTGTTGACCACACTACAACTTCTACTACTACCACTACTTGGAGACTTAATGTGCCCCTTTTGCTAAACCCGCATTTATAGTTCTTTACACTAAATACGTATATGTAACTATGCTTAGGCATTTAATAAGCAAGGCATATATGTTACAAACCCACCTTAAGTGTATACCCTTGGGGGTTATCTTCTCCTTCTCACTGAATCTACATGATTATTCCTCACCATTATGTTACCTTTACGCCGTTGTTCATTTGTAAGGGTGGGTGGGGAGAAGGTTTAGGACATGAATACTGATTAGATAAAGGTGTCCCTGGCTCTCACAGATCTCCGCACAGACCTCAGCTCTATTAACCTTCAGAACTCAATCAATTTACTCTCTCTCCTATCTCAAACATGACATGCCCTTAACAACGCCACCTCTGTCTATAACTCCACTCTCGCATCTGCTCTCTATCATGTAGCACCAGTTACTACTCGCTCCTCGCGACGTTCACGCTTCCAACCCTGGCACATGACTGTAACCCCAACACCTACGTCGATGTTCCCGCACCGCTCAACGTAGTTGGCGAAAGTCCCCTCATTCCATGTCTGACTTTCTGCGCTATAAATGAATGCTATGTTCCTACTACTCTGCCTTCAATCTCCTCCCTGTCTTACAACCCTAAACGACTCTAATAATGCTTTCAATTCCCTGCTTCAACCGATCCCTACGACCCCTTCCACTAACCTTAATGCATCAGACTTTGCCACATACTTCGATAATAAAATGAAAACTATCAGAGATGACATATCTGCACAGTCACCACCCTGCCCTCATCCTTAGGCTTTCAATACCACCTGTATGCTGATGAAGCCCAGATCTATCTATCCTCCCCTGATCTCTCTCCCTCTGCCTTAGATCGTGTAACTAACTGCCTTGCATCTGTCTCCACCTGGATATCAACATGTTTCTTGAAACTTAACCTCTCCAAAACAGGACTTCTCATCTTCCCGCCTTCCGATGCTAAGACTCCCCCATCAATTTCCCTCATTGTTGATTGCGCCATCATCTCCCAGTCTACTCATGCACACGCAGTCTTGGTGTCACCCTTGACCTCTGACCTTTCGTTCACCCCCCACATTCAGTCTGTCTCCGTCCCCATCTTAAAAAACATTGCCAGCATCCATCCCTCCCTTCCAAACACAGCATGCCACTTAGGCTCTTGTCCATGCCCTGATTGTCTCCCATCTTGATTACTGTAACTCTGTCTAAGCTGGTCTTAACAGCTTCACCGCTCTACAATCCACCATGAATGCTGCTGCCAGACTTATCTTACTCTCTCATCGCTTTACTAACATCTCTCCCCTCTGTCAGTCTCTTCACTGGCTTCCTGTGCGCCTCAGGATTCATTTCAAAATCCTTACTCTTACCTTCAAAGCCCTTCGGTTCCCCTCCCTACATCTCCTCGTTCATCTCTAAATACACTCCACGCCGCTCTCTCTGCTCATCCAATGATCTCCTTCTCTCCTCTGATTTCTAGCTCTCATGCACGCTTACAAGATTTCTCCAGGGCTGCCCCTATCCTCTGGAATGCCCTCCCCCAGTCTATCCGTCTCTCTCCCTGCCTTCGATCCTTCAAAAAATCCCTCTTCCCCACTTCTTTAAGGGCGCTTATATTGCACATTAACACCCCCCCCCCCATATTCCCTTAGCTCACCTCTCCTAGTCTCTCTAATGCAGTACTTACACTAGTGTGGCTGCCCCATCCCTTACCATGGCACTAAATCCCTCTAGATTGTTAACTCCTTTGCGCAGGGACCTCCTCACCTGTTGTTGCTGTAAGTCAATTTGTTATGTTACATACTACTTGCTATGTCCTGTCTACCCGTTGTCCAGCGCTACAGAATCTGATGGTGCTATATAAAACATAAATAATAAGTCTCTTCGCCTATCACATTGTGCATTATACAGGGCCAGCTCAGCCCTTGAGGCTGGACAAACCGGCAAACTGAATTGTAAAGCGAGAAAGCTGAAACCCCAACCCTTGCCAATGCGAGTGAGTGGGCGCCTTTCATAGGAATAGGCGGCAGGTACTGAATCATAGTTGGGCCTCATTCTGTGTCCTTGTGGTCAGTGGGACAGTCGATCGCTGTTTAGGGAGAACCTCAACTCTTGTTTGATGAGGCAAAGGCCGCTTCTTAAGAGACGTAATTACCTCTGCCAAGAAAGCGTGCTTTGCCTTGCTCATTTTAAGGGGATCCTTATGTTGTAATGCCAGTGCCAGGCTTAAGGTCTGAAGATGGCACAGCCGCACCACCAGTATATGTGCAAATCTGTTTTTTTTGGTGATACACGTGGTGTTTCTAATATTAGAACTACATTTTTATTATTTTGCTCCGTAATATTGAGGTCACTGATTCATGTTTCCCCTCTCTCGCAGTACTACCTCCACATGGACAGCAGAGGAAACAGCAGATAACAGATGACGCCATTGAATTCAGCTCTTAAGTGTTTTATGCTGATAAATATCGGTGTACACTGGAACTCGAAAGTAACTTTTTTTTTTTTTCCTTGAAGTTTAGTTCCGAAGCGAATGCTATAATTTCTTTTTGTTTTTTTTTTTGACCAAAGAATGGCCGTAGGATCGTAGATGATTGTGTCACTTCTTGTTTTGCACTAGATACCGCTGGCTAGACTAGAGGATCCCCTAAGCACCTGGCTCTGATGGGATACGCTGCATCTGCTGTAACGGTTTTCCTTTTAAATTAATCTCCGGTTCAATTTTTTTGCACCTGACTAATCGGTTGAGTAAAATCCCTGAGCGTTGGCACTTGGCCCAAAATAGAGCCAGTTGACAGGTTCGTATGTCTCACTAGGTGTGCGGGTTGGACTGAATTCATACGTCGTCAGATTTTATACAGTTCCCTGATAAAGATTTACATGTCCTTCCCAGTAAGATTTAAAATCTATTAATTTAAACTAGTAGGATGACTTTTTACATTGTTAAATGGAGCAGTCTCTACTGGAACGTAAACCATGTATTGTAGATATGTGTTTTGGGGGGGTTGAGCAAATCGTGTAACATAGAAATGTGCTTGATGAAGGCATGCACTACGTATGCAATAAATTGAATGTGTGTGAATCCTTCCCCAAAGTCTCTACTCTGTGCTTAATGTCATCCTGGCAAATGGTAAACAATCTGGGTAAAGTTTGATCCACAAACTTACTGCATTCGCTGGAACAAATCCGTACGGTTGGCTCTAACCAGCGGCCATAGAAAACTTCCCATGCCATGCGATGTAGAGACTCAGACCTTAAACGGTCCTTGGTCTGCTTTCCCCCCAATTATTGCTAAAACCTTTTGAAGTAACCTGTGTCACCGTGGATATTTATAAGGCATCCAAGGTAATTAAAATGTGCAAAAAATGTTTTTCTCCTGAACACTCCACCACCATATTATACCGGTAAGGAAGCGGGTAGCTGTAAACTTGCATAAACTACATGGATGAAATCCTATGAGGAATGCCCTAGTATACACTCCTACCTTCCCACTGTAATAGGATACTTAATCATTATCCCATGGAAATCTGCAATGAAGTATATGTTGGAAAATCACACAGACGTTTCACAAGTAGTGATTTCTGAAATACCATAAATTATCCAATTTATGTGCTCGGGGGGGGGGAATGACTTCTATGACTGATCACTAAAGTAGTCTACATAACTGAAATCCAAACATCTGCCACAATTCGTTTAACTTCTTTAGTGCATAATATTCCACATATAATGTAAACAGACTCCTCAATAAATATGACTTCCTAATCGAGTAGCCACGGATTGGGTTCGATGCAAAGTAAGCACTTTGGGCTTTTTGTACTTTGACGTCGGTTTTGTTTTTCCCACACAGAGCACTCGGGTCAGCACAGTCCTCCTTTTGATCTTCAAATGTATTCAAGTTTCTCTGGTCGGAAAGTTAATAGAGAGATTCAGTGCCTCGTCGGAAATAGATATATTTCAAATGAGCAAATTCCCTGGTCAATTGTAACTTCAAATTACTACGAGTGACCATTGTTGGTGACCCATTAATTTTACTCGCATTTCCTTATGTTCCATACTATGCTATGATGCACTTCTTGTAGTTGGAATCTCACTTACACAATATCCGATTCTAATACTTTGTGGGCAACACATTGATGTATTCCCTTCAAATGTTCCCCGTACCTCCCGCTTATTTAAATAAACAGGTTGTTGTGGGTTAATAATGATAAATACACAAATTGTCTACACCGCTTGGTGGCTTTAAACCTTCCGATATAATACAAACATAAGGGTTGGATGTGAACGGACACAAAAAAAAAAAAAAAAAAAAACACGTCTGGAGAAGCAGACTGCATGGAAACCGGTACCCTCGTCTGAAGAACTGCTTGCACGCCAGCATCTTAGATCTGCACCTGTGTTCAAAATCACTGTTACTTAAAACGACTGATTACAGCGGCCGCAGTGACGGAAGGAATGTAAGTAAGACCATTCGATACCTTATTATATAACATACCCTTTTTTGTTTTTTACTAAACCAATAATAACTTCAACTTGATGGCAAATAATACATTACCCGTAGAAACTCATACACCTTATTTATCAAAATACAACCCATGAAGTGGCATGAAGGTGGAGGTATGTATCGGCTACTAGGATACTGTTCTGCTGGCATAAATCACCGGGCTCATCACGCGGGGTGTAATATCACGTCACTGTACACTACATCACTTATCCAAGACGAGAATGCAAGGTATACAGGTCTGCGCTTGAGTAAGTGTCGTGGGGAAGCCTTCCCTATCCATAAATATTTTAACCCCTTAATGACAATTGTCGGTTCTGGCACGTCATGCACTAACATCAGGTTAGTGACAATTGACGTGCCAGGACCGTCCATGACTAAGCGGGTGCAGAAAGCGATCTACGTTCGCTTTCTGCACCCAAACGGTGTTGCTGTAATGCCTCGACCTCGAGGCATTCAGCAACACCACGATCGGCACTAGGGGCCATGTGTGGCCCCTCCCCGGGGTGTCAACTTCCGCCATACCTTGTATGGCGGCGGACGCCCGTCTTAAAAGCGTTTAGGAGGCGATCAACGATCACCTCCTAAACTTAAATGGTGTCGCTGGAATGCCTCGATCAGGAGGCATTCAGCGACACCAAATACTTACCCCAGGACGGGCTGTGACCGCTCCGGAGAGCGGTCACAGCCGCCGCTGCAAGTGATCTTTGCCATCCGCAAGACGGTGGCCACCCTGTAAAAAAAAAAATAAGTAAAAAGCAATCAAGTTGAAAAAGTTCGCTAGATGGTCTCCAGACCCTCTAGAGAACTCTGGCTCCACTTGCAGGTTGAATACAGGTACTGCATTCAACCATGCAAGTCAATGGAGCGCATCTTTCTAATCACTGTGATTAGTAAAATTAAATTAAAAATAACAATTAGAAAAAAATAGTTTAAAAAAAAAAACAGTAAAATGTAAAAATAATTTCCCACTGATGTCACTATCAGGGGAACCTTCAAGTGGAAAAAAATGTAAAAATAAAATAATTTATATATGAAAAATATATTTTTGTGAGCAAGTCCTAAAATTGCACATTTGCTTAAAACAATTCTCGCATGGAAAGAGTTAAAATACTGGCATATTAAATGCCCAAATTATGATTTGATGGGGTAAATTGAATTGGCCGGGTTCAACAATGTCCCAATTAACACGGGGGGAAGGATGGCCACACATCTAATTTCCAATTAGAAAAATGCACACGTCCCAAATGTGGCCTTTTAGTTCCCCACTGGACTCAGGAGATGTTGCTGAACACATATTGGGGTGTCGTGTGACAGCGGCATATACCAGGAGCTGTAAATTCATACATAAAGTAGGTGTGTGGGGGGAAAAATACACACAAAAAAATACTACTGCAAACTTGCTGTAAAATGTGTGCATGCAAAGAGTTAAAATACCAGCATTTAAAACACTCTGGGGTGTCTAGTTTTCAAAAATATATGGTTTTATTGGGCGCACTGAAATGGCACCAGCTATTTTCTGTGCATTCTATATCTCCTGCCATGTGATATACTTACTGCCCCAGCCCCGACTCTGCGAACATTGTGTGCGCGTGTGCAAAGTGCTCCACCTGATTTCACGCAGCTAACCCGTGGAAAGTGATTGGACTGCAGTGGAGGAGAGCAGCTGCCGCTGCCCCCTAAGGTTAAGTACCCTATTTTTTAAATCTTAATGAATGTGCCACTTTCCATCACCGGATGCCACTACCTGGGAGTTCACCAAGTTGGACAACAAGGAAGGACAGAGAAGGCCTGGGAGACTCCCTGCAATCAATATTCCACTGAACTGTCAAGTGCTGCCTACTGCTTTTTGTGTTTCCCCCACCTCCATTCCATTCCCATCACCATTTTCCTTCACTTACCGTGTTCACAATCTCTTGTTCCTCTTTCCTCTGTTGTTAGTAAAATCATTATCTCTCTCCAGCCATCTGCAACCCCACACTATGTCTGTAATGCACCATGACTACTTTCTTCTCCCCTTCTCTCATCCCAAGCACTTTTCAACGTCACCTCCCCTCACTCCCGTCTTGGCTACTGTTACTCTGTCTTAGCTGGTCTCCCTCTTAACCGTCTCACCTCTCTACAATCCACCATGAATGCTGCTGCCAGACTCATCTTCCTCTCCCGTCGCATACTAACGTCTCTCCCCTCTGTCAGTCTCTTCGCTGCTGCCTGTGCGCTTCAGGATTCATTTCAAAATCCTCACTCTTTCTTTCAAAGCCCTTCACAGCGTTTCCCCTCCCTACATCTCCTCGCTCATCTCTCTAAATACACTTCACACCGGTCCCTCCGCTCATCCAACGATTTCCTTCTATCCTCTCCTCTGATTTCTAGCTCTCATGCACGCTTACGAGATTTCTCCAGGGCTGCTCCTATCCTCTGAATGCCTCCCCCGGTCTATCCTTCTCCCCACTGCCTTCGGTCCCTTCAAAAGATCCCTCAAGACCCACTTCCTTAAGGACGCTTATAATATTGCACATTAACAACCCCATATTCCCTTAGCTCATCTCTCCTAGTCCCTCTAATGCAATACTTACACTAGTGTGGCTAGTCTATCCCTTACAATGGCACCTTTTAACTATGGTGTAATACACCCTAAATCCCTCTAGATTGTAAGCTCCTTGAGCAGGGCTCTCCTCACCTGTTTTTTCTGTAAGTCAATGTGTTATGTTACACGCTACTTGCTATGTCCCTGTCTACCCATTGTACAGCGCTCTGGAATTTGATGGTGCGATATAAAACAGTAAATAATAAAAATAGTCTGCGCTTCGCATTCGGTTTTGTAGTCAACTACGGAGCTGAAGATAAACCCAAACACACAAAACTATTTTCTACAGCCATAGTTAGCACAGTTACTGCAGGTCTTGGACTCCAATCGTATCATATTCCTCTTTCTTTTTTTTTTTTTTTTTTTTTTTTTTTTCCCTGGGTCGGGGCGGCATTCAGACACAAAGCTATTCTGCTGGCTGAAAAATGGTCTAATCGCTATAAGCAACCACAGCAATAATCAGCTGGATCACTCCATTGGGCTTCATGATAATAAGACTAGAGCTGCAGTTAACCTAATGAAGCTGAGGGTGTTATGTGTTATGTATGTTATAATATAACTTATTAAGCGAAACCAGTTATCAGTTTTCATAATGTTTTCCTCTGATGCAGAAGGAGTCTTTCTGGCATCTTTTCTTTTTTCTTCATCTGAAATTTTACTGTTTTGTTGTTTGTTTGTTTGTTTTTTGCACGGGTCCTTTCTTGGAGCTTGAACACGAGAAAACATATTTGTCAATTGGCAGAAAAAGAGAGCATTCATCAAATGGTAAGCAATTAATATTTAATCAATCAAAAGACACAGGGGATGGGAGGAAAAGCCGGCTTTGATGGGCAGTCACGTATTATAGTACCCGCACCACGCCAGAGACAGACTGGGAAAAAGGACTGAAGAGTGGAGAGCATTTCTTTTGGTGAACAAAGGGGTAGGCAAAGGGCAAGCGTTGGCTTCATATTGGGTGCTGTCCGACGGTAACACTCGCCAGCACCGCATAATGAAAATGCCTACCTGTACCCTCCTAGCATTATAATCATGCTAAATAGAGACAGCTCTTGGTGGCCCTGGGTTGTTCCTCTCCCTACACAGATCTCCATTACTATTATTACACATTTTATCCTCGCTACACTTAAGGACAGTCTATTCTGTCCTCAACGTGGATCTGAAACCAAAAATGAACTACTGTCTACCTCTCAAATCCCTAAAGTGGAATTAAGGAGTTAATACATATTATATGTGTTTATCCATAAGTCTCTGCTTCCATTGGAAACTCTGCAGGTTTTTGAATTCCGGACAGCACTGATTCGTATTCAATTTCTTTGTGGTACATGGTGCTAATTAACGCCCAGCAGTAATAGCCGTGTAAGGCCTCACGCATACACCTTACACTTACGGTGCTCATGGCTTCCTTTTTATTGACTTTCAACTCCGTAATCTGACTCTTTATCTGTTGTTAAAAGTCGTGGCAAGAAACCCAATCCTATTTCAGTTATCTGGCTGTAATCATCGACCTGACCGCTGTCCAGTCCTGTTCTCTGGTGACCTGACACCACTCCTGTGTAATTCGCCTGCTACCCTTGCCGAGTGACCGGACTGCGAGTTACCTACAGCCGTTGGTAAGTGACCTCACTACGGACCAAATGTTTTAGAACCCCTTCTGCTCGGTTAAGATAACTACTGCAACCTATTCCTGTTATTTGCTTCTTTAAGGGAACATACATGAACAAGCATAAAGCACCTTGAAGCTAAAACAAGACCAAGAACTGTCTCAGGACACACGGGCAGCCTCGGAAAATGGACTTTGGCGGTTCTGCTGTGCGGAAACGTGGGGATCTTCACATTATCTGCTCTTCTGCCATGTATGTATTGATTTTTTATAATTTATGCTCTAGTAGCACTTTTGTGCATAACATTTTGCTTATTTTATTTGAACGCACCTCAATACTGCTGCTGCTGCTGCCATATTCTAAATATTCTAAATTTCCTTGTAACAAGGGAAATGCATGGCTTTCTTGTCACTCATTGCTGCTTTTTTTTTTTTTTTTTAAGAATGCATATTAATGCATATTTAACATGATTTTTTGTGAAGCTGTTTGTGACATTATATTTTCCCTTTAAGATAAGCAGTAACAGAACAGTGATATTTATCCATAGTTGTGAGTTTTTGTGTTGCCACCTACCTCTGCGCATCAGGTGAGAAGAATCGTACGCGCCGAGACCCAGAGGCAATGATCAGGAAATATACACGGGGCTCGAGGCAGGTACTTCTCAAACATGTGTTAAAATATTGCAGTTAGTTAAATGTTTGGGGTCTGCTAGCTGTTTTCATGGAAATTTGTAGCTGTAATATAGCAAAAAAGAGTTTCTAATAATCAATTAGCCTTTTAAACTTAAACTTGAATTAGTGATAACAACGTGTCATCAGACCGCAGGCTGTTTTCTGTATTTCTGATCTGGTTGATATTTTGATGGGCCAAATGTGTATGCGTGTGTGTGTGTGAAATAATTGCTGTAAAACATAAATACTGTGTATATATACATATACAAACATTAAAGATTAAATGTGTTTTACCAAGAAAATGTAAAATTGTAGAATCCAATTACAGGACTATGTGAAACCTGTGCTGACAGCTGTGTGTTTAGAAAAGAATCTGCTACCATGCTGCTGCAGATCATCTTCATCAATGAAATGATCTGTCTCAATCTTTCATCAGCTAAAAAGTCGGGGTCAGGTCCGTTGTGCGCATGCGCGGGCTTCAGTTTGGCGCATGCGCAGTAGGGAGAACGGTCACTTCCGGGTTTGGTCGACTTCCGTTTAGTCCGGCCGTTGTGCGCATGCGCGAACTTCGGTTTCGCGCATGCGCAGTAGGTGGATGCCCCACTTCCGGTTGGCGCTTACTTCCGGTTTAGGGTCCGGTCCGTTCTGCGCATGCGCTGACTTCCGATTTCGCGCATGCGCAGTAGGTGGATGCCCCACTTCCGGTTTAGCGTCAGGTCGTTCTGCGCATGCGCTGGCTTCCGATTTCGCGCATGCGCAGTAGGTGGATGCCCCACTTCCGGTTTAGCGTCAGGTCCGTTCTGCGCATGCGCTGACTTCCGCTTTCGCGCATGCGCAGTAGGTGGATGCCCCCCCACTTCCGGTTTAGCGTCAGGTCCGTTCTGCGCATGCGCTGACTTCCGATTTCGCGCATGCGCAGTAGGTGGATGCCCCACTTCCGGTTTAGCTTCAGGTCCGTTCTGCGCATGCGCCGACTTCCCATGGCCACTTCCGGTTTGGCGCCGACTCCGGTTTGGCGCCATATAGCTGCCAGTCAGCTGGTAGAATCTCGGTTTTGACGGTCACCTATTTGCGCGCAGCCTGTGCAGGATCGTATTTCTGCCACGTGGCTTTATTTTAATCCGTTCTGCATCCATCAAAAGCCTTGTATAAGGATATTGCATTTCACCGATTTTCTCAAGAATCTTGTGCCTCTGTGAAAAGTGCGCTATCACATACATACATACATACATGTGGTGGTTTGCAGTGCGATCATCGGGCCGCAGCAGAAACTCTTCAACTTTATAGCCACCATGCCTGCCGTAAGCATTCTTGTGTTGCCTTTTTTTCTACTTAATCGAAAGATTAGACATTGGGGGACATGCTAAAACGTGTGTGCTTGGTAGCGGCTATATCACACGACCAGATTATATTTCTAGAGCCGCTCGCTGCCAGACGCTTTTCTAGTTATTATAGTAAGCTAAAACGTTTGTTTTATGTTTGTTTTCTTCTTTTGGCCTCTGTGGCATGGCATGAGTGAAGATGCACGTCTCTTAAAACATTCTGTCCGTATATTAACTTTATTTTATCTTCTAGCCTGTGGATATATTTGTGCAAGGAGACGCTGAGTTTGTAAGCTCAGGAGAATGTTGCATTTAAGTGTTTATATATGATATGTAAATGTGTGTGTGTGTGTGTGTGTGTAATATATATATATATATATATATATACTATGTAGCCATGTTGTCCTGACCATCTCCCCTTAAGGTATTCCGCCTCCCTTTTGGGAAGTACATGTAGGTCATGACATGCTGTCTAAGAGAAAAACAATAGAGGCCTACAGGCAGAGATCTGTTCTGCTGTGTTTGCCACCTTTTAAAACCTATATCTTCAAAAAAACAAAATCATCCAAAGCAGGATCTATGGGCAATTTTTGCCATGGCTTAATGATGGTAAAAACTGTAGCTGTGTGTGTGTGTGGAAACTTTAGCTACAGCTAACATAGTCTTGAACAAGGCTAAATAACTGGACATACAAGATGGATTAATCGTGTCTAGCAGCTAATTCTGTAGGATTATGTCTGTCTGTATATTGTCAAGCTGGTAAGTGCTATTGGGGCTCGGGTATGTTTTTGTATGACTAGGACTTCAAGCCACAAACATTGATGAATTACATCAATTCTACAACGTGCCGGTGAACAAAATCCCGGCCAGATTGATAACTACTGGAAGAGTTTGACTGTGGTTATTGTTGCTGTGATCGTGGTGATATAACCATGTTTTGAGCCTAAGAGACAATTACTTATCTTCTCAGTAATGTTCCATTAGATGTATAATACGTTCCCACATAGATTGTTCTTTTTTCCCCCCATTTAAGATCTTTACCTATTACAAAATGGGCAACTTGGACAACAGGACAGCAAATGCAGATCAGCTGCTCACGCAAGATGTTGAGAGGTTTTGTAACAGCGTGGTGAACCAGTATTCAAACTGAAGCAAGGTGAGTTTCCTCATGGCTCTTCTAGTTGTGAGTGTTTTGTTACCTTTTTTTTTTTTTTTTTTTTTAGTTTGTGCTGGGAGTACTTCAAAATAGGCTATGGCCCTTTATGCTCTTACTGTATTCCTTTCACAAGGAAAATAATTATAAAGTTAATGTAGCTGCCATTTATATTACCGGTGTATTACTTACACTGTGAGATTTACAGACAGGGGCCTCCTTTACAAATGTATCCATAGCTATTTTACCCCAATAAAGTGGTCTGTAGACTGTTGTACTTTCATGACTGCGTTTACATTTTATATAGCACCAACAGATTTGGTAGAGCCTGTTACGATAGGGTACCCTAAAAGTAAATGCAACTTACAAATGAACATACGTTAAATATACTGGTACCGAAGATGACAATCTTTTGGCTACACTTATTATGCCTCCCCTTTTATTATGCTGTTATTTATCAATACAATTTACACACATGCATACGCTGTTCTTGTGAATAACATGTAATCATTTGCCACGTTAACTAGTGGCTTGCTTTCCTATTCTCCTATATTATAGATATTTCCCATTATTGTTGCGGGTACATAGAGTTGTTTTATTGTGAGTTTCATTTGTTATTTTTTTTTCTTCAGCCATTTTTGGATATCGTTCTGTATATCGTCAAGCTGACAAATGCTTTTGCGGTTCAGGTATGTTTTTGTGTGACTAGGGCTTCTTTAACAACACAAGTCACAAATATTGATGAATTACATCTATTGTGCGAAGAGCAGAGGGCCAAAATCCGGTCAGATTGAACAGATTTGACTGTGGTTATTACTGCTGTGGTCATCATGATATAACCAGGTCCCCCCCCCCCCCCATGTTATCTGAATTTTTCATAATGTAGAAAATCAGCCAGGACAAATCATTCTTCACATGCTGATATATTTTGTTTTTAGTTGCATCCAAGTCAAAGCCTCAATATTATACGCACATGATTACTTTTAAGAGTTTATGGTAGATTTTTTTTTTTTTTTTTTATGGTATATTGATTATTTTTTTATTCTTTCAAGTAACCTTTTAATATATTGTATTAATATTATATAATATTATCTAAAGGGCTCCATTTTGCTAGTAACTGGCGTTTCACTCAAGGCAGTCTGTTGTGCAATGGTGTGGGGCATCCGGCTTTATTAGAGCATAAATCTCCATGGGGCTTCCAAGAGATGCAACATTACAATGTGAACATGGTGGTTTTTGGCTACTCACACCAGACAGGAGACCATCAGAAAATGTTACTCTTAAGAATTATTTGCATGTCATTACTAGTAATATTTTTACGTTTGCTATAGAAGATGGTGACAGTTTAGCATTATTATTATTTACTGTGGGATATAGGTAGGCTGAGGCAGTGGGAGACACTCTGTATGCCTGGGTCTCTCAGATGGCTTCATCTGCATATAGCTGTGTAAAAAGTAGACTGTTTATTGATTTTAAGTGGTCAGTGTCTATGCTGGCATTTAATGTCTGTGATGTGCTTTTTGATTATTGCAGATCTAGAGACTGTGGTTGGTTACCTGGTTGTCAGCAGTCCGTTCCTCACCCCTAACCACCCTGCGTGGACTGAGCTGAGCTCCTTGAGGTGAGTGAAATAATGGTGGGATAAACGATGATATACTCTGCAGCCGGGCATGTTCTTAATGTTTAATGCTTTGCCTTGAAGGATTATTACCAGAGTGGAAGAATGCTGCTGAGGATGTCTCAGGCATTGGGACGAATCGTCCTCGCAGGACGGGAAATGACAATATCTTACATAGAGACCATATGACTTTGGGAACGTTACGGGACCAAGTCATTTACCCAGACACTCCAGAACACTGGAAACGTAAAGGTATTCCTGATAAGGCGAGAAAAAAAAAGCTGTATTTAGTTAAGTGGCTTAACTACTCATCTTTGTTTTATATTCACTCCCTAGGTATTGAAGGAATACCTTGACAATGTGCAGCTGGGTTAGATTTTGGAACGTGAAGGCGGCTGGGACAGTCTTCAAGACTGGATGTACTGAGTGGGGGCGAAAAGCAGAGGATGGCAGTACGTATTTGATCTTGGTTTTAATTTACAGACTACAGAATTCTGATTTTCTAGCATTGTATATGTGTCAATTTATAGGCTGAGCTGGTGTGTTCAGTGGATGAGACACACTGCGATACTAGGATTACAGAGGAATTGGATTTAACTTTCAATATTCTGTTTTTGACAGCTAATAAATCCATCCAACTATCTCCAATTTGTACTTGCTCAACAATGAAATGAAATGGGGAAAAAAAACATAGTAAAACTTTATAATAGAAGCAAGTCTATAATAAAAGCAAGTCTGGGTAATCTAACTTCAAATTCACATTTTCTGAAATTAGTATTTTTCACTGTGGCTAAGTATTTTTCACTGTGGCTATGCTAAATCAGTCACTTTGGATTATTGACTTTGATTACGATACACAAGAGTCTTACAGCTGTGGCAATAACACCAATGTGCACAAAACTGTAAATATGGACAGTTGAAGATCCCTATGGAACCCTGTGCTAACTAATCGACCAAAGCTTCGCTCCTGTAGTTAATAAAACTAAACACACGGTGCCCAAGCAGTGCAGATTGGGATTCCGCATACGCCCAGAGCTCCTGGTGAAGGACGGCAGGCAGTTTATAATTGTTTGACGTTTATAAAGAAATGTCATTAGCGCGTGGACCTTATAAATTCTGTGACATTTTCTGCCGTTGACAGAATTTTATCCACAGAAGCCATCCGATCGTGGAAACTTTTTGCTGTCCGTGTGTTCCAAAATCAGTTGCTTAGACGTCGTCTTACACACGCTCCAGATTTTCATACATTGGTCTTCTAATGCCGTCTGTTGTCTCCAGCACGTTGCCTCTTTCAACTGTGAACAAAGCTATTCCAACCTAAGAGGATAAGAAAAGGAAGCACAGTGTCACCCAGAAAGTCCCTATGGAAGCACCACGAGGTAAATCTTTTAAACATTTCATGAAAGCACTGCAGAGTCTGCATAATTGTATTTAAAAAAAAAAAATCATAATTCCCTTCATCTCTAAAGAAAATGCTATGAAAAGGGCTCCTAGCCTGAAAAGAAAAGGTAGACCATGCGTTTATTCAAGACATTGTGTATCTTCATTAACCTTCTAGACAGATACACCTGTTGACCACACTACAACTTCTACTACTACCACTACTTGGAGACTTAATGTGCCCCTTTTGCTAAACCCGCATTTATAGTTCTTTACACTAAATACGTATATGTAACTATGCTTAGGCATTTAATAAGCAAGGCATATATGTTACAAACCCACCTTAAGTGTATACCCTTGGGGGTTATCTTCTCCTTCTCACTGAATCTACATGATTATTCCTCACCATTATGTTACCTTTACGCCGTTGTTCATTTGTAAGGGTGGGTGGGGAGAAGGTTTAGGACATGAATACTGATTAGATAAAGGTGTCCCTGGCTCTCACAGATCTCCGCACAGACCTCAGCTCTATTAACCTTCAGAACTCAATCAATTTACTCTCTCTCCTATCTCAAACATGACATGCCCTTAACAACGCCACCTCTGTCTATAACTCCACTCTCGCATCTGCTCTCTATCATGTAGCACCAGTTACTACTCGCTCCTCGCGACGTTCACGCTTCCAACCCTGGCACATGACTGTAACCCCAACACCTACGTCGATGTTCCCGCACCGCTCAACGTAGTTGGCGAAAGTCCCCTCATTCCATGTCTGACTTTCTGCGCTATAAATGAATGCTATGTTCCTACTACTCTGCCTTCAATCTCCTCCCTGTCTTACAACCCTAAACGACTCTAATAATGCTTTCAATTCCCTGCTTCAACCGATCCCTACGACCCCTTCCACTAACCTTAATGCATCAGACTTTGCCACATACTTCGATAATAAAATGAAAACTATCAGAGATGACATATCTGCACAGTCACCGCCCTGCCCTCATCCTTAGGCTTTCAATACCACCTGTATGCTGATGAAGCCCAGATCTATCTATCCTCCCCTGATCTCTCTCCCTCTGCCTTAGATCGTGTAACTAACTGCCTTGCATCTGTCTCCACCTGGATATCAACATGTTTCTTGAAACTTAACCTCTCCAAAACAGGACTTCTCATCTTCCCGCCTTCCGATGCTAAGACTCCCCCATCAATTTCCCTCATTGTTGATTGCGCCATCATCTCCCAGTCTACTCATGCACACGCAGTCTTGGTGTCACCCTTGACCTCTGACCTTTCGTTCACCCCCCACATTCAGTCTGTCTCCGTCCCCATCTTAAAAAACATTGCCAGCATCCATCCCTCCCTTCCAAACACAGCATGCCACTTAGGCTCTTGTCCATGCCCTGATTGTCTCCCATCTTGATTACTGTAACTCTGTCTAAGCTGGTCTTAACAGCTTCACCGCTCTACAATCCACCATGAATGCTGCTGCCAGACTTATCTTACTCTCTCATCGCTTTACTAACATCTCTCCCCTCTGTCAGTCTCTTCACTGGCTTCCTGTGCGCCTCAGGATTCATTTCAAAATCCTTACTCTTACCTTCAAAGCCCTTCGGTTCCCCTCCCTACATCTCCTCGTTCATCTCTAAATACACTCCACGCCGCTCTCTCCGCTCATCCAATGATCTCCTTCTCTCCTCTGATTTCTAGCTCTCATGCACGCTTACAAGATTTCTCCAGGGCTGCCCCTATCCTCTGGAATGCCCTCCCCCAGTCTATCCGTCTCTCTCCCTGCCTTCGATCCTTCAAAAAATCCCTCTTCCCCACTTCTTTAAGGGCGCTTATATTGCACATTAACACCCCCCCCCCATATTCCCTTAGCTCACCTCTCCTAGTCTCTCTAATGCAGTACTTACACTAGTGTGGCTGCCCCATCCCATACCATGGCACTAAATCCCTCTAGATTGTTAACTCCTTTGCGCAGGGACCTCCTCACCTGTTGTTGCTGTAAGTCAATTTGTTATGTTACATACTACTTGCTATGTCCTGTCTACCCGTTGTCCAGCGCTACAGAATCTGATGGTGCTATATAAAACATAAATAATAAGTCTCTTCGCCTATCACATTGTGCATTATACAGGGCCAGCTCAGCCCTTGAGGCTGGACAAACCGGCAAACTGAATTGTAAAGCGAGAAAGCTGAAACCCCAACCCTTGCCAATGCGAGTGAGTGGGCGCCTTTCATAGGAATAGGCGGCAGGTACTGAATCATAGTTGGGCCTCATTCTGTGTCCTTGTGGTCAGTGGGACAGTCGATCGCTGTTTAGGGAGAACCTCAACTCTTGTTTGATGAGGCAAAGGCCGCTTCTTAAGAGACGTAATTACCTCTGCCAAGAAAGCGTGCTTTGCCTTGCTCATTTTAAGGGGATCCTTATGTTGTAATGCCAGTGCCAGGCTTAAGGTCTGAAGATGGCACAGCCGCACCACCAGTATATGTGCAAATCTGTTTTCTTTGGTGATACACGTGGTGTTTCTAATATTAGAACTACATTTTTATTATTTTGCTCCGTAGTATTGAGGTCACTGATTCATGTTTCCCCTCTCTCGCAGTACTACCTCCACATGGACAGCAGAGGAAACAGCAGATAACAGATGACGCCATTGAATTCAGCTCTTAAGTGTTTTATGCTGATAAATATCGGTGTACACTGGAACTCGAAAGTAACTTTTTTTTTTTTTCCTTGAAGTTTAGTTCCGAAGCGAATGCTATAATTTCTTTTTGGTTTTTTTTTTGACCAAAGAATGGCCGTAGGATCGTAGATGATTGTGTCACTTCTTGTTTTGCACTAGATACCGCTGGCTAGACTAGAGGATCCCCTAAGCACCTGGCTCTGATGGGATACGCTGCATCTGCTGTAACGGTTTTCCTTTTAAATTAATCTCCGGTTCAATTTTTTTGCACCTGACTAATCGGTTGAGTAAAATCCCTGAGCGTTGGCACTTGGCCCAAAATAGAGCCAGTTGACAGGTTCGTATGTCTCACTAGGTGTGCGGGTTGGACTGAATTCATACGTCGTCAGATTTTATACAGTTCCCTGATAAAGATTTACATGTCCTTCCCAGTAAGATTTAAAATCTATTAATTTAAACTAGTAGGATGACTTTTTACATTGTTAAATGGAGCAGTCTCTACTGGAACGTAAACCATGTATTGTAGATATGTGTTTTGGGGGGGTTGAGCAAATCGTGTAACATAGAAATGTGCTTGATGAAGGCATGCACTACGTATGCAATAAATTGAATGTGTGTGAATCCTTCCCCAAAGTCTCTACTCTGTGCTTAATGTCATCCTGGCAAATGGTAAACAATCTGGGTAAAGTTTGATCCACAAACTTACTGCATTCGCTGGAACAAATCCGTACGGTTGGCTCTAACCAGCGGCCATAGAAAACTTCCCATGCCATGCGATGTAGAGACTCAGACCTTAAACGGTCCTTGGTCTGCTTTCCCCCCAATTATTGCTAAAACCTTTTGAAGTAACCTGTGTCACCGTGGATATTTATAAGGCATCCAAGGTAATTAAAATGTGCAAAAAATGTTTTTCTCCTGAACACTCCACCACCATATTATACCGGTAAGGAAGCGGGTAGCTGTAAACTTGCATAAACTACATGGATGAAATCCTATGAGGAATGCCCTAGTATACACTCCTACCTTCCCACTGTAATAGGATACTTAATCATTATCCCATGGAAATCTGCAATGAAGTATATGTTGGAAAATCACACAGACGTTTCACAAGTAGTGATTTCTGAAATACCATAAATTATCCAATTTATGTGCTCGGGGGGGGGGGGAATGACTTCTATGACTGATCACTAAAGTAGTCTACATAACTGAAATCCAAACATCTGCCACAATTCGTTTAACTTCTTTAGTGCATAATATTCCACATATAATGTAAACAGACTCCTCAATAAATATGACTTCCTAATCGAGTAGCCACGGATTGGGTTCGATGCAAAGTAAGCACTTTGGGCTTTTTGTACTTTGACGTCGGTTTTGTTTTTCCCACACAGAGCACTCGGGTCAGCACAGTCCTCCTTTTGATCTTCAAATGTATTCAAGTTTCTCTGGTCGGAAAGTTAATAGAGAGATTCAGTGCCTCGTCGGAAATAGATATATTTCAAATGAGCAAATTCCCTGGTCAATTGTAACTTCAAATTACTACGAGTGACCATTGTTGGTGACCCATTAATTTTACTCGCATTTCCTTATGTTCCATACTATGCTATGATGCACTTCTTGTAGTTGGAATCTCACTTACACAATATCCGATTCTAATACTTTGTGGGCAACACATTGATGTATTCCCTTCAAATGTTCCCCGTACCTCCCGCTTATTTAAATAAACAGGTTGTTGTGGGTTAATAATGATAAATACACAAATTGTCTACACCGCTTGGTGGCTTTAAACCTTCCGATATAATACAAACATAAGGGTTGGATGTGAACGGACACAAAAAAAAAAAAAACACGTCTGGAGAAGCAGACTGCATGGAAACCGGTACCCTCGTCTGAAGAACTGCTTGCACGCCAGCATCTTAGATCTGCACCTGTGTTCAAAATCACTGTTACTTAAAACGACTGATTACAGCGGCCGCAGTGACGGAAGGAATGTAAGTAAGACCATTCCGATACCTTATTATATAACATACCCTTTTTTTTTTTTACTAAACCAATAATAACTTCAACTTGATGGCAAATAATACATTACCCGTAGAAACTCATACACCTTATTTATCAAAATACAACCCATGAAGTGGCATGAAGGTGGAGGTATGTATCGGCTACTAGGATACTGTTCTGCTGGCATAAATCACCGGGCTCATCACGCGGGGTGTAATATCACGTCACTGTACACTACATCACTTATCCAAGACGAGAATGCAAGGTATACAGGTCTGCGCTTGAGTAAGTGTCGTGGGGAAGCCTTCCCTATCCATAAATATTTTAACCCCTTAATGACAATTGTCGGTTCTGGCACGTCATGCACTAACATCAGGTTAGTGACAATTGACGTGCCAGGACCGTCATGACTAAGCGGGTGCAGAAAGCGATCTACGTTCGCTTTCTGCACCCAAACGGTGTTGCTGTAATGCCTCGACCTCGAGGCATTCAGCAACACCACGATCGGCACTAGGGGCCATGTGTGGCCCCTCCCCGGGGTGTCAACTTCCGCCATACCTTGTATGGCGGCGGACGCCCGTCTTAAAAGCGTTTAGGAGGCGATCAACGATCACCTCCTAAACTTAAATGGTGTCGCTGGAATGCCTCGATCAGGAGGCATTCAGCGACACCAAATACTTACCCCAGGACGGGCTGTGACCGCTCCGGAGAGCGGTCACAGCCGCCGCTGCAAGTGATCTTTGCCATCCGCAAGACGGTGGCCACCCTGTAAAAAAAAAAATAAGTAAAAAGCAATCAAGTTGAAAAAGTTCGCTAGATGGTCTCCAGACCCTCTAGAGAACTCTGGCTCCACTTGCAGGTTGAATACAGGTACTGCATTCAACCATGCAAGTCAATGGAGCGCATCTTTCTAATCACTGTGATTAGTAAAATTAAATTAAAAATAACAATTAGAAAAAAAATAGTTTAAAAAAAAAAACAGTAAAATGTAAAAATAATTTCCCACTGATGTCACTATCAGGGGAACCTTCAAGTGGAAAAAAATGTAAAAATAAATAAAATAATTTATATATGAAAAATATATTTTTGTGAGCAAGTCCTAAAATTGCACATTTGCTTAAAACAATTCTCGCATGGAAAGAGTTAAAATACTGGCATATTAAATGCCCAAATTTATGATTTGATGGGGTAAATTGAATTGGCCGGGTTCAACAATGTCCCAATTAACACGGGGGGAAGGATGGCCACACATCTAATTTCCAATTAGAAAAATGCACACGTCCCAAATGTGGCCTTTTAGTTCCCCACTGGACTCAGGAGATGTTGCTGAACACATATTGGGGTGTCGTGTGACAGCGGCATATACCAGGAGCTATAAATTCATACATAAAGTAGGTGTGTGGGGGGAAAAATACACACAAAAAAATACTACTGCAAACTTGCTGTAAAATGTGTGCATGCAAAGAGTTAAAATACCAGCATTTAAAACACTCTGGGGTGTCTAGTTTTCAAAAATATATGGTTTTATTGGGCGCACTGAAATGGCACCAGCTATTTTCTGTGCATTCTATATCTCCTGCCATGTGATATACTTACTGCCCCAGCCCCGACTCTGCGAACATTGTGCGCGCGTGTGCAAAGTGCTCCACCTGATTTCACGCAGCTAACCCGTGGAAAGTGATTGGACTGCAGTGGAGGAGAGCAGCTGCCGCTGCCCCCTAAGGTTAAGTACCCTATTTTTTAAATCTTAATGAATGTGCCACTGTCCATCACCGGATGCCACTACCTGGGAGTTCACCAAGTTGGACAACAAGGAAGGACAGAGAAGGCCTGGGAGACTCCCTGCAATCAATATTCCACTGAACTGTCAAGTGCTGCCTACTGCTTTTTGTGTTTCCCCCACCTCCATTCCATTCCCATCACCATTTTCCTTCACATACCGTGTTCACAATCCTCTTGTTCCTCTTTCCTCTGTTGTTAGTAAAATCATTATCTCTCTCCAGCCATCTGCAACCCCACACTATGTCTGTAATGCACCATGACTACTTTCTTCTCCCCTTCTCTCATCCCAAGCACTTTTCAACGTCACCTCTCCTCGCTCCCGTCTTGGCTACTGTTACTCTGTCTTAGCTGGTCTCCCTCTTAACCGTCTCACCTCTCTACAATCCACCATGAATGCTGCTGCCAGACTCATCTTCCTCTCCCGTCGCATACTAACGTCTCTCCCCTCTGTCAGTCTCTTCGCTGGCTGCCTGTGCGCTTCAGGATTCATTTCAAAATCCTCACTCTTTCTTTCAAAGCCCTTCACAGCGTTTCCCCTCCCTACATCTCCTCGCTCATCTCTCTAAATACACTTCACACCGGTCCCTCCGCTCATCCAACGATTTCCTTCTATCCTCTCCTCTGATTTCTAGCTCTCATGCACGCTTACGAGATTTCTCCAGGGCTGCTCCTATCCTCTGGAATGCCCTCCCCCGGTCTATCCTTCTCCCCACTGCCTTCGGTCCTTCAAAAGATCCCTCAAGACCCACTTCCTTAAGGACGCTTATAATATTGCACATTAACAACCCCCATATTCCCTTAGCTCATCTCTCCTAGTCCCTCTAATGCAATACTTACACTAGTGTGGCTAGTCTATCCCTTACAATGGCACCTTTTAACTATGGTGTAATACACCCTAAATCCCTCTAGATTGTAAGCTCCTTTGAGCAGGGCTCTCCTCACCTGTTTTTTCTGTAAGTCAATGTGTTATGTTACACGCTACTTGCTATGTCCTGTCTACCCATTGTACAGCGCTCTGGAATTTGATGGTGCGATATAAAACAGTAAATAATAAAAATAGTCTGCGCTTCGCATTCGGTTTTGTAGTCAACTACGGAGCTGAAGATAAACCCAAACACACAAAACTATTTTATACAGCCATAGTTAGCACAGTTACTGCAGGTCTTGGACTCCAATCGTATCATATTCCTCTTTCTTTTTTTTTTTTTTTTTTTTTCCTGGGTCGGGGCGGCATTTCAGACACAAAGCTATTCTGCTGGCTGAAAAATGGTCTAATCGCTATAAGCAACCACAGCAATAATCAGCTGGATCACTCCATTGGGCTTCATGATAATAAGACTAGAGCTGCAGTTAACCTAATGAAGCTGAGGGTGTTATGTGTTATGTATGTTATAATATAACTTATTAAGCGAAACCAGTTATCAGTTTTCATAATGTTTTCCTCTGATGCAGAAGGAGTCTTTCTGGCATCTTTTCTTTTTTATTTGCTTTTTTCTTCATCTGAAATTTTACTGTTTTGTTGTTTGTTTGTTTGTTTTTTGCACGGGTCCTTTCTTGGAGCTTGAACACGAGAAAACATATTTGTCAATTGGCAGAAAAAGAGAGCATTCATCAAATGGTAAGCAATTAATATTTAATCAATCAAAAGACACAGGGGATGGGGAGGAAAAGCCGGCTTTGATGGGCAGTCACGTATTATAGTACCCGCACCACGCCAGAGACAGACTGGGAAAAAGGACTGAAGAGTGGAGAGCATTTCTTTTGGTGAACAAAGGGGTAGGCAAAGGGCAAGCGTTGGCTTCATATTGGGTGCTGTCCGACGGTAACACTCGCCAGCACCGCATAATGAAAATGCCTACCTGTACCCTCCTAGCATTATAATCATGCTAAATAGAGACAGCTCTTGGTGGCCCTGGGTTGTTCCTCTCCCTACACAGATCTCCATTACTATTATTACACATTTTATCCTCGCTACACTTAAGGACAGTCTATTCTGTCCTCAACGTGGATCTGAAACCAAAAATGAACTACTGTCTACCTCTCAAATCCCTAAAGTGGGAATTAAGGAGTTAATACATATTATATGTGTTTATCCATAAGTCTCTGCTTCCATTGGAAACTCTGCAGGTTTTTGAATTCCGGACAGCACTGATTCGTATTCAATTTCTTTGTGGTACATGGTGCTAATTAACGCCCAGCAGTAATAGCCGTGTAAGGCCTCACGCATACACCTTACACTTACGGTGCTCATGGCTTCCTTTTTATTGACTTTCAACTCCGTAATCTGACTCTTTATCTGTTGTTAAAAGTCGTGGCAAGAAACCCAATCCTATTTCAGTTATCTGGCTGTAATCATCGACCTGACCGCTGTCCAGTCCTGTTCTCTGGTGACCTGACACCACTCCTGTGTAATTCGCCTGCTACCCTTGCCGAGTGACCGGACTGCGAGTTACCTACAGCCGTTGGTAAGTGACCTCACTACGGACCAAATGTTTTAGAACCCCTTCTGCTCGGTTAAGATAACTACTGCAACCTATTCCTGTTATTTGCTTCTTTAAGGGAACATACATGGAACAAGCATAAAGCCACCTTGAAGCTAAAACAAGACCAAGAACTGTCTCAGGACACACGGGCAGCCTCGATGGACTTTGGCGGTTCTGCTGTGCGGAAACGTTGGGGATCTTCCACATTATCTGCTCTTCTGCCATGTATGTATTGATTTTTTATAATTTATGCTCTAGTAGCACTTTTGTGCATAACATTTTGCTTATTTTATTTGAACGCACCTCAATACTGCTGCTGCCGCCATATTCTAAATATTCTAAATTTCCTTGTAACAAGGGAAATGCATGGCTTTCTTGTCACTCATTGGCTGCTTTTTTTTTTTTTTTTTTAAGAATGCATATTAATGCATATTTAACATGATTTTTTGTGAAGCTGTCTGTGATATTATATTTTCCCTTTAAGATAAGCAGTAACAGAACAGTGATATTTATCCATAGTTGTGAGTTTTTGTGTTGCCACCTACCTCTGCCGCATCAGGTGAGAAGAATCGTACGCGCCGAGACCCAGAGGCAATGATCAGGAAATATACACGGGGCTCGAGGCAGGTACTTCTCAAACATGTGTTAAAATATTGCAGTTAGTTAAATGTTTGGGGTCTGCTAGCTGTTTTCATGGAAATTTGTAGCTGTAATATAGCAAAAAGAGTTTTCTAATAATCAATTAGCCTTTTAAACTTAAACTTGAATTAGTGATAACAACGTGTCATCAGACCGCAGGCTGTTTTCTGTATTTCTGATCTGGTTGATATTTTGATGGGCCAAATGTGTATGCGTGTGTGTGTGTGAATATAATTGCTGTAAAACATAAATACTGTGTATATATACATATACAAACATTAAAGATTAAATGTGTTTTTACCAAGAAAATGTAAAATTGTAGAATCCAATTACAGGACTATGTGAAACCTGTGCTGACAGCTGTGTGTTTAGAAAAGAATCTGCTACCATGCTGCTGCAGATCATCTTCATCAATGAAATGATCTGTCTCAATCTTTCATCAGCTAAAAAGTCGGGGTCAGGTCCGTTGTGCGCATGCGCGGGCTTCCAGTTTGGCGCATGCGCAGTAGGGAGACGGTCACTTCCGGGTTTGGTCGACTTCCGGTTTAGTCCGGCCCGTTGTGCGCATGCGCGAACTTCCGGTTTCGCGCATGCGCAGTAGGTGGATGCCCCACTTCCGGTTTGGCGCTTACTTCCGGTTTAGGGTCCGGTCCGTTCTCCGCATGCGCTGACTTCCGATTTCGCGCATGCGCAGTAGGTGGATGCCCCACTTCCGGTTTAGCGTCAGGTCCGTTCTGCGCATGCGCTGGCTTCCGATTTCGCGCATGCGCAGTAGGTGGATGCCCCACTTCCGGTTTAGCTTCAGGTCCGTTCTGCGCATGCGCCGACTTCCCATGGCCACTTCCGGTTTTGCGCCGACTCCCGGTTTGGCGCCATATAGCTGCCAGTCAGCTGGTAGAATCTCGGTTTTGACGGTCACCTATTTGCGCGCAGCCTGTGCAGGATCGTATTTCTGCCACGTGGCTTTATTTTAAATCCGTTCTGCATCCATCAAAAGCCTTGTATAAGGATATTGCATTTCACCGATTTTCTCAAGAATCTTGTGCCTCTGTGAAAAGTGCGCTATAACATACATACATACATACATGTGGTGGTTTGCAGTGCGATCATCGGCCGCAGCAGAAACCTCTTCAACTTTATAGCCACCATGCCTGCCGTAAGCATTCTTGTGTTGCCTTTTTTTCTACTTAATCGAAAGATTAGACATTGGGGGACATGCTAAAACGTGTGTGCTTGGTAGCGGCTATATCACACGACCAGATTATATTTCCTAGAGCCGCTCGCTGCCAGACGCTTTTCTAGTTATTATAGTAAGCTAAAACGTTTGTTTTATGTTTGTTTTCTTCTTTTGGCCTCTGTGGCATGGCATGAGTGAAGATGCACGTCTCTTAAAACATTCTGTCCGTATATTAACTTTATTTTATCTTCTAGCCTGTGGATATATTTGTGCAAGGAGACGCTGAGTTTGTAAGCTCAGGAGAATGTTGCATTTAAGTGTTTATATATGATATGTAAATGTGTGTGTGTGTGTGTGTGTGTGTGTATATATATATATATATATATATATATATATATATGTAGCCATGTTGTCCTGAACCATCTCCCCTTAAGGTATTCCGCCTCCCTTTTGGGAAGTACATGTAGGTCATGACATGCTGTCTAAGAGAAAAACAATAGAGGCCTACAAGGCAGAGATCTGTTCTGCTGTGTTTGCCACCTTTTAAAACCTATATCTTCAAAAAAACAAAATCATCCAAAGCAGGATCTATGGGCAATTTTTGCCATGGCTTAATGATGGTAAAAACTGTAGCTGTGTGTGTGTGTGGAAACTTTAGCTACAGCTAACATAGTCTTGAACAAGGCTAAATAACTGGACATACAAGATGGATTAATCGTGTCTAGCAGCTAATTCTGTAGGATTATGTCTGTCTGTATATTGTCAAGCTGGTAAGTGCTATTGGGGCTCGGGTATGTTTTTGTATGACTAGGACTTCAAGCCACAAACATTGATGAATTACATCAATTCTACAACGTGCCGGTGAACAAAATCCCGGCCAGATTGATAACTACTGGAAGAGTTTGACTGTGGTTATTGTTGCTGTGATCGTGGTGATATAACCATGTTTTGAGCCTAAGAGACAATTACTTATCTTCTCAGTAATGTTCCATTAGATGTATAATACGTTCCCCACATAGATTGTTCTTTTTTCCCCCATTTAAGATCCTTTACCTATTACAAAATGGGCAACTTGGACAACAGGACAGCAAATGCAGATCAGCTGCTCACGCAAGATGTTGAGAGGTTTTGTAACAGCGTGGTGAACCAGTATTCAAACTGAAGCAAGGTGAGTTTCCTCATGGCTCTTCTAGTTGTGAGTGTTTTGTTACCTTTGTTTTTTTTTTTTTTTTTTTTTTAGTTTGTGCTGGGTACTTCAAAAATAGGCTATGGCCCTTTATGCTCTTACTGTATTCCTTTCACAAGGAAAATAATTATAAAGTTAATGTAGCTGCCATTTATATTACCGGTGTATTACTTACACTGTGAGATTTACAGACAGGGGCCTCCTTTACAAATGTATCCATAGCTATTTTACCCCAATAAAGTGGTCTGTAGACTGTTGTACTTTCATGACTGCGTTTACATTTTATATAGCACCAACAGATTTGGCAGAGCTGTTACGATAGGGTACCGTAAAAGTAAATGCAACTTACAAATGAACATACGTTAAATATACTGGTACCGAAGATGACAATCTTTTGGCTACACTTATTATGCCTCCCCTTTTATTATGCTGTTATTTATCAATACAATTTACACACATGCATACGCTGTTCTTGTGAATAACATGTAATCATTTGCCACGTTAACTAGTGGCTTGCTTTCCTATTCTCCTATATTATAGATATTTCCCATTATTGTTGCGGGTACATAGAGTTGTTTTATTGTGAGTTTCATTTGTTATTTTTTTTTCTTCAGCCATTTTTGGATATCGTTCTGTATATCGTCAAGCTGACAAATGCTTTTGGCGTTCAGGTATGTTTTTGTGTGACTAGGGCTTCTTTAACAACACAAGTCACAAATATTGATGAATTACATCTATTGTGCAAAGAGCAGAGGGCCAAAATCCCGGTCAGATTGAACAGATTTGACTGTGGTTATTACTGCTGTGGTCATCATGATATAACCAGGTCCCAACCCCCCCCCATGTTATCTGAATTTTTCATAATGTAGAAAATCAGCCAGGACAAATCATTCTTCACATGCTGATATATTTTGTTTTTTAGTTGCATCCAAGTCAAAGCCTCAATATTATACGCACATGGATTACTTTTAAGAGTTTATGGTAGATGTTTTTTTTGTTTTTTTATGGTATATTGATTATTTTTTTATTATTTCAAGTAACCTTTTAATATATTGTATTAATATTATATAATATTATCTAAAGGGCTCCATTTTGCTAGTAACTGGCGTTTCACTCAAGGCAGTCTGTTGTGCAATGGTGTGGGGCATCCGGCTTTATTAGAGCATAAATCTCCATGGGGCTTCCAAGAGATGCAACGTTACAATGTGAACATGGTGGTTTTTGGCTACTCACACCAGACAGGAGACCATCAGAAAATGTTACTCTTAAGAATTATTTGCATGTCATTACTAGTAATATTTTTACGTTTGCTATAGAAGATGGTGACAGTTTAGCATTATTATTATTTACTGTGGGATATAGGTAGGCTGAGGCAGTGGGAGACACTCTGTATGCCTGGGTCTCTCAGATGGCTTCATCTGCATATAGCTGTGTAAAAAGTAGACTGTTTATTGATTTTAAGTGGTCAGTGTCTATGCTGGCATTTAATGTCTGTGATGTGCTTTTTGATTATTGCAGATCTAGAGACTGTGGTTGGTTACCTGGTTGTCAGCAGTCCGTTCCTCACCCCTAACCACCCTGCGTGGACTGAGCTGAGCTCCTTGAGGTGAGTGAAATAATGGTGGGATAAACGATGATATACTCTGCAGCCGGGCATGTTCTTAATGTTTAATGCTTTGCCTTGAAGGATTATTACCAGAGTGGAAGAATGCTGCTGAGGATGTCTCAGGCATTGGGACGAATCGTCCTCGCAGGACGGGAAATGACAATATCTTACATAGAGACCATATGACTTTGGGAACGTTACGGGACCAAGTCATTTACCCAGACACTCCAGAACACTGGAAACGTAAAGGTATTCCTGATAAGGCGAGAAAAACGGTCCGGTATGTTGAAACTTCTCTTCTAATTTTCTTACACACTGAAATGACTTGCTTAGCTGTATTTAGTTAAGTGGCTTAACTACTCATCTTTGTTTTATATTCACTCCCTAGGTATTGAAGGAATACCTTGACAATGTGCAGCTGGGTTAGATTTTGGAACGTGAAGGCGGCTGGGACAGTCTTCAAGACTGGATGTACTGAGTGGGGGCGAAAAGCAGAGGATGGCAGTACGTATTTGATCTTGGTTTTAATTTACAGACTACAGAATTCTGATTTTCTAGCATTGTATATGTGTCAATTTATAGGCTGAGCTGGTGTGTTCAGTGGATGAGACACACTGCGATACTAGGATTACAGAGGAATTGGATTTAACTTTCAATATTCTGTTTTTGACAGCTAATAAATCCATCCAACTATCTCCAATTTGTACTTGCTCAACAATGAAATGAAATGGGGAAAAAAAACATAGTAAAACTTTATAATAGAAGCAAGTCTATAATAAAAGCAAGTCTGGGTAATCTAACTTCAAATTCACATTTTCTGAAATTAGTATTTTTCACTGTGGCTATGCTAAATCAGTCACTTTGGATTATTGACTTTGATTACGATACACAAGAGTCTTACAGCTGTGGCAATAACACCAATGTGCACAAAACTGTAAATATGGACAGTTGAAGATCCCTATGGAACCCTGTGCTAACTAATCGACCAAAGCTTCGCTCCTGTAGTTAATAAAACTAAACACACGGTGCCCAAGCAGTGCAGATTGGGATTCCGCATACGCCCAGAGCTCCTGGTGAAGGACGGCAGGCAGTTTATAATTGTTTGACGTTTATAAAGAAATGTCATTAGCGCGTGGACCTTATAAATTCTGTGACATTTTCTGCCGTTGACAGAATTTTATCCACAGAAGCCATCCGATCGTGGAAACTTTTTGCTGTCCGTGTGTTCCAAAATCAGTTGCTTAGACGTCGTCTTACACACGCTCCAGATTTTCATACATTGGTCTTCTAATGCCGTCTGTTGTCTCCAGCACGTTGCCTCTTTCAACTGTGAACAAAGCTATTCCAACCTAAGAGGATAAGAAAAGGAAGCACAGTGTCACCCAGAAAGTCCCTATGGAAGCACCACGAGGTAAATCTTTTAAACATTTCATGAAAGCACTGCAGAGTCTGCAGAATTGTATTTAAAAAAAAAAAATCATAATTCCCTTCATCTCTAAAGAAAATGCTATGAAAAGGGCTCCTAGCCTGAAAAGAAAAGGTAGACCATGCGTTTATTCAAGACATTGTGTATCTTCATTAACCTTCTAGACAGATACACCTGTTGACCACACTACAACTTCTACTACTACCACTACTTGGAGACTTAATGTGCCCCTTTTGCTAAACCCGCATTTATAGTTCTTTACACTAAATACGTATATGTAACTATGCTTAGGCATTTAATAAGCAAGGCATATATGTTACAAACCCACCTTAAGTGTATACCCTTGGGGGTTATCTTCTCCTTCTCACTGAATCTACATGATTATTCCTCACCATTATGTTACCTTTACGCCGTTGTTCATTTGTAAGGGTGGGTGGGGAGAAGGTTTAGGACATGAATACTGATTAGATAAAGGTGTCCCTGGCTCTCACAGATCTCCGCACAGACCTCAGCTCTATTAACCTTCAGAACTCAATCAATTTACTCTCTCTCCTATCTCAAACATGACATGCCCTTAACAACGCCACCTCTGTCTATAACTCCACTCTCGCATCTGCTCTCTATCATGTAGCACCAGTTACTACTCGCTCCTCGCGACGTTCACGCTTCCAACCCTGGCACATGACTGTAACCCCAACACCTACGTCGATGTTCCCGCACCGCTCAACGTAGTTGGCGAAAGTCCCCTCATTCCATGTCTGACTTTCTGCGCTATAAATGAATGCTATGTTCCTACTACTCTGCCTTCAATCTCCTCCCTGTCTTACAACCCTAAACGACTCTAATAATGCTTTCAATTCCCTGCTTCAACCGATCCCTACGACCCCTTCCACTAACCTTAATGCATCAGACTTTGCCACATACTTCGATAATAAAATGAAAACTATCAGAGATGACATATCTGCACAGTCACCGCCCTGCCCTCATCCTTAGGCTTTCAATACCACCTGTATGCTGATGAAGCCCAGATCTATCTATCCTCCCCTGATCTCTCTCCCTCTGCCTTAGATCGTGTAACTAACTGCCTTGCATCTGTCTCCACCTGGATATCAACATGTTTCTTGAAACTTAACCTCTCCAAAACAGGACTTCTCATCTTCCCGCCTTCCGATGCTAAGACTCCCCCATCAATTTCCCTCATTGTTGATTGCGCCATCATCTCCCAGTCTACTCATGCACACGCAGTCTTGGTGTCACCCTTGACCTCTGACCTTTCGTTCACCCCCCACATTCAGTCTGTCTCCGTCCCCATCTTAAAAAACATTGCCAGCATCCATCCCTCCCTTCCAAACACAGCATGCCACTTAGGCTCTTGTCCATGCCCTGATTGTCTCCCATCTTGATTACTGTAACTCTGTCTAAGCTGGTCTTAACAGCTTCACCGCTCTACAATCCACCATGAATGCTGCTGCCAGACTTATCTTACTCTCTCATCGCTTTACTAACATCTCTCCCCTCTGTCAGTCTCTTCACTGGCTTCCTGTGCGCCTCAGGATTCATTTCAAAATCCTTACTCTTACCTTCAAAGCCCTTCGGTTCCCCTCCCTACATCTCCTCGTTCATCTCTAAATACACTCCACGCCGCTCTCTCCGCTCATCCAATGATCTCCTTCTCTCCTCTGATTTCTAGCTCTCATGCACGCTTACAAGATTTCTCCAGGGCTGCCCCTATCCTCTGGAATGCCCTCCCCCAGTCTATCCGTCTCTCTCCCTGCCTTCGATCCTTCAAAAAATCCCTCTTCCCCACTTCTTTAAGGGCGCTTATATTGCACATTAACACCCCCCCCCCCCATATTCCCTTAGCTCACCTCTCCTAGTCTCTCTAATGCAGTACTTACACTAGTGTGGCTGCCCCATCCCATACCATGGCACTAAATCCCTCTAGATTGTTAACTCCTTTGCGCAGGGACCTCCTCACCTGTTGTTGCTGTAAGTCAATTTGTTATGTTACATACTACTTGCTATGTCCTGTCTACCCGTTGTCCAGCGCTACAGAATCTGATGGTGCTATATAAAACATAAATAATAAGTCTCTTCGCCTATCACATTGTGCATTATACAGGGCCAGCTCAGCCCTTGAGGCTGGACAAACCGGCAAACTGAATTGTAAAGCGAGAAAGCTGAAACCCCAACCCTTGCCAATGCGAGTGAGTGGGCGCCTTTCATAGGAATAGGCGGCAGGTACTGAATCATAGTTGGGCCTCATTCTGTGTCCTTGTGGTCAGTGGGACAGTCGATCGCTGTTTAGGGAGAACCTCAACTCTTGTTTGATGAGGCAAAGGCCGCTTCTTAAGAGACGTAATTACCTCTGCCAAGAAAGCGTGCTTTGCCTTGCTCATTTTAAGGGGATCCTTATGTTGTAATGCCAGTGCCAGGCTTAAGGTCTGAAGATGGCACAGCCGCACCACCAGTATATGTGCAAATCTGTTTTTTTTGGTGATACACGTGGTGTTTCTAATATTAGAACTACATTTTTATTATTTTGCTCCGTAGTATTGAGGTCACTGATTCATGTTTCCCCTCTCTCGCAGTACTACCTCCACATGGACAGCAGAGGAAACAGCAGATAACAGATGACGCCATTGAATTCAGCTCTTAAGTGTTTTATGCTGATAAATATCGGTGTACACTGGAACTCGAAAGTAACTTTTTTTTTTTTTCCTTGAAGTTTAGTTCCGAAGCGAATGCTATAATTTCTTTTTGGTTTTTTTTTTGACCAAAGAATGGCCGTAGGATCGTAGATGATTGTGTCACTTCTTGTTTTGCACTAGATACCGCTGGCTAGACTAGAGGATCCCCTAAGCACCTGGCTCTGATGGGATACGCTGCATCTGCTGTAACGGTTTTCCTTTTAAATTAATCTCCGGTTCAATTTTTTTGCACCTGACTAATCGGTTGAGTAAAATCCCTGAGCGTTGGCACTTGGCCCAAAATAGAGCCAGTTGACAGGTTCGTATGTCTCACTAGGTGTGCGGGTTGGACTGAATTCATACGTCGTCAGATTTTATACAGTTCCCTGATAAAGATTTACATGTCCTTCCCAGTAAGATTTAAAATCTATTAATTTAAACTAGTAGGATGACTTTTTACATTGTTAAATGGAGCAGTCTCTACTGGAATGTAAACCATGTATTGTAGATATGTGTTTTGGGGGGGTTGAGCAAATCGTGTAACATAGAAATGTGCTTGATGAAGGCATGCACTACGTATGCAATAAATTGAATGTGTGTGAATCCTTCCCCAAAGTCTCTACTCTGTGCTTAATGTCATCCTGGCAAATGGTAAACAATCTGGGTAAAGTTTGATCCACAAACAAATCCGTACGGTTGGCTCTAACCAGCGGCCATAGAAAACTTCCCATGCCATGCGATGTAGAGACTCAGACCTTAAACGGTCCTTGGTCTGCTTTCCCCCCAATTATTGCTAAAACCTTTTGAAGTAACCTGTGTCACCGTGGATATTTATAAGGCATCCAAGGTAATTAAAATGTGCAAAAAATGTTTTTCTCCTGAACACTCCACCACCATATTATACCGGTAAGGAAGCGGGTAGCTGTAAACTTGCATAAACTACATGGATGAAATCCTATGAGGAATGCCCTAGTATACACTCCTACCTTCCCACTGTAATAGGATACTTAATCATTATCCCATGGAAATCTGCAATGAAGTATATGTTGGAAAATCACACAGACGTTTCACAAGTAGTGATTTCTGAAATACCATAAATTATCCAATTTATGTGCTCGGGGGGGGGGGGAATGACTTCTATGACTGATCACTAAAGTAGTCTACATAACTGAAATCCAAACATCTGCCACAATTCGTTTAACTTCTTTAGTGCATAATATTCCACATATAATGTAAACAGACTCCTCAATAAATATGACTTCCTAATCGAGTAGCCACGGATTGGGTTCGATGCAAAGTAAGCAGTTTGGGCTTTTTGTACTTTGACGTCGGTTTTGTTTTTCCCACACAGAGCACTCGGGTCAGCACAGTCCTCCTTTTGATCTTCAAATGTATTCAAGTTTCTCTGGTCGGAAAGTTAATAGAGAGATTCAGTGCCTCGTCGGAAATAGATATATTTCAAATGAGCAAATTCCCTGGTCAATTGTAACTTCAAATTACTACGAGTGACCATTGTTGGTGACCCATTAATTTTACTCGCATTTCCTTATGTTCCATACTATGCTATGATGCACTTCTTGTAGTTGGAATCTCACTTACACAATATCCGATTCTAATACTTTGTGGGCAACACATTGATGTATTCCCTTCAAATGTTCCCCGTACCTCCCGCTTATTTAAATAAACAGGTTGTTGTGGGTTAATAATGATAAATACACAAATTGTCTACACCGCTTGGTGGCTTTAAACCTTCCGATATAATACAAACATAAGGGTTGGATGTGAACGGACACAAAAAAAAAAAAAAAAAAAACACGTCTGGAGAAGCAGACTGCATGGAAACCGGTACCCTCGTCTGAAGAACTGCTTGCACGCCAGCATCTTAGATCTGCACCTGTGTTCAAAATCACTGTTACTTAAAACGACTGATTACAGCGGCCGCAGTGACGGAAGGAATGTAAGTAAGACCATTCCGATACCTTATTATATAACATACCCTTTTTTTTTTTTTTACTAAACCAATAATAACTTCAACTTGATGGCAAATAATACATTACCCGTAGAAACTCATACACCTTATTTATCAAAATACAACCCATGAAGTGGCATGAAGGTGGAGGTATGTATCGGCTACTAGGATACTGTTCTGCTGGCATAAATCACCGGGCTCATCACGCGGGGTGTAATATCACGTCACTGTACACTACATCACTTATCCAAGACGAGAATGCAAGGTATACAGGTCTGCGCTTGAGTAAGTGTCGTGGGGAAGCCTTCCCTATCCATAAATATTTTAACCCCTTAATGACAATTGTCGGTTCTGGCACGTCATGCACTAACATCAGGTTAGTGACAATTGACGTGCCAGGACCGTCATGACTAAGCGGGTGCAGAAAGCGATCTACGTTCGCTTTCTGCACCCAAACGGTGTTGCTGTAATGCCTCGACCTCGAGGCATTCAGCAACACCACGATCGGCACTAGGGGCCATGTGTGGCCCCTCCCCGGGGTGTCAACTTCCGCCATACCTTGTATGGCGGCGGACGCCCGTCTTAAAAGCGTTTAGGAGGCGATCAACGATCACCTCCTAAACTTAAATGGTGTCGCTGGAATGCCTCGATCAGGAGGCATTCAGCGACACCAAATACTTACCCCAGGACGGGCTGTGACCGCTCCGGAGAGCGGTCACAGCCGCCGCTGCAAGTGATCTTTGCCATCCGCAAGACGGTGGCCACCCTGTAAAAAAAAAAATAAGTAAAAAGCAATCAAGTTGAAAAAGTTCGCTAGATGGTCTCCAGACCCTCTAGAGAACTCTGGCTCCACTTGCAGGTTGAATACAGGTACTGCATTCAACCATGCAAGTCAATGGAGCGCATCTTTCTAATCACTGTGATTAGTAAAATTAAATTAAAAATAACAATTAGAAAAAAAATAGTTTAAAAAAAAAAACAGTAAAATGTAAAAATAATTTCCCACTGATGTCACTATCAGGGGAACCTTCAAGTGGAAAAAAATGTAAAAATAAATAAAATAATTTATATATGAAAAATATATTTTTGTGAGCAAGTCCTAAAATTGCACATTTGCTTAAAACAATTCTCGCATGGAAAGAGTTAAAATACTGGCATATTAAATGCCCAAATTTATGATTTGATGGGGTAAATTGAATTGGCCGGGTTCAACAATGTCCCAATTAACACGGGGGGAAGGATGGCCACACATCTAATTTCCAATTAGAAAAATGCACACGTCCCAAATGTGGCCTTTTAGTTCCCCACTGGACTCAGGAGATGTTGCTGAACACATATTGGGGTGTCGTGTGACAGCGGCATATACCAGGAGCTGTAAATTCATACATAAAGTAGGTGTGTGGGGGGAAAAATACACACAAAAAAATACTACTGCAAACTTGCTGTAAAATGTGTGCATGCAAAGAGTTAAAATACCAGCATTTAAAACACTCTGGGGTGTCTAGTTTTCAAAAATATATGGTTTTATTGGGCGCACTGAAATGGCACCAGCTATTTTCTGTGCATTCTATATCTCCTGCCATGTGATATACTTACTGCCCCAGCCCCGACTCTGCGAACATTGTGCGCGCGTGTGCAAAGTGCTCCACCTGATTTCACGCAGCTAACCCGTGGAAAGTGATTGGACTGCAGTGGAGGAGAGCAGCTGCCGCTGCCCCCTAAGGTTAAGTACCCTATTTTTTAAATCTTAATGAATGTGCCACTGTCCATCACCGGATGCCACTACCTGGGAGTTCACCAAGTTGGACAACAAGGAAGGACAGAGAAGGCCTGGGAGACTCCCTGCAATCAATATTCCACTGAACTGTCAAGTGCTGCCTACTGCTTTTTGTGTTTCCCCCACCTCCATTCCATTCCCATCACCATTTTCCTTCACATACCGTGTTCACAATCCTCTTGTTCCTCTTTCCTCTGTTGTTAGTAAAATCATTATCTCTCTCCAGCCATCTGCAACCCCACACTATGTCTGTAATGCACCATGACTACTTTCTTCTCCCCTTCTCTCATCCCAAGCACTTTTCAACGTCACCTCTCCTCGCTCCCGTCTTGGCTACTGTTACTCTGTCTTAGCTGGTCTCCCTCTTAACCGTCTCACCTCTCTACAATCCACCATGAATGCTGCTGCCAGACTCATCTTCCTCTCCCGTCGCATACTAACGTCTCTCCCCTCTGTCAGTCTCTTCGCTGGCTGCCTGTGCGCTTCAGGATTCATTTCAAAATCCTCACTCTTTCTTTCAAAGCCCTTCACAGCGTTTCCCCTCCCTACATCTCCTCGCTCATCTCTCTAAATACACTTCACACCGGTCCCTCCGCTCATCCAACGATTTCCTTCTATCCTCTCCTCTGATTTCTAGCTCTCATGCACGCTTACGAGATTTCTCCAGGGCTGCTCCTATCCTCTGGAATGCCCTCCCCCGGTCTATCCTTCTCCCCACTGCCTTCGGTCCTTCAAAAGATCCCTCAAGACCCACTTCCTTAAGGACGCTTATAATATTGCACATTAACAACCCCCATATTCCCTTAGCTCATCTCTCCTAGTCCCTCTAATGCAATACTTACACTAGTGTGGCTAGTCTATCCCTTACAATGGCACCTTTTAACTATGGTGTAATACACCCTAAATCCCTCTAGATTGTAAGCTCCTTTGAGCAGGGCTCTCCTCACCTGTTTTTTCTGTAAGTCAATGTGTTATGTTACACGCTACTTGCTATGTCCTGTCTACCCATTGTACAGCGCTCTGGAATTTGATGGTGCGATATAAAACAGTAAATAATAAAAATAGTCTGCGCTTCGCATTCGGTTTTGTAGTCAACTACGGAGCTGAAGATAAACCCAAACACACAAAACTATTTTATACAGCCATAGTTAGCACAGTTACTGCAGGTCTTGGACTCCAATCGTATCATATTCCTCTTTCTTTTTTTTTTTTTTTTTTTTTTTTTTTCCTGGGTCGGGGCGGCATTTCAGACACAAAGCTATTCTGCTGGCTGAAAAATGGTCTAATCGCTATAAGCAACCACAGCAATAATCAGCTGGATCACTCCATTGGGCTTCATGATAATAAGACTAGAGCTGCAGTTAACCTAATGAAGCTGAGGGTGTTATGTGTTATGTATGTTATAATATAACTTATTAAGCGAAACCAGTTATCAGTTTTCATAATGTTTTCCTCTGATGCAGAAGGAGTCTTTCTGGCATCTTTTCTTTTTTATTTGCTTTTTTCTTCATCTGAAATTTTACTGTTTTGTTGTTTGTTTGTTTGTTTTTTGCACGGGTCCTTTCTTGGAGCTTGAACACGAGAAAACATATTTGTCAATTGGCAGAAAAAGAGAGCATTCATCAAATGGTAAGCAATTAATATTTAATCAATCAAAAGACACAGGGGATGGGGAGGAAAAGCCGGCTTTGATGGGCAGTCACGTATTATAGTACCCGCACCACGCCAGAGACAGACTGGGAAAAAGGACTGAAGAGTGGAGAGCATTTCTTTTGGTGAACAAAGGGGTAGGCAAAGGGCAAGCGTTGGCTTCATATTGGGTGCTGTCCGACGGTAACACTCGCCAGCACCGCATAATGAAAATGCCTACCTGTACCCTCCTAGCATTATAATCATGCTAAATAGAGACAGCTCTTGGTGGCCCTGGGTTGTTCCTCTCCCTACACAGATCTCCATTACTATTATTACACATTTTATCCTCGCTACACTTAAGGACAGTCTATTCTGTCCTCAACGTGGATCTGAAACCAAAAATGAACTACTGTCTACCTCTCAAATCCCTAAAGTGGGAATTAAGGAGTTAATACATATTATATGTGTTTATCCATAAGTCTCTGCTTCCATTGGAAACTCTGCAGGTTTTTGAATTCCGGACAGCACTGATTCGTATTCAATTTCTTTGTGGTACATGGTGCTAATTAACGCCCAGCAGTAATAGCCGTGTAAGGCCTCACGCATACACCTTACACTTACGGTGCTCATGGCTTCCTTTTTATTGACTTTCAACTCCGTAATCTGACTCTTTATCTGTTGTTAAAAGTCGTGGCAAGAAACCCAATCCTATTTCAGTTATCTGGCTGTAATCATCGACCTGACCGCTGTCCAGTCCTGTTCTCTGGTGACCTGACACCACTCCTGTGTAATTCGCCTGCTACCCTTGCCGAGTGACCGGACTGCGAGTTACCTACAGCCGTTGGTAAGTGACCTCACTACGGACCAAATGTTTTAGAACCCCTTCTGCTCGGTTAAGATAACTACTGCAACCTATTCCTGTTATTTGCTTCTTTAAGGGAACATACATGGAACAAGCATAAAGCCACCTTGAAGCTAAAACAAGACCAAGAACTGTCTCAGGACACACGGGCAGCCTCGATGGACTTTGGCGGTTCTGCTGTGCGGAAACGTTGGGGATCTTCCACATTATCTGCTCTTCTGCCATGTATGTATTGATTTTTTATAATTTATGCTCTAGTAGCACTTTTGTGCATAACATTTTGCTTATTTTATTTGAACGCACCTCAATACTGCTGCTGCCGCTATATTCTAAATATTCTAAATTTCCTTGTAACAAGGGAAATGCATGGCTTTCTTGTCACTCATTGGCTGCTTTTTTTTTTTTTTTTTTAAGAATGCATATTAATGCATATTTAACATGATTTTTTGTGAAGCTGTCTGTGATATTATATTTTCCCTTTAAGATAAGCAGTAACAGAACAGTGATATTTATCCATAGTTGTGAGTTTTTGTGTTGCCACCTACCTCTGCCGCATCAGGTGAGAAGAATCGTACGCGCCGAGACCCAGAGGCAATGATCAGGAAATATACACGGGGCTCGAGGCAGGTACTTCTCAAACATGTGTTAAAATATTGCAGTTAGTTAAATGTTTGGGGTCTGCTAGCTGTTTTCATGGAAATTTGTAGCTGTAATATAGCAAAAAGAGTTTTCTAATAATCAATTAGCCTTTTAAACTTAAACTTGAATTAGTGATAACAACGTGTCATCAGACCGCAGGCTGTTTTCTGTATTTCTGATCTGGTTGATATTTTGATGGGCCAAATGTGTATGCGTGTGTGTGTGTGAATATAATTGCTGTAAAACATAAATACTGTGTATATATACATATACAAACATTAAAGATTAAATGTGTTTTTACCAAGAAAATGTAAAATTGTAGAATCCAATTACAGGACTATGTGAAACCTGTGCTGACAGCTGTGTGTTTAGAAAAGAATCTGCTACCATGCTGCTGCAGATCATCTTCATCAATGAAATGATCTGTCTCAATCTTTCATCAGCTAAAAAGTCGGGGTCGGTCCGTTGTGCGCATGCGCGGGCTTCCAGTTTGGCGCATGCGCAGTAGGGAGACGGTCACTTCCGGGTTTGGTCGACTTCCGGTTTAGTCCGGCCCGTTGTGCGCATGCGCGAACTTCCGGTTTCGCGCATGCGCAGTAGGTGGATGCCCCACTTCCGGTTTGGCGCTTACTTCCGGTTTAGGGTCCGGTCCGTTCTGCGCATGCGCTGACTTCCGATTTCGCGCATGCGCAGTAGGTGGATGCCCCACTTCCGGTTTAGCGTCAGGTCCGTTCTGCGCATGCGCTGGCTTCCGATTTCGCGCATGCGCAGTAGGTGGATGCCCCACTTCCGGTTTAGCGTCAGGTCCGTTCTGCGCATGCGCCGACTTCCCATGGCCACTTCCGGTTTGGCGCCGACTCCCGGTTTGGCGCCATATAGCTGCCAGTCAGCTGGTAGAATCTCGGTTTTGACGGTCACCTATTTGCGCGCAGCCTGTGCAGGATCGTATTTCTGCCACGTGGCTTTATTTTAAATCCGTTCTGCATCCATCAAAAGCCTTGTATAAGGATATTGCATTTCACCGATTTTCTCAAGAATCTTGTGCCTCTGTGAAAAGTGCGCTATAACATACATACATATATACATGTGGTGGTTTGCAGTGCGATCATCGGCCGCAGAAGAAACCTCTTCAACTTTATAGCCACCATGCCTGCCGTAAGCATTCTTGTGTTGCCTTTTTTTTCTACTTAATCGAAAGATTAGACATTGGGGGACATGCTAAAACGTGTGTGCTTGGTAGCGGCTATATCACACGACCAGATTATATTTCCTAGAGCCGCTCGCTGCCAGACGCTTTTCTAGTTATTATAGTAAGCTAAAACGTTTGTTTTATGTTTGTTTTCTTCTTTTGGCCTCTGTGGCATGGCATGAGTGAAGATGCACGTCTCTTAAAACATTCTGTCCGTATATTAACTTTATTTTATCTTCTAGCCTGTGGATATATTTGTGCAAGGAGACGCTGAGTTTGTAAGCTCAGGAGAATGTTGCATTTAAGTGTTTATATATGATATGTAAATGTGTGTGTGTGTGTGTGTGTGTGTGTGTGTATATATATATATATATATGTAGCCATGTTGTCCTGAACCATCTCCCCTTAAGGTATTCCGCCTCCCTTTTGGGAAGTACATGTAGGTCATGACATGCTGTCTAAGAGAAAAACAATAGAGGCCTACAAGGCAGAGATCTGTTCTGCTGTGTTTGCCACCTTTTAAAACCTATATCTTCAAAAAAACAAAATCATCCAAAGCAGGATCTATGGGCAATTTTTGCCATGGCTTAATGATGGTAAAAACCGTAGCTGTGTGTGTGTGTGGAAACTTTAGCTACAGCTAACATAGTCTTGAACAAGGCTAAATAACTGGACATACAAGATGGATTAATCGTGTCTAGCAGCTAATTCTGTAGGATTATGTCTGTCTGTATATTGTCAAGCTGGTAAGTGCTATTGGGGCTCGGGTATGTTTTTGTATGACTAGGACTTCAAGCCACAAACATTGATGAATTACATCAATTCTACAACGTGCCGGTGAACAAAATCCCGGCCAGATTGATAACTACTGGAAGAGTTTGACTGTGGTTATTGTTGCTGTGATCGTGGTGATATAACCATGTTTTGAGCCTAAGAGACAATTACTTATCTTCTCAGTAATGTTCCATTAGATGTATAATACGTTCCCCACATAGATTGTTCTTTTTTCCCCCATTTAAGATCCTTTACCTATTACAAAATGGGCAACTTGGACAACAGGACAGCAAATGCAGATCAGCTGCTCACGCAAGATGTTGAGAGGTTTTGTAACAGCGTGGTGAACCAGTATTCAAACTGAAGCAAGGTGAGTTTCCTCATGGCTCTTCTAGTTGTGAGTGTTTTGTTACCTTTGTTTTTTTTTTTTTTTTTTTTTTTTTAGTTTGTGCTGGGTACTTCAAAAATAGGCTATGGCCCTTTATGCTCTTACTGTATTCCTTTCACAAGGAAAATAATTATAAAGTTAATGTAGCTGCCATTTATATTACCGGTGTATTACTTACACTGTGAGATTTACAGACAGGGGCCTCCTTTACAAATGTATCCATAGCTATTTTACCCCAATAAAGTGGTCTGTAGACTGTTGTACTTTCATGACTGCGTTTACATTTTATATAGCACCAACAGATTTGGCAGAGCTGTTACGATAGGGTACCGTAAAAGTAAATGCAACTTACAAATGAACATACGTTAAATATACTGGTACCGAAGATGACAATCTTTTGGCTACACTTATTATGCCTCCCCTTTTATTATGCTGTTATTTATCAATACAATTTACACACATGCATACGCTGTTCTTGTGAATAACATGTAATCATTTGCCACGTTAACTAGTGGCTTGCTTTCCTATTCTCCTATATTATAGATATTTCCCATTATTGTTGCGGGTACATAGAGTTGTTTTATTGTGAGTTTCATTTGTTATTTTTTTTTCTTCAGCCATTTTTGGATATCGTTCTGTATATCGTCAAGCTGACAAATGCTTTTGGCGTTCAGGTATGTTTTTGTGTGACTAGGGCTTCTTTAACAACACAAGTCACAAATATTGATGAATTACATCTATTGTGCAAAGAGCAGAGGGCCAAAATCCCGGTCAGATTGAACAGATTTGACTGTGGTTATTACTGCTGTGGTCATCATGATATAACCAGGTCCCAACCCCCCCCCATGTTATCTGAATTTTTCATAATGTAGAAAATCAGCCAGGACAAATCATTCTTCACATGCTGATATATTTTGTTTTTTAGTTGCATCCAAGTCAAAGCCTCAATATTATACGCACATGGATTACTTTTAAGAGTTTATGGTAGATGTTTTTTTTGTTTTTTTATGGTATATTGATTATTTTTTTATTATTTCAAGTAACCTTTTAATATATTGTATTAATATTATATAATATTATCTAAAGGGCTCCATTTTGCTAGTAACTGGCGTTTCACTCAAGGCAGTCTGTTGTGCAATGGTGTGGGGCATCCGGCTTTATTAGAGCATAAATCTCCATGGGGCTTCCAAGAGATGCAACGTTACAATGTGAACATGGTGGTTTTTGGCTACTCACACCAGACAGGAGACCATCAGAAAATGTTACTCTTAAGAATTATTTGCATGTCATTACTAGTAATATTTTTACGTTTGCTATAGAAGATGGTGACAGTTTAGCATTATTATTATTTACTGTGGGATATAGGTAGGCTGAGGCAGTGGGAGACACTCTGTATGCCTGGGTCTCTCAGATGGCTTCATCTGCATATAGCTGTGTAAAAAGTAGACTGTTTATTGATTTTAAGTGGTCAGTGTCTATGCTGGCATTTAATGTCTGTGATGTGCTTTTTGATTATTGCAGATCTAGAGACTGTGGTTGGTTACCTGGTTGTCAGCAGTCCGTTCCTCACCCCTAACCACCCTGCGTGGACTGAGCTGAGCTCCTTGAGGTGAGTGAAATAATGGTGGGATAAACGATGATATACTCTGCAGCCGGGCATGTTCTTAATGTTTAATGCTTTGCCTTGAAGGATTATTACCAGAGTGGAAGAATGCTGCTGAGGATGTCTCAGGCATTGGGACGAATCGTCCTCGCAGGACGGGAAATGACAATATCTTACATAGAGACCATATGACTTTGGGAACGTTACGGGACCAAGTCATTTACCCAGACACTCCAGAACACTGGAAACGTAAAGGTATTCCTGATAAGGCGAGAAAAACGGTCCGGTATGTTGAAACTTCTCTTCTAATTTTCTTACACACTGAAATGACTTGCTTAGCTGTATTTAGTTAAGTGGCTTAACTACTCATCTTTGTTTTATATTCACTCCCTAGGTATTGAAGGAATACCTTGACAATGTGCAGCTGGGTTAGATTTTGGAACGTGAAGGCGGCTGGGACAGTCTTCAAGACTGGATGTACTGAGTGGGGGCGAAAAGCAGAGGATGGCAGTACGTATTTGATCTTGGTTTTAATTTACAGACTACAGAATTCTGATTTTCTAGCATTGTATATGTGTCAATTTATAGGCTGAGCTGGTGTGTTCAGTGGATGAGACACACTGCGATACTAGGATTACAGAGGAATTGGATTTAACTTTCAATATTCTGTTTTTGACAGCTAATAAATCCATCCAACTATCTCCAATTTGTACTTGCTCAACAATGAAATGAAATGGGGAAAAAAAACATAGTAAAACTTTATAATAGAAGCAAGTCTATAATAAAAGCAAGTCTGGGTAATCTAACTTCAAATTCACATTTTCTGAAATTAGTATTTTTCACTGTGGCTATGCTAAATCAGTCACTTTGGATTATTGACTTTGATTACGATACACAAGAGTCTTACAGCTGTGGCAATAACACCAATGTGCACAAAACTGTAAATATGGACAGTTGAAGATCCCTATGGAACCCTGTGCTAACTAATCGACCAAAGCTTCGCTCCTGTAGTTAATAGAACTAAACACACGGTGCCCAAGCAGTGCAGATTGGGATTCCGCATACGCCCAGAGCTCCTGGTGAAGGACGGCAGGCAGTTTATAATTGTTTGACGTTTATAAAGAAATGTCATTAGCGCGTGGACCTTATAAATTCTGTGACATTTTCTGCCGTTGACAGAATTTTATCCACAGAAGCCATCCGATCGTGGAAACTTTTTGCTGTCCGTGTGTTCCAAAATCAGTTGCTTAGACGTCGTCTTACACACGCTCCAGATTTTCATACATTGGTCTTCTAATGCCGTCTGTTGTCTCCAGCACGTTGCCTCTTTCAACTGTGAACAAAGCTATTCCAACCTAAGAGGATAAGAAAAGGAAGCACAGTGTCACCCAGAAAGTCCCTATGGAAGCACCACGAGGTAAATCTTTTAAACATTTCATGAAAGCACTGCAGAGTCTGCATAATTGTATTTAAAAAAAAAAAATCATAATTCCCTTCATCTCTAAAGAAAATGCTATGAAAAGGGCTCCTAGCCTGAAAAGAAAAGGTAGACCATGCGTTTATTCAAGACATTGTGTATCTTCATTAACCTTCTAGACAGATACACCTGTTGACCACACTACAACTTCTACTACTACCACTACTTGGAGACTTAATGTGCCCCTTTTGCTAAACCCGCATTTATAGTTCTTTACACTAAATACGTATATGTAACTATGCTTAGGCATTTAATAAGCAAGGCATATATGTTACAAACCCACCTTAAGTGTATACCCTTGGGGGTTATCTTCTCCTTCTCACTGAATCTACATGATTATTCCTCACCATTATGTTACCTTTACGCCGTTGTTCATTTGTAAGGGTGGGTGGGGAGAAGGTTTAGGACATGAATACTGATTAGATAAAGGTGTCCCTGGCTCTCACAGATCTCCGCACAGACCTCAGCTCTATTAACCTTCAGAACTCAATCAATTTACTCTCTCTCCTATCTCAAACATGACATGCCCTTAACAACGCCACCTCTGTCTATAACTCCACTCTCGCATCTGCTCTCTATCATGTAGCACCAGTTACTACTCGCTCCTCGCGACGTTCACGCTTCCAACCCTGGCACATGACTGTAACCCCAACACCTACGTCGATGTTCCCGCACCGCTCAACGTAGTTGGCGAAAGTCCCCTCATTCCATGTCTGACTTTCTGCGCTATAAATGAATGCTATGTTCCTACTACTCTGCCTTCAATCTCCTCCCTGTCTTACAACCCTAAACGACTCTAATAATGCTTTCAATTCCCTGCTTCAACCGATCCCTACGACCCCTTCCACTAACCTTAATGCATCAGACTTTGCCACATACTTCGATAATAAAATGAAAACTATCAGAGATGACATATCTGCACAGTCACCGCCCTGCCCTCATCCTTAGGCTTTCAATACCACCTGTATGCTGATGAAGCCCAGATCTATCTATCCTCCCCTGATCTCTCTCCCTCTGCCTTAGATCGTGTAACTAACTGCCTTGCATCTGTCTCCACCTGGATATCAACATGTTTCTTGAAACTTAACCTCTCCAAAACAGGACTTCTCATCTTCCCGCCTTCCGATGCTAAGACTCCCCCATCAATTTCCCTCATTGTTGATTGCGCCATCATCTCCCAGTCTACTCATGCACACGCAGTCTTGGTGTCACCCTTGACCTCTGACCTTTCGTTCACCCCCCACATTCAGTCTGTCTCCGTCCCCATCTTAAAAAACATTGCCAGCATCCATCCCTCCCTTCCAAACACAGCATGCCACTTAGGCTCTTGTCCATGCCCTGATTGTCTCCCATCTTGATTACTGTAACTCTGTCTAAGCTGGTCTTAACAGCTTCACCGCTCTACAATCCACCATGAATGCTGCTGCCAGACTTATCTTACTCTCTCATCGCTTTACTAACATCTCTCCCCTCTGTCAGTCTCTTCACTGGCTTCCTGTGCGCCTCAGGATTCATTTCAAAATCCTTACTCTTACCTTCAAAGCCCTTCGGTTCCCCTCCCTACATCTCCTCGTTCATCTCTAAATACACTCCACGCCGCTCTCTCTGCTCATCCAATGATCTCCTTCTCTCCTCTGATTTCTAGCTCTCATGCACGCTTACAAGATTTCTCCAGGGCTGCCCCTATCCTCTGGAATGCCCTCCCCCAGTCTATCCGTCTCTCTCCCTGCCTTCGATCCTTCAAAAAATCCCTCTTCCCCACTTCTTTAAGGGCGCTTATATTGCACATTAACACCCCCCCCCCATATTCCCTTAGCTCACCTCTCCTAGTCTCTCTAATGCAGTACTTACACTAGTGTGGCTGCCCCATCCCTTACCATGGCACTAAATCCCTCTAGATTGTTAACTCCTTTGCGCAGGGACCTCCTCACCTGTTGTTGCTGTAAGTCAATTTGTTATGTTACATACTACTTGCTATGTCCTGTCTACCCGTTGTCCAGCGCTACAGAATCTGATGGTGCTATATAAAACATAAATAATAAGTCTCTTCGCCTATCACATTGTGCATTATACAGGGCCAGCTCAGCCCTTGAGGCTGGACAAACCGGCAAACTGAATTGTAAAGCGAGAAAGCTGAAACCCCAACCCTTGCCAATGCGAGTGAGTGGGCGCCTTTCATAGGAATAGGCGGCAGGTACTGAATCATAGTTGGGCCTCATTCTGTGTCCTTGTGGTCAGTGGGACAGTCGATCGCTGTTTAGGGAGAACCTCAACTCTTGTTTGATGAGGCAAAGGCCGCTTCTTAAGAGACGTAATTACCTCTGCCAAGAAAGCGTGCTTTGCCTTGCTCATTTTAAGGGGATCCTTATGTTGTAATGCCAGTGCCAGGCTTAAGGTCTGAAGATGGCACAGCCGCACCACCAGTATATGTGCAAATCTGTTTTTTTTGGTGATACACGTGGTGTTTCTAATATTAGAACTACATTTTTATTATTTTGCTCCGTAATATTGAGGTCACTGATTCATGTTTCCCCTCTCTCGCAGTACTACCTCCACATGGACAGCAGAGGAAACAGCAGATAACAGATGACGCCATTGAATTCAGCTCTTAAGTGTTTTATGCTGATAAATATCGGGGTGTACACTGGAACTCGAAAGTAACTTTTTTTTTTTTTCCTTGAAGTTTAGTTCCGAAGCGAATGCTATAATTTCTTTTTGGTTTTTTTTTTGACCAAAGAATGGCCGTAGGATCGTAGATGATTGTGTCACTTCTTGTTTTGCACTAGATACCGCTGGCTAGACTAGAGGATCCCCTAAGCACCTGGCTCTGATGGGATACGCTGCATCTGCTGTAACAGTTTTCCTTTTAAATTAATCTCCGGTTCAATTTTTTTGCACCTGACTAATCGGTTGAGTAAAATCCCTGAGCGTTGGCACTTGGCCCAAAATAGAGCCAGTTGACAGGTTCGTATGTCTCACTAGGTGTGCGGGTTGGACTGAATTCATACGTCGTCAGATTTTATACAGTTCCCTGATAAAGATTTACATGTCCTTCCCAGTAAGATTTAAAATCTATTAATTTAAACTAGTAGGATGACTTTTTACATTGTTAAATGGAGCAGTCTCTACTGGAACGTAAACCATGTATTGTAGATATGTGTTTTGGGGGGGTTGAGCAAATCGTGTAACATAGAAATGTGCTTGATGAAGGCATGCACTACGTATGCAATAAATTGAATGTGTGTGAATCCTTCCCCAAAGTCTCTACTCTGTGCTTAATGTCATCCTGGCAAATGGTAAACAATCTGGGTAAAGTTTGATCCACAAACTTACTGCATTCGCTGGAACAAATCCGTACGGTTGGCTCTAACCAGCGGCCATAGAAAACTTCCCATGCCATGCGATGTAGAGACTCAGACCTTAAACGGTCCTTGGTCTGCTTTCCCCCCAATTATTGCTAAAACCTTTTGAAGTAACCTGTGTCACCGTGGATATTTATAAGGCATCCAAGGTAATTAAAATGTGCAAAAAATGTTTTTCTCCTGAACACTCCACCACCATATTATACCGGTAAGGAAGCGGGTAGCTGTAAACTTGCATAAACTACATGGATGAAATCCTATGAGGAATGCCCTAGTATACACTCCTACCTTCCCACTGTAATAGGATACTTAATCATTATCCCATGGAAATCTGCAATGAAGTATATGTTGGAAAATCACACAGACGTTTCACAAGTAGTGATTTCTGAAATACCATAAATTATCCAATTTATGTGCTCGGGGGGGGGGGATGACTTCTATGACTGATCACTAAAGTAGTCTACATAACTGAAATCCAAACATCTGCCACAATTCGTTTAACTTCTTTAGTGCATAATATTCCACATATAATGTAAACAGACTCCTCAATAAATATGACTTCCTAATCGAGTAGCCACGGATTGGGTTCGATGCAAAGTAAGCACTTTGGGCTTTTTGTACTTTGACGTCGGTTTTGTTTTTCCCACACAGAGCACTCGGGTCAGCACAGTCCTCCTTTTGATCTTCAAATGTATTCAAGTTTCTCTGGTCGGAAAGTTAATAGAGAGATTCAGTGCCTCGTCGGAAATAGATATATTTCAAATGAGCAAATTCCCTGGTCAATTGTAACTTCAAATTACTACGAGTGACCATTGTTGGTGACCCATTAATTTTACTCGCATTTCCTTATGTTCCATACTATGCTATGATGCACTTCTTGTAGTTGGGATCTCACTTACACAATATCCGATTCTAATACTTTGTGGGCAACACATTGATGTATTCCCTTCAAATGTTCCCCGTACCTCCCGCTTATTTAAATAAACAGGTTGTTGTGGGTTAATAATGATAAATACACAAATTGTCTACACCGCTTGGTGGCTTTAAACCTTCCGATATAATACAAACATAAGGGTTGGATGTGAACGGACACAAAAAAAAAAAAAACACGTCTGGAGAAGCAGACTGCATGGAAACCGGTACCCTCGTCTGAAGAACTGCTTGCACGCCAGCATCTTAGATCTGCACCTGTGTTCAAAATCACTGTTACTTAAAACGACTGATTACAGCGGCCGCAGTGACGGAAGGAATGTAAGTAAGACCATTCCGATACCTTATTATATAACATACCCTTTTTTTTTTTTACTAAACCAATAATAACTTCAACTTGATGGCAAATAATACATTACCCGTAGAAACTCATACACCTTATTTATCAAAATACAACCCATGAAGTGGCATGAAGGTGGAGGTATGTATCGGCTACTAGGATACTGTTCTGCTGGCATAAATCACCGGGCTCATCACGCGGGGTGTAATATCACGTCACTGTACACTACATCACTTATCCAAGACGAGAATGCAAGGTATACAGGTCTGCGCTTGAGTAAGTGTCGTGGGGAAGCCTTCCCTATCCATAAATATTTTAACCCCTTAATGACAATTGTCGGTTCTGGCACGTCATGCACTAACATCAGGTTAGTGACAATTGACGTGCCAGGACCGTCATGACTAAGCGGGTGCAGAAAGCGATCTACGTTCGCTTTCTGCACCCAAACGGTGTTGCTGTAATGCCTCGACCTCGAGGCATTCAGCAACACCACGATCGGCACTAGGGGCCATGTGTGGCCCCTCCCCGGGGTGTCAACTTCCGCCATACCTTGTATGGCGGCGGACGCCCGTCTTAAAAGCGTTTAGGAGGCGATCAACGATCACCTCCTAAACTTAAATGGTGTCGCTGGAATGCCTCGATCAGGAGGCATTCAGCGACACCAAATACTTACCCCAGGACGGGCTGTGACCGCTCCGGAGAGCGGTCACAGCCGCCGCTGCAAGTGATCTTTGCCATCCGCAAGACGGTGGCCACCCTGTAAAAAAAAAAATAAGTAAAAAGCAATCAAGTTGAAAAAGTTCGCTAGATGGTCTCCAGACCCTCTAGAGAACTCTGGCTCCACTTGCAGGTTGAATACAGGTACTGCATTCAACCATGCAAGTCAATGGAGCGCATCTTTCTAATCACTGTGATTAGTAAAATTAAATTAAAAATAACAATTAGAAAAAAAATAGTTTAAAAAAAAAAACAGTAAAATGTAAAAATAATTTCCCACTGATGTCACTATCAGGGGAACCTTCAAGTGGAAAAAAATGTAAAAATAAATAAAATAATTTATATATGAAAAATATATTTTTGTGAGCAAGTCCTAAAATTGCACATTTGCTTAAAACAATTCTCGCATGGAAAGAGTTAAAATACTGGCATATTAAATGCCCAAATTTATGATTTGATGGGGTAAATTGAATTGGCCGGGTTCAACAATGTCCCAATTAACACGGGGGGAAGGATGGCCACACATCTAATTTCCAATTAGAAAAATGCACACGTCCCAAATGTGGCCTTTTAGTTCCCCACTGGACTCAGGAGATGTTGCTGAACACATATTGGGGTGTCGTGTGACAGCGGCATATACCAGGAGCTGTAAATTCATACATAAAGTAGGTGTGTGGGGGGAAAAATACACACAAAAAAATACTACTGCAAACTTGCTGTAAAATGTGTGCATGCAAAGAGTTAAAATACCAGCATTTAAAACACTCTGGGGTGTCTAGTTTTCAAAAATATATGGTTTTATTGGGCGCACTGAAATGGCACCAGCTATTTTCTGTGCATTCTATATCTCCTGCCATGTGATATACTTACTGCCCCAGCCCCGACTCTGCGAACATTGTGTGCGCGTGTGCAAAGTGCTCCACCTGATTTCACGCAGCTAACCCGTGGAAAGTGATTGGACTGCAGTGGAGGAGAGCAGCTGCCGCTGCCCCCTAAGGTTAAGTACCCTATTTTTTAAATCTTAATGAATGTGCCACTTTCCATCACCGGATGCCACTACCTGGGAGTTCACCAAGTTGGACAACAAGGAAGGACAGAGAAGGCCTGGGAGACTCCCTGCAATCAATATTCCACTGAACTGTCAAGTGCTGCCTACTGCTTTTTGTGTTTCCCCCACCTCCATTCCATTCCCATCACCATTTTCCTTCACATACCGTGTTCACAATCCTCTTGTTCCTCTTTCCTCTGTTGTTAGTAAAATCATTATCTCTCTCCAGCCATCTGCAACCCCACACTATGTCTGTAATGCACCATGACTACTTTCTTCTCCCCTTCTCTCATCCCAAGCACTTTTCAACGTCACCTCCCCTCACTCCCGTCTTGGCTACTGTTACTCTGTCTTAGCTGGTCTCCCTCTTAACCGTCTCACCTCTCTACAATCCACCATGAATGCTGCTGCCAGACTCATCTTCCTCTCCCGTCGCATACTAACGTCTCTCCCCTCTGTCAGTCTCTTCGCTGGCTGCCTGTGCGCTTCAGGATTCATTTCAAAATCCTCACTCTTTCTTTCAAAGCCCTTCACAGCGTTTCCCCTCCCTACATCTCCTCGCTCATCTCTCTAAATACACTTCACACCGGTCCCTCCGCTCATCCAACGATTTCCTTCTATCCTCTCCTCTGATTTCTAGCTCTCATGCACGCTTACGAGATTTCTCCAGGGCTGCTCCTATCCTCTGGAATGCCCTCCCCCGGTCTATCCTTCTCCCCACTGCCTTCGGTCCTTCAAAAGATCCCTCAAGACCCACTTCCTTAAGGACGCTTATAATATTGCACATTAACAACCCCCATATTCCCTTAGCTCATCTCTCCTAGTCCCTCTAATGCAATACTTACACTAGTGTGGCTAGTCTATCCCTTACAATGGCACCTTTTAACTATGGTGTAATACACCCTAAATCCCTCTAGATTGTAAGCTCCTTTGAGCAGGGCTCTCCTCACCTGTTTTTTCTGTAAGTCAATGTGTTATGTTACACGCTACTTGCTATGTCCTGTCTACCCATTGTACAGCGCTCTGGAATTTGATGGTGCGATATAAAACAGTAAATAATAAAAATAGTCTGCGCTTCGCATTCGGTTTTGTAGTCAACTACGGAGCTGAAGATAAACCCAAACACACAAAACTATTTTATACAGCCATAGTTAGCACAGTTACTGCAGGTCTTGGACTCCAATCGTATCATATTCCTCTTTCTTTTTTTTTTTTTTTTTTTTTTTTTCCTGGGTCGGGGCGGCATTTCAGACACAAAGCTATTCTGCTGGCTGAAAAATGGTCTAATCGCTATAAGCAACCACAGCAATAATCAGCTGGATCACTCCATTGGGCTTCATGATAATAAGACTAGAGCTGCAGTTAACCTAATGAAGCTGAGGGTGTTATGTGTTATGTATGTTATAATATAACTTATTAAGCGAAACCAGTTATCAGTTTTCATAATGTTTTCCTCTGATGCAGAAGGAGTCTTTCTGGCATCTTTTCTTTTTTATTTGCTTTTTTCTTCATCTGAAATTTTACTGTTTTGTTGTTTGTTTGTTTGTTTTTTGCACGGGTCCTTTCTTGGAGCTTGAACACGAGAAAACATATTTGTCAATTGGCAGAAAAAGAGAGCATTCATCAAATGGTAAGCAATTAATATTTAATCAATCAAAAGACACAGGGGATGGGGAGGAAAAGCCGGCTTTGATGGGCAGTCACGTATTATAGTACCCGCACCACGCCAGAGACAGACTGGGAAAAAGGACTGAAGAGTGGAGAGCATTTCTTTTGGTGAACAAAGGGGTAGGCAAAGGGCAAGCGTTGGCTTCATATTGGGTGCTGTCCGACGGTAACACTCGCCAGCACCGCATAATGAAAATGCCTACCTGTACCCTCCTAGCATTATAATCATGCTAAATAGAGACAGCTCTTGGTGGCCCTGGGTTGTTCCTCTCCCTACACAGATCTCCATTACTATTATTACACATTTTATCCTCGCTACACTTAAGGACAGTCTATTCTGTCCTCAACGTGGATCTGAAACCAAAAATGAACTACTGTCTACCTCTCAAATCCCTAAAGTGGGAATTAAGGAGTTAATACATATTATATGTGTTTATCCATAAGTCTCTGCTTCCATTGGAAACTCTGCAGGTTTTTGAATTCCGGACAGCACTGATTCGTATTCAATTTCTTTGTGGTACATGGTGCTAATTAACGCCCAGCAGTAATAGCCGTGTAAGGCCTCACGCATACACCTTACACTTACGGTGCTCATGGCTTCCTTTTTATTGACTTTCAACTCCGTAATCTGACTCTTTATCTGTTGTTAAAAGTCGTGGCAAGAAACCCAATCCTATTTCAGTTATCTGGCTGTAATCATCGACCTGACCGCTGTCCAGTCCTGTTCTCTGGTGACCTGACACCACTCCTGTGTAATTCGCCTGCTACCCTTGCCGAGTGACCGGACTGCGAGTTACCTACAGCCGTTGGTAAGTGACCTCACTACGGACCAAATGTTTTAGAACCCCTTCTGCTCGGTTAAGATAACTACTGCAACCTATTCCTGTTATTTGCTTCTTTAAGGGAACATACATGGAACAAGCATAAAGCCACCTTGAAGCTAAAACAAGACCAAGAACTGTCTCAGGACACACGGGCAGCCTCGATGGACTTTGGCGGTTCTGCTGTGCGGAAACGTTGGGGATCTTCCACATTATCTGCTCTTCTGCCATGTATGTATTGATTTTTTATAATTTATGCTCTAGTAGCACTTTTGTGCATAACATTTTGCTTATTTTATTTGAACGCACCTCAATACTGCTGCTGCTGCCATATTCTAAATATTCTAAATTTCCTTGTAACAAGGGAAATGCATGGCTTTCTTGTCACTCATTGGCTGCTTTTTTTTTTTTTTTTAAGAATGCATATTAATGCATATTTAACATGATTTTTTGTGAAGCTGTTTGTGACATTATATTTTCCCTTTAAGATAAGCAGTAACAGAACAGTGATATTTATCCATAGTTGTGAGTTTTTGTGTTGCCACCTACCTCTGCCGCATCAGGTGAGAAGAATCGTACGCGCCGAGACCCAGAGGCAATGATCAGGAAATATACACGGGGCTCGAGGCAGGTACTTCTCAAACATGTGTTAAAATATTGCAGTTAGTTAAATGTTTGGGGTCTGCTAGCTGTTTTCATGGAAATTTGTAGCTGTAATATAGCAAAAAGAGTTTTCTAATAATCAATTAGCCTTTTAAACTTAAACTTGAATTAGTGATAACAACGTGTCATCAGACCGCAGGCTGTTTTCTGTATTTCTGATCTGGTTGATATTTTGATGGGCCAAATGTGTATGCGTGTGTGTGTGTGTGAATATAATTGCTGTAAAACATAAATACTGTGTATATATACATATACAAACATTAAAGATTAAATGTGTTTTTACCAAGAAAATGTAAAATTGTAGAATCCAATTACAGGACTATGTGAAACCTGTGCTGACAGCTGTGTGTTTAGAAAAGAATCTGCTACCATGCTGCTGCAGATCATCTTCATCAATGAAATGATCTGTCTCAATCTTTCATCAGCTAAAAAGTCGGGGTCAGGTCCGTTGTGCGCATGCGCGGGCTTCCAGTTTGGCGCATGCGCAGTAGGGAGACGGTCACTTCCGGGTTTGGTCGACTTCCGGTTTAGTCCGGCCCGTTGTGCGCATGCGCGAACTTCCGGTTTCGCGCATGCGCAGTAGGTGGATGCCCCACTTCCGGTTTGGCGCTTACTTCCGGTTTAGGGTCCGGTCCGTTCTGCGCATGCGCTGACTTCCGATTTCGCGCATGCGCAGTAGGTGGATGCCCCACTTCCGGTTTAGCGTCAGGTCCGTTCTGCGCATGCGCTGGCTTCCGATTTCGCGCATGCGCAGTAGGTGGATGCCCCACTTCCGGTTTAGCGTCAGGTCCGTTCTGCGCATGCGCTGACTTCCGATTTCGCTCATGCGCAGTAGGTGGATGCCCCACTTCCGGTTTAGCGTCAGGTCCGTTCTGCGCATGCGCTGACTTCCGATTTCGCGCATGCGCAGTAGGTGGATGCCCCACTTCCGGTTTAGCGTCAGGTCCGTTCTGCGCATGCGCTGACTTCCGATTTCGCGCATGCGCAGTAGGTGGATGCCCCACTTCCGGTTTAGCGTCAGGTCCGTTCTGCGCATGCGCTGACTTCCGATTTCGCGCATGCGCAGTAGGTGGATGCCCCCCACTTCCGGTTTAACGTCAGGTCCGTTCTGCGCATGCGCCGACTTCCCATGGCCACTTCCGGTTTGGCGCCGACTCCCGGTTTGGCGCCATATAGCTGCCAGTCAGCTGGTAGAATCTCGGTTTTGACGGTCACCTATTTGCGCGCAGCCTGTGCAGGATCGTATTTCTGCCACGTGGCTTTATTTTAAATCCGTTCTGCATCCATCAAAAGCCATGTATAAGGATATTGCATTTCACCGATTTTCTCAAGAATCTTGTGCCTCTGTGAAAAGTGCGCTATAACATACATACATACATACATGTGGTGGTTTGCAGTGCGATCATCGGCCGCAGCAGAAACCTCTTCAACTTTATAGCCACCATGCCTGCCGTAAGCATTCTTGTGTTGCCTTTTTTTCTACTTAATCGAAAGATTAGACATTGGGGGACATGCTAAAACGTGTGTGCTTGGTAGCGGCTATATCACACGACCAGATTATATTTCCTAGAGCCGCTCGCTGCCAGACGCTTTTCTAGTTATTATAGTAAGCTAAAACGTTTGTTTTATGTTTGTTTTCTTCTTTTGGCCTCTGTGGCATGGCATGAGTGAAGATGCACGTCTCTTAAAACATTCTGTCCGTATATTAACTTTATTTTATCTTCTAGCCTGTGGATATATTTGTGCAAGGAGACGCTGAGTTTGTAAGCTCAGGAGAATGTTGCATTTAAGTGTTTATATATGATATGTAAATGTGTGTGTGTGTGTGTGTGTGTGTGTATATATATATATATATATATATATATATATATATATATATATATATATATATGTAGCCATGTTGTCCTGAACCATCTCCCCTTAAGGTATTCCGCCTCCCTTTTGGGAAGTACATGTAGGTCATGACATGCTGTCTAAGAGAAAAACAATAGAGGCCTACAAGGCAGAGATCTGTTCTGCTGTGTTTGCCACCTTTTAAAACCTATATCTTCAAAAAAACAAAATCATCCAAAGCAGGATCTATGGGCAATTTTTGCCATGGCTTAATGATGGTAAAAACTGTAGCTGTGTGTGTGTGTGGAAACTTTAGCTACAGCTAACATAGTCTTGAACAAGGCTAAATAACTGGACATACAAGATGGATTAATCGTGTCTAGCAGCTAATTCTGTAGGATTATGTCTGTCTGTATATTGTCAAGCTGGTAAGTGCTATTGGGGCTCGGGTATGTTTTTGTATGACTAGGACTTCAAGCCACAAACATTGATGAATTACATCAATTCTACAACGTGCCGGTGAACAAAATCCCGGCCAGATTGATAACTACTGGAAGAGTTTGACTGTGGTTATTGTTGCTGTGATCGTGGTGATATAACCATGTTTTGAGCCTAAGAGACAATTACTTATCTTCTCAGTAATGTTCCATTAGATGTATAATACGTTCCCCACATAGATTGTTCTTTTTTCCCCCATTTAAGATCCTTTACCTATTACAAAATGGGCAACTTGGACAACAGGACAGCAAATGCAGATCAGGTGCTCACGCAAGATGTTGAGAGGTTTTGTAACAGCGTGGTGAACCAGTATTCAAACTGAAGCAAGGTGAGTTTCCTCATGGCTCTTCTAGTTGTGAGTGTTTTGTTACCTTTTTTTTTTTTTTTTTTTTTTTTAGTTTGTGCTGGGTACTTCAAAAATAGGCTATGGCCCTTTATGCTCTTACTGTATTCCTTTCACAAGGAAAATAATTATAAAGTTAATGTAGCTGCCATTTATATTACCGGTGTATTACTTACACTGTGAGATTTACAGACAGGGGCCTCCTTTACAAATGTATCCATAGCTATTTTACCCCAATAAAGTGGTCTGTAGACTGTTGTACTTTCATGACTGCGTTTACATTTTATATAGCACCAACAGATTTGGTAGAGCTGTTACGATAGGGTACCCTAAAAGTAAATGCAACTTACAAATGAACATACGTTAAATATACTGGTACCGAAGATGACAATCTTTTGGCTACACTTATTATGCCTCCCCTTTTATTATGCTGTTATTTATCAATACAATTTACACACATGCATACGCTGTTCTTGTGAATAACATGTAATCATTTGCCACGTTAACTAGTGGCTTGCTTTCCTATTCTCCTATATTATAGATATTTCCCATTATTGTTGCGGGTACATAGAGTTGTTTTATTGTGAGTTTCATTTGTTATTTTTTTTTCTTCAGCCATTTTTGGATATCGTTCTGTATATCGTCAAGCTGACAAATGCTTTTGGCGTTCAGGTATGTTTTTGTGTGACTAGGGCTTCTTTAACAACACAAGCCACAAATATTGATGAATTACATCTATTGTGCAAAGAGCAGAGGGCCAAAATCCCGGTCAGATTGAACAGATTTGACTGTGGTTATTACTGCTGTGGTCATCATGATATAACCAGGTCCCAACCCCCCCCCCCCCCCCATGTTATCTGAATTTTTCATAATGTAGAAAATCAGCCAGGACAAATCATTCTTCACATGCTGATATATTTTGTTTTTAAATTGCATCCAAGTCAAAGCCTCAATATTATACGCACATGGATTACTTTTAAGAGTTTATGGTAGATTTTTTTTTTTTTTTTTTATGGTATATTGATTATTTTTTTATTCTTTCAAGTAACCTTTTAATATATTGTATTAATATTATATAATATTATCTAAAGGGCTCCATTTTGCTAGTAACTGGCGTTTCACTCAAGGCAGTCTGTTGTGCAATGGTGTGGGGCATCCGGCTTTATTAGAGCATAAATCTCCATGGGGCTTCCAAGAGATGCAACATTACAATGTGAACATGGTGGTTTTTGGCTACTCACACCAGACGGGAGACCATCAGAAAATGTTACTCTTAAGAATTATTTGCATGTCATTACTAGTAATATTTTTACGTTTGCTATAGAAGATGGTGACAGTTTAGCATTATTATTATTTACTGTGGGATATAGGTAGGCTGAGGCAGTGGGAGACACTCTGTATGCCTGGGTCTCTCAGATGGCTTCATCTGCATATAGCTGTGTAAAAAGTAGACTGTTTATTGATTTTAAGTGGTCAGTGTCTATGCTGGCATTTAATGTCTGTGATGTGCTTTTTGATTATTGCAGATCTAGAGACTGTGGTTGGTTACCTGGTTGTCAGCAGTCCGTTCCTCACCCCTAACCACCCTGCGTGGACTGAGCTGAGCTCCTTGAGGTGAGTGAAATAATGGTGGGATAAACGATGATATACTCTGCAGCCGGGCATGTTCTTAATGTTTAATGCTTTGCCTTGAAGGATTATTACCAGAGTGGAAGAATGCTGCTGAGGATGTCTCAGGCATTGGGACGAATCGTCCTCGCAGGACGGGAAATGACAATATCTTACATAGAGACCATATGACTTTGGGAACGTTACGGGACCAAGTCATTTACCCAGACACTCCAGAACACTGGAAACGTAAAGGTATTCCTGATAAGGCGAGAAAAACGGTCCGGTATGTTGAAACTTCTCTTCTAATTTTCTTACACACTGAAATGACTTGCTTAGCTGTATTTAGTTAAGTGGCTTAACTACTCATCTTTGTTTTATATTCACTCCCTAGGTATTGAAGGAATACCTTGACAATGTGCAGCTGGGTTAGATTTTGGAACGTGAAGGCGGCTGGGACAGTCTTCAAGACTGGATGTACTGAGTGGGGGCGAAAAGCAGAGGATGGCAGTACGTATTTGATCTTGGTTTTAATTTACAGACTACAGAATTCTGATTTTCTAGCATTGTATATGTGTCAATTTATAGGCTGAGCTGGTGTGTTCAGTGGATGAGACACACTGCGATACTAGGATTACAGAGGAATTGGATTTAACTTTCAATATTCTGTTTTTGACAGCTAATAAATCCATCCAACTATCTCCAATTTGTACTTGCTCAACAATGAAATGAAATGGGGAAAAAAAACATAGTAAAACTTTATAATAGAAGCAAGTCTATAATAAAAGCAAGTCTGGGTAATCTAACTTCAAATTCACATTTTCTGAAATTAGTATTTTTCACTGTGGCTATGCTAAATCAGTCACTTTGGATTATTGACTTTGATTACGATACACAAGAGTCTTACAGCTGTGGCAATAACACCAATGTGCACAAAACTGTAAATATGGACAGTTGAAGATCCCTATGGAACCCTGTGCTAACTAATCGACCAAAGCTTCGCTCCTGTAGTTAATAAAACTAAACACACGGTGCCCAAGCAGTGCAGATTGGGATTCCGCATACGCCCAGAGCTCCTGGTGAAGGACGGCAGGCAGTTTATAATTGTTTGACGTTTATAAAGAAATGTCATTAGCGCGTGGACCTTATAAATTCTGTGACATTTTCTGCCGTTGACAGAATTTTATCCACAGAAGCCATCCGATCGTGGAAACTTTTTGCTGTCCGTGTGTTCCAAAATCAGTTGCTTAGACGTCGTCTTACACACGCTCCAGATTTTCATACATTGGTCTTCTAATGCCGTCTGTTGTCTCCAGCACGTTGCCTCTTTCAACTGTGAACAAAGCTATTCCAACCTAAGAGGATAAGAAAAGGAAGCACAGTGTCACACAGAAAGTCCCTATGGAAGCACCACGAGGTAAATCTTTTAAACATTTCATGAAAGCACTGCAGAGTCTGCATAATTGTATTTAAAAAAAAAAAATCATAATTCCCTTCATCTCTAAAGAAAATGCTATGAAAAGGGCTCCTAGCCTGAAAAGAAAAGGTAGACCATGCGTTTATTCAAGACATTGTGTATCTTCATTAACCTTCTAGACAGATACACCTGTTGACCACACTACAACTTCTACTACTACCACTACTTGGAGACTTAATGTGCCCCTTTTGCTAAACCCGCATTTATAGTTCTTTACACTAAATACGTATATGTAACTATGCTTAGGCATTTAATAAGCAAGGCATATATGTTACAAACCCACCTTAAGTGTATACCCTTGGGGGTTATCTTCTCCTTCTCACTGAATCTACATGATTATTCCTCACCATTATGTTACCTTTACGCCGTTGTTCATTTGTAAGGGTGGGTGGGGAGAAGGTTTAGGACATGAATACTGATTAGATAAAGGTGTCCCTGGCTCTCACAGATCTCCGCACAGACCTCAGCTCTATTAACCTTCAGAACTCAATCAATTTACTCTCTCTCCTATCTCAAACATGACATGCCCTTAACAACGCCACCTCTGTCTATAACTCCACTCTCGCATCTGCTCTCTATCATGTAGCACCAGTTACTACTCGCTCCTCGCGACGTTCACGCTTCCAACCCTGGCACATGACTGTAACCCCAACACCTACGTCGATGTTCCCGCACCGCTCAACGTAGTTGGCGAAAGTCCCCTCATTCCATGTCTGACTTTCTGCGCTATAAATGAATGCTATGTTCCTACTACTCTGCCTTCAATCTCCTCCCTGTCTTACAACCCTAAACGACTCTAATAATGCTTTCAATTCCCTGCTTCAACCGATCCCTACGACCCCTTCCACTAACCTTAATGCATCAGACTTTGCCACATACTTCGATAATAAAATGAAAACTATCAGAGATGACATATCTGCACAGTCACCGCCCTGCCCTCATCCTTAGGCTTTCAATACCACCTGTATGCTGATGAAGCCCAGATCTATCTATCCTCCCCTGATCTCTCTCCCTCTGCCTTAGATCGTGTAACTAACTGCCTTGCATCTGTCTCCACCTGGATATCAACATGTTTCTTGAAACTTAACCTCTCCAAAACAGGACTTCTCATCTTCCCGCCTTCCGATGCTAAGACTCCCCCATCAATTTCCCTCATTGTTGATTGCGCCATCATCTCCCAGTCTACTCATGCACACGCAGTCTTGGTGTCACCCTTGACCTCTGACCTTTCGTTCACCCCCCACATTCAGTCTGTCTCCGTCCCCATCTTAAAAAACATTGCCAGCATCCATCCCTCCCTTCCAAACACAGCATGCCACTTAGGCTCTTGTCCATGCCCTGATTGTCTCCCATCTTGATTACTGTAACTCTGTCTAAGCTGGTCTTAACAGCTTCACCGCTCTACAATCCACCATGAATGCTGCTGCCAGACTTATCTTACTCTCTCATCGCTTTACTAACATCTCTCCCCTCTGTCAGTCTCTTCACTGGCTTCCTGTGCGCCTCAGGATTCATTTCAAAATCCTTACTCTTACCTTCAAAGCCCTTCGGTTCCCCTCCCTACATCTCCTCGTTCATCTCTAAATACACTCCACGCCGCTCTCTCTGCTCATCCAATGATCTCCTTCTCTCCTCTGATTTCTAGCTCTCATGCACGCTTACAAGATTTCTCCAGGGCTGCCCCTATCCTCTGGAATGCCCTCCCCCAGTCTATCCGTCTCTCTCCCTGCCTTCGATCCTTCAAAAAATCCCTCTTCCCCACTTCTTTAAGGGCGCTTATATTGCACATTAACACCCCCCCCCCATATTCCCTTAGCTCACCTCTCCTAGTCTCTCTAATGCAGTACTTACACTAGTGTGGCTGCCCCATCCCTTACCATGGCACTAAATCCCTCTAGATTGTTAACTCCTTTGCGCAGGGACCTCCTCACCTGTTGTTGCTGTAAGTCAATTTGTTATGTTACATACTACTTGCTATGTCCTGTCTACCCGTTGTCCAGCGCTACAGAATCTGATGGTGCTATATAAAACATAAATAATAAGTCTCTTCGCCTATCACATTGTGCATTATACAGGGCCAGCTCAGCCCTTGAGGCTGGACAAACCGGCAAACTGAATTGTAAAGCGAGAAAGCTGAAACCCCAACCCTTGCCAATGCGAGTGAGTGGGCGCCTTTCATAGGAATAGGCGGCAGGTACTGAATCATAGTTGGGCCTCATTCTGTGTCCTTGTGGTCAGTGGGACAGTCGATCGCTGTTTAGGGAGAACCTCAACTCTTGTTTGATGAGGCAAAGGCCGCTTCTTAAGAGACGTAATTACCTCTGCCAAGAAAGCGTGCTTTGCCTTGCTCATTTTAAGGGGATCCTTATGTTGTAATGCCAGTGCCAGGCTTAAGGTCTGAAGATGGCACAGCCGCACCACCAGTATATGTGCAAATCTGTTTTTTTTGGTGATACACGTGGTGTTTCTAATATTAGAACTACATTTTTATTATTTTGCTCCGTAATATTGAGGTCACTGATTCATGTTTCCCCTCTCTCGCAGTACTACCTCCACATGGACAGCAGAGGAAACAGCAGATAACAGATGACGCCATTGAATTCAGCTCTTAAGTGTTTTATGCTGATAAATATCGGGGTGTACACTGGAACTCGAAAGTAACTTTTTTTTTTTTTCCTTGAAGTTTAGTTCCGAAGCGAATGCTATAATTTCTTTTTGGTTTTTTTTTTGACCAAAGAATGGCCGTAGGATCGTAGATGATTGTGTCACTTCTTGTTTTGCACTAGATACCGCTGGCTAGACTAGAGGATCCCCTAAGCACCTGGCTCTGATGGGATACGCTGCATCTGCTGTAACGGTTTTCCTTTTAAATTAATCTCCGGTTCAATTTTTTTGCACCTGACTAATCGGTTGAGTAAAATCCCTGAGCGTTGGCACTTGGCCCAAAATAGAGCCAGTTGACAGGTTCGTATGTCTCACTAGGTGTGCGGGTTGGACTGAATTCATACGTCGTCAGATTTTATACAGTTCCCTGATAAAGATTTACATGTCCTTCCCAGTAAGATTTAAAATCTATTAATTTAAACTAGTAGGATGACTTTTTACATTGTTAAATGGAGCAGTCTCTACTGGAACGTAAACCATGTATTGTAGATATGTGTTTTGGGGGGGTTGAGCAAATCGTGTAACATAGAAATGTGCTTGATGAAGGCATGCACTACGTATGCAATAAATTGAATGTGTGTGAATCCTTCCCCAAAGTCTCTACTCTGTGCTTAATGTCATCCTGGCAAATGGTAAACAATCTGGGTAAAGTTTGATCCACAAACTTACTGCATTCGCTGGAACAAATCCGTACGGTTGGCTCTAACCAGCGGCCATAGAAAACTTCCCATGCCATGCGATGTAGAGACTCAGACCTTAAACGGTCCTTGGTCTGCTTTCCCCCCAATTATTGCTAAAACCTTTTGAAGTAACCTGTGTCACCGTGGATATTTATAAGGCATCCAAGGTAATTAAAATGTGCAAAAAATGTTTTTCTCCTGAACACTCCACCACCATATTATACCGGTAAGGAAGCGGGTAGCTGTAAACTTGCATAAACTACATGGATGAAATCCTATGAGGAATGCCCTAGTATACACTCCTACCTTCCCACTGTAATAGGATACTTAATCATTATCCCATGGAAATCTGCAATGAAGTATATGTTGGAAAATCACACAGACGTTTCACAAGTAGTGATTTCTGAAATACCATAAATTATCCAATTTATGTGCTCGGGGGGGGGGGAATGACTTCTATGACTGATCACTAAAGTAGTCTACATAACTGAAATCCAAACATCTGCCACAATTCGTTTAACTTCTTTAGTGCATAATATTCCACATATAATGTAAACAGACTCCTCAATAAATATGACTTCCTAATCGAGTAGCCACGGATTGGGTTCGATGCAAAGTAAGCACTTTGGGCTTTTTGTACTTTGACGTCGGTTTTGTTTTTCCCACACAGAGCACTCGGGTCAGCACAGTCCTCCTTTTGATCTTCAAATGTATTCAAGTTTCTCTGGTCGGAAAGTTAATAGAGAGATTCAGTGCCTCGTCGGAAATAGATATATTTCAAATGAGCAAATTCCCTGGTCAATTGTAACTTCAAATTACTACGAGTGACCATTGTTGGTGACCCATTAATTTTACTCGCATTTCCTTATGTTCCATACTATGCTATGATGCACTTCTTGTAGTTGGAATCTCACTTACACAATATCCGATTCTAATACTTTGTGGGCAACACATTGATGTATTCCCTTCAAATGTTCCCCGTACCTCCCGCTTATTTAAATAAACAGGTTGTTGTGGGTTAATAATGATAAATACACAAATTGTCTACACCGCTTGGTGGCTTTAAACCTTCCGATATAATACAAACATAAGGGTTGGATGTGAACGGACACAAAAAAAAATAAAAAAAAAAACACGTCTGGAGAAGCAGACTGCATGGAAACCGGTACCCTCGTCTGAAGAACTGCTTGCACGCCAGCATCTTAGATCTGCACCTGTGTTCAAAATCACTGTTACTTAAAACGACTGATTACAGCGGCCGCAGTGACGGAAGGAATGTAAGTAAGACCATTCCGATACCTTATTATATAACATACCCTTTTTTTTTTTTTTACTAAACCAATAATAACTTCAACTTGATGGCAAATAATACATTACCCGTAGAAACTCATACACCTTATTTATCAAAATACAACCCATGAAGTGGCATGAAGGTGGAGGTATGTATCGGCTACTAGGATACTGTTCTGCTGGCATAAATCACCGGGCTCATCACGCGGGGTGTAATATCACGTCACTGTACACTACATCACTTATCCAAGACGAGAATGCAAGGTATACAGGTCTGCGCTTGAGTAAGTGTCGTGGGGAAGCCTTCCCTATCCATAAATATTTTAACCCCTTAATGACAATTGTCGGTTCTGGCACGTCATGCACTAACATCAGGTTAGTGACAATTGACGTGCCAGGACCGTCATGACTAAGCGGGTGCAGAAAGCGATCTACGTTCGCTTTCTGCACCCAAACGGTGTTGCTGTAATGCCTCGACCTCGAGGCATTCAGCAACACCACGATCGGCACTAGGGGCCATGTGTGGCCCCTCCCCGGGGTGTCAACTTCCGCCATACCTTGTATGGCGGCGGACGCCCGTCTTAAAAGCGTTTAGGAGGCCATCAACGATCACCTCCTAAACTTAAATGGTGTCGCTGGAATGCCTCGATCAGGAGGCATTCAGCGACACCAAATACTTACCCCAGGACGGGCTGTGACCGCTCCGGAGAGCGGTCACAGCCGCCGCTGCAAGTGATCTTTGCCATCCGCAAGACGGTGGCCACCCTGTAAAAAAAAAAAATAAGTAAAAAGCAATCAAATTGAAAAAGTTCGCTAGATGGTCTCCAGACCCTCTAGAGAACTCTGGCTCCACTTGCAGGTTGAATACAGGTACTGCATTCAACCATGCAAGTCAATGGAGCGCATCTTTCTAATCACTGTGATTAGTAAAATTAAATTAAAAATAACAATTAGAAAAAAAATAGTTTAAAAAAAAAAACAGTAAAATGTAAAAATAATTTCCCACTGATGTCACTATCAGGGGAACCTTCAAGTGGAAAAAAATGTAAAAATAAAATAATTTATATATGAAAAATATATTTTTGTGAGCAAGTCCTAAAATTGCACATTTGCTTAAAACAATTCTCGCATGGAAAGAGTTAAAATACTGGCATATTAAATGCCCAAATTTATGATTTGATGGGGTAAATTGAATTGGCCGGGTTCAACAATGTCCCAATTAACACGGGGGGAAGGATGGCCACACATCTAATTTCCAATTAGAAAAATGCACACGTCCCAAATGTGGCCTTTTAGTTCCCCACTGGACTCAGGAGATGTTGCTGAACACATATTGGGGTGTCGTGTGACAGCGGCATATACCAGGAGCTGTAAATTCATACATAAAGTAGGTGTGTGGGGGGAAAAATACACACAAAAAAATACTACTGCAAACTTGCTGTAAAATGTGTGCATGCAAAGAGTTAAAATACCAGCATTTAAAACACTCTGGGGTGTCTAGTTTTCAAAAATATATGGTTTTATTGGGCGCACTGAAATGGCACCAGCTATTTTCTGTGCATTCTATATCTCCTGCCATGTGATATACTTACTGCCCCAGCCCCGACTCTGCGAACATTGTGTGCGCGTGTGCAAAGTGCTCCACCTGATTTCACGCAGCTAACCCGTGGAAAGTGATTGGACTGCAGTGGAGGAGAGCAGCTGCCGCTGCCCCCTAAGGTTAAGTACCCTATTTTTTAAATCTTAATGAATGTGCCACTTTCCATCACCGGATGCCACTACCTGGGAGTTCACCAAGTTGGACAACAAGGAAGGACAGAGAAGGCCTGGGAGACTCCCTGCAATCAATATTCCACTGAACTGTCAAGTGCTGCCTACTGCTTTTTGTGTTTCCCCCACCTCCATTCCATTCCCATCACCATTTTCCTTCACATACCGTGTTCACAATCCTCTTGTTCCTCTTTCCTCTGTTGTTAGTAAAATCATTATCTCTCTCCAGCCATCTGCAACCCCACACTATGTCTGTAATGCACCATGACTACTTTCTTCTCCCCTTCTCTCATCCCAAGCACTTTTCAACGTCACCTCCCCTCACTCCCGTCTTGGCTACTGTTACTCTGTCTTAGCTGGTCTCCCTCTTAACCGTCTCACCTCTCTACAATCCACCATGAATGCTGCTGCCAGACTCATCTTCCTCTCCCGTCGCATACTAACGTCTCTCCCCTCTGTCAGTCTCTTCGCTGGCTGCCTGTGCGCTTCAGGATTCATTTCAAAATCCTCACTCTTTCTTTCAAAGCCCTTCACAGCGTTTCCCCTCCCTACATCTCCTCGCTCATCTCTCTAAATACACTTCACACCGGTCCCTCCGCTCATCCAACGATTTCCTTCTATCCTCTCCTCTGATTTCTAGCTCTCATGCACGCTTACGAGATTTCTCCAGGGCTGCTCCTATCCTCTGGAATGCCCTCCCCCGGTCTATCCTTCTCCCCACTGCCTTCGGTCCTTCAAAAGATCCCTCAAGACCCACTTCCTTAAGGACGCTTATAATATTGCACATTAACAACCCCCATATTCCCTTAGCTCATCTCTCCTAGTCCCTCTAATGCAATACTTACACTAGTGTGGCTAGTCTATCCCTTACAATGGCACCTTTTAACTATGGTGTAATACACCCTAAATCCCTCTAGATTGTAAGCTCCTTTGAGCAGGGCTCTCCTCACCTGTTTTTTCTGTAAGTCAATGTGTTATGTTACACGCTACTTGCTATGTCCTGTCTACCCATTGTACAGCGCTCTGGAATTTGATGGTGCGATATAAAACAGTAAATAATAAAAATAGTCTGCGCTTCGCATTCGGTTTTGTAGTCAACTACGGAGCTGAAGATAAACCCAAACACACAAAACTATTTTATACAGCCATAGTTAGCACAGTTACTGCAGGTCTTGGACTCCAATCGTATCATATTCCTCTTTCTTTTTTTTTTTTTTTTTTTTTTTTCCTGGGTCGGGGCGGCATTTCAGACACAAAGCTATTCTGCTGGCTGAAAAATGGTCTAATCGCTATAAGCAACCACAGCAATAATCAGCTGGATCACTCCATTGGGCTTCATGATAATAAGACTAGAGCTGCAGTTAACCTAATGAAGCTGAGGGTGTTATGTGTTATGTATGTTATAATATAACTTATTAAGCGAAACCAGTTATCAGTTTTCATAATGTTTTCCTCTGATGCAGAAGGAGTCTTTCTGGCATCTTTTCTTTTTTATTTGCTTTTTTCTTCATCTGAAATTTTACTGTTTTGTTGTTTGTTTGTTTGTTTTTTGCACGGGTCCTTTCTTGGAGCTTGAACACGAGAAAACATATTTGTCAATTGGCAGAAAAAGAGAGCATTCATCAAATGGTAAGCAATTAATATTTAATCAATCAAAAGACACAGGGGATGGGGAGGAAAAGCCGGCTTTGATGGGCAGTCACGTATTATAGTACCCGCACCACGCCAGAGACAGACTGGGAAAAAGGACTGAAGAGTGGAGAGCATTTCTTTTGGTGAACAAAGGGGTAGGCAAAGGGCAAGCGTTGGCTTCATATTGGGTGCTGTCCGACGGTAACACTCGCCAGCACCGCATAATGAAAATGCCTACCTGTACCCTCCTAGCATTATAATCATGCTAAATAGAGACAGCTCTTGGTGGCCCTGGGTTGTTCCTCTCCCTACACAGATCTCCATTACTATTATTACACATTTTATCCTCGCTACACTTAAGGACAGTCTATTCTGTCCTCAACGTGGATCTGAAACCAAAAATGAACTACTGTCTACCTCTCAAATCCCTAAAGTGGGAATTAAGGAGTTAATACATATTATATGTGTTTATCCATAAGTCTCTGCTTCCATTGGAAACTCTGCAGGTTTTTGAATTCCGGACAGCACTGATTCGTATTCAATTTCTTTGTGGTACATGGTGCTAATTAACGCCCAGCAGTAATAGCCGTGTAAGGCCTCACGCATACACCTTACACTTACGGTGCTCATGGCTTCCTTTTTATTGACTTTCAACTCCGTAATCTGACTCTTTATCTGTTGTTAAAAGTCGTGGCAAGAAACCCAATCCTATTTCAGTTATCTGGCTGTAATCATCGACCTGACCGCTGTCCAGTCCTGTTCTCTGGTGACCTGACACCACTCCTGTGTAATTCGCCTGCTACCCTTGCCGAGTGACCGGACTGCGAGTTACCTACAGCCGTTGGTAAGTGACCTCACTACGGACCAAATGTTTTAGAACCCCTTCTGCTCGGTTAAGATAACTACTGCAACCTATTCCTGTTATTTGCTTCTTTAAGGGAACATACATGGAACAAGCATAAAGCCACCTTGAAGCTAAAACAAGACCAAGAACTGTCTCAGGACACACGGGCAGCCTCGATGGACTTTGGCGGTTCTGCTGTGCGGAAACGTTGGGGATCTTCCACATTATCTGCTCTTCTGCCATGTATGTATTGATTTTTTATAATTTATGCTCTAGTAGCACTTTTGTGCATAACATTTTGCTTATTTTATTTGAACGCACCTCAATACTGCTGCTGCCGCTATATTCTAAATATTCTAAATTTCCTTGTAACAAGGGAAATGCATGGCTTTCTTGTCACTCATTGGCTGCTTTTTTTTTTTTTTTTTTTTAAGAATGCATATTAATGCATATTTAACATGATTTTTTGTGAAGCTGTCTGTGATATTATATTTTCCCTTTAAGATAAGCAGTAACAGAACAGTGATATTTATCCATAGTTGTGAGTTTTTGTGTTGCCACCTACCTCTGCCGCATCAGGTGAGAAGAATCGTACGCGCCGAGACCCAGAGGCAATGATCAGGAAATATACACGGGGCTCGAGGCAGGTACTTCTCAAACATGTGTTAAAATATTGCAGTTAGTTAAATGTTTGGGGTCTGCTAGCTGTTTTCATGGAAATTTGTAGCTGTAATATAGCAAAAAGAGTTTTCTAATAATCAATTAGCCTTTTAAACTTAAACTTGAATTAGTGATAACAACGTGTCATCAGACCGCAGGCTGTTTTCTGTATTTCTGATCTGGTTGATATTTTGATGGGCCAAATGTGTATGCGTGTGTGTGTGTGAATATAATTGCTGTAAAACATAAATACTGTGTATATATACATATACAAACATTAAAGATTAAATGTGTTTTTACCAAGAAAATGTAAAATTGTAGAATCCAATTACAGGACTATGTGAAACCTGTGCTGACAGCTGTGTGTTTAGAAAAGAATCTGCTACCATGCTGCTGCAGATCATCTTCATCAATGAAATGATCTGTCTCAATCTTTCATCAGCTAAAAAGTCGGGGTCAGGTCCGTTGTGCGCATGCGCGGGCTTCCAGTTTGGCGCATGCGCAGTAGGGAGACGGTCACTTCCGGGTTTGGTCGACTTCCGGTTTAGTCCGGCCCGTTGTGCGCATGCGCGAACTTCCGGTTTCGCGCATGCGCAGTAGGTGGATGCCCCACTTCCGGTTTGGCGCTTACTTCCGGTTTAGGGTCCGGTCCGTTCTGCGCATGCGCTGACTTCCGATTTCGCGCATGCGCAGTAGGTGGATGCCCCACTTCCGGTTTAGCGTCAGGTCCGTTCTGCGCATGCGCTGGCTTCCGATTTCGCGCATGCGCAGTAGGTGGATGCCCCACTTCCGGTTTAGCGTCAGGTCCGTTCTGCGCATGCGCTGACTTCCGATTTCGCGCATGCGCAGTAGGTGGATGCCCCACTTCCGGTTTAGCTTCAGGTCCGTTCTGCGCATGCGCCGACTTCCCATGGCCACTTCCGGTTTGGCGCCGACTCCCGGTTTGGCGCCATATAGCTGCCAGTCAGCTGGTAGAATCTCGGTTTTGACGGTCACCTATTTGCGCGCAGCCTGTGCAGGATCGTATTTCTGCCACGTGGCTTTATTTTAAATCCGTTCTGCATCCATCAAAAGCCTTGTATAAGGATATTGCATTTCACCGATTTTCTCAAGAATCTTGTGCCTCTGTGAAAAGTGCGCTATAACATACATACATACATACATGTGGTGGTTTGCAGTGCGATCATCGGCCGCAGCAGAAACCTCTTCAACTTTATAGCCACCATGCCTGCCGTAAGCATTCTTGTGTTGCCTTTTTTTCTACTTAATCGAAAGATTAGACATTGGGGGACATGCTAAAACGTGTGTGCTTGGTAGCGGCTATATCACACGACCAGATTATATTTCCTAGAGCCGCTCGCTGCCAGACGCTTTTCTAGTTATTATAGTAAGCTAAAACGTTTGTTTTATGTTTGTTTTCTTCTTTTGGCCTCTGTGGCATGGCATGAGTGAAGATGCACGTCTCTTAAAACATTCTGTCCGTATATTAACTTTATTTTATCTTCTAGCCTGTGGATATATTTGTGCAAGGAGACGCTGAGTTTGTAAGCTCAGGAGAATGTTGCATTTAAGTGTTTATATATGATATGTAAATGTGTGTGTGTGTGTGTGTATATATATATATATATATATATATATATATGTAGCCATGTTGTCCTGAACCATCTCCCCTTAAGGTATTCCGCCTCCCTTTTGGGAAGTACATGTAGGTCATGACATGCTGTCTAAGAGAAAAACAATAGAGGCCTACAAGGCAGAGATCTGTTCTGCTGTGTTTGCCACCTTTTAAAACCTATATCTTCAAAAAAACAAAATCATCCAAAGCAGGATCTATGGGCAATTTTTGCCATGGCTTAATGATGGTAAAAACTGTAGCTGTGTGTGTGTGTGGAAACTTTAGCTACAGCTAACATAGTCTTGAACAAGGCTAAATAACTGGACATACAAGATGGATTAATCGTGTCTAGCAGCTAATTCTGTAGGATTATGTCTGTCTGTATATTGTCAAGCTGGTAAGTGCTATTGGGGCTCGGGTATGTTTTTGTATGACTAGGACTTCAAGCCACAAACATTGATGAATTACATCAATTCTACAACGTGCCGGTGAACAAAATCCCGGCCAGATTGATAACTACTGGAAGAGTTTGACTGTGGTTATTGTTGCTGTGATCGTGGTGATATAACCATGTTTTGAGCCTAAGAGACAATTACTTATCTTCTCAGTAATGTTCCATTAGATGTATAATACGTTCCCCACATAGATTGTTCTTTTTTCCCCCATTTAAGATCCTTTACCTATTACAAAATGGGCAACTTGGACAACAGGACAGCAAATGCAGATCAGGTGCTCACGCAAGATGTTGAGAGGTTTTGTAACAGCGTGGTGAACCAGTATTCAAACTGAAGCAAGGTGAGTTTCCTCATGGCTCTTCTAGTTGTGAGTGTTTTGTTACTTTTTTTTTTTTTTTTTTTTTTTTAGTTTGTGCTGGGTACTTCAAAAATAGGCTATGGCCCTTTATGCTCTTACTGTATTCCTTTCACAAGGAAAATAATTATAAAGTTAATGTAGCTGCCATTTATATTACCGGTGTATTACTTACACTGTGAGATTTACAGACAGGGGCCTCCTTTACAAATGTATCCATAGCTATTTTACCCCAATAAAGTGGTCTGTAGACTGTTGTACTTTCATGACTGCGTTTACATTTTATATAGCACCAACAGATTTGGTAGAGCTGTTACGATAGGGTACCCTAAAAGTAAATGCAACTTACAAATGAACATACGTTAAATATACTGGTACCGAAGATGACAATCTTTTGGCTACACTTATTATGCCTCCCCTTTTATTATGCTGTTATTTATCAATACAATTTACACACATGCATACGCTGTTCTTGTGAATAACATGTAATCATTTGCCACGTTAACTAGTGGCTTGCTTTCCTATTCTCCTATATTATAGATATTTCCCATTATTGTTGCGGGTACATAGAGTTGTTTTATTGTGAGTTTCATTTGTTATTTTTTTTTCTTCAGCCATTTTTGGATATCGTTCTGTATATCGTCAAGCTGACAAATGCTTTTGGCGTTCAGGTATGTTTTTGTGTGACTAGGGCTTCTTTAACAACACAAGTCACAAATATTGATGAATTACATCTATTGTGCAAAGAGCAGAGGGCCAAAATCCCGGTCAGATTGAACAGATTTGACTGTGGTTATTACTGCTGTGGTCATCATGATATAACCAGGTCCCAACCCCCCCCCCCCATGTTATCTGAATTTTTCATAATGTAGAAAATCAGCCAGGACAAATCATTCTTCACATGCTGATATATTTTGTTTTTTAGTTGCATCCAAGTCAAAGCCTCAATATTATACGCACATGGATTACTTTTAAGAGTTTATGGTAGATTTTTTTTTATTTTTTTTTATGGTATATTGATTATTTTTTTATTCTTTCAAGTAACCTTTTAATATATTGTATTAATATTATATAATATTATCTAAAGGGCTCCATTTTGCTAGTAACTGGCGTTTCACTCAAGGCAGTCTGTTGTGCAATGGTGTGGGGCATCCGGCTTTATTAGAGCATAAATCTCCATGGGGCTTCCAAGAGATGCAACATTACAATGTGAACATGGTGGTTTTTGGCTACTCACACCAGACAGGAGACCATCAGAAAATGTTACTCTTAAGAATTATTTGCATGTCATTACTAGTAATATTTTTACGTTTGCTATAGAAGATGGTGACAGTTTAGCATTATTATTATTTACTGTGGGATATAGGTAGGCTGAGGCAGTGGGAGACACTCTGTATGCCTGGGTCTCTCAGATGGCTTCATCTGCATATAGCTGTGTAAAAAGTAGACTGTTTATTGATTTTAAGTGGTCAGTGTCTATGCTGGCATTTAATGTCTGTGATGTGCTTTTTGATTATTGCAGATCTAGAGACTGTGGTTGGTTACCTGGTTGTCAGCAGTCCGTTCCTCACCCCTAACCACCCCGCGTGGACTGAGCTGAGCTCCTTGAGGTGAGTGAAATAATGGTGGGATAAACGATGATATACTCTGCAGCCGGGCATGTTCTTAATGTTTAATGCTTTGCCTTGAAGGATTATTACCAGAGTGGAAGAATGCTGCTGAGGATGTCTCAGGCATTGGGACGAATCGTCCTCGCAGGACGGGAAATGACAATATCTTACATAGAGACCATATGACTTTGGGAACGTTACGGGACCAAGTCATTTACCCAGACACTCCAGAACACTGGAAACGTAAAGGTATTCCTGATAAGGCGAGAAAAACGGTCCGGTATGTTGAAACTTCTCTTCTAATTTTCTTACACACTGAAATGACTTGCTTAGCTGTATTTAGTTAAGTGGCTTAACTACTCATCTTTGTTTTATATTCACTCCCTAGGTATTGAAGGAATACCTTGACAATGTGCAGCTGGGTTAGATTTTGGAACGTGAAGGCGGCTGGGACAGTCTTCAAGACTGGATGTACTGAGTGGGGGCGAAAAGCAGAGGATGGCAGTACGTATTTGATCTTGGTTTTAATTTACAGACTACAGAATTCTGATTTTCTAGCATTGTATATGTGTCAATTTATAGGCTGAGCTGGTGTGTTCAGTGGATGAGACACACTGCGATACTAGGATTACAGAGGAATTGGATTTAACTTTCAATATTCTGTTTTTGACAGCTAATAAATCCATCCAACTATCTCCAATTTGTACTTGCTCAACAATGAAATGAAATGGGGAAAAAAAACATAGTAAAACTTTATAATAGAAGCAAGTCTATAATAAAAGCAAGTCTGGGTAATCTAACTTCAAATTCACATTTTCTGAAATTAGTATTTTTCACTGTGGCTATGCTAAATCAGTCACTTTGGATTATTGACTTTGATTACGATACACAAGAGTCTTACAGCTGTGGCAATAACACCAATGTGCACAAAACTGTAAATATGGACAGTTGAAGATCCCTATGGAACCCTGTGCTAACTAATCGACCAAAGCTTCGCTCCTGTAGTTAATAAAACTAAACACACGGTGCCCAAGCAGTGCAGATTGGGATTCCGCATACGCCCAGAGCTCCTGGTGAAGGACGGCAGGCAGTTTATAATTGTTTGACGTTTATAAAGAAATGTCATTAGCGCGTGGACCTTATAAATTCTGTGACATTTTCTGCCGTTGACAGAATTTTATCCACAGAAGCCATCCGATCGTGGAAACTTTTTGCTGTCCGTGTGTTCCAAAATCAGTTGCTTAGACGTCGTCTTACACACGCTCCAGATTTTCATACATTGGTCTTCTAATGCCGTCTGTTGTCTCCAGCACGTTGCCTCTTTCAACTGTGAACAAAGCTATTCCAACCTAAGAGGATAAGAAAAGGAAGCACAGTGTCACACAGAAAGTCCCTATGGAAGCACCACGAGGTAAATCTTTTAAACATTTCATGAAAGCACTGCAGAGTCTGCATAATTGTATTTAAAAAAAAAAAAATCATAATTCCCTTCATCTCTAAAGAAAATGCTATGAAAAGGGCTCCTAGCCTGAAAAGAAAAGGTAGACCATGCGTTTATTCAAGACATTGTGTATCTTCATTAACCTTCTAGACAGATACACCTGTTGACCACACTACAACTTCTACTACTACCACTACTTGGAGACTTAATGTGCCCCTTTTGCTAAACCCGCATTTATAGTTCTTTACACTAAATACGTATATGTAACTATGCTTAGGCATTTAATAAGCAAGGCATATATGTTACAAACCCACCTTAAGTGTATACCCTTGGGGGTTATCTTCTCCTTCTCACTGAATCTACATGATTATTCCTCACCATTATGTTACCTTTACGCCGTTGTTCATTTGTAAGGGTGGGTGGGGAGAAGGTTTAGGACATGAATACTGATTAGATAAAGGTGTCCCTGGCTCTCACAGATCTCCGCACAGACCTCAGCTCTATTAACCTTCAGAACTCAATCAATTTACTCTCTCTCCTATCTCAAACATGACATGCCCTTAACAACGCCACCTCTGTCTATAACTCCACTCTCGCATCTGCTCTCTATCATGTAGCACCAGTTACTACTCGCTCCTCGCGACGTTCACGCTTCCAACCCTGGCACATGACTGTAACCCCAACACCTACGTCGATGTTCCCGCACCGCTCAACGTAGTTGGCGAAAGTCCCCTCATTCCATGTCTGACTTTCTGCGCTATAAATGAATGCTATGTTCCTACTACTCTGCCTTCAATCTCCTCCCTGTCTTACAACCCTAAACGACTCTAATAATGCTTTCAATTCCCTGCTTCAACCGATCCCTACGACCCCTTCCACTAACCTTAATGCATCAGACTTTGCCACATACTTCGATAATAAAATGAAAACTATCAGAGATGACATATCTGCACAGTCACCGCCCTGCCCTCATCCTTAGGCTTTCAATACCACCTGTATGCTGATGAAGCCCAGATCTATCTATCCTCCCCTGATCTCTCTCCCTCTGCCTTAGATCGTGTAACTAACTGCCTTGCATCTGTCTCCACCTGGATATCAACATGTTTCTTGAAACTTAACCTCTCCAAAACAGGACTTCTCATCTTCCCGCCTTCCGATGCTAAGACTCCCCCATCAATTTCCCTCATTGTTGATTGCGCCATCATCTCCCAGTCTACTCATGCACACGCAGTCTTGGTGTCACCCTTGACCTCTGACCTTTCGTTCACCCCCCACATTCAGTCTGTCTCCGTCCCCATCTTAAAAAACATTGCCAGCATCCATCCCTCCCTTCCAAACACAGCATGCCACTTAGGCTCTTGTCCATGCCCTGATTGTCTCCCATCTTGATTACTGTAACTCTGTCTAAGCTGGTCTTAACAGCTTCACCGCTCTACAATCCACCATGAATGCTGCTGCCAGACTTATCTTACTCTCTCATCGCTTTACTAACATCTCTCCCCTCTGTCAGTCTCTTCACTGGCTTCCTGTGCGCCTCAGGATTCATTTCAAAATCCTTACTCTTACCTTCAAAGCCCTTCGGTTCCCCTCCCTACATCTCCTCGTTCATCTCTAAATACACTCCACGCCGCTCTCTCTGCTCATCCAATGATCTCCTTCTCTCCTCTGATTTCTAGCTCTCATGCACGCTTACAAGATTTCTCCAGGGCTGCCCCTATCCTCTGGAATGCCCTCCCCCAGTCTATCCGTCTCTCTCCCTGCCTTCGATCCTTCAAAAAATCCCTCTTCCCCACTTCTTTAAGGGCGCTTATATTGCACATTAACACCCCCCCCCCCATATTCCCTTAGCTCACCTCTCCTAGTCTCTCTAATGCAGTACTTACACTAGTGTGGCTGCCCCATCCCTTACCATGGCACTAAATCCCTCTAGATTGTTAACTCCTTTGCGCAGGGACCTCCTCACCTGTTGTTGCTGTAAGTCAATTTGTTATGTTACATACTACTTGCTATGTCCTGTCTACCCGTTGTCCAGCGCTACAGAATCTGATGGTGCTATATAAAACATAAATAATAATTCTCTTCGCCTATCACATTGTGCATTATACAGGGCCAGCTCAGCCCTTGAGGCTGGACAAACCGGCAAACTGAATTGTAAAGCGAGAAAGCTGAAACCCCAACCCTTGCCAATGCGAGTGAGTGGGCGCCTTTCATAGGAATAGGCGGCAGGTACTGAATCATAGTTGGGCCTCATTCTGTGTCCTTGTGGTCAGTGGGACAGTCGATCGCTGTTTAGGGAGAACCTCAACTCTTGTTTGATGAGGCAAAGGCCGCTTCTTAAGAGACGTAATTACCTCTGCCAAGAAAGCGTGCTTTGCCTTGCTCATTTTAAGGGGATCCTTATGTTGTAATGCCAGTGCCAGGCTTAAGGTCTGAAGATGGCACAGCCGCACCACCAGTATATGTGCAAATCTGTTTTTTTTGGTGATACACGTGGTGTTTCTAATATTAGAACTACATTTTTATTATTTTGCTCCGTAATATTGAGGTCACTGATTCATGTTTCCCCTCTCTCGCAGTACTACCTCCACATGGACAGCAGAGGAAACAGCAGATAACAGATGACGCCATTGAATTCAGCTCTTAAGTGTTTTATGCTGATAAATATCGGGGTGTACACTGGAACTCGAAAGTAACTTTTTTTTTTTTTTCCTTGAAGTTTAGTTCCGAAGCGAATGCTATAATTTCTTTTTGGTTTTTTTTTTGACCAAAGAATGGCCGTAGGATCGTAGATGATTGTGTCACTTCTTGTTTTGCACTAGATACCGCTGGCTAGACTAGAGGATCCCCTAAGCACCTGGCTCTGATGGGATACGCTGCATCTGCTGTAACGGTTTTCCTTTTAAATTAATCTCCGGTTCAATTTTTTTGCACCTGACTAATCGGTTGAGTAAAATCCCTGAGCGTTGGCACTTGGCCCAAAATAGAGCCAGTTGACAGGTTCGTATGTCTCACTAGGTGTGCGGGTTGGACTGAATTCATACGTCGTCAGATTTTATACAGTTCCCTGATAAAGATTTACATGTCCTTCCCAGTAAGATTTAAAATCTATTAATTTAAACTAGTAGGATGACTTTTTACATTGTTAAATGGAGCAGTCTCTACTGGAACGTAAACCATGTATTGTAGATATGTGTTTTGGGGGGGTTGAGCAAATCGTGTAACATAGAAATGTGCTTGATGAAGGCATGCACTACGTATGCAATAAATTGAATGTGTGTGAATCCTTCCCCAAAGTCTCTACTCTGTGCTTAATGTCATCCTGGCAAATGGTAAACAATCTGGGTAAAGTTTGATCCACAAACTTACTGCATTCGCTGGAACAAATCCGTACGGTTGGCTCTAACCAGCGGCCATAGAAAACTTCCCATGCCATGCGATGTAGAGACTCAGACCTTAAACGGTCCTTGGTCTGCTTTCCCCCCAATTATTGCTAAAACCTTTTGAAGTAACCTGTGTCACCGTGGATATTTATAAGGCATCCAAGGTAATTAAAATGTGCAAAAAATGTTTTTCTCCTGAACACTCCACCACCATATTATACCGGTAAGGAAGCGGGTAGCTGTAAACTTGCATAAACTACATGGATGAAATCCTATGAGGAATGCCCTAGTATACACTCCTACCTTCCCACTGTAATAGGATACTTAATCATTATCCCATGGAAATCTGCAATGAAGTATATGTTGGAAAATCACACAGACGTTTCACAAGTAGTGATTTCTGAAATACCATAAATTATCCAATTTATGTGCTCGGGGGGGGGGATGACTTCTATGACTGATCACTAAAGTAGTCTACATAACTGAAATCCAAACATCTGCCACAATTCGTTTAACTTCTTTAGTGCATAATATTCCACATATAATGTAAACAGACTCCTCAATAAATATGACTTCCTAATCGAGTAGCCACGGATTGGGTTCGATGCAAAGTAAGCACTTTGGGCTTTTTGTACTTTGACGTCGGTTTTGTTTTTCCCACACAGAGCACTCGGGTCAGCACAGTCCTCCTTTTGATCTTCAAATGTATTCAAGTTTCTCTGGTCGGAAAGTTAATAGAGAGATTCAGTGCCTCGTCGGAAATAGATATATTTCAAATGAGCAAATTCCCTGGTCAATTGTAACTTCAAATTACTACGAGTGACCATTGTTGGTGACCCATTAATTTTACTCGCATTTCCTTATGTTCCATACTATGCTATGATGCACTTCTTGTAGTTGGGATCTCACTTACACAATATCCGATTCTAATACTTTGTGGGCAACACATTGATGTATTCCCTTCAAATGTTCCCCGTACCTCCCGCTTATTTAAATAAACAGGTTGTTGTGGGTTAATAATGATAAATACACAAATTGTCTACACCGCTTGGTGGCTTTAAACCTTCCGATATAATACAAACATAAGGGTTGGATGTGAACGGACACAAAAAAAAAACAAAAAAAAAAACGTCTGGAGAAGCAGACTGCATGGAAACCGGTACCCTCGTCTGAAGAACTGCTTGCACGCCAGCATCTTAGATCTGCACCTGTGTTCAAAATCACTGTTACTTAAAACGACTGATTACAGCGGCCGCAGTGACGGAAGGAATGTAAGTAAGACCATTCCGATACCTTATTATATAACATACCCTTTTTTTTTTTACTAAACCAATAATAACTTCAACTTGATGGCAAATAATACATTACCCGTAGAAACTCATACACCTTATTTATCAAAATACAACCCATGAAGTGGCATGAAGGTGGAGGTATGTATCGGCTACTAGGATACTGTTCTGCTGGCATAAATCACCGGGCTCATCACGCGGGGTGTAATATCACGTCACTGTACACTACATCACTTATCCAAGACGAGAATGCAAGGTATACAGGTCTGCGCTTGAGTAAGTGTCGTGGGGAAGCCTTCCCTATCCATAAATATTTTAACCCCTTAATGACAATTGTCGGTTCTGGCACGTCATGCACTAACATCAGGTTAGTGACAATTGACGTGCCAGGACCGTCATGACTAAGCGGGTGCAGAAAGCGATCTACGTTCGCTTTCTGCACCCAAACGGTGTTGCTGTAATGCCTCGACCTCGAGGCATTCAGCAACACCACGATCGGCACTAGGGGCCATGTGTGGCCCCTCCCCGGGGTGTCAACTTCCGCCATACCTTGTATGGCGGCGGACGCCCGTCTTAAAAGCGTTTAGGAGGCGATCAACGATCACCTCCTAAACTTAAATGGTGTCGCTGGAATGCCTCGATCAGGAGGCATTCAGCGACACCAAATACTTACCCCAGGACGGGCTGTGACCGCTCCGGAGAGCGGTCACAGCCGCCGCTGCAAGTGATCTTTGCCATCCGCAAGACGGTGGCCACCCTGTAAAAAAAAAAATAAGTAAAAAGCAATCAAGTTGAAAAAGTTCGCTAGATGGTCTCCAGACCCTCTAGAGAACTCTGGCTCCACTTGCAGGTTGAATACAGGTACTGCATTCAACCATGCAAGTCAATGGAGCGCATCTTTCTAATCACTGTGATTAGTAAAATTAAATTAAAAATAACAATTAGAAAAAAAATAGTTTAAAAAAAAAAACAGTAAAATGTAAAAATAATTTCCCACTGATGTCACTATCAGGGGAACCTTCAAGTGGAAAAAAATGTAAAAATAAATAAAATAATTTATATATGAAAAATATATTTTTGTGAGCAAGTCCTAAAATTGCACATTTGCTTAAAACAATTCTCGCATGGAAAGAGTTAAAATACTGGCATATTAAATGCCCAAATTTATGATTTGATGGGGTAAATTGAATTGGCCGGGTTCAACAATGTCCCAATTAACACGGGGGGAAGGATGGCCACACATCTAATTTCCAATTAGAAAAATGCACACGTCCCAAATGTGGCCTTTTAGTTCCCCACTGGACTCAGGAGATGTTGCTGAACACATATTGGGGTGTCGTGTGACAGCGGCATATACCAGGAGCTGTAAATTCATACATAAAGTAGGTGTGTGGGGGGAAAAATACACACAAAAAAATACTACTGCAAACTTGCTGTAAAATGTGTGCATGCAAAGAGTTAAAATACCAGCATTTAAAACACTCTGGGGTGTCTAGTTTTCAAAAATATATGGTTTTATTGGGCGCACTGAAATGGCACCAGCTATTTTCTGTGCATTCTATATCTCCTGCCATGTGATATACTTACTGCCCCAGCCCCGACTCTGCGAACATTGTGCGCGCGTGTGCAAAGTGCTCCACCTGATTTCACGCAGCTAACCCGTGGAAAGTGATTGGACTGCAGTGGAGGAGAGCAGCTGCCGCTGCCCCCTAAGGTTAAGTACCCTATTTTTTAAATCTTAATGAATGTGCCACTTTCCATCACCGGATGCCACTACCTGGGAGTTCACCAAGTTGGACAACAAGGAAGGACAGAGAAGGCCTGGGAGACTCCCTGCAATCAATATTCCACTGAACTGTCAAGTGCTGCCTACTGCTTTTTGTGTTTCCCCCACCTCCATTCCATTCCCATCACCATTTTCCTTCACATACCGTGTTCACAATCCTCTTGTTCCTCTTTCCTCTGTTGTTAGTAAAATCATTATCTCTCTCCAGCCATCTGCAACCCCACACTATGTCTGTAATGCACCATGACTACTTTCTTCTCCCCTTCTCTCATCCCAAGCACTTTTCAACGTCACCTCCCCTCACTCCCGTCTTGGCTACTGTTACTCTGTCTTAGCTGGTCTCCCTCTTAACCGTCTCACCTCTCTACAATCCACCATGAATGCTGCTGCCAGACTCATCTTCCTCTCCCGTCGCATACTAACGTCTCTCCCCTCTGTCAGTCTCTTCGCTGGCTGCCTGTGCGCTTCAGGATTCATTTCAAAATCCTCACTCTTTCTTTCAAAGCCCTTCACAGCGTTTCCCCTCCCTACATCTCCTCGCTCATCTCTCTAAATACACTTCACACCGGTCCCTCCGCTCATCCAACGATTTCCTTCTATCCTCTCCTCTGATTTCTAGCTCTCATGCACGCTTACGAGATTTCTCCAGGGCTGCTCCTATCCTCTGGAATGCCCTCCCCCGGTCTATCCTTCTCCCCACTGCCTTCGGTCCTTCAAAAGATCCCTCAAGACCCACTTCCTTAAGGACGCTTATAATATTGCACATTAACAACCCCCATATTCCCTTAGCTCATCTCTCCTAGTCCCTCTAATGCAATACTTACACTAGTGTGGCTAGTCTATCCCTTACAATGGCACCTTTTAACTATGGTGTAATACACCCTAAATCCCTCTAGATTGTAAGCTCCTTTGAGCAGGGCTCTCCTCACCTGTTTTTTCTGTAAGTCAATGTGTTATGTTACACGCTACTTGCTATGTCCTGTCTACCCATTGTACAGCGCTCTGGAATTTGATGGTGCGATATAAAACAGTAAATAATAAAAATAGTCTGCGCTTCGCATTCGGTTTTGTAGTCAACTACGGAGCTGAAGATAAACCCAAACACACAAAACTATTTTATACAGCCATAGTTAGCACAGTTACTGCAGGTCTTGGACTCCAATCGTATCATATTCCTCTTTCTTTTTTTTTTTTTTTTTTTTTTTTTTTCCTGGGTCGGGGCGGCATTTCAGACACAAAGCTATTCTGCTGGCTGAAAAATGGTCTAATCGCTATAAGCAACCACAGCAATAATCAGCTGGATCACTCCATTGGGCTTCATGGGACTAGAGCTGCAGTTAACCTAATGAAGCTGAGGGTGTTATGTGTTATGTATGTTATAATATAACTTATTAAGCGAAACCAGTTATCAGTTTTCATAATGTTTTCCTCTGATGCAGAAGGAGTCTTTCTGGCATCTTTTCTTTTTTATTTGCTTTTTTCTTCATCTGAAATTTTACTGTTTTGTTGTTTGTTTGTTTGTTTTTTGCACGGGTCCTTTCTTGGAGCTTGAACACGAGAAAACATATTTGTCAATTGGCAGAAAAAGAGAGCATTCATCAAATGGTAAGCAATTAATATTTAATCAATCAAAAGACACAGGGGATGGGGAGGAAAAGCCGGCTTTGATGGGCAGTCACGTATTATAGTACCCGCACCACGCCAGAGACAGACTGGGAAAAAGGACTGAAGAGTGGAGAGCATTTCTTTTGGTGAACAAAGGGGTAGGCAAAGGGCAAGCGTTGGCTTCATATTGGGTGCTGTCCGACGGTAACACTCGCCAGCACCGCATAATGAAAATGCCTACCTGTACCCTCCTAGCATTATAATCATGCTAAATAGAGACAGCTCTTGGTGGCCCTGGGTTGTTCCTCTCCCTACACAGATCTCCATTACTATTATTACACATTTTATCCTCGCTACACTTAAGGACAGTCTATTCTGTCCTCAACGTGGATCTGAAACCAAAAATGAACTACTGTCTACCTCTCAAATCCCTAAAGTGGGAATTAAGGAGTTAATACATATTATATGTGTTTATCCATAAGTCTCTGCTTCCATTGGAAACTCTGCAGGTTTTTGAATTCCGGACAGCACTGATTCGTATTCAATTTCTTTGTGGTACATGGTGCTAATTAACGCCCAGCAGTAATAGCCGTGTAAGGCCTCACGCATACACCTTACACTTACGGTGCTCATGGCTTCCTTTTTATTGACTTTCAACTCCGTAATCTGACTCTTTATCTGTTGTTAAAAGTCGTGGCAAGAAACCCAATCCTATTTCAGTTATCTGGCTGTAATCATCGACCTGACCGCTGTCCAGTCCTGTTCTCTGGTGACCTGACACCACTCCTGTGTAATTCGCCTGCTACCCTTGCCGAGTGACCGGACTGCGAGTTACCTACAGCCGTTGGTAAGTGACCTCACTACGGACCAAATGTTTTAGAACCCCTTCTGCTCGGTTAAGATAACTACTGCAACCTATTCCTGTTATTTGCTTCTTTAAGGGAACATACATGGAACAAGCATAAAGCCACCTTGAAGCTAAAACAAGACCAAGAACCAAGAACTTTTTTTTTAAGAATGCATATTAATGCATATTTAACATGATTTTTTGTGAAGCTGTTTGTGACATTATATTTTCCCTTTAAGATAAGCAGTAACAGAACAGTGATATTTATCCATAGTTGTGAGTTTTTGTGTTGCCACCTACCTCTGCCGCATCAGGTGAGAAGAATCGTACGCGCCGAGACCCAGAGGCAATGATCAGGAAATATACACGGGGCTCGAGGCAGGTACTTCTCAAACATGTGTTAAAATATTGCAGTTAGTTAAATGTTTGGGGTCTGCTAGCTGTTTTCATGGAAATTTGTAGCTGTAATATAGCAAAAAGAGTTTTCTAATAATCAATTAGCCTTTTAAACTTAAACTTGAATTAGTGATAACAACGTGTCATCAGACCGCAGGCTGTTTTCTGTATTTCTGATCTGGTTGATATTTTGATGGGCCAAATGTGTATGCGTGTGTGTGTGTGAATATAATTGCTGTAAAATATAAATACTGTGTATATATACATATACAAACATTAAAGATTAAATGTGTTTTTACCAAGAAAATGTAAAATTGTAGAATCCAATTACAGGACTATGTGAAACCTGTGCTGACAGCTGTGTGTTTAGAAAAGAATCTGCTACCATGCTGCTGCAGATCATCTTCATCAATGAAATGATCTGTCTCAATCTTTCATCAGCTAAAAAGTCGGGGTCAGGTCCGTTGTGCGCATGCGCGGGCTTCCAGTTTGGCGCATGCGCAGTAGGGAGACGGTCACTTCCGGGTTTGGTCGACTTCCGGTTTAGTCCGGCCCGTTGTGCGCATGCGCGAACTTCCGGTTTCGCGCATGCGCAGTAGGTGGATGCCCCACTTCCGGTTTGGCGCTTACTTCCGGTTTAGGGTCAGGTCCGTTCTGCGCATGCGCTGACTTCCGATTTCGCGCATGCGCAGTAGGTGGATGCCCCACTTCCGGTTTAGCGTCAGGTCCGTTCTGCGCATGCGCTGGCTTCCGATTTCGCGCATGCGCAGTAGGTGGATGCCCCACTTCCGGTTTAGCGTCAGGTCCGTTCTGCGCATGCACTGACTTCCGATTTCGCGCATGCGCAGTAGGTGGATGCCCCCACTTCCGGTTTAGCGTCAGGTCCGTTCTGCGCATGCGCTGACTTCCGATTTCGCGCATGCGCAGTAGGTGGATGCCCCACTTCCGGTTTAGCGTCAGGTCCGTTCTGCGCATGCGCTGACTTCCGATTTCGCGCATGCGCAGTAGGTGGATGCCCCACTTCCGGTTTAGCGTCAGGTCCGTTCTGCGCATGCGCCGACTTCCCATGGCCACTTCCGGTTTGGCGCCGACTCCCGGTTTGGCGCCATATAGCTGCCAGTCAGCTGGTAGAATCTCGGTTTTGACGGTCACCTATTTGCGCGCAGCCTGTGCAGGATCGTATTTCTGCCACGTGGCTTTATTTTAAATCCGTTCTGCATCCATCAAAAGCCTTGTATAAGATTTTCACATTAAGCATCTGGATAACTTGTCAACTATCTTGGTAATTTTTTTATTACATTTCACTGACATTTTGATGTCTTTTTTAATGGAACAACAATCTGAACAAAGTAGTTCAAACTTCAAAGTATATAAAAGAAACCTTAACTGAATACACAACTTCATAGATTGCATTTATATTTGTGTTACATTAAACAATGGTAATACTTTTCAGGTTTACATTTGCACAAGCGTTCAGTGCACACATACTTTTGTAACAGGAAAACAATTTGCACATAACGTTTCTGCACACACCAGCTAATAAAAAACAAAGGGAACATTGATGATAAAGCTTTGCTTGCATGAGCAATTATTTCATTTTGCTGATCATATTTCTGATAAAGGGCAGCTCTTAAAAAGGAGTGCCTGAAACCGGCTTCCAAATAGAAATTTCTGGTTAAGACAAAACGTAGAGCTTGGCACCATTTCCAGGGTTGCCCCTTTTTCAATAGCATTAGCAGTAATTTAGTAATTTCAGCGTAGTTATCAATACATTTCCTATAATAATTGGTTTTGCTAATGAAGGATCTCGGGTTGGTAGGAGCTTTGAATTATCTTGGATTAAATTATCGCACCCCACGGGTTCTTTGGAACCCTTTCTTAGATTACTCTGAATTACTCAAAATCCTGTGTTGATCCATTAAGAGGTTTTATGATGGGTTAAATTAGAGCTTGTTTCTGTTTTGATTAAAAAATCAATGCTTGGGCACCAGACTCCAGTAGGTCTCTGTGATCAGGTTTAGTGTCCTGGGTAGTTGTTTTTTCATTTCTTCCAAATCACCCAAATCATGTGAATGTTTTTTTTAACTATTACGGCACTTTTCCAGCATTTCTATTTCTCATTCAACACAGATTGTTGATTATTACCATAAACTCACTGTATACAGTTAAATGTCTGGATCTACTGTTAAATAATTTTCAGATGACACCTGTTTATCTTCCGGTAGGATGTCTCAGGCATAAGATCATCCTGGGTAAAATTATCATAAAATGTCTCTTTATTAGAGAGAGATTGTTTATTCAGTATATCCTTTGAAATAGTGCAATCTGTATCTGGAAAATAAGAAATGTTTTTAGTACAATGACTTTTGGCAGATGTTTTATTAGGAACACCATGTACCATTTCTTCATTGGTTCCTTTATTTTGTTCAGGGGGTTTGGACTGTTATTGGCTATTATCTGAAACCTGTGTGCTAGATGGCGATACATAAAACAATAAATAATAATAATAATGTTTCCGATGGCAACTCAGAAGGAGTCTCTATTTTAGAAAGAAACATAGATGGATCGCTATGATACAATTGTAACAGAATATAACAAAATATTTTTCAAGTATGTTTTCACAAAAGAAAAAAATGATACTTAACCCCTTAATGACAAAGCCCGTACATGTACAGGCTCAAAATGCATTGTTTTCAATGGGTTTAGGGACCGCCCATTGTCCTTAAGGGGTTAAGAAAACTGTTAGAGGGTCCTGAAGAGCTTCATTTGAGAATACAATTTATCTTCCCCTTCTTTTTCTTTTTTCTCAAGTATCAGGGTAGTGTATACATAAAATAGAAAAAAAACACAATCTCCCCCTCTGTAGTTCCGCTCACATTTGCAGGAGCAGATCAAAATACTACTCAATATATCACCATTTTATCTATATCACATGGTGGTACCTCCGGATGATGTCAGACGCGTATTGATTTAGAGTTATAGCCTTGTAATACAGTAACAGATCAATTTTAAGCAACTTTCATTGAAAAAGACAAAGGCAATAAAACTATCAAATATTCTAAAGGAACAACGATAACAAGGTTGTCTAATGAAAGCATTAAAGAAGAGCAATACAAATTCTTCAAAATTATCAAACCACCATGTGATATAGATAAAATAATGATATACATAATATCCTAAACAAGATGCTACTGCTGTAAGGGAAGTCCAAAGGGTGGCAGGAACCTTCCACCTACCCCTACCGGTTGACCTGCTTCACCAAAGTGTAACAATGTCCTCATTTCGTGTTAAAGTAGGGCAAGTCTAGATAAAATCTTGCAACTTCTTCTTATTTATAAGCGTTATTAAAAACAACGTTAAGAATGTATGAAACAAACAAAAAGAATTACGATGACGCCTTACCAAAAGCCATGTTAATGTTGAGTGTAAAACATACTCATGAAACAAAAACATGCAAACGTTTTACCTGCAATAATGACAAAGATTGGGTAGAGCAAACTAAAACACATTATACATTTATCTGCATGTGGTTTGCTTTTGGATATTCATCCAGACTGCCTCACGTGAATAAGGAGCAGACGTAGGACTTGCATGTTTAGGACCAGAATTTGCTAAATTAATTTCATGCATTTGATAAGAGGACACCTTCTGTCTCTGATGGGCCATAATACTTAGTTAAAGGTACTTTAATAATAATAAAAAATGAAAGCATCATGCAGTAAAAGCTGCCCCCCTCCTCCGTGGTCTGATGATTCTTGCCTATGATTGCTTGCTTAAAGCAGCCAATCAGTGCCAAGAAAGCACTCCCATTGCTTCCCATTCAGGGATCTGAAAAGACCACCGCTCACAATGTTCACCAAGCCAGTGCTGGAAGTAAGTATATAATGTGCATGGAGATGAGTCCAGCCTAACGCATATTAACACATATATCGGGGGGGCAAATGTATATGTAGGGATTCTGTATGATCGTCCATGTATTAACACAGGGGGCACCACTAAAATTTAAAGTTACTACACAGCTATCATAACACAAAAGAATCCTAAAACACCTCTCATATATAATGTCGTCATAGAAACTTCCTGGTGTATATAAGGATCATATCTTGAATATAGGGAAACTCATGATAAATTGTATACCAAGAGAAAAAGAGTTCCAAACAAGCACATAGGTCACTTTATATATGCTATTATAGTTCCTCCACATGCTCGGATTTGTTTCCAAGAGACTCTCCTGTCCAACGTTTGAAATGCTGTATGTGTTTTTATATTTTTGTATAATAAAGTAATATATTTTTTATAATAGAAGGGCTTGTTTGGAACTCTTTTTCTCTTGGTATACACAGCTATCATGTGCATTAAATGATGACTAGAGTGTCTCATCATTTTGGAACTGGTAGTTAGAGATAATCTGATAAGACTTTATAGGATTAATTTCTTCTTCTGACATAAAACAGACTACCGTGGAGTCAGGGATTCCCCAGTGTATCTTAATCAGTGTCAACTTTTATTTTATGTTACAGGAGATAAGAAACATTATGTATTTTTGCTCTCAAAATCTGAGTATATAAAAGACATTTTAATACATATTGAGTGGCAGCCTTAGATTATTCCGTTGAAAGAACAAATACAATATTGCATCTATTATTGTGATATTATTTTAAAAAATCAGGAAAAACATCAGATATAACAATTGATCATCATTAGAAGATACTTGGCTCATAGATTTTGCTTATTTAAAAAACTGAATGCGATAAGCAGGTGGTTCGACTTCTACAATTTCAGTATCTAGGTCTCCTATCTACCTCGTATGTAGAATCTTTCTTTATCTGGAATCAGGCTGAAACAGAGCTTCCTTCCTATTGCAGTAGCTGGCTCATTGCTTGTACATGTTAGGCTTGGAAATGTTACGGTAACAACATTAACGGGATAATCATAACAATTAGTGGTAATAATGAAATAAACATATTGGATGCTGGAAAATAATCATTAATGCACGTGAAAGAGAATGGATGCTGACATAGCTCGGCTGTCGTAATATTTTATTTTGGTTGTAGAAAGATAGTCTGTTACAATAAATTACATTTATGAAATGATACATTCCACAGTAAGTGGATAATTAGCTTGGTGCAACATTCTTATATAAACACAGTAGTTTCTAAAAACGATTTCCTTGGAAATTCGTATAAAATACAATTTGGTATTTTTGAAAACAGTGCAAACCAAGTCCCAGCCCTTCTTTAATTAAAAAAAAACAAACAAACAAAACACAATATTACATTTTCTGAAGCCACCAATGTACTATTGCCTGTGGAAATGTTTTTATTATACAGTAACACAGAAATATATAATCCCAGAAACATAGCTGCAACAAGATATTTTGAACCACAATTCCCTGTTCTAAAGTCATAGTTTATTCAGTATTAAATGGAAAACTCAATTGGGATCTCCTGTTAACATCGGTGTGTTTTCATCGGTAACTATGGCTGCCATTAATTCTACTTTAAGTAATTATTAATCCCCTTGTTCAAAACTCTGGTCATTTGCCATTGATCATCTAAATTCTATTCCAAAAAAGCATGAGGTTTTAAGCAAGCGCAAAAAGCACCCTGCCAGGGGCAAGTCCATTCACTAAGGTTTAAATTGGTCAAGTTGCAGGGGTAAGTCAACTGACTTAACTTGAAAACGCTTGCCAAATCCAACTTTAACAGCTACGCGTTGATTCACATATAACCAGTTCGCTGGCGAGCCAAGTACTGGTGAGTTAGACGCTGTAAGCCGGTGGTTGAGTTTGCCACCACCAGTTTGAGAAGTCTGTGGAGACTGTCAGCCAAGGAGACCATGAGAGTAGACAGTCAAGCTTGACTACATGGATGTCAGGTAAGTCAGTAGTCAGCTTTGATGGCTGCATTGGTGTAGAGATAGCTGCACAAAACACTTTAAAGTTCATTGTAGAATACAGGTTGGTAATATACTGATTAACGTATTCCATACCGCGTACATGCTTTTCCCTTCCACAACATTTACAAAAACATAAAACCATTACAATGTTGTGAATATAGTTTTTTCAACAACAAGGGAAAATAATGCATTTTCTCTGCTTTTTGGCTTCACTAATGTTCTATCAGGAAGTGTATCTCTCTGATGTGATAAGAGGTATGATTTTAGAGTAGTTTTCTTGTTGATTGAGGTTGCGCGGAACCAGATGTGGTCATTGAATAATTTATGTAGCATTTCTCAGGAAGGCTGCTTACAGATGAAGTGAGGATGGACACCCTCTTACAGCAGAATAAACACCGCGTCGGAAGGAATGTAAACAGGACTTCACATTTAAAACCTGCAGGCAGATGGGTTTACTCTACGGATATTCATCCATCATTTCCAACTGGAATGCACTCACAGAAAGAAACTTTTGCAACCTGTGTGCTCTGTCCTTATAAACATTTTATGATTTCAAGAGAAATTATATATCATTCTGAACCCTATTCTCTAAGTAGCTTAAAATCCTTTTTTTTTTACATATTATTAATCAACTGGTTTAGAGATTATCCCTTAGGATATTGCTGTTTGTTGTTGTTGTAAGTGGATGGTATGGCCCTTATTATTTGGGTGAAGAAATCCTCATTTTAATTTAAGGCGCTGTAAGATTTTCAGTCTTTCTTTACATTGTAAATGCTTCAGGGCACAAAACATACTGTAATACCTTAAAAAATACCTAACTTGAAAGCATTATTGGTGTAGAATAGGTACTAGGCAGCATGTATTTAGGAAACAGGTGTGTGGGTGCTTTTTGAATACTTTTTATACATGCTACTATACAAAATTGAGGGCATTTATGTCAAACTATTTCCTAGCTCATAATTAAGATGAAGGTTAATCCACAGTGGCTACTGAATGGAAACAAATCTATAAATCATGATAAAAGTTGATATGATCCAATGGTTTATCTGTCCGTGGGACAAGAGGAGTAGCTACTCACAAAGTAAAACAAAACCACTTGAGCCACTCAGAGGCAATGACCTCTGACTTCACAAACCCCACGCTGGCATCACATACTTTTTGTGGCTGTCTCAGGGACATTGTTTCTCCAGTTCCCTAGTTAAGGCTCTGCTGTCTGCACATCTATATACAAAAAAAAATACTTAACAGAAAAGCCCCAAGTATATCACATTTAACTGTGCTTGTAATTTCTCCTGGAAGGCTATTTGCCGTACAAAATCAGCTTGCAAATGGTACTTCCACCCTTGGTGGTTGGCAACACTAGGTAGGGTATTTGTGCGACACAGAGAATTCCCCAAGCTGTATGAGTTGAGGCTAAGTTGCAGTAACACTATAGATAAAGGCCCGGGCATAGTGAAAGTATCTTCTTAGAAAAGCAGTTTTTATGGCTTGTACATATCCGTTAGAAATCTAACGTGCAACATACTTAATTTCCCCAGGAAACCTACCAGAATTTTTTTTAGGACAAATTCTTCCAATGACGCCACTTGTGGACTGCATGTTAAGAGCACTCCTTCTATGTCTGCACAGTGACCGCTTGACTGCATAACGATCATAGACTCATGTGAATGTATTTTTTAGGTTAACTTGGAAGGGAAGTTCATAAAAGGATACAGCGTGCCAGATATTTTTACCCAGATTTGGCATTTAAGCAGCTAATCATTTTACTTCTTAATACTGGTCTTGAGTGCTCCTTTATTATTCATCTACCCCTGAGACTAATATATACAATTCCTTGGGGGGGGGAAACCAAACAATAGTTTGGCTTAACAGTGATCCAGTACCATGTTATATTTCTTGCTTTCAGGAAAATACTGCGTAAAATTAAAACACATTAACAATACAAGTGCAACATTTTTTAAATGGCTGTTCAGCAAGTAAACAATAAAGGTTATTCCAATGTTAACCTCTTAATGACAAAGCCCGCACATGTACGGGCTCAAAATGCATTGTTTTCAATGGGTTTAGGGGCCGCCCATTGTCCTTAAGGGGTTAAACATCAGTCATTCAGATCATCATATAGTGCTTATTGCACAATACATCAACATTCATATACGCAACATCCTCACAGACCTATATTGTCCACTAACGGTAACAGACAGAGTCCATAGATTGAGGATAAAGCCCTACCCAGAAAGCTTACATGTTTCATTACGTAAGAAAATAGATCAAGCTCGCAATCCAATACAGATCCCACAGTTTTCTCCATTATTTTACCAAAGCTCTGAAAATACATACAGTTCTAGATAATGTAATGGATTTGGTTAGTCTATGATGAAGCGTAGGCTGGTTTTCTCTGTCTCCTTCACTGCCAAAAGATTTAATAACCAATGACAGGAGGTGCTCATCGTTCTTCAGTCTACCTCTTTTTGGCTTTTTTATCCACCGTGTCTGCCTGCACAGAAAGCATTACATTGTGTCCTAATTCTCATTGCTATTCTGCTTCCGGAGTTCCTGGAACACATCACAATTCGCCTGTAAACTTCCAGACTTCTTTCTATTGACTTCTTGCGCCATACTTGTTAGGGACTGTTTCCGAAAAGTAGAAATTCTCCTTCGAAAGTTTTCTCCCGAGAAGAAGTACAGTAGTGGGTCAAAGCAACAGTTGGCGGCTGCAAGGGACAGAGTGATGACGACACTCTTTTGTGCTGTTAGCTTCTCTTCACATGTCTTACTTTCCTGGATGAAATGAAGATGGACTGTACGCTGGATATGATACGGCATAAAACTTAGAAAGAACACAGCCATAACAATAATAATCATTCTAATGGCCTTCTTCCGGGATGCTATTTGTTTTTGCATAGAGTTTTTCATCAATGTTCTTATAATCAGGGTATAACAAACCAATATTATTGTAAATGGGATGACAAAGCCAACGATCAAGGAAAAATAGTTGAGAGCAATCAAATTTTGGGGATTCCGGGGAGGCTCGAAACATTTGGTCTTATTGTCAGATTTATCGAAAGAAGATCCAGTCATAAGAAATGGGGAACTTGTTACAGTGACAAAAATCCATATTGCAGCGCAAGTCCACTTGGCTTTTCTCTCCGACACATACTTAAGGCTTTTTACTGGAAAGACAATGGCCAAAAACCGTGTGACGCTCATTGCAGTCAAAATGAAGATACTGCAATACAAGTTGACATAAAAAACATAGGAGCTAATCCGGCACAGAAAGTCCCCAAAGTACCATCTTCCCTTGTGGACATAATACACCACTCGCAAAGGAAGGGTAAAAATAAAGAGTAGATCTGAGATGGCAAGGTTTAACATGTAGATGTGAAAGGCTGTTCTCTGTCTGTAGGTCTTCAGAAGGACAAACAGAGCAAAGCTATTCCCAATAAGTCCAAACAGGGTGAACATGGAATAGGCTGTGGAGTAAACTTGGTTCCGGAAGTCATTAATGCTGCAGGTTGTGTTTAGAGAAGAATGTGTTGCATTCAACATGATTTCTTTCTTGGACTATAACATTGAAATCTACAAATATAAACGAGAAAAAAATGAATTGTTTATTAAGATTAATTAAGAAACAGCTGCCGCAGCCTCCTGTATTCTGCATTATGTAGGCCATATCATAAAGATAAAATGGTCTAAAAGTAAATTTCTTGGCTGCTGGGGACCTGACGACTTCATAAAGATTTAAACTATGCACACGCATGACATATAATCTATATGTTTGGCAGCATTGTGGCTAGATTAAATATGTATATTTACATTAAACGTGTTGGCAATACATGAGGCATACCTTCCCTCATATTGTCTTGGCCCCATGGAAAGGGGTTTCCCCAATGTGGCTTATTATTCATAGTACCTAGAAGTGGGACGCCATTTAATTCTAGTGACCTAGGTCAAACAAGTGCTGGCATTCTATACATATAAACATTTATGACATTTTGTAATTCACATCAATTGTGTGTTTTAATGAATAACCAAAGCGTAGACCTATTACTCCACTTACGGTAAAATGATCAAGTACATAAATTCGACATAAACACATCCCAACCAACCATCTCAATAAATATCTTCTTGTTCTATATGAAAAATGTAACTTCTCAGCAGTAAATGTTACGTAAGCAGTTATAGCAAGATATGTTTTACTTTATTAAGATTAAGAGTTATATTGTGTGATTATATTGTATGAAACAAGATACCAAAGAAATATAGCAAGGGCTGATGATAAATCCTGATACCAGTAAATGACACATTTTTGTTCTAGGAAGGGAAGACAGTGGTGTGGCCATCACTAAAACTGAAAATGGGTTCTCGAATGTTTTCAGGAACTCTTCTACAATGTAGCTCATCCGTTTCAATCACCTTTTTTTTGGCTACTCAGCATGTTGGAGATGATCATACCCAGAAACCTGGTATACCCAGAAGCCACCCTCCTCTGCTAGTCGCAGTTAAGGAGTATTGGGCAGGAAGTCAGAGGAAATTGCCACAGCTTGAGCCATTTCCACCCATACAGCGGCTAGCATCTGCCTTACTATGGTAAGATACTCAGTTTGTAGCAGAACAAGATGTGCCGCTTACTGTGTTTAGATCAGGGGTTCTCAAACTGCGGCCCTCCAGCTGCTGCAGGATTACATCTCCCATAATGCTCCTTCAGCTAAGGGGCTGGCTGAGGAGTATGGGAGATGTAGTCCTGCAGCAGCTGGAGGGCCGCAGTTTGAGAACCCCTGGTTTAGATGATTCATGGATAGCTGCAAAATCCATAGTAAAAATATTGGTTTAGCGCGTACTCCAATTCTATTTTTTCTATATTTGTGTGAATGTGCTTGGAAATCACAAGCAATCTAATCTATACTGTCGACCATTTAATCTTTTTTATTCCGATCTTTTTTTAAAATTGCTAATATTATTGTTTCTTTCTTTTTTATAACCCTGCCTAGCTTTATAATCAACCATGGTGCGGCTTTCTACTTTGTACCCATGCCAATATCAGTCCAGTTTAGTGTGTGTTAACACTGTATCTTTTGGAATCTCATTCTTCACCATCTGTTATTCTTACTGTCCTAGCTCGCTGGATATATTTTCCTGAAGGCTTTCTTGTACAGGACTCGTGAGCTTCCCGAGAAATAAGCCATTGTTGTTTTTTTTGTTAAGCAATGTAGTGAAATATATTTGACAGCAGAATTTACAGAAGCTGTAAACATTTCAATTAAACAGCTGACAGTGTTTCTGAAAAGTACATTTCTGTGCATAGCGTCACAATGTAAACAAAAGCTATAAATACAAATCACCGTTATCACTATTAATACAAACCTCGCCTTCATCCACAATAACTAAACAAAACTTTATGATCTTTATTCGGTGACGTTCGCTCAGGGATTTCTGGAAATGTTGTTTTGGGTCAGGCTTAGGGTGTACCAAAACTAAATTTATCATTTGCTCATCTACTCCAAGTCGAACACGGTTATAAGTTAATGAAGCATTGGAAAGATCACCAGTCCATTTTGAACACCTTGTCCATTATCCTGTCTCTTTTCACCTGCTGGTCCTTAGCACTAAGCTTTCACCATATGCTACAGAATAAGATGTTCACTCCTCACCCTTCGATCTCATCTCCAGATACTCTCCTAAAGGCTCTCTTTATTCTGCGCAAAACTTGTCACTATTATCATTTCTTCCCATCTGCATTTCCAGGTTTTCCCCTGTGTTCTACTTATTTCGCCATCACACTGGGAATTCCCTACCTCCTACTTATTCTAACCTTTTATGTTCACAGAAAAGCTACTTGTATACAGAATAGAATTTTAATACCCATAAAAAAGAAATAATTAAATAATCTTCACTCAAGCTGTCCTCCACCTTCTGTTTGATTGCACTCATCCTCTTAGGAGAAGGGTACTCTTCTTCTTCAATGCCAGAATGTGTGTTCATTATATATCACTTGGTGATTTGAATGTTTTGAGTTTTTTTTAGACAAAATATAGTCCATTTGGACCACCTTATCTATGCAGAGCATAATAAAATTGCTATTTTTTTAAAAAATATATATTTTTTACATTTTACGGAGAGCATTGTCTGATATATTTTAAAATGGAAATCTACATTTAATCTGCTATCTTCAATCTTCTCTGCAGACATAACCAGGCGGGCAACTTGGAGGATTGGGGATAGGACGTCACCAGACGCTCCGCCATATTGCCCTGAGTTCAAGTTCAAAATGAGGGAGCTTTGGTGACGTCCTCTCCCCCGATTGGACAGTGTTGGAGACGACATCACCGTGATCGCTGTCATTTTCGTGAAAGTTCCTGCCGGGTTATGTCCATGGATGAACATAGCAGATTGAAGATATAAGAAAGAAGAAAAGAGGTGCTACTGGAACTGAGTTACATGGTAAACATAGACTATATATAGTTACAGTAAAAATGTACATGTAACACAATGTTACATGTTTTCTTGATATGTTGACAACGATCACAGTCAAGATATAACTGTTGCCTAGTAGCTATAGTCTCTGGAAATTACCCAAAAACTTCAAATTACAGCAGCCGGGGGGGGAGGGGAATTGCTCCATATCCCTTTTTGAGAGAGCCCTAGCTCTCACATGTAGTAAAGCAATGCTTCCACCCTAGTCTGTCTGTTGATAAAGAGTATGTTTTTCAGAGCAATATTTTTTGCTCTAATTCCTGTGCATTGAGGAGCAGAATTTGTAGTTGACTGACTTTTCACAATCAGGAAGCATTTCATCTTAGGTATCATCTACACATTTGTCCACCTGTATTCCTTCAGCAGAAGCAGTAGCGGTTAATACAGACAGGAGATTTAAGCATGCATTGGATAGGAATAACGCCATGATGAATAAAAGACAGGACCAAATAAGGTTTGAGATTTTCACAGCAGAAAAAAGAGGCAGACTAGATGGGTCGGATGGTTCACATCTGCTGTGAAATTCTATGGTTTTTCGCCCTTGATACATTTCATCTTCTGTTGCTAACTACTTTTCAAACTATTTTCTCTGCAATGTTCATGACCCGAGCCTGGTCTCCTCTGTCATTACCATCTCTCTCTCCTATATTAGTTTCCAGGATTCCAATGGAATGCTGTACCCCACCCTAGGACGCTCCCTTAACTTAATGACCTTATTCAGAAATGTCTACCAGCAACTATTTCTTGCATATGTTATCCTAAATGCTTTATTCTTTTCTTATTTATTCCTACTATGCATTTTTACACACACACACACACACACACTGATCTAATAGTGCCCCACCATATCCCAGAAACTATCCCCCTAAAGGATGCTCTTAAGACCTCAGCTACCTTTGACATTTACTCATATAACATAAAGCTCAGGATTTCACCCTGCATCTATTAAGATCACAGCTTAGACTCCAGTTCTGTGTTGGGAGAAATGGAGCTTGGTCCTGCCCATCTTCTGTCCGCCACCTATTTCTTCAGAATCTTTAGGGCCATCTGCACCCATGCCATCAAATCCTCTTAACAGCATCTTCACACGTTCTGTGCTTCCTACAAGGAGCAATAGACGGAGAGCTCCAGAGGCCAGTCCTGGGAAGTTCCCGTCTAGAGCCATGTAAATCTCATGATCAGAAGCGAAGAATTAACTCAATAAAGTATTAGTTTGTAGTTCCCAGAAGAGAATTGTGATGTGAAAGGGTTAATGGTGTGATGAAGGCATGCAGATGTGAGGCTAAATTGTTAAGGAAAGGGTTAATGAAAAATATGCATTTTTTTAAAAAAGTTATTGTCTACACAAGTAGAAGCAGGAACTTTATATGAAAACGGTGAGCCAATATAAAAATGTTCCTGTACCAAACATGTCCTTGAACCTGATATGTAAGTGAGCCTTGAGAACCCTGCCTTTTGTCGACTGATAGGATAGGGAGTGCAGTATGGGAATCCTGTTTTTTTATTGAACCAAAACATTTCTAAACAATAGCTTATGAGCATGATCACGTCCACGGTTTAATTCCACAGACTTTCACTGATTACTAAAGGTATAAAAGGCAGTGCTTTTCAGCAATGGGAGAGAGCTTTCACCATATGCTACAGAATAAGATGTTCACTCCTCACCCTTCGATCTCATCTCCAGATACTCTCCTAAAGGCTCTCTTTATTCTGCGCAAAACTTGTCACTATTATCATTTCTTCCCATCTGCATTTCCAGGTTTTCCCCTGTGTTCTACTTATTTCGCCATCACACTGGGAATTCCCTACCTCCTACTTATTCTAACCTTTTATGTTCACAGAAAAGCTACTTGTATACAGAATAGAATTTTAATACCCATAAAAAAGAAATAATTAAATAATCTTCACTCAAGCTGTCCTCCACCTTCTGTTTGATTGCACTCATCCTCTTAGGAGAAGGGTACTCTTCTTCTTCAATGCCAGAATGTGTGTTCATTATATATCACTTGGTGATTTGAATGTTTTGAGTTTTTTTTAGACAAAATATAGTCCATTTGGACCACCTTATCTATGCAGAGCATAATAAAATTGCTATTTTTTTTTAAAATATATATTTTTTACATTTTACGGAGAGCATTGTCTGATATATTTTAAAATGGAAATCTACATTTAATCTGCTATCTTCAATCTTCTCTGCAGACATAACCAGGCGGGCAACTTGGAGGATTGGGGATAGGACGTCACCAGACGCTCCGCCATATTGCCCTGAGTTCAAGTTCAAAATGAGGGAGCTTTGGTGACGTCCTCTCCCCCGATTGGACAGTGTTGGAGACGACATCACCGTGATCGCTGTCATTTTCGTGAAAGTTCCTGCCGGGTTATGTCCATGGATGAACATAGCAGATTGAAGATATAAGAAAGAAGAAAAGAGGTGCTACTGGAACTGAGTTACATGGTAAACATAGACTATAATATGAATTAGTTACAGTAAAAATGTACATGTAACACAATGTTACATGTTTTCTTGATATGTTGACAACGATCACAGTCAAGATATAACTGTTGCCTAGTAGCTATAGTCTCTGGAAATTACCCAAAAACTTCAAATTACAGCAGCCGGGGGGGGAGGGGAATTGCTCCATATCCCTTTTTGAGAGAGCCCTAGCTCTCACATGTAGTAAAGCAATGCTTCCACCCTAGTCTGTCTGTTGATAAAGAGTATGTTTTTCAGAGCAATATTTTTTGCTCTAATTCCTGTGCATTGAGGAGCAGAATTTGTGGCTGACTGACTTTTCACACTCAGGAAGCACTTTATCTTAGGTATCATCTACACATTTGTCCACCTGTATTCCTTCAGCAGAAGCAGTAGCGGTTAATACAGACAGGAGATTTAAGCATGCATTGGATAGGAATAACGCCATGATGAATAAAAGACAGGACCAAATAAGGTTTGAGATTTTCACAGCAGAAAAAAGAGGCAGACTAGATGGGTCGGATGGTTCACATCTGCTGTGAAATTCTATGGTTTTTCGCCCTTGATACATTTCATCTTCTGTTGCTAACTACTTTTCAAACTATTTTCTCTGCAATGTTCATGACCCGAGCCTGGTCTCCTCTGTCATTACCATCTCTCTCTCCTATATTAGTTTCCAGGATTCCAATGGAATGCTGTACCCCACCCTAGGACGCTCCCTTAACTTAATGACCTTATTCAGAAATGTCTACCAGCAACTATTTCTTGCATATGTTATCCTAAATGCTTTATTCTTTTCTTATTTATTCCTACTATGCATTTTTACACACACACACACACACACACACACTGATCTAATAGTACCCCACCATATCCCAGAAACTATCCCCCTAAAGGATGCTCTTAAGACCTCAGCTACCCTTGACATTTACTCATATAACATAAAGCTCAGGATTTCACCCTGCATCTATTAAGATCACAGCTTAGACTCCAGTTCTGTGTTGGGAGAAATGGAGCTTGGTCCTGCCCATCTTCTGTCCGCCACCTATTTCTTCAGAATCTTTAGGGCCATCTGCACCCATGCCATCAAATCCTCTTAACAGCATCTTCACACGTTCTGTGCTTCCTACAAGGAGCAATAGACGGAGAGCTCCAGAGGCCAGTCCTGGGAAGTTCCCGTCTAGAGCCATATAAATCTCATGATCAGAAGCGAAGAATTAACTCAATAAAGTATTAGTTTGTAGTTCCCAGAAGAGAGTTGTGGTGTGAAAGGGTTAATGGTGTGATGAAGGCATGCAGATGTGAGGCTAAATTGTTAAGGAAAGGGTTAATGAAAAATATGCATTTTTAAAAAAAGTTATTGTCTACACAAGTAGAAGCAGGAACTTTATATGAAAATGGTGAGCCAATATAAAAATGTTCCTGTACCAAACATGTCCTTGAACCTGATATGTAAGCGAGCCTTGAGAACCCTGTCTTTTGTCGACTGATAGGATAGGGAGTGCAGTATGGGAATCCTGTTTTTTTTTATTGAACCAAAACATTTCTAAACAATAGCTTATGAGCATGATCACGTCCACGGTTTAATTCCACAGACTTTCACTTATTACTAAAGGTATAAAAGGCAGTGCTTTTCAGCAACGGGAGAGAGCTTGCCATGGATCAGAGCCTGACGCCTTCCAGCCCCTCTCGCATTGTGAAGCACTACTCCGTGCTGTGTTATGTTATTCTAATTTAAAGGAGCACTCTGGTCATCATATGGAATTAGCTCTCTGTTCTCAACCCTCAGCCTCTTGGCTTGCAAGTGCACATGGGTGCCAAAATCACTGGCAGTCAGGGGAGGGCTGGCACCTTAACATTCACACTGCTATACATATTAAAACACACTCATATGTATGCTAACACGTGTTAACACACACTCATGCTAACACAAATGTATACATATACACTCATGCTAACACACACTTATGCATATGTACTCATGTTAGCATGCACACAGACATGATCGTGATAACACATACACAGGCATGATCATGATAACACATGCTAACACACACTTTCTCTACCACACACACTTACTAACACACTTATACACAAACTCTAACATACATAAATACATACGTACTCACACCTTTCCTCCCTTCTCCCTTCCTCCACTCACCTCATTACTTTCTTGGAGGCTTCTTTCACCGCAGGGTCACATTACATTACCCTGCCTCTGAGAGTGGGCCAGTCCAAGAAAAAACGTCCCTTTTATAAGAATTTTGAATTAGCACAGAAGACATTAATCTTGCTGTCCGCCCGCCCCTGGTAATATTCTAAATAGTTGTATGATTTATCTGCCATTACTAAGTACTGTGGAACATATTTTCACTTTATAAATATAATGCTAATGATAACTCATTTTTCAAGCCCAGTTGTATTGCTTAGTATTGTTTGTTAGCAGCTGGTCTTTGTAAGTATCATTTAATGTCCCGCTGCCATGAAAGCAGGCAGGATGTTTGAAAGAAGGACCATGGGAAAAAAGTATTTATAAACTTGTGGATAAAGTCCAGCGCTGCATACAGTAATGTAGGTCGGCATTGACAAAACTTGGCTTTACATCCTTTTGTGCCAATTTTTAATTAATTTTTATTTATCTGCAAACGTGGAGGCTGCCCTTGGTGTCAGTCGTGATGTTTTGGGCGCAAGGCCAGATTAAGGACCCTGGAGATGCTGGGAGAGAGAGCTGTGAAGAGTGAGGAGATCTCATGTGGTTCTGTTTTGATGAAACTATCCTTCAAAGTCGGCAGCCGACACTAACTAAACATCCCCCCAGAGAAGGATTTGCTGAGATTGGCGAGAAAACAGAAGAAGCAGGGACTGCACCTGTTTCAGACAGCAGTCTAGTATCGTCAGCACTGAAAGAGAGCAGCACTAGCTGGAGAGACATGATCCATTCCCAGCCAGGGTTAGGGGGCTGCAAAGAAGCAGTGAGATCCAAAGCCCGCTGCTCCTTGAAAGGTCACAGATGGATATGAGTAGCAAGTATTTCCAAGCACTACCCCTTCCACACTAGGCATAAAATACACTACCATTTCCCTAGAGAATTTTTGGGTATGTCCCGTCCAGGTTGTGGATTTCTTTGGGGAGGGAAATACATCTAGTTCAGGTGCGTATAATTGTGGTTTGAGTTTATGTTGTGTTGTTATTGCTAACGTTTGATTGCCTTTATTATCGTATATTTTCACAAGGAGATAAAACTTACTCCAGTTTATTTTATATTTATAACTGTTCATTGTATGTTATGTCCTATGTGGGCACTCTGTCTTACATCCCTATTAGACAGCCATCCAGGTGAAGGCTTTGCCAATCTCCCCCGACCTCCTGGAACAGCAGAGGCACAGGATTTACCTGTCGCAGCGTCCAGTTGAGAGGTAACCATGGAGGAGTTAAGTGACTGGTGAGGTGGTTATATTAGTTAACCGCAATACAAAATACCATACAGCCGTTGTGCTGTTATAAAAAATACATTACAATAAACGTTTCTTCATTGGAAACAATATATTCTTCTACTAAAATTTGACTGCCTATTCCATTTTAGGGGCCATAAGCTATACTGGTCCCCCCTCCCGCTTTACTGTGGTTTTGTGAGGGATAGACTAATTTCACCATTGAGTTTTTTTAACTTTATAAATAAAATGATTATTTTAGCTCTTTAGTTTGTCAATTAGTTTATGAATATGGCTTCTTGCTACCGTGAAGAACGATGCTGTGGGGTGGGGGTGGATGATTAAGATGCCTGCATGCTTCCAGCGGATCTATTCTGAGATCAACTACTGTAGCTAGCAGGCTGCTAAGAAAGCCCGATCCCTGCTACCATACATGTATCATGAATTGTAGCATCATTGGTTCCAAAAAATAAAATAAAATAAATAAAATATACAATAATTTTATAAAAGCAGGTGCAACAGGGGTATTATTATGTACATTTTCTACTTATTTTTCAGCATGATTATAGAATATAATCCCTTCTTATGTGTACTTAAAATTATTATGTACTGTCACCTACATGGTCTCTGTGTGCAATCTACATGGATGTAGAATTATATATATATATATATATATATATATATATATATATATATAGGATGAATTTAGTAAGGGGAACTTAAAAGAAAATTATTTATTTGCAGTGGGGAAGTAATACATTTTCTTGGGTGCTTTTCTCACTATATCATGTGATCGGATGCATGGTTTGCTTTAACCTAGACATCCATGAATATCGTAACTTGCTCTGAATATATAAATATATAGATTTGCCTTGGTAAAGTAAAGACTAATTGTCCCAGTCTCCCAAGAGGAAAAAATGTACTTAAATGGTAAAATATATTGTGGCTTGAAAAGTGTGCTGGAACTCAAAATCTTAAAACATTTTAACACGTTATAACAAATCAGGAAATGCCATGTGAATTCCAGACAAATGAAATAACAGAAAATAATTTCCAACATAGACAAAGGCCATTCCGATGAGTCTATAAAAAGCATTTATTCGTAATTTGCTCTTTTTTTAATCATTACTAGTTTTATTTTACTAGATTTCAGCCACACAACCAAATTCTGTTTTTGTTCCCTTAATTTGTACATCTCCTATCTTGGAAATGTTATAGAAACTTACAGAAAAGAAGCAAAAAAAAGAATGTAGAAAAATAGGTTACGGTATCCTTTTTGACGTACCTTTCAAAATCCTGGAAAATCCTCTTAGATGAGCACTGGTTTCATTGGCTTTTTTCTTTGGCTGTAAATGCAGAAAAATCTCTCACTAGCAAGTTCTATCTGTGTACAGCTGCAGGGAAATGAGCTCAGCTGTCTGTGAAAATGAATTAAATGTAGTGTCTCTGCAAGCACCTCCCACCTTTTACAAAGGTTGAACATCATTGGTTGGGCATGGGACACTTAGACTATACAGAAAATGTTGTCATCATCATCATCATCATCATCACTGGTTACTTAACGCTATGAAACATTATAACATTATGGCAATCTTAGCTATTAAATAGCTTACAAAAGCTTTTATTCAGTTTATATCTCTAAAGTGCAGGGCCAGACTGGGGATGACTGAGGGTCCCTGACACATTAAGGCCAGATAAAAAAGAAAAATTGGTTCTGCACTCAACTCCCAGGAAGCTGGGCGCTAGCAGGAAAAAAAGGGACAGCATAAACCCTCTTGAAGTTTCCGAACACAGAAAAGAATCCCAGCACTCTAAACAGCTTCCAATTCTTATGTTACTTTATCCTGAGAAAGCGAAACAAAAAAAGCAATGTTTCGGCCGAACAGGGCCTTTGTCAAGCACAAGGCCCTGACAAAGGCCCTGTTTGGCCGAAACGTTGCTTTTTTTGTTTTGCTTTCTCTGAATAAAGTAACCTGAGGATTGGAAGCTGTTTGGAATGCTGGGATTCTTTTCTGTCTTCGTATACATTAAGGCCAGAGACTGACTGCTGCATATGCATTTTTATTGTCACCCAGTATAGCAGCAGTATCAGTAAGTATGTGACCCTTCTGGCAAACTTGGCATATGACCAATGTGGCAGATGGCCAGTTCGGGCCTGGTTTGAGTGAACACAGGTTGTCAATCAAGGTGAAGAAAACCTGGACAGGACATCCAATCCACTGTAAGAGGCGCACGACCGCTTCCTGATTTAATCTGGCGCAAGCATCTCACACCAATGACGTCTCGGGCATTCCCACAGTGAAGAGGTGAGCAGTCAACCCCGCTGACTAACGCACCCTGCAAGTCAGTAGTATGTTGCATCTCACTCACTTCAGGGGATTTATGAGCGCCTCCTGGAGCATCTACAACTGCTTATATATAACTGTGAAGATTATTTTGTTTTATTAAAGGTATTTAATATTATATTGTTTTATTCACTCCCAACCCTTTGGCTGTGCTCTTTTGGAGTTTTCTGCGTTTTCTATTACGAAGAGTCCACTACTGCTTCAGATCTTGAATATCACACACTCGTACTTATGTGCTTGGGAAAGCCCTGTTTCATGTAAGAGTCTGTCCAGATTTTAATTACACACTATATTATTTTACACTTTGTTTTTATTTTATATTTGCTCTCTGCTTTTCCTCTGGTTGATCTACTTTTTGGAGGATTCATATTACTACATCATTATTGGTATTATATATATTTTTTGTCCCGCCGTCTCTAGAGCACACCCTCCTGTAGAGCACACTATCCTCCTCATTATATAAATTGACAGGTGTCACTACCCTCACCTACTCTTGCGTGGCCATCCACTGAAGGAGAAAGGAGGAGAAAAAACATATATGGCCCCTCAACCTCTGTCTGTATTGTGGCACACTTGGGCATAAAGTCCTTGACTGCATGGGCCAGCAATGAGCCTCAGAAGGTAAGCCACACGACTTGTCTATGGCTTTTGGACTTCCTAAACCCAACTCTCCTCAGCTCTCTGCATCTCGCTACAGTGGACTAAGAAACTGGTGGTGCATGCAGGTGCTTCATTGATGTGAAACTGTTAAATCCAACCCAAGTAATGGGTGGCAGCCCACTGTGGTCCATCCTGTTACTCATAAGACTGTTTCTTTACAGGCCACTACATTCCCCCACCATCATGAATGTTTTGTGTTTGCTGTTGTTACCTCATCTACTTATACCACGCTTCAATTACTGGGGTATACCCTTTGTCTGAACCTGAACACAAAGTACTAAATACATTGAAGACAACCTTGCTAAGGGTTTTATACTAGATTTGTGCATTCTGATTCATATCAATAGCAAATGTAACACTTTTTTAAAGCTATATTCAAGTTCAAATTATCTTGTGCATGTGGTGGGGAAAGTGGCGGTAGACTCACCAGCCCTTACTTGATTACTTAGTAGGTAGGATGCATGAGATATAATCAAGGGTAGTTGCACTACGCAAGCAGAATAAGATGCTACTTAGGACTCCCATTGCTCTTAGTAGCCCCTTACAGGTTGAAGTGAAAAGAACGATATAAGTTAGAAACAAGTACGTCATAGCGTAACGTTGCTGTCATGTAATGACTACACGTAATTTATTCCCTTCTGTGGATTTATAAACTGCCGGGCAACACATGTGCTGGTCAGCACGTAGCTCCTGCTCCAGCTCCACCATGGAAAGCAGAGCCACATCTGCAATTCATGCATGATAGAACTTGGTATGAGTCCAATATGCTTCATGAAATCTATTGTGGCCACAGAAAAATGTTAACTTTTTGTAAATATGTTGTAGATATGAAGAAACAGAGAACCTTCACATATAAAAGCCATGTCCCAGAATGAAACATATATATTTAAAGAAACCCACAGAACTAGATAAGAACAGGGTGCTCTCCGGAGCAGCACTCCACTATAGATTCATGAAAATAATGTGCCATTTTAACGCTTTAATGGATCTTCAGCACCAAAAATAAGCTAGATATTGTTAATAAAATATAAACGTGCCCAACATGCATTATCACATCATATGGCATAGTAATCCTTGGATTTCTAGAGGTCTGGCCCTCCCTGGGAGACCTGGACATTTTCAACAATGTGTGCATCCTTTGAATTAAATGGAATTCCTGGAAAAAATATTTCATTTTACCCACGACAATCTAAATATAGTTTTTATTTTTCTGCAGATGTTTGGATTTCATTGGAACCTGACATGAGGTGAACTTTGAATCATGGGGCAAGGCATGAAGTCTTAAGTCTGAGGAAGTCCAAACAATTACATATTTTCATACTATTTTATCTTATAAAATTACCACAACGCAAGATTCAGGGGCCTATTTGATAACATAAACTGAAAATTGGTAGTAACAAAAAAAAGTGTTTTATGACTCTTGATGATATATGATTTTTCCGTAAAAACCCCGTGATCAAACTGGTATAAAATGTCCAAAAAGCTTACATCAGGGGCAGGAGCACAAGCTCATCTTTTTGTTTAAATGAATAAAGAGGATGAGCTCCTTGTAACATACCCTGTGATGTTTCCAGGTTTCCATGGTGATAAATTAATACATCATATTAACAATTAATTTGGAAATGGAGAAATTAAGCTCAATTTCCAATGGCCTATATTCTAAAAACCTTTACAATAAAGCAGCCTCTTCTTTTTTATTGAGCTGCGTTTACCCAAAATGTGTATCAATAATCTGGTATGCAGCTATTCACAGCCACTATGATGTCATTATAATTGACACCTTCCCCTACTTAACTGTTTTGCCTTTTTTCCCCCCAGTTTTTCTTTAACTTTAATTTATTTAAAGAAAAGGCTATGGAATGGGTCTTTGAAAATACAATATTCTGGTTCCACTTAAGGGCTGAGCATTCAGCTGTGGTGCTTGGTTTGCACCCTGGCTCTTAGGACCAAACCAGACTCAAATGAAATTATTTCCAAATTTGAAGGGTAAGTGTGCAAGGAATGTCTACAAAGAAATAGAGGAAGTCCAGGCACTTCAACTCAGACAATGAACACTTAATACAGCGCACATTAATTGAGAAGCACTTGCTTTGCTTAAGTCTTCAGGAAGTCTGCTTACGAAAGTCCCACAAATTGATATTTTCAGCAGAAAACAGGAAACTAAAACATGCGAAACTTTTTTTCATGAAAACACAGAAGTATATATAAGTATTCAAGTCTATATATTCTAAAATTACAAATATAGGATTAGTTTTATAAGCAGGGGTAGGCAAGTTTTGGTAAACGGGCATGACACAGGGCTTGTGGAAGTCAACATTGCATATGGGACATTTAGTCAAATGTTCTTCACAAATGTTTATTGCTACCTACCCTTGTTTGTGAATCAAGTAGGAGCTATTAGAAGCAAGTTCTTGTCTTTTTTTCTCTATAATCTACTTTGCATGTACATATAAAGTGGTATGATGTTGGATTTTTGCAGGAATCAAGACAAAACAATTTCTTGCCCCATAAATAAATCCAAATGGAGGAGGAATTAAGACACAACTTAATACACTGCTCCGGGGAACACGGGGCCACTGATATGATATACAAAAACGGCCAAACAATCTGTCAAACGTGGTTGTGAACAAGTTTTGGTACTTATCTTTGTTTTATTTGAAACAGATGCTCTAAAGAAGAGAGCAAACGCTATTATCTTTCCTTTTTGAAGCAACCGACTTATTCCTGCCAAAGTACAAAATAGCTTAAATGTATCATTATAAAGATGAACGAAAAGGTTGGTTTCCTCAATACTGAAACACGTGGCCCTCTGTGTTGGCCAACAAGCTGGATTCTGAGATGTTTCTTCAAGATACTGATACACGTTGACACATGAACTAATAATCATGGAGAACCACTAAAGAACCAAAATATTACTATTCTTATTTAAAGAAACAATAATTTACAAAAGTGACACACTTGATTCATTAAGTTAACAGCTTTCCCAGCCTTCTCTTGCTCTGCTGTTCGTATCTCCAGTCTTAGAGTCAAATGTGATACATTTTTGGAACCAATATAAAAAAAAAATGTAAAGTCACACAAGCTGTTTATGTTGGAAAGTGTATAAGCTAGGTTCCAAGTGCTGGCAGCCCTGCGAAAAAAAATAAAACAACAAAATGCAACCTTTTACTTGAATATGTTTTATTTCAAAAGAAAATGAAAACACGGTTCTTATTCTGAGCTAAATTATTCCCAGTTTTTGAAGCATAAAAGTAGCATATTAAAAAGAACAGTGCCTGAATTAGAATATTTCCGGGAAATGCTACGTTATTGGGAATCCACTAGTCATTGCTAGGATGTATTCTATTTTTGTACCAATATGTAAAAAAGGATGAGTATTAGATAAACTAAAATCCAGTTCAGTGAGAATCCAGTTGTGGAAAGCAATGCTGCATGTTGTTTCGTTGTATAAAACAAATACAAATTCATAGTTATAAGAAGTCATAACATAGTTGAGGACTTTGTTCCTCGGAGGCACGCTTGGGTAGGACTGGATTGGGGATTATGAGGATGCCCTGGCATTTTAAGGCAGATGACTGCATATGACAGGCAGCATGTTACGTTTTTGAGCTTACTTAGTATGAGGTCGGGCATATCCACCCGATGGCCGCTCACATAAAGTAATGGCGGCCAGCCCAGTGTGCCAGATGGCCAGTCCAGGACTATGCTTGGGCGAAACTGGATATAAAATATGGGAAGGAAAACACTAGCTTTGTACGTAGTCACTTTACAAAACCTGCACTCAGATTCTTACTTTACGGGGGTAAATATTCAGCCACTCGTTGGGCTAAAGGGAAACCCTTTCCATTGTATATTTTAACATAATTAAATTCATTTATCCAAACCACTTATGGCTTGAACTTTTTTTCAGTATAATTGTTGGTTTAAATGGAGTATTTCACTTTATGGTTATAGTACAGCTTCCAGGAGCCCTCTCTAAGTGTGCCTGAGACAATCTACAATGATCAGCAACCCAACAGTAGGCGGAAAAAAAACATAATGGGGAGGAATTATCATGCGGGTCGTAAAAAAGATAAAGTGTGTTTTTTACCCACAATCAGTAAGTAACAATTAATACAATCATTTACCGCATAGAACTGTAAAGTAGAAGGGTATGGTAAAAGTATAAGATCAGCTTTAAGTAGTTTTTGCAGAGATTATTTTCATAACTATTGTGTGCCAACAACGTTCACAACAACAGTTTCATGACTGCTAGAACTTAAAAGACAAAAATAAATTGCTGTACATTAAGCAGGGCTGTATCCTGAATATTGTACAATATCCTGGCAATAAACTTCCTTCAAAGGCAGGGAACCAACTAAAAGGAAGGAAGCATGTGTTAAAAACAGAAAATAACCAGTATGCCAGGAATTATTTTTTTTCCCTGTTATATGTCACTTTAAAAAAATCTTACATTATGCCATGTGATGTGTGATGTGTGAGAACAATTTAATTTGTCTGTTTGTTGTAAAGTATTTCTTGTAACCCCAATAATAAAAGGACAATTATACATACCGTCCCCAGCAAGTATAACATTATAGCATACCATCAGGGAAAAAAATAGAATTATATTTCTAATTTCTAATTTGTTGTATTGATTCTTTTTTTCAGGTCTGTCATTCAGAAAATTGACCTATACATTTATGACAATTTCATTACTCTTATATTATTTTTATATGTTTAAACATGGGTCTAACACACATACACATTTTAACGGAATTATTTTTTTATTGACATATGTATATATTATGATTTTATGTTAGTATTCAAATGTTTTTATTATTTTGAGTGTATTTTTTTGTCTATATTTGGGAGAGACCTAATTAACGATATCATGATTGCATTCTATTGACTGCATTTATAGAGATTATTAGATAGGAAGTATAAATATATCACCCCTGCAGAGTAACTGCTTTTAATATTATTTAGTATTTATATGGGTTATATTTATATATATATATCTACAAATTCTGATCAATATTGCAAAATAATTTAAGGAGAAGTACTCTTATTATTCACTACTATCACTTTCACTGATTTTCTTGTGTTGCGAAACACTAGTCTTTGGTCACTATAATATACAGTTGAATTTAAACGTGTTATTGTGTTTATTTTATCCTTTTCTTATGAATTATTTATGAAGTATTACAAACGTACAGTATATGTAATTACCGGTAATTAGAACCTAGATCCTATGAGAATCTTGCTTCCCTTTACAGTAATAATATGATGTGATCAGAGGATGAGAACAGGAAGGATGTTCCTGTAATTGTAAAAAGAAATGTAAAAAATTCAAACATTTCTTCCTGACATTCAGTATTGTAATTATGGAAATATTAAGTAGTATTCCTGCAGTTTGTTAATGTTGGAAAGGTGCCTCGTGGTAACCAAAAAAAAGTATTTTGACTGGGACTATTTCGGCGAGCCTAAGGCTGGAACAGAAACATAATTATTTGCTTTCATCAAACAAAAAAAAAAAGGCTCAACTTGCAGCACCGATATCAAAGGACTACATATCATTATATCCCAAATCATTGACTTCTACTTGAACTGGGAAACTTTTAAGAGTATATTTTTGTTTTTTACATTTAAGGCACTTTTTTTTTGTTACTGCTGTTTATTTGGAAACTGTGAACTTGCACCTGAGCGGGGCAGTCTAGGTAAGACTTAAAGCGCCTTTGGACTTGGACTATTGGATTCAGGTTAGTTGAACGTGTATGATGTCTTCCCATGCTCCAACCACTTGGTTTGGTGGAAAAGTGTCTAGGAAGTCAATTTTATGTTAGATAAAGAGTCATGGCCTTCTCATAGCTCAATACTTATGGTCTGTGTGTGTAGGTAGAGGTACAAAAGGTATGACTATCAGGTATGTATCACTAAAATGATCATGATGAAGATATCCTGGAAATCTACATTAAATACATTGTGATACAATGTGAATGGCAAATTGGTTGAATTTGGTTCTTTATCAGAGTGTAATTTAGGAAGACCCCCCCCGAACCGCTAACTGGTTATCATGTTGATGGACATCTGACAAAGAATGTTGCTCCTTATGATCATTCCAAGCATTGTTCTGGGATCTATTCCCTGTTCTGTCAATGTCATAAAGATAAAAGCAACATTTCATGAAAACTATCTGCATGTGAAATATGACAGGCCTTGAGAGGATCCTTGTGGGAGTCTAAAGCTAATTTTAATAAGTATTCTTTTAAAGAAGACAAACGGATAGGTCTGGTTTCTGTGTTCACTTACTGCCAGAATAAGAAACAATGACTGAACATTTGTTAGAAAAAGGATATTTAAGTTTACAAGTCTTTATAAGCTATTTTACAGGGGGAACATTAGAAAATTATTAGGCTTATTAGAAATTTGACACAGTACCAAAGACACTTGGAGGTACAGAATGTGTGATGCAATGCTCTTTACTGGTTTAACCAAAGATACTTGGAGATACAGAATGCGTGATGTAATGTTCTTCACTGGTTTGGCCAAAGATAGTTGGAGGTACAGAATGCGTGATGTAATGTTCTTCATGGGTTTGGCCAAAGATAGTTGGAGGTACAGAATGCGTGATGCAATGTTCTTCATGGGTTTGGCCAAAGATACTTGAAGGTACAGAATGCGTGATGTAATGTTCTTCATGGGTTTGGCGAAAGATACTCAGAGGTCTAGAATGCATGATGCAATGTTCTTTACTGGTTTATTCAAAGATACTTGGAGGTGCAGAAGGCATGGTGCAACGTTCTTCACCAGTTTGGCTTTTGTAGCTTTTCCCTATTGTGCTACAGGCATCTCTGTTCTGATTTTTAAGATTATCTGCCCCAGCTCTGTAGAACACTTTTGGACTCTCCTCTTCCCAACAGCTGTTGAAGGTGTTTTCATTTGTTCCTTAAACATAATTCAATTACCGTAGATATATCTATCACAGATAAACAAATTACAACAATTTAACTACAGACTGCAATTGGGGGAAAAAAAAACCAAAACAGATATACTTGCAAAATCATTCAAGAGGAAGACCAATGGTGTCATTTTTTTCTCCTTGAGCATAAAGTCCAGTGCTGTATACAGTAATGTAGGATACCATTTAAAAAACCATGGTTATTTAATTTTGTTCCAATAATCTTCCTTTAGCTGCAGACCTGGAGGCTGCCATTGTTATCAGTCCTGCTTAACCACCACACTAAGATGATTCCTTATGGCAATGCTAATGAAGGCTCATCCTGCATAGACCATAGAACTATTTATCTATTTTACACTATATGGACAAACGTATTGGAAAACCTTCACCAACAGGGACTTATGACATTGTATTATAAATACATAGATGATAATATGTAGTTGGTATGTTACCTTCAGCATACCAAGACATTTGGGCAATGCTAAGTTTCCAACTTTGTGGGAACAGTTTAGGGAAGACCCTTTTCAATTCCAGCATGACCCCCAGCGCACAAAGCAAGGACCATAAAGACATGGCTAGGTAAGTTTGGTGTGGAAGAACTTAACCGACCGGCAGAGCCCTGACCTCAACTCCATCAAACACCTTTGGGATGGACTGGAACGGAGATTGCAAACCAGGGCTTGTCTTCCAACATCAGTGACTGGCCTCACAAATGCTCTACTTGATGAATATGCAAAAATATTCACAGAAACTCTCCAAAATCTCGTGGAAAGCTTTCCCAGAAGAGTGGAAGCTTTTATAGCTGCAAGGGGGGGGGGGCAACTGTCATAAAAGTCCATGTTGGTGTAATGGTAAGATGACCCAACACTTTTGTCCATATAGTATACAGATAACATAGTAGTTTTGTCTTTGATGCACAAAATCTGAAGTGCAGTTTCAGGTAAGCTAATTTAGAGCTAGCTCAACAAGCTACATTTCTTATTATCTTGCAATATTTTTATTTTTCCGCAGTGTCAGCCTGTGGGTTGCACATAAACATAAATCAACCACATAGACTTCACACTAGCTATCACACATATAGCTTGACTTAACGGTTATAACTATATTTTTTGCCCCCCCCTCCAATCATTTTCCAAAGCAATAACTATATGTTTCTAAGTAATGGGACATATATGGGAATTGGTATAGGTATAATGCCCAAACCCAAACTGGTAATCAGGCACTATGAGCTTTTGCCCATCAGCTCTTCCCGCTTAGCTTTACCTACACATGAGCTTATCCAGAAGGAAGTGATTTATTTGTTTACTGGCCCTTAGTTTACACTAAGAAGAGCTTCACCCCGAGACATTTGAAAATTTACAGGTTATATTAAAAGTTCCAGCATGTTATACAGATCTGGCCCCGAGTGACCAACTGTCTAGGGCACTTAGCTGGCAGGGCATGGCTTCTCAGCTTCTAGCAATCATTGGGTAATTTGTTTCTGGACTGCAACCGTTTGGAGTCATAGGTTTGTTGTTTCAGCCATCTATTGGACTTCCTTGTCAAGTTACTTAATTCAACGTTGCGCTGCTTCATATGAAGCCACTACACAGGAAGAATTCTTTAGCTATTGCAGTTGCTGGTTCCCCCTCAGCCAGCAATGTGGTTCACCACGAAAACCCCTAAAAAACAGTAGCATATCTACAGGGGAGGGGGCGAGCAGAGAGGCGACCTCCCCTGGCCAGTCTTCAGGGGAGTGCTGAGGCAGCTGCACGCTTGTGTTCTCCCCAAACAGCCTTGCTCATCGGGCACCCCCATGGGCAGTGCGCACCCAGGCACCATCTGCGTAGGAGGTGTCCGAGGAGCAGGGCTAGTTGGGATGATCACGATCCCCCTATAACTGGTCCAACATTAGATAGTGTGAAGTCTGTCACTTCAGACCTCACCTTCCGTGCTCCCTCATCACTACGCACTGGCAAATGATGCAGAGTGCCGGGTTGACAGAAGTAACGGGTGGAAGCAGAGGTTCCTCTCTGACAGCCGGTGAATGCCTGCACTATGCATTCAGACAACCTCCGCTTCCACCTGACATTTCTGCTGGGGCCACTATGATGGAGCACATGACCTTCCGGTGCTCAGTCATAGAAGCCCCGGCAGAAGCGCCAGGTAGCAGCAGAGGTTATCTACGCACATCATACAGACGTCCACTGGCTTCCCTCACCCGACACCAGGGAGTCTGAAGCACGGGGGACAAGTCTGGGGATGCACTGGTAAGTATAGGAGGGCAGAGTGGCATATCAGGGGGCAGAGTCGCATATAGGGGTAAAAGGCATATAAGAGAGGCAGATTGGCATATAGGAGATATAAGGCATATCCATACCTTAGTTACAAACCATACCTTACAAGGCTATATCATATGTCCATCCACCACTGTGCATAGGTTGGTGAAAAAAGTGGTCATTGTCTGTCTCCCTTGGGTAATAGAGGTCCTGTGGATCCAAGCTACATTACATTTTATTAATTCACATACAATCGTCCATCTTCCTGGGAAATGGATAGACTGTCAGAAAATGGAAAGGAAAAGTAATAGGTGTGTTAACTTGGTGTTAAGTGTGTGTTTGCCTTTTTTCCCATTGTTATGTGTTTGTGTATTAAATGATACCCTCAAGAGAACCCAGCTAAGACAAGTCCATAGGTAGTCAATCCCATCTCAATGATAACTTTCACCACAAGAAAATAGCATAAATTCATAATCTACACCCTTAATAAATCTTGCTGAGCAGTTTCCTGATACAAATACAACCTCATCAGTTGGTATCAGTGGCACGGGTGTTGTTTTTACTAAACTAGGAACTTCATGAAGGCTTTCAACCAACGTAACTGTGTGTGTTTCGGACTAGAAGATTTACACATTATGTACCTCATTGTCACAAGGCCAGTTACTCCACTGTGACATCAACCTTATATTGTTATTAACGTTGCTATCCCATGAATGTTAACATTGCCAAATTGTATACTGCACGATTGAAACATTTGTAAAGCAAAGTTAATAAAAAAAAAAAAAGAAAAGGAACAGAAAACACTTGATTTTCCTATTGGGGTCTAACCTTTATTTGTATATCAATCACATTCATTTACAAAATCAAAGCTACTTCTTTCTCTTCAGCCGTTTCATGAGCTTGAGTTTGGGTACCTTGGGTTTTTTACATTTCAGTTTCTTCAGTTTGCTGAATTTCATCATTTTTGGTTTCTTGAATTTCTTCAGTTTCAGGTGTTTCATTTTATCCTTCAGTTTGCTTTTCTTCATCTTTTGTTTAACGTATCTCTTCAGCTTTTTGGATTTTTTTTCCTTTACCTTCTCCTTATCTTTCTTTCTCTCCTCTCTGTCACTGATGTCATCTCCATTCGGTGTTGTTTCCTCACTTTCTTTGCGAAATAACTGACTGTAGCCTCCCTCTTGATCATCCTTTCTCCCATGTTCCATCAGATGTTGTAATGTGAAACACTGTTTTTTTATCCGCCTACTAAAATACAAAATTGTATTCAACAGATTAGTTCCATGTTTCATCTTCTTCCACACTTCACATGATTTCATAAACACTCTTTAATTCGCAAGCTGCATTAACGTGTTCCCTATAAAGTATCAGGGTTACCGGTGTGTTACCAAAAACAATTGTATTAAAGGAAAACTTCTTCTCAACAGACGGTTTTCCTCTTTTCTAAATTCTTCCCATGATGAATAAATAAAATAACAGTAATGGCCATATAAAGGTTTGAATGATTTCCGGTGGGATCGGCCGGGACTTGTGTATTTTAACTTGCTAATCGAAAATACAGTTTCACGGCAAAAATTAGCTATATGACCTATATAGTCTGCTGATCTTACTTTACCCATAAACCTTATTTGATAAATTAAATTATCCTAATTCAGAGTAATCTTGATGTTTTATTCTGGATATTGTTCTTTACTATTTGCATTTAAATAATACACGATTTACAGTTAGCATTAACAGATAAAAAAATCTAAGTAAAAACTTACTATACACAGAAATATATCAATAATCCGGCCACCAAAACAAAACTTCCTCCAACTACAATCCTGGAGAGCGTTGGCCAGTTTGGAATCACTGTAGAGAGAGCAGAGAAATTTGACGTAACAAGAAGAACGATTAGGAGCCTTCATAACAGTTATTTGCCCCCTTCCTCCCAGCAATGATAATAGAGAAATAATAGAATTGCTTTTGGAAAGATCTACAGGTTCCTTTAGTATTCCTTTCCAACGTTTTCAGTATGATTGGAATGATATTGTCAGTGATCACATATTCACTATATTCCGATGATATATTAAAGGCACAGCGAATGTGGCTATTGCCATGAATATTACATTTAAGGAAATTCTACAAACACTAATGTAAAAAGAAAATACATACCGGAATCAATCCATCTGATAATAAAAAAACGGTCATCCTTCTGTATTTTTGGTCCTTTATGAGAAACAGAAAAGATATAGCATGTATTCAGTGAAGGTAAATTTAATCAACCCTCTGCTTTGCGCTGTTAAAAGAAGTTAACCTAAAGCTCCTCTCTAATGACAGATATTGAAAAACCTCACATATGACACACATTATAAAATACACGGACTATGAAATAGTGGCTGTGTATAGTACATAGATAGGCAGATATATATTCCGTAGGAGTGATGTTAGCCTATAGCTGCTTGCTGGGTAACTAGCGTGGGCTATGAGCAGACTTATCATTAGTAAAGGAGCCAGCTTACACTTCTAAGCTAAGTAATGGATGCTCACGAAAAGCATTCATTATGCGATGGCTCAGTTCTGCTCAGCTTGCCCAAAGCTCAGTATGTAGGTAGAGGGATCTGTCTCAGCCCCAGATGGTTTGCAGCACCCACTGGCACCCCATCTACCTCCATGGCCCTACAGCTACTGTAAACATGAATTCACCCCAGATATATCCCTTATTACCTTCTGTAACTCTCCCTTCACCACTAGAACTCCCGGCGTCTATCCCATCATGTGGAAGCTTCCGATGTAGACGCCTCTCTGTCTCTGCAAATTAAACCAAACTGGTGTTAGAACAATTAGCATTATAACTTGGCCTGTCAAACATGACATTTATCCAGCGTTACAAAAACAACAGTGAACAATAATAACATAATAACAATATAGTCAGAGCTACTGCAACACTACCATCCAGGCGGTTATTAATGTTACAATGTACAATTTAAATGGGGTCGTTAACACATATATAAAAAATATACATATAACGCGGAGAGACAGACCAGGAGTTGAGAACCCTGTCTGTGAGCTTGCCATCTAGTTTAATGGTTCCTGGCAGGAATGGTGGGGTTTTGATGGAATTGCTCATGAGCTTACAATCTAAAGGAATAGTATGGGTAACCTAAGCAAAATGAGGGGTTAAAAGACGGAGTAGTAGTTCTCTTGTAGCAGTAATTAGGGGTAAGTGGTTTCAGGATGGAAAAGAGAATTTCCAGAAAAACATACATAATAAGACAAAACATGAGTACAATACAAAGCTAAAAATGTAAATGAAGAGAAACAGCAAAATGATATCAAAAGCAGCCAGGTTAGGATCCTCACTATGTCTATACAGAAGACACAACATGGAATGATGCAGGATTCCCTGTATGAGAGGGGCTAAAGAAATAAAGGAATGATGCCTGAGTTTGGGTCAAAAGGAGTAACAATCATTGCGCCTGTGAGTAATAACAAAAACACGGTAAACGTTTTCTAATACATGGTGCATCATGGGAATTCTGTACTTAAAAGTCTCCTAAACAAGGACAAGCCTCCATAGCGGTAAGAGTAAAAGGTGCGTTAAATATTCTCACGGTTAGACTTAATCTCATTTCTAAAAGATGTTTCTTTAGTAAAAGGTATCCTAGCTTATTGCGATAATTACCTTTCCCTGATCTGATGGGAAATGTCTCCGCACAAAGAACGCAAATGGCAATGAAAAGAGCTGCTCTGTAAAACATCTTGTCACTTTGAACGACTAGATAAACTGAGGGCTTCTTGTTATTGTGAACGGTTCTGCTGAGGGCCTGTGACATCACAACCTGAATGTGAAATCACATCTGCTTGATGCTCTGCTCGTGTTCGGTGATGTCAACGGGATAAAAAAGTGCATTTGTCACTCAGGCTGTCTATTCAAGAACAAAATGTATGTTTTTAAAACTGATGTCAATCCCAAATAATAAACAGTGGATATATGGTGTCCATAACAATCAAATCTAACAGAAACTCTGTAATGTGGCTATTACTATACTTATTGAGAAAAATACTGCATGAATTTACATTGAGTATTTAGTAGGGAAGGTTAATTCACTAAAGGTTTAGTGCAGTCAAGCTGGGGGGGGATTTGCAGAATATATTCATCTGTGGCAGCCAATTATCTCTGCACATTCTAATGCCAATTCAAAAACAGCAGCAGCTCTGGGATTTATTAACCCACAAGTTGCTGGAAAATGAAAACACTCAGGTACATGTAGCGGTGTCCATTTGAGTCAACTGACAACTTGGCTGTGAATCAATTCCATTACATGAATTGCAGCCTTGCAAGCTTTCTATTAGCAGGATGTGCCTAATAATTTGTCCCGGTGTGTTAAACCTCCAGCATTGCAACAGGTGTGCAACATTTTGATACACATTACCAAGCGCAATTACCGTATTTGCTGGAATATATGGCAAGGTTTTTCTCAGGTTTTGCTCTGAAAAATACCCCTCGTGTTATTTTCAATGTCAGGGACAAGTCTAGGGATGCATTGGTAAGTCTGGGGGGACCGAGTGGCATATAGGGGGGTATAAGGCTTACCTGGTGTGCAGAGCGGCAAATCGGGTGCTATAAGGCTGATCTGGGGGCAGCATGGCAAATCTGGAGGTAGATGTGCATAACTGGGGTTCAGGTTGGCGAATAAATGGAAATAAAAACAAGAAATGCATTTTTCTCAATCATGGTTTTTATTAAATATAAAAAAATACTAATCAGTGTAATCTTATAGTCAAGCAAATACGAGACATATGCGTTAGACATGAATTTGTAGCTACATAAGATGTACTTATCTCTCTGAAGAAAAAAAGTGAAATATGATTTCAAAATAACGGATGAACTGGCAGTTAGTTTTCAATCTTTAAAATTAGACCCTTCTGCCAATATACATTAATATTAGACCCTGATGCCAATAAACATATATATTACCCCCTGTTGAAAATATTTATTAATATTAGACCCTGCTGACAATATATAGATCAACAGAACACACAAACCCAGCATTACATTTATAGAGAGACTGGAAATCACATGTAAACTCAGCACTGATAGTATAGATGAAATAAACAGCTCATGGAAACAGCACTGCAGGTATTGATCAGCTTAATAAGCTGTATTGCAGGTATAAATAAATAATGTATGGAAACATAGCATAGCAGATATGGATCACACAAACCCAGCTTTGCAGGTATAGATCAATTGGAATTCACATACAAACTTAGCATTGCAACGGTGCAGGGAATTCTCCTTTCTGGCAGCCGGGGAAGGAATGCGCGATGCGCGTAGACAACCCTCGTTGCTGCTGGAACTTTTGCAAGCGCTCATGATAGACACCCGGTGTAAGTGGTGGCAGCAGCTGAGGTTATCAGACAGAAGGATCCAGGTCCCCTGTAGTGCTGTGGGGGATCTGTATCTTAGTCTCATAGTCAGACCTCATTTGAGGTCTGATTAGAAGACGACCTCAATTATAAGACAAGGGGTATTTTTCAGAACATTTGCTGTCGGAGATCACGGGGAACTCTGATCTCTGACAGCCGGGGAATGTCTGCGTGATGGACTTAGACAACCCGCGCTGCTAAACGCACCTCCTCCCGGCTGCAGCGGAAGTTGTCTACGTGAATCGCGTAGAACTCTACACGCTGCCCGGATTAAGCACCGGGGACTCTGAAGTACCGGTAAGTGTGTGTAGTGGGGGGGCAGGAGGATCCAGGTCCCCTGCATCGCTGCGGGGGATCTGGATCTTAGTCTCATAGTCAGACCTAGTTGAGGTCTGATTATAAGACGACCCCGATTATAAGACGAGTGGTATTTTTCAGAGCATTTGCTCTGGAAAAAACCTTGTCTTATAATCGAGCAAATACGGTATATTTAACATGCTCCCAAGTGTGGATGCACTGTATGACAGGCCAATCAGTGCTTTCATTTTAGTTTTATTTGTTTCATTTTGGAAGAACAGAGTACTTTTAGACTGATTCTTTTTTAGAGGGTTGTCAAGTCCTCTTTAAGTATTTCAGACAAGACTATTGTGAAGTGCAAAATAATACACACCAAGCGGCACAGCTAAAATGCAAATAAATGCATACCTCCTTATGTCTAGAGGGACAATGGAAGTTTAACATAGAGACATAAACTTGACAGCACATAAGAACTATGCGACCCATCTAGGGCTGCAACTAACGATTATTTTCATAATCGATTAGTTGGCCGATTATTCTGTCAATTAATCGATTAATCGGATAAAAAAATTAATGTAAATTTTTCATTTATTTAAAATAATTTAATAAACAAATGATGTTAAATACAAACAGCAGAATAAATATGCCATGCTGCCTCTCACATATACCACTCCACGCTGCCTCCCACATATGCCACGCTGCCTCCCACATATACCACTCCACGCTGCCTCCCAGACATACCACGCTGCCTCCCACATATACCACTCCACGCTGCCTCCCACATATGCCACGCTGCCTCCCACATATGCCACTCCAGGCTGCCTCCCACATATACCATTCCACACTGCCTCCCACATATACCACTCCACGCTGCCTCCCACATATGCCACGCTGCCTCCCACATATGCCACTCCAGGCTGCCTCCCACATATACCATTCCACGCTGCCTCCCACATATACCACTCCACGCTGCCTCCCACATATACCACTCCACATATACCATTCCACGCTGCCTCCCACATATACCACTCCATGCTGCCTCCTACATATTCCACTCCACGCTGCCTCCCACATATACCACTCCACGCTGCCTCCCACATATACTACTCCACGCTGCCTCCCACATATACCACTCCACGCTGCCTCCCACATATACCACTCCACGCTGCCTCCCACATATGCCACTCCACGCTGCCTCCCACATATACCACTCCACGCTGCCTCCCACATATACCACTCCACGCTGCCTCCCACATATACCACTCCACGCTGCCTCCCACATATACCACTCCACGCTGCCTCCCACATATGCCACGCCAAGCTGCCTCCCACATATACCACTCCACGCTGCCTCCCACATATGCCACGCCAAGCTGCCTCCCACATATACCATTCCACACTGCCTCCCACATATGCCACTCCACGCTGCCTCCCACATATGCCACTCCATGCTGCCTCCCACATATGCCACTCCATGCTGCCTCCCACATATACCACTCCACCCCCACATATGCCACTGTGCCTGATACGCCTTATACCCCCTGATACACCACTCCATCCTCCCCAGACATGCCACACTGCCCTCCCCACATATGCCTTATATAATGTATATGCCTTATACCCCCAGATATGTCACTCCGTCCTCCCCAGATATGCCCGATATCTCATAGTCCCCTCATAGAGTCACAGACCCGTTCACACCATACTTTTATAAATAAGTAAATGCACCTTAAGTTAACTTTATTAAATTAACCCTCAGTCGTCATCATTAAATTAACCCTAAACACCCCATTAACCATAGCTGCCCCTAAATTGACCCTAAACACCCTATTAACCATAACTGCCCCTAAACACCCCATTAACCATAGCTGCCCCTAAACACCCCATTAACCATAACTGCCCCTAAATTAACCCTAAACACCCCATTAACCATAACTGCCCCTAAATTAACCCCCACCTCCCCTAACTTTCAGTAGCCCAAATATTAATTTTATACTTACAGTTAGATGAGTGTCACAGCCATGTGGTACTGGCCTAATGGGAGAAGGAAGGGGCGGGGCCAGTTGTCACAGTGATTACAGGGAGGGACTGGTAAGTAGGAGCTGCTGCTGTGAGTCAGACTATTATATAATGAGGGGTATTTTTCAGAGCATTTGCTCTGAAAAAAACCCTCATTTTATAATTGATAATAATCGATTCAACTAATCGATAATGAAATTCGTTGGCAACGAATTTCATTATCGATTATTATCGATTTTATCGATTAGTTGTTGCAGCCCTAGACCCATCTATACTTCCCATTTTTTTTTATGTAGAGACTAAGATCTTAATCGGTCCTTGGTCTTGTCTTAGATTCGAGAAGGCTGTAGCCTATCCAATGTTTGTTCTTCAAAGTAAGCCCTCATTCCTTTCCCACACTAATGGGTTTTCCCATCGTGGTGTCTAGGGTTCAAAATAAGAAGCCTTCATACAATGTTTATCATAAAAGTTATTTGCAGATTTTATAAGAAGGCAGTGTAAATACTAAGAGTTTAAAATGCATGTAGAGTGGAAGGAATTGTTGCTCCTCTGCTTCTTTGTTTAAAGATAGAAATCAAAATAAATCTAGATATTTTTTTTAAAATAAATAGCAGCACAACTAACTTTTGTTTGGATGTTTTAAGTTTGATAAACAGCTTTCTGCATATCGTCATTGAAATGATTCAATAAACATGTTTATAACGCATTTCCACCGCTGGTTTTTACGAGGGTAATGTTAGGTTGAAAACCCTTGTGTTTAGGGGGGAGAAATTTTATGGAAATTTGAAGCATGTCACCATCTTTACACACGTGTTATCCCCAAATTAAATTTACAGAATTTGCATAACAAGAAAATAGGGGGAAAGAGAAATAAAAATGGTTATTTTGTCTTTTTTGTTATTAAATTAATTATTTACCACCGAGTTGCTGTTTAAAGCTTTCAATTTGTTTCAATTAAAAAAATGTTTTTTTTGCACATTAAAGATAAAAAGTAAGGTACTATTAAAGAAAATTAAATGATGTGAATTGTAACTAATTGTTACCATTGTCGGTGATCATGTGATGCCTGCACTGTGTCTCCCTCGTATAAAATCACATTGTGTTGATTTCTTCATGGCAGAGATTAACCAGAGACATTCACAGGTTTAACAGGCGTTGAATAAACTCGTAAATAGAGGCAAAAGACAAAGAAGTGAAAAAAAAAACCCAGAATGAGATAGTGCTGATTCATTTCCACTCATTACTGAAACTTTGATACAGATCGCACTCTGAGGCTTTAGAAAACGAACCACATCTTAAAGACAATCAGTTTGTTTTTCATACTTCTGCTCTTTATTTAGAATGTTTTTAGTGACACGTTTTTATTTCCAGGAAATATGTGTCCTATATAGAAAATTCAGTGCGTCGTGCAAGAAATATATGATTACCAAGAGAGAAATCATTTGAAGAAGGTGCAATTTTATTGAGCCCAAGGGGCTCATCTAACTAGATCCAGCTATGCTATTCTTTTCTATGTTACTGTTAGTGTCTTAGATTTATGTATCAGCCTCCCAGCGGAAGTGGTTGAGGCTAATACAGTGAAGAAATTTAAAAATGCATGAGACAGTCATAAAGATATTCTGAATCTAAGGAAAAATGGGCAGACTAGATAGTTACCTGTCATGAATTACAGTGGTTTTTATACAGTAATGTTTTATTATTGACTGTTACACCTTTGTAACAGTGTTTTTTGTAACTGGCTGTTACTAAAAATGTACACGCAGTCTGGAAAAACTGTTTATCTACAATTACCTCACTCAACGTGTTAAAAAGATTTTGATTTTCTTTTTTTAGATCATTTTTTGAAGGACTATTTGTCGATGGACCCTGGGTTACGCAGATTAAGTGAGTAAGTGGTGATCAACTGCATTTTTTTTTCTTTTTATATATGTTGTTAATAAATATTTTTTTTTTAAAAAAAGTGAGTAAGTGGTGATATCGCGCAGGTTGAGGCATAATACCATGCCAACCCAAATTCACCCCATTGCTGAAAGGCTCTTTACATGAAAACGTTGTACAGCTCTGGCCTGGAAAATCACACACAATTTTCCAACTAGGCCACAGGCCTGATCGGGGCTCTCCAAAGGACTCGAAAAGCCTCAAACACAGGTAATAGAAGCTTCCAAGAAATGGTTCCATGGCTAGCCAATATATGTCACAAGGAATGGGGAGTATTTGGCCCGGACAGCGAACTGATTATTATACAGGTTACCTATTGATGCTATTTCCATATAAGCATATACTTTACTACAGTATTTACACCTTGAATATACCTTGTATACCTTGTATGAAAAGAGTTCTACACAAGCCCTTGTATTAAAATATATTATTTTATTGTACAAAAAAGAATATTAATAAAAACATATGGAATATTTCATGATATAGACAACAGAGGTTTCTAGGAAACTAATCAGAGCATATGGAGGAACTATGGCTATGTATATATAAAGTGTCTCAAGTGCATGTAAACAATAAATGGATCATAAAGTGCTGAGTCATTCAAGTATAATTACATATTACTCACTATGGAGTGCACCTATTAATTTTGTAAACATGTAAACGACTATTAACGTTGGTAATAAGTATATAGGTAATCCCAATAGTCAAAAAGACATCCTAAGAGTACTGTACTCCTTACCCATATTGTCCTCCACTTCCCCTACGCCGTTTCGGTTCTCCTTTTTCAAGGGGTCGCTATTACTGCCTTGTCATGTAGATCTATTTATATCCCTCCCATCAGAAGTTGCGTGCCGAAACCTGAAATGGCGCCGATGCTGCGTCTCCGCCCCGTCATTCACTGCCCTGTACCCGATGCCTACCCCCATAGCGCGCAGGTTCGAGAGACTGTTTCTCGAGCATGCGCACCACGGACGAGGCACCGGACCGATGCAGGAGCTTTGGACGGCCATCGCCGCGCCGGCGCACTAGGTTTCAGCACGGAACTTATCTTGTGTTTATGATGATCACATTGTGCCAGAATGTCACTTAACTATATTACTACAAGTGATTCATAATGCATAAATATAGAAGATATATAAAAATATCTCTAAATATATGAATATAAAGTGCATGAATATGTAATATGCAAAATAAACATATATTATGATTAAATAAAGTGTTAAGTGCATGAATTCACATGTATTCTCATACATATAATACATATTCATAAATAAATTACTGTGCCCAAAATTGAATGATAATATAAAACAATATATAAATAAATAAAAAATTATAGAATCAATCAAAAAAAGTGAATAAATATAAAAATAAAATTTCATTAAACTAAATAAATAATTTTAAATACATATCTAATCAGATAATGAAGTGACGGTGCATAATAATAGCAAATTAATGACTGCATGTGCGTTCATATTATAAAGTGAAAATCTTTTCTTTTTTTCTTTATATATGGATCTTCAAAGACTTGTTGATGGGGGTATTCATAAATCATGACATATGAATGTATATACTCCTCGTACATTACCTTACAGTATGTAATGTAGCCTTTTCATATCTTTGTAAAAATTGCATATTTCATTAAAAAAAACAGTATTTCAAGTCAAAATACCACATTTTATGTCTATTTAAGAGGAAAGGATAACGAGTAAAAAGGCTTTAGCACTTAGTGTTAATACATTTACAAAACGGATAACACTAAATTTTGTCCATTAAAATAACATGAAATGGATCAGAAATACAGCGCAGACATTGTTAATGTTGCAAACGATTGTAAATGACTATTGGGGCTGGAAAACGCTGATTCTTAATGGAATATCTTCATAGACGTACAGAGGCCCTTTATCATTCCCATCACTCCTAATCCAAGTTTATGTTTAAAAGGCTAATTGATCGAAACAAAATCCTTTTGTAATTACGTAACTGCTAGAAATTTCCTTGTTTTCCATGAAAACAGCTAAAACTAGAAATGGAACAGCCTGAATATTTCATCTTTTGCTGTGATTACTGCACCAATCACCAGAGCAAAAGGTAACCTATTGGGGCTGATTGCACCATAGTCTAGTCTTCTGTTTTATTCTTGATATAGGGACTGTTTACGAGCAGATCGTTCCCTAAAGCCCCATGTTTAACTGGTCAGGGATCCTGATGATGTTTTATTGTGGCTTAAGGTCATTTATTATATTTGAATTTCTTTTCAGTTTCAGTACCTTGTTTTCTATATTCATATTTACTGTTTAGGACGCACTAATTCACAATGATTTACAGACTTCATTTGCAAAACCAAAGGTTTACTCCTATCCCACATCCATAATGTGCAAAGTGTTTGGTTAATAAATCATTATATGACATTTTTTGGATGAATACTTTGATGACCTGCAGTTGAACACTGGCCTGCTTGGCCGAGAATAGGTTTATTATCAAATCACAAATATGTAGCTTGGACACGAAAAGTATTTTGCACTGAAAATTTGAAAAGGCCAGACATTCCCAATTTATTTTTCAGTTTAACCATGTCTATGGGGTCCCGGTCTATGTGTTTAGTCTAATGTTACTATAAGAAAGGTCACCTCTGTACCCTTGATGCCTCTGGTTCAATGAATTCACCTGATCACTCAAGAACCTTGGGTCACTGGGCATCTTCTCTGGGTATACAGATTCACCACCATGCACAGCCCAGATCAGGCTCAGCATTGTCAAACATTCTAAAATAACAGCTTCTGCAGAGGAAGGCGTCCAGCTTCCCTTAACCTAAGCAAATCGAGACTTCAATGTAAAATTACATATAAAACTAGAAAACAATTACAATAAAAAAGAAAATTTCATGTCCAGATATAAAGATATTTTAACTATTCTTTATCTACAAATGTTTTAAACAACAATACACGTATTTGAACAAAAAAGTCGGTCAAAGTCCTGTTTCCTTCTGACATCTCTAACATCAAAGTGTTGCAATACTATATGATAAATGTACACAGCTGAGGATGATCCTTGTGTGTTTACAAAACACATTTAGTAAAACTGCATATGACAGTTGAAGCAAAAGGTTACCATCTACAAAAATTACCAAAAGCCCTGCAAACCCCTTTCCTGAATTGACATGCTTTCAAGCTAAGCACCCTAGGCCGTCTCCTATATGGTGGGGCTTCCCCTGGGCAATCCTATTAAACGAATCATACGACCAGTACATTTTTTCCAAACAAAATTTGCAACCCCATTAATCCACCAAGTAATGCATTATGGTAATGGAGAGCAAACAGGCACAGAGTAACTTGTCCAGAGAAGGCTTTTAATTGAATGATAGTCTCAGTAGTTTTTTGTGTGTGATTTTCCCACACATGTTTGAGCCTTGGGGACCAAGATGGCACAGGCAGAGTGTTTATGGGGCAAAGTTGGCACAGGCCGGGCTGTTTGAGGGCAAAGATGGCAAATCCTATGTGTGTATTTTGGGTGCTGGTCTGGTTCTATGTGGGCAGTGTGGACGCCAGGGCTGGCTTTGGGGGTGTGCAACCTGTGATCTATGCATGCAAATTATGGTTTTATCTATACTGTCAATGCTGAGTTTGTATGTGAATTCCAATTGATCTATACCTGCAAAGCTTTGTGTGATCCATATCTGCTATGCTATGTTTCCATACATTATTTATGTCTACCTGCAAATACAGGGGTTGTATGTCTTATTAAGCTGATCAATACCTGCAGTGCTGTTTCCATGAGATGTTTATTTCATCTATAACATCAGTGCTGAGTTTACATGTGATTTCCAGTCTATCTATAAATGTAATGCTGGGTTTGTGTGTTCTGTTGATCTGTATATATTGGCATCAGGGTCTAATATTAATATATATTTTCAACAGAGGTAATATATATATATATGTTTATTGTCAGCAGGGTCTAATATTAATAAATATTTTCAACAGGGGGTAATATATATGTTTATTGGCATCAGGGTCTAATATTAATGTATATTGGCAGAAGGGTCTAATTTTAAAGATTTAAAACTAACTGCCAGTTCATCCGTTATTTTGAAATCATATTTCACTTTTTTTCTTCAAAGAGATAAGTACATCTTATGTAGCTACAAATTCATGTCTAACGCATATGTCTCGTATTTGCTTGACTATAAGATGACACTGATTATAAGTTCTACTAGTATTTTTTATATTTACACCATACAGCCACTGTTTATTATTTGGGATTGACATCAGTTTTAAAAACATACATTTTGTTCTTGAATAGACAGCCTGAGTGACAAAAGCACTTTCTTATCCCGTTGACATCACCGAACACGAGCAGAGCATCAAGCAGATGTGATTTCACATTCAGGTTGTGATGTCACAGGCACTCAGCAGAAGCGTTCACAATAACAAGAAGCCCTCAGTTTATCTAGTCGTTCAAAGTGACAAGATGTTTTACAGAGCAGCTCTTTTCATTGCCATTTGCGTTCTTTGTGCGGAGACATTTCCTATCAGATCAGGGAAAGGTAATTATCGCAATCAGCTAGGATACCTTTTACTAAAGCAACGTCTTTTAGAAATGAGATTAAGTATAATCGTAAGAATATTTAACGCACCTTTTACTCTTACCGCTATGGCGGCTTGTCCTTGTTTAGGAGACTTTTGAGTACAGAATTCCCATGATGCACCATGTATTAGAAAATGTTTACCGTGTTTTTGTTATTACTCACAGGCGCAATGACTGTTACTCCTTTTGACCCAAACTCAGGCATCATTCCTTTATTTCTTTAGCCCCTCTCATACAGGGAATCCTGCTTCATTCCATGTTGTGTCTTCTGTATAGACATAGTGAGGATCCTAACCTGGCTGCTTTTGATATCATTTTGCTGTTTAGTTTATTTACATTTTTAGCTTTGTATTGTACTCATGTTTTGTCTTATTATGTATGTTTTCCTGGAAATTCTCTTTTCCATCCTGGAACCACTTACCTCTAATTACTGCTACAAGAGAACTACCACTCCGTCTTTCCACCCCTCATTTTGCTTAGGTTACCCATACTATTCCTTTAGATTGTAAGCTCATGAGCAATTCCATCAATAGCCCACCATTCCTGACAGGAACCATTAAACTAGATGGCAAGCTCACAGACAGGGTTCTCAACTGCTGGTCTGTCTCTCCGCGTTATATGTATATTTTTTATATATGTGTTAACCATCCCATTTGAATTGTACATTGTAACATTAATAACCGCCTGGATGGTAGTGTTGCAGTAGCTCTGACTATATTGTTATTATGTTATTATGTTATGTTAATGTGTGTACTGTTGTTTTTGTAACGCTGGATAAACGTCATGTTTGACAGGCCAAGTTATAATATTATCAATTTGGTTTCATTTGCAGAGACAGAGAGGCGTCTACATCGGAAGCTTCCACATGATGGGATAGACGCCGGGAATTCTAGTGGTGAAGGGGGAGTTACAGAAGGTAATAAGGGATATATCTGGGGTGAATTCATGTTTACAGTAGCTGTAGGGCTAACATCACTCCCACGGAACATATATCTGCCTATCTATGTACTATACACAGCCACTATTTCATAGTCCGTGTATTTTATAATGTGTGTCGTATGTGACAGCGCAAAGCAGAGGGTTGATTAAATTTACCTTCACTGAATGCATGCTATATCTTTTCTGTTTCTCATAAAGGACCAAAAATACAGAAGGATGACCGTTTTTTTATTATCAGATGGATTGATTCCGGTATGTATTTTCTTTTTACATTAGTGTTTGTAGAATTTCCTTAAATGTAATATTCATGGCAATAGCCACATTCGCTGTGCCTTTAATATATCATCGGAATATAGTGAATATGTGATCACTGACAATATCATTCAAATCATACTGAAAACGTTGGAAAGGAATACTAAAGGAACCTGTAGATCTTTCCAAAAGCAACTCTATTATTTCTCTATTATCACTGCTGGGGGGAAGGGGGCAAATAACTGTTATGAAGGCTCTTAATCGTTCTTCTTGTTACGTCAAATTTCTCTGCTCTCTCTACAGTGATTCCAAACTGGCCAACGCTCTCCAGGATTGTAGTTGGAGGAAGTTTTGTTTTGGTGGCCGGATTATTGATATATTTCTGTGTATAGTAAGTTTTTACTTATATTTTTTTATCCGTTAATGCTAACTGTGAATCGTGTTTTATTTAAATGCAAATAGTAAAGAACAATAAACAGAATAAAACATCAAGATTACTCTGAATTAGGATAATTTAATTTATCAAATAATGTTTATGGGTAAGCAGACTATATAGGTCATTTTTGCTGTGAAACTGTATTTTCGATTAGCAAGTTAAATTACACAAGTCCCGACCGATCCCACCGGAAATCATTCAAACCTTTATATATGGCCATTACTGTTATTTTATTTATTGATCATGGGAAGAATTTAGAAAAGTGGAAAACCGTCTGTTGAGAAGAAGTTTTCCTTTAATACAGTTGTTTTTGGTAGCACACCGGTAACCTGATACTGTATAGGGAACACGTTAATGCAGCTTGTGAATTAAAGAGTGTTTATGAAATCATGTGAAGTGTGGAAGAAGATGAAACATGGAACTAATCTGTTGAATACAATTTTGTATTTTAGTAGGCGGATAAAAAAACAGTGTTTTACATTACAACAGCTGATGGAACATGGGAGGAAGGAGGATCAAGAGGGAGGGTACAGTCAGTTATTTCGCAAAGAAAGTGAGGAAACAACACCGAATGGAGATGACATCAGTGACAGAGAGGAGAAAAAGAAAGATAAGGAGAAGGTAAAGGAAAAAAAATCCAAAAAGCTGAAGAGATACATTAAACAAAAGATGAAGAAAACCAAACTGAAGGATAAAATGAAACACCTGAAACTGAAGAAATTCAAGAAACCAAAAATGATGAAATTCAGCAAACTGAAGAAACTGAAATGTAAAAAACCCAAGGTACCCAAACTCAAGCTCATGAAACGGCTGAAGAGAAAGAAGTAGTTTTGATTTTGTAAATGAATGTGATTGATATACAAATAAAGGTTAGACCGCAATAGGAAAATCTAGTGTTTTCTGTTCCTTTTCTTTTTGTTTTAAATTAACGTTGCTTTACAAATGTTTCAATCGTGCAGTATACAATTTGGCAATGTTAACATTCATGGGATAGCAACGTTAATAACAATATAAGGTTGATCTCACAGTGGAGTAACTGGCCTTGTCATAATACATAATGTACTTGTGAAGTACATAATGTGTTAATCTTGTGTTCTGAAACACATATACCGTAGTTGCTCGATTATAAGACGAGAGCAAATGCTCTGAAAAATACTCTTCGTCTTATAATCGGAGTCGTCTTATAATCAGGCGAAGGTGCGTTTAGCAGCGCGGGTTGTCTACGTGCATCACGCGATGGACACAGACAACCCCCGCTGCTAAACGCACCTCCTCTCGGCTGCAGCGGAAGTTGTCTACGCGAATCGCGTAGAGCTCTACACGCTGTCCAGACTACCCACCGGGGACTAAGGAGCTCCGGTATGTTTGGAGGAGGGAGGGGGAGTGAGTGTTAAATGCGGGGCATAAGGCATTTCTGCAGGCAGAGTGCTCTGTGAAATGCCTTTTAACCCCCTTAATGCCACTCTGCCTCCAGAAATGCCTTTTAACCCTCTATACGCCACTCTGCCTCCTGAAATGCCTTATACCTCCCTATATGCCACTCTGCCCCATAATATGCCTTTTAACCCCCTAAATGCCAGAGTGGCATATAGGGGTATAAGGCAATTCTGGAGGCAGAGTGGCACATAGGGGGTCAAAAAGGCATATCATGGGGCACAGTGGCATATAGAAGGTTAAAAGGCATATCATGGGGCACAGTGGCATATAGGGGGTATAAGGCATTTCTGGGGCAGATGTGCATAACTGGGGGGCAGGTTGAAAAAAAAAAGGAAATAAAAACAAAATATTTTTCTCAATCATGGCTTTTATTAAATTAAAATTGTTCACATAGTTTACATGAATTAACATTTACTGGTAAAACTTTTTTCCTATAGGGTCGTCTTATATTCAGGCTTTTTTTTCCTAAATTAATATTCAGATTTTGGGGGGTCGTCTATAATCAGGGTTATCTTATAATCGAGCAAATATGGTAAGCTCTCTTGTATCATTACAGAAAACAAAATCTTCATTGACATATTAGTCTGATTCTGAGTTCCAAACCAAAAGGCTAGTTACTGCTGCACAAGGTAGCCATCAACCATGGGCCTCATCAGAGGAGTCCAGCTAGTAGCCCACTTGGTACAAGGGATCCACATCTTGTATAAGAGGTCCACGTCCGGACCCATCTTTCCACTAAGGATGGACCCAAGAGATCCGTCCCCCACCAGTTACCTCGACGGAGGCATTCTCTCTGCCCTCGCTTTCACCACAGGGCTACGTCACATTACATTAAGTGATCCCGCTGCATTCCTGCCTGCCCAGGCCAGTCCAAAATTGCTTACAAAGGTCTGTGAACAATTTTGAACCGGCCCAGGGAGCAATTGCCTGATGAGCAGTGAGTTGTGTTTGGTTTAACATTTAGAATCACCCCATGCATTTGCAAAACAGACAACACAAAAATTTAAAGGGACCACGCAGCTATCATACGCATTAAAGTGTGTATGGTGGCTCGCGTGTCCCTTTAATTTGCATATAATGCCAAAAGATCTTGCTTTGCTAGCAGTTGATGGGGAGGTTTTGCCATATCAGCTTACACGTGAAATTTTCCTAGCACGGTGGCCAGATGTCACAAAGATACATCAAAGTACGGCTAAGAGAGAGAACAAACAATGGTAACATTATTAATGTTTATCAAAGATATTTGTTAAAATAGCCACCTGCCCAGTGAATTATGCTGGGTTGTCTGTCGTTCACAAATACACAACCTTCTGGTTGTTTTTGGGTGTTTTTTTAGTAAAGTTACAACTCAATATGACCAATAAGCACTGAAACTATACATATATCTAGATAAAATCTAGACTGTGTGGATTTAGTATGTGTTTCTGCCTATTAAAGCATTCTGTTTGTGGAAAGTGCTATCTTGTCAATAATTTCCTAGCAAGAGATCAACGTGCTAACACTCATCAGCCCTTTCATATTATGTAACTTGATCCCACGCACTGTCCATTTTCTGAGGAATTCTTCTGTTGGTTTTGGATTAAGATGAAGTGCATTTGTTACTATAGAAGAATCTTGACTTCCACAATGAAATAACTTAATTATATTGTGAGCAGAATACATTCGTATCTAGCAATCTGTAATAATTGTGGAAAGATCCTGCGAATTCTATGACCTCTTAATAATGTGTGTTTATACAGTTTTCCATGTTTCATGTTAGGTCTAAACAGGTGTTCACGTATCCAGTATTGTTCAGAATGATGCGTTAACTCAGTGATTAGATCATTTTATCTTGTTAAAGAATGCGCTACTACAACATTTAATCCCTATGTTTTTAACTACTGTTTATACTACATCATATTAATTATTACTGCATCATTTCATCTTTTATAGAGCTGTTGTACTCTTATAACATATCTCTAATTCACATAGAGTTGGAACACTTGAACTCAGGGCAAAATGATGGCGCTTTTGGTAACATCCTTTTCTCCAATTAGAGGATCGTGGAGATGACGTCACCGCAAGTGCCACCATTTGTGTGGAATTTCCTGCCGGGATATGTCCACAGAGATGCGGACAAAGATAGAAGATAGCAGACTGAAGATAGCAGACTGAAGAAGAGAAGGGGGATGATGGGAGAAGATACAAGATGAAGAAGGAGATGTGGAAGAGGATGCAGAAACACCAGAAGCAGAAGCGGTCCGCAAAGAATAGGGAAACCCAGATGCCAGTAACCATAGGCTTTCCATTAGTACTCACAAGCTTTGCTTATGGGGGATCTTAAGGCAGAGTAATGGGTGGAGCAGTGGAAGGGCGGTGGGATGGATATGGGGCATGTTGATGGGAGGGTCATGGGGGCCCCGGTGTTAAGCATGTACTGGGACCCAAGATTTCCGATGGCAGCCCTTGACAGTTTTCAGATAAATTAACCTCAGAACTGCAAAGGGCATTAATAAGGCAGCCAATAGTGAATGCACCTATTTTCAATGGCGACCAATAAAAGGATAACCTACCCTCTCCATGTTTAAATATGGGAAACGGAAAACAATCAGTATATGGTTAGAACAGGAAGCCTAGTTTAACCTTTATTGTATGCAGTCACATGATGTGACCTTTGGGACAAATAATCCCCAAGTGGGCAGACTTCCATCACCCCATCCCATCACCAAACGTCTCATGATTTTACAGCGTGGTTTTATATAAAAATGAACTCTTGGGAATCATCACATTAGTCTCTATAGTGACAATTGTGCACCAGCATAGCTCTTTATATATAACTCCCATAGATTGTAAGAACTTGTTATATTAAAGCAGAAAAGCCCATTGTTGAATATGTGGCATGTAATAAATCATTAACTGATTATGAATAGATATCTTGTGGACATAAAAAATATGCCTGTCAAACGCAAGCTGTCGGATCATTACATTACATTTATTTATTATCAAAGTGCAATAGAAATTTGTTATGGCACCAATTTATTTCCAGTATGAAATCCTTCTTTATCTAAAGCCACATGAATAGAAATGATGTTTCCGTAAACAGATGTAAAGAACATGCCAGACTGTATAACTAAACATTAGATGTCATAACAGAAATGTATTTCGCCATCACTTTACTATCATACCCAATAATAGCTGATAACAGCAATGCAAGCCGTTATGGGTGGCAACCAAACTGCAATAACGAAAGAACATTAAATAACAGTAAAATAATAAAATGTAACAAGCGCCATCTATCTAGCTATTGTGACACTGCAAGATGTTGTACATAGAAGCAGGGCCATTCTCCAGTTCCAGGGCCATGAAAGCTGCGCCAATGATAGCGCAGCTGAAAGCTATATTCTGTATTATATATTAATTTATAAACTGACTAAGGCTGAGCTATGTAGCTAAAGTATATATATTTATTTAATTGTATGGGGAGCACCAAAGGCTACTCTTCCTGATGTGTCGTGATTGGAGAGCAAGGTGGATTCATCTTCTATTCCCCTTCCAAACAGACTGGAAGTCCATGCTGGATTTGGAAAGCCTCATCTGTGAGTTTGTTGAAGCCTGCAATAGCTACAGGAGATTGGCATTTAAACTCTTTCAAGCCACAGAATCAGGGAAAGTGTTGAGGGGAGAAGAAGTTCCTCTATGTCTGAAGGGCAAGGAGATGCCCCGAAAGAACATCTCTGACCCAAGTGAAGCATTACTTGCCTGGACCTGTGTGCTGTCAGGGGAGGTTTGCAGGGTTTGTTTTAGTTCAGTCTGGCAGGAAGGATTAAGATAGAAGGTGTATAGACTGGTCAGCTTGCACCACCAACGTATAGACCACAGAGGGATTCAGTAGGGAGCTAGGCTTTTATTGTATTCTTTTGAGGGTGTTTGTTTTGTTCACCTATAAATAAAATCAGAGATCAATCGAACATTGCTGTTCCTGAGCTTTTTTTTGCTGTGGAAGGCCCCAATTCAAGATTCTGAGAAGTGACTTTATTGATCCTCACCTTTGCCACACTGTCTCTCGCTCTCTCAGAGGGGTCTATCCACCAAAGGTATAGTTGTATAGCAGGAGGATTGCGGCTTCACTTCACAATATTGTAAAAGTCCAACCCCAGTGAGCTTCTGCTGCAGGAAGGGCTTGACTAGCCCTGTATAATGTTTTAATATTATATATAGTTATAATAATATAATGAAGTAGTGGCATTTCTTCACTCATTGCATTATGCATTATGCAGTGCCAGTTTGACCATCTTGTTGGAGGAACTGGCCCTTCATAATAATACATAGTGCATTAGAGAGGTGTATTAATAACTCTCCTACAAACTTTCCCGTTAGTTCTGCACATGGAATAAACCCCGGCTTGAATGTATTGTGGGAGGTCGAGCGGATATTCTCAGTTTACTCCTGTATACATATCTACTGTATATAACTGGGTTTTGGACTAAGAACACACATTTTTCTTAATAAACATTTGTTACTATGTACATTACATAATCAGAGGCCATGGGAAAACATTCATTTATGGTTAAATATGTAAGACTATCAAAGACAGATTTAATTAGGTCCTTATCCAGACAAGAGATTTCTAAACACTTTTGCAGTTAAACTTTGCAACTTTTGGCACTGTTCTCGGATTGAAGAACATCGATGGGCTCTTGTTAAACTTAACAAAACTGTCTGAAACTGTGAGTGCTATTTAATGAAGACACAATAAAGATGCAATGGTTTGTTTGGCACGTTTCCACCCCGTCTGCATGTATGAGTACCTTAACAATGCGAAGTAATGCAGACACAGACTGGGTGTACAACATTGTGCGACTAGTGCCAAACTTCTCCAACAAGAAGTCCTGTGGGAAGCATGGTGCTCAGTTTTTCTGGTGACTCAGCTGAAGAGCTGGTGTATCCTCTGGTTTTGATTATTCCGTGGAATCAACCTTTCTTTCTTGGACTCTGCATGTGTTGCTCATGACCCCGATGTTTGGCTTGTGACCGAGATTTTGCATCTTGGCATGTGTGCTGGGGTGTAGGTTAATTAAACAGGGCCCAAATATACCCACACAGCTATCCCATGTTCAGTGGGTAGGAGTTAAATATATATATATATTTTTTTTAAATTATTATTTATTTTATTTTATTATTATTATTTATTGTTTTATATAGCGCCATCAAATTCCGTAGGCTGTACAATGGGTACAATTCTGAATTTCAAATACAGTACAGAAATATAAAAAATACTCTGCTCTCATGGATATCAAACAATTGCAAATACAACACAGGTTTATCCCCGAAAAAATAAAAAAAATGTTAAATCTACTGTATGTGTGCCATTGCACCCTTTTAGTCAATACTTTGAGCTACCTCCCTTTGCCAAAATAACAGCTCCCCTACAGTTGTCTCCTATAATGCCGGATGATGTACAACATTTTTATGTTCATTGTCTTTCTGGAAGATCTAACCATGGCAATGGCAGAGACAGTCGGGTGTTCATTTAATATCTGTTGATATTTGATAAAGTCCATGATGACATGTATCCTAACAAAATGTCCGGGTCCTCTGGCAGCAAAACAGCCTTAAAACATTAAAGAGCCAGCACCATATTTAACCCCTTAATGACAAAGTACGGGCTCAAAGTGCATTGTTTTCAATGGGTTTAGGGACCACCCATTGTCCTTAAGGGGTTAAACATGGACATGGGGTACTTTTCCATATAGCTACCTCTCTGTGTGCGCCAAACCCACCTCTGGTGTTTATAGCCAAAAAGCTCAATTTTTGTTTCTTCTGTCCATAGAACCTGATCCCATTTGAAGTGTAGTGTCCAGTATTGAAGAGTCTAGATTGTAAGCTCTTTTGAGCAGGACCCTCCTAACCTGATGTCTCTGTAAGTCAAATTATTATGTTACATGCTACTTGTTATGTCTTGTCCACCCATTGTACAGCGCTACGGAATTTGATGGCGCTTTATAAAACATGAAATAACAGTAATAATAATAGTATCTAGCAAACTAAAGTTGGTTGGGTTTGTTTCTGGATAAGAGTAGAGGCTTTTTTTCTTAAAACCCTTTGTGGTGATGGAGGTGACATTGGATTGTAGCTGCTTAGTGTGTTTATTGAGACACGTATACCTTTGCAAATCATAAACGGTTAATATCAATGGGTTTACATATAAGTTATTGTCTATTATTTATTATTATTTCTTATTTAAGTAGATTCTGCAGCACTGCACATGGATGTTTGGGTTTTACAGGCAGTGACAAATTACAGATGGTGTGGCTGGGTTTACAATCTAAATATTACAAAATATTAAACTGTTTTCTAGAAAAATATACTAAGATCTAGTTCAGGAGTCAACGACTTTGAGTTCACAAAGTAATCTATGGAATGCATACATTGACTTGGAATAAAATAATGTTTTACTCTTTGGGAAATGGTCATTGTCATTTCAGTAAATTTATATTAAGTGAAAGCTAGCCAAAAAAAGTGAATTAATATAAAACCATAGAAAATCGCTATTTATAATTAGTAGTATTAAAAATATTAGATTACAATGGGTCAATCACACAATGGGTTGAAGGGATTTTTGTTCTCCCAATTCTACATAATTTGTTTCTCTGTTTATCATAAATCTCCTATAGAAAGGTTCCAAATAAATACAATTATATCTCTCAGGCATGCATTAACCCCTTCAGGGCTAGTTTTTTTTGGGGGGGGTTATGCATTTGCAGGGAGGAGCCTCTGTGATTGCTCCTCTAGGAGTGATCAAAGGGCTCATGGGGGCTCCTTTTGCTGTTGCCCCATACAAAATGGGTATTAACCCCTAAAATGTCACAATCAGATACCTTTCTTGTTAGTTTGCCTTTTGTTACTTTGTTATGGTATAAAATAAAAATGTGTAATAGACACATGGGGATTTTATTTAATATTGTGAATGAGGGAAATAAGGTGAATCTACATTAAGACTGAAATCTGTAATGTTCTAATCCTGCAGCGGCCTTATGGTATCTACCACCTTAGGTGAACTATGCTCATAGGACCCCTGCCCACATTAACAAATGGGAAAACAGAGTAGCTGGGCCCCATTTTTACTAGTAGGCCTTAGTAGGCTATGTGATAGAGTTGGTTGTAATTTGGGACCAGTTCTAACTATATAGTTTTTACATGACAAATTTGTTTTTAACTTGTGCATTTCATTTTATGTGGCCTCTATTTTTTCATGATTCTTCATGAATATAGGCTCACCAGCCCGTCTGTACATGCACAATAGGAGTTTCTCCACAAGGGGGAGCCCTTGCAAAAGTTTTTCATTCTGAAAAGAACAAATATTTGTTTGCTAAAGCAATGTATTTTTTGTTAATTGTAGGCATGTGAAGATATCAAAAAAAGAAAAAGAAGTCTCATTTCATAGATTTACTTTATAAATACAATGGCAAGGAAAACTAAATTAACCCTTAGGAATTACCTGGTTTTCTGCAGTTATTGTCCATAAAATGTGATCTGATCTACATCTAAGTCACAAGTACAGACAAATACAAAGTGCTTCAGCTAATAACACACAAACAACGATACATAATATTTCATGTCTTTATTAAACACACCCATTAAACATTCACAGGCCTGGTGAAAAAAATTAGTGAACCCCTGGATTGAATAATTGGTCAAACCTATTTTGGCAGCAGTAACCTCAACTAAGCAGGTAATTCCAGAGGGTTTACTTTCATTTTTTTTTGCTGCTGTTGAAGTTGTATTTTCAGTAGAAAAATAATCTTCCGTAAAAATGATCTTTTTGATATTAGTCAGTGTTAATTCTTTGACTAATTATTCTAGGTGTGCATGAGGGGAATTGTAATGTACAGCAAATTCTCTACATTGTTCACTTTGAATATGACGGATGTTCTTGAAAGCAAGGAATGGAGGGCTGCAAATATTCCTACACAATATATACTGAGCTCGAGTTGGTGCGCCACCGCATCAGGCAGGGCGGTTCCATAATTGGCAGAATCCCGGCACCAAGTAATACTCATGCCGCGTCCAAATGGCGCGGTTATGGAGTAGGCTGCATCCCTGGCCTTTAGTACCTTAGAGTGAATGAGCTGTAGCTGCAGAGGGGCATGCCTTTCTGTCCTAGGAGCATCATCTTGGGGGGGGGGTGCTATGATAGATATACCTGGCTGGTCACCTGTAACCCCATTTAAACCCTGCTAACCCTCACTACCTTACTTGAGTATAGCCAAACTCTGGTGTCTGTCTGTACATCGCCTTACCTTGCTTGACCCTGCTCCACCTTGTTTGACTGCCTGGCTTTAAACCTCTGGCTTGTTCCTGGACTATCCTGGCTAGCTCCTGTTTTATGACCTTGGTTTGTTAACCCATTGTGATCTTCTACTCCATTCCTTTAAACCCTGGACTGATTATTGACTTTTGTTTTGTGGACTATTGGTTCCTGTGTTTCTACACCTCCTGCCTGAAGCTACTAACCCAGTCCCGACAAAAGGACACAACCTTCAACATTGCGAAACTGTGCAGCATACCCTGTACTACAGCTGTATCTCTGTTCCAAGACCATGTTTCCATACATGTGCCACGAGTGTGTAAATCATTCTAGGTTTAAACATTGAAGCCAAATGATTCTGCAAAGTTTCAGCTGTTCTTAAAAGAATACTTTATTTACTTCGTGCAAGTATGTAACCCGATTGAATAGTCACTCAACAGATGAATGTTTGGAAATTATCATGTTGGAGTACTGATTCTCATTAAGTCAAAAACAGCACCCTGGCAGAGACTGGGAATTCAGACTTATTACATATTTTATGAAAGCCATATGAGGAAAAGTTAGTAAGTGATTTATTTGCTTATTTATTTCTGGAGAAAAAGTACCCTGAGAGGGTAGCTCGCAGCACTGGGCAAATGGATGGCGGGCCACTGGCCAACATCGCTCCATACATACTACAGTGTGTGGCCACCAGATGGATATGCCTGCCTCCACACTGCGCCAGCATAAAAATATAGCTTGCAGAATATAATATCTAGGCGTTGGCCTCACTTACGTCATAGGCTTAAAGAGAAATGGCCGCCTCATCATCCCCAGTCCGACCATGATTATAATACCACTGATGTTATTTCATAATTTAGCATGAATGAAAAACTATTCCCTCAACTTACCACATGGGGGCACTAAAATAGAGACGAAAGGACAAAATTATATATACGGCCTAGGGTTTCAACCTGCCGGAGGCAGCCCACTGAATGCCCTTGTAAAGCAGGGCTTGCTATGGAGATTTATGACATCCCTGGCAATTGGCCCTGTGGTCTCATTAGAGCAGGAGTTGAGGCAGAGTAGTGCTTAAAAACTGTGTGTATACATTTTGTTCTTTACTGCTGAAGGTGTAACACCTTTAATGATGTAGTGCACACTACGCCTCATGTGCATGTGCTTATCCAGTGCATTTAAGGAAAGGATTTTATGTAATGTTCCATATACAATAGATACATGAGGTTTCATTGTATTAATAATTATAATTTATGCAGCTTTATTCAATATAATTTTTAATGTGTATAGTAACAAGGCAACCTGATTATCAGCAGGGTCAGGGTAGATGAACAACCAAGTTCTTTCAAGGACAAGCTTTAAAGATTTTGCATATCATCGTGCCCCCACTAAAATATTCTTTACAGAGGAATTGCATGGTTTTTAAAATGTTATTGTGGATGACTATATACAATTGATTAACACAATGGAGGTAGAGCCCAGGAAATGTTAATAATAACTCACAGTAGATTTTCAATGCTGTTTTTCTGGGGAACTACAGATTTTCTTGTTACATATTTATTTTCATTATTTCTTTTTTCTTTTGCCTAGAACATTCTGTTTTTATGTGTCTTGAATGATTTCCCCATAATTTGATATATATGTATTGCACTAGTAGCCTTAACTGCTAAGACTTTCAAGAGGTGCCACTAACATACACATATACAGTACTTTGAGCTACAGACAAATGATCTATAGTGTCATGAAGATAATGTCAATCTTAGTAAATAGCAGGGTTGCGCAGTAAACCTACCTGGAGTGACTCTGTTTGAATAGGCTTTCCTTTTTTGGTATCATGGAGAGTGATTCTGAACTGTCTATTGAGCATAAACAGCTGCAGATGTTCTGGAAGGGCTGTAACTCTTAAGAGGCATATAAGCAAAACAGCGAGGGGGGGCAGTTTTAAAATATATTTAAGTTACAAAAAATTTAATGATTAGTTTCCTATTATAAAAAAGCAATTACTTTTTTTTTTCTAATCAACGCATAATCAGCAGTTACTACTCTGTATCATTTAGCAAAGAAGCTGATGACTGAAAGGGCTATGTGACATATTATCATATCTGGGAACTCTCCGAGTTTGACAAGAAGTCTCCGGGTTTAACCTGGGGTCCCCGGATCATAGAGACATACCCACTTCTATTCTACAAAAGGCTGTTTGTGGCTAGTCCCGTCCCCATGCATGGCTCCCAGAAAGTGGGAAGAGCCCCAGGTAGCCTTCACTGGGAAGTTCCCAGGCATTCTTGTCATTTACTGAATATGGTTGCCCCTATAAGATGTCACAAGGTTCTAAAGACTACCTTTAACCATATAGAAAATGTGATATCCTTCAGCTGGTTGGTTCACCTCCACGTTTGCTTCATAGAACTTAGATTGAGAGGAATAAATATTTTTTACTTTTTTGCTAGTTTGTTGTATAGTATCTATAAATTGTCATAAATTGGTAGATTCCAACCCAAAATTAACCCCAAATGATCTCCTAAGTACACAGCCCAAATGACCCATAAAGACCTAATGTGTTTTTTGATTCATGTTTAATGAACATGGAAAAAAAACTAATTTTGTATTCTGTGTAAAATTGTTTACTTGACATAATAAGTATATATTATTATGAATTATTTGCATATCAGATCTACTAAGAAGATTCTAAGTTGTAACGGTTTTAAGAAGGAACAGACAGTACGCCGGGAAACACAGAAGATGGAAGATGTGAAACAGATGCACGGAACAGCTGCACAACACAAACACTGAAGAGTAGAGATAATAAAACATTCAACACAGCATACTATCGACACATTTACAAGCACTTAATGCCGTTCCTGCCTTCTACATATTTGAGATAGTATAGTCAGCTTCATTAGAAAAAAAAACACGATTACAGATGGTTATTGCAAAATAATATACAGTATCTCACAAAAGGGAGTACACCCCTCACATTTTAGTAAATATTTTATTATATCTTTTCATGTGACAACACTGAAGAGATGACTCTCTGCTACAATATAAAGTAGTGAGTATACAGCCTGTATAACAGTGTACATTTACTGTCCCCTCAACATAACTCAACACACAGCCAGTAATCTGTCTAAACCTTGGCAACAAAAGCCAGTACACCCCTAAGTGGAAATGTCCAAATTAGGCCCAAAGTGTCAATATTTTGTGTGGCCGTCATTTGTTTCCAGCCCTGCCTTAACCCTCTTAGGCATGGAGTTCACCAGAGCGTCACAGGTTGCCACTGGAGTCCTCTTCTACTCCTCCATGACCACATCACGGAGCTGGTGGATGTTACAGACCCTGCGCTCCCCCACCTTCCGTTTGAGGATGCCCCACAGATGCTCAATAGGATTTAGGTCTGGAGGCATGCTTGGCCAGTCCATCACCTTTACCCTCAGCTTATTTAGCAATTTACAAAAATGTGAGGGGTGTACTTATTTTTGTGAGATACTGTACCTCTAGAATCATCTAATTAAAGTATAGATTTGTTTAGTATATGGATGTAGTGAGTTACTTGTTCTATGACATATAATTTTTGTATTATTCTGCTATAGGGACCATTCATGGTCATTTGCCATTTTACATGAGCAGGGCAGGGTAACTGGCTCGAGACGATGCTGGATTGCTCATCTACAATAATTATTATTGTGAGCACATGGTTACAATCAAAAACAGCCTAAACCTTTGCTGAAGGTGGAACCCTTTGCGAGAGGCATCTGTACACAGAATTCTAAACCCAACATCAAGAGGGGGCATAGATTGTGAGCATGTGCAGACAACCAGAAACTAGACTCAATGAACATGTAGCTTTTCACGTGGACATGCTAAATCGGGTAACCGAAAGACTGGGGCAGTGAACTTTGTACAGCTTTACATTTCTGCACTCACATTTTGCAGACAATGCTGCTATTCTTTGCTACATGAATACATTAATTCAGACTATACATCTAAGAGACACATGATAAAGTGTGAGTGCATATATACAGCAGGAAAAACAAGATAGGCACAGTTATATAAATCACAGGTCGAAGAAGAATCCTTCTATACATCTTCTCACGGCCATATTTACCATGGGCCAAATAGGACATTTTGCTTGCTCTGTATCTCAAGGAACAGAGGCAGTATTAAAAGAAGGAACAATATGTAAGGTGACACAAACAAGTGTGACGGAGACCCGGGACCCCGAGGAAAGTGTCAGAAACTTCCCTGGGAATAGTCCGCGTGGTAGCCGGGCCAGAGTTCCATAGCCATGGTTGGTTAAACCCTGGTCCTAAAGATTGATAATAAAACAGGGATCCCAAATGAGCTGCCTCTCCATAACCACCACTAAGTAATGCCCACCACACGCTTAATGTAACCTCAAAATAGCGACGTGGTGGGACAAAGGATGTCCGTATCGTTAAAATTGATGGTGGGCTAGGTCCCGGTCAGGCGCCATGCAGGGGGAAGGTGAAATCTGACCAGCATTAGGGGTATACAGGGTCCGTGAGCCTTTAATTATTGGGGAAAACACAGGGATGGAGCGTAGCCCATGAAAACAGGTACTGGGCCAAAATAACATAGGGAATAAACAGATGGGCTGTCCCAACAAGCTTTATGGGTCATTGTGAAGAAGAATGATTTGTAGATCTTGCTATGTGCGATAGAGGGGGCACTCATATGAACTTTGTATTGGGTTTCATTAGCTTAAAAATGGCCCAGAGCAAGTTATATTAATTATTACCATATTGTTCCGATTATATCTGATTATATCCGATTATGTCTTTTGACATATATATATATGTAGACTGCTGATAGGAATCGACAACATGGCCACCTTTTTCTGGAGTACAAGCTTCTTAGGCAAAAATGTTTAAACACATATTCCAATGATTTCAACAATGTTTAATAATAATTTCAACCAATATTGTGTCATCGCTATCACGTGTTCATACTGATATCTATTCCGCTGACAAAAATCTGCGGTATTTGCACCATTTGTTAAACCTCTTTCCAGGATATCCTGGCCAAAAAGAGAAAAGGTCATATATTTCAAAATTAGAATGACTGGATCTTGGTATCCTCCCAACTATGTCAGATATTTCACAGCGACCTAAATATTTGGAGAAGGAACAGTCCCTGTCAAAGGAGGATAACGGGAAAAGCTTTACATTCTATTAAACGATTTTAAGAGCTTCTGATGCAAAATACTGTTATGCGCTTAAACAAATCATTCATACCTCAGAATGCCATTTATATGCACAGGAAGACAATGGGAATCTTTCACATTTTTTGTAAGAAAAATAATTGTTTTGAAATATAATTTATTGTGATGAAGTTGATCAGCATATCGTTATCGCCCACATTCATTTTATATTTGTACTTTTATTGATATATTTCCTTGAAATGGGTTTCCTGTACCGTATGGGTCATCGCACATGATGTCATAATGTACATTTCAGTTAGCGGAGGAAAACTGGTGGTTTTCATTAACTTTTCAGTGGGAGAAACCATGGATTCCACTCAATGGGGCATTTTTCCATATTTCTTCCCGCTCTACTACAAACTGCAAGGCCTTCTTCTTTTTCTGCATATGGACAAGGCTGCATGTCAAAGTAAAAGTGGAGAAACATCACTAGAAGGATTGTTATTTAAGCGAGGATGGCCGTGGAGCCGGAGACCCATAATGCATGTACAAGAATGTAAAACAACGTGTAGCTTGATAAATATGCATTGCCGTTTTTTTAGTCAAAGTTCCAGGTCTAGAAAAGGCAGTTGAAAGGTCTGCTCCGTCGAAATAATTGGGAGTGGATTGCAAATATTCACAGTAGTTGGTCACCCGGTGCCAGTGACCGCCTAAGGGAAGTAATAATATGTTTTATGTTCATACATGTGTCAAAATAGCAGCTAAGCTAGAATTGAAGGCTGGAGGAAAGCACAAAGTATGTGGTTATACTGTATAGATGGTTACTGTACTTTACACAATGGTTACATTGCCCTTAACAGATTGGTGTTGCTAATTTTTATAATCTGTTAATTGAATCATGCTGACATCAATTTTGTCAATGACAGCCAATCCGCCGTCACGTGTTTTTTTTTCTGTGCATTATATCACAGGCAATTAGCTATATAATAACGCGTTTGGCTTCAATATGGATGCTGTTCTATACTGTTAAGTATAGGGTAACGCAAAAATCTTCCACAGGTGCGTGTTTCAGTTGGCATATTTGTGGTTAACCTTATAATGTATTCTACTATCCAGCAAATATATACAGAGAAGAAGTGGTTGTAACGGAACTGGTTTACGTTTATTGGTCTTTCAATGTGAAGATCCATACATCCTGTTTCCCATGACAAGCGGTCTTCTTCAGAACTTGCATAAAGCAGCATGTAAAATAAACATAACAGTCTGACAAAGGCACACTACACATTATAAGGCGAAATTCTGCTGGCTTATATTTAAATGTTATATGATGAAAGAGAATTAGCCCACTTACGACGTTGCGGTTGTTTCTTTCATATATCCAAAGTGCTCCAAAAAAACGTAATGTTTCATAACTGTTGACGTAGACGTGTTTCCGATCCCTTCTGCTTAGCTTGATACTTCTACCGGTAGTAACATCATCATTCATTTTTGAAAGCCCAAATCCTTTCCAGAAATAATTATTAAATCAAGTAAAATGTATTATTTTCAGGGAGTGCTTAAAGGACCAGTTTAACGTCCTTGACAGTTAAACTACAGAAGAATGCATAATAAAGTACTCTGCGAGTAACCCTAACCCTCTGTGAGTCCTTTAATATGCATTCTTCCAAAACAGAAAAAAACTATTAAAGCATTTACTCGAAGCCCTGCAGCAGCAGCTGCTCTTCTCCTCCATGGTCTGACTATTCTTGCCACCTCAAGCAGCCAATGAGTGGCAGAAAATCAAAGCAAGGACTTTCCATATATGTGCACAGGGGTCTCACCAGACCCCTGAACCCAGAGTGCTAGAGCTGACTGGTGATAGGTATATCATGTGAACATGTTGGCCAAACACATCTCCTGCAAGGTATTTAGCTGGGTGATAGGGAAAGGCCCAAATACATATGCAAACTCCTTCCAAGCATTTGCAAACAAAAACGAAATCACAAACATTATAACAACCACGCAGATATAACATGCTTCAAGGTACATATCATGGCTGGACTGTCACACAAAAGCTTCTTAAAAGTTTCTGTGAAGTTATATGCATACCTGGGAACTTCTCGGCTCCGGCTACCTGGAGCCTTCCCTAGCGGGACACGGCAAGGACTGCCCACTGACGTCGGTGGGCGGTCCCGCTGACGTCGGTGGGCGGTCCCGCTGACGTCAGGAGGAAACACCCCCATGTAAGGGAAAAAATGGGCGGGGAGCGGGGCGGGGCGATCTGGAGGATTCGGGTCTTGACCTGGAGAACTGGAGGAGCAGCGCTCACCCCGCAATCTCCGGATCAAACCCGGAGAGTTCCCAGGTATGGTTATATGCGGTCTAAGACGTGGTTTACTATTGCTTTTTGTGTTATCTAGCTAGTAACGGATCTTAACGAATGTTCACCCTGTTGATGGAAACGTTATAAACGTTGATCAAATTATCTAAATACAAAAGCTAGTCATCCCATCCCTAAACCAAACCTTTACTGGAATTCACTGGAATTTGAGCAACAACTAAACTATAACTATAGGCACAAATGTGCTGCATACTTAACATTGAATTTAAATTACAATCTGCAGTCGAAGCCAATCCAAAGGGACAGCCATCCAAAAAATCCAATCCTTCAAAAATAAGCAAAAGTTAAAAGAGGAGAAGGTCATGGCAAGCAAAGCAGTTACATTTCTCCTGATTCCAGAATCAACAACATGAACACTCCCCATGACTCTATACAACAAACAGTGAAAAGTACCAGGATTGTTTTGTTTCATTGTTTAACCCTTTCAGTATGTCCTGTTTTTATATTAAGACTTAAACATCTAAGTTATATTGTTATTTAGGTTACTTAGTTATTTGTGGTTTAACTAGAAGGTTCTAGCTCACCTTTGGGAAACTAACATTTGTGGAAAGAACTGTCAGAACTGGTTTCTTGCCATGAAAGCATTCTCCTTTCTCCCTACCGAACCTTTACAAAGACTTCCGGAACCCACAGAAATAGGAGCTTAATAGAATAGAATGGAAAGGAATATTTATGAAGAACTTGCAGCTAATATGGCTGCCGCTACAAATAATGTTGCTTGATAAATCAAACCCCTTGATATAAACCCCTGAGTGGGTTGAAACGTCGCCGCATGTTTGGAATAAAATTGCACTAATTTATCCCATTGCTGAGTGTCTTTTGAATTTGTGTAGCCACCTTATGCATAGCATGAGGTTGGAGATGCATGAACCTGAGCATTCAATTGATATTGAGCTTTTTCACCACCATTGAAGGAGAATCAATTCAGATAGCAAAGGAATGCTATGAAACAACAATGGTCCTCTGCCTTATCAGTGACCCTTGTCAATCCTACAATATGTATCTGCTGGTTGAAATTGAGCCTGTAACTTTTTGGAGTGTACCTATATTACCTGTTAATACATTCTTTTAGATAAAGAAATTGCTACATAAACAAAATATATTATTTGCCGCCTCCATTTTCCATTTCTTAGCCGAGCCACCAATAACTGATAACCCAATTAGCTTTCTTAGGCAGTTTCTTGCATCCCATATAAAGCAAAATGTAAAGATCAAGTGTGCAAATCAAGTTTGGCTATGGACAAGGTCACGTCCAAGAAACCAGCCAAGGTCAAACTCAAAGTCAGACAACATAAGATCAAGGATGATGAGTTCCAGGAACAATCCAAAAAAGCCCATTAACCACTGAGCACTAAAGCATCTCAACAGATTTAAACATTTAATCAATAGCCCTGACAGGGTACAGGTGTCTCAGAGGCCGTTGGGAATTCTAAGAATGACCACGGGAAAACAAAAATGAGTAGATCAAGCAGATGTCCATGTGCCATAAAAATGAATAGGGATCAAATTCCACCGGGATACAAGAAACATTGGTTGGATCTGGCCGTTGCTTATATTCATTAGGATTGATTACATTTACAAATCCTAACCTTTTCGTGTCAAGCGACAGCGCACATTTTATGAGAAATCATTATGAACGTTTTAGCTGCAGCTTCCCTTTAAATGAAATGCCGTCTCCCTCCTTAATAGCGTGGCAGGATTCGAACAAACACATTTTTGTTTTGCAAACATTTTAATGCTTTACCAGTGATCTCGTTTATCTTTCAAGTTCCGGTTTTCATTTTTATTGCCGTAAAAACCCAATAAAACATCTGTTTTTCTCCTGTGGTTCAACAGTTGCCCTCATTTCCAGGGTGCGCGTGTAAACCACAGTTGAAACATTGTTACCCACTAACGCTTTTTCCCTAAGTGTTCGCCACAAGGTCTCTTCTCAATAGACCCCCAGAATGTAGGTGTCTATGTAACAAGGCAAAAAACAAAACCATTTGATGTGGTTGATTACTTGACAGCTGTTAAAACACGATTATCATATGAGATGCATAGAAATATTGGTTTCAAGTTTTTAATTGTTTCAGGCAACTGCTTTGCGACCTTTCTCTTGACCCCTTCAGTGTTGCTCATACCTAAAATATGAGAGACCATGGTGGCGTAGTACATTTAAGTCAAGTGGCTGGGATATTAATGGAAACCATGCAAGATATAATATATAAGTCAGAAATAAAGATCATGGTCTTGTGGGACACTGAAATTCGGAATACAAGATATGATATAATTTAGACTAATTGTGTACGATTTATTTGATTTAATTGCATCCTTTTTTCATCACACTTTTTTCTGCTGCAGTGCATGATGGGAATATTAGCGGCACACTGTGTTATTTTTTCTGATACAGCATACCAAATAGCTTGGCTTGGAGACATAGAGGGTCATATGAACCTGTAATATATTTTACATTCACATTCTTCACATGACAGTCTTCTTTTTATATATTATTTTAGTTTTGCATTCTTATCTTGATAAATCATATTTTTATAGAAGGTTCAAAGGAATTACAGACGTAGAAACGAAAGCACTGAATTTATAAAGAAAATATTTTTACAGCTCAGATATTTTTGATGAGTTCACCGTTTGAGAGCACATATTAGTAAAATAATAAATAATTTAAGGTTTTCCAACCGCAGTACTAGGAGTATCCAAATCATTCGTGGGGGAACTACATGCAGAATGAGACATGGTAGGTAGTAATGCATCCGAAGTCCTCTGAACTGGACATGTTTAGTCTGCACAGTATGTGGAAAAATGATTATAAAGTTCTTAAACTTATTTTTTCCTTGTGTTATCTGTTGTTTTTATTCTTGAGGGAGACAAAATGGTTAATAAAATTGTTACAATTGTTACTAAATTGTTACCTTACCCAGAGACCCTGACCCATGTCCAACATACAATGACTGACAAAAAATCAGGACTGCACTGGGGATAACGAAGTGGCCCTGGCACTAAAGCCAGTGGCCTCCTAATCACATAAGCACAGCAGAGGGCTGGATATGACAGGCAGCACGTTACGTTTTTATGCTCATGTAGCATGTGGCTAAGTATATTCAGCCAGTGGCCGCACACTACAGCACCAAATCTGCCCCTTTTCAAAAAACGAATCCTTGAAACAAACAACAATGAAGCAAAGAGCTCAGAATTTGCATTTTTGTTGTTGTTGTTGGTTCATTCACTCGCACTCTCTATGTTTGTGTCTCTGCCCTGTTCAGTATCACATCCAATCTTGCATCTTCTTTTTCTTCTGTCTTCTTCTGTTGCTCTTCATTGTTCATTTGCTTCTCTGTGGTCTACGGGACACGAGCATAATCTCCTGGTGAACCTCCGCAAAATGGCAAAGCTTCCGAGCACATCCTCTCCTTAGACAAAGGGGAGAGGATGTTCCATGAAGCGCCACCATTTTGCTGAAGTTCACCAGGAGCTTACTTCAGGCAAAAGGGAAGAGCATCGGAGGAAGACAGAAGAACAAGAAGATGCAAGATAAGAAGCGGAGCTGTACGGCAATTAAGACAGGGCCACAGAAGTGGAGGAAGTAGGGAGACATACCGAGAGAGATTTATATGATTAAAAAAACAAGATGGCTCTGAGTCTGTTTTGTGTTTGTATAATATATTTATTTTCCAGGCCAAAAAAATCTGACACTATAGAGCAATGTCAGACAGCGACCCACCGGGCATTTGCCCCGTGTGACAGATGGCCAGTCCAGACCTGCATATAACATAGATTTTCCTTTTGGCTTCCTTTTCATGTGTAAATAATTTTACAATTTAGAACTCTATCAAATGCACATTCTTATACGCACTACACAGCACACAGAGACATCTGTTGTATAAATACTGTTCTTTTTATTTGATTTAGCGTGATATAACATTAATGAGAAACACATTCTATGCTTTGTAAACAGCCAATTTTCCATTTATTTAGAAACATAGGAACATTTGTGTATATGAGAGGGAGCATTCAGGAAAACATTACTCACTTAACCCTTAATGGTAACAATTTGTGCTCAATATCAAAAGAACAATATGACATAGCCAGTATAATATAACCATAACTACATTTTTAAATACGTAGCAGAACAGTGAAGTCATTTAAACATACATCGGATAGGCAAAACTAAAACTCCAGCCTACAGGTGAAACTCTCCTTCAGGGGAGAGCTGGCAAATTTTGTTCCAAGAAGCTTGAGAAGCCAAGTGGCCCCTTCCCCACCACTGTAACTAACATACACCACTAAACACACTAACGCACAAACATTAACCCACACACTAACACGCTTACTCTTTACATTTAAACATCCTATCACTGTAACACGTACACTCACTCTAACACACACTAACATTGCATGGAACCTGAGTCTGTCTTCAAGACAGCATGCAAATGGTGAAAGCTGCTGCACTCCTACAGTAGGTTTACATAATATTCTGTTACGTGACCCCATCAAGCCCCGGCTTCATAAATGGGCCGGCTGCTGATTGGTCGCTGGAGTCAGCTGACTTGGGTCAGCCAATCAGGGGCTGCCCCTCAGCCTAGCCTCCTGATTGGTGGGTGGTGTCACCTGACCAGGGCTGACCAATGAGAGCGAGGGAAACCTGGGCCAGCTGCTGATTGGTCGCTGGAGTCAGCTGACTAGGCTCAGCCAATCAAGTGCTGCCCCTCAGCCTAGCCTCCTGATTGGTGGGTGGTGTCACCTGACCAGGGCTGACCAATGAGAGCGAGGGAAACCTGGGCCGGCTGCTGATTGGTCGCTGGAGTCAGCTGACTAGGCTCAGCCAATCAAGTGCTGCCCCTCAGCCTAGCCTCCTGATTGGTGGGTGGTGTCACCTGACCAGGGCTGACCAATGAGAGCGAGGGAAACCTGGGCCGGCTGCTGATTGGTCGCTGGAGTCAGCTGACTTGGGTCAGCCAATCAGGGGCTGCCCCTCAGCCTAGCCTCCTGATTGGTGGGTGGTGTCACCTGACCAGGGCTGACCAATGAGAGCGAGGGAAACCTGGGCCGGCTGCTGATTGGTCGCTGGAGTCAGCTGACTTCGCTCAGCCAATTAGGGGGTGCCCCTCAGCCCTAGCCTCCTGATTGGTAGGTGGTGTCACCTGACCAGGGCTGACCAATCAGAGCAAGGGAAACCTGGGCCGGCTGCTGATTGGTTGCTGGAGTCAGCTGACTTGGCTCAGCCAATCAGGGGCTGCCCCTCAGCCCTAGCCTCCTGATTGGTAGGTGGTGTCACCGGACCAGGGCTGACCAATCAGAGCAAGGGAAACCTGGGCCGGCTGCTGATTGGTTGCTGGAGTCAGCTGACTTGGCTCAGCCAATCAGGGGCTGCCCCTCAGCCCTAGCCTCCTGATTGGTAGGTGGTGTCACCTGACCAGGGCTGACCAATCAGAGCGAGGGAAACCTGTGCCGGCTGCTGATTGGTCGCTGGAGTCAGCTGACTTGGCTCAGCCAATCAGGGGCTGCCCCTCAGCCCTAGCCTCCTGATTGGTGGGTGGTGTCACCTGACCAGGGCTGACCAATGAGAGCGAGGGAAACCTGGGCCGGCTGCTGATTGGTCGCTGGAGTCAGCTGACTAGGCTCAGCCAATCAGGGGCTGCCCCTCAGCCCTAGCCTCCTGATTGGTAGGTGGTGTCACCTGACCAGGGCTGACCAATCAGAGCGAGGGAAACCTGTGTCGGCTGCTGATTGGTCGCTGGAGTCAGCTGACTTGGCTCAGCCAATCAGGGGCTGCCCCTCAGCCCTAGCCTCCTGATTGGTCCGTGGTGTCACCTGACCAGGGCTGACCAATCAGAGCGAGGGAAACCTGGGCCGGCTGCTGATTGGTTGCTGGAGTCAGCTGACTTGGCTCAGCCAATCAGGGGCTGCCCCTCAGCCCTAGCCTCCTGATTGGTAGGTGGTGTCACCTGACCAGGGCTGACCAATCAGAGCGAGGGAAACCTGTGCCGGCTGCTGATTGGTCGCTGGAGTCAGCTGACTTGGCTCAGCCAATCAGGGGCTGCCCCTCAGCCCTAGCCTCCTGATTGGTGCGAGGTATCATATTGTATGGCACTTTATTATTATTTATGAATTATTATTAATTAAGAAATTGTTAAAGGAACCATTGATAATTTGATTTTTTTTTTCATTTGAATTTACAGCACCACTTTCACAGTGGAGAGGTTAAGCCCAACATTACTGGTGTGGGAAAGAGCTGGCAGTAGCCGGAATCAAACTCATGAGCAATGAGGTGAAAGTCCAACACCTTAACCACAACTCCAAGTGAGAGATACTGAGACGCCCCCTTCTCTGTAGTGTATTGGTTTAGGTGTTAGCGTGATTTTAGTTTAGCTTTAGGTGATTCCCTGAGGATTATTTTTTACGTGGATCACCACGTAGACCAAAATTTAAGCCATATTGTCTCTGCCCCTACAAGCCACCATTCTTTAGTTTATTTAGTGTGTTTGTTTGGAAGTCAGGCCAGCTTGAGGACTGTATTGTATAAAGGATTGTTTTTCGGGAGGTTGCCATCCAGTCTCTGTGGCCTAATGGCTAAGGTGTGGGGCTTGGTACCTTGACGTCCTGAGTTCAATTCCCCTAGGCTTCAACTGTGTCTGCTTTGTTTTTTAAGTAAGCACATAGGCCAAAACATAAACCATTTTGTCTTTCCCCTTACAAGCCACCCTTCTTTAGTTTATTTAGTGCATTTGGGAGTCAGGCTAGCTAAAGGGCTGTAAAAACTAAAGGATTGTTTCTGTAGGGCCTTATACCTGTTCTCTGTGGTGCAATGGTTGAGATGTTGGATTTATTTTTTCAGGTTCTGGGTTTAATTCACTCCAATTGATTTATTTGTTGTGTTTGTTTGGCAGGAAGGCACACTACAAGATTGCAATGAGGTCAAAAACCAATGGATTGTTTGCAGGGGACAGGTTTGCTAGTGTCTGTAATGTACATGCTACCCGTCTTTCGTTTATTAATTGTGTTTGTGTGGGAGACAAGCTAGGAGCCATTCCCATATGACTATGTAGAGTAATGGTTAAGGAGCTGAGCCCCAGTGCGTTAAGGTCCTGGGTTCTATTCCCCTGTGCTCCATCTTGAAATTTCTCAGCTCTCTTCTACATTGTGGTTTTTTTTGTTTGGTGAGGGAGAAAAAAAGTTATTGTTAGCAACCAGGTAGACCAAAACACAAGCCACCCAGTTCATGCATTTAAATTGAATGATTTACTCAAAGGGATTTGGGTCACTCTGTCAGCATTAACCATTTTCCCCACATTTGGATATTTATATCATCATTCACAGGCCATACAAAATCAACAACTTACAAATTACCCCTGCATTGTATATTTATCCCACCATACATCCCCACATTGTGTATTGATTTATGTGATGACCCTCAGCCAGCCCTATATTTAAATGAATGCCCCATTGCCCCCCACACCCTTGTGTATTGTCCTCATCCATTTTCTTTGAGAAATCCAGGTGCTGTGGTTGCAGTGGGATGTGTCTGATTGGCTGAACCTGGTCAAGTGACTCCACCAGCCAACCAGGCATTGGGATTAAGACCCGAGGGGGGAGGAATTGGTCGCTGGAGTCAGCTGACTAGGCTCAGCCAATCAGGGGCTGCCCCTCAGCCCTAGCCTCCTGATTGGTGGGTGGTGTCACCTGACCAGGGGTGACCAATCAGAGCGAGGGAAACCTGGGCCCCCTTCTCACGATCTACCCTCTCCCTCCCTACCCTCTCCCTCCCTACCCCCCCTTCTCACGATCTACCCACTCCCTCCCTACCCCCCTTTGTAGGTCACTTACCGTCAACTCCTGTGTTGGGAACGTGAGGCGTTTGTCTCGGGTGCCGGCGCTTCACTGCTGAGCGCCGGCATATGTCGTCATATGCCGGCACTCAACGTAAAGCGCTGGCACCCGAGACAAACGCCTCACGCTCCCTACACTGCACTCTGGGCAGCGCTGAGGCAGGCGGCGGCGACGGCGGCAGCGGCGGGGAGCAGAGGAGTCCTGGATTTCTGTCAGTCAGGGGGGCCCAAGAGGTGCCGAGCGGTCGTTTTCAGCAACCGCTCGGCACCCCTTGGGCCCCCCTGACTGGCAGAACTCCAGGGCCCGGTCGCAGTCGCGACCCCTGCGACCCCGGTAGTTCCGCCACTGCACATGGCTGTTCTGAATATAAGAGAAGAACAGGAACCAAATAAGAGCTTTACAGCAGGAGAATATAGGTGGAAAGTTTATCTGCCAGCAAAAGTCTATGTTTTTATTTGTAAAGTAATATTACAATCACAATTGGAGTAGTTATGGGCTGTTCTGAAATAACATATATAATAGGGGTTAATACAAATCTGAAACTGGACTTACCAGTGCAAAAAGTCATCATATTTAGTCATCTCTGTTCCACAATTGGTTATTGTGTTTTGTACATGAGGGTGTCATACTGAATGTGTTGTTTTTTTATAGGAACCACAGTGCATACTAGCCCACTCACCTTCCCCACAGCCCTTGGACTTTTGTGATAACTCACTCCTACCTCACGTGTCACATCTTCATGTGTAATTCCTGCACAGTCCCACATTGTGCCATTTGACTGTCTTTGCCATGGTTGCTGTGACTTCTCTGTGCCTAATCGTTGGTGTTATGCAGGTTCACACTATAGTACTTACAGATGTGCGAGTGTTTTTGATGTTTCACGCATACTGTTTTTATCATTGACTGTGCACGTTATGCCTGTGTACACTCGCTGTTGATGATTGTGTTCTGCACGGCATCACAGTATGGCTTGTATATGATATGTATGTTCTGTTTATAAATATGTAACTTACAAAGGCTCACGGTGGAATAAAATAAGAAAAAAAAAACACTAGGAAGAATGAGAAGAGAATCCAGAATGTCAACCCTTAATGTTCCATGTTTGGACATTAGCCTTTACAACATATTAAGTAAGCATTTTTTATATTCCTAATATCAAAAACAGATGCTTCAGATTTTACTTCCAAATGATTGTTCCTTTGTTATTATTTCCATAAACTAATTACTAATGCCTTTTTAAGAATCTGCATCTTAAGAATCTATGCTGGTGAATTCATGCTATGGTCACTACGTCATCCGCTCTGTCCTGGACACATCCAATTTTGATATGTTGCTGACCACCACCTATACTACTACCCATAGTATATATGAGTTCTAATATAGGTAAGCACTTTATAGGTTGCTTATAGAGGAATGTATAGTAGACTTTACACAGTTTCTCTTTATTTAAGTCTCTCTTTATCAATAATGTTTTAAGAAAACTTAAAAGCTTTTGATGTTGATCTGCGTCAGCAGTACGGCAAATTAAACTGCATGGATTTTCCCCTTCTCCGCTATGGTATCTGTTGGCACTCCACAAATACAATTTTATGTAATATAACAGATGGAATTTAAAGAGAATTAAAATGTTTAAATTATACTTTGTAAATGACATATTCCAAGCTCTGGTCAACTTTTATAATTACAGATATATGTTTGTTTGTTTGTTTTTTTGAGAGAAAAAATGGATTTACTAAAAAAGGAGTTGTCGTGGAGCGATCACCTCTAATATCATTGGAATTCATAAGTGATTGGTGCTTTATCCTGGAATTCCAATTTACCCTATTCATGACCAGTGACATGCCAAGTACGGGTTTAGGTAGGGATTACAAAAAATGGAAAACTTAAAATTAATCAAAATTATAAAGGACCCAAGGATGTTTTTTAACCCCTTAATGACAAAGCCCGTACATAGGGACTGCCCATTGTCCTTAAGGGGTTAAATCAGAGTAAGTTAATGCATATATTCTTTGGTATTCTTTTCCCATTTATACTACATATCTATTGATAATTTATATAACATGAGAATAAATGTGCTTTTTAAAAAAACAAAAAACATTGTTTTACATTTTATTCATTAAAAATAATATCTTGCCTATTTGAATATTTTTTTATTTTTTTTTAAACATACTTGTCCCCCCTTATTTGTTTGGTTTACTAAATGAGAAAGAAGAAAATAAGGGTTAAAGTAAAACATGGTAAAATATCCCTGATACTGGAGAGGTTAAAAGGCAAATCTGCTTACACGTATAAAACAGCTGTGGAGTTTCCAAACCACGGCAGAAAGTATTTGTGTAAAAACAATCTGTTTGGGCTTGTTTAGTATTATTTTGTTTCCTTAGTAACAAAATCAAGAAAATCTGAATTTACTAATACGATTACGGACATATTATGACTTTGTTTTTGAGGTTAAATTAAGAGTAGAATTGTTCTATTCGGCGACAGGAAAAGAGACTCCCCACTGGGTGATATTGTGATGCTCACTTCCTAAATCTAAACTAAATTAACAATATTATGCTGCAATGAATCATCCTACACGACATATTTTGCCTGTGAGAGCTATCAATCCACCCTAAAACCTCAGATCTCCTGAGAGTGAGTGAAATCTAAGTGTTTCAAAGTGAAACGCTGCTAACTGAATGGGATAGTTCACTGTCCCAGTTGACCCCACCAATGAAGAAGGCTTTTTAAAGTACTTTGTGATTACTGCAAATCATGCATTATATAAAATGTTAAATACAAAGAAATCACTGGCATGGATTCTAGAACCATTCAGCCATTATATGTATTATAGTGGGGTGTTAAATATGGGGAAATTTAAAGGGACCACTTTAAATGCAATGGTGGGTGGAGTGTCCATTTAAAGAGAAACACAAATGTAAAAGCTTTCTTACAAATACTATAACTGTCATGTGGCTGTAGTGGTTAATGTCAAGGTTTAATGAAGGTCACAACTCCACTTTAAATGTGTCACCTACTCTAACGGAGGTAACGCTTTTGTAACTAAAGACAGCTTTAGAAACATATTTTTTACTACTGTTGAATGCCCAGACCTTTGCTTTGTATATTTGTTTTAATCATGTAATATTCTGCGTCAATCCTGTGTCTTTGCCAGGAACACTAAATTGTCATGTGACACAAAAGCAGGCACTGACAGTTTGTTGTCATAAAAATGCTTAAACCTCTTAAATGTATATAAATTGTGATTAAACGCTCAGAAATAAAGAAGAACGTAAGGTTTATTTGCTTACGTGGCTGGCCTACTAGGGTGCTGAGCTGGTGTAGGGAAACACCATGAGGTCCTCACCTATGGTAGTAGGCAGGCACATGCAGGCGAGGGTCACCTGTAACATAGTTCGTCTAAAGAGCTTGAAAAGACTAATAATTCTAGAGCCTGTCCTGTTTGCTTGGCATACTAAGTCGTACAATTAATGTTTTGTCTATGTGAAGCAGCTCTTCTAATTTTCTTTATGTTTCTTCTTCCTGCTCAACAGGAAAAAGCCCTAAGACTCTACACAATCTTTCAATCCGTTCTGATTCCTGATCGGTCTTAGAATAGAGGACCCGGACGTGATGTAATACAGTAGACATATAGTACTGATACGGTATATAAATATATGTATTCATTGGACAGATGTCACTAACCACCCGACGGCCCCTTCATTCTTCAGCCCTCGCAGAGGAAACCCTAGGGAAGGACTGCATTAGGTAACCTGCTATGTCAGAGACAAAAGTCCAAACAGGAAATTCTATACAGCTGCCTTCTTAAGAAACAATGGAGCATCTGATGATTTTCCATCTTTTTTTTTGGTCACCTTTTTATAGAGGGGCACTGTTTTTTTTCCAAGTTTTGTACAATATAAACATGTTTTTCTTCTGTAGTAAAGCTGCTTCATGGATTCATTAAAAAACACTTTGGCAGCAACCAGACAGCCATCTGCTCACAGAAACAAAGATGGGGATCCAATTCCCTATTGCTAAAAATTGGCCAAGAAATGTGGGACAGATCAGCAAGTTCTTTTTTCTTTTTTTTTTTATGTGAAAACAGGTGATTTTCAGATCCCAACTGTCACTGATTATAGTATTTATATTACTAATATTTTTGAAAGCAAAAACATTCTATACTTCGAAGAATACATGACAACCATGAGAACCTAACCTCTGCAGATTCAAGTCTACTTTAAATAGTCTAAATAGTTCACTACTACATTGTTAGCGTTTTCTAAGTGTTAAATCATTCACAGTAAGATATATTTTTATTAATTTGACATAATGGGGAACAGGCCATGTATTTCCACATGTCGGAGCTGGTGTGTAGGTGGCTCAACAGTACACCACAACATTGCTATAATTGGATAATGCTATTAATACGGTAATATAAAGACTTACATAGAAACAATCCCCCCCCCCCCCCGTGGGACACATTTATTTTAGGAAGGATCTGCACAGAACTTTATATCTCTTTGATATCCATTTTATATCTCAACTTTTAATATATGGGTGAGTGCCCATAAGCCAAGAGGATATGATAGCAAATATGAATACCAAGGAGGTCAGTAGCTCACACAACATACTAAAAGAAAAGATTCCTTATTTCTCACTTTCAGCATAGCTTTAATTTCCATTGAACATTGTGTGTGGGATGGAAAACTTTGCATTCTAGACATTTCAAGTAGAAGGCAATTGAGAGAACGGGTGGAAGATAGCCAGGCATGTGAAGTGAAGGGAGTTGTTTCTGGTCAGACAATAGAATGTTTAAAAATAAGTGGAAATAATCCAGAGCAGAATCATACTAAAGACCTCAACAAGGACAAAGCCAGCAAAGGGAAGAATACTTTGCAATTTAAAGGGGCACTGCCCTTTAATGCACATGATAGCTGTATGGTCCTTTCAAAATTTCATGTGGTCTGCTTTGCAAAACATTGGGGTATTCTGCAGAATCCCCCTAAATGTATTTGCCCACCCCCCCAGCTAAATGCCCTACAGAAGATATGTTTGCCGAAGGCATCTCCCTCTGCTGAATGAATGGTGCAAGTGTCCGCTCAGACCCCAGTACGCATGTAGAAAGATCTCCCATTGATTTCAGTGGGGGCACTATCCTGCCACTGATTGACAGCTTCAAGCAGCCAATCAGTGGCGAGAAATGTCATGGAGGGACAGAGCAGCTGTTGCTGAATGGCTGCAACTTTTCTGTCAGTAAAGTACCTTACTCTGAGGGGTTTTTTTTCATTTTGGAAAGTAAAGTACCTTAATATGTACTTTACTTTAATATGCATTCTTCTATAGTAGGCGTGTTAGGGACATTAGACTGTCTCTTTAAAAATACATGGTAACATTATATAGGCATAAAAATAATCTTACTAGAAGACACACAATAATATAATATGAACTGTGTGGCATTCTACATACAAGTCATTCATTATTATTTGGAAACATTCCAGTAGCTTCCAAAGACGAGGCTCCTTTATAAAGATGACATCTGCATTTTTATGACAAATTGAGCTTAAATAAGTAAAAGCTTCCTGCATGCCATGCATATTGTTTTATACATCTCCTAGTTTACACAATAAATCATTCGGTACTTTAACTTCTTGGAATGCACTATGCTTGAAGTTGCAGTATGTAGAAATATATCATTGCGGCACATTAGCTATGTAGCTTGAATAGCTAATGTTCTTTTTCAGGGGAAGTTTTACAGGTTCCAGATATAAGGAACATACATTAAAGATAAAGGCCAATTACTTTTATTCTGAGCCATTAAACGTGATTTTGACAATGGCTGATTACATACAAAAGCATATATGTTAAGAGAGGGAAATGCTATATATTCCTTACACAAAATTCCTGGGTTTTCACAATGCCAAAGGAAAAAAACTATGTTCCTTTTTGTTGGAAGTATCTTGCATCAGTGTCATCATTTCAGTTCAAGGACAGTGCATGAATCCAGATGCTTCCTATCAACGAACATGATGATAATGGGGAATAAATAAGTTCTCCAAAATTAGCAAACAAATCTGCTGTAAAATTTTACTTTGTGAAAAAATGACATGTTAAGTAAATTTATAGCAACCAAATATACCTAAAGAGCAAGGGAGACAGTGCCTTTTTTATTTATTTATTGTAATGGATGTTCCGTCAAGAGCAATAAGAGAAGAAGGAGCATTCGTGTTTAAGCTAAGGGGGATAACACTAGTTTTAGCTTTTTTGCCCAAAAAATCTCTCATTTTATTCCACATATTATTATTTCAATCAATTATTTGCCTAAATTACCGGTAATTGTATCTTCAATCAATTTGGACAACCCAGTAAGTTTTATGTTTTCCTGACAATTGTAAATCCATCAGTATTGTTTTGTCCTGTTATCTGAAAAAATGATGGGAAGCAAATATGATGATAGATAGTAAATAGATAGATGAAAGGTAGATAGAAGCATGATGGACTTGCATAGCTAAGGGTACAGTTTATTAGCAAAGCACTGGGTTTCAGTTCCACTGGCTGGGATTCAGCAACTATATTTGCTAAAGTGAACATGACTATTTGGAGTTGACACACAATGCTAATTCACATAAAATTGCATAGCAACTTCACTCTTCTAACCAAATCAACTTTAGTCTAATTGCCTTATCAGAAGGAGGGGATCCGGCAGTTCGTAAGACATGAGATCACCCTTAAAAAACAAGCATTTGTGCAAGAGTGTCTGAGCATGTATGTGTGTATGTGTGAGCATGGATGCGTGTGAGTATGGATGTATATGTGTTTGTGTATGAGCATGAATGTGTATGTGTGAGCATAAATATATACAGTATGTGTAAATGTGTGTGTGAGCATGAATGGGTATGTGTATTCATGTGAGAGAGAGTATGTGCTAACATGAGTATGTAGGGTGTAAGTGTGTATTAGTAAGTAAGTAAGTGAATATAAGAGTGTAACAATGTGTGTCAATGCATATGTCAGGTACCAAGGGGGCAAGAGCCTAATGGGGAGTGGTGTCCAATATAGGATGTGCCCCAGGTTCCAAATACTCTAATCTGCCATCAATTTCTATGTTTCTAAAGGATGTAATTGCGGCCACCGGCTAGATCCTTAGGTAGCCACAAACTCTAGCACCCAATTTACTCTTGGAGGTAAGTATGGAGTGCTGTCAAACCAGCGACCCATCGTTTATTTGCAAGATGTGCCTGATAGCTAGTCCAGAATGTAAACACATGAATCCCTAAAAACGCAGAGGGGTTAGAGCTATACTATGCTGGAAGCATTATTTACAACGTATCGGCTACATTGTATTCAGTCTGCTGACAGAGAAGAGGCTGGCTACTCTATGTGAGCGCTGTTTTGTTGTTTCTGTAAGTGGCAACCAGGCCTATCCCTGCTAAAAACATCTCTCTATACACCCTGTCAGCCTATCTAACCTGTCTGACCTCTAAAACAGTCAAGCTGGCCAAGTACCAGCCACTGGTAGCATGATTGACAACGTGAACTTTTATGAACAGACCTGTTCAAGTTTAAAGTCAAGTTCAGTATTAATCAGTATTTACTTAAAAAGGTAGCAAAAACTACTCCCCTCCCCTGACCAGTCACTTAAAATAGCCATATCTGAAACAGTCTCTTCAAACTGTCATTGCTGTCTGTTTATATCATGGCTTTACTAAGAAACTCCAGGCTCCCATTAAGAAATATCACAAGAAGAAATGTGCAGCGATAGCGAACAGTGTAGCTGAACATAAATCTCAAAATGTTTTTTTTTACAAGATAATCCATACATTGTTACGTATTTTAATCCTAAATATGGAGTTTATCTGGGACAATCCCATAACTTTATGTTCATGTCATGGGAAGATGCAAAATCTAGAATGACCTCATTTGCTGTTTTTCTCCAGGCCATATATATTGCTGATGCAAAGTGACTTCCCACAGTATGTGTGGTGTATGAACTCACAAAAAGAAGTCATTTACTTAGCTACTGGGTATCACATTACATGTACCGATCAACATATAGTGAAAAGTACATATACCCTCGAAAAAATGGTGGATGTCAACCAACAATAGAGGTTATGTGTATAAATACGTATGTGGATCTTATAAATCATATGAGAAAAGAAGACTATGGGATCATACCAAATGTTACAAAGAGTTCTATTACTTATGTCTCCTCCATGGTCTTAAGAACCAGAACAGAATTGGAACAGACCTCTCAACATTCTTAAATGACAGACAGGATCAAGCTGTTTGGATAGAGTTAGCAAAAGATGGGGATTGGACAAATACAAGCGCAAATACAAGCACTTCAATAATCAAACCACTTAACTTCTGTGTGTCACACTAGAATAGTGAGCCCTGATGACACTGCATCCTGATCTCCAATAAGATCATATACATACATGTTATGTCACAGGGAGCACAGTTCTATTAGGTCATTTGCTACATATGAAGGTTTACTGTAACAATTTCAGAAAAAAGAGCCCTGATAAAGAGATAAGGGTAGCCAAGGCCAGGGAGGAACCTGTTACTGGAACCAGCTGTGTCGGTAGTCAGACGCCAGGTCAGGAAACAGACCGTGATCTGGAACAAGAACAGAACGTCACAGAGAACGTCACACATCCAAATCAGTAGACAAATGATAGGTCTCAAGAAAAGCTATGAGGATGAGTTAGCCACTGGAACTCTGGTTGCATCAACAAAGGGCGAGTTGAGGCTGCTAGCCAAGTGCTTAGATAGAAGATCCAGGCCAAAAACATGGTCATCCGTGGTCACAAGGGTCCATAAAGGACGATGATATCACTTCGCTTACTGCAAGGTAGACACAGCCCACTGAGAAGGAGGAGGATTGGCATTGAAGGTCTCTTACGTTGTAGGACAGTGTCCGTGCTTTCAGAGAGGTGGCTGGATGGTGAGGACATCACTGGAGGCCCTTATTTTTTTGCATTTATTTTTTTGCAATTTCCAGTGTAAATAATACACAAACTATTAGCAATAAAAAAAACAATAAATTGGTTCAGTCTTAATCATCCATCTAAACACTCTGACTAATGAAAGTCTAAGGAGAAACAGACTTCATTACCATTTCTATAAAAAAATCAACAAACTGTGTTGTTTGAGCAGGGAAAATCACCCAAAATATCACATGACTGAAAACAATGGCAGCCTCCAAGTCTTTAGATAAATAAGATAAAAACAGGTTTTTGCTAGTCGCTAACTAGAAACCAATAGAGTCGCTTGCACGGCCCTTTAACTCCTGACGGGGAACTTGGCCTGTCTCCCCTCTATAAGAGTTAAAGGTCTTTAACTCCTGACGGCAAACCTACTCTATTGCTCGCTGGCAGGGCCCCTACAGGGGACCAATAGAATCGGCCGCATGTCTGACGAGGAAGTTGGCTTGGGGAGACTATTGGTCTCCCACTTCAAGAGTTAAAGGTCTGTACGAGCGACTCTATTGGTCGCCGGCAGGGAGCTCTTCTGCCATTAGTTGAAGAATCCGTAGGTTCGCCGTCAGGAGTTAAAGAGCCATCCGAATGACTCTACTGATGGCCTGCAGGGGCCTCCAATTGGTTGATGCCAAAGGAGGCCCCTGCAGGCGACCAATAGACTCACTCGTACAGCCCTTTAACTCCCGACGGTAAACCTACGGATTTCTGCTCCCGTTAACTCTTGCGATGCTGCGTAGATAAGGCAGGCTAGATGGGGAAGGGAGATTAGTAAACGAAGACTAACACGAAGATTCTTCGTGTTGTGTGTCTTCCTATACGTTTTGCGGCCCCCATGTTCGTATGTTCGGTATTCGGGCTGGCCAATGAAAACGCACCCTTCGTGTTCGTTTTCATGTTCGCCCGCAGACGAATGCACAAGTCTACCTTCCACTGTTCTACCCAGAATTTTAACCTTTTCATTTTAATTATGTACATCATGACATTTGCATTACACCTTTCCCCTAGTTCTGATGGCAGGGGGAGGTAGGAAAATCAGATAAATACTGCAATGATTTGAATTAAGGGACCAATACCGAGATAAAATACCATGTGGTTTATTAAATAGAGAGCATAGGATTGATAGAACAAAGTAATACACTTCAAATGATAAATCATAAATTGTTTCTCCAGAAGGTTATTGAAAAATACAATGCATCTTTCTAAAGAATGACATTTTTAGTACAGTAGTACTGAGAATGTAAAAAACAATCATGGTTTCAAGGTTATTCCAAACATCAAAAATGTGTTTTGAATTTTAGTATTTACCGTACATTCCTCAACACCAAAGGTCTGAGTAAATAGACAGCAGGAATTCTACTTTCCGCTTATCGCTTCCACTATGCCACATTCAAAGATGAGCTTTATCGGTTAATTTTATTATTCTTGTTGTTTTTATCCTTAATATGAGAATAAATTCTTACAGCAAGGAACAAAAAAGTAAACCACTATTTTTCCAAGCTTACAATCAGTACGTTGTGAATACAGAAGAGAACTCACAATTAACAGAATTATAACCCAGGCAATGATACAACTGCAGTATAGAGTAGATTTGAATGCTTGGATAGGCATGAGAATCCTGATTTTTAAGATTCACTCAGGCTTTCAATGGCCACTGCAAAAGAGCTCCAGTATTCCATTAGCTTTTCAGGCCCCATTCTTTAAAATTTACAGGGATTCTTGTTGCAGAACTTTTTGTTTCCAAGGAAAATAAATGTAGTGGAGCCAAGTCTCAGAATGGTATGAATGAGCCACAAAGCAAAGCCAAAACAGCTAAAAGATCCTATAAAGAGTTGATTTAAATTCCATGTTCCAAGTAAAAATGGAAACAGATACAGTCCTGCATGCAAAGAAACTTGGTACCAAGATTGTTTCGGGGGCCAGGGAGACTCACATAGTCATGATGATTATTATGAGAAATCCAGCAAATGCTTTTAATAAATACGTCCTTGGGCTGTTCTAAATCCTAAACCAGCAAACGAAACATTAAAAAAAAACTGCTGATATGAAGCTAAAACTGTATAAATTATCCAATTTAGCCAATTAGCATCAGCATGGCGCATGTCTGTGCTTTATTCTTCTATGGGAAAGTTACTTAAAGGCAATTGCTTCCATGAGCAGCTCTTATCTTGCATCTGCTTCTCGGCATCCTCCTGTTTAGTGGATGAACTAGGTTGATGAGGAGCACCAAACCTTGGAGCGTGTATGAGCATGTTTGTACAGCCGCTGTAAGCACGCTCACGCATGTTTTTGGTATATCTCTACCACCGGTTAGGTTCAACATCATTGTAGAGGGGAGGGGATTGGTTCCATGCACAATATTTTAATATTAAACAATTGTGTTAGAGTATTGCAAATATGCTGTTTGTAGTACCTGATGTTGCCTGATCTACAAATACAATGCCCAGAAAGATATATAAACTTTTTAACTCCCTGACGTCACCAGGCCCTGTGAAGGGCCAATCCCAGTGAGCTTCTCAGAATATTGCAGAATTGCAAAATATTTAGTTGTGCAGGTCAAAATCAGTAATTCTCACCGGAGAACCTTCTGAGGTTGGTGGGAATAAACCATAATGAGTCCGTAAGATCACAAAAGCTGTCCATCTTCTCCTTCTGTACCAATAATGTTCAACGTGTGTCAGCATTATCGCCAAGTGTGAATATTGACATTTTTTATGATATTGTTAATTTACTAAAGTATGCCTCCCATGAGGCCGAACTTTACACATGCTGTCCCGAATAAAATGGTTGATGTGGTCATGTGGTCATACTAGGGTGGAGCTCCCCGATTTTTTATAGGGATTGTCTATAGGGATGCTCTTGACAATAGCATGTGAACAGTGATTATATATATATATATACCCTTTCATACATGCTCAATAATGACTAATCATGGTTGCAATGTATCGTTGGGAGGGTTTTTTTTTTTTTTTTTTACAAACAAGCTCTGCAGACTTTGCAGCAGTACCCAAGAGGTTAGACGATTTTAAGGTCCTATTGGGTGGGGTTCCTTTTCAATGTTTCCAAAATATATCGTTGCTTTGTGTGAGGGAGGAGGAGAACAAAGGTGTCAAAAGTGTCTTTTACCGAAACTTTGTATTAATATGTAAAGTTGTGACCGCTTTTGAGAGGAATAGAAAATGTATATATCAAGTGATGAGGGTTTTCACATGATTATCAATCTAATTAGCATTTGTACCACTTCTCTTTGCATTGAAGAGAAGATGCCACGAATACATTTTTGTAAACAATAGTAGACCCAACATAAAGCCATCCTAAAACAAACAAACCTGCTCTTCAGAGCCATGTGTTAATTCACTAGAATGAAGCATACCTTGTTCACCTATCCATCTCTGAAACATTTAAAATGAGTGCTATAACACTATATACACTGAAGATAAATCTCCCTCAAGTTTATATCCTGCGGAGGAACTAAAATCGCCGTCTTGTAGAACCTATCACAATATTGTGCTGTTATCTATGGAACAGATACTATAAATGTAAATTATCATACCTACACAGTGAAAAAAAAGCCACTGGGACTTTGTTTGTTTGCAATATTACAATAATTTCCTACGCTACTTTCCAGATTATTAATGTGGATGCACCATGGCTCACTGTTAACAAGGAAATAGGCATAGCTATATTTGCCCAAGAGAGATTAAGCATGTAATTAGAGATGGTACTTTGTAATGCGCCAACAAGAAAAATAGGTAACGTTGTCTTCAAAGGTCTGTTCCTTACATGGATTCCATATGTTGTCCTAAAAGTTTATGTGACTAAATGTTTTTCTACATTGGCCCAATGAAAGGTATCAACTAAAGCCTACATGTCTAAAGAGTAGAACAATAAACCGTGTGGATGAATCCTCCTAGCATTTTCTACCATTTTTTACAAACATCAAATCATTTCATATACTTAAAGAGTAACATATTGCATGTACATTAAAGATATATGTTCAGGGTTGGTCCTGCCATTTAGCAAACCTAGCCACCACCAGCTTCTACCCGTTTCTCTCATTCATTACCAAGCAAATGCACACTGGATGGAGCACCCAAGACATGGGTTACTTAGGGTGCTAGAAACTATGGCTGGCTCTATATATGTCTGGTAAAATAGAGGCAAGATGGCATTCCTAGCGGTGTTGAATCTCAAGATAGGTTTGGACCAATAGAGCTTATGTCTGTAGAGCCCACCTTTCTAATTGAACAATTGGTGGTAAGAAAGGCATATGGAAAAATATATATTTGTGTGGAAAACAGAGTTGTATGAAGGCATGTATGTCTGTATGTATGTTAAAATACATGGATTTATGAACGATTTGTGATAGAACCAACATTTTAGCATGTTCTCAGACGCCTTGACATTAAGTATGAAAAGCTCACACAGTTCTAAAAAGGCTTGAAGGCTTTACAGCACATGATGTTTCTATAAAGGAGGGGCAAGGCTCGATGAAGTCTTCTGAATCATTAAGTAAAGGAGTGAATTGAAACATATTACACTGGAACTTCAGGAAGAATTTCTCTGGCCTTAGGGTATAAGGAAAACTGTTACCGATGAGAAGATACGATTATTTGCTTAAGAAAGTGAGTACAATTTAATGTTATTTTGTCTATAGTTCCTTAAAAGTGGTGGGTTTCAGATTTTATTTTTATTTCGTTTTGTTTTCTCTTCAAATTCAGCCTTCCTTACTCTGGGTTGGTTTTGCAAGGGAACAACTGGCTAGAGCCCAGATGATTTTATATTCTAGTCAAAAACAGGGTAAGATGAGCTCATCTTGGATATTCTGGTGTGATCGTTGCTAAACAAAGCTTCTCAGTATTTAGAGAAAAGGTCTTAAACGTTTGATTATGGATTGGAAAAAAAAAGTCAGACTGTAGAAACTTACAATGGTGTAGGTAGATTCAGGTGTCGGGGTCTAGATTGCTAAGTAGGCTTTTAGTCCCTATCTTGATTATGTTCTAGTGGGACTAAACGATGTGATATGAACTTGTGGGAGCATACACCAGTGACTAAAGCCATCTGGCCCTCTGCCGACTGATGTGACATCCCCTTCTAGAAATGAAGAGAACCACAAGGAGGACAAGTGGGATTGTTGCAGGACAGCTCAAGTGAGCCCGTCACCTTGCAGCACCCGGGACACCTGCCCCACTTGACCCATGGAAGGCTCGGCCACATGACACTAAGCCTAGTGTCTCATTTGACCTTGACTCACCAAGTTCCCCACCCAGAGCGCAAAAGACTTCTCTCACTGAGTTAGTGCACTCCACTTTATGGTTTCCTAAGATGGAGAGTATTCCCACCAAGAGGGAAGCTCCTGGTGTATAAATGCTATTCTTTTGAGCTTATGCACTATATTTTGAGTCTATATCTGTAGAATAATAAAAACTCATCAGTATGACTACACTCTCGTATCTATCACAATTTAGTAATTTTATTATGGGTCCCAAATAGGAGCAAACATTTGAAAATAAAATTTTACAGCAATTAGTGATTATTATTTTTTAGCAACACCAAAACAACAGAATTAATTAAAAACATTTTACAGTAACCAACAACAAAAACCGGGAAACATAAAAAAGATTTTTAAAAGAACTTCTGGGAAAATAAACATAATTGGTAATTAGTATAACTTAGGCTTAAAAACCGTTACTTTGCTCCAAAGGAAGTTGTGGGAGATATATTTTGGCAGTAATTGCACAACCCTTTCCAAGCTGAACAATCCAGACCTCTTTTTTGTTTTTTCCCCTAAATTAATTTGGTATGTGAGAGAACAAAGCATAGTCAATCTTTTGGCAGTACAATTGACAAGGAGCTCCAAATCACGTCAGCAAATAATGAGAGTTGGGGTACTGGACTTAAATTCCCAACATCCTTAGGAATAGTAAGTATTGTAGTGTTTTTATTATTATTATTTATTTATTTTTCCCCTGATACACCCTTTCAAATTAATTGAACAGGAAACTGGTTTTAGTCATTATGGGCAGTGTTTTAACTCTTTTGTTGTGGGGAGGTTTTTTTTCCCCCTGGCAGTGTTCTATGTGAACCCTATAAGGTTCCTGATTGGTTTGCAAATAATAGCAAGGCACAGGAGACTGGGAGGACTCTGAAATTCTAATAATACCCTCTGCTGTCCAATAGAAAGCATTTCCTATTAAGACCCCCAAGAGTCCTTTTGCTCTCAGATCCAACCCAGACATCAGGGCCTTTCTGTGTCCAGTGTTTTTTCTTCTCCCTCTAAGGCATGCTGCTTGGAGTATTCAGGCTGCATTTTGTCTAACAAAAGGGTGCTGGAGATCACAGCTGCTGGCATCAGATTTGGAGGATTTACTTAGTTTTGGAAAATAAGAAAAACTACACAAATGCTCTTGCATTTCTTTTCTTCCTTTCCAAGGATGGATACACACACAGGATTTTAATCAGGATCATATGCATTGTTTAAAGGCAAGGAAACTCCAATTGTGATTCTTTATTCAGGGTGAGTATCCTGTGCTGTTACTTATTTAGAAACCAGGCAATCATTCAGAAATGTTACAATGAAGACGTTTGTATATTTCTATTTAACTTCAGAAACATTGTATCATTTATCCATACACTGTAGCAAACTTATTTGTTTGTTTCCCCCCATTTGTTTCAATATTTAAAGAGACCGCACCTTCATTAACTCTTGGTTAGCAAAACAATATTCTATTTTTTTTAACCTTTTCAGTGTATTCCTTAGTGTCCAAAATGAGTTACTTCTTTATTAATATGCAATTCTGTGTTTTTTTTATATGTAATACTTAATTTTAAATGCCATGGCTGATCAATACCCTTGGTGTTTTAAAAGCTAATAAAGAGCAGTCTATTGTGCCTTGCATGCAATTGGGTTTCCTAGAAGTGGAAAAAATCTCTTTATGGATTTAGGCATCACAGGATAAAAATGGTAAATGTATTTTTCCCCTTTTTAAGATGCAATGAGATGCAGCTGTGCTCAGGATATGCCCATGGATTAAGTTTCAGTTAAACAAATGCACTAAAGAGGAGGACTATATAAGAACAGCATTTAAAGCCTGACTTATTGTGTGCCTATTGCAGACAGCCTTAAACTCTTGAACCCCAAATCCCATTAGTGTCGCCTTCTGCAATTTTTCCTAGATTACTGTCCTCTGGTGTTGAAATCAGACTCTATTAATCTTGTAGATCTGATACAGCTGAGGGGGGCTTACTTTACTAGATTGTGTATAACCACCGCTGAACTGATTAACACTGTGACTGCCAGAATCATATATTCATGGTATATTTCAAATGGTTACTCAATCAGTGAGTAGCTTGTTATTAGTTAGTGGCTTGTTATATATCTATAACACTATTTGTATTATAATAATAAGCCAGGAGTGTGCCCATCCTTACATACATTTATAATAATATATAAACCTGGAGTGTGTCCATCCTTATATACATTTATTATAATATATAAACGTGGAGTGTGTCCATCCTTTTGCAGCTGTATAAGTTTGGGTGTGACCTTGATCTTTTTAAATTGAACTGTGAACTTTGATGCAGATGTTTGGAGGATGGAGAGAAGGAGAGGGCAATATAAACACCAGCAGGGATGAGAAGTGGGGGAGGGGGAGGGGGTGAAAACAAAAAGGAGGTGGGGGAGTTTGCTCAGCTTTAATGAGTGTCAGACATAATAGCAGCAGGGATTTCTCTTCACGGTCAGGGATGGAAGATTTTGTGGACCTTCAATTTCCTCTTGATTCCAAGGCTGAAGTATTAACCCTTTCATTGTAACTTGTCCATCCCTTATAGCGCTTTAAGGGTTATCTTTTTCTTTTATCTAGTTTTCCCTGTGTTAGAACTGTGGTATTGGCAAGGTTGGCATACATGGCTGCTGTAAGCTATTTAATGTCTTGGTACCCATGTCATTTTTATAGCTCATCATAGTAGTTGGATACAATGTTCTATTTGTTTTGCCTGAAGGATAAGCTTTATTTGAGGTTTACTAGGTAGTTTTGGTATATTTGCATTTACTGGAAATATTTTGTGCAGAATGCCCTTTATTTTACTGCGATGATATATTTGTGGGTAAGGTAACTCCTTGTTACTTTGTGCAATCTGTTCCCTTTGGGACCCCCTCCTCTTGCTGAGATATGGAGATTGGCGGAGTAGTCTTAATGTAGATGTCTTTCATGGTGCTATGGGGCCACAGAAGGGATTGCAAGGTTCATTCTTTGTGAACTTCGTTGCGTTAATGGATGACATTTGCCAGGCCATACTAGATATTCCAAGAATCAGTGTACTTGAGATAAAAAAAAATAAAAATACACAATCTATACATTCGCTGGTTTGGATACTACAGATGATATGCCTATTAAATCTGTCATCTGAAAACTCATTATGGAATCAACTGCCTAAGGCCAGAATCATCTGACATAAGAATCAAATTATTCTCCCCTGCTCGTGTTGTTGCTACTGGTCACAAAGCTACCAGCTGAGCTTCTCGCTTAGGAGAGAAAATAATGCTTTTGTTCTCGGCTGCAAATGTGTGAGATGTCCCATTCTCAAACCCACTGGAATAAGTTCACCAGTCATTTTATCATATATTCAAAAAAAACCAATGATTATAATAAAATAGATTTAGATCAAACTTGTAATATTAAAATCTATGTTTTGGGCTGCTGTGCTTCAAAACATTTTGTTAGCTATTTTCCATTTGGATATGTAATCCTCATTATGGCAAGTTTGTCTAGAAAAAGATATAACCAGATACTTTAGACCATGTGTAAATCCCTTTTGTGAATGTATTACCTTTTGACCCTCATATGGTGACTATATGTGTGTAGCGTGCATTGATCTTTTTTAACAGGGTTTGTATACCAAATGTGGTTTTTGTGGCTGATACATCACAAGGCCATTTGGCCAGACTTTGCGCCTCCCTACACACACACTCACACTCTACCCATTCTGAATATTATCTCTATCATTGTCTGTCTAGATAATGTTTTATAGATACCTTACCATTGAAACTATACACAGCATAACATCAGTGGCCATGTAATGATTGTGGTAGTTTTTTTTCTTCCCTATAGAATCCATCCATGGCATTGGCAACATAGATGATGGGGGGGCAGCCCTGCCAAGTGTTTCTGTGGATGTTGGGGAGTCTTGTCAGTCATCTCAAAAATTGATGTCCCTGGAGATCATAACTTCTAGGTACTGATCCTAATACTTTCTATAAGTCTTCTGAGGAGAATTGGGAAGATTGCATTTTATAGCTACCCCTGCTTAAAAGGAACTGTATAAGAATGGGTTAAATAGGTCACCATCCACTATTCACTGAAAGGCATTTAAACCGTATATTATATAACCCACAAAAAAAAATAGCTGATGGTTTGAGGGCAGAGGACTGTTTTGGGCTTCACCCGTATGAATGCATGTTCTGAAGGGAAGTATTCCAAAAATAAATACGCCTTGTAAATTGTCAAAAGAGCTTGCAGTCTGTCGTCAAGGGCAGAATTTGCTGTATTAATGGGTAAGCCGGGGCCCCATTCTCACTTATCGCTAGTTACAATTTGGACAAAACATTAGTGAACCCGCTAGCTTATATTATGAATAAGCCTTACTTTTACGTTTATTCACATAAAACTTTTTTTTTTTTTAGTTTAGTTTCTATGGCAATGATGTATCGGTACCTGGCTTTGTGTCGCACGGTAATTAATAATTCCCTGAAATAAAATGCTGAATGAGACAAAGGATTACAGGATTATTTCTTGGTGATGTTTGGAAATTCATCAGTACAAAGAGTTATCTGTGCATGCGGACGTTTTAGAACAAGTTAGATACCAGCAGTTATTGATTGGGGGTTGCATTTTTAAAATGTCTAAATGCAAACAAGCTCATACTGACAGGAACACAGAGCAACGTCGGGATAGGCAATGGTGTCGGTACAAAGACGCCAGCGTCCGTGGCAAGGTTTGCGAAGGTCCATCGAACGTCATTAAATTGTCCACCAAAGCAATGCTGGTGCCGACCCCTGGCAACCATTTCTAACTGTAGATGAGGTAAATACCAGAGGAGATAACGGACATATGGCCAGCTGATCTACTGGCTTGATTTTGCATTTTACAGAGCGTACATAAACAGTGCTGACATTATCTATGCTGAGGAGCACATGTGTAGCTTCCCCATCCCCCAAAACCAAGGCTTTTCTCTGTGCAAGACATCTCTGTGAAGATAATTAACTGAATGCAAAACAGCTTGGCCTGTACACTCGGACAGGAAATGCCTTCCAGTCCTCACAGGATGTAGATGGTTAAAGAGAGTCGGGTAAATGCTCATAAATGGGAACAGTTACCCAATTAGGTCATTTATTTATTTATTTATTTTGCTTAAAGTCATCCTATTTATTTCCCACAACTTAAACTAATTAGTACGAACAATTTATCTACTGTCACTAACCTCTGAGACACTAAGTCAAGAAAATTGGCATAGAAATATTCGTTTTTTTTGGTTTTGTTTACTCTGCAGCTTCCTTAACGTAATTATATAATTACATTAAATTACTTTTTAATGTTTTTATTTTTTTTATTTTTATATCCTCTGCTTGCTAGAAGTTTCTATCGCTGTCAAAGGAAAAATAATCTATACATTAGCTTGATAACCCCCTGCTACTATTATTTCAAAGTCCCTTGTTAAGTGAGGAATTCTGGGACAAGGGTATAAATATGGTACAATTGGCACAAACGTTGCATTTGTTTCAAAAGTGATTCACATTTAGCAATTCTTACCGACATCTTGGTTCCCAATGAGGAGGAAAGAGGGAGTGCAAAATGTCAGATGTGGGTATGTTGCCAAAATGTTTGGAGTGTTGTGATATCTCAATGTTTTCTGCCAATGGAAGAACATTCCTGCGCATGCCTGGTATCTGATTATGGGCACTGGCCTCCTGAAAAATACCCTTTTAGCTTCAAGTTATAGTAGAGTGCTAAGCAAATCGCCAATTTCAATGAGACCTATGAGGTTAGTTCACTCAAATAAGAGTTGACAAGAACTATTGTTTCAATTCCTTGATTTACTAACCCCAGGGAGCTTCTGCTCCTGCAATGGCTTGTCTGGCCCTGTATAACGCATAGTTATATCATATTAATGAGAAGGTGGTAGAAAAATGGAAGACCAACCCATGGACAGATGAAGGCCTGAGCCTCTACATCAGGAAAATGGGCAGACTAGATGGGACAAATGCTGATATTTCTATGTTTCTCATCTAGTGAATTATACATTATAAAGGGCCTGTTCTTTCCTTCCTGCTGGAGACACCTACATGACCATGGCCCTTCATGATAAATATTAAAGTAATGGAATGTAATCCACAGTTCTCCCTTTAGAGAATAAAACATTGGGTTCCAAACATGTTGGTTTTATTTCTGACTCGTTCAGTCTGTATGTCCTGATAATACAGCCAAGTGAACAGTGACTAAGTCTGAAATGTTTGTTAGAGATTCATTTTTTAAACAATATATTTTTATCACATAATTGTTATCTGAGTATATTAATATTTTGCAGTATAAATCATTAGACACCATTCCCTTCTTAGCCTCTAAATTGAGTCTTACATTCCTCTAGTTTTTATGTTGAGCCAATGCTTAGATCACAGGCTTAACCACAAGAGATCTATTTTGATGCTCCCTGTTATTATGTAACCATGCTCTACCCTTATACTTTATTTTTATCACACTTCTGGTCTTTTTGGTTTCCCAATGTACACGCACATACATAATCAACATCTGGGTACAAGGGAGGGCATTAATGTAAATACCGGTTCTGCAGTCGTCCTTTTGTGACTCACTGCCAGCCACTGGGGGCCGGTGTCTTTATCTCCAAACAGATGGAGCATCAGAACTCTCTTTCCCATGAGGCACCTCAGGCATCTGGCTGGATTCCAAGTTATTTGAAGTGATGTGGCAGACGAGGGGCAAGGCTTTTAATTATTGACAGGAAAGGGTTTTCATGGGGTCTTGTTTACAAGGTCATTGATGGCAAATTAAGATAACAAGAGAATAAAATTTGTACTTGGATTCACTGATCTGGAGAGTTGCCGCCTTGTTGTAAGTTTATATTTACTTGGTATGATGTTAAGGGCTTTGTAAATTATGTGTAACCCTTACGAAAAAATTACTGCATTTTTTTTTCTGAAGTAATACTGCAGTTTTTTGGACATGAAAAAACTGCAATACTGCACTTTTACTGCAGTATTACTGCACATTTGCTGCAGTTTTACTGCATTTGTACTTCACTGTACTGCAGTTGTACTGCTGTTATTTTTGTACGGAAGTACAAATGCAATAAAGCTGCAGTACATTGAATTACAACTGTAGGTTTGCAATATAAAAAAGTGCAGTAAAACTGCAGTACAGTGAAGTACAAATGCAGTAAAAGTGCAGTATTGCAGTTTTTTCATGTCCAAAAAACTGCAGTTTTACTTCAGAAAAACTGCAGTAATTCTTTTGGGCTGCTGAGGCCCGCAACCCCAAATAGCTGTTTCCTAATGTACAGTGGGTGGCCCCATTTGTATTTATGGAATGTATTTCCATGTTGTTTATTACTATAGATGACTACTCGCCAAGATAACACATTGTTGTGAATACATTTGCCATTTTTATTTCTTTTTGTAATTCTTTAGAATGTGTAGTTCAGCCTCATGGTACCTCAGCAATGTTTGGGATATGTTGATGTTCCTTAGCAGCTAGCAATGACGACGTGACGCAGCAATCACTATTTGTTAATATGTAAATGCATCTGTTGTTTGCTTCTTTTTCCTGGTGTGTCCCTCTTGTCCAACGATGAGAGAACCAGGTAGCAATCTAAAATAAAGTTAAAATATGTATAATCGTAATTCTATACATACTGATAGCATATAAATAACATAAATATAGTTAGGTTATACGTTTTTTAGTTTGAAAATCTTTTCTTCCTTGCAAGAACGGCCCAACTGGCAATGACAGAGTGGCCCTAGCTCTTTAAGGCCAGTGGCCTCCTGGTGACGTAAGTGTGGCCGTCTGCACACTACGTTTTTATGTTCATGTGAATGTGTGGTGCTATTGACAAGTGGCCCAACGAGCTTTGGTCTGGTGTACCAGATGACCTATCCATGCCTGCTTCCAAGAATTGCTTATTTTGATCTATCATTATATATTGGTTGCCAATATCATTCCAGTTTCATGCCCGATATGCATTTAGTGTCACAAGCCTAAGAGTTAGTAACATTGCTGATTTTGCAATAGTTGATGTTAATTCTTACTGTGGTTACCTATTCTGATAAATAGGGAATGGTAAGGAGCCACAGTTTTGTTATATTAAGCGGACATTATTGTTCCGTTCCTATGGTGTATTCGCAGCAATAGTTGTATGTAGCGCTGGTGGTACTGGGTATTCTTTTGTGATGCAATTTTGCTCTTGTTAAATTGTTTCTTAATAGATGTTCATTGGATAGTCAAATAGCCTCCCTGTGGAATTAAGCCACTCAATTGTATCACAAAGCATTCTGATAAGATTAGGGTAAGCAGTAAGATAAAGTTGCACGTATTCGGTAAATACTGATAAGACAGGAACATTATACACAAAGCAGACGGTCTAGCAACAATTTCTGTATATCATGAAAAATACGCTTCTAAATGAACACAGCATGTAACCATTTAACTGGTAGTTTTTAAAGTATGACCGAGTCTAATTTGTGGATGTGTATGTGTGTGTATTTAATATTGACTTTTTTTTTCTTTTACATTTTAAGGCCCCTGCTATGGAAAAGAAGAAGCCTGTGAAAATGACTTCATCTTACATCAAACAAACCTGCAAAGATGGTATTAATATACATGTCCTCTAAATCATTACATGGATGTTGTTAGAATCGGCATTGGATTGGACAGAACACTAAAAAACTTGGGATGGGAAACCATAGCAACAATCTCACCTGCCTCATTGATGACTCCTTTAAATACAACCTCTATGGGGCAGTTTATAGTGTGGTGTTTATCCTGGGATTGATCACAAACTGTGCTTCACTCTGTGTCTTCTGCTTCCGGATGAAGATGCACAACGAAACTGCCATTTACATGACCAACCTGGCGGTGTCTGATCTTCTATTTGTGTTTACGCTGCCTTTTAAAATTTTCTATAACTTTAATCGACACTGGCCTTTCGGCGATACCTTGTGCAAGATTTCGGGAACCGCGTTCTTGACAAACATTTACGGAAGCATGCTTTTCCTCACCTGCATCAGCGTGGATCGTTTCCTAGCGATTGTCTACCCGTTCCAGTCCCGAACCATTCGAACAAGAAGAAATTCTGCTATTGTCTGCGCTGGCGTCTGGGCTATTGTCCTTAGCGGGGGTATTTCTGCATCACTATTTTCCACCACTAATATTTCTAAATCAAGCACCACATGTTTTGAAGGGTTTTCCAAGAGCATCTGGAAAACCTACTTGTCAAAAATCACTATATTTATTGAAGTTGTTGGGTTTATTATCCCCCTGCTTTTGAATCTCACGTGTTCGTCTTTGGTTTTGAAAACGCTGAGGAAGCCCGAGACGTTGTGCCAGATTGGAACCAACAAAGAGAAAGTTTTGAAGATGATTGTCGTCCATGTTGCCATTTTTGTGGTTTGTTTTGTGCCCTACAACTCGATCCTTTTTCTGTACGCTTTGGTTCGCTCCCAAGCTATCGCAAACTGTTCGGTGGAAAGATTTGCCCGGACAATGTATCCAATTACTTTGTGTATTGCAACAATGAATTGCTGCTTTGACCCATTTGTATACTATTTTACTTCCAAATCGTTCCAAAAGTCATTTAACATCAACCCTCTGATAAAAATGGACACCCTTTTTAAGACGGATTCGGCTGCAAAAATTGCTTTGCCGATAACACAAGAGGATCTTCATGAACAAATGAACATTCATAACAGAGGAGAATTAATGTCAGAGTCTAACTTCAAGGACTAATGTTTGTAGTTATGTCACGGCAATTAGAATGGCTCTGGAACTATAATTTAGAAGGTTTGTTGAGCTGGACCTGGTCAGTATTATAAGTGGAAATGTATTAAACTAGAATCTTTAATTTAAATAGAGAAAAAACCTGTTTGTAGTATTGTACAAAAGTCACAACTGTGTTTTGCTTTAAAAAAAAATTCTCATTTATGTAAATATTACAAAATACTGTAGATATGTCTTCTGCTCCTTTTTCGTCTGTGTTTTAGTATTATCTGTTGTAAACCACAAATGCCTAAATATTGTTAAATTTAAGACTAAAATACATATCTGTTCCTATTTAGATTAATTCTGGAATGCATTGGATTATTCATTGCTTCTTTTTTTTTTTGTTCTGATTTGTGGGCATTTCCAAATCTATAAAATCTATTAACCAATATCTAGAAATGAGTTGGGGAAAAAATTTAATTAGATGTTGCCTGGGTTAGATTTTGATGCTGTACTCCATGTAAGCCTTAAATTGCCTCCTGCACAAGGGAATTGACTCATCCACTTAACATATATATATATATATATATATATATATATATATATATATATATATATATATATATATATATATAATATATAATATATTCTTTGCCCACAGTTACCTGTGAAATCTAAGTTTGATACAACAGGAACCTGTCTTAATGCTTTCTTTCGATTATATGGAAAAAAAAAAATATCAAGTCCCGCTAAACCTCATTGTGCCCTGCTTGTTTTCTATGGCAGTTAATGGCATACATGTGATGTACGGTGTTCATGCCTTTATAATTGGATCCTTTAGCTGGGCAAGTGTTCAAGCAACATTTCTCACTGAAATGCAGCTCAAATTACAGAAAAATAGGGCAAAACGGCAACGTTCGTCAACCGCTGGGAAAAATTGGTGTGAGTGGCCCATTTAAAGACTATGTATAATATCCTAACAACAATATATTAACTTATGATACTGATTTTGCTGAAGCTCGGCAAAGTTATTATTTAATTAGTACTGTGTGTATATGTGTTGTGCAATTTCATTGCTTTGAGAGGCCACCTCATGTGAATTGAATAAATTGTTATTTCACAAAGCAAAAATCTATATGCGGTATTGTGAAACATAAGCCAAGTCGGTTTTTACTATATATATAATTTATGTATGTGATAGACTAATGAAAAGGGCCAGTCTTTAATAAAATAATTATATAGTATATATTTTAAGAACATATAGGAGATGTGATGGTAGAACTTTACCAATGGGCAGCCTAGCACTTTAATCCTTAACACTTTTGTCTGGCACCAATGTAGAAGTTATTCGTCGCTGTTTAAAAAAAAACCTAAGATCTATTGAGTGGAACAGAACCTGATGATCATCTAATTTATTCTCTAACCCTGTCTCCTACTCTGCTTCCACTAGAAATTAAAAACACGCCAACCATCATATGCACTTTAATGCCTAAGATAGCTGGGAACCCTTTCGCCACCCCGATATTTAACATGCAGGATACAAGATCTTCTTACTGGCAATCAGCCCCGGTGCTGGATCAGCAAGGGTTGTGAGGGGGTCTAAAAAGACCCCCACCCTTTGCACATAAACAAAAAGCTCTCCCATTGATTTCAATAAAAGCAAATTACCTGGGTGCTAATCATCGGACCATGGAGGAGACAGGCCGCTGCAACTTCTCCATAAGATAAGTATTCTATATTTTTTCTTTGTTAAAACATGTTAAATAATGTACTTGTAGGGCGCTGTAATATAAATTCTTCTTTGATAAGGCAGCATGAGACAACTGTCCCTTTAAAATCAATCTTAATTTAAATAAATAACCGCTTTTATTGTATGTTCATGCTATCAAAGCCCAAGGTTGTACCTGCAATGTTTACAGAGCTTTTAAAGAGAAGTAAACTCCAAAACCGCAAGATATGAAAGAAATACATTTAGACAAAATATACCTGTAGTCGTATGATAGGATGCCTTCATTTGTACCAAGCATTAGTAGCGGGTCTAGCGCACATTTTCAGTTGTACAGAAATGTTGCGCTCATGTCTTAATGGGTACTTGGTTTAAACATTTAATTGAAAAATAAGATGTTCATTAAGGTTTTTTTATTGTATTAAAGAAAATTGCCATGTAACTAAAAACATTGCCTTTTAAGTCACTAGAAGCAAGAACTTAAAGGAAAAGCAGCTCTGGAATGTCCATTATTTATAGGCAATGCCTAATATTTGTTCCTCTGAAGAGATAGTAAAACAACGCAGAGTGATTTTAAACTCCCTTACCCTGCCTCAACTGTCCATCCATGGCACAGATAGAGAGTTAGTTCTGCAGAGTATTTCACGGTTGTTAAAGGTGCTGATCCACTTAAGGAAAAAACCTCTATAGTATGTTGAGCTAATTGAGAGGCAGATCTGTCATGGGTTGTGTTTTTTTTTTTTTTTCCTAAAAAAAAAACAAAAAAAAAAAAACCCAGAAACATTTCACCAATGTTTTTTTTAAGTCACCATAGTAACAAGCAGGACCAGACTGGGGATAACGAGGTAGTTCAGGCAGATGGCAGCCGATAGATGGCTGGATATGCGCAGCCTTACGCTACATTTTTATGCTCGTGTATCATTCTGCAGGACGTGCCCAGCCGCACCTACCCACCTACCGTGTGCCAGGTGGCCTGTCCTACCCTCGTAACAACCTATCAGTACCTGATTCTGTGTCACATGTCAACTATGAACAAGGCATACTTTTACATGATGACAAAGGTATCAAATGTTTCTAATGCTACATTTAGTTACAAATGTGTTAAATACAGCAGGGCAGGTAGTAGTGTATGTTTGTATAAATGTGGGTTGGGGATGATGGAAAAATGTAAAAATCAGAAAAAGAAAAAGGGAAGGAAGACAAAAAAAGTGAGGAAAATACATCAGAAGTGAAACTTTAAGGTAAAAAAAAAAAAAAAAAACGTTTGGGCAAAAGAAATTGGCAAGGAAGGTTAAAACAGAGGGGATAAAAAGACCCAAAGAGGCAGAAAGCAGAGAAAAAAGTGGCAATCCAGAGAGCGCGCCGTTCCTATATAATGGTTACAGGGCCCAAAGCTCCTTAATTTGGAATATATTCGGAAGATAGAAGTCTGACATGTCCATCACTCAGTCTTCCAGACAATTACCCGCTCTTCCAGATATTTTTTGTTGGCTGCTTTGTTTGCACCTGGTGTCCTATCTGCCAATTATGTCTCATATGCTTTTATTTGCCCACAACACAATTGTTATGCAAAGAGGAAGCTTTGGCTTTCGTGATTTTTGCATAGTGTAATGTTTTTTATTATTATAGAGTTACACAGACATACATTGAAGATATAGCAAGATGTTTCCTCTCTTTTAAGTAAATAATTACTTTAGAAATATGTTGATTTATAACGAGAGTCAAAGTAAAACATATACTAATCTGTCCACCTGGCCAGAATGTATCTTGTTAGTGTCTTGTTCCTTGTACCTCTGTTTCACTATTGATTCTCTGATAGTTAACTCTCTGTAGTCTATGTTTAAGAATCACTTGAGAAGGGCAACATTAAATTCTTGTATATAATTGATATCCCACTGGATATGGGCTGCACAGCTTTCTCCCCACATGTGGCTAATGAGTTGTTGCTCAATAATTCATATTTAATATATATTAAGGACCCTGTGGGCACAACAAGGATATGAATAAAACATAGCAGCTGTGCCTGTCTGTGGGATACTGCATTAGGCCTAGTGCTGGAACATGTTGGACAAATATATCCTATGGGGGCTGTGCACAGACTACCATGGTGGTAGAACACACACCTGGAAAGAAGTGCTTAACCACATTTAGTTGTGTTTTACAATGCCTTTGAAATAATGTGTTCCTAATGGAGAATGAGCATTTGGTTATCTCTATACATATAAGAGTCTTGTCACTGTGGAATTGCTGCCATGGTGTGTACAGGGGTAAAAAGGGGCTGCTGCATAGTGTTGTGTGCGGTAAAGAATGGGTCTGTTGGGTGATGTGTGCTGTGGGGAGAGCTGTCATATAGTGTTGCAGGGAGTAGAGGGGCTTTCAGATGATGTGAGCTAGAGGGGGCAGGGTATATGCTGCATTGCATTAAATGCACAGAGGAAAGGGACTTTTGATAGGGTTGTAGGTGGCTGCCCGGTAGTATTGTGTGGGAGGTGCTGCTGGATACTAATAGGTTACTAATGAGGGAGGAACTGGTGGAGACTGGATAGTGTGAGAGACAAGAAGAAAAGATAGGGAGAGGGAAAAATAAGAAAGGAAGAAAAAGAAAATCATAAAGAACTAAGTGAGAGATAGAGAGGTAAAGTGTGAAAAGATGGAGGGATAGAAGAGAGAGAGAAATGAGAGAGATAAGATCTAGAAATATATAGAGAGAACATATCATTTATCCTTATATTCCCAGTTGAAATAATTACATTTATAAACTAAACTGGTGGTCCGTGGGGGATGTGTTAACTGTGTTAAGGGAAAGATTGAAGTAAAGTAATTCTTTATGGATGTGTCTCTGTAATTGCATGCAGGGTTGTAAATACATTGTACCTGTGTGATTTAATGTGGAGTAAAGTTACAATTTATTGGCATTTTTCTCAGCTAAGAAATTGTGGTTAAACGTATCAATGTAACAGACAACTGTCGAATATGAAGAAGGTATTGGTTGTAACTTGTCACTGACAAATCCACATAAACACGTCTCCTTCCACAGATCGCTAGCTGGTCGTTCCTTGGAACTTTTAAAAGAGTTTGGATGCAGTTGGATTGTGTCCAGGGTACATACACACAGGCAAACTGTGTTGTAAGCATAATGGCTGCCTTTTACGAAGGCCAAAGCTTACAACCATCTATTTGCAGTTATGCTGGGAAAAAGGCCTTGTGGTTGATAGTCTCATATGAAATGAAACTTAACTAGTATGTGCCAGAATCTAAATGAAAGGATCCACTATTTTTGTAATCAAATGGCTTTGGAAATTACACAGAGGTCATATGTTGACTGAGACTCAATGTGTCTGGTTGGACAGTTCTTCAATATCTCAGATGGATTAATGGCTATGTAGCTTCTGGCCTGTATATAAATAGCAAATTAACCAGTCACAGATATGGATGTTTTACCCCAATAGATCATTTGGGTGATAGGAGGACAATTTACCAAAGACAGAAAAGACAGAAAAATATAATTTTATAACATTTTTATAAATATAAATTACAGAAGGATTGACCTTCTATTTCTTCAACAGTGGAAATATTGAAACATGGGATTAAAACGTGGGATTTGGGGACATATTCCTATAATGTATATATATAAACCTATATATTATATACCTATAATGTAATTAGTTGCATTTTCTATAATTTTAAGTGCTGGTGCAAGCTTTTTTTTCTCCTTTAGGTTTACCTATCCTTGTGTGCTATAAAGGAAGAGGTAGTATTTGTTTTACTTTATTCTTCCTTTTTTGTTTTATATCCATGATCTTGCCATGCAGTGACCTTGGTATGGCCCAAATGCAAGTGAATTGTTTTTAATAGACACCCAATTCCCTTCTATTTGTATTTGCTGAATGCAGCTCCTAAAATCTTGTGCTTAGTTAATGAACCCACAGGCTTCACAAATCCTAGGACCCTGGTAGATATGATAAGTAAAATGTTACTTGCGTCTGAGTATTTTTAGAGGGGATAAATTGCAGATGGCCTTTCAGTGGAGTCTTGAAATGTTCATATATGCCTATTCTATTTTAAGTTCATACATATTGGTATATGAGGGGTGGCACTACCATCTAAGGTTATTATACAACTGCTTAGGGCCCTTACTGGTCTAAGGGGCCCCATCTAAGAGGATGAAGGGGAGACACCTATAAACACATAAGGTAGAGTCTACATGAAGTTATAGCGACTAAGGGCCGAACTAAATTATTTCGCTTAGGGGTCCCCAAAACCAAGAGCCACCCCTGTATGTCACCGCCTGTGGTAGATGGTTAGGTTGAGTAATTCAAGCTGAGAAGAAAAGCTTTGATGTAGAACTGTTTAAGACAAGACAATATTTTTTTTTAGATGCATGCAATAAGAGACAAGACTAGGTCTGTCCGTACTTAGACCCCTTACATTTGTGGATGAAATGTAAAACAGTGTAAGTGTTTATATAGGAATGCACAAAAGCCTATAGTTATACCAGCATGCTTTTTCTTTTATAACTACTTTTTTCATCTCAATACAATGTTGCCTTCTTGCCCCCAGCAATACCTATTTAAGTACAATGGATTAGAACATGGGCAGAGTATATTACCCCTTTGAAAGTCTTAATTAAACGTCACACATGAAGAATAAGTGCTAGGGGCGAAATTAATGTATTGCAAAGTACCCAAGGGTTAATGCATTTATTATGGATGGAAGTCAGTTGAAAGCAGGAGATGCTGTCACTTTTTATGCTGCCTTTAATAAAGATTACAAAATGGCTGTGTGCATAGTACTTATTAAAGGGACTCTCCAGCTTCAATGCATATGAAAGTTGCGTGGTCCCTTTCAATTTTTGAAAATTTTGCAAATGCATGAAGGACTCTGCAAAATCTCCCCATCTCCCAGCTAAATGTCCTCCACGATTCAGCTAAACACATCTCCCTGATCGGGCTGATTGAAGTAAAGTATATTATGTGCAGGGAGATGTGTTCTGCCTCTGGTGACCGTTACATGCAGATCAGACCCCTGTGCGCATGTGGACAAAGTTCTCCCATTGATTTCAATTAGAGCACTTTCAAGCAGCCAGTCAGGAGCATGGAGGAAAAGCACTGCTTATGCTGCAGGGTAACCTCCTCTGTGTCAGGTAAGTGCTTTATTTTTTTTATTATCATTATCACCTCCACTTGCCTCATAGCAATAGCCTCACTGTGCACTCCATTGTAGCCAGGATTAGGGTACGACGCTTAAGAAGCAGCTCCCACAATATAGAAGGATGAGTAGAGCCACATGCCTATTTAAAAATATTTTCTTTTGTGCATATGTATATATGTATGTGTGTGTGCCAAGGGGTCTTGAACCCTGCTTACCATTCCGGTATTACTGTTGCTTAATATACTTTAAGGTGATACGTAACTGAAAGAAGAAATGACAGTACTGAAATAGCCTGCCCTATATGAATGCGCTTGCTCCCTGTTAACATATCAGATTGGTCCTACTCATTAGGGCAGTCCAGACCCAAAATACATAGCAAGTCTCCTATTGGTGCAATGAGCCAGGGACCCATGGCTGGGCATACCCTGAATAACCTAAGGTCAGAAAAACGAAATAGGTGCCTGACCCAGACCAGTGGGACCAGTCTGATTTGCTAATGGAGAGGTCTCCTCTGTAATGGTGCAAGTGGGCAAAAAAATGGTGATGCCCATCCCGAGTAGGTACCTTCCTATGGGGCAGGCTATTTCAGCTATGTCCGTTCTCAGTCTGAGATGGGAGCATCCAAACAAAATCATTCTTTGACTTCACAAATGTCCAAAAATTCCAAATCACATTAGGAATTCTAGGCGGAGACAAGCCAATTCAGACACAATGTTACTTTTTGATTTCTCATTCGCTGTTCCATGAGCCCCCCCCTATTTTGCATAATCCTGCTACTTTGAAGCAAAAAGCAAAACTGCATATCAGTGCACTAGGGCCCCCAAGTGTTTAGAAGAGATATTGCATCCTCTATTGACTTGAATGGGACCCAACTTATAAGCACTCACAGTTTAGCAAAGAGATCTGAAAAAGTGTTCAGTTTTAACTGATAGGCAAATTCAGCATGGCATGCAACAAAATTTTCTTGGTGGCTAAATCGTTTAAGAACATAAAATAGGTTTAATGGCCCCAGTGAAAGAATACTCGTCTTACAGTCATTGCAGAATAAATACATAAGATGTAATTAGGCTGAATAGTACCATCTGGTGGCCTGATTAGTATTATCATTATTTGAGTTCATTTTTATATTATTCTGATTCTCTCCTCCCCTACTTAAAGCTTAAATATACATCTCTTTCATATGCTTTGCATCTTGTGTTCCTGTGCCGGGTCACACAATGGGGTAATTAGGAGAAACCTGCCTGTCTTGCCCAGGATTAGTAGTGGCAAAATACTAATAATTGTTTTAGGTTTAATGCACATCAGATAACTATAACCCTTGTCGGTGTAATATCAATACCAAACCTCTTTTTAAATTTGAAGTATCCTTAATTGATAAATATTTTGTTTAATGAGATGTTCAGCAGCAGTGTCTGGTTCTTCAGATTATCATAATGGATACATATGGTTGGCTAGGAGGAACTGGGCCTTATCCTGAGAGTACATTTCTAAATGTCAATGGTAAAAATATATATCCAAATGTGCTGTCCTGCAGTGTGGGGGGCTAGTTGGGGTGGCTCAAAAATATCTTTGAACAAAAGAGGTTTGAAATGGACTGGCCAAGAGGAGGCCTTTATGAGGTCACATAACATGATGTGCAATGACCGTGCTATAGTAGCGCTGCAACTCCATGAAAAGTTTTAGATTGTGGTGTTAGAGTGAGTGAGTGAGTGTTAACTATGCAGGGTAGGGGCCACTTGGCATTACTTGCTGTCCCAGGTCAGAAAGTGCCAGCCCTCCCCTGTATACGAGAGTAGCTATTCTATCTGAGAAGAAGCTACACATATCACAGGTGAAGAAATGTGGCTATACTATACTATTTTATGCACAAAATTGTTCTGAAATAGATGCGTTTTAACCCATCATGTGAGAGCTGCGAGTTTTGTTTATAATTTAAAACAGTTTCCTGTAAAAATTAAACCACACAAAAAGTGTCCGTTAAACAGACCACACAAAACATAAGCATTCATCATGAAACCATAACTAATGTATAATTCCACAGCACTCGGCCTTGCAAGAAATCAGTCATTAAGTAGATTATCTTTATTTTAAAAAGCAGTTCATTTCTAAACATAACTTAGAATTGAGATCTGCACTTTTCACGGTACCCCTAACAAGTTCTGGTCGTTACAGTCATGTTTGCCTTGTACTTATTGCCAGTATAGTAAGCCTTTCTACAATGATTCCGTTATCCATTATTAATACTAATGTTTTCCACTAATCTTTTAGACTAGCAAAAATAAATGAAAGTTTTTACATGCACGTTATACTTCTTGTGGAAAAGAATATCTGTTTACAATGCACGCAAAATACGTAATAAAGTATATCATAAGTTATGACAAAGTGCAAACAAATGAGCTAGAAAGAGACGGTCAGGCGGAGTTATTTTAATCTTGTTTATTTCTTCTATAAATAGTCATTATAGATTTTTAATCCCAGTAGTTATAGCCAATATCCTGGAATTGTTATAACAAGTAACCTTTAGGATATGCTCATAAATTGAGCTTACCATTGAAAATGCGTACCCGGCTATGAACAAGAATTCTTTTTAACTTATAAAATACTTGTGAATGTAATTCAGGAATGGATTTGTTTTTCTCATTTTGCTTTTTGCCTTGCCTCTTACACTACCGCACTCAAATACACTTTAATGCATATGATGACATCATACATCCAGTAGAGGGATGCATTAGAACCCTCTTCTTCCATTTCAGATGTTTCTCCATCCTTCATTTCCAACAAATGCAATTCTCGCTCAGGTGTGTGCAAGGTACTCACCTGCAGACATCTCCAGCACTGGCTTACTTACGGGGTCCAACAAGACACCCCATGATAACCTTGTGGGGGTAATTTCCCGAGAGTGATTTGCTTCATCGAGAGCATAAGAAACTTTACCCTGCTGTTCTTGAACCGCAACAGTTTTAGAAGGTAAGTGATTTTTTTGAAAATAGTCAAAAATGCATATTAAAATACTTCAATTTAATATGCATTCAGGTTTGATGAGGTTATTTGGGACAAGACACCGTGCCTTTAAACCATCCTCTTATATTAGTTCCAGCTGAAGGAATTGATCAAACTCAAACCAAGCTAAAACAAGAAGAATGGGGTTAAGAATGAAAAGATATGGGGGTACCTTCTATCACAAAACCAGCCACCTTAATAAACAAGCCCTGCTCAATAAATGACATTATGAATGACATCATGGAAATCATTTCAAACTCACAATGATGGGACTCTCTCCTGCGTCATAAAGGGGAAATGGGTTTAACGAAACATTATTTATATGTGTATAGAGTTATTCCTAGATTTTGCATGTTATGGCAAGACAAAGAGAGGATCATTAGAACAATGTGTCAAGCTAGTTTGTTTCTAAAAGGAAGTCTAATGGTTATATTATTACTCGTTTATATCGCTTCAAAGCAGGTGCATCCTGTCACCCACCTCCAGAGCGAGGAGGACATTTGTTCAGAAATGAAAAAGACAAACATGTAAGATGGTATCATGTTGGTGTACTTTTTCCTACAATTACCGCTTTATCTCAATCCTTTAATGTGTTGAAATGTGTGATATCTGAAGATCAGTCTTCAGAAAAGATCATCAGAACCATGGAGGTTTTCACAGAGCCAAACAGAGAATGTAATCAGTTGCATGTATACCTGGGAACTCTCTGGGTTTTGCCCGGAGACTCTGGGGGATGCACCGTTCTCTGGGTTGACACCTGAATCTTCTGGGTCGCAGTAGTGGGGTCCTACCACACACCCATTTTTCCCCTTAAATGAGGGTGTTGTCAGTGGCCTTTCCCACTGATGTTGAGGGCTTTCTCACTGACATCAGCTGGAATGCCTACGAAATCAGTGGGACCGTCCACCGATGTCAGTAGGACCGCCCGTGATGTCAGCAAAACCACCTACTGCCACTAGATCGGCTCTGGCTGCATTCCACAAGAGGGTGTTCTGGGTAGGTGGAGCTTAAAAGGTCCCAGGTATGGTGGCATGTTTAGGCACACCATGGCACAATCCGGGGTGGGTGAATTTAGGCATGTGTTTGCACATCAGAGGGGGGCACACTTTGTGTCATGTTTTTATTGTCAGCAGGATGGCAGATCCTCTAGTTCTTCTCTTGAGTAGGTTTCAGGCTTCATAAGCCTTATAGACATCAAAACACAAATAGCACACTACGGTTCTAAGCGACCTACACGCCATTCTCTTATGATGTGCTGAAAGGAAGAGCATTAAAGACTACTGGATCATGTTATTTATTTGGTCCGATCCATTCGGTTTTTCAGGGGAATCATGCCATGATATCATCCCTTCACTTACACATTAGCTGATACCAACAACATAGTTAGGTGGTATCTTCTTAGTACTCTTGGGAATCAAGTAGTTAATATATAAAGTAGTAGGACTGAATGACAAGATAATATTATACATATAAAACCCCTTACACTTTTCCCAAAGTGATTATAACTCCAAGTAATTACTTTTTTATTATTTGTAACTACATTCAAATTACTAAATTTTGTGGTTCTATCAAGATAATATTTTTTCCAACCTTATTTGGCAGTTACTTTAAAGTTACATTAAAATACAATCAGAATTTCTGGTTTGTTCAATTGAAATGGAAGTTTCGTAACTTCTCTGCACGCAAGTCTGTAGCGAGTTTTATGGTGTAATGGTGTGATGCGTCATTTTGCTGTAGTCTGTTTATTTTATACAACCATCAGACACAAAGTGTTACTGTACATGTCACAAGACACGTACTTTATGTATGAAGTGCGACCGCACGGTAACACCCCCTCCCCGCAGTATGGTTATGGTGTTTTCATGGCAGGTAATAACGACAGTATATTTCAGGCTACTGTCGGTTACCATAGCAAGTGGATATTCTGTTGTTTTTTATTGAATCGGCTACTTCCTCTTTTCTGCGGACGTCTTTACAGAAACCTCTGTCGTGTCCGTTTCTGTACTGTTGGAAAGAATCAGAGGTAAGCAATGCTGCTAAAATAATGTATATTGATTTTGCGGGCTCGTGCTGAAATTCTATGTAACCTCTTTGGTAACAATGGCATTTTGCAAGATCTCAAGTATAATACTCATAATGTTTCTCGTTTTCGGACACTTAGATAGTGGAGGTATATTATACACTTATACTAAGTTACATGAAGCTTTTTCTTAACATATCATGCAACTTTTGTCTTCATCGGGGTTATGAATGGATGCGTATTATTTACTCGAGATCAGCACATGGTCATCTCAACGGGGTCCATTCACCCAAGAGAAGTATTGGAAATTCCAGCTTGTTAATATCATGCAATAGTAGAGCCCTAGAAGCCCTACATTTTATAGGTCTAAAGAATGGTTTAAATTAATAGAAAATCAAAAAATATATAATTTTGCGTTAGTGATCCACCAAAAAACTGGTCCCTTAAAGTTGCACCTTATATTTCTTAGGAAAACAATGAATTTCCAGAAGGTAGAGACATGAATTGTCTGTTTTTTCGTGGAGGGGTTTAAACTGTGATATACTGTAAGCTGTTTAAAGTGGTGATAAGGGCATTAAAGGGGAACACGCTGGTATTATGGCAGGGTGGTAGCTGCTATAGGTCTTTTCTTGAGTAGGTTTCAGGCTTTATTGTTCTTATATGACATAAAAATATGACATAAAAATGCAAAAAGAAATACATCTGGAAAAATGTAATTTGTTTGGCCCGATACATTCAGTTCACATACAAAGGAGTCAGCTCTAGACTATATAACCCAGAAAATCTACCGGCTGACCCTGTGACTGGGTAAAAAACCCTGAGACTCCTGGTAAATCCCGGGGTTTGCGGGTACATGTGGCGTGTAGAGACCCTATTTTGAGCCACAACAGTGATATCTCCTAAAAATGTATTTAATAACACAGAATAATCCCCATAACAAAGCTAAAGTGTCGATGCGTACAGTTTATAAGCTTCCTGCGGCTTGTGTCTAATCGTTGGTTTCCTTTTAACCACACGTTTGGCGAGACAGACATTATGATGACGTTAGTAGCATGCTAATATCGGTCAGTGATGACATAGGTGCTTTACGTGTTTCATATCTCTTCATATTTTCATGTTATGTGGAAATGAATTGTCTCCAAGCTATGTTTTCAGCGGTTTATGTAGATGCAGCTTTATGATTATTCCTTTTGTGCAAAATTTCTTACATTTTTACAACTACTGTGACAAAACCCTTTAGCCGAGGGCCATAAATGTCACTTCCAAGGATCCACAGCACCTTCTCCTAGGGCAATAATACTCAGAAAAAAACATACTTCAAACTGTGAGTTTAATATATAAGTGCACAAACCAAAATCATAAAATACTTAGCTGGTTCAGTCCGGCCAGGCCAACTTCTGTCTTCCTACCAGACCTAGCTAAGCCAGTTGTTGCAACGCTCCAGGATATTTAGACCACAAAGGTAACCTGCCACCTGTTACTGCACCTCTTCTAAGAACTTCTTAACTGTATAGAATTGTACCGTGTGCCACATCAAATACGGTTCATAAAGTTGGTACTTGGCTAACTGAACAGCCTTAGGTTTCAACCTTTTAAGGCCCCGTAGGTATTTTCTTCAGGGATGCCACCTACAGATCACAAGGGCAGCATTTTGTTTGGCATTGGGTGTTTCATTTAATGAATAATCATCTAGACATAAGATTTAGCCTAGATAAACCATCATAAGTCCTCATCGAATTTCCACAAGCCATAAAGGACTGTGACATCTTTTGAGGCCAGTGTTCACAAGCCCAGGGAAGGCATATTTCGCCTGGTCTTCTCTTGGAACATCATGCCTAGAAGCTGATCTGTCGTATTAAAAAGTTCACCAAGCATAGTTACTGCCTACATGTTATTTAAAGTTGACATATCATATTCCAAATGAGTCTTACTCGTAATCCTTTAACCTATTTGAAATATACGGTATATATTATGCTTTATTATACTTAATAATGTACGAATTACGTCTGTTATTTCTGATTGTGTTGTATGTACTATATTGGCAATCAGAGAGGTGAAGCCAGGGTTCATATAGCAAGAATTTGTGGGAAATAAGTAAAAATCTGTGATTCGTAAAAAATATGTTATCATGGCCCCTTTAATTAGATAATTTTGTTTGAAATGTTATTTTTTTTAATACAAACCTATTTAAAGCGATAGAATGCTGATAACACATATCATGTTACTTATTTCAAGCAACTAGCAGTACAAATCCATTTGTAAGCAAAATTTCCTGACCAAACATCCTTGATGATAACAAAATTCCAAGAAATAACAACTGTTTGGCAGAAATTGTGAAATGAAAACCAGCATAATTAAAAAGATAGCGAAAGCTATTAGAATTCTGTCCGTGCTTCATCTATATTAATAGGGGGGGATGGGGTCAGATACAAATTCTGGGTTTATTCGTAGTTTTGCCCCCCAATTTTAATTGGATGTTTCCTCTCCACAATTTGGTATTTTTTTCATGCCATGTACATGTAGAGCAAGTAGAGGATCAGAAAGACAATAGTAGGTATTTCTCATAGAAAAGCCTTAGCATAGGACAAGGTAGGGGGCTTCTTTATATGATTAGAATATTATAAATATATAAAACTGCAAATGTATGGTATTTAAGTATCTGGAGATCATGATCAATATCATGATCTTATTGTTCATGGAGGAAAAGATCTCAGGCGTTGAAATGTAGACCAAAACGTGTCTCGTTCCTTATTCGTTCCTCTCGTTATTTATATATTTAAAGATACTTTTAATATTTGCAGCAACTTTCAGTTTAAAATCAACCCTGATTTAGATCAGTAAAATCACACTGTATCTTCACCAAACGTCTCACCTAAATCCTGTTGATGTGTGCTATGCTTTTATCGCAGCTTGAGGATGTCCAAAAGCAGAAACGTAGTTTCTAAACCACACGTGAAATGCTTGTAGTACACGGAGAGTATACGTTTCCTGTAAGTTCTAGATTCACTAACGTTATAGTGAGAAGAAAGTGACAGCAAGCCACAGATGTTTACGATAAGCAAAAAGGGACAACATTCATCCACCCAGCCCATGTAACCATGTTACAAAGTGATGTCATGTACCTTCAATCCTTCACATGTCTCTGCCAAGATATCCAAAAGTGTATTGCAAGCTTTGTACATATATAATATACGGCAAGATTGTTGAAATGCCTCTGTTGAAATATGTGTATTTTAATAAGCTGCTTGGGAGTTGTACAAGTTCAGGTCAACAATATAACAAGGCCTGTGTGATGTCATCAATTAACATAACATAACAGAAAAGTTATTTGATTGAACCTTTGATACCCCGCTCATTTCCAAATATTATGTCACATAGAAGATGGAAAGGAAATATTGTTTCATTTAGAAGAACCTGATGATCTTCTTTTAACTTGCAAACATTTAATTTTTTGAACAATATAATCATACCGTAAATATGCCACATTTATTTTTTGGCAGGCCCATACTGGCACGCTAGGAAAAATCTGGTGGGCAGATGGCTGGAAGGCCTCATACTTACCTTTATTGCTCCAGCTGCTGATCAGGTCCTGCAGTGTGTGGCCACCAGCTTGTCACCAGTATAAAACCATGACTTGTGGCTTCGCATATCCAGACAGCAGTCGCATGTACATCGTTTAACGGCCAAAGGCCTTAAAGTGCCACATAGTGAGGCCCTTCCTCTTGATTCCTTAGCATTTAAGTAAGCAACCACCTATGCCAACAATATGGTAAGGCCAACTCTGGATATAGCTGTGGTAAGTAGCATTGGTTACGTTATGAGGAATCCACAGTTTTAATTTACTCTCTTGTTTCTTACCCTGTAGAAACCCATGTCCTACCAAAAAGGCCCAGCAAGAATCAGATAAGAAAATGCAAAATGGCAACTCTTCAAAACTGCAGCCACGTGTCTGACTTCCAATACACTCTGTACTCCAGCACGTACATCATCATTTTCATACCTGGACTTCTGGCTAACAGCGTGGCGTGTTGGGTCTTATGTAGTTTAACCAGTAAGAAGAACAAAGCCATCATCTTCATGATAAACCTCTCCCTGGCGGATCTCGCTCACGTGTTGTCTTTACCGCTACGGATTTATTACTACACAAACCATACCTGGCCTTTCAAAAACTTCTTGTGCCTAATGTGCTTCTATCTTAAATATCTTAACATGTACGCCAGCATAATATTTCTGATGCTTATTAGCGTCCAACGTTACGTGTTCACCACAAACCCTTTCAGAGCCAAAGACTGGAAACGCAGATATGACATCACGATAAGTTTTGTGGTATGGATAGTGGTGGGACTTTCTTGTTTGCCGTTCCCGTTGCTTAGAAGCTCCGGGTTAAACAATACAAGCACAGCCTGCTTTGCTGACCTGGGAATGAAAACATTAAGCGTTGTCCCGGCCTTGTGCATGCTAACGGTTGCAGAGTTAGCTGGATTTATTATTCCGGTAACCGTTATCGCGTTCTGCACTCTTAAAACAAGAGCTCAACTCACAAATAAGATTTTGCACTTCCAAAATATGAACGAGAAAAGGAAAGCTCTTCGATTGGTTGTGACGTGTGCTGCTTTATTCTTCGTTTGTTTCGCCCCGTACCACATCAACTTCTTCTTTTATATGCTGATCAATCTGAACGTCATCAAAAACTGCACTGTACACAAAGTCATTCTCACTTTCCACCCTTTTTCTATTTGCCTTGCAAGTTTTAACTGCTGCTTAGATCCCATCCTTTACTATTTTACGGCATCAGAGTTCAAAAACGAGGTTGTCCGACACGGGTCCACAGTGATACGGGGGCGACTCATGAGCCGGGAGAGCCGAGAGTCATCCTTTAAAGAGTAACAGAATGGTATAGAAAAGATCTTGTGTGACCTTTTGGCGTGTTTAAGGATGGGCACTTGCTTGGAACGTCATGTTTCAAACAAAGTTCACACGGTCATCAAACATAATGTTAAACCAAAGATGGAGAGAAAAGAGTATTTAGAAGTAACCCGATGACGCTCTCCTCTCATTCTCCAAACACTTAATCTTCTGGAGTGTTTTAATTACAGCAACCTTTACCTCTTGGTTCCTTAGCGTGTAAATAACTGGGTTGAGAAGAGGGGTTATTACGGATGGGACGATTGAGATGACTTTATTCAGGTGCAAAAAGTCCTCAGAGTTTGGCCTTAGAAACATGAAGATGGTGGTGCCATAAAAAAGAGAAACAACAATCAGATGGGATGCACAGGTCGAAAATGCTTTGCTTTTCCCAAAAGAACTTGGAAAATGGATTGCGGTGCGAATAATACATACATAAGAAGCAATAATTAGCAAAAGGCAGCCTAATATCACAAAACAAGCTGTTACGAAAACCAATTTTTTAATGTTTGACGTATCAGAACAAGATAGCTTCAGCAATGGGGCAAAATCACAGTAATAGTGGTCAATATTACGACCACAAAATGGCAGGTTGGAGATCTGAGAACACGGAACGATGACCATAAGAAATCCAAGCACCCAGGAGCCTAATAATAGTTTATAGCAAGTCTTAGGACTCATGATAACGACATATTGAAGAGGATTGCATATGGCTACGTATCGATCATAGGCCATAACGACTAGGAGGAAATTTTCGGTAGCGCCGAATGTAAAATGAAAATAGAACTGGGTCATGCAACCCGCCAAAGAAATAGATTCACATTTAGTGAGCAGAGCCCACAAGAGTCTCGGGACTGTAACTGATGGATACCAGATCTCTAGGAAGGACAGTCCACCGATAAAGATGTACATAGCTTTGTGCAGACATTGTTCCTTTGTCACAATGACGATGATGAAAACGTTAGCCATTATTGTCACAACATAAACAATAGATACTAAAAGAAATATACACAGCTTGAATTCACGTATGACAGAAAAACCTACAAGAACAAATTCCGTAACAATAGTGTCATTTTTTCTGTTCATTGTTTTCAATTTCGTTCTGCAAGAAAAACAAATATTAGAAAAAATAAATCACTGATTTTGGTTTTTAATAAAAAAAAATGTACTTATTAATTAAAGGCATAAAAATATAGAACTTGACACCAGATAAGCACCACCAGGAAAGAACGTGCAGACTTTAACAAGCTTTACGGCTATCCCATATTTAAATTCCCTAAGTCTACCACTTCTGCCGGGAGGTTGTTCCACTTATCTACCATCTTCTCAGTAAAGTAAATCACATAATTTTATTATGGAGCACTGGCTCTTTAGAACGATATAGATATGCTCTATATAGATATACTTTGGGTACTTTGTGGTAATTAGTAGAACTCTCTTAAACTCTAAAAATGTTAAATCAAGAAGACTTGATGAAACAGCATCATTAAACTGCTTATAAACAGATAGATGCTCACTAAATCCCCAACCCCCTTCCATCTAAATTTTACACAAGAAACAAAACATCCCATTATCTTTATATTTTTATGAGAAAATTTCATCATCGTTTTTTTTTTTTTGAAAAGTTGCGGTTCATACTTCAAAGCTTTTTTTTTTTTGGAAGATCATATAATAAATATAAATATTTTCATTTTATTTAATAAATATTTTTTTGGAACATAGTTAATAGACAACGGCTTTCACTTACTTTAATGTAAAGCTGCAGCCTGGTCTTTTCGTTGTTATATACGGTTTATTCATCACAAGAAAGAAAAATGATCTCACTCCAAAAATGTACTGCATCCAACAGGCACAAAAATGAGGGTGGATAGGTACTAAGAGATTATTTCTTATTATTATAATTAGTAGTAATAGTATTATTTTTTATTGAGGTTCATAGCGTCAGGTTCGGCGAAGCTGTACAATGGGTAAACAGGACAAAACGAGTACTCATCATATAACAATTGAGGACCCTACTCAAAAGAGCTTATGATCCAGAAACAGACTTTTATTAATAGTTAATGAGTGCCCGTCGGTGTGTGAGTCTTTAAGGTAAAAATACAGTTTTGATGTCTTAATTCAGATCAGCTAAAATTGCTCCACATCCAAAGGATGCTTACACATGATTGCTTCAAGAGAGACCCAGATGTCCTTGTTTGGGTTTAAATAATCGGTAAATGGACCCTTCTTTTACATTTGTAATACTTGACTTGAAGTTTAAGAAATATTAATTAATCCCTTCTGCATAATTATAGTTCGTTTTTCTTAGTAAACAGGGAATTGATACAACCGTATCAACAAGATACTTGCAACACATATTAACATTTAATATGCTGACTCTCTTCATTGTCAGGTTTATACATTAAAAAGGCATTTTTTTTTCATTTTAGTACTCCAATTTTGATCTACACAACTATTGACCTACTCAATATTATTTATTTAGGATTCTTCTTATAAGACATGCATAACATTTATTCTGAGTAGTAAAATAATCTTTGTATTAGCGTGGTTTGTCTTTAAATATAGCTATAAATATATCTTCTGTATGTCTGTTAAATGGATGTACCATCCGTTCTGTTAAGGTCCATGTTCAGTGGAGAAAAGGCTAAGGTTATGATAACCATCTTTAGCCAATCCTCTGAGGAAACAAAACTTTTTATTCCCAATCTGTTCTCTTCATCTGTATATGGAAAATTCAAGTCTCGTACCCCGTTGAACCATGAAAAAAACTATAGACCTACATTCATTCAGGAAAATTGTAAATTCTAAGTCTACTTATCTCAACATATTGAATCTATGAGTGCAGACAAGAATTCAATGCCGTAGAACAAACTTGTGTATCTTTCAGAAAACAGTGGGACCTTGGTATATCCCTCTACTGTCCGGAGAAGTCTGGTCAGATTAAGTCTTCATGGAGGACGTGTGGCCAAAAAGCCATACCTCTGATGTGGACATAAGGCCAAGTGACACAACTATTCACTAAAACACAGGTACTGGGGTACAGCAGGTGCTGCGGACTGATAAGTAAACATTTGAAATAGTTGGCTGTAGCAGATGACAGTTTGTTTGTGAAAAGGCTGGAGATTGGTACGAGAGTGAGTGTTTGCCAGACACAATGAAGCATGGTGAGGGTTGTCTGAAAGTTTGGGGCTGCATTTCTGCAAATGGAGTTGGGGATTTGTTTAGAATTAATAATCTCAATGCTGAGAAATACAGGCAGATGTTTATCCATCATGTCGCACCATTATATTGTGATAACTTAAACCTTTAGAAAATACAAGAGGAGCCCAAATACTCATTGTAACACTGGGCTCTAAGATCATATAATATATTTAAAACATGTTGTGTCACACTACACACTCATTTTTACACAGTGACATTGATTGTGAAAGAAGAAAGTGCCAAAGTATTTGTGCTGTCTATTATATGCTAGCACCCCTGGTGGCTGTTTGTTGTAATTGCAGTTTAGCTCCTCACAGGAATGACACAAGAAGTGTCCTGCCTTTTTAAATAAAGTTTGCAGTTTATTATTGAACAACATAAAGTTTTACTTCAGTTAGAGAAGCCATTTTAGTGTCTGAAGCGGACAAGTGAGGCTCCTCAGTTTTGCCTCTAGATACACAATTGAATTTCACAGCTGTATTTTTACTGTTAGGTTTAAATATAAGCTCTCTGTATAGAGATGTTTAATACTGTATCTATTTCTAAAGTGTCACATGTAAATGCATATTGTAATCCTAGTTTATCTGACTGCATCATAGGTTTTACAGAACTATTCACAAAAGTAAACTCAGTTTTGTTAACTAGCTACCAGCTAAGGGGTAGTAGGACAACATAGTATTAAAAAGTGATCCATGTTGTTAGTTCAAATATTCAAACCATTATGGAGTTCATAGGACAGTCACATGGCGGATGTTCACATGTTTCATGGATCTTAAACCCATTTGTTTAATATTATTTGTTCATAGAGACACTTTTAAACCACAAACATTAAATTAATACATAAGTAGGTTATGTAAATTCATTTGCACAACATTTCACACTCTGGATAGCTTTCTTTATTGATTCCTTTACTTCTTGGTTCCTTAAGGTGTAGATTACAGGATTCAGAACAGGGGTCACTACAGATGGGAAAATAGAGATTATTTTATTCAAGTGCAAAAAGTCACCAGTCGCGGGCCTAATAAACATGAAGATAGTGGTACCATAAAAAAGGGCAACCACAATCAAGTGAGCTGCACATGTAGAAAATGCCTTCCGTCTTCCAAAAGAAGTGGGAAACCTCATTGTAGTATGAATAATACACATGTAGGAAACCAGAATTAACAGAAAGCAGCCCAATATGATGAAACAAGCTGAAATAAAAAACAGCATTTCTATGCTTGAGGTATCAGAACATGAAAGATTTATTAATGGGGCAAAATCACAATAATAGTGATCAATCTTCGTATGACCACAAAACGTAAGGCTTGAGATTTGAGAACACGGAGCAATCAGCACAAGGAATCCGAGCGCCCAAGATCCCACTAAAAGTTTTATGCAAATGCTGGGGTTCATAATAATTACATAGTTTAAAGGATTGCAGATGGCTATGTATCGGTCATAGGCCATAATAGCCAGGAGGAAATTTTCTATTGCACCGAATGAAAAATGGAAAAAAAATTGTCCTATGCAAGCTGCGTGAGAAATTGATTCTTCTTTAGTTAGCAGAGCCCACAAGAGCCTTGGAATGGTAACTGTAGGATACCAGATTTCTAAAAGAGAAAGCCCACCAATAAAGATGTACATTGGCTTGTGAAGACGACTTTCAGTTGCAATAATGGTAATTATGAAAATGTTTGCTATGATAGTGATGATGTAAGCACTGGATATGAGAATAAATATGCAAACATCCATTTCTTTAAACATTGAAAGCCCCACAAGATAAAACTCTGCAACAACCATGACACTTTCATTCATTTTCAATGTCGGAATCTGTAAGAAATGTACACATGCTATTACTACTACTACTACTATTACTATTACTACTACTACTACTATTACTACTGCTTTCTGAAGGAGGAAAATGAGGTGTCTCATTTTCTAACTCCAGTAACTAATAAGTGCTCTGTCATATGCTAACTCTTAATTCTGATCAACAGCCTACAATAAAAAAAAAACAGATTACTTGAAATCTAGAACTCTGCCTCTGGCAAAGAGAGACTTTTGGGACAGTAAGATACGAAAGGCAAAAAGATTATTGGGAAATATATATATATATATATATATATGTATATTTATTTATTAAATAACATTTGTAAACCGTGAAAGTCATTGTAGATACCATGTATTGTCATTAATTGAATGTGATAGTAATTGTAAAAAGAAATGTGCAGGAAAATAGGAAAATGATTTACCTGATATGAATGTGGCTGCATACGTCTTCTTGGTAACTAAATGGTTTGGTTTTCCCCACGTACGTTCATATTGACCGATTCATTGCATACATTCCCTGAAATCTGGAGGATTTGCTAGACTGCCATATAAACTAATAATCTTCATTAAATCATTCTATTTTTTATTAAAATGCATTAATTGCTAGACAATAACACAATTCTAAAGTTAGTTCTTTTTAAACAGTTTACCAATTTTTGCAATATTTTAGAACCTGCATTAAATTCATTATACTAGGGATATTTTAAGCAGAAACACTTCACGTTTACCACTATATTCCATTTCTCTGCACTAGTCATAAAACAGGGAGAATTTGGGAAGATAAATAAGCAGCAAACAGTTCAATTATTTGTGGTAAATGATATTTAGAAGCATAAATGTGTTCTTAGAGAGGAAATACATGTACAAACACATATACAGGCACTCTATACTTAAATTAACAGACATGCTTTAAACCTGAATTAAAGAAGATGTTCTTGTCTTAAAAACCCACCACAATTATCCTGTAACTGCAGAATATACAGAAGGCAAGGCAGTGACATCCCCTACGCCAGAGCAAACATGAAATCCGTTTTTAGCTTAGATTTTATTATGTGATGGGATGTTCTATAAGAAACCCCATCAACTCCCTCTGTGTTTTTTAGCCACCATAAATTTGATCTAGGGAATAAGCGCAAGACCCAGAGGCAGGTGTTAGACGAAACAATTTGTTAGCTAAACTGTGGGCTGTAAAAATGTAACTTTATTATTTCAAGAACCTGTTTAACTATCCTGAGTAGGTTGCCATTGAATCCCTTTTTTTGGAATGTAATTAGTAAAGGTATAAATTGTTTCTGTAGCTCCTTCCTTGCTCTCTTCTGCCTAGAGGGATACTAATCGTACCCCCTCTGACAAGGCCAATGAAGGCCTAAATGGATGTTTGGGGTTGTTGGCTTCCTCGTGCAGAGGAAATTTGCTACCCATTTTGGTTCCAGACTACCCTTTTGGGTGGGATCAGACTGATATGTAGATGGAGGTTTTTCTCCTGTAATGGCACAAGAGATCTAAACTGTTAGATGCTCCTAAGTAGGGCAGGCTACGAAGAGGCTGTCTGTTCTTGATGAGCATCTCATATTCTTTTTGTGTGGCATTTCATCCTTCAGGGGTCTCTTGGGGTTCACCCCAAGTGTAGAGGTGAGTCCAGACATGGACCTCGTTGCCCTCTTATGCTTAGAGGAATTTGAACTGTACACCACAGACAAGGCCAGTGAAGGTCAAGACGCATGCAGAGAAAATTTGCCTCTAGTTTCAGTTCTGGACCTTTTGGGTGGGATCAGACTGATATGTAGATTTTTTCCTCTGTAATGGCACAAAAGAGCTAAAATTTGAGATGCTACCAAGCAGAGACACACTGTAAGGCATGCTATGGAACAGCTGTCTGTTCTTGGTGAGCATCTCATATTCTTTTTATTTGGCATGAAGGTGCACACAGCCATGTTTCAACGTTTTGACATAAGAGCACACAAGTGGATGCAACTCAAAAGAGCATTTTTGCCAAAAATTGTTGTGAAGCAGTAAATTGAAGAAAAATTATATTTCCAATCTTATTTTGTGGTACCCATAACATTACTTTACGTGAGTAAAAAGTACAGGAAACGTGGAAAATCTATAACAATTCGTGTTGAAAACGAATTGATTACATAGTGTCAAGAAAAATATAGAGAAAAATAAAGAAAAAATAATATTGTATTATGAGATGGGAAATGTAATATGCTTATAATGCACTCACAAATTAGGAGTAATATGTATGCCTGTAGAGAGGTCTTTAAAATATTTTCTTTTTAATATCCAAATCTGTTAAAAACAGAAAAAAACACCAATGGTAATCAAGAGTAAAAATGAATGCAGAAACACTCACAGGTAGTTATTATAGAATAAGACAAGCTGCGTGTAAATAAGTAGACAAAAGTCCATTTGAAACCTCAGATCTCAACATGTTTTACGAGGACCAGCCTGGCTTCCCCATGAGAGATATGAATTTAGATTCAAAGATAGAAAAGCAGATAAATAGCTTTTTCTTTTTTGTTTGTTTCTTGACTGTTATTTCATTAATTTTACTCATTTGAATGACATGTCACTGTTATCATAAAAAGTCCATACATTTATTTTCACCTTACTTGTTTCTAAAGCCATAGTCTCTGAACAATTTGATCACAGTGACCTTTACCTCTTGGTTTCTTAAAGTATAAATGATAGGGTTAAGAAAAGAGGTCACAATGGATGGAAAGACAGAGATAATTTTTTCAAAATGTGGATTGTCTCCAGCGTTGGATCTTACAAACATAAACATAATAGTACTGTAAAATATGAGAACCACGATTAGGTGTGATGCACAGGTAGAAAATGCTTTCTGCCTTCCTGAAGAAGTTGGAAATGTTATTACGGTGCGGATAATACATATGTAAGACACAATGATTGGTAAAAAGCAGCCTAAAATAATAAAACTAGTTACTCCAGAAAATACCCTTTTTGCCCTTGATGTGTCAGAACATGATAACCTCACTATCGGAGCAAAGTCACAGTAATAGTGATTAATCTCATTATGAGTACAAAATAAAAGGTTTGATATTTGGAAACAAGGAGCAAGAAACAAAATAAAGCCAATCACCCAGCATCCCACTAACAACTTCATGGAAATCTGAGGGCTGATGATGACGACGTATTGCAATGGATGGCAAATGGCCACATATCGATCATAAGCCATGACGGCCAGAAGGAAGTTTTCTGTTGCACCGCATGCAAAATGGAAATAAAACTGTGATACACAAGCTCCAGGAGAGATAGATCTGTCTCTGTTTAGCAGAGATGACAACAGTTTAGGGACTGTGACTGAAGGATACCAGAGCTCCAAAAACGAAAGTCCACTAATAAAAATGTACATGGGCTTGTGGAGGCGCCGCTCAGTTATCACAAGAACGATAATGAAAATGTTGGATACGATTGTGACAACGTAAACAATGCTTATGAGAGCAAACAGGAAAAAACCTGTTTCGCTGGAAACTGAAAATCCTAAAAGAATAAATTCTGTAATGGATGTTTGGTTGTTTTGTTTCATTTTAAAAATTTGCATCTACAAAGGAAAGAAAATATTTTGACAATTAATATTTTCTGTGTGTTATTGTTTCTCTTCCCATGAAAAGTACGTAAATGTGTTTTTATGTTCCATGCATTTTATTTTCCTATTTTCAGAATATATTTTACAGAAATGTAAAAAAAATGGCCAGAAAAGGACAGATTTAATTTATAATTAAAAATTGACTCCCATGGCTCAGTGTTATATTTTCTTAGACTATTGATATATTTGTATATGAGATTTGAACTACATTTTAGACAAATGTTTTATTTATAATTTATTCGGGCAATTCATAATTTAAAAAGTACAGAAAACTTAAAATTATGAAAGTAAGTTTCATATCCAAGACACACATCAAATGATGCTTTTATGTATGTGTTTACTTTGAGACCTATTATCTTTTTAATTGTAGAAACTCAGTGATTAAATTAAATAACAAAACGGCAGCTTGAAAAAGGTTTCAGAGTAAAGATTACTGAATGACGTACCTGTTAGGCTTTTCCAGCTTATCTTCAGTTAGGAACATATGGTGCATTGTGTTGACTTTAATTTGGCTGCAAAGACAACAACTTGGTCTGCAGAGTCCCAGTTTTATGCACTCCCTTATTTTCACTGTGCCCTAATTTAATACAGTCTTGGGAATCAGTTAATTACTCTAAGAAGTAACATTCATACTTGAAAGTGTAATTATCAAACTTATAATGATTTTGAAAAGCTAAAGTTTTGGTTTGTATGGTCCTAATCTAGACCTGCAGCAAAACTTACACCTTTTTTTTAACATTATTTGAAGTAAATAATGGCAAAAAATAAAGGTATATAAATGATTTATCAAATGATTTTGCTAGTAGTGCGCCTTATCAACAAATTCAATATAATTTATATGTAATGCATTTGTGTTCCCCCCTGGTCGGCATTACCCTTTTAAGCATGTGAATTGGAAGGTAGTTGAGGTAATTGAATAAAATATTTTAGAGCAAAATGTGCACAGATATTGTTTCCAATGTCTCCGGGTAGGGTGAGCAGCATTTGGCCATGACCTCCCACATCTACTTCCCCTCCTACTTTCACCTTTAACCTATAGCCTGTGAACTATGTATATCGTACTAGAACCAGAAGTGACATCCTAGATTCTCTATCATGTGTAGGTCACGGAAGCACATATACAGTTTTACTGCACTGGTACTATTACATAAATTATCATTACTGCAAAAACAAAGTGCCTTTTTCCTGTGAAATTCACTATATACAAACAAGTCATAGAGGTAGAGAGAGTGCATAGTTACGAAGGAAATAGAAAATAGCAGAGTACAAACCTCAGGGGGTCTATCCTAATCCTTACCCATTTAGCCTACCTTATCTCCGCAGCATCGCAGGGGTTGACGGAAGTGGAAATCCCTAGGTTCGCCGTCAGGGCTTAAGAGGCAGTGCGAATGACTCTATTGGTCGCCTGCAATCAATTGGTTGATGCCAGAGGAGGACCTTGCAGGCGACCAATAGGCTCACTCTCACGGCCTTTTTAACTCCTGATGGCGAACCTACGGATTTCTGCTCCCGTTAACCCCTGCGATGCTGTGGAGATCTGGTCTCCCTGCTATAACAGTTAAAGGTCTGTACAAGCCACTTTTGTGGTCGTTCATACGGACTTTTAACTGTTGTAACAGGGAGACCAGTGGTCTCTGCTGGGCCAGGATTTTAAAAGTCTGTACGAGCGACTCTATTGGTCGCAAGCAGGGGGCTCGTCTGCCATCAAACAATGAAGTACAGGTGTACTTCATTGGTTGATGACAGAGGAGGCCCCAGCAGGCGACCAATAGAGTTGCTCGTATGGACATTTAAACTCCTGGCGCCAAAGCTGCTGCATAGTCCGTACCGCATTAACCCCTTCTAAAAAAAAAACGGATTTCCCCCCCACAAAGGTGAACACGAAGACAAACATGAAGAGTTGGCTGGCGCCCAAGTCTAGTTAAAAGCAGATGATGTGACAGGTGTTAGTTGTGAATTACAACTCCCACAATGCCTAGTCATGGTGGACACCTGGCTGGATGAGCATCATAGGAATTGTAATCTACAGCTAACATCTGCAGCTTTATCTATTGTTAACTGCATTTCCCATGATGCTCAGCCAGCATCATGGTAGTAGTATGTCTGGCTGAGCCTCATGGGAAATCTATTCAATGTGTTGGTTATTTTTAACAGACTTGGGCACCAGGGGGCTCTTCGTCTTCGTGCTCGTCTTCGGCAGAAAAAAAATCTTCGTACTCCACGAATATTCGCCCGTTCCTGTCTTCTCTTCGGGCGAATATTCGTGGACATTCTTCGTGTTCGTTTTTTCTTTGTTTTTCCGGTTAAGGGGTTAATACGGGGTTAACGCGTACCGCAGCTGCTCTGGCGCCAGGAGTTTAAATGTCCGTATAAGCAACTCTATTGGTCACCAGCAGGGGGCCTCCTGCTGGCGACCAATGAGCACACTACCATATATAGCTAATATATTATCGGGCAGAATTTTATGCTACTCAATGTAAAACCAACAGAGGGCAGCATTCTGTCCGATGATATATTAGCCATATGTGGCAGTATGTTCATTTTCATTTATTAATTATTTAAATAAAATATATTTCCCATGATCCGCTGGTCTCCCTGCTGCAACAGTTAAGTGTCCGCACTCGCAGACATTAATTCTGTCGAACTTGCAAACTCTATTTTTCTATTTATTTTGGGGTTTTTTTGTATTAAACTGTTAGACGAAAGGATCATGGGAATATATTTTATTTGAATAAATGCAAATGAGCACACTGCCACATATGGCTAATATATGTTTTAAGTGGCAATGGTGAGTTCCGCGAGAGCGATTTAAAAGAAAGAAAAAAAGTCCTTCTTTCGCAATTTGAAATGTTGCGAGGTAAGTATTTCAGGAGTATATATGTTCTACTTTATATTGTAAAAAAAAAAAAAAAAATTAACCATAAGAAAGATGGCATATATAAGAAGCAGATCTTTAAGAATATGATTAAAAAGGTGTACTCTCTAGAGTCCATGAATGCAAATGCTGACACAGGTAGGGAGAGTAAAGGAGAAAATAGATTATGTGGCAAACATATAGGCAGACGTAATAAATTAACCATATGTTTGTTTTAAAGTTAATGGTTGGATAGATAATAACCAACCAACAACCAACAAGAACTGAGCAGTATAAAGTTATTTTCCTGGTGGATTGTTATATTATTCATAATAATATTTCAGAAAATTCTGTCTTGAATCCATCGGATACAAAACAGGGACATTGTTTTTTGATCATTAAATAATTAATTTTAATAACTAATTTACATGACCCACATTATGATACAAATTCCATACATTCTATTTCACCCTGCTAGTGTCTATAGCCATTGTAGCTGAACAGTTTTATCACACTGACCTTTACCTCTTGGTTTCTTAAAGTATAAATAATAGGGTTTAAGAAAGGAGTCACAATGGATGGAAAGACGGAGATAATTTTTTCAAAATGTGAATTGTCTCCAGCATTGGGTCTTATAAACATAAACATAATAGTACTGTAAAATATGAGAACCACGATTAGGTGTGATGCACAGGTAGAAAATGCTTTCTTAATTCCTGAAGAAGTTGGAAATGTTATTATGGTGCGGATAATACATATGTAAGACACAATGATTGGTAAAAAGCAGCCTAAAATAATAAAACTAATTATGCCAGAAAATACCTTTTTTGCCCTTGAAATATCAGAACATGATAACCTCACTATCGGAGCAAAGTCGCAGTAATAGTGATCGATCTCATTATGACTACAAAATAAAAGGTTTGATATTTCAAAACAAGGAGCAAGAAACAAAATAAAGCCAATCACCCAGCATCCCACTAACAGCTTCACAGAAATCTGAGGGCTGATTATGACGACGTATTGCAATGGATGGCAAATGGCTACATATCGATCATAAGCCATGACGGCCAGAAGGAAGTTTTCTGTTGCACCGCATGCAAAATGGAAATAAAACTGTGATACACAAGCTCCAGGAGAGATAGATCTGTCTCTGTTTAGCAGAGATGACAACAGTTTAGGCACTGTGGCTGAAGGATACCAGAGCTCCAAAAAAGAAAGTCCACTAATAAAAATGTACATGGGCTTGTGGAGGCGCCGCTCACTTATAACAAGAACGATAATGAAAATGTTGGATACGATTGTGACAACGTAAACAATGCTTATGAGAGCAAACAGGAAAAAACCTGTTTCGCTGGAAACTGAAAACCCTAAAAGAATAAATTCTGTAATGGACGTTTGGTTCTTTTGTTTCATTTTCCAAATTTGCATCTACAAAGGAAAGAAAATATGTTGACAATTAATATTTTTTTTTATTATTGTTTTACTCTAATGAGAAGCATAGAAATGTGTTTTTATGTTGAATGCATTTTATTGTTTTATTTTCAGATTATAATTGACCAACAGAAATGTACAGATTTTTTACATTCAAAACTATTTTAATGCCAAAAAAGAACAAAGCTCATTTACAATTAGAAATTCCCAAACATTTGTTTCGCATGGGCTAGTGTTATATTTTCTTATGTTCTTAATATATTTGATTCTATCTATATGAGATTTGAGCTACGTTTTAGACAAATAGGCCAAGTTAACTCAGGGATTAAAATGTTTAATATGTTCTTCCTTTATTTCTACCCTCTACCTTTCGTTCTTCTCAATATACATTCTAAAAAAATAAATATGAAGTATTCCCTTCAATATACTAACATATCATGAAAGCATAACCCCAATGGAAGTATAAAAAGCCTTTGGTGAATTTAAAAAATATAGAAAGAGTAACAAATTACATTCTATACCGGACATTTAATTTATTTTTAATTTATGTTTTTTTTTTGAAAACAGTAAAGATACTTAAAATAATGAAATTAAGTTTCATATCCAAGACCCACATCAAAAAATGCTAACTTTTATTGATGTATTTACTTTGAGACCTATTATCGTTTTAATTGGAGAAACTCAGTAATGAAATTAAATAACTGCAGCTTGAAAAAGGTTGCAGAGTAAAGATAACTGAATAACGTACCTGTTAGACTCTTCCAGCTTATCTTCAGTTAGGAACATATGGTGCATTGTGTTGACTTCAATTTTGCTCCACAGACAACAACTTGGTCTGCAGAGTCCCAATTTTATGTACTCCTTTATTTTCACTGTGCCCTAATTTAATACAGTCTGGGGAATAATCTAATTACTCTGAGAAGTAACCTTCATATCTGAAAGTGTAATTATCAAACTCTGATAATTCTTTAGGAAGCTAAAGTTATGGTTAGTATGGTCCAAAAGAACAAAACTTACAAGGCCAAGTATACCCTTTTTTGCACTGAAGGCTATAATGAATTATTATTTGAACTAAATAATGACAAAAAAGGAAGTTATATATCATTTTTATTAAATGATTTTCTAGTAGTGTGTCTTATCAACACAAACATTGGTCATTTTAATACAATATAATTTGTATGACATTTTGTGACGGCATCACCCTTTTTAAGCATGTGAACTGGAAGCTAGTTGGGGTAATAGAATACGGTATTTTGGGGCAAAATATGCACAGATATTGTTTTCAATATCTCCAGGTAGGGTAAGCTGCATTTGGCCATGACCCCCCCCCCCCACACACACCTACTTTCAGCAATAGAGTATCAACTATGTATATTGTAATAGAACCAACAGTGGCATCCTAGTTTCTCTATTATATGTAGGTCAGGGAAGCAAAAACCTGGGAAATTTGTGCCAGTGCTGGTTACCCTTCACAGTGCTTAAATGCCCAAACTTTTGTTTGAGATTCCCTTCTGCTGGTACCAATGGTAACACTGGCAGAAACACTAATCAGAGGAGTAAAAACTTTAGAGGTTCTGTCCAAATCCTGCTGGGGTCTCTGATGACATCTTCCCAGGAGTGGAGATCCCAGCGCACTCACCCCAATGTCTGACTCTACAGTTAGCATGCTAAATGTAAAAGTTCAGTACAATTAGAAAAACACTGAATATGGTTTGTTTGCAATGGTATCCCAGGAGAAAGCCTCTTCTCTCTAAAAAGAACATGGCAGAACGGCTTAGGTTTGCAAAATGGCATCTGAGCAAACCACAAGACTTCTGGAACAATGTCCTTTAGAAAGACTAGGCCAAAGTGGAGATGTTTGTCCATAATACACAGTGCACTGCTTGGCGTAAACCAAACACAGCATATCAGCACAAACACCTCATACCAACTGTCAAGCACAGTGGTGGAGGGGTGATGATTTGGGCTTGTTTTGCAGCCACAGGACCTGGGATCCGTGCAGTCATGGAGCCGACCATAAACTACTCTGTATACCAAAGTATTCTGGAGTCAAATGTGAGGCCATCTGTCTGACAGCTAAAGCTTGGCCAAAGTTGGGTCATGCAACAGGACAACAGAATGGCTGAAAAAGGAAAAGAATCAAGGTGTTGCAATGGCCCAGTCAAAGTCCAGAGGTTAATCTAATTAAAACGCTTTGGCTGGACCTTAAGAGAGTTGTGCATTAGCAAATGCCTGAAAACCTCAATAAACTGAAACAACATTGTAAAGAAGAGTGGGACACAATTCCTCCACAATGATGTGAGAGACTGCTAAAGTCAAACAGAAAACGATAACTTCAAGTTGCTGCTAAAGGTAGTTCTACAAGCTATTGAATCGTAAGGTGTACTTGGTTTCTCCCACATGGCTTCTCCATTTTGGCTTTATTTTTGTTGAATAAACCATGACATGCTGTAAATGTGTTGTTGTTCATCTGAGGTTATATTTACCTAATTTTTAGACCTGCTAAGGAACAGATGATTGTTATTATGTCCTGAAATGTAAAACCATATAATTCAAATAGGGTTTACTTTTTTCACATGACTGTACATAGATAGACAAAAGTCCATTTGCAAGCAGAAAATCTTAGATCTCAAGATCTTTGCTAGGGCCAGCCTGGTAAAAAATTACATGACTCACTTTATCATATAAATTCCATTTCACCCTACTAGTTTCTAAAGCCATAGTCTCTGAACAGTTTTATCACAGTTACCTTTACCTCTTGGTTTCTTAAAGTATAAATGATAGGGTTAAGAAAAGAGGTCACAATGGATGGAAAGACAGAGATAATTTTTTCAAAATGTGTATTGTCTCCAGTGTTGGGTCTAATAAACATAAACATAATAGTACTATAAAATATGAGAACCACGATTAGGTGTGATGCACAGGTAGAAAATGCTTTCCGCCTTCCAGAAGAAGTTGGAAATGCCATTATGGTGCGGATAATACATATGTAAGACACAATGATTGGTAAAAAGCAGCCTAAAATAAAAAAACCAGTTACGCCTGAAAATACACTTTTTGCCCTTGATATGTCAGAACATGATAACCTCACTATCGGAGCAAAGTCGCAGTAATAGTGATCGATCTCATTATGAGAACAAAATAAAAGGTTTGATATTTGGAAACAAGGAGCAAGAAACAAAATAAAGCCAATCGCCCAGCATCCCACTAACAGCTTCACAGAAATCTGAGGGCTGATTATGACGACGTATTGTAATGGATGGCAAATGGCTACATATCGATCATAAGCCATGACGGCCAGAAGGAAGTTTTCTGTTGCACCGCATGCAAAATGGAAATAAAACTGTGATACACAAGCTCCAGGAGAGATAGATCTGTCTCCGTTTAGCAGAGATGACAACAGTTTAGGGACTGTGACTGAAGGATACCAGAGCTCCAAAAACGAAAGTCCGCTAATAAAAATGTACATGGGCTTGTGGAGGCGCCGCTCACTTATAACAAGAACGATAATGAAAATGTTGAATGTGATTGTGACAACGTAAACAATGCTTATGAGAGCAAACAGGAAAAAACCTGTTTCACTGGAAACTGAAAATCCTAAAAGAATAAATTCTGTAATGGAGGTTTGGTTCTTTTGTTTCATTTTCAAAATTTGGATCTGCAGAAAAAAGAAAATATTTCGCCAACTAATCTTTATGTATTATTGTTGTATTCCTATTAGAAGCATATAAATGTGTTTTTATGTTCTTTTTATTGTTTTCTCATTTTTAAAATATAATTGACCAACAGAAATGTACAGATTTTTTACATTCACAACTTTTTCAGGACAGATATCATTGGTAATTACCCAAAATCAAATAATATTTAAAATGCAATGGTATTTGACTTGCATATTTTCTTAGGCTCTTGATATATTTGTTATATATGTATATGAGTTTTGTGTTACGTTTTAGACAAATAGGTCTCATTAACTAATGTTAATTAAATGTTTTAATAAATAATACATATACCGTATATATATATATATATATATATATAGTTATATATTTTATATATATATATATATATATATATTCATATTCTTCCTTTATTTCTGCCTCGTACACACACAGTATGTACTTTGATTTATACAATCAATATAAGGAGATATCAAGAAAACATAACCACATGTATAAAAAGCTTTTGATGAATTCAGAAATATAACTATAGAGAGTTCCATTTTTGTGAATGCTATTTTTATTATTTAATTTATTATTTTAAAAATGTTATAGAAGACTTAAAATAATGAAAGTAAATTTCAAATACAAGGCACACCCCACATAAAATGATGCTAACTTCTATGTATGCATTTGCTTTGGAGACCTATTATCTCTTTCACTGGAGAAACTCGGTAATGAGATTAAATAACAAAACTGCAGTATGAAGAAGGTTTCAGAGTAAATATAACTAAGACATACCTTTTAGACATTTCTGGCTTATCTTCAGTTATGGTGCATTTTGATGACTCTAATTCTGCTGGTCTTTAGAGTCTCAATTTTATGTCCTCTTTTATTTTCCCTGTGTCTTAATTTAATACAGTCTTGGGAATAACCTAATTACTCTAAGAAGTAACATTCGTACCTAAAGGTGTAATTATCAAAGTCGCATAAGTCTTTAAGAAGCTAAAGTTTTGGTATGTATGGTCCTAATCCAAAACAAAACTTACAAGACTAATTATACCTTTTTTTGGCCCTGAGGGCAATAAATACATAATGGCAAAAAATAAAGGTATATACTATTTGAATTTTAATATCAAATGATTTTGCTAGGAGTTCGATTTATATGTATTTTAAGCATGTGAATTGGAAGGTAGTTCAGGTAATGGTAAGGTAATGGGATACGTTATTTTGTATGTTCCTACATAACAGTTTATTAACGTATCCCTCATGTTCCTAGGTTAGATTTTTTCCTAGGCACATTTTTTTATATTATATCTCAAGACAACGTGTGAATAAATCATAACACAAAAAATCCAGTTCAAGACATTATACATTTGTTTAAAAAAATGGCAAACTTTAATATAGTCCATAAAGCTTTCTAGAGACATTTCCGTAGACTTAGACACATAATGCAGTGCTGTGAAAAATAATTTGCCGCTCCCCGATTTCTTCTTTTTTATTTTTTTCCAAATTTAAATGTTTCAGATCAATTTTAATATAAGACAAAGACATCGTTAGTAAACACAAAATGTAGATTTTAAATGATAATTTCATTCATTGATCAAAACCTATATCAACCATGTGCAAGTAAGAGCAGAAGGGCTACTGAGCATATGTAGGAAGTGTACACAAGAATGAGAGGAAGCCAAATGATGCGATAAATGAGGCAGAATTCTCCTTTTCTAACTCTTATAATCAAAGATTGATGCACCAATGTTCACATAGGAAAATACATTGAAGTCCATGCAAAATAGACTCCAATATGTTAAACATGAAAATAGTGTCGGAGGGCTCCTTTAATCCAGAACGTTTAAAAGGCTGGTGTAAAAACAAAATAAAGATAATGCCAACCCTTCCCCCGCACCCACAATACAGTGTCTACTTTTAATCATAATTTCATATTATTATCATCAACAAATTATAAACATTAGCAGAATGTGTATAGTATGGTATAACAAACATAAAAATTGACCAAAAACTGAATTTTTGGCAATAATAAATAATGAAGTAATATTTTCTAAACATATGAAAACAAAAAGGGGTTAAACAAGTCAGCTGCTTTCAGCATAATATTACATATTGACAGTAAAATATAAGGCAATATATACAATCACCTTGTATGGATTGGGAACACTTATTCCCGAAATAAATAAGTAGAAATAGTAGCTGTGAGAGGAACTTTACTAAATACACATGAAGAAAACTTTTTTTTCTAAATCTGATTTTTTTTTCTCCCAAATGCATCCAAATTAAAGTGTTAAGCTTGTAACAAGGACCCAGTGACTCAAAACTTAACTTTTTTACGTTAATATCCACTACCTCTTACCTCCCTGGCTACCATGGTAGACCATGGAAGCCACGGAGTAAAGTCACTATGGAGGCTGTGCTGGTTAGGCCAAAAGGGCCATCAGGCACCTTGTTATGGCGCAGAGGTGCTGATGTCCTCCTGGAGCTGCCACCCTAGGCCTAGGCCAATGAAATCCCTATAAAGCAAAACCATTAGTAATACAGTGTAATTTATAAACATTTTTCAGCGTTCATGGCTGTATTCTTAAAATTTGGAGCATACATTTCCTTCTTCTGATTTCCAAAAAGTTATTCCTTGAATTGTCTTTTTCACAACAGATTTCACTTCTTGGTTCCTTAGGGTGTAAATGATAGGGTTTAGGAGAGGTGTCACTATGGATGGAAATATAGAAATGACCTTGTTCACATGTAAAAAATCCCCAGTTGTGGGTCTTATAAACATGAAGATAATAGTGCTATAAAAAATAAAAACAACAATTAAATGTGACGCACAGGTAGAAAATGCCCTCCGTCTCCCAGAAGCCGGAAATGTTAATATAGTCCGGATAATAAATATATACGATAATATAATTGGTAAGAAGCAGCCAAAAATGACAAAACAAGCTATTCCAAAAAAGGCATTTTCTGTGGCAGATATCTCAGAACATGATAACTTTAGTAAGGGGGCAAAGTCACAGTAATAGTGATCAATCTCGTTATGACCGCAGTACAAAAGGTTCGAGATCTGTAAACATGGGATAATAATCACAATGAAGCCAAACAACCAAGACCCCACTAATAAATTCATACAAATCCTAGGACTCAAGATGAGAACATATCGTAACGGATGGCAAATGGCCACGTATCGGTCATAGGCCATAACAGCCAGAAGGAAGTTTTCCGTTGCACCGCATGCAAAATGGAAGTAAAACTGGGCCATGCAAGCGCCATGTGAAATGGATTTTTCTTTTGTGAGCAGAGCCCACAACAGTCTTGGAACCGTAGCTGAAGGATACCAGATCTCCAGGAATGCAAGTCCGCCGATAAAAAAGTACATAGGTTTGTGAAGACGTTGTTCGGTTTTCACGATGGCAATAATAACAATGTTGGAAGTGATTGTCACGGCATAAACAACGGTTATCAGCACAAAGAGGCAAAGACTTGTTTCATTTGAAACCGAAAAGCCAATAAGAATGAATCCTGTACTAGATGTTTCATTAATGGCTTTCATTCTTGTCAAAATTCCGTCCTGCAAAGAAAGCAAAAAAGTTGTATAATTAATAGATCGTAATGCTATTTTTTGGCAACATTTTTGTTACCTGGAAATGGAGGAATTATTACAATTCCTTAAGTTTTTGTTATTTGACACAACCAGACGAATTAAATCACGATCCTTACTAAGAAATTGACTTGTAGTTTTCTGTATGAAATAGTTTTTTCTGGTTTCACATCTATTTTGTGTGTATTTGTACAGATATTCTATAAATCTATTTTCCAATATGCTGCTTTGATTCTTATAACTGGAAAGTTTCTGATGCATGTCAGAGATCCTTGACAGAGACATTCAAATAAGAAAACAAGGTATGTCACTATTTGTTTCCATATCTTACGTCATATAGGCTCCAATGCATATACCGGTACATCCAGCAAACTTTGCCTATAGACGTCTGTTTTGTATAGAGTATTGGATTCGCCTATAGACGTCTGTTTTGTATAGAGTATTGGATTCGCCTATAGACGTCTGTTTTGTATAGAGTATTGGATTCGCCTATAGACGTCTGTTTGGTATAGAGTATTGGATTCGCCTATAGACGTCTGTTTGGTATGGAGTATTGGAGCAGCAGTATATAAAAGATTCAGCAATCTTACTGTGGACAAAAAGCGCCAAAGCACAGAACCAAAACCTATTCAAGTAATATTTTTATTATATTTATATTTCTCCATCTAGTATCAGTCAAGTTCACAAGGTTTTGGATTATGAGCGGGATTTGGGCTGGATCTGCAAGTTCACTGGTCCAGTTTCGGAGGAAAGCGGGAACTGCTATCCTTGTCCCTCCATGACAACTTGAAATCATATTTTTTTGAGTCAATGACCCTGGATATATAAAATATATAGCTATATAGAATTTTAAAAGGAATGATGATGTAGACCGACGGAATCCTTTTTTCTTGAGAAGTCATGTTTCTTTTGGCCAAATTGCATTTTGTACAATAATTTCCAAAGAAATAAAGTAATTAAGGCAAACATATTTAAATGGGTTTATTTGATGCTAAACACTTAAGTTCCTCTTCCCAGAGTTATTTTAGGATGGACGTGGGAATTTGAGAAAAGGGCTTGCTCTTTGTTATTTACAAGCTTTATTCTCGTATTGACCAACCCTCTAGGGATATAATGAGCAGATCGTTTTCATCCAAGATTGATAGCGATCATAACCATACCTGAGAACTTTCTAAATGACCTGACCCTGAGACACTTGAAATATTAACCCTTTAATAGCAGATTGTGAAGATACTATGCAGTGACTTCCCAAGTGTGTTACTCAAATGGATCGAATACTGGTCTTCGTGGGAAACCATGACTTTAAACATTATTTAAATATACATATTATCCAGTCACCTACATTCAAACAGGGATGTTAACTATAATATACTGATAGCAAAAACACCAGTTGGAAGTTTCAGATACGGTCACGGGCTCACGGCAGTGTAGAATAGAAAGGAGTCAGCTCCAGGCTGTTTGACTCTCAGATTGGGGTAGAAAGTAGAAACCATGAGAGTAATATAATCATAACTAGATCCCTTCTCCGCTGACGTGGATGAAAAGGAATATTTTACCATATCAGACGTAATGAAAATGTATTTGCTGCTCCCGACTGACAAGCAGAGACATTATGGTATAGAAGATATGTCACGATTGTCACCAGGCATCATCCCTTTAAACATTGAATAAAAAGTATTTTTTGGAACCTAGGTTAATACAGTTTTTATTATTTGCCAACAACTTCTTATGCCTAGCAGTGCAGTGAAGGAATGTTTTATTTCAGGGTATCTGCCTATAAAACCTATAGTATGGTAACGATCCAGCCACCATCTTTAAAAAAAAAATCTATATATATATATATATATATATATACAATATGATTCATCACACTTTTATGAAGTGCGCCCATTGTGCCCAGGAAATAACAGAAACTGAGAATTGCACTATTTTTCTTATAATATTATTGTTTGTTCTTAATACCCTCCGATACTACATGTAATGCATTTCCTTATAACATATTGCCCCTTGTGCAAAGAGTTACAGAAGTCTGTAGATCAGAAACATCTAATAATTACACATTAATTGGCAACATTTGACAGCAATACCCATACCACAGTGGATTCTATAACTAGTGAAAAGTCTGGCTAATTTTTTATATGATTTTTCTTTTTCTTTAATCAAGTGTTTAACAAAGCCCCAAGGCATTCTAGTACTCATACTCGTACTAATCACACCTGTTCCTAACGACTTGTATAATTATTTATTATCACGCATGTGATATTAAATAACTGGCTGATTTTCGCCCGACATTGGCACCATAATTTAAAATAACTATACAGTACATAAATGAGTCCCCATCTACAGCCATTTCATACTCAAACCAGATTATCTACAGGACGATGAGGCCTTTTATTTCACTAAATGCCAATAATACTAACACACTGCATTGTAAGTAAATCTTAGTGTAAAGTAAAAGTAAAATATTACGATTAAACATTACCTATCGGATTCTTCCTGCTCGTCACCAGCAGTGGCTAAGGATGCATCTTGTGGACATGGGGTCTGGGATGAAGAATACAGCTTCCCGTCTTGATATAAATAGCTGGTTAATTAGCGCATATCTGTTATATGTCAATTTAATTAACTCCCCTGCATCTTCAGCGTCTTATTTTGACACAGACCTGGGGATAATGTCAGTCCAGGGAATTCCAGAAAAGTAACTTTTTATTCCCTAGGGCTTGTTAATTATTATATTTCAAAGAAACTAAATAAATTATTCTTTACTTTTTCCTGAAAGAATCAAGTTATATCACATACACATGAACACGGTTACACACACAAGTTATATATCAACAGATACTTTTACATTTGAACAAATTCCCAAAATATGTAAAAACAGTATTCAATACGAGAATCCCATATAAATAATTGTTTTTGATAGCTTAAATGGACACTCCAGTCATCAAATGCACTTAAATGCATACGATAGCTACGTTCCACCTTTAATATTTAATGATTTAATGAGGGATTGATCACTTTCTTTCCCCGTGTACCAACAATTTACATTGGAGGAGATGCATTTAGACAAATGCATCCCCTGCGCAGTAGTCAGTGATGTATCCAAGACTAGGCCAACTAGACTCAGATCCCTCTTCTACAAAACCCGCCACTCAATGGGCCGGTTACCATGGAGGTCTTTGATCTCCTCGACCGACCTATTTACACTATAGAGGCTCAACCCAGCCTCCATTGACTTCATAAAAGGTGCTTTCACCTTTCAGATACGACACATCGGGATATGACACCATATCCTGACGCTTCCTTTTGTTTAAGGCACACAGTGCCTTTTATTGTACTGGAGACGCCGACCATGGAGGTAGAGGCAACTGGGTCGGTCCTAAGGCAGCCCCCAAAGTAAATACACACTATCAGTAGTGTGCACATACTGGCACATAATATCTCTACTAAGACTCCCAGTAAACATACGCAGAAGGAGCTTGAAATCAAGCAGCTAAAACTACTGGGAGATGCAGATAATGGAGCGGGGTTGCAGCAGGTAAATCTGCGTGTTAAAGTACCTACAAAGTACCTTGATATGCATTTATCATTGATGGGGCTCTATGGACACCAGGCTTTCTCTTTAATAAAGTACTTTTATACGTATTCATGGGTGAGGTCGCATGGCACGCTAATCTGTCCCCTAGATGGAATTTATATTCTGTGGTCATAGTTTTTTTTAGTTATGTGGACTTTGACATAATGTGTGTGACAAATCATTTAATAATGCATAAAAAGGAGACAGGATTTTAAGACTTTGTAAGTTTATTTTCAAATAAAGATCTGCATGAAATTTCATTTTGTAAGGCGGACCTCACCACAAAAAAACACAAGATTTGTCAGAAAAGATAAAATTGTCAATATGTTTAGAGTATCATCTCTATCATAACTCTCGAAAGCTTGTCTTTTAAATATTATGTTAGTCCAATAAAAAAAAGGTATCGCCGCATGCTCTGCAATACTCTGTTTTTTTTACATTGTATATACATATATATATATATATATATATATATATATATATATATACATTAAACATTAAACCACTAATCTGTCTCCTACAGTTTTCTAAAACCTAGTCTTCGGACAATTTTTTCCATGGAATCTTTTACCGCTTTGTTTCTTAGACTATAAATAATAGGGTTCAGAAGGGGCGTCACAATAGACGGGACAATAGAAACAATTTTATTCAAATGCAGAACATCTCTACTCTTTGGTCGTATGAACATGAAGATTGATGTGCCGTAAAAAAGAGCAACAACAATCAAGTGAGAAGCACAGGTAGAAAACGCCTTGAGTTTTCCAGAAGACGTTTTAAACGTTATTACGGTCTGTATAATGAGGATGTACGACACGATAATGGGTAGAAAGCAACCCAAAATTACAAGGCAAGCAACAGCAAAAAACAGGTTTTCAGTTGTGGAGATATCTGAACATGATAACTTCATCAATGGAGCAAAATCACAGTAATAGTGATCAATCTCATTATTATGACAGAACAAGAGGTTTGAGATAAGTAAACATGGAGCAATCATTAGAGTGAAACCACACACCCAACACCCTACCAAGAGCTTCATCCCAACGTCAGCACTCATTATATACGGATATTGCAATGGGTGGCAGATGGCCACGTATCGATCATAAGCCATAACGGCCAATAGGAAGTTTTCTGTTGCACCGCACGAAAAATGGAAATAAAATTGTGATATACAGGCTGCAGGAGAGATGGATCTTTCATTGGTTACGAGAGCACACAACAGCTTGGGGACCGTAACAGAAGGATACCAGACCTCCAAGAAGGAAAGGCCACCGATAAAAAAATACATAGGCTTGTGAAGGTCGCGTTCATTTATCACAATGACAATAATGAAAATGTTGGACATGACAGTCACGGCATAAACAATAGTTATAACCACAAACAGGCAGAATCCAGTTTTATTTGAAAAGGAAAACCCTAGAAGAATAAATTCCATAATGACAGTTTGGTTTATGTATTCCATTCTCAACACCACCTAAAAAAACAAAAATCAAAAGGTTGTACTGGTTTTTTTTCTACATTTTTACATTGATCTATACATTGTACTTTGATCCATACATTGGGCGAACAGAACTACAAGTAAATATTTTCACCATATGCAAAAGAACTACTGTAATAAGGAAGAATGTGCATGCGGTGCCACATGGAGGTTTCACAAAAGAGGGCCAAAAATTTTATATTTTCCTTCAAATTATTAAATTTTCTTCTTTGCGATACACGTTATTTGCAGGCTTGTTCCAGATTTTGTTTATTGTCCCATTTTCAGCAGCATATAGATGGAGTCACTTTTTAAAAACCCAAACATACAACAATGATATAAACTTCAAATATTACCCCATGAATATAATCGGAAGAAAAAATAAAATAAAACAAAGATAATATTAAATTTAGTATTGAATACGAACTGCTTGCTATCTCTTAATGTGTTAAAATTAAATATATATATATATATAATAAATAATTAAAATATATTGTTTAGAAGAATGAATGAATCAGTTTTTTTCTGATTAAAATTTATCATGGAAATCGCCCCCAAAACAAACCAAATATATTTTGGGCACAATGAAGAACTGTAATGTTACAAAAACATTACATAAATGAACAAACATGTTAAAGAATAATATGAATACTATTATAATTTATTCTATTATCTATTATAAATATTGGGAATCCTGCTTATCTGATATCCAACAAATTAATTTAGCTTTAAAATTAAGTAGAATGTATGTCTAGTATGTAAGGTAAATATTGAAACCTAACTGGAACTTAATCATAATTATACGTAGAAACATAACAAAAATGCGTAATAATATAATAGAAGGGGTTAATGTTTTTTACGATTTTACTCCCACTTTTACCTTTTTGCTTTAATTAACAGTAAAAAGGGAGGTTTGTAATTCATTTCTCAAATTAAACTTTTTTTAATCTTAAAATGATAAAAATCCACAGTATTATAAGGCTATATATATGCTACTTAACATTTACCTAACATTACTTACTTAGCTACACAAAATTGCTTACCTACTATTAACCAATATTAAACATGTATTTACATTTTCTTTAAAAAATCTGGAATGGTCATTTTTGTTCAGAATGTTTGTGAAGCTTAGGCTATCTTCTGTAATATTCATTCTTGCATACACGGACTACAAATTAGTTCTTTGTTGTATTTGAAATGGGATTCATTTGTTTATGTTCCTTATATCACAATATAAAAAACATGCTAATTTCCAAAGTGTGTTCTTTTGCAGGGTCATGGGAATAAGCTTAATAAGGTAGAGAGAAGAGAGATCCCCATTCCCATGGGCTTGGTCATTATCACACTCAAAGTAAACAAATACTACTTTTTCTTACACAGACGTAAATAAACACAATAGAAACATACACATACATGTACATGTAATTATCCTCCACGACAATATAAAATTACATCTATGTGTAATTGTCCTCCACAACAATATAGAATTATGTCTACAAGTAATTGACCTTCATAGAAAGTTTTATTTTTTGTAAATGTTTTTTTTTTTACTAAAAAATATGGTAGTTGTACGCACAATGGGGAAACGCATAATAAAGTTATCCTGTATGAGTTGTATGTGAATGTATTATTTCAGCACTGGAAACAGGGGTGGGCAGGCCTGGTGGGGCAGGGAGGAGCAATTGCCATCTAGGACAGTCTTTCTTCTCCAGAAGGGACCATTTCTGTTTGGTCCAATCCTGGAGTCATAGTTTAAGGCGTTACATAACACAGCGTTATATGATCCCGCAGTAGGATCATGGCCCCTCAGGACAGGCTCTGCAGACCTGTAAAGTGAGTATGTGCGATAGAGTGACTGTGTGAGTGTTACTGCTTGCACGTGTTTATGTGTACATGTGTTTGTGTTAGCTACGGTGAGGGGGAGCCAGTTGACTTTACATGCCCCCCAAGCCGTGCTTTGCCAGTCTTTTGCATGACTTTGCATGACAGTCTTTGCATATCCCTAATATACAAAACACACATCACAGGAAATTTGTGGGAATCTGGCTTGAGTCATGAGGTAGTAGATGTATTACCACGGCATATGATTCACTGTCTCAGATCCCTATGTTTAATGTAAATTGGTGCAAAGACATCTGCTGACTAATAATAAATATCTTCTGATACAGTAGAGAACTTGGTCATGTCTGCCAAAGGAGGCAGCTCCGAATTAATTAAACAAGTGAAACATTGTTTGCTTTAACCATTTTCTTTTATTTTCTTTTATTGAAGCGTGAGGTGCAAGTGCTTTCATATCATAGGAGGAGGAAACAATGTTGAACTCCAAAGAAGCCACAGTGGATAACCAGATCCCAAATCTTCCATTGGGGCCATACTCTTCAAAGGTATATGCAACCCCTTCCTTCCCTTCAGAGCCAAAAGGTCGTCAGAAAGGTCTACCTTCAAAAAGGTGTACAACTGAAGTCAAGGTATGGTCGGATCTGAAGACCTGCTGATGTCCTCACACATCTGGGGGAAGTGACTGATAATCTGTATAGGGGATGACCATGCCATCCTTGTAGTTTGAGCACTTTATATGTCTCTGTCCAGTGTGCTGATACTCTCATGATACTCTCGTGATGCGGATTGCTCATTGTCATATTATGAAGCTTTGGAACCATCACCTACACAGCTTTAAGCTTTGTGCTTTTTTGCTTTTTTACAGAATTTGTTTCATAATTCATAATTTTGAAAGGTTCATAGTTTCATAATTTTTTGTAAGAATATCTTATCTCAGTTCCCTTCCTTTTCCTTTCAAATACACTCCCTATATACAGTTTCCTTCCTCATTACATTATTTTACTTTTTTTTACTTAGACTTACTATGTCTGAAAATGTGTTTATTATGTGCATTTATGTAATATGAATTCTGACAACATATCATATATTATATATTTATATACATATTTTAGTTTTTTTTATACAAGCTCATATTGTTTTCTGGGTATGAGCGTCACATTGTTCTACATCCCAAAAGGTCACAACAGTGTGCCTTTAAGCACCAAATACTACAATGTTTATTAAGTAAATTAAGTAAAAATACATTCCTTCTTCTAGGTTCCTTAATAAGCTGCCAAAAGTTATTGTAAACCTCTACCCAGGGGTAGGCAAAGCGTCGGTGGCAGAACACCAGTGTCTGTGACAGGGCTTGTGGAAGTTTTTGCTGCTTACGGGGCATTTAGTTAAATATCCTCTACATAGAATATTGCCGCTTACCCCTATCACTACTACCTAGCCACATCTTCAGCGATAGCCTCTAAAAGAATAGCGACTCACTTTGACCCTTGTAAACGTTAGGTGGTATCCACTGTTGTGTATTTGATCTTCCACCTGCACCAGAAGTATCCCTTTTTCCAGATCTGACATTATCGGGTCATACTTAACAAATGTTCATTAACCCCTTAATGGCAAAGCCCGTTCATGTACGGGCTCAAAATGCATTGTTCTCAATGGGTTTAGGGACCGCCCATTGTCCCTAAGGGGTTAAGCTGACATGCAGCCAAGACAACAAGCTGACAAAAATAGTGGCCTGGTCTCAGATTAGAAAGTATAGGCACCCAAACGAGCAGCAACTATGGTTATAGAAAGGATTTCTGGCTACAGCTGATCGAGGGCTATACACGACCACCATCTGCACTCACACAAGGTCGTGCGTCGCGTTTCATTCCGGTGTTTCACCTTTGCCATGACACCCGGATGTACCGGCTATATCATCTCATGTTACAGCCTGGACTTGCTTTCCATGACACATTTCAAGTAATACTTCCAACCTGTCACATTCTAGCGAGATCAATTTCATTTAGATCAACAGGTTACTTTTGAGCTTTGACAATTTCAAAATGGTGATGCGTAAAAAGGTGAAAAACAATCAAACCCCAACAGACAGAATTTAATAAAATGTTATTATAACTTAACAGTGTGGGACCTGCCTATAGAATATGATACAATTAAGCCATTATTCTCTTTACCATAGACTTAAGACGATAATGTCAAGACATAGTCATCTGTACAAAGAGGAAAATTCATGAAGGTGCTAGACAAAACGTACTTTTTAAAGGCTGTCCAAACAGAGGTTTTCACTAATCTTTAATCCATCAGAATACTGTATATTGGAAACACACAACAAACACAATTTTTATAGTATTCTAATGTATTGATGTAGAGTAGTGATTTATTAAAACATTGGGATGGGGTAAATGTATTCCTCGCATATCTAATAAACGTGTTTATTTAGTCACCTGTATCAGAAATCCACTTGGTTAGGATGCTCAGTGAGAAGGTTCTTTTCTTGAAGTCCATGTGTTCTAGAAATCTTGGGAAGTTTTAAGACAATACTGGGGAGTTGCAACAGCGCTAACTGTATTGACCTGCCCTACGAAAAGCACCGGTCGAAAGGGTTATGTTCTGTAATAATGTGTATGAATTCTCTTCAAAGCCATATGCCCAGTAGATGTGTCATTTGGTTGACTGTAGCTGTCCATGTCTAGAAGGAACAGTTCTTCTTTATGATTCATTCCCTTCTGTCCTTCTTTCCCAGAGGTTCAGTATGTTTTCTGGGTATCGGGTGGCCGGCAGACATACAGTTTTCACATATTGCTCACCAGCGCAGGTAAAATGCTGACCTGCAGTATGTGAAATGTATAACTGAGTAACTGATTCCCATCCATGAGCTTATCCATTCCACCTACTGCATGGGGTGGTTCTTTACCTGCCATGGTCAGAAATATGTGTAAATTAAATCTGCTCTGGAGAACATGACCAATGTAGTCAGTCAAGTTGGGTGTTCTACAGCCTAGAAGTTAAAAATGGATATAAGATATCAGGACATGTGTTTACAAATTAAATTAAATAAGTCAAATTCTTCTTACTTATCGACTTACTTATTTATGTCTTCTATATTGTTTGCCAATAACTTGCTTAGCTATCAGTAGGTCACAAAGCGCCATTAAATGTCAATCCCTAATCATGTATTAAAACACACCACCTAAAGCAACTGTTATTTGGATATTAGAAACGTTAGGATGTATGTCTGGGGTGTGGGTTATCACGATTAAAATAATCTCACAGCAAACTAATTTGACAGAATATATGGAAATTCAGATTTTAATGGAAGCTCGGGTGGGATTCTGTGTCCTCTGAATCCAATTTTAAGTGTAATCATAACATTGTAACTTATTTGGTATTCATATTTGGTTCACGTTTAAAAGTTTTATTTAATTGTCTGAACATGGCATACTTTAAAATAATTCATTGCTTTTAGTTAAAAGTAGTTTTTAAGATAATTTGTTCCCATGAGAAATCGAGACATTGTCAACTAATGTTTATCTCTTCCTTCTTATTAACGAGATGGAACGTTGCATCAGAAAATGAATCCTTAGAGTGTCTGTATATATAACTGTACTCTGGGAATTCATAGTACCAAGCCATCAATCCCAACGGATTTGTGATTCATTTAATACTTCTTATGTGTCGCTAATTAAACCAGTCAGAAAATACCCAGGAGTCGCAAACCAAGAATGTTTTTTTTGACCACCAAGTATAAAAAGGAGAGGAACACAGGAACAGCGGCGAAATATCTCAGGATACTAAGTATTCTTCTAGCATGTTGCCTTTAGATTGGAATTCTTCTAAGACTTCTATGTGGAATCAGTTGATCTTCATCCAACAAACACAAAACAAAGGACAGTAAGGACAGTAATCACTAGACTGGGGATCTTCAGGTGATTGGAGCTTTTTAGTTCATTGACTTCACGATGATTATGACTGCTCTGTAAAAATTATGATTTATTGTTTTATATAGCACCATCAAATTCCATATCACTGTACAATGGGTAGACAGGACATAAGTAGTATATACCATAACATACTCCTAAAGAGCAAAGAGGAGTCATATAAGTTAATGAAAGTACGGGAAGCCATGTTTGTTAAACCAAAATGACGGTGGAGCAGTGTCCCTGAGTTCATCATAAAACCTGTCCTTAACGTATTACGGCACCAAGAGCCCGAAGTTCTTGAACAGAGCATTTCTATAGACGACCAAAACACTGAATTTCTTGGCAGATAAAGAACCATTTGCCCATTAACCTGTTTAATACAAGATCTAAGCGTCACGAACCAAAAAGACCTCGTAGATGACAATAGACCTCCTTGGTTCAGATTAATGGATGATGCGTCACCATCAAGAAATACATTTAAAAAAAAATCTTGATATTTTTATTCTTTACACATTTACCAAAATTAATTAAAAAAAAAAAAAAAAAAAAAAAAGGAAACTCATCAGTCAGCATTTGCAACAAACCTATGGCGAAAATCAGTGTAACATTAAGTAGTTATTATGCAAGAATGAAAATATTAAGATGTTTTCAGGTGTATCCATAAACTATAAACCGCAAATGTCAGCATTTGGTAAATTTCAAACACCTCTTACAGATCTCCGTCAACCATTCAGTTACATTTATAACTCTTGTAGTCACCAAAAAATTGTCCAATTAATAACTTGGTGAAATTATTTCTAAGGCTATCGCTTTAGAAAGGAAACAATGCATCAGCTACAATTTACTTAAGCTATAAAAATTAAATAAAACCATATTTGTTTTAGGCGTCTTTTTGTAGAAGGTGCTTTAGGAAAGTTGCCTTAGAAATAAAGAGTTATAACTAAAAATCTTTCTTTTTAAGAGGCCAACGTCCGAAGACAATGCCAAATCGTTCAATGTTTACAACAGAATCAAGAAGGGGCCTCAAACCAGAGTAGCTAAATGCTCGCCCTGGTAGTTTAATGGTTTAGAAGAGCTAGCCATTCATTCCAACTATTAATCTCTGAAACTATTCCTTACCTATGTTTCAATCTTTTAATACAATCTGACTACTCTGAAATGTAACCGTTTACTTTCCTCTACTATTAAGGCAGATTGTATAAAAAGGACTGCAGTAAGTCCCCATTTTGAAAAGTAGTTCCACGTGAATCGAGTACACAGCAGTTATCGAGGAATAAAGCATCTCCGATCCACATACTGACATACAGAAACCTGTTGGATAGAGGACAAGACTGGAATCCCGAATCATCCCCTTCAGCGACACAAAATAATGTGCAGAATGCAATATATTGTAACGGTGTGAATGTCACAAAATCAATACATCAAATACAAAGGATTCCATATTGCGACACGTTCTCAGACTTTTTGACACCAATAATATTTTTTAATTTGGTATTTTATAGTTTACAAAATAAAAAGTACAACAGTTGAACACAAATTGTCTGCACAGATTTCGGTACAAAAATATACACAAATAAAAAAAGGTAAATTACATTTAGCACTTAGAACATCTTCTGTATACTTAACCAACTCAGTTTGTTTTTTTTTACAAAAAAATATTTTTTTAAAACAGTAGCTTTAAATGCAAATCTTTGAAATGTGTTTCTAAATGACCCATTGAAACTTGTATCTTTTTAACTAAATAAATAGTGAAAGCCATAAATATAATTCGCTACACAGCAACATGTGTTCTATTGGTCCCACTTTCACCAACACCAAAGAATATACTGACGGTTTTTGTATACAAAGTGATTCTGGTGAAAAGCTTCAAAATGTGCTCGGCAATCGGCATTGCAACCAATGGTATGGTCCAGTCACTAGAAATATACAGTATCTTTTGTTACTATGGCGATAAGACCAGTTTTGTACATAACCTCTATTACATCCATTGTGAATGGTGTGGAATCCTACAATAAAAATGGTTCTCTTTGTTTAAGTTGAAACAGAACATGAAGAATAAAATGTCCACTGTACAAAGTAAAACATATATGAGGCACATAAAAATGCATGATGTATAATACTTTAGGACCATCTCTTTTCACTGCTCACCTTACATTGAAATATAGAACTTAGGCACAAAAGAAAAATCAAACAAATAAAGCAAACGTACTAAACAAACAGACTACTAAAGCTGTAGATAACCTTCCGCAGGATTGTCCTTCTAGCTGTAGCATTACAGATTGCCTAAACCCTTCATAAGATCTCTACCACATACCGTATTTCAGTCCTGGGTGACACATTATAGAATGCCAAGTGTGTTAAAGCTGTCAAAATAAAAAAAGATAAAATGAACCCCAAAGAGATATTTTCATACACTAGAAAAACAGAATCTCGAGGCACCGGATCAATGCTTTTGCCTCTGATATAGATCCAGGAAGCCAAAAATAAATAAGGAGATGCTTCCCCCGAGGAACATGAACATACGTTAATAAATTAAGGTCAGTACAGGCTAGTCTTCTTCATTATTCGAAGAAATTCTTGCTCGTTCACTTCCCCATCTCCATCCCGGTCAGCTTCATCGATCATCTCCTATGGAAATAAAATGAAGAGTAAAATAAGAGTTTGTCTACGTCATGATAAAATTCAGCACCGGAAATTGCCATCATAATTGCGAGAACGCCACGTTTGTCAGCAGCCCTCGTATAGATGTCTCTCTCCGGCTTATTAGCGACTGAAGTAAAGATTCACAGCTGGGACGGTTACGTCAGTGTACACCATCATATACAGTCATATACGGTACTGTACATCACTAGACATTTGCCAGATGACGATAACTTGGAGGATACGGACAGATTTACTTTTAGGAGTGAATAAAGGTTATGTCTTAATGCATCATATCTTTTTCTGTGAGTTGCCCCTTTTCTTTGGAGATTATCTCTTTCTCCTTCAAGGCTAGTATTGTGTTTTCATAGGTAGTGCCAGCTGCATTTGCAATGTTTAACCCCTTACAGCTTTTAGCGGGATCTCCGGGAGGTGTAGAGCGTTCAGTGTGAGCGTCATTGTGGTTATTAGCGATCAGTGTATTGGGGTTTGCATTCATTTGGATGATTATGAAGGTAATCAGTGGGGCGGAATGTGAATTAGTGGGTCGGTGTCATAAAATGGTCCCCCAAGAGGGGAATTCTTCCTGTAAAGCATAGGGTATTTCATGAAATTATATATATTATCCACATTGAAAAGCAAACCGTAGCTGAAATGCATGGCTCCTCTATATCATAGAGTACCGATCCAATAAATGTGCAACAGTGTATACCAAGTCAGTAATAGGTCAAATCAACAGTATTTTTATAACTATCTGGCAAAACTGTTAACCTGATATTATGAATACAATCATATTTTTTACGTTTCATATATTATCAATTAGAGACAAGTGATGATGGGAGAATGTATCGTATATTCAAAATAAGAAGGAGAAAAAGTGAAGGCTGAATCAAAAATGACAATAATGAAAACAAAAAGACTGCTTCATCTTCTTAGAGCCCTTTCTCAACATTCAATATTTAGTGCTACTTTTGTAAAATCCACATAAATTTGAAGTTTTGATTAATTTTAACATGTAGCCTTTTAAAAGATGCAAATAACAAAAAAATGCATAGAATTAAATAGTTCGCAAAATTAACGTTATAATTTCAGTTTATCCGTGAACTTTTGCAAATAAAATGACCAAACCTGTAGCTCTTCATCAGTGAGGTTTTCACCGAGTTCTTTGGCAACCCGTTTCAGATTTTTAAATGATATCTTTCCTGTTTCATCATCATCAAATAATCGAAAAGCCTTCATTATTTCCTCTTTCGAATCTTTCTCTGCCTGAACAATGAAAAGAAATAAAAATGTTTATTTTGGCATTTCTAGGAAAAACATTACAGAATAAACATCAAGTGAATGCTATTTTTTTTGTCAAGAAGGGATGTCCTAATCAAACACAAGAGAGGAGGTCAGTAGTGATATCCTTGTAAATTTAATATACATAATCCTCACAACATCGATCTACTGAAACTATAAAACATATTTTATTTTAGCGCAGACTCTAAACAGTCACAAATAAAGGTTACAAGTCCTGTTTATATTCATGTACAACACAAGCCACTAAAAAGCTACAACGTAAATTTCAAAATTACAAAAAGTACGCTTTAAAAGTAACATTTTGATGGGTGGAATAGAAACATACTAACGAGGAACAATAAATACTTGTTATGTTTTATCTTTACAGCCAATTCTTGCTCCAGTAGAATATAGCTCACTTCACAAACTAAGAAACATCTGTACATCAAATAAAGTGAACAATATTATTAATAAAATACCATATTTGCTTGATTATAAGACAAGGTTTTTTTCAGAGCAAATGGGGTCGTCTTATAATCAGACCTCAAATAGGTCCGACTATGAGACTAGGCTCCAGATGCCCCGCAACGCTGCAGGGGACCTGAATCCTCCTGTCCCTGTCCCCAACTTACCGGTGCTTCTGACTCCCAGTGTGTAGCCGGAAGGAGGTGCGGTTAGCAGCGGGGGTTGTCTGCGTCCATCGCGCAGACCTTGTCCTGCTGTCAGAGATCAAAGTTCCCCTCACCGGGGAATTCTCTCTGACATTTCCTAAATTAATATTCAGATTTTGGGGGGTCGTTTTAGAATCAGGGTCGTCTTATAATACGGTAATAAATCACTACGTCTCGTAAGCCCTTGAACCATACTTGACACAACAAATATACTGTAACTCTGCCATCTAGTGGTAGAATCGGAGATCACTTGTGTGTACTGTGCTGTACCCCAGTGACACTGTCTGTATGCTGAATCATGTTGCTTTTTCTTTCTTTTCACATGGCACACTCTCAAACTTTTATGGAATAAACATCAAATGAAACAGACTTCTGCTTACCATCTTCTGTGTCATGGCAGACATGAAATCACTAAAGCTGATTTTTCCAGTGCCCTCTTTGTCAATATCAGCAATCATCTTCTTGATTTCCTCCTTCTTGGGTTCGAATCCAAGAGCTCGCATGGCGACCTGCAAACCGTTTGAAAATGAGTACAATGCGGTTCAAATAACCCGTGTCACATACGGTATCTTACACATATATGCTTCACATAAACCTTAGATATAAAAGGGCAAAATGATTGATTTACTTTGATATAAAAGGGCAGATCGATTGTTCTTTTTGAATAGGGGCTGCTGTGAGATAGTTTCCTTTGCGTAATGTTTCTCCCTGAAAGCATGCAGGGCTTCTCAAAGTTCTCCCAAAGTACGAGATGTGGTTTTTTTTTTAATATATATTTCATTTGGAATACGCTCTCCAGTTCCGGTGAAAACGTCTTCAGAAGCAATTGATAAAATAGAGGGAAATTGAAGAAAGGTTACGAAAAAGGTATGTGCCTTTACTAACAAAACACACCAGAAAATGCTTGCTACGTACACTCTAAAATAGCAACGCGAGAAGGAAGATTTTTTTTGAAATAAGAAAAGGAGTACAAGAACTAAGGGTAGAAAGGGTAGTAGATACCTGGAACAGACTTCCAGTGGAAGAAGTACAGGCAAACACAGTAAAGGAATTCAATAAAGACTGAGGTGTCTTTAATTAATCAGCAGACAGTGATTCAAAAGGGGCAGACTAGCACCGGGTCCTACACCGGTTCATTTTGAGTTCCTCATAATGGATTACCTTTAGCTCCTTGACATCTATGGTCCCAGTGCCATCAGTATCAAACAGGTCAAAGGCCTCTCGGATCTCCTGCTTCTGCTCTTCAGTAAGCTCAGGTTTTGGACCCGTCTTCTTTCGCTGAGTAGTTACTCCCACTGAAGGCTTCTTGTAGTTAGCGGCCTAAATGTAGTGAATAAAAATAGATATCAGATTTGATATTGCCCCTGTAATATTGCCCCTGTAATATGCTGTCATTTCGTACATGGCTAATGTTTAAGGCTAATAAAACAGGGCTCACAGATATGAAGAGCATATATGCTGAGCATCACAGAGAATGTGTTTAGGACTCGCTTTGCACTATTCTTTAGAGTCGCTCAGCCGACAAGCGTCTTACACAAGATACAAGGGAAACATAAAGAACACCGCCTAATTCCCCAAGTCTGCTTAACGCAAACCGGGGTTTGTTGTGTACGCTTACTAACGTATGAATGTAATGCCTTATTACCGATCCTCTATTTTTATTTTATGTGGTATTTGTGCTGAAATGAAATATTTTCTCAATAAAAAGGGTGCTAATCCAGTATAAATCCCTTTAATATTTATGCCACGAAGCTCTGAATATAATTCCCGCTAACCCTAATAGCAAGCAAAAGGGGGTAACAACTCCTATGACGTTCAGCCAGCAGCCCAGAAGAAAGTGGGTTCCGACAGCATAGGGAGTGCCTGGTTCTTGGCGCATAAAAACCTTAATTAGCTGCCCGTGTTCAGTAAATGTCAGGGACTGTTAACCTAGAAAAACAGAGCCCAGTGGAAGATGAAGGAAAAAAGGCGCCTATCGTGACTAACAAGATGCCGGTAAATGCATCACATGCAATAAAATGACTATTAACACTTTATCAACGACTCTCAATGTAACGTCAAAGCACAAGGAACTCTCCGTACACTCACCATATTTACAATGTGAAACTGTAACCCGATTATCGCCACTACTACCGTCTGTGGCTCAGGGCAGGCCTCTGCTGTCTATCCAATAAGAACACAGCAAAATATATGAAACGTTCTGATAGGTGAGCTGTCAAACAGCTAGCCAATAAAAACACTCACACAAAATACGAAATATCTTTTCAAGAACGAGGTTTGGAACGCACTGTAAGGCCTTGTTTATGAGGGCGCAACTTTTTGACGTCAGGAAACGGTTGCTACAGGCAACGCTTTCTGTTCTCCCTATTGGTTTGTGCCCGGCGAGGTCGACCAATCGCATGCTGGCGCCCGTGCTCTGCTGATTCTCAGCCCATTGCTGGTGATATTATCTGGGGATAGGTGGGTGAATGACCACTGACTGTACGGTCCGGGCTTCTGAAGGGTGAGGTAAGTAATCGTTTCCCCGGGAGAGGAAGTCCATTAGCAGCCAAAGAGTGTGAGCATAAAGGCGGAGAAGCTTTAACGGAGGGGGCTGTCAGGACATCGCCTCCTGCAAACAAACCCCTCTCATCCTACTGCAGGCTCCGGCATGGAAATAGTTAAAATGCTTTCGTACAGGAGAAATAAAGTAACAGTTTCCTGCAGATCGTGTATTTTGGGCTTTTTAATATTTCCCCTTTTTGTTTTTAATTTAACTGTTTTGTTTTAAAATGTTTACAGAGTAGAACATAACAAGAGCCATACAGACTATATATATATATATTAGTACATACGTATCTACATATAGGGAATTTAAGCATGTATGTACGGTAATAGACATGATGAAGCTATCCTAAAACGAGGCTAAAGACTGATAAAGCTCTGAGCCTCTGTGTCAGTACATAGAAGGTGCCGACCCGACCGGCTGAAAAGTTCTTGTCTTCTGTCAAATTCTATGTTTCTATTCTTTAATTTGGTTTTATGCAGGACATACAGGTAATTCCCCCCAAATAGATATTCTGGATAGGTGGTGAGCTCAGTGAGGTGTATGTTCTATAGTAACAATAAAATCTTTATTATTATTATTATCTTTTATTTATATAGCGCCAACAATGTACGCAGCACTTCTTACCCTCTCCGTACATTCAAAGGGTCTGAACTAGAACTGACAGACTAAGACAAACTGATACTTTGGGGAAAGAGCGCCCGGCTCGCAGGCTTACAATCTAGAGCGTTTAGTATTTGATTGGAACAAGTCTCGCTGAGTTATATCCACTAAGTGACACTCAACTTGTATTCACCAAAACGTACAGTATAGAAACACAGGAGAGAAGCACAGAAAGGTTCCAGTCAGTGTGTAAATACTGCCTGAACAATGTGTTACTGTAGGCACCCTAGTGGCTGTTTGTGTAACTGCAGATGGTTGTGGTAGAGGCTTCCAAATCTGTTAAACAGAGCCTCCTGAATAAGACTTGCTGCTTCTGTTGCCGCACTTCTCTGTTATATACGGGTATTTCTTCCCTGGCTACAAACACCAATTCATTCATTTTTAATATCCATCTCGGTGTTTCTGGTCCCTTTCCCATATATTTACTAAGAAGAGGTCATGAATGTGTCATCTAATTGCCTACTGCGTAATGTTCCTTATTGATATAGTTAATATCGACCGTAAAGCCTGCATATACCGTGTCACATGTCCTTGCGATTTAACCTTTGCACCACCGGCTCTCCTCCTGCATCTCCGTGGCCGTCAGTCCGTGAACCTTCCTACGCGGTATTTCATGGAATGCCTTTGTGTGAATGACTGACAATTCTTATCTCTCGTTTTTCAGACAGAGATTTTACCTTGAAACGTTCCCAACATGACAACGAGATTACGACCAGTGAGTTCACCCTCCCAAGCAGTAAAAATACTTGTCGGAATTTATGAATGTTTCACGCAGATATTATATGGGAATTATCACATCTTGTGTTCAGAGGGCCATCAGATGGTTCCACGTTCATTGTTTTGGTCATCAGAATGTAGATAAAGAAGAAAACTCATAGGCTCGCTGGTGCGATGTGACGATAGTCGGATTTACGTAGACTCTGGGATCTACCCAGCAAAAGTGACAAAAACTAAAACTTTCAACCTTTCTGTCCATTTTTCCTGTTTGTTTTTTTTTTGTTTAGAGATATTTTGTTGATATTGTCTTAATTGACTAGGAATAGACCCCTCAGGCATGCCAATAGTTAAATGTTTAATGTTTCCTTACTTTTATACTCTTAATTCAACGATGTGAACTTTTTTCGCACTTCATTGCGCTCCAGGCCAGCAAGAAATGCACTGTGATCGGCGGCAGCGGCTTTCTGGGGCAGCACATGGTGGAGCGTCTGCTGGACAAAGGATATTCCGTCAATGTGTTTGACGTCCGGAAAGGATTTGAGAACGAGCATGTGCAGTTCTTCATCGGTGATCTCTGCCGCAAACAGGTGAGCACAACGTTCGAGGTTTGTCCGAACCGTTTAACTATTTATTTACTTAACACCCAATTCTGGTTTTCTTGACTCCCACCCCCATGTTAAGAAGGTATAATTAAAATTTTGTATTAACCCCTCCATGACAAAGCCCGTACATGGGCTCACAACTCATTGTCCTTAATGGGTTTAAGGACAACCAGTTGTCTTTAAGGGGTTAAACTTTCCCATGTTTCTCTGTTTTCCCATTGGCTCGTAAAGTGTGTTTTGCGAATCAAAGTAAAATGTTATGGAAACTGTGTACGAAGTGTTCTAAATTTTTTGACTTCTGCTTTTTCTTTGTCAGGATTTGTTACCGGCGTTACAAGGCGTGAACGTCGTGTTTCACTGCGCATCGCCGGCCCCTTCCAGTGACAACAAAGAATTGTTTTACAGAGTCAACTTTACCGGAACAAGGACAGTCATTGAAGCCTGCAAAGAAGCTGGCGTTCAGGTAATCTAAACATCTGGGGACTTGTCGCCTGTCGTGCTTCCGCAACTAGCTCAGCAGTTAATAGTAATATTTAATCTGCCTATAGCTTGTACTTTTTCCAGTTTGATTAAAACGATTGCCTTGAGGAAGCTGAATTCTTTTGCGTAAATCGGCTACTCAATGAGGATATACCCAACAGGCATCCTTTCACTAACCACCCATCACAAATTCTGCCAACCACTAAAACAGACTACATACAATGTGAACAGAAGGTCCAGAATCTGTGAGCAGATTGGAAAGAAGGCTAGTATTGCGTTACATTTCTTTATACAGCTCCAGCTGATTCCATTCTGCTGTTCCTAATAGGATACAGTGGATGTATTTAACAAAGGAGATGTCAATTTGGCAGGAAAATTAACGTGTTACATGGATACATAGTGGTACAGAAGGATAAGAGGGCCCTGTTCTTATGAGCTTACAATCTATTAGGCAGTTGCTGGGGATTTCCTCGGGTCATTGGAGTTGTCTACTGGATCTCCTCATTTTAGCATAAGTGGATCAATCAGTTCCCACCTTTTTCCATGAAACAGCCAGCTGGATTTACGTGAGAAGCAGAGTCTGCAATCTGATGGGATTCCTCTATTGTGTCTGCCTTCCTCTGTCTAATTAGTAGTGTAGACCACAACTCCCATCATCCTTAGGTAATTGTGGCTGGCAGAAGGATGCTAGAGAATCATGGGATTTGTAGTTCCCAAACAGCTGGAGAGATACATATTTGCAACCCCTGGTCAATAGTATGGGTCTGTTTTTATATTTGGACCAGATTATTCAGAATGAAAATTCCATATTTTATTTTGATGGGGTGGGGAAGCTGCATTAATGGAATATATTAATAAATACCCTTGAATTATACTTCATTTTCTTTACATGTTTATCTTCTTTGTAGCTCGTTGCCTTGGGCTGTTTAGCATGCAGTATTATAAACCACCACTAGGGGGATACTTAAACTTTTGTACTTGGTCTTTAGTTCTTCCCATGACCTTCCTTTTAATTGTCAGGCCAGCGATCATTTAATCTGAAGAATCCGATTGTAATCTTATTCTTATACCTGCTGTTAATGTACTCAAATCACAATAAAGAGCTGTCATAACTAATTGAATAGCAAATGATGCATTAATCTCCGTTAATTATCTGGGCCAAAATATGGTTTGGTTTTTAAATCTGTTTGTTTTCATTTCAATCTACAAGTGGATTTGCACTCAAATTGCAGCAATTTCCCCAAATTGTTCTCAGCTGGTTACATCATTGTTTAAGAACTTTAAATCCGCGTCCTTTATGATATTATGTATTTGCTGTCCAACTCCAGGTGCTTATTTTTTTTTATTTTTTAGATTCCAACTCTCATAATCCTAAAACACTCTGCGACTATATAGTTTGCAGGCTCAGAAAGGGACTTGTTGGACGGCCAAAATAGTGCTGGGATCAAGTCTTTTCGTTTTAGCGAAATGTTTCCAGAAACCCCCATTTAAATATTTGAGGGTTTTCTCTCCAAATAAAACCCATTTTGAAATGGCTGGGTGATGAAGCAGAAAGCACTGGGACTGCATGTTGTTTCCGAGCCACCTCTGGGTGGAGGGAGCTGGGAGTTTCCCTCTAAAGTCACAGCTAAAGGTGTGGAGGTGATTAAAAAAGTTAAAGGTAGGGCCGTATGTGGCAAGCTGCTCGCTCGAGAATATAAAATAACTTTGGTGTTCATTTTTCCTGTGGTGGCGTGTAAGAGCGGACAGATCTCCAGGATTCGTGTGCCGCTAACATCCCAAATATTAATAGAAACCAGATCCGAATTAAGTGATATTGTGATTAGTGCGTCGGTGAACTAGGTTTAAAGTTATTTTTTTTTTTTTTTTTTTTTTTACCTGGCGCATGGGTAGATCAGCTCAAAGGGAATTAGTAGCCCGTGGTAAATAAGAGATTTACTTGAAATCTGGTATGCTACGACCTGTCATGGTGAAATCCGAGGAAGTTGGCAGATGCCTTGTTAAGAGCCTTTAATGAATGTCATTAGCATTTTTTTCCAGCGACAGGCGACTCCGTCTCACCCTCTGCTTTGTCAGGCGTGTTTCGGATTATTTCTCATCTGAATTCTGACAAGTCCAGGTTCACGCCTCGAGCACCCACCCTGCTCTTCCTGACAAGTCTGCACACAGCTACTCTACAGCGAGGCGTGCTGCCCAGAAGCCGAGCGCTTTATTGCACGTTTCTTCTCGATAATAAGCAAAGATTAATAATGATGGATGGAACTTCAAAAGTCCATCATCTGAAATCACTAATCCAACCCTTTTTAGACTTTATTCCTATTAAAACCGGTTTGGAATGTGTTTCTTCCTGTATATTCTCTTCAGCAGGCACAATGCATCGATTTAAAGGCATTAGGAAGATTCTGAAAGACAAGGATCTAGCGTGATAACTTTCAGAGTTTAGAGACTACGTTTACATCACAAACTTACTGGGTAGAAGATGTGATAAAATGTCTTCCGCTCTTTTTTTATTATTTTATTCTCTTTCCAGAAACTAGTACTTACAAGCAGCGCCAGTGTCATCTTTGAAGGCACGGACATTAAGAATGGGACAGAGGACCTTCCTTATGCCAGTCAACCCATTGATTATTATACCGAGACTAAGATCCTTCAAGAGAAGGTGAGGCTGATTCTTCTCCATAAAAGTATACTTTGTCTGGATTGCAGGTTTTGTGACCTCACAGATTATAACAACCTAAAATACTAATGTTATTTTGGGTTCTACTACAGGAGGTTCTAAGCGCTAATGATCCAGCAAATAACTTTTTAACTGTTGCTATCCGGCCTCATGGGATATTTGGACCAAGAGACCCACAGCTCGTTCCTATACTCGTGGAGACGGCTAAAAGTGGGAAGATGAAATTCATGATTGGGTAAGGGCTGCTGCCTTCGTGTTTTAGATGTTTACCAAGTGTCTGTTCTGTGGTTTGGATGCATTGTCCCTGATACATAGTTACGTCAAAGCCAAAACCAAGCAGGATTCTGCCTGTCTTATCAAATATGTACCATGTATCCAGAAAGACAGAAGTGTCCGTTATCCTTGATGTCTGAGACTGGTTGCCTTGAGTTTAGAAATAGTCTTATTTCATAGGCGCAAAACACATGTTTGAGAGCAGTGAGTAGGGAGCTGGCACATTAGGGTGCCTTGTCCCAACCAGCACTGCTTTAACGTAAGTACCCCCGATATTAACTTATTTCCAGATTAATAAATCAGTGCTTTTGTTTCCTGTGAAATACTGTTAGTGTCTGAAATAAAGCAGTCATTGAAGTACCTTTTGTATTCTATAAATTGAAGGTCAGTAGAGCACACAAAGATGAGTAGGCCAAGAAGGAATAATAACATTACAATGAACACTGCAGAGCAGCCGTTCTGTCCAATGTGAAATGCTAACATTGCTTTTTTTTCTCTCCAACAGAAATGGGAAGAATTTAGTAGACTTCACGTTTGTGGAAAATGTGGTCCATGGACACATTCTGGCAGCAGAACACCTCCAGAAAGACTCGCGGCTGTGCGGAAAGGTAGATTACATATCTGTTGGGATATACAGTTATGAAGTTGTTATCTTTATTTGTTACAGAAGCATGTATCTTAAATAACTAACAATATGCAGACCTACACATATCTAGATTCAAAGTTTTAAAAGTACTTCTATTTGTTGATTTAGAAGTATTTAAAGTTTAAAATATAAATATTTCTATAACATCTGAACTGTTTTAATACTGCGTTATTTGTTTTGTTGGCTTGATTATCTTTTTTTTTTCTCTTATACTATAGGCCTATCACATCACAAACGACGAGCCGATCCCATTCTGGACGTTCTTGTCCCGCATCCTAGTTGGTCTGAACTATGATGCACCCAAGTATCGCATTCCTTACTGGCTGGCTTATTACCTTGCTTTTTTTGTGTCGCTCTTGGTGTTACTAATAAGTCCTCTGGTTAAAGTCAAGCCAACATTTACTCCCATGAGGGTTGCCCTGGCCGGGACCTACCACTACTACAGCTGCGAGAGAGCCAAAAAAGACATGGGCTACAAGCCAGTAGTCAGCCTAGACCAAGCGATAGAGAGGACCGTCCAAAGTTACTCCCATCTAAGAAAAACATCTTAAACTATACGGCACATTCAGATATTTAATTTGAAGTCTTATGGAACCAGTGTCCTAAAAAAAAAAAAAAAAAAAAAAAAAGCAGGGACAAAAGACTTTTTAGGATGGCTCTTTATTGTTTTCTTTTAGCTAAGTGACACTTTAATGACAGCAACTGTTAATTTATGTTGTGGGGGCATTCTGGAACATCACTAAACCAGTGCTATCGCTGTTAATAAATTGCTTTACTACAAAACATCATAGGTCTTTTCTTTATGAAAAATTAATTTTGGGTACTACGTTGGTATGTTTCCGTAATTGTGGAACTTAAACTAATATGTATTGGAGATGTAGAAGAAATCTATGTATAGGAAACTCTTATCTACACCAATGAGGCATTTATCTGAATACTGACTTTGTTTGCAAGAGATATTTATTATTTAGTGCTCCCACAATCTATATACTAGCTGTTGGGATACAGAGTGGAAGTGAGATCTAGGACTGCAATCCATTGCTGCACCGATTGCTGCCCTGTGAGGCTGTGATGCGGCTTTTATGAATATAATTTAAAGATCTATACAATGTCATCATTACAATGGCTAAACAGGACATACAGTACAGAGTCGTGCATCACATAACAGTTTGGACAGAAACAAAAGAGCCCCTGCACATTCCCATTATGTTTCAACAGCGCCTTCTCTAGCAGTCTCTGTTGTTAGACAGCCAGGGCATTGTGCAACCAGATTGTTTTCTTTGTACCATCTAAGAATATCTTTGAATATACCAAACATAAGCTTTACTTAAACGTCTTGGACTTTAGGCTAAGATCAAGTATGGTCGAACAGATGGAAACACATGGACCTCTGGCCTTATGGCTGAGGAGGCAAGAAGGCCAAAGTTCTCTATGGACCCCAGTAAATGGTATACGTCAAAAGATGTTATTTGGGGGGGGTGCAAAAAGCACTCATTAGGATTGTACTGGTAAGAGCACCAAGATCTAGCACTGCTAGATCCTTCCTTTCATTTTTTCCCCAACGGCTAAGCTGGCAGATAGTGAATATCATTTTATAATGCCAGCCACTCCCTGGGCAAAAATGGCCCTTTTATATTCTAATTTTCCTTTACATATTATACTTTTTTTGTTGTGCGTGTTTGCATATATATATGTGTGTGTATATGTATGTATGTATGTATGTATGTATGTATATATATAAATGCCACATCCTTTCTGGCCACAATGAAGACTTGAATGGTTCCCCTCTTTCAAGGACCAAGAAGATCAGCCCTTCCTATCAGCCTGGCTGTAGAAAAGGTTTGCATGTCCATTTGAGGAGTAGAACCCCAGCAGAAGAAGAAGGGGGACTCGATGGTCCACTGGTAGGAGTTTTACACAACAGATATACCACACATTTTCATCAGAGGTACCGCAGCTGGGGCTACAATGTTTTGTAGCCTTTAGATCTTTGCAACCTGTATCGAGGAAGGCAATAAACGGCCCCAGAGATTCTCCATGTAGAAAAGTACCAATTACCACGTCTGCAACCTGAGGCAACCAGCTTCAAAGGTGTCCTAGTTAGAAGTCTCCTCCTTGCTACAGCTGGTTAGATCAAACTGCAAACTACATTCATTTCATTAAAGCTATAGGACAGGTAAGGGTGTTCCTAAAGTGTTCTCCCCGTGTTTATTGGAACAATGAAGAATATGAAATTGACACAAAAGATATATTATTGCAAGTAATTATGCGTCAAGAAAATGATCTGTCCACACCTCATAGATCATGCCTCCCCAGCCACTAAAAAAAAGCAAATACTTTAGAAACCCCACGTCTGCGGGTGTCCTTTAGCCGAATGCTGGAAAACGAGTTTGATGAGTTAAAAATGAGAAAAAAAATGTGTAAATCTGTCAATGAAACGAAAAAAAAAAATGACAAGATCCATTTATTAAGCAAATAAACAGCAAAAAAAAGTTAGTAAGGTGTTGGTTTCCAGGATACCGGCTGAGATGACTCCCGTAGAGAGAATCTGAGGAATGTGGCAACTATACTCACTTAGAAACAGAGGAAGCAAAGGACAGAGGAATTTTTTTTAAGAGAAACCAGTTTGATCCCCTAAAGGGCACAACACATGCAACTCCTCCCTGGCGTGGAACATGGGCTTGGCTTGTGAATACAGACAGCACATTTTCACTCCCTGCTCCGACAGGTAAACACAAGTCTGATATACCTGACAGCCAAGGAGAGCTCTGCTACATCTGCCTATAGAATCCACAAGAAACACCAAGCTGTGAAGTGGATTTACCTGCAGGAATCTCATTCTGAAACAGCATTAAAGGTAAATCTTCTTACTGGTGCGAGTTACGTTCCCCGGTTCCGACCTGCTGCAAATCTAGGCTGGGCTGTGTTATATCTGTCGGATATCTGTATGTGATAAGCCCAACGGTACCTCCGGTTTCATTATGGTTGTGCGTTGGTACGTGATGCTCGGATTCCTTGTGAAAAGTCAATTCTTATTCCGTGAGATATTTCCAGATAAACAAATAAGACAGGGTAGGCATGGACAACCACGAATAAAGGAAAAGGCAAAGGGTTTGCAACCTTTGGAGATCCACCTGCTGTGGATCTCATCTCCCAACTGAGAAGGATAGGACGGTCTTAAACAGTTGGGGGATAGCAGTTGGATTGCATTGTTCCAGAGATGATTAAATCTGCAACCATAAGGATTAGGCAGACCAGCGTTACCCAGTCTAGCTGCATTCTCTAATATAAATAACTTTCGCAATTAACAGGTTTATTAACCAAGAACCCATTAGACCCAAACGAAATAACCCTAGCCATACATTTACAACCATAGATTAAACACCTTATTCTATAAGGTTACTTGAGACATTAAGCTTTGATGTTGCTTTACAAAGTTTTGAGTAATGGTGAGAGATTACCTGTCGGGGCGCACAAACAAGGAGATGTTTCTGGTCCCACTGGAGCCAAATCATTATTTGCTAGAATGTGATTTTTATGGAATTTCTTCCACTTTGTTCATAATTTGCCTTTTAAAAATCTTTTTTTTATGACCTAAGCAAAGTAAAGCGCGTTTTGAGTATATATTTTCAGGGCTGCACCCAGCGCATGCCGTAATATCCATAAGCTTAGACTCGCCACTCCCAAAGTTTCCTTGAGTATTAGGATTCTGCTAACCTTCCCAATACTTCCCCAGAGCTAGTTCTATAGCCTTCTAGAAACTTTGTGTCAAAATTCACTGATATTTGAATCACAGATTTAAATGAAAGAGTAAAATTTGACGGGTTTAAGTGCAGAGAAATTTATGACGGAAAGGATGGAAGGTGTAGTTATTAACCCTATTGCATTGCCCTGATCATGAATGTTCTGTTATATTAAATCATAGTAACCGGCTCTCCATGCAGCCTTTGTTTATGAAGGATATGTGATGGTCAACCATGAGTAGGTGGACAACGCATAGTTATATTATTTGGTTTGCCACATTTTCTCAGTTATCACCAACTGCGGGCTCTAGAATTCATTATTATATGTAGGAGAAAAAATATATATAAGTTCTGGCTAACTTGTGCCTAGATAGATACCAACCACATCCCACCCATGAAGACCCATGAAGGCCAAAATGTATCTCTGGGGTTGTTGGCTTCCTCATGCAGACTCATTTGTTGATCAGTCTAATGGCTCAAATTGAGCTAAACCTTGAGTTGCTCCTGAGCAGGGATGCACCATGGAGCAGATTATTAAGCAGTTGAGTTGTTCTCAAACCTGATTGAAGGTAATTTCACCCTTTGGGTCCACCCCAAGTGTAAAGGTGGGTGCATTTTGGTTTTAAAGACCTGAAGTTCTGTTTCCTTGTAATTGTGGCCAATATCGGACAGGCTCTGTGTGTCTTAATTTGGAGTAAATGCTTTAAGGAGGACATAAGAAACTAAAAAAGATCTTATAACATGATTTACATCTCACATTCTATTCTAAGATGCTTGTAATCCTATAGATAGCTGGATAGATAGTTGCCACATGGCCCAGTGATATTAAACACTCTAGTTCTTGCTAAATTCAGTTGATGATGCCTTGGATTTGGCTGGCAAACCAATTACTTGAAGAAGAAACAGAAGCTCAAGTTGACAGTAATGGTGGTTGGCGAAGGAGTTTTCAAGATCATTTTCGGAATACAAAATGCATTGGGCTCCTATGATTGGCAACACGTTACAAGACTTGGAATAAAGGTGGACAATATAATTAGTTTACACATAAAACCCTTTGTTCCCTTAGAAAAAACAATTATGATTTTATGCACTGGTGATTGCTACTATCATTTGCATTATGAACATTTGCCCCTTGGGTATTTTTTCTGCTATCAGGCATTTTAAGACCCAAGTCTGATAGAAACAGATAATTTAATAGCAAGAAAAACCTTGAGTAGCCGTTTGATCAGCTAAAAGTTTAAGATAAGCTTTCATTCATTTCCATGTTTGGCCACCATGGTTCTTTATGAGTCGATGGGCTTAAAACTTGCTTTCTCAGTTTGACAAGGCTATTTTTTTCACATTTTATTTAATTTGAGGCATCTTTAATTAATGCTTAAATTTACACTAAAGTTACATAAAAAAATACATTTAGAGAAGTTTAATTATATAATTTGGGTAATTTGGAGATTTATTGCTTGTTATTTTTATTACTCCCTTTAAAAGCAAATGGTGATTCCCATCTGTGCAATCACTGTTATTAACCTTCATTTAAATTCTACCTGTCTGCTGGAAGCCACAAATTAGCTTTTTATAATTTGTTTTTGAAACCTTTGTTTTTAAAAAGTGGGGGTCCAAAGTGGGTTCCAGGTTCCCAGTCTTTCTCTTCTGAGGTTGCACTTCCTGAAAGTATATGAAATCCTGGAAAAGTGCCAGATGATATCGGTCCCCTTCCAAAGAGGAGAAACACTTAAGTCAGGGGTTCTCAAACTGCGGCCCTCCAGCTGCTGCAGGACTACATCTCCCATACTCCTCAGCCAGCCCCTTAGCTGAAGGAGCATTATGGGAGATGTAGTCCTGCAGCAGCTGGAGGGCCGCAGTTTGAGAACCCCTGACTTAAGTCATCAAAATGAGGCCCGCTAACCTCCCCATCAAAAAGCCAAATATCTGAGGATGCGGCTCTATTGTGGCAATTTGAATCCACTAAAGAAACCAGAACTGGAGACTAACAGGTGGAGGTAAAATTTAAAAAGTTGTAAAGAAGGTTCCATTAGTGCTTTCAGTGCAGTCAATAAAACCTGTATAATGGACCTTCTATGAAAGCACCTCAGGTTTCCTACACCTTCAACTTTAAGGCCAGAGGATCAAAACCTTCTCGCTCTCTCACAAATACTACACTTGACCCAAAATTCACTGCTTTCAAATTGTACACTGACCGATTTATTTCCAAATGCAGAGAAAAAACCAAGGCAGTGCAGGAGCATCGGGGCTGTTTAACTGTAGTCGGTGTAGCTACCCCTCTTGCCCATTGGACTGGCAACACCTAAATCAGCAATATCAGCCACAACCGGGGAGAAATTCCATTAATAGCTGCTAATTTGACTATAATATAATACCATACTATAACACTATACTATAACATTGCCAAAATGGATAGACATTGTGGTAGCAAAGCCAGAATGGGGATGACTAATTGGCCTCGGGAATTTTAAGGCCAGCAGACACCTAATAACATATGTGCGCCTTCTAGCTGGGTACACGCAGCCACACGTTAAGTTTTTATATGGTCTCGCGGTAAATAGCCATTCATAGGCAGCTAAGTACGTAGTGCTACCTGCCCGCCCTGAGCATTTGCCTGGCTTGCCAGACGGCCGGTCCAGGCCTGCATTGGTGGAAAAAAACATGCAGATGACTTCATGCAGTGAGAACTTTATCGATAATCTCGAATGCATTCATGATTTGGGTCAGTACTATGTTTTAATTATCCTATAATTGAATAGTACTGACGTCATAATTATAATATAGAGTTGTGTTTCAACAGCTCCTTTACTACACTATATATATCATGGTGATGCTACTGGATGAGTTTGGCTGGCCCTGTATAATGCTCTGGCTCTGAATAATCTCCTGTATTGTATTTTATCGGGTCAACTCAGTGCTTCTTACTGTAGAAACTTGCCAGTATTGGCCCCTTGTAATACGTAGTGAAATTAAAAAGAGTTAAAATGACAATTCCCCTTCCAATGTTAAGGATAAGTCCCAGAAGTGGCCTTCCTGGACCTTACTGTCCAAGGCATACAGAAACAAAACTCTGTCTAGAGCTGTTGGGTCAGTTGGGCAAAAGCCCCCATTTGCTTATAGTCTACCCCATCATTGACAATCTCGAGAAGAAAGACTGACCTCCGCACCTCCTCTCACATGATCTCCTCAACCCCCAGTGCCACTCTTGCCATAATACTACATTTTCGGGCCCCTGGAACTGTTCTGTTTTTTTCTTACTGTTTTGATGGCTGTTGTTATACATTACAGACTAATGGATGGATCATTTTTATGTTAATGATGTTGATTGCACGCACACGTAATGGCTGTATATACGTGGTGAAGGTGTTGATGTTTGTGTTCTGTGCTGTGTCGCAGCATGTCTTGTATAGGAAATGTATGTTTAGCTTATGGATAAACTCAATTGAACATGGGCACTTCGGTTCTAGACTGCTCCTATGGGTGGGACTGGTCTAGCATACATGTGGTTTTACATCTATAACGGCACAAGTGAGTGATGTGCCTGAGTGTTGTATGTTCTGTGTGTTTTTCTAACATGTCCATGAAGAAGTAGCAGGTCGCTCATAACGTGCAGTTATGTCAAAGATATAGGATGCGTCAAACTTGACCATGAATGTCCTTTGTAACCATTCTAAACAGAAAGTAGCATCTTATGGTGTCTATGTCTTTCATGTACAAGTAGCACAGTCTGTGTGCAAGGGAGCGAGGAACAATCTATTTTGCAGCTTCTCAGGCAGTGCAAATGTTGCTAGGCTGGTTTAGCAGGGTCTTGGGGTGGCTACGGTCTGACAACAAACTATGTAGTTACAGTCACACCTCCCCAAGGAATTAGCAAGTAGCCAGGCACACCCTCATTAAAGGAGGCTGTGGTTCATTTAAGATCAACTCCAAAGTGAAACTGTTGCAATTCATACTGGAATTATAAAATAGAAGTAAAAGTACAGGGCTGATGTTTTTTACTTCCTTAGTGCAATAATATAAATGGATTGGTGAGGAGTATGAGCCGATTCACCTTTGTTCAAGCAGGCCAAGTAAGAAGAAATCCAGGAAGCTGCCTTGGGCGCCTGGGTCAGTGGGTCACTGGTCAGTGGTGTATTCTTTCTAGAACAGGGGCGTCTGACCTGCGGCCCTCCAGCTGCTGCAGGACTACATCTCCCATCCTCCTCAGCCAGCCCCTTAGCATTATGGGAGATGTAGTCCTGCAGCAGCAGGTTGGACGCCCCTGTTCTAGAGAGACATGGCCGAAGTGGTGGCAGTCTATGGGCTGCTTAACTAGGGACCCTGTGCTGCCTTTTTCTCCCATGATGTATCTGCTTTCTGAGAGCAAAGAATGTTTGCCAGATGTCAGCATCATTGTGTTCTACAGCCCTAGTGGTCTTAAGACATTTTAGACCAAACAGGCATGCAAACAATTAGTTTATAAGTGAAAGTAAATAAACACATGATGATTGTATTAAAAAAATGGTGTAAAAATAGGGTTCTTTGGTAGCCATTTGGTCTATACCTGGTCCTACGTGTGCTTTTGTAGTGCTTGTATAATGTTATATAATTGTCTGGGGATTGGACACCAGCAGGCTCTTTGGTTAAGGAGCAGTCATTGTGTCAGTGACTACCGATGTGCACAGAAGGTTTAATAATTACAAAGTATCTCGATGTTCTATGTAAGCCTAACTAATAAGAACACTGAAACTTGAGTTTGATGTGCGTTGTGCATGCTGCTTCTTGTTCAGTCATCTACATACTTTGGAAAAATGTAATATTGTAGCAGTCCCACCTGCACTTCCAAAACGCCGCAGAGAACCCACCTTATTCCTTGGAGAGGTTAATAATTCAAGACTTAGTTTGCTTGAGACTGAAATAGGCAATAAATGGAAAATTTGCAGTAAGTCAAATTCTTTTCTTGCTTACAGGAACAGGGAGGGAGTGTGAATTCTGTGCATAAGTATGCTCAGTCATGCCTTAAACAAACAAAAGACAAAGTATCATTAAAGCCAGACCTCATGGCTGGTATTACAGGATAACCACCACAGACCAGCCTGAGGAGATCTCTATGGTGCTCTTACTGACCCAATAACAGCACGACCTAGTGTGCACCAGCCACCCAAAAACCAACACTCGTGGTGAACACTCAGATTGACGCAACCTGGTCAGAGATAACTAAGTTTTACCTTCATCCTCAACCTTAACACCAAAGGATGAAGCTTTGCCTGTCTCGGGGTCACTTAATCTTAGCCAAAAGGCCATGGATAAAAACACAAAAAATATATTTCCAAACAAACATCTGAATGCATATTCCCACCAACTGGCATGCAGGCAGAGTCCGGGAAGCGTGTTACATCTTCTTACTAACAGTAGGATGCCTACGCAATCTTCACTGAGGGATTGTGGAGAATTAATGGGAATTTGAATGAAATGTTTCCTTTGTGTCTTTGGTTGGCACCAGACCTTAAAATATAAACATCTGATTGTGTTGTCTTGTCTGCAGCTGTTAGTGATGTAAGAACCTTTTCATGCGCAGACCCTTGTTTGCCTCTGTAAGTCTACTTCTTCTTAACTTCATTTCGACTACAAACAGTTCAATGCAGCAGAGACAAGTTCAACCAAGAGGAAGTCAAGCTTTGCTTGAACAATAAGCCCATATTCTGTAGTGTCTTAAACATTACAGCTTATACCTGAGAGCTCTCATGATTCGAGGCTCTGGGTAAGGCCTGTTTGTTCCTTTCCCAGTCATTGGATTGGTAGCTGTTCCCACTATACGCTCACTAAATGGCCATTAGGGAGGCCTGCCTCCATGGACCTTTATCCACGGCATATAGACACTGTGCACAGTGCATAGTGGACGAAGAAACTACTTCTTCACGTGTTCTGGCAGTGCCCGTTTACACCGGCTTTGAGAGATCTGGAGCTTGAACTCAAGGACTCTATTGAGAAAAAGGACTTGTCCAACCACTCTGTACTTTACAGGCCTTTTTCCAGGAACACACACAGAAGGTGCCATTGATGATGCCTGGCACCTAATGTGCTGTGTAAAGGATGCGTTATGGTTTGCCACGAACCTCCTGGTGTTGAGGAAGGAGCAGATTTCAGTCCACGACTACTCTTATGGACAGTCCTACTCCCTTCCTGGCCCACTTGTTTCTCCAACTATCTAATTTACTCCACCTTGCCCCAAGCCCACTCCCCTCACCTACCCAGGCTAATGTTGGCTAAGTTTATAGCATAATATCTATTGTCGTCGTTTGTTATAACAGATTGTGGAACATTTTATATGCATAAAAATAATTCTGCTTGATAAAGCTTGAAAAGTTTTCATCACTGCTTATACACAAGACCTGATCCTTTTATTAAGAGGTTTCTAGCTGGTTGACATGGATGCCTTTTGAAGGGGGAAATGGGCAGGGAGTGTGGTGTGTCAGGACCCCGCTCCTGCAACCTGGAGGATTCGAGTGTTGACCCAGAGAGCCGGAGAAGAGGAGTTCTCAGGGTCAAACTCGGAGAGTTCCCAGGGAGTACCATGGGCAGGATGCATAAAGATCCAATTTTTGGCATGGCTGTTGCATTTAGAAAAATTTTGAAACATTTAAGTTTTACGTGTTGAGTCTTTGTTTTCACAGCTTTGACATCGTCATAAGTTACACTAATGTGTGAACTTGGCTTTAGTGATTATAGTCACGGAACAACAGAAACTGCAGATCAGAACAGATCATGGACGTGACAAATTATATGATATAGGACTGTTGTAACAATAGAGGGTTAACTTGCGTCTTCATTCCTTATTTTGCAGATTTGCAGATTTCACAGAAGTTGTTTTAACGATGACATCTCTTCAAGCTAAAAAAGGTAAATAGGAAATTACAAATTGTGGAATTTTAAATATTTGATTATAAAAATAGCCAAAGGTCAAGCTCGTGAGACAAAGAAAACATCAAACCTTCACTCACGCTTCTCATATAAGAACAGATGTGATTAATGTTATAAAGTCTTCGGTATCATGCTTTAAGCACATCAGTGAAGACTGTGAAGGTGCCGACACTCTATGTAGGGCCACAGAGTACACTGGGCCCATAGTGTTCTTCTTTCTCTTACTGGTAAAACCCAGACCTGGGAACTGAGGGTCAGATCTTCTTGGTCCTCCTCAGAATGCTATAAGAAGGACAACTGAAGTCTTCAAGGATAGATGGGAGCCATAAAGTCTTGCCACATAATTGCAAAAGGGGTTTTCTAACAATCAATTAGCTTTTTAAAATTAAACTTGGATCAGTGAACACAACGTGCCATTGGAACACAGGAGTGATAAGAGTGATAAAGAGCCTCTGTACCCCTATGAAGATATTCCATTCAAAATCAGCCATTTCCAGCTACAACAGGTTTGGTGGAGTTTAAGCCGAGACTGATCATTCATTTCTTATAAGGAATACAGCAACACAGCATAGAATGCAATCAGCATAACCGAGTTATACTTCAATCTTGTTAGATCTCATGAAGCTTTGCACATTTGGTTTTAGACATGCCTATGTTGGCATAATTGTATTTTATATTGTTTGCTTGATGAGGAGAATCAGCATTTAAATTGAAGCAGAGTATCTACTTTGCTTTTCAAAGGACTAATTATTTCCATGATCAAAGTCGGGTAATGCCAGTGACAGTTTTATGGGATTGCATTGGACTGATGTATGCAGATTTTACCAAATGGAAATATATTATTAACCTGCTGTGATGCCTTTTAAAGGGATGAGCCATAGGAAAGAAACAACTTTCACTTGAACATCTGTGTTGAGTTACAATCTTGTGTCTAGTAAATGTGAAAAGGTGTCCTATTATAATGAAGTTGTTGGCATGAAGGTAATCTAATCATCTAGCTTTCCTCAACCCCAAATAGCTTTGGTTGCCTTGTGGACTAGCTAGTGGGCACATGTGTGTGATTGATGTGCTGCTTGTTAAGGTACCAGGACTAATTTCTGCTTGCCACCAAATGCTCTACTCCAGAGCATTCACCCGCTAGATGCCTGGTAACTTCTGCCCCCGACTGTGACAAAATGAACCGCCCAACCAACACCACAAACAATAGGGAGGAAAGGTGATACACAAAATGCCCCTTAACCCAATGACACCTGCCCTTAAATAACCTCCCAAAACTCCTCCCCAAAAACTAAGAAAACGCCATCAAGCCTAGCCCTACTCGCCATCCCAGTCAAAGGCCAATCTGGCCCATTCTGGCCTGTGGGCACCAATTCACTTGGAAGGTCCAACACTGTTGACCTCCTTCTTCTGCAAGAAGAGCTTGGTTGGTCCTCTATAATGATAGTTAAATCAGTGTGATTTCTTCAAAGCCTCTTTACACTGACTTATGTCAGTGTTGGTGCTTTATAATACATAGTGAAGTCAAAACCACAACTCTGCCGTAGACTCTCCTAACACCTCCTTAGTGAATAAACCCCACAGCAATAAGTTGAATTTTACTTTGTGATTAGTTCAGAGTGGGCTGATCAACCTTTTCTTTCAGGTGGAACTGTCAACGCAGAAGCAGACAGGCTAAGTGTCCTTAAACAAACAAGAGTCGTGACCAGACTGAAGAAGGACAAAAGCTGGATACAGCAACAGAACTCAGAGGATGAACAAGATGACATTCCCAGCCCAGTGTAAGAAACGTTCCATATATCCTGCAGAAACAATTATCCGGTGACTTCTGCACCATTTATTGTTTCCAACGTTTAACAATCTAACCAACCAAAGAGTATAGCGAACTTCTTAAGACTCCATATCCACCATGGCCAATACAACAACATCCATCTTTTATTTGTATTATTTTTACTAACATACACATGATGAATCTATAGTGTTATATTCAGGATATCAGCGATAACCTAATATCATACTAAATTGACAAACAATGAGACATTTGTAGATAAAGAAAATCATCTACCAGAGCAGGGCTTCCCAGTGTAGTACAAATTGTATTTCAATAAAATACTCTAAATATCAACATGTTATTGTGTATAGTCCTACCAATGACTGTTAACCTCTGAATGAGCAAAACTATGTCAAGTGCGCCCTGTCGTGTGAAAAAGAGAGATTTTAATTAAAAGAGTAAGTGTCAAAACAACAAACGCCATTGGGATGTCTCTGCCGATACCATCAACGATACATAGCAGGTTATAAGTGCCACAGCCTGAGAAACTCTGCTCAATATTTGACATGCATTCATTTTTTCACAGGTCGCCCCAGCTGAAATCACTTGAAGGCAGAAAGTTCTTATGGTCTCCAACGCCAGACAGCAAAGCCGATCGGTGATTATCTTTTTTTCTTTTGTAATCTGAGGAGTAGAAAGAGCTATCAGAATTTCAGAACACATTTATATTACAGTTTCATTGAGCAAACACGTCTTCCTTCCTAAATGTCAGTATACCACTATCTATCCTAAGAACGTGCAGACATATTTATCATAATAAGTGATTCATCGAGTAAAAGGGACCGTGGTGAGCTGTTGCGCTGATTATGGATCGTAACTGGCTTTGTGGACAGTTTCAGATTAATGTCACTCAAGATAGCTCCCCTCTCTTTCACTAAGTTGAGTGGTCCATTTCATTTTAAATAGTTAATTTAATTAATATGTTAACTGGTTAATGATGAGCTACTTACCATATGTTGCATAGAACTGGTGGTAGGTTCCAAGGCAACAACTATAGATTTTTAGGTCCCACCAGACACCTTACTGCCAATTATTGTGTGAAATCCAGTATCATGTCTGAATCTATCAGCCATTTAAAAAAGATGTAACCACCAGTTAATATATCCAATGTATTACGGTATTTTTCCTTATGTTTTGTTGGATTTTGTTTTATAAAAAAAATGTTTTTGTCTTAGGGATTCACCAACATTTGGTGCTAAGGAGACTGTCATGAAAACGTCCTCCTCTCCGAACCAATCAAGCTACAAGTAAGCATTACTTGTGTACTTTTCTCTTTAGAATCAATATTTTTCTCTTCAAAATATTATTATTCAAAATAAACATTCTGGTAGAGTATGTTTTCATGTGTAAATTAACTAGCGACCCAGTTGTGCCTGTGTTCTCTGGATGATTTCGATTAGATTAGTATAAAAGCTAGGTTCCAGGTATACATGGCTCCTAAAATTGTATAGTATTTGCGTAACTTTTCCTTAAAGGACATAAAGGATAAGGACATAATAACAATCATGTGTTTCTTAACAGGTCTAAAAATTAGGTAAATATAACCTCAGAGAAACAACACAGGACATATTACACCGTGTCATGATTTATTCTATAAAAATAAAGCCAAAATGGTGAAGCCTTGTATGTATGTATGCACGTATGTGTATGTCAAAACCTATCCAATAAATGTTTGTTTTATATTTTATTTTATCCAGTCAGTCCACATATACTGTTAATGAAAGCCGTACTTCATCTGTAACATCTCAGTCATCTCCACCAGCTTCCTTACAGTCTAATAACAGGTAAGTAAAGACTTATTTTCTTTCAGTCCCAAATCAGAATACAAACACTTTATAAATCTGAAACCTTGACAGAGGTGAGCTAATTGTCCCTAACCTTAGTTATGGTTATTACCGTTATTTTCCCTAGCTATAAAGTAAATTAATATCCTTATCAGTAATTTATATTCTTAATGAATACTCTTATATTCTATGGAGTTATCAAGATAATATAGGGTGCTTTTTTGTATAATTATTTATTGTATGACTACTTTGTAGACTATTTATAGTCTGATGGACACTTTTCAAGTTTTTGCGGAACAAGCCCAAAATGTCACTTAATCTCCGTTGTCCCCCGCCCAGCAGGGAGCTCTCCAGATGTTTTTAGAATATAATTAAAAGTTAATGAAGAACATAGGTTTTGCTGGAAAGCAGTTATTAAATGCACTGAAAGAAAAGGGTATTTAAACCCTGAAACATGTCTGAATATATACTGTGTTATTAGGTTTTCATTACTTGTTTAACCAACCTTGGGGTCGGCTGAGTCTATAGAATGCCTCCTTCGTAGCAGTGATCATTCCTGTGCTGCCTGTACATTTAAAGGAGTACTATAATTATAGTAGTTTAAGCGAGAGTTCTGTTTCTGTCTGTCATGCTGGGATCTATTTTGACCTCCTTAAAAGTGGGACAAGATGGTAGAAAATGGGACACGATGGATTTGGATGCCAAAGTGGGAATGTCCAACCAGTATCTGTACACTTGGAATAAATGATGATGGTTGGAAAGTCTTTATACTGTTTCGCTTTAAATCAGATGCTGCCAACTAATCAGCAGGTCTATTCTGTGTAATGATACTTTGTAAATAATACCGATTTTATTTCCGGCTTTGTTTAGAACGCCTGCTTCCAGAGCATCGACCGGATACATAATAAGGTGAGATAAATCAACTTACAGAAGCTGGTCATGATCCATGGTTTGAAGTACCTGAACCCCTAGACACCTGTTATGATGAAAACAGTTAAGCAAGATAAATAGCGTTTTCACAGCGATGGGGTTCATTTGCTTACACGCAGGTGGGGCAGTTGTTGATAAACCTTGTTTAAAAGATTGTTGCTAATTTTGTTACATTACTGCCCCCCATTTGGAGGCAGCCTTTGTTAGGATGGGGCAAGAAGAAGGAAGAGAACATCAGGACAGGAAATTGATCACAAACCACTAGTTTTTTCTCCCCATATTTTATCAAAGACATCAACTTTTGTGTCGTTAGTTTAAAACTTACTATCTCCAAAACAATTTCATTAAGCAAAAAAGCCTAAACTATCAGTCATTTTAATAAAAGAATGAAAGAAGAAGAAATTCAATATCCGTGCAGCATTCTGTAGTTCTCATTAAGACTATCTTCTCTTTTAATATTAATTATTTGTGTTATTCATTTGCGTTCATGTAGGGGGCAACCGCTTAATCCATCTGCACAAGTAAAGAGTCAAAACTCGTATAATGGATACCAGAAAAGGTAAGTTGTGTGCATTAAATGGCCTTTGTACCTACTGGTAAATCACAAGTTAATACAGATATACTATACATTTCCTAAATACAGAAGTCACGGCTAATGGAATTCTGAATAATGTACTGTGGACTGCAATTCCCAAGATGCGAGGGAAGGATTGTGGGAGTCAGGCTGGTCCTTGAACAAATAGCACCCCACAGAAAATGTCTTTAGTCTGCACCTCATTTGCATTGAATCTAATTCTACACTTTGGGGTTACTCTTTGCAGTGACTGCCGGTGCTCCCTGTTAATCCCTATAGTGAGATATAATGGAAGGAAATGTGTTTTCTCATAAGAGATTTCCCCCACCCTTTTCATATTAGTCACTGAGTGAGAAGCCTGGTTATTAACAGACGAAACCGACTTTTCTTGTTTACTGTGACATTTCACAATTGCTGTAGGATCTCATTCTGTGTCTCATTCATTCATTTCGTTCATTGGAATGGCAAATAATAAGTGAAAGCAGAAATGGTTAGCTTGTCATAAGAGTGATCAATATGGCTTTAATAACTACCGGTATTTGAAATGGCACATTGGCTTCTATATTTGCCTCACCTTTTCTTTTAATAAGGTACTTATTAAATAGACTACACACTATGATACAAATAAGTGTGGCAACATTCTCAGAACACATCCCTTATAAATTAGAAAATGGAAACAGTTCCAGGGGTGCGAAATTGAGGGAATTGAGGGAATTGAGGAGATTGAGGAGATCAGATGAGAGGTGTTGTGGAGGTTAGTCTTCGTCATCAGACTACGGAGTAGTCAATAAATAAGCTGGGGGTCAGCCGGCGGCAGCCTCGGTGGTCTGTTCCTTACTTAGGATCAAGCAGTTCCTAGCAAACCTCAAAGTGTCCTAAATACGAGTCTGGCTCAACACAGCCATACATAAATGTGTCTGCTAAATACAACAGATGGAGGATATCCACTGTGTGTGTCTCTAGTTGTAGGTGTAAGCCATCCTTTTAATTATACTGATTATATTTTAAATGATCAAATCAGTAACCTATAGAATATTTAACTGCGAAATTTGCACCTCTCAATTGGAGATGCTACAAAATAAAATGAATGTTGTAGGACTAGATTACAGTCCTTTCCGCAGATATTTTTGTTGGTTTCTGGTAATGAGAGAAATCTGATCATCCATCTAAATAGTGCAATTACCACGAGTTTAGCTCTTTGTGTAATAAAGTAGTAGAGTGTCGCCTCTAAAGGATTCCTCAGAACATTTTCAGAAGTGGTTGAACATATACAGCATTTAAAAAAAAATCAAATAAAAATAAAACTGAAATAATAAATATAACCCACTCCATGAAGGTTACTAAGCAGTTACTTTTCCTGTAAAAGACACTTTAGGAAGAATCTCATAATATATTGTGAAATAAGACTACAATGCTCCATAATGAATGACTTTTCAATTTGTTATTTCTAGCTACTCAGTTCAGCAAAAGAGTGCAAGTCTTCCTCGCGTTCCCACTGCCTCTGGCTACAAAATGTCCACAGAAGAATACAAGAAACTGTAAGAAAATGAGATTACTTATTGACTATAATGATGTAGAAACTTAAAATAAGACATCGGAGGCTCGATTGTCAGATGCGCTTGGTAGATTAGTGATTTTGAGCAGTAAATCATGTTCTATACTGGAAAGTATGATTTCATTTCCAGGCAAAGTCTGAATTTTTGACTAGTCGGGACGTCTGCATCCAAGAGACATATGCTAAACAATTAAAGCTGATTCCAGGACTGTGTCCGCGCGGTTCTTATAAACATGTTAGGCCGTCCTTCCTGCAGATGTAGAACCACTAGGCCGACCTGCACTTGTCGGGCCAACAAGTTCCTGCCTATTGAGTTCGTACGTTACTCAACACGTCAGGCAGGGAAAGATCTTTTCCAGTGTGTTCAATGTGTTTGTTCTCTGCTGGTTGAGTATTGATGATTAATTTACCTATTATTATCATTGTCTGTTGGCAGAAGCTTAAAGCTCCTTGTTGATGCAGGTGGGTGATAATAACGCCCGGCCCGGTTGTCTATATTCCTTCCCCCGTAAAGCCGTGACCCTTTCCACTGCTATCCATGTCACTCCCATCATGACAAATGGGGTGTATTATTTTTACGTTTTTTTTAATTTTGCTCCTCTGATTTAGGGCTCCGTTTAATACCAGGAGTTCATCCACAACAGAACAGTCAGATGAGGAAGAGGCACCATTTTCAAGAGAAGAACAGGCAAAAAGGTATAAAAAACACCACTGTGAGACTACAAACAGCTCTTTCTGTCATTCCAGTAGAGTGAGTTTCATGGAAGGTGAGCCCTTCTCTATCTAGAAATGGGCTTCAGCCTGACTTATATTACATTTATCAATACCAGCACCATATTCACACAGGACACTCGCTTAGGACCCCACTGCCCATGGATAGAACAGCTAAATATTATTGTAATACCGCCCTATAGTCTGTCGTTAGGCCTCCAGCCAGGTAGATCTCACACCATAATTTATTTGTCCTTCCTATCCACCCATCTGTTTATTTATAGGGATTATATAATCAATACAGGGTGTTTTTTTACACACCCTTGAATATCCACTGACAATCTTGTCTAACCACCTTAAGGTTGGGTAGTTTATATCTATATATATACTGTATGAGATTCTGTGAATCAGTAACTTTAATGAGTTCAAGGAACACTTTTCAGTTTCTTTTATTTTTTATCATATTTGATTACTCACACCCAAGGAACAATTGGAGTGTATTGTTCTTTTGCAAGTATATATTATATCATCCAAAGCACTCATTCCCTACCCTATTGGAAATTGATGATAAACATATATATGTATATATATATATATATATATATATATATTTATATTTATATATATATATATATATATATATATATATATATATATACATATATATGCCTTTCACTTATCCTTAGTGGAAGCTGCAGCTCCAGAGCCTCCTCTATGTTCAGTGGCAAGAAAGAGCTCCCATTGAACTCTACACATGTGTATGGAAGGGTCTTGTTTGAGCCCCCGACAGAACGCTTGCCAAGCCAACTGCCATTATAGGATTGTTTTATAATTCTTTTTTATAGAATACGGTATCATTCTATTGATAACCTTTAATAAGTAGCATGCACGCGATGCATGTTAATGGAGGTACTTGGATTATGTTCTGTGGCGTTTTTATTTTCAGTTTATTTTTACCATATGAATCTTGGGAAATCCATGCAATTTTGTATTTTTGTCTTGATCAGGACAGAAAAGGCGAGTAGCATTTTAAAGAACTCGCCCACAAAGGACCGCTCATATGTCATGTCAGCCGCAAAGAAATACATCGGGTAAGTTTAGACTTTTGGTTTTTTTAGAGGGGAGAAATGGAGAATTATACACAATATACTTTTATGGAACAAATAGAAAATATTGAAGTTGCTAGTAACATTGTTACCAATCCATTAGAATACTATTTGTATTCCTGGTATTGTTTTTCACTTTTTTATGTGCATTCTCTGCTTTAGCTGTCATTGAACCATTGGCCTGTTATTTAATAAAAATAATCCCAAGAAAAATTAAAATATATAATCATAGACTTAACAATTTTTTTGCAGAGTTGCATCACCGGATACTCCTCCACCTTTCATTGCTAAAAAGTGAGTAAATATCTTATATCGTGTGACAGGATTAAATATAAGCGCGTGTTACAAATGCGTTATAATGGAACACACAATATGAATACAGCCAGAACAAGAAAGTAAAATACCTGCCTTTGGAGTCATTTTTACTTTTATTGGTTTCTTGGAGGAAATATTGAGAGGGTAGTCTAAAGGTACTTCAACAAAAGTATTCTCATTGCCTTAAAATACAGAATAAAAAATATAATTCACTCCACGCAGGGTGGACATAAAAGAGGACGATCCAGGTGCAAATAAGAAGAGTGAAACGTTCCCCAAATCTCTATCTTCGTACCTATATGATGATGCCGCCAGGTAATAGCATGTACATTGTATGGTCTAATACAATAAATAAACCTAATAAATAAATATAGTCAAATATACATACATGTATTCGGCAACCACCTCGTGTGAGTTGGCCTTTTGTTAAGCTCCTGATTGTTGTTGATTGGTTCAGGCAGCCCTTTGGATGGAGCAGAAGGGAGATAAAAGTAAATTGATTACATTATTCTGGCTGTGCTACATTGTAGACACAGATCTTACAGGTCTTTCATGAGAAGAACTGGATGGAAGATGGCAGACCCTCTGCCAAAAAACTGGGGGGATGACTCTGTTGGGTGGTCAGGCTCACTAGTTTGCCACTTCTCAATAGGCCAGTTGGGTAGATCAGAGATCTCCTTTGTAACTGACCCACCTACGTTACGGAGGTCTTCATTTGACCAAAAAGTAACCGTATTTGACGACGCAGGTCCTTCAGGATGTGTGGTTTTTCTGGGTTAGGAATAGGGCCCATTTTGATAGCGTATTCATTGTAACTTGAGAACGTATTTCATGCCATTTTACCTTATTATGTTTCTTCTAGGATACAGTCTTAATAATTTTTCTATATGCATATATTGACAGGTTTGAAAATAATTGGAAACAGACTCAATCCAAGGCACCCTCTCAGACACCAACACCCAGGTTTGTGCAGCAACAGATGAACCTCACAAACCTCAAGTTTATTACCTGGTTCATGTTTAATTATTACATTCAAAACACCCATATTACTGCTACTACTTAGATATACTTTAGATATCTTAGAGAATGCAAGGAAAGAACAGAAATGACTATTTATTGTTGTTATCATGTATTAATTGATATAGCTCCAAGTAGTGCACCACATAATAATTAGGAGTTAGACACAAAAGTTGAGAAGGGCTCTAATCCTACAAGTTTACAACCTAGAAATTATAATTATTAGAAATAAGCATGCTTTTGCCCAAAGCCCCATTTTCATCAAGAAAGCTATGGGAGCCAAGTGAGTGCAACTCAACGGTACTTCTAGCCAGCGAGAGTTGTAGCCAAGTTATGCCTCTAGCTCTCACCAACATACACTTGCTTGCAAATACATGGATGAACCTGATGGTGGCGCCCTCTGGCCTCTCAGTCCCCTAGGCAAATGTAAGGTAGGGTTGGATGCTTCTGAACATCACAGCTTTAGTGCCCTAAAGTCTTATTATTATTGATAAACTTCTGTTGTGGATGTGTTTTGGCCTAGATTGGTCGTATTTTTTATTTCATTTATTTTTTTTAGACAACTCAATATTTTCTGTTTTAACGGACTAAAAATCTGTATTTAATTTTATCAGTGGTAAAGACACAAGCCCCCCCAAACTCACTTCTGTCAACGCTACAGAGACAAGAACGTCACCAGTGAAGCCCCAGTCTGGGAAAATTACAGTCATCAAAGACGAGAGGTATGGATGCTTTTAACAAAACAATGCTACAGCGTTATAAGGATGTTTATATGTCATTTATACAACAAGATACTATTCAACATCTCTGAAATGTGAATAATGATGTCATAGTCACTGTCTTTGAACTTTCTGCAGCTCCGACAGCAAACCCACAACCGAGAACAGATCAACTACAAGCAGAACTGTTACCACAAGCACTGAAAGGTAGGTTTCTTCTCCACTACGTGTTATTTTACAATTGATATTTAAAATGTATAGAAATCAAACATTCTCATCTTTATGCATGCCTTTGCTGCAGCTCTAAATGAAGGTAGAATTTCGTTTTTTTTTGTCCACATTTCCCATAAAAGATGATGGGGGGTACAGATTTCTCCGGATATCTATTTTTTCCATGAGAAATATTAGTATTATACACGCAGGGGTATTTATGCTATTTTAAACTTTTAAAGCAAATAACACTTTTACAATATTCGGGATAAAATAATGCAAATAATGCCCTGCTTTGTCCTCTTAGAATACAGGTGAAAGAAGAAAGAAACCTCTCTGACCCGAAGTCTCTTGCTTCATATCTGTATGAAGACGCCAGCAGGTAATCTGCCATATTGGAACCGCTACTTTCCAAAAATGTTCTCTGCAGTTCACATACAGTATCCACAATATCTACTCTCTACTCCAATAAATTGTCTCTTTTAATATATATATATATATATATATATATATATATATATATGTTACAAATTTTAATGAAAAATATTACATTGAAATGGTAGAAATAATTAGCTATAATTAGTTATAATTAGTTAGTAATTAGTTATAATTAAATCATAATATTATGTTTAATTATGTATAACATTATAGCGTCATTTCACGATACTGTTTACTGTTGTTTGTGTTTCTTATCTTATATCGAAAAAAAAAATCTGTTCTCAGGTTTGAAAATAATTGGAAAACAACACAGCCTACACCAGCTGTATCTCAGACCGCACCATCCGGGTTAGTGTCTCACCATAACTCACTATACATCTCTTATTCTTCTTGTGTAATAAACGTAACAATGTGTATAGAAATCTGATGTAAGATATATATATCTGATATAAGATTCTATCAATCCCAATATTAAAGCAGACCTGTCGCATAAAGCTGTCGCAGCTGTGAGAAATCTCTCTAGATTCTATATTAATCCATGCAGATCCAGAACAAAACGTATACTTGCCAGATACATTAGACAAAAGAACCAGTATTTAGTTTGGCCAAAGAAGCACATTCCAGAGGGATTTTTAATATATACCGGTATTTAGTTTTTTAATACCGTAACTAGCCACACAGGCTAATGGCAGGGATAGGTTATTGATGGGTTCTTTGCTTGTGTCCTATGTTGTTAGCTGTAACATTAATGTAATCATGTATGATATATTTCAGCTCATGTATGCTTCTGTTAAGCGCAGGAGTAGTGTACGTATTTGCTTACCGTTCAAAAGTTTGGGGTCGCTTAGAAATGTCTTTGGATTTTTAAAAGAAAGAAAGAGTACATTTTGTCCATTAAAATAACATGAAAAGGATGAGAAATCCAGTGCAGATGGTGTTAATGTTGTAAATGACTATGGTAGCTGAAACGGCTGATTTTTAATGGAATATCTTCATAGGAGTACAGAGGCCCTTTATCACTCCCATCACTCCTGTGTTCCAATGGCCCTTTATCACTCCCATCACTCCTGTGTTCCAATGGCCCTTTATCACTCCCATCACTCCTGTGTTCCAACGGCCCTTTATCACTCCCATCACTCCTGTGTTCCAACGGCCCTTTATCACTCCCATCACTCCTGTGTTCCAATGGCCCTTTATCACTCCCAATCACTCCTGTGTTCCAATGGCACGTTGTGTTCGACAATCCAAGTTTAAGCTTAAAAGGCTGATTGATCGTTAGAAAACCCCTTTTGCAATTATGTGACAGCCAGAAACGTCCTTGTTTTCCATGAAAACAGCAAAGTGACCCCAAACATCTCTTCTGCGCCGGTTCTATAGATCCATGTAACCTAGTCGTGATAATCAGATTGTGATAATTGTAGCGTGTTGTAATAATCTCTGTGGACCACATATGTATTTATTAAATAAGGCAGGAACACGTTAGCTTCTACTCATCAATCTTACGTGACCTGTTACTACACAATGACTAGTTGATGTGGGGAGATTTCTTGATCCTCACCTCGTTGATTGAGCAATGCATTATTCAGGACCAGCTCAGCCCTTCTTGCACAAGAAAATTTTCAGAGTTAGCCCTTCCTAATGCATAATGTAGTTGGCCAATCCTTCATCCAAACTCTAGCTTTAGTGAATAAAGCCCAGTGTGTTTTTGAGAGGTCATCTTCTTGGACCATTTAGTCAGCTTGCCTGTTTGCGCCTGGATAGACCTTTGGTAATTTGAACCGGGTTGCACATTAAATGATGTACTTTTTTTATCCCATGCTGTGCTTCAAGAACAAACCCTTAACATCACCACTCTGTTTTATATTCTTAGTGGTACCGATAAAGAAGATATTCCCAGACTGACCTCATATACAACCACAAATGTCACAGAGACAAGGAGACAGGGTATTCAGTCACAGCCTGCTAAGATCACGGTCGTCAAAGACGATGGGTAACTTTACTAATTCCACTTACTAGAACTAAGTATGTTAATTGCGGAGTTTTATAATACAAACATTTCATATCTGCTTGAATATATTTGTAACACCTACTTTTCTAAAATATATAACAGTAACAATGTGTCTTCAATCTAATCCCGTCATCTTGTCTCTTTCTTCATCATCATCATCAATATTCATCATCAATTTTTTCTTAGGTTAATACAGCTATATAATTTTTTAGCAATATATGCATCTAAACTGAAATTATAGCGTAAATGATAATAAATTACAACAAGAACACTTTCTAAAAATGGTTCCACAATAAGCAGTGAATTCAATCAATTTCTAAAGTGCCAATTGAGTTGAAAACATGAACAAAAACTGCTGAAATCTTTAAGCAGTCTCTACATACTATTAATGTATATCAAACAATCTTTGGGTCCAGATATCATTAACACACAACTTAGGATATAGAAACATACACGCAAACCTGTGTTCATAAGGCAAACCTTTAAAACGATGTCTTATTGTATATAATTATTGATTTGCATTTGTTTTAGGGATAAGGCTGACAAAGACATCCCTAAAACTACAACAGAAATCAGATCAGTAAGAACCTCGGAAACAAGAAATGAAAGGTAACCTACACAACGTAAAGGTTCTTATCCTGTAATATGAGATAATATAATGTTATCGCTCCTAGATCTTCATCTATACATCGATATGATTGTGTCATCTAGCCTAAGAATATCTTCTAACGACATAAAGAAAGGTTGATTGTAATAATGACATCAGTAGGAAGTATTAAAAAGGGTGATAAACCTACTGATCATATTACGATTGCTTAAATTATATTCAAGTTTCTAGTAAGAACTGTGATAGGAAAACATTGTGACTTAGTAATCTTTTTCACATTAGCAGGGATAATGGCAACATCCCAAAACTCACGTCTTGGTCTTCTACCACTGTCACCGAGTCTGCAAATCCAGATATCAAGGTCCAACCTGGCAAGATCTCTGTCATCAGAGATGAAAGGTAAGATAATTTACATATAATTATGGAAGGTTAACAAATGCAAATGTCTTACCCCTTAATATTAATGAATTAGTTAATAAAAGTAATGATTCACCTTAAAATATGTAATGGTAGACCCTTTAGATGACTATCCAGTTTGGAGATGCTGGGCCAACCTGGATGTGGGGTCTGAGCTCATGTTGGTCCATCCAGGAATATGCAGGTGCTTGATAGATAAGGAGAATAATTATTAAATATTATGCTTTTTTCAGTAATTATGGTAATAGAGACATATCTGGAAGGTCTACAGAAAGAACATCTACAACAAGAACCACAACTACAACCTCCACCGAATCAAGAAATGAAAGGTAACTAACATACTAGTCTGCTGTCTATAAGCACCGTTATATATGTTACGCTTATTGATAATGGATTACAGGAATGACAGCTGCTGGGATTAGAGATATTGTCAAAACTAATCAATAGTTCCATACAAATTCACTTATTGTGGGTCCTTCATTAAATATATAAACTCAAATGTGCTAACTTAACTTAGAAAATGTTTAGCAATATATTTGTTAATTTGTGACATTACTCAGTGCGAGCTCCGGCATCAATTTACACTTGGTCTATTTTTTCATAGCAGGACTAATTCAAGAAGGAGAATTTCTGTTCTGTTTCAGCTATTTAATCATGGATTTTCTTTTCTATTTATAGTATGCCTCCAAAACCTATTCCCCGGACGGAAACAAAGCCAAAAGTCAGCACTGAAGATTCAAGGTGGGGTTTACCATTTCTGTGTATGGCCCTAAATTAGTGGAATTAAAGGAATAGATTAAGAAAAATAATGACATGCATATGTCCCTGACGGTCAATATTTACTCTTCCTGACAACAGAAGATCTCGTCCCGTGAGAGTACAGAAAAATGTAACATGTGACCATTCATGTTCAGTCTGAAACTTTAGCTCACTCACACTCACACTAAATGTTCCATTTTTTCTTTATAGTGATGTGAATATAAATAAGCAGCAGGATCTGATCTCATGGTCTGACTTGGATATTCCAAAAGCTACAGAGACTAGGTAAGCTTTGTATGAAGATATAGGTGTGGTGTCCGCTTCCAAGTAAAGAATGTGAAGAGAAGTATTCATTTAATTGGAATAATAAAACAAACTTAGACAGCAATGCATTTTAATTAAGGGATCCGAGTTTTAAGTTGATAGAAACAGCAATCACTTAAAATAGCTAATATCAGAGACCAGTTTCGGTGTCCTATAACAAAACCAGATGATGCTTTGGTGCACTCAGAACCTTCCCTTCATTTGGCATCCTTGACTTTAACCCTGTTCCTAGTTATCCTATTTACTAAGCGTCTCTTCATGCAGTAGGTTTGAAGTGTGCCACCTAGGGCGAGACTAACACCTTGAATGGCCTATAATAGAATAGGCAACCTTGACCCCACTTATTGAAACTCTTATCTGCTTGGAAGCCCAGGTGCACCAGGTGAGACGTCTGCTTAAGGAAGGCAGGATTCCACTTTTTGCTTAGTCTGCAGAGAAGATGCATTACCCCTGAATGTTTAACTCAATTTGTGAGACAATATTAGAAACCCATACAGATCCAGTACTTGTGATAACAGTACGCCAATGACACAGAACAAACCCTAGGCCCTTAGCCCTAGACGATCAATGCAAGGGATAAAATGTCACTAGAATGAATTATTGCTTAAGGACACTGCTGTCCAGCATTTCAATGGGAATGGTTGTATTTTATTGCAAGTCCGACCATTGCAGATTGTCTGTTTTGGTTGATCTTTATGTATCTTGAAAATGGTATTCTTAACTGGAAGGTTGTCCAACAAAGGACTGGCAATTGGACAACCGTCCAGTTAAGAATACCATTTTCAAGATACATAAAGGTCCGCCAAGACTGACAATCTGCAATGGTTAGCCTGCTACGTGGATATGTTGTCACACTTGCTAGTCATACTGCATGCTTGGAATAATTGAGCAATGGCTACTGAATATTCACCGTATTCTAGGTGTGTCAGTTCAGTCTAGAATGTGTTTGACACCATCCAGGATGCACCAGTCCTGAAGAGTATTTTTTTCAGTGTCAGGGTATTCATCTTTTCAGTGAACCAGTGACACAATTATTCATATCTGCTTATTTCATTTGTCAGTCCCACCAGATGGCAGAAGTGGTTAGCAATACATTGACAGAACTCTCAGATTTCATCTATAGGGTTTCATTATGTGTAGCACAATTAGAACCCCTGTGTTTATTAACCTGCATCTAAACTCTTAAACGTTGTTCTAAAATGAATAATTGTCTGGTCCTTCTCCCTAAAAGCAGCCAAGTGAATTTATATTTCCATACCCTGTGCTATCTGGTTGGCAGTCAGACCTTTCTCTATGGAATACATGCAAGGTGGATTTTTATTGCATATTCACCGCTTATTATAATCTGCTGCATTGATCTGTAGAACAATAAAATGCAGGATTTGAGGAAAGCGATATCTGCTTTTAAGCCATGTAACTGTTGTGATTGTGTCAAAGACCTTATGTGATAGAGCTGTTCTGTATCTTTGCCTTTAAGGTCACCTGTGCATTGGAACATACATTATATGATCTGGATAAATTGCGCACAGCCGTGTAGTATAGTTTATATACAACTAAGCAAATTAAGCCCAGTCCCATGTGTTATCACATAAAAAAAAAGCTATAGTTTTATTTATATATATATATTACATATTATAAAATGTTATTATATCCACGGGCATATATATTTTTTTAATTATCTTAAAAGATATTGAAAACAGAGGTGTATTATACGATGCTTCCTTGATTTTGTTTACATTTTGTGGTAGAAAGATTCTTTCTCACGCATTAATTGAGGTCAGGACAGCGAAGAAGAATAGTGCCAAAGTCAACTGACTAACAAAAGGCTACACCCTTGGGTCCTTGTGCCTTCCCGTCAAAGCGTTTCCTTTCAGTTCCAGAACAAAAAAGCCAATTTCTCCAAGGCAATATTACACAGAGATGAAGAGGATATCGCTTCAAACTATTCTATATGACCTCTCATGTATGGAAAGCAGGAAATCAAATCAAATTTGTTCAGTGGCTCTCTCCTCTGATCCCATTAACAGCCTTGAACATTAAAGCCACTGGCTTCCGAACATTGTCGAGAGGATCATGGACATATCTGAGTTTTAGTATTTTTTAACCTATGTTTAATCAATAAATATGGTCCATTGGCTAGCAATTGCTACGGAATATGACGGCGCTATATTAAACAAAAAATAATCATAATCAAGCAAACCTGGTGTTTTTCCAACCCTTGAAGATGGGAGCTGGAAACCCATCACATAAGGCAATTGGGAATTTTTATTTATATACAAAACTTAAAAGTGATATCATTAGGATTGAAATATCTTATAACGGTATATACAAGTTATGATCACAACTCGGTCCATTTTATTATCGATGTGACACAAAGGGAAGCAGCTTGTGCATCACAATAAGGTGGTCCAAGTGTATTGAGAAGAATGTCAGCCTTACATTTCCAATATAATTATGGATACTACAGACATTGGGCAAGAGATTCCAAACATTGAAGCCATTCAGCCTAAGCTATTTTGGGGTATAATTCACCTTTAAGGCATGCATGTTCTTTACTTTAATTAAAGCCTGTTATGAAAAGCGGCACCTTGCCAGCAGTATATCTGGTATAGCTCCAGGATCCGTGTATAAGCAGATAGAATGCTGCATCCGTTGTCTGTACAAAGCGTTACACTAGGTATATCATGGCAAGAACAGAAGATAAATTCATTCAAATGTGGAGAAATCTATAAAAGAATGATTTATCAATTATACACTAACTGAATATTTAAAATACTTGTTGACTAGAATTGAGAAGATCTGTGAGTTGCTGTGGACGAGCGGCATTATCACCACATATATTGTTGAGATTAGGTCACTTATAGGCGTAGCTGTTCATTTCCTTTTCCCTCGGGATGTTCATTGCCAAATTCCCTCAGTTCAATAGAATCAGAATAGAATAGAATGTCCAAATGAACTATGGAACCTTGTAATAAATAGTCAGTGTAGTTTATTTCAATGGGCAATCAGCTCAAGAGCTCGTTTTGGTCTCACCAAATCAGAGCTGATGACAAATGTTTGGTAAATTTCCGATGTGTTCTACATTTAACATTCTGTCTTTCGAGAGTGATTTTAGTCCCAAAACCCTTTCCACCCAGTTGCATTAAGAGGATATGTCTTTAAGATTATAGTTTTAAGGCTTGCTTTGTGGCACATTTAGCCTTTAATGGATAATCCCCTCCAGGTATTGTTGTTCTTGTTTGTTGGCCAAAAAAAAAGGTCCTGTTTGATACCAGCCAGGTAGTCCGGAGCCTCCTAGTCTTCAGTGTCAACACCATACAGTACATACTATACACCAAGTATAAGCTCCAGGTGCTCCATCTCACAACACCAGCTCAACTCATTCAACATTCAAGGAAAAATGAAGAGGAACACTCTTGTTTGTTTTCCTTAATGCCCTTTAAAGATGATACATTTACGATAGAGTTGGTTGGTAGCTTTCATTCACTTGATGTTGACACCTTCAAATCATCTTAGTTCACAGGGAGTATCTTGTAACAAAGGTTAATTCATGGTTTTTCTTGTGGTTGTGGAAGGAGAACAGCCCACTGGTCACACCCTAGTTTGTGATAATGTGACTTGAGATGGAATGAAATAGTAAACTAGTTTTGTAAGAGGTGAGACTGCATTTGGAAGGAGATACCTAGAGGGTGAACACACCACACAGTGAGTACACTCAATTCTACAGCTGCTGGGATTGGGATTTAGGAAGTTGGATAAAACAAAGTTGAGCTGATGAATGCTGAAAGGAGAGATTTAATAATAACTAATAATAGATTTTCTCTAGTGTGGACTCCAAGACTGTTCTCTAAAGCTTGATGCACAAGGCAAATCTCTCCGACACTTGCCAATTCAAACCTGGAATGTTTTTATAATTGTACCTTAATACGTGTAACTTTCTGTGTAATGCTTGTGTAGACTCAGGGGAGTCAGGGCAGCTTTATGGTATGTTGGATAGAGGGTAGTAATTTATCTTTATTTTACTACACAGTAAAAAAATGTTCTGAAATCTAGAATTGAACTTTATGTTCAGTACATGACCAAATATGTTGAAATGTGTAATTATTATTAAGGTTTTGTGTACACAGCATATTAGATATGACAACATACATAGAGAAGTGGAGCTTTTAATTCTTATCTCAGATAAGACCCATTCAGCCTGTCTGGTCTGCCCATTTTTCCTGAGACTCAGACCTTAATCTGTCCTTGGGCTTGTCTTCAGGACAGCTTCATGCCTACCCCATGCGTGTTTTAGCTTACATAAAAATGCATCATAAAAAAAACAGAACAATGATGTTAGTGCTTAAAATTGTACAAAATTTAGTTTTTGTGTTTTTGGAATACACCAAAAACTGCCATTTTCTGTTACGTGTAATAGATTATTAATTCTTAAGGTATCCTTTGAACTAGGGCTTGAAAAGTCCCATCTATTCACAATACAGTCTGAGCTTTCCTGATATACTGCTTCTTTTTCGGCTATATGTCCAGGTTTATTTTTATAGCTTTTATAACGTATATTTCCATTCCGATAGAACTAATGAGTCCTCAAAACCAGCTGTGATCAATACAACAAGTGAAACGAGATACAGAGTCCCAGAGATCTTGGACGAAGCAGAATCTAATACCAGCAGTAGCAGGTAGGACTCTTCATTTTTGTGTATTTATGTTAAAAAAAAATCACACCAGTCCTGGACTATGAATTTTTTTATTCCACCGATAGGAGACAGACAGGGCCATCTTTGGCTGCATATTGTTCACATAATACCCCGTAGGCATCTACAGAAGGGAAATAATGGCAGTTCCCTGACCGGGGTCATCTCACCCAAGGCAACACGAGCTCTAAACAATAATAATAATCTCTACATGGACTAGTTGGACAACTTGCATATGCCTACAAATAGAATACTTACAGATCTACATGCCCTAATTGGCCACGTCATATATGTGCTACATGTTATGTAATTGTTCTAGGCATTCTGTATTAAAGCTGTACTTAGATTTGCTCAGGTAGTACCTGTGCGTAAAAAATGTCTAATTCCATATCCCATTTTTCGAGGCATAATTATATGTTGCTTACTTTCAGACCAGTCACAGATTCAGGAAATAGAAGTCTTACTACCACCACCAGCGGCGCACGCTACGAAAGTTCAAGAGCATCTCCGGAGCCAAACTCTGAAAGGAGCAGCTCTCCGAGGTATAGACCCGAGATTGTTAAATGTTCTCTAAGGAACCCTCCATGGTGGTGCACTGTATTTCATCCATAAAGTATGCTTTTAATTAAACATTTATTCCAAGGCTTCAATGTGCTTTGATCAATGTTAAAGAGTCCAAAGAAAAGTTCAAAAACGTCCCTTTCTGAATTTACTTTGCACCGTACTTCTGTAATTATTACTATGATGTCATTGATCGAGAGCGGTTCCAACCTAATGTTAAGCCAAGCCGGAGATACAGAAGTCTTCAATGTTAACTGCACTGTCTATATTAATTGCACTGCAAATACTGTGTCTTATATTATTTATTATATTAAACTACCCTTTCAGGCCTTCACCCAGAGTGAGAGAAAATACTTCAACTACTACAGTTACAGAAACAAGATACCGAGTGCCCGAAATTCTCGAGGAAAACATGCTGGAATCAAGCCCTCCAAGGTAAGGCAACCTGCTAGCCAAAGCTGTTGGTGTTTTCTTACATATTTCATATATACCGGTGTATATATATATATATATATATATATATATATATATATATATATATATATATATATATTTGTCCTCTATAATTGTCCTCTGAATCTTGTACGTCGGATATATACACATATACATCTGTGGAAAGACTATTAAAGCTATATGTAGCTATAACATTGTGTAAACCACCTTTCCTTGATGATTTTCCTCCTAGTGTAGACTTCTAGTGTCTCCTTAAATGACCTTGTAGATCGATCAGTAGCAAAACCAATAAAAGTGCCACATTTCCTATTCAGATGAGATCTTGGAAATCTGAGCTCAAAAGGTTTAAGTCCCAACCGGCCTTGAGATCCGTATGGGTCAAAACGATGCACACCTGTGGTTCCTGTTGTGGATCTTCAGCTTGTTTCAAGCTCACATTATTTTTTATGATTCTCCATTTTATTTAAATAAGGGTTAAATCAGTTCATGATTACATACAAACATGCATTGGGATGGAATAATTCTTGCATCTGATACTCAACCGCTTAAGCCCTTCCATATGTAGCTTCAACCTCTCCACGTCTAATTGTAGATTTAAACATGCTTATGTTCTAGAAAAATGACAGTACACCCAAGAAGTGGCCTACCTGCCCTACATACTCCGGTGTGAGATGGGAGTTATTTGGCTCCAGGACAAATTCCTGGGGTGATTCTCTTCTCTTGTAATAAATGGAGTGGTTTGGGTTTGAGTTAGCTTCATGTTATTTAGTGGGTCTTCAACATTCCCAACATACTTTGGACTGGTGTGGCCAGAAGAAAGGAGGTGCTGGCTATCAGCCATCAAAACCGGTTGTTCTGGCACATTCTTATCTGACATATCAATTTAGGAATTTGGGTAAAAGTACTAGCCTTGGTTTATTGCTCATTTGTAAATAATGTGACAAGGACAAGGTATTTTTGCACACCATAAAGACAGCGCCGTGTAGCACTAGGTCATTTGGCTCTGAATTATAAAATCTGATCACACACATACACACACACATATAAATATATATATATATATATATACACATTTCTACTGCATTCTGGATCGAATGCATCGAATGGACTTCCTTGTGCGTAGGAAGTATGATGCAATTATTCTGTTGCTATAATTACCTAATTACCTGTTATGACTAATTACCTAATAGGCAGTTTAACAATAGATCTGAATATAATTTGAATTTAGTAATGCTATAATGCAAACACTATAAAGGACAAGGCCACTGATATATTTACATAAAACGCTAATTAGAGTCTATTTCGCCTGCACCGATGTGTTTATAATTGCTGATAAGCGAGAAGAAACTTTTAATGTTAATGACTGGATTATGCATTAAGAAGGGTCCAGGCCGCGAATGGCTAAATGACAAATCTACAGTGGGCTGGCGCCAGATGGGGCGTCACGCTTTCCGTTAGTACCACCAGCTGGGTATGGAGTCGCACACACGTCGCTGGCCTTAAAGTGCCAGGGCCTTTTTAAATTTCTACCAGGAGTAGGCAACCTTCGGCACTCCAGGTGTTGTGGACTACATCTCCCATAATGCTTCTACAGTCATAATGCTGGCAAAGCAACAAAAGGAATGTAGTTCACAACATCTGGAGTGCCGAAGGTTGCCTACCCCTGAGTCTAGTCCATTGCTGAAAGAGCCTTCGCTGTAGTGTTTCACCCGTAGGAAGGGTTGAGTTGTCTCTCTGTAATGGAACCAGCAGTTTTTTGGACGGGCAGTCTATACAGAGCAGAAACTGACATTTACAGCATGTTCTTCCGTTTTAAAGGGGCAGCTCACGTACCACTGTTACTACAAGTCGCTCCACAGACCCGACATACACCGAGTATAAAGAGGATAAAGAGTCCAGATCAACAAGGTAAACGTCTATACATTTTCTCAACTAAATAACACTTGTGCTCTTATTATACGCTTATTTTTACTAATAATTGTACGGTAATTGAGTAAAACTACATAAAACGTATGTAGCTTTGTATTAAAATAACGGTATATAATAAAGAGAAAAGGTCCCTTAACCTCCTTTACGCAGAATCTGCTTCGTTATTCCTCCCCGTTGACTTTTCACTGAATATTTTTAAGTTGCTGGTTGTAGTTGATTAAATTCTCTCAAGATGAGGTTTACCTCTAAGAAAGATCTAGTGGCTTGTTCACCTTTTCTAAAGCAGAGGTTGTGTTTGGCCTTAGGACTGTCTCCAGTTCAAGAGAAAAAATTACTACCACTGTTGAAACGCGCTATGAAAACCGTTCAAAGGAGGATCTCAGCGAGCCCGACCCTCAGTCATCCAGGTAAGGATTGGTTACGTATTGGGGGTTTAAATGATAAATAATTAAACATTATAAATTATTTTATAAAAATGGCAAGTCTGGAAGCACCACAAACGTAGGAACAGCAGTGCTTGGTAATGTTTCAAGTAAAATATTTATCTTTTACACTTAATTGAGTTAGCTGTATTCAAGTAGGGATATCCACTTTGGGAGTTCTATATAACATGTGTGCCACCTAGAGGACAGAAGAGGCATTGCACATGAACATATGATTACCGTACACCGAGAGGGCACTTAGCGGAGAATTTTTTCTTACTTGAATAGTAGATACATCTTTTCAGCATTGATCTCAAGTTTGTCTGACAAGAACACCACCAGATTAAGTTTAAATTTCACATCCTAGTCCATTTGCCTATAATTGTTTAAGTAAACAATGTTTTTGTAAAAAATCACCAACATTTTATTTGCATTTATTTGCAATCAAACAATGTAAAGTTGGCTCATTGTTTTTATTTTTCTTTTATGTTTTCTTAGCAACAAAGGAATTCTTTTTGTAAAGGAATATGTTAACTCAAGTGAAAGTCTAAAATCTCCAACATACGCTGGGTAAGAGATACTTAAAATGTAATTCATGTGTATATTGTTTATGATGATGCTTTTTTACATTATATAGGCCAATAAAGGAGATTGTATGCAAAAAAGATTCATCACAATGATGTTAGACGTATAGTTGGTGCTCTTTCCTTGACCTGGTAGTGATGTATTGATGTCTGGCCAAGGACCTACCTTGAGAAGATCTTCTTCATGATACCTGTCCATTATGCTGATCACGGGGGCATTATGCCATATCCCGGTGCTCTAGTTGCATTGGGCATTAGGAACTATACTACCGAGATCTGTGCCATCTAAGCACAGACCTCCATCAAGTGAATGCGATGGTTATAATAGAGATCTCCGATACAGGCCCAGAATGGTAGAAAGCCTGATCGCTCAATAGGGAGATTTGCCTATGATAATGTAGCATAGAAGCTGCCACCACACACAAGACTGGAATATGTCAATGATCACGATAAAACAGGGAATGATTTTGGAATATAACACTCATCAACATTTTTCTTGAATGGCACTCATATCCACAGCATACAGTTCCAACTCTCTTGCGTCCCAAAAGATCAATAGCTTATTTATTCCTACATCATCCTGATGTGTAAGAGTATAGCATTAATGAGACAGAACAATACAATTTTGGTGATAGCTTTTAAAAGTTCGTATTCATAGATGCTTAGGGTCAGCTTAAGTATTTATTTAAGTATGTCTAGGGGTCAAGGGGTGGGTGGAACAACCAGATTGTCAGCAAAACACAGTGGGTTGAGAGGAGTGGGCAGAGCCGCTCTACTCAAAGGAAGAGGTAAGAAGTTTCCATACACGGGTACGATTAATGCATTTTTCTCTTATAGTGGCCAACCTGACTTTTTGGATGACTCCGACAGGTTATCATACAGCAGTGCCAGCTACATGTACAGCAGTCCATCCAAAAGGTAATTTAATGTCCTTCTGAAGAATACCTTGTGTGGTTTTCACATTAATGCATCTGTTTTGTGGTTATTTTAGGTTAACTGCATTCTTAGATACAGTAGCAAGAACTACAATAAGAAATTCATATTAACGCTGGTTTCATTCACATTTTAGATCTGACGAGGGACCCTGCAATTACTGTGGCCGTGAAATCAAAGATTGTGCAAAGATCATCCTAGAACACCTTAACATCTACTGTCACGAATACTGCTTTAAGGTAATCAATGCGCTCAGCGTACCTGCATTATGATGTTAATAAGGAGTATATTTTGTAATGAAAGCTGAAATATCTGCTTACATACAGTGTCCTTTAATTCTCTTGTATATATTTTTACCCCTTTGTAGTGTGGCATTTGTAACAAGCCGATGGGAGATTTGATTGATAGCTTATTTATTCATCGGGATGTGGTCCACTGTGAGAGCTGCTATGAGAAACTGTTCTAGGTGAGTATCACATAAGCCCCTGTTGCTTCATACTATTTCGTTTCCAGACTTCTTTATTGTGCCATGATTGATTTTAGCAGTAGGGAGTAGACAGTATTCATCTGCCGTGTTCTAGCTGCCTGTAGAAGTGTGCTGGGGTATGATGTCATCATCATGATTCAGTACTACATGCAGGAGATCTGTGCAACTGAAGTTCTCTGTAATCCACCATAGAGGATTGCCTTGATAATCAAGTCCCCCCTGTGTCATCAGAAGTGTGTGAAAGAAAAAGAGGAAGAAATGGATAGGTCTCTGTTAGTGATGACCAATAAACCTTCCATCATAAAGCCCCCTGCTTCTTAGATACATCAGTGGCCCTTGGGTACTCAAAAGGTTAAAATGCATCACCTCTGGCCATGCATTAAAAACTAGATGTGAAGGATATATATAATTTAAAAAACACATAACCAGCACTTGGGAAGTAGCCATGCGTGTAAAAGTCCTTGTTATTGCGGATATATGTCCCGAAAAGGCCAAGCAAAAGCACTGGAGCATTAATAAATATAATCAGAATCTATAATTTATCAGATGCTTTCATTTAAAAATAGTTGCTCCGTGAAGGTTTGGATACAGGAGCACTGAGAACACCTTGGCTTATATATTTATATATCATGTCTTGGCAAATGTGATCTATTAATCATATAAACTGGATATTCCAAATACTACAGATACATTATTTCACAATATTTAAAATCCGGTTGTGTTGTATAAAGGAATCTTATATTCCAAAAAAATGGTACTAGGACATTTGAGTTCAGATTGCTACTCTGATTGGCCCGTAATTATAATTACAATTATTCTTAATAATAATAATAGCAATATTATTATTATTATTATCTTTTATTTATAAACTAGTGCCAACAATTTATATGGGTCTGTCTATGTCTTGCCGGTTGTCCCAACTTTAAACAAGTACTGGAAATGCAATGAGTGGGTGGGGTTGTAGGCAGGACCAGGACATGATATGGGTGGAGCCAGACTGAATGTGGGCGGGGCTTAGCAAATGTATAATCTTTATGACTATTTCATACACTAATCTATGGTTACTGTCTCCATAAATGTAAACTTTTTTTTTTTTTTTTTTTTTTTCAGGTTCATTGAACAGCAAACATGAAAACTATTTTATGCATATTTTTCCATCTTTTTTTTTGCAAAGTCATCAATTGATTAAATTGGTGAATTACAACCCCGGGGTACTTTTTTCCTCCCACAATATATCTGTATGACCAACAAGATCGGGTCCCTTGTTACAAAGTGTGATATACTTAAAATCCTATACTAGTGCTTATTTCGTGACAAATATTATGCATACCAGTCTACAGTGAATATGGAAACTCTTAGTATAAAACCATGCTTTGGAGTAAATATAAAAAATGCATTATATTAAAAAACATCCTATTAAATCTTTTGTCCAGTTGCTAAATTACATGGCATTATTTCTTGATACACATTATGTAATCAAATATAAAAAAAAAATCTACCATATAATAACATAACTTGGGCTGAGGGTTAATATTAATATGCAACCGGCGGGGATCAGGACTCATAAGAAGGTACTATCGTATGCTATTTCATGTATGGATGTCATCTTTCCTAAACTGTATCATTGTACCTTAATAAAGTATATCAATAATAAAGAATTGCTTTAAGAGATGCTTTCCCCAATGATACTTATTCAACAAAATAAATGGCGTAAATAAAAAAAAAAATCACAAAACTCCTTTTTCCGTTGATTCTTAAAAGGGGACTAAACCCAAAATAGTATTTAAAGGATGTTTTTAGAAGCAGAACCACTGCTCTTTCACTTGGTTTGTGTATATATTTTATATATATTTTATACGAGGTTCATGGTACTCTACTAAACATGTTACACACAATATACACACAAATTATTCTTAATCCCATCAGTAGAAATCTTCACGGTATGAATACCTATGAGCCATCAATAAATAAGAATTGCTAACCTATGCATTCAGTCCTTCCACCAATATACTGTATCTATCCCTCCGTGATAACCCTGAATCGTTTGTTTGTATTCTGAGGAATATTTCAGCATAAACAAAGCAGTTTAAAATGATTTTCACCCTTGGAGTCAGGTTTCCTCTCATAGAACACGTCCTATTGTTACTCCTTCCCCTCTCATTAAACCCTGTGTGAAGTTTCACCTTGAACAGAACGGGAATAGATTGATAGCGTTGGGAGAATATACATGGCATTTCCTGAGGGGCTAGAAAGTGAATCTCTTTCATGAGAATCAAAGCTCTCATGCAGACAAGACTCGTGACTGATCTGTAGATCACAATTAGACATTTAAATATACAGACTATAAGTTATGTATTACAAATCTGTGTTTGTGATACGTTAATTTTACTTATAGGAAGATACTTGAGACACAACATTCTATGAATCTGAGTTCAGCCGAGCACATTAATTTATTTTTTATCCACAATAACCATAAATCAACAGAAGTACGTATCCACCAACATACCACATATCGTTCAGCCGTGTAATATTAAAAAACTGAATATTTAAATTTCTGTCCCCAGATTACTGACACTCACAGAGGCACGGGGTATGTATTTAATAGGATCCTAATGGTATTGAATCCTATATTGGCAGACACCATCAAACGGCAGGAGATGTGTTTGGTCGAGCACATCTACTTCATGGAAATTCGCTGTTGGGTCCTGTAGAATCCTTCATCCATTTGTAAAGACAACAAGGCAAAGGGGCCAGTCAGCTAACATATGTTTTAAATTGTATATGATGGCTGGAGTGTTCTCTTAATTAAAAGCCATATTTGAGGCAAATCTTGTATGTCCAGGCAAATACCTGGAGAATAAAAAGCAATACATAACACCGTCAACTTCCATGTCCATAAGCAGCTGTTGTGAATGGTCATGATAGATCTTTAATCCGTGGTTCTGACAGTCCTGATCACTGGCTGTCCTGAACAGTCCCCAAGCAGCCCACTACTGTGACCCCTGCAAATACAATTGCAGGAAAAAAGTATGTGAACCCTTTGGAATTACCTGGATTTCTGTATATATGTTCATAACATTTGGTCTGATCTTCAGCTAAGTCACAACAATAAACATGCTTCATTATTAAACACAATTATATAATTTCACGCCATTATTGAACACACCATGTGAACATTCGCAGAATGGAAAAAGTATGCGAACTCTTGGATTTAATTACTAGTTGACCCTCCTTTGACAGCAATAACCTAAACCAAATGAGTTGTTTTGCGGGGCACAGTCACGCTGGAATAGAGAAGAGTCTTCCCCAAACTGTTCAAACTAAGTTGGAAGCATTGCATTGTCCACCATGTCTTGGTTTGCTGAGTACAAGACGTTTTGGACGATGCTCTACTTCCAACTTTGTGGGAACAGTTTGGGGAAGGCCCTTTTCTATTCCAGTATGACTGTACCCCAGAGCACAAAGCAAGGTCCATAAAGACATGGTTGGATATGTTTGGGGTGGAAGAACTTGATCGGCCCCACAAAGCACTGACCTCAACCACATCAAACACTTTTGGAATGAACTGGAATGGACGCTGCAAGCCAGACCTGTAATAGTCAGGTGTCCCGATACTTCTGTCCATATAGTGTATGTGTTTGTACATACATGTAGATTGTATGTAGGTGAAAGTACACAACATATCAGAGTGGCAACAAAAGTGGTGTTAAGTGTCATGATTTTACTAAAAAACCCATCATCTTAAAAGATGATGCACACCTTCATTTGCCTATTTTCTATTACATTCATAAATTAAAAGGTTGTAGGCAGGTGTGAAAAATGCTGTAAGGTAAGAATGCTTTCAAAAATAGACATATTGATATTTTAATCATTTAAGAAAATGCAAAGTGAGTGAACAGAAGAAAAGGCAAAATCAGATCAATATTTAGTATGACCACTTGTTGCCTACAAAACAGCATCGATTCTTCTAGGTACAGCACCACACCCGGCAGGTAAGTTGTTCTTTGTGGATTTAGGTGACCCACTTACTTCTCTCTCCTCATGTAATGCCAGACAAACGCAATGATGTTGTGATCGGGGCCCTGTGGGCAGGGCCGGCCGAAGACTTAACGCCGCCTGGGGCGAAGTTTAAAACGCTGCCCCCCCCGCCGACGCCGGGGGGGGGGGGGGCGGCGAAGTTTAAAACGCTGCCCCCCCCGCCGACGCCGGGGGGGGGGAAATTTTAAACTTCGCCGACGCCATAATCTACGACCCCCCCCCCGGTACTTACCTTTAAACAGTCCTGCGGCGAGTCTCCCTGTTCTGCCACGGTGCCGGCTTGTAATGCTGAGCGCCGGAAATTGATGTCACTTCCGGCGCTCTGCATTACAAGCCGGCACCAGGACCGAACAGGGAGACTCGCCGCAGAGGAGAGAGAGAGAGGCGCCGAGCCGGTAAGCGAAAAACCACTCGGTGCCCCTCTCTCTCTCTCTCCTCCGCTTCGAAAAACAAAAAAAAAAGCGTTTGGGGCTCTTCTAAAGTGCCGCCTGGGGCAATTGCCCCAGTCTGCCCCATTATAGGGCCGGCCCTGTCTGTGGGAGCCGTACCATCACATCCAGGACGCCTTTTTCTTAACACTGAGGATAGTTTTAATCTATCAGTATGTTTGGGGTCATTGTCATGCTGCAGAATACATTTGGGGCCAATGAGATGCCTTCCTGATGGTATTATATATTGGATTAGTATCTGCCTGTCCTTCTCGCCATTAATTCTGACCAACTCCATTTGCAGAAATGCAGCCCTAAACACACAAGGAACCTCCATTATGCTTCACTGTTGCCTGCAAACACTCGTTCTTTGAGAGCTCTCCAGCCCTTCAGCGAACAAACTGACAGTTTTTTCTTAGTATAAAAAAGTACCGTAATCGCGACTGCCTTCCCGAATACAATTTTTAAAGGGGTTGCACTCCCATATCAACAGAGGGCCCGGATTTGTCTAACGGGGCCCTATCACAGGAAATGAGAGGGATCGGGTTCAGATTCTTCTACAATGTATCTTATTTGTTTAGTATTATGTTCCTTCATGTATAATATATCCCTTTCCATCAGTTGGATTTAACGTTTGCCTCAGCTTTCCAATATGGTTGGCTGATGCAGGATTTCCAGTGGGTGGGAGTCCCTATAGGTGCCAACAAACGGTATGTGTGTAAATCCCCAATAACTCTCACATATGTTCATAGCATTATGGCACCTAAGGCCCTTTGTGTTAGGTTAGTACAAAGTACCCTTTCTCACCCCTCATGACTCTGTATCGCGCCCTTCATCACTCCCTCATGACTCTGTATCTCGCTCTTCCTCACCCCTCAAGGGTCTGTATCTCGCCCTTCCTCACCCCTCATGACTCTGCATCTCGCCCTTCCTCACCCCTCATGACTCTGTATCTCACCCTTCCTCATCCCTCATGACTCCGTATTTCGCCCTTCTTCACCCCTCATGAGTCTGTATCTCGCCCTTCCTCGCCCCCGTTACTCCATATTTCGCCCTTCCTCTTGAAAGGAACCCTCCCTTTTTAGAATGCGGGTAGGCGGTTCCGCTGAAGTCGGTGGCTGTCCCACTGATATCTGCCCGTTTTTGTTGTAAGCGGGGAGTGGGGCACGTGGCACGGAATTTCTATGTGGTGAACCAGAGAGTTCCCAGGTATGCTTTTACACAGAGACAGTTCCAAGGGGGCACTGACCTTGGCCTGACCCCAAATACTGCCTCCTCCTCATTGCTGAGCACAGAGATTATGGCGCCATTTCCTACAGGTTAATTACACTTGGCAAAGCACTATGGAGGTTGCCAGCTGGGCGCAGCCCTCAATAGAGGAAACAGGCATTTTAGCCATCCACTGAATAGCACTAGCTGAGGGAAGCCGGAATACGTCACTGTTTATACATCTCTACCATTCAGCTTCCTCTAGTAGGGCACAGTGCACGCTCAGTCCCGCCCCCTTTACCGTGCATTGCCCAATAACACCTGCCACTTTATTATGGGCTGCGTGTTACGCTCCGCCTCCAGAACGGTCAGGAGGAAAAGCTCCTCATTTACTAGGCGGTCAGTCACTGCCTTAGTCCCGCCCACTGTTGTACCTTCACCCACACCGCCCCCACCATACACAATGTGTTTGAACGCCCCACCCCTCCCTCGTAAAGCGGCGTACGAAGCGGTTGGTCCCGCCCTCTGCTTTATTATGGTTTGAGAGCTCTAGCGCCCCGCCCCTCTCTTATTGATTGAGAAGCTCTGTACTCGGAGGCTGGGGGAGCGCGCGCGTCCCCGAGAGATGCTGGCGCTGTGCAGGTGGAGAGGTAAGGCGCGAGACGAGTGACAGTACCGAGGGATGATGGAGGGGTTCCCGGGGTGGTGGAGGCCGAATGAGTGAGAGGGAAGAGGGCTTCCTGCCGGAGGTCGAGGTTTGTTTTTATGGAGGTGGATGGAGAGGCTGGTCCGCGGTCGAGGCTTTTGTTTCCATGTGACCGGCGACGGGTGGTCTTTCTGGGGTCTCGGCCTGCCCGGTCCTCCCTATTGTCTGTTCCTTTTCTCAATGTGTCCTTGTGTTTGTCGCGTGGAGGCCATTATTGGCCTTTTAGAGGAAATGTGTATTTTTTTTTTTTTAAACGGTCCGGCGTTGACAATAACAGGAGCTAGTACAACCGTTACTCCCCCCCGCATTATAATGCAATAGTATCTACCAGGGACTCCCCTGCTGGGGCAGTACCAAGTAATGTATTCCTGAGCATCTGATAATAAAGCCGCCTGAGCATCTCCATCCTGCAGGGGCTGCCGAATATTCCGGCGCTAACCATCCTCACACGTAAGGGGCCACACCAGAGACCCCCCCCCCCTCATCATCTTCCAGACAAGTCATCGTATTCTCTCCTGTTATATCAGCATCATATCTAATCCCATGTAAAGGTAGTGATGTCACCATAGCAACCGGTGCAATGTTTCTGCCTTTTGCTGCTCTTTGTGCCGATGCCTTTTATCCTGCAAAAAATTGTGCTTTAATGTAGAATTTAACTGCAGAAAAGACCCGCTCAGCCCGTATTGTCTGCCCCTTTCTCCAGATCTACAGACTCGGACCATAATTTATGTCTAATCCGATGCATACTTAAATTCCTTCGCTGTGCTAGCCTCTACCCCTTCTGCCGGGGGCTGTTCCATTGATCTACTACCCTCTCAGTAAAGTAAAACCACCTTATATTTTATCTAAACCTCTCACGCTCTGTTATTCAGTAACCATAGTCATGTGAAACTCGTCTCGTTCACAGTAGATGCCACTGGTAACGAGCGCTTTAACTGTCTTAATTCAGTTCTGAATGCTGCCATTGGGTGCGTTTCCTGTCCCCCGGGACCTTGTGGTCTACAAGTCATTTAGTAGATATGGTTCCTCTGACGTCCGCCGGTCTCGCCTCTACTTTGTTCCCGTAGCTCTTGGCTCTGCTGTATTTTGGGGGATTATTTTGTGGAATTCTCGCTATTGAAGAAGAGGTTGGAAGAGGTTGATGAGTTGAAATTGTCACATTTACCACCTTTTGAGGGATCTGTGGCATTAAACGTGGACATCTTGCTGATTGGACCGAGTGCCTGGTCTATGTAAAAGATGTTTTTGATGTAATTGCATGTTCCTAAAGGGTTAAACATGGCTGTGTCATACAGATCCCAGCTATCGCTGTTTCCGTGTTATATCTGACATGTTGTATTTTCTCTGCGGTAATGTGACATTTTTGCATAGACTGTGAAAGTGTTTTCTCGAGGCAGGTTTGCAAAAAAGAAATAAAAAATAAAAAAATAAAAAAATATATATATATATATATATTTACAAATTTTTAATTAATTATACTGATTCAAGGGTTAAAAAAAAAAAACAGGTTCAAGGGTTTTTCATGTAGGCCGTTACCTAACTTTTCAATTTTGCTTTTGATTTAAAATGTTATTAGTTTATTACAGTGGAGGATAAATGTTAGAACAAGAGGTCATACTGGAAGCTCAGAGGCTTAGATGTAATGCAAGGAAATGTTACTTTATTGAGAGGGTGGTAGGTCAGTGGAACAGCCTCACAGCAGAAGTGGTAGAGCTTGATACAGGTGTGTGTGTGGGGGGTTTAAACATAAATCTATTCTGAACTTAAGACATGACCAAGGACTGAAGGTTTGAGTCCCTACAGCTGAAAAAACATGCAGACTGCAGTCTGTTTCTATCAGCTGTTTAGGTGACGTACGCTTTTTTATAGTGTTTGCTAGCGGCGGCTCCCTGCACACCCCTGCGTTTAGCAAATAAAAGCAGCACGTGGGACGAGATCTGTTTACGGTCACCGAGACCGGACCAGTGACTTTCTATGCAGTTAGTCGAATGCACACGGAAATGCTGTATGTTGCTTGAACTTCTCAGCGAGTCTTTGTAGATTTGTTTATCCCGCGTGATATTGGGGGGACGCTGGTGGATTGAGTCTACCTCGCTGCCGGCCGAGCCCTTTCCAGCAGCGCTCATTAATCGTTAATAGGAGGTTCAGGTGGGAAGTTCAACAAGTGTTGATTCATCCATTAGTTGCTATGGTAACTGCATCACTTTGTACCAGACATACTTTTCATGTGTAACCCCCCCCCTCCAGGTGTAGTCTGTTTCATGTAGTCATTCTCTTTTAGCAAAAGATAGATTGAAATTCTTCTTGGCATTTAAGCCGAGCAGCGCCCTACTGTGTGCTCAGCCAGGAGCGTGTAGAGGTTTGCTTTCCAATCATTGAAGGATATTCTTCTCTCATTTCTCGCTCTTTTGCTTACAGTGATCGTTTGATGATGGTTGTTCCAGAGAGTACACCTGGCGTTCAACCTGATGACATAAATGCTGACACAAGAGTTATGGAAACAGACACAGAGTCCGATCCCGGCAACGACCTAAAAGAAGTGCGCAAGCTGCAGGAACTGGTCCGGAGGCTGGAAATCCAGAACCAACAGTTAAAAATCAAGAGCAACCCTCAGAGCCTTCAGAATGACATCGGCGCCGATCCCCACCTGTCCACCTTGCACTGCACAGGAGTCATGAACAGCATGAACATCCAGGCGGAAAAAGGAGACCGAGATATTCTGACGGACATACAGACTAAGCTGGACCAAATTAGTTCAGAGAAGGAGAACATCCCAAGCTTGAGGGTCGATGCCCAAATGCAGTTCGAGAAGGTGTGCTCTGACCCCAAGCCCGGCTCTCCGGCGGATAGTCACTGTGATAAAGACGATAGCTGTTTCTTCAGCCTGGACGCCAGCAGCCGAGCCGAGCTGGAGGAAGCTTTGGATAAAATGTCTGAACTCAATTCCAGTGGAGACCTTGAGAACTTGGACGAAACTGCCCTGGATGAGGTGGAGGTCCTAGAGCTCGGCTTGGGCAGCGAGGATGATGAAGACTGTTGGTACGTATCGTACAGTTGAGGTTTTTTTTTTACCATCTTCTGTTGAATAGAAACCAACTGCATTGTCTGGAAAACATCCGTAACGTCATCTTATCTGGCCGAGTAGTCGTTCTTGAGTTGCTGATCCAAATGAGTGTTTTCTTTATAATGAAGTTTAAAGGAGCCGTAATGTCCTTCAGCCCCATCTGCGGGATTGGAGAAGTGTTTTAGTGCCTTGTGTCAAAATGGAAAAGGTCTTTAATATGTTGTCAGTCCATTAACTCTTTAAAAAACTTTGATACTTGGTTCAGTAAATGCATATATACGGCCGGGTGACAGTTTGTTAAATACTATATGGTTTAAATGTTCGATGTTACCCGGATGCTTCATGCTTCAGCACACTTTTAAAGGCTACTTTTAAACAGCCATGTCTTTCTTTCTTGATGTGGCTAATTGCCTATTTATTAACGTTATAAATCTTTTTGTATATTAAGCACCGCACTGTTTAAGTATGGTGTGTTTAACAAGTCCATAATACACATCTACACGTACAGATAATGTAAGTTGATGACCCGGCCTATGAGCTTACAATCGAGTCTTATGGCACTTTCACAAGAATGGTGGTGGGCTTAGGACAACCCCACTCGTGAGCTTCCATACTGTGCGAAAGGTGGAGAGGGGGGCTTGTGACCCTCAATGGGTGAGAATGATGCCCCGACGTTATGTAGAATAAACGCTTGTCTCGGGGAGAATTTTAAGTGTTAATTTCAGTTCATCTTCATTGCTTCTTCCAGTCGCGCGGAAATAATTCAAAACATTTGAAATATTTAACAAGCTCCTTGTACTTTGAAAATAAAAGAATCTGACCTAGATTTTCAGAAAACCCATAAAACCGCGTGTTTACAGCTGAGTGAAAATGCATCGTATAACAGGTTTAGAGCGCGCGAGCCGGCGGAGCCCTCGTTTCCGGTATCAGGGGCGATTTTGTAATTTGGTATTTTTTTAACTATTTTTTTTATGATTCGCTGATGATTGACTTTAGCTTCCTGCTGATCTGTAATCGCGTATTATTTAACCCCTCTGCTCTTTTTGCAGAATCTACACAAATTGGTCTAAAGTTGCTAAATATTGAATGCCACACAATATAAGAACAGGACAAACGCTACAAAGCTGAGCTGGGCTCCTCTGTTCTCTGATCCCAGCTTATATGCACGTTTTTCTTCTCCCTTCGGTATTTATCCCAGGTAGTATTTCAGGGAGCGCCTTTTTATTATCATGTTACTTGGACAACACGGCTTTTCTGACTATTACAGACCAATTGTTAAGTGTTCCCTCTAAGCTGTGCGCTTGTGCGCGCGCACATAGCTTTTTTTTAAACTTTATGCGACACGGATATTGTGCGCACAAAATTTTTGCTCTGAAAATGTTTGCACAAGAGAAATTTTCTGTGCACGCCAACTAAGAAAAATTAGATGGAACATTGATCGTTAATAACCCTCATCAAAGGAAGAATTCCGCGCACACCCAGCGACTATCATTCGAAAAACGCCAGAGGCGTTAATATTGGGGATTCCGTTACACTGTATGGCCATATATTGCTTAGCCTGCCACTACGTCAAAGTACCCCAAGCTTGGCGAGTCCTATTTCATTATTTACCGATATAAGCAGGTACCCTGGAATCTGAATGTGTATTCCTTTTATTTCTAGCAGGTACCCTGGAATCTGAATGTGTATGTGTTTTTATGCCTTTTAGGTTGTGTGCTCCCCTTTCGGTATATTAATAATTTACTATTTTACTCCAGCACTTGGCTATTTTACTTTCTAGATTTAATATTGATTCCAGAGGCTTCCCTGTCTGAAACGATTACAGTTCCATAGGGACTTAGAGTGTTAATAAGGCCGGTTTGTCAGTGGAATTAACCCTTGAGGGAAATCCTCGATGCTGGCTGAGCACTTGCCTGACAAATATATAATACCGGGCACACTGGCTCACGGCGACGTCTTAGAACCACACGGGCTGCTGGATACTTTATTCCCGTTTCCAGGTTTTCTGAAATATGTTTCTTTTACTAGGCTTTACATATCTCCCAGAAAGACTGCCAGTGCTGAGCAGAAACCGGATTCCCCCTTAAAGTGGTGCAGACAGGTACTGGACCACCACAGTCCGGAGACAGAGGCCGCCTGCCGCACACTGATCGGCAAGCTGGATCAAGGTATGTGCGACACGTAGGGACGGTGTGATGTCATACAGCGTGTGTAGAATCTGTTTGCAAAGAAAGTAAGCCGCTCGATCTTCACGTTTCATATATCTGCATTGCCTTCGTGTCTTATTTTTCCAGATAACACAGTTGTTTCTTAAATTTCTCCTTCTAGCAAATAGATGGAAAAGCCTGTACTGCAGCCCACTGGCTTCACCAAGTGCATATAACCCCAGCACTGAGGGCAACAACTGTAACAATTCACTAAACTCACCGGGGTGCCTGAAATCCACTAACAAACCACTACTAACCTGTGGCAGCTCAGGTACGGCCTTTTTCCGCGGGGTGACGGTGGCCGCTTCATAACCGTTTGGATGTGATTGTACGTTTTGTTAAATATGCCGTTCCACGTTTTATTTTCTGCAAAGGGTTAATCACATAAAATCCAAACTTCTGAGAAGCTTTTACCTGTTCTGTGGCGACAATCTAACCGTGACTTGTGTCCCGCGCGCAAATTATTTACAAGGCAAAGTTTTACTCGATTAAAGAATCTTTTTTGGCAAAGGTCTGGCCGTTCAGTGGAACAGCAGCTTTAACTCGCACAGTATATTTGTCTTCTCGTTTCGGAGACAGCACGCTGGCCCGTGGGGGTCTGTGGTTTGCGCATACTTGTTTGTCTCGCGGGGGAAAGGTGTGCGTTTACGCATTGAAATCATGCAGAACCTTCCAGGATGTAAATCTGGTGGAAGGAAAGTTGAAAGCGTTCTTGGCAGGGAAATAACAAACAGACCGAGCAGAACAAACTTACAGATTGCTTCCCAAGTTTATTGTACGCTGGACACGATACAAAAGTGCGGGGGGCCATAGTTATTAATTTATTATGTGATACGGTGCCAGCGGATCCCAAACCCAGGAACTTTCTGAACGAGCGGACCCCGAGACTCTTAAAATATTAACCCTTTATTAACCCGTTTTGAAGGTTCTATGGAGTGACTCAAGAAAACCTTGACATTATTTAAAGATGTATGTAATGCATACAAGCAGATATCAATAGCGGCATATGGATAGTAAATAGGTAATATATGATCACAGCTGTGCTGGATCGGAAGGAGCCAGTCCCGTGCTGTGTGACTCCGAAAATCTGCCCCTTCCAGGCATTGAGCTCGGTGGAGTTTTGGTAAATGGGGTGGCCGGCGGGTGTATTTACTGGCGCCGCCGGTAATTATCGACACTAAACGATCTGGGCGAGGCATTCCTTGCGTGGGGGGCCTTCCTTTGAAATGCTCACTTCCTGTTGCTTCTTCCTTGCTAGATCACAGCTTCCTGTGGGGGGGATGAACACGTGCAAACATGGATCTCTTAACGTATGTTTGTAAACATTCACAAATAACAAGGAAAGAGATTTTTATTGGGTTTTGGTTCCGAGGCGGACAGAACTATATCGTTTATAATGGTGCATCATTTAGAAGGGTGTTTCTCTATTAAGGATCTGTCAAGTACAGAGTTAGCTGCAAACTAAACCTACATATACTTTGAAACCCTGTCTTAGGATGTTGAGAAAGGGGCAGTTTGCTGCCAAACATTTCTGTTCTCATGATCTCAGCGTTCCGGACCCGTTCTCGGTGCTCCCGGGGCTCAGCTGATGTCATTTTGGAGAAGATTCTTTTGTTCTCTTGTTTCTCGGTTCCTTTTCCCATGAATTTGTTGGAGATGTAAGCTTTCCTACCTACTCTAGGCTTTAGAGTTCTTCACCGGATTACCATTATCATTCTGTAGGCACTTTCCCACAATTACTCCAAATGTTGGACTATTATTTTTAATAAAAATACAATTTAATAAAATTGTATTTTATTAAAAATTCAAAGCTTAATCACACATTAGCTCTCTTTAATGGGGATGATTTTTTAAATGCCATCCAAAAAAGGGTCTGAGATCAATTCACAAAGGATGGGCAGCCACTCGATGGCTTTCCCTACAATGTGTTCCGGCGCAGGTGTTCTCTAGACATACGTTTTGGCCTTCATGGGCCGTGTCGGTGGGGTCTGGTTGGTTCTTTAATTGATAAAAGGGAGCTTATGGTACACAGAATAAATATAGTTGGAATACTACTCAGAATAAGCCGATTTTTTAAAGGGCTCTTCCTTGCTCGCTTTAATTGTAGATTACCACGCAGATCTGGCGGACCCCGCAATGTGAGCATAGAATAAAGTGAGTGCGTTTCAGCCGTGTTCATAGCTCTGCAATAGTGGTGTTGAAGTATTTCACCTGAAGAACCATAAAACAGTCTATCGCGCTTATATAAACGCCATTATCAAACGTTCACAGGCTGCTGGATTGCTTTGAGCTGCAGGATCAAATTTCAACTTGTAATTAGACCAGACTTGGCTTAAATCAACAGTTTCCAGTCATCTGAAGAAAAAAAAATGGCCGATTTCCACACGTTATAAAGGTTGCACGTTTGGTTTTGATGTACATGAACGTGGCTTCTCAAAAGGGGAATTCCATTGGTTACCGATGGGGAACCTGGCTACTGTACGTCTTCTCCCCATTATTATATTACATATTATATTACATAGTAAAATGCAAGACAAATGAAACATACAGTTACGAATGCTCTCAAATAATGTTTTATTGGCTCTTTTTGTGTTCAGACTGTATGGCCACATATACACTTCAGCAAGTGATGCGATATATTGAGTCTTGAGTACAACCAATGAGTTCAGCAGGTGACGACGGGATTATTATTACCTTGCGTACTATTGATGTTAATGGCAAAAAAGAACAGATTTCCAAAATTGTTACTCTCTAAATTTGATCTTTCAGTGCAATAGATAGTTTAATAATCTCACTTTCTTTCTTTCTCCAAGGGTATTTGAGCATCCATTCTGCACTCAGCTCTCAATCCTCTGTAGACAGCGAGCTAAGTACTTCTGACGATTCAATCTCTATGGGATACAAACTGCAAGATTTGACGGATGTCCAGGTTATGGCGCGCATGCAAGAAGAAAGTAAGAAGTCTTTGTTTTCCTTTCCACCCTTCTATTAATTGTACTGCAATGCTAAAGGGGAATAGAGATTTTGGTATTCCTTGCATGTGCTTTCTATGATTCTAAACTAAAACATTGAGGAATGAGTTCTAAATGAAGTGTGAATTCACAGGTCTTCGTCAGGATTACGCTTCCAGTTCTGCATCTGTTTCCCGGCGCAGTTCTAGCGCCTCTTTACATTCTCTGAGAAGAGGCACCTTCAGCGATCAGGAGTTTGACACGTACAGCTTGGAGGATGAGGAGGACTATGAATGTTCTCTGTCCTACCGTAGCACGCACAGGTACTCCCCGTCGCCTCTTAGTTCACCTCGATGTCAGTCACCGTCAGCAGCCGGGGACAGCAGCAGGTTTTCGACCTCTCGCATTAGACCGCCTCGGAGGTCCATTCAAAACCATGTGCAAGACCGGGTGAAATATGCAAACTGCGAAGGTAAGACCCCTTCAAGCTCAGTGGTAAAAGGTGTGTGTGTGTGTGTGTGTGTGTGTGTGTGTGTGTGTGTCTTTTGAAGTGTATGAAGTGGTACTTCAAGAATGTTTAAAGTATTGTCTATTGTATTGCATGGTTTTGCTTTATAGAAGCCATTTTGTATCTGGTTTTATTGGGAATGCTAAGGAAAATAATTTTTTTTATTATTATTTCATTTCAGATGACTTGCGCCATAGTATGCCAAACTTGGCAAAAACAAGTTTACGTTCACTCGAAGCAGTGAGGAGCAGCCGTAGCTTGGAGTCTGATCTCCAGGGGTCAAGCAGCCGATTAACCAGGCTTCAGCAACCTACAACCAGTACGTACCAATAAAAGAAAAACCTCTATGTATTCTCTACAGGCTATCCCGCACTAGGGTGTGAATGTAAATTATAAAACCATATTTCTCTGGGACTGGTTCTCGTATTGGCTGCTGTACCCAATAATCGCCATTTAAAGGCCGTAAAATGTCAGTAACGGGAAGACGTCAGATCTGCCTATCGTGGAAGTGTATGGTTTGGAGAATAGGAAAGAGTAATGGTGGCAGGCTGTGAGCTACATAGAAAACTGGCACAATCCGGGGGGAAATCGAATGAATGAGGAAGCGGAGTGATCGCCAACAGACCGACCTGCAAAGGCTGTGTGGGACGCATTTATTGGATTTTATTACAGTGTAATGCGCCTGTTTTATGTCTCCTACATTTATCTCCTAAATCACTCACCATTATTCCTTAAATGTTCTATTCTACAAGTTTCACCGAATGTAACACTTAATGCAGCATTAGTAGCATCTTTCTTAGTACTGTCGAATGCTCAAATCCTTTTCCCAGAAATAATTCTATAAGTAAAACTTTGCCTCATTTATTTTTCTGGGAATACTCAAAAGGGACACTCCAGCCACAATATGTGCCACTACCCCCCCCCCATAAAAATGCCCCCAGCTCCCTGGCATTTGCAGAGGAGGTACGTTTGGCACAATGCATTGTGTGCGGAATACTCTCTACCAGCCAGTTCCTGTGAACAAGACCCCCAACCCCTAGCATTCATTCCAACGCGAGTGCTTTCCTGCCAGAGAAAACAGGAGACGAGTGCATATCAAAGTATTTTAATGTCCATTATGTGTTGGCTTGGCTGTATTAGGGCTTTGTACTGTCCCTTTGTCATGTTATACAAAGCAGGTACTGATAGAAACCGAAAAAAAATCTTAAAGGTTTGCATTTGAATGTGATAAAGCCTTCAGGGGAAGGAATATAATGACAGCACTGTAAAGGTGAATTTGCCTAACAAACTAGGCAGTCCTATTAATGTTTTGCATTATGGAACAGCATCTTGGTATGGAATTGTTCAGAAGAAGGCACAATTAACTAAATCATGCAAATACTGTTTCATTATAATGTAGTGAAAGTTTGAAGAACCTCCTCCCAGAGACCACACCTGATATTGTTGTCCTTTCATGGGATAGTTAAACTTGGTTACCAAACGCTTTCCCCCGGGGAAGAATCTTCTAGCTCATCCTTAAATAAAAAAAACCCTTATGTATGTGACAAGGCATAACATTGCATTTTTAATCCAACCATGGTTTATTAAGTAATTTGTTTTCAATGAAACTGGAACAAAAGCAAGATATCTAGAATCAAAGTTAAGGCTATACCGGTGGATTTTACCATGTAGACTGGGAGTTGGAACACATGCGAACAGACAGAATTCAAACAAAAACCTATACGTAGTCAACCAAATACAATCAAACACTATACTTTTGTGTATTGTAGGTACTCCGCCGAGCAAATTGCGGTATGCTTCCAGCTCTGGCCAACCTTCAATGTCTGGCCGGCAGGCGGTCAAAGCGGGTGTAAGCACAAGTTCTCACCTTCCGTCCAGACAACCGATCAAATCGTCCGGTTACAACAGTTCCAGCGGGATCCGTAAAATGCCGTCGTCTGGTTCCAATCCGCCTTCGTCTGGTGCCGTTTCCAGAACTAGCAACCCGTCTCCCTCTCCTAAACCGTCGGCTGTGAAATCCCAGACGTCCGCGGGATACGCGTCCCCTAAAAGTAAAATGGTTCAACCGTCAAGGAGGTAATCGTAGTACTTTGCGTATCGTGCTGAGTAATGATTGGGCTTTGGATGTTGATGTAGACGTTACAATGTATTCGCTGTCTGATTTGTCCTCCTATAGCAGGCAGCCGTTGGCTTATAGAATGTCTGTACAGATGTTGACGTCACATGCGTGTTGCAGGCGAAGATTACTGGGATTTGGGGTATTTCATGGAGATTGCCTTTCCCTGGTATATCTATTAACATTATTTTTTCAATTTTTAGATCTTTCCATTACTCAAAGACAAGTAATACACCGGATAGTGATGACTCCTGGAAAGATGGGTGCTATTAGATCTCTCCAAAGATGATTTTTTTTTTTGTAAACTTAAGTCGTCCAGCGGGCTGGACATGGAACATTTCAGAGGAAGAGAAGTAGTTTAAACGACCTCCTTACCTGCTTTTCAGGTCGGACATTCCATGTCTGTCACAGGTTCTTCTCTATTTCATATTTTCGTTCTACTCCTTATTTAAAAGTGCATTCGTGTTGTCGATGGTTCTAGAAGTTTCAGTTCAGTAGAACTCGTCCCCCCCCCCCAACACTGAGCCATTTAACTAGAATATAGAAAAAAAAATGTGTAATTTCCACCCCCATCAACCGACGGACCACTTGCACTGGTGTAAATTTTTATTTGACGATTGTGCAGATGATGAACGTGTTGGAAACCATAGATGTGTAATATAGATGTTCTTAAGACGGTCTTGTTTTATATACATTTTTGAGTTGCCTTTTTCAGACTTAAAAAACAAAAAAAAGTTGTTTTTTTTTTCTACTTTTGTTTTTCTTCTACCCAGCAGCAGAACTTTTTTCATCTGCAGATTTTTACTGTTCTTGATCAATGTGTTTCTTGAAAAGGCGTGAATATATATGCATAGATATATGGTTATGATATTTAGAATCCATCTCAAGGACTAGGAAATGATTCTTGTGCCAGTATAAATGGTTTAGATGAACTCTGATTGGTGCACAATATTTGTGTGGTTATATGAAGTCATTTAGTTGCGATGTGTAGAAGAGACATAGTTTTTTGTGGAACGTCTCCTTTGATTATCTTGCTCGACTCCCTTTCAGTAAATAAAAACATCTCTGCTGACGTCTTTAGTTTTTGAAAGTTTAGTTTTGATTGGACCTTTCACTTGAAAAATCTTACGCTATTCCAGAGAGAAATCACTTTACATCAAACCATAGCAGGCTTTAAGATATTTACGTTAACACACAGGTAGGAAATGTTTCCCAGAATGCATTTTGCCCTATGTGGAAAGTAAGAACTTTAGAGGACTTAAGCGTTCGGATTTGTACCAGATTAAGAAAACTGGCCGCTTTTGCTTATTCGTACAAATGTCCGAAAATGAGGAGGGACTGCGATGAAATAGAAGCGGAGAGCTCAGAATTAACGTTTGCATTTTCATTGCTCAGACTCTCACGTTCTTACGCACGGACTCTCTCGACATCTCCCGACCTTCTTTGCCAACCGCTTCCGTGTCTGTTTCCTTTTGCGCAGCTCCGCTTCTTCTCTTGCCTCTTTGTCTGCTTCTCTCGGTATTGGCTCGGTAACCAGGCCTCCCGGAGAGGTTTATACAAAAGGGCTTGATCAGAATTACTCTGGAGCTAGAATATTGATAGACTGATTTGCAGAGGAAGAAGCGTTTCTTCGCCTCTGTCTGCATTATTCTGGCTTCTTGGACTACTGCGAAAGGGCGGGGCCACGGCATGCACCGCGGGGGCAGTCTCTCCCCTGCTCCTCCAATCAGGGGAGAGGGTGTGGTGTGGAGGCTCCGCTCTTTTCTGGCAACACTCCAGGAGGCCTGGATAACAGAAATGATACCATGAAAAGCGGACCAAGAAAGAAGACAGAAGAACAAGAAGAGGAAAAGAGGCGGAGCTGCGGAAGAGAAGACTGACCCTGAAACTGTCAGTGGAGCTGGTGGGGAGACATCATGAGAGCGCACGACACATCGAATTTTGTTTCCAAATGGAAAAAGCCTGGGCTAAAAGGTCAGGTAACAAAAATGTGTCCAAACAAAACAAAAAATCAATCATTCTGGTCTATTTGCACAAGTCTACTCTTTAGCTACAAGCACCAGTGATAGATGGAAAAAGAGCTTTAACTGTCATGTAGTTACGGAAGCTGTGAATGATAAACCTGTTTGCACGCACACAACCTAGATGCATTTAAGTTGGTAGGAAAAAATGCTCTAAGAATCACCTGTTAGATTCTATCGACACGCATCAAGCCTAAGGGCGGAAAAGGAAAACAGGCAGCCACAATGTCACTTTAATTTATTTTTTTTAATTTGCATTAATATTGATTCGTTTTGCAGTTCTTGGTGAAGTACTGATTTTATTAGTTGTTTAATGATCAAAACAAACTGTCAACAATCAGGATTGTTATGTATTCATTAGCAGTATGTCCTAAAACAAACCTGTAACAACGTATTAGGTGGTTCCACAAACAAAAACCCTACTTCAAGCATAAGGTGTCTACAAGGTACATAAACAGACCTTTTAGGATGCAGAAGGTTTGCGGCCGTATCCAGTAAGTGAACCTCCGGCTCATCGGCCGATGTTCAGCTACAATTTCCAAGATCCTCTAGAGATACAGTACTCCTGGATGTCTTAAAATGTTCCAGGCACTACGTATTGGTCCAAAAGCAGTAAGAAACCTACCAATCCTTGTGGGATTTTTCCTCAAACGTTTGTATGTAATTACCCAATGGGTAAAATAGGGATGGACTCTTCTCTGTTGTGGTTAAATGCCTTGGAATACCTGATTATATGTGAACGTGACTGTTAATCTAGATCCCTGACATTCTAGAGCAGTCAGAATCAGATTCCATAAGGACAGCCCATACTAAAATAGTCCTTTCATGTTATTGATGGCCGTGTACGTTGTGCCACCCTCTGGACCCTAGAGATCAAACACATTTACATGGATGCAGCCGTGTGAATATCGGTCCCTGTGTCAAACACAAAAATACAGCGAATAGCAGAATTAAATGATTTCCTCTCGTAACAGATGAGCTAGTTCCAAGCAACAGTATAAGTGATAGAGGACAGGCGGTTTTCATGTGCAAGACCAATGTATTGTTTAAAAACACATTTTAGAAATGTTCCTATTATCGGTATCGTTGATGCCACTCAATGTTTAAAGGGAATCTTTAGAAATATATAAGATCGCATGTTTCCCTGTTCTCTTCTTACCAATACATTGACGCCCTACGGTGGGGATAATGGCTCATACTTCCTAGGTACGGTACTCTGCAAAAGCTGGGCTCCCCACCTAGGAAACGCCTGCCTCTCTCTGTTGCGTTGGTTTTTCAGTTTCCTAAAGATGTAGCGGTGTTGTCTTCCAAGTGAACGACAACTTAAGACAACTGGCGTGAGAAATTTGAAGGAAAGGTATGTGTGATCTTTAGCATAACGTTATATCGATAGAGCTCTTAACCCAGACAGAAGAGTTCTGCTTCTCTTCTAACAATATGACGAGGGAAGAGCAATCAGGTGTGATGTCGCGGCCCGAGTGACAACTACAAGTTCATGCGACAGCCTGCGGCTCATAAAGCAGCATCTGGATGCTGTTAAAAGGTAGAGAGTAACTACATGAGAACACCTTATGACTTTCTCTACAATGACTATGATGATGACTGATAAACAATCTCTCTAAAAACAGCTTGCGTCATACAGGGAATAAGAATGTTGGAAAGATGAGCGGTTTATTGATATAATGCGGCTGAGAATGTTTTTCAGTAATTCATGCGGTCAAAGCCAAGTCTATGGGTAGGGATAAATATCTTTGCTACAGAATTGCTGCAGGCCTGCATGGTAATATCACGTGGCATTTAATGCTGTACCTTTAACTCGATCCCGCTGCGGGCACAAAATACATATACATTCAACATTAAAGAAGAGCACGTGAGAAGAGTGTCATGGGGAGAAACCAACACGGTAAACAAAGTACACTACAATCTTTAATAATTACACATAACTACTACTGCGGTTTATTTTCCCTCAAATTACCTTCAGAGAAGCAGAAATGGCCATGGTACATGTCACGGGGGGGTGCATATACCTGATGATGTCACCAAGGCCATCTGCCCAAAAATACCAGCGACAACTATATCTGAACAAAATATTAAAATAAGACAATACGATTATCAGATCAGGTTAAAAACATAACCCGGTTTAAAAAAATCCTTGCGTGGAGAAACTGATGTCAGACAAAAAACAGCAACAAAACTAGAAAGAAGTGGGGTTTTTTATCTTTATTTACCATTCTTCATCCCATCTCTTGCCGCACAGGATCGCGGGTTTTCCAGGTGAGGTTTCGTTGTATATGTTATAAGGCAGAGAGATGCAGCGTCAGTCCAGAAAGATGGAAAAATGAGGCTAAGGGGAGATTTCCAGCAGGGAAAAGGCTTCCTCACACGAGTCTCTTTTCTGTAGGGTAACTCATACGTCAATAGGTAGTAATTAAAGTTCTGGTTCCTCGAGAACTTGTTCATGCATCGGAAAAGAGGACATTACTTCACACAGCTGGGCCATGTCAGGCCTCCACATGCTGCGGATACGATGAAGAAGATTATAACCTGCGGCGGGTAACAGAGAAATTGTTAAATTATATGGAATAACAGGGCCGTATATTAAAACAGTAACTAAGCACGCTGAATATTTATATCTCTCGTATCCAAGGCTTAAGTTTGTAGGAATGGCAGCAGGTCTTCAACGCTTCATCTGTGAATCTTCATCTGTGAATCTTTCACTAAGCCCCGTATACCGGGGCTTTTTCCTCTGCTTAGAATTCTTCCCTTGTGGCCAATTCATTAATTTCTTGAAGGATCTTTTGTTAATTTCAAAACTATGTCCCTCACAAGACAAGCCCTGTTTATGGTTAGAACAAGCTAACCTAATCGTCCAGGTCAATAATTGTATACCGCTCTATAGGAACATGTTTCTACGCATGCACGCAACACCTAAGAGACCAAAAAACGCACTTACTATAGTTACAATAACAAGAACGATGGTCAGCTTCAAATTCTTCATGCACATCGCCCGGGCCAGATTTCTGCTTGTTGTCTTGAAGGTTACAGACTAATAAAAAAAAAAATACAATCCATAATAATAAAATAAAAAGCTGATGTAACAAAAAAAAACCCCAAACAAATTATAAAGCAAATACACAAATGTAAAGGGTATAAATGTCCGATTTCATTTGGATACGTGATATGACGGAGCAACACGATAAAGCGGATTTCTACAACATGGGTATCGGACATCTGGACAGAATATACATTTTCTAAACATTCTAATTTCATGCTCTGCCACAAAGCTCTGCATTCACACTGCTTTCCACTCGTATCCCATGCATGGCAGGTCTGAGGGAACCTGAGGAGCACACGTGAAGCTCTACATGGGTTGACTGGGCTGTCAACCTTGAGTGACTCTACTGAAATTATCCCCGGCGGGCATATGGGACACTTGGCCACAAAACTCTTTTCTTGAACCACTCCATACTCAGACACGCACTACACTTCTACCGCCATTTATATAAGAGATCTCCAATCAATAAGAACACAGAGGCCGCTTAATTACTTATTATATTTCCAAACTCACCGAGTCCACAAGGTTCTCTGTTTTATCTATTAACAGCTCTAACCGTTCTCCTCTCTGGGCAACGAGATCTGTAAATTATTTAAAAAATTATATATATAGATAGATACATAAACACGTACGCAATTAAAAAAAACTTCCCGCTACAGCAAATTTACTTGGCAGCAAATGTCACCATAAAATGTCTTCGCCCAGCAAAATAAATTAACCACTGGATGGCCAAAGGGCTGGGGAAAGATTTAAAAAAATATAATAATATTATTAATGTGACGTATAAATAATGAACTGCTGTAGTGTTGATTACTTGACTCCCAAACAGAAATTGATACTAAAATACAGATGATGTATATCAGCGGGTCAGGTACCTATATTCCGGACCATAATGCCTTTCAGCTCATCCACTTGGGCTTGGGTTTCCACAACACGGTCCACTGCTTTATTCTCCGAGTGGTATTTCTAGATTACAAAGTAGAATATACGTTAAGATGGTAAAAGATGGTGTGCGATGTATATAAGTACTCCTAAGTCAGGTACTGCTGGCTTAGCGTGATGAGAGTTAGTAGGGAATAAGAAGAAGAAAAAAGATAGTTATCTTAGGAAAGAAAATCCCTCTGGTATGCGGTCTTATGATGTTTCAGCCGCCCCACACCTTCCAGCGTGTAGTCACATTAATCACATGTGTTCATGTGACTTGGTCGAGGCAGATTCTGCTCACATGATGAGCGGCCGATCACCTCTATCATGCATTAAAATAAATACCACCCAGCGTGGAACAGGAATAAACTCCATGAGTGGGGAATAATAACCCGACGCTCATCTTCAAGACATCTCTAAACTTCAGATTCACTATGGTTGACTTCACGTTATCTGCAGAAATCCCCCATGTAGTTCACCTCCCATCAAAGAGCTGAATCTGTTGTGATATTGTGGTCTGGCTCATAAGGAGGTATTATTCAGCCATTTTTTTTAAAGTTATATTGATGTTAAATATTTGCTCCTTCGTCCTTTATGCTGATTCAGCTAACCTGTAAGTAATGCAGCAGACCCCAAATCAGATACATGCAAAAGAAACAGAGTCCCTTTTAAGTACCGACCAGCTGAGCCGCCAGGACGCTGGAGAATTCACTGTTCATGGCATAGGGTAGCGCGGTCTGCGCTCTTGATCCATACGTCGTCTGGAAGCGTTTCTTGATTTCATTGAGGAAACTGAATGCTCTGGAACGCTCAAAATCCTGAGAGAAAGATAAAACGAGTCTTACCGTCTTATACTGACGTACAAAAGTAAGAGAGATGCATATTTCTGTTTCTGGATATATTGGCGACGGCGCTGACAGATAATCATTATGACCTCATTCCTACAGCCGGCTGGCCAGAGAGCGGAGAACTGGGATAAGATATCCCCACCATACTCCGACGTCGGCACAAATGCTCCTGTTGACGAGGGCGACAGTTCCGTTATCCGAAATGATCCCTTATCAGAAATAAGTCTGGTCCCAAGCATTTCAGATACTCAACCTGTAATGCATGTATGGTGGCAAGGAAGCTGTACACAGGAGCTTGCAATCTAACCACACACTCCCCATCCTTGCTTTCAGATTCTCTCCACGCGAGTATCTGTGGCTGGATAAGCAATGGTTTCATATCCAGAGCCGGCACTGCTTGTGAAGAGATCCTGAAAGCTCGTGGCCAGGTACTGGGGATAGAATAAGAAGAACCCGCAGCTAAAAGGGGAAAGAACAGAAGAAAAGCCACCGGCAGAGGGAAGCTGCTGAAAGAAAACGCTGGTACTCACGTCATCGGTAATGCACAAGTATATGATTCTGTCCTGACAGATGTAATGGAACAAGTAACTGCGGAAAGAAAACACAGGAGACATGCTTAACCTCACCATAAGGCACCAACGTAACAACCTACTGCAAAGCAGGGGGCCAACAGAGCGTTCTCCTCTGAAAGGGGCCTTTAAATGCTGGATTAAACAAAAAGGGATTTAACAAAGTACTGTTTACTTCAAAAGAGGAGGATTTGATTTACTAAGAGGGTGGTGGATAAATGGAACGGCTTCCCATTAGAAGTGGTAGAGGCTAATACAGTGAGGGAATTTAAACATGCAGCTATGGCATACGGCTATCCTGAATCTAACGGGCAGACCAGATGGGTCAAATGGTATTTTCTATGGCTCTCACCTGCCATGGGAGTAAGTGAGCTTGTTGTTCTCCGATGGGATCTTTGCTAGGATCTGCTCCGTCACCTCCAGAAAGTTGCCACCACACCAGGCATGTTTAGCAAGTATGGTGGTTCCTCTCGCAACAACTGCAAATAAGATAGCCATGTCTCCTCCTGCCGGCAACAGAGATGTTACGGGTCAGCAATCGTTTCAGGAGAAGCTTCGAAGACAGACAAAGCATCAACAAAAGTATCATATATTATTATTACGAGGACAAGACAATCTAACTAGAAGGTCCAGAGATCTTTTCAACAAAGGATGGAGCACAGATGACCCTCTATGAGAAGATATATATCGCAGAGCATCAGCTCATGTAATATTTACTATGTTTCAGTAAATGACCTCCAATGACCCATCCCCAACGATATTCATATTAATACGTTTTACCGAGAGCTTCTAATTATAAAGCTCAGTAAGCTTGTTTCGTCCCCAAATCGGTCGTAAATACTCTCGTCTCTAGTAAATTATTATTTTGCGTCGAATTGTTTACAGACGGCTGAACGCCCATTATCTACACAGATTAGAGCTTTCCTGCAAGACACCCACTCTATCACTGAATCACAAAACGTTCCCCTGAGATCATGTGAGAGCATTTAGTAGAGTTTAACTGTAAGGACAAGATATTCTATGTCAGAATATAGGTGCCAATCGCCAAACTTCAGTCTGCCAAGTCCCATCATGAGCGAACCGGACCAACGGAATCCTAGGAGCAAACAGTTTGATACTTTGGCCGTAGTTAGCCCCATTTTGAGAGAAGGTTGTGTGTCGCTGAAGTGCTATGTACCAGAATGAACGGAAAGGGGAGCTTTAGCCAAAGGGTGTTGGTGATCTATTGAAATCAACCTAAATTCAACTCGCATAATTGTGAGTTGAGCAAAGGGAACGCTGCAGGGCGTGTGCAAGGTGTACTTAAGTATGCTTCCTGTTTCAGTAGAAGCAGACAGGAAGAAGAGGAACACGAGACAGAACCTTCATTTTAGAACTTCAATAAAAGGTAAATGCGTGCACCATATGGGGCCGGAGCCGTAATACTCCCAATAGACACACATACATATACAGCGTGTTCATACTTTGGCGAGCCCGGTCTTCGTATGGACAGCCGTTTGCTGAACTGGTATTGAGGAGATGAAATCAGAAAAGGACACCAAAGTTTTGGTCATCCCTCTGGGGGGGACAAAGGCTTTTCTCCCTGGCGTCAGGATCTACAGCAATGGGTGGCGGTGCAACGTTTACACTACAAACCTGTTCTACAGGCTGGCAAAGATCAGCGGGTGTTTATTTAGCGAATTCAGTACAACGGAGACTTCTTCAGTGACTGCCCCAAAGGGATGCACTTTGTGTACCAGTATTAACGGCACAAATAACACACGACTGTCTGATATAAAAATAAAATGATACCGGGTTATAATCACAAAACACACGTTCCAGATATTATAAGACAGCGATAACATCTACTGCACCCTGAACCCGCTATCATACATCACTGCCGCGCCATTAACTCTTTTAGTGCGTATGGGTCAGACTTTTTTAGTAAACAGTACATCTGATGCATCGGGCTGGTGGGTTTTCTTTAGGTGGCCCTGAGGGTCCTCAGAACTACTTCTAAACACTGCTTCTCGCCCAGCACCATGGAATAAATTGTTTATTAAACTAGCACATAATGAAGCATGGCATACGGATTAACCCCTTGTGAACCAGTTTCCTTATGGATAATCTACAACGTAAGCAAATAGATGATGTTTCCGACATGGTTGTTGGTAGTTGAAAGGCCTGTAATTCCGCTTCCGATACGCTGATTTTTCTCGGCATGTTATTTCGATGTGCTTTGCCGAGAGTGACACAAAGTAACACAACAGAAGGGACAAAGCACATAGATTTATTTCTTAGAGAGATATTTCAGGGGCTTCGGATTGAAGATTTAACAACCAGGAACGTTAACTACAGCCACTGTGGAATCATCGGGATGAAGGCTTTGGCATGGGGTCTTAGCCTGGACCCCGCTGAGCCAGCCACATGTTCCGTGAAATACCGAGGACCCCATCGAAGAACACGGGACAGAATTTCCCGACGTTATCCTTTTCAATTCATTTTGCGTGGCTTTATTTTAGAACAGGGGTGTCCAGCTCCAGATCTTGAGGGCCACAAACACACCATCAATTCTTCATCCCATTTCACCAATTTCGATTGAGCCAAAAATCCCTGATCGGTTTTGGCCCTGGAGGCCTCTAATTTGTCACCATTAAGCCTTAACGTTTTCGATTCAGCTGCACTAAAGCTAGAACAGACACAAAGACACGGCGCGCGTCTTCTTCTAGTTAGCGTCTATTTAAAATGTGTTTCTAGCTGTAGTACGGCTGAACCCGCGGCACACGCAGGGTTACAAAACCACCCAGCGCTTCCCCCTAAACTTTCTGCTTTCTCAGATTTCATCAGCGTCTAAAAAACTGACTCAGGCCTAATTGCTTAATAACGATAAAAAAGCTAATTCAATGCTTTGCTAACTCAAAGGATAAGAAGATTGTAACCCTCCGGTGGATAATGACTTCATTACTATTAGTATATTTATTTATATAGTGCCAACAATGTACGCAGCGCTTTGTACACTCGCCATACATTCAAAGGGATGAGAAAACTAGAACAAGCAGACTCGGATGAACCGATACGTTAGGGAGAAAGAGCCCGGCTCGCAAGCTTCATCTAAACACGGCACGCAAGGGAATTTCCACGGCCCCATCCTACGTGAGAACACTGCAGTCCTTACCCACCTGATGTAAACTGAACCTGAAGAAGAACCTGTACTGCCAGCTAAATTCCACTCGGTGGACCAGAAAATGACATCAGCGCCCCGGGTAACGCAGACGCCGGCATGGAGTTTCCATGAAACACAGTCTACCGACCCCTCGACAGTCTATGGACCCTGGAACTCAAACCATAGCATGTCTGGTCCATTCGTCTTCTACCTACAAATACCGTGCTCCAGAAGGCCTTGTTGGTTTCTACTGAAAGTCAGACCCATCACACCATAAGCATGTGTTCTAATGGTTCTACTTACACAAGGTATACTTGGAATTAGCTCTATCGGGCCTGTTCTATAGGCGATTCCATATTACTGCCCTTATAGATATAGTTTCTCACTCTGCATACTACCCTATAACTTGACGTATCATGGATCAGCAGGAGAAGACCTCCTAAGGAACTTGACCTTGTGACGAGTCCTTTCTTTAGCATGAGAGATGCAGCGATCTCATTGTAAGGGGGGGGGGGTTACATCCAACTCAATTATTCTTGGTTTTCTAAATATAATTTACAGCGCTACGGAATTTGATGGCGCTATATAAAACAATAAATAATAATAATAATTTGAAGGTGAAAAATGAATGGCAATGGTTTTAAAATGGTAATTTAGCCCCTTTCCCCACAGACCATGATTAGGTGGTCACTTGGGGTGATTAAGACGAAGACACTCTGTATTTTACACAAGTCAGTATGATAAAAAGTTAATATTGGACCAAAGTAACAGTTCTAAACAAACATCATATTTTGTAAAAACTTTGTGCTGAGGGTTTAAGGATTTGGTAGTCATACTATATAATAAATAATAATAATAGTCTGCTGACACAGAGCCCATCTGCTACTCCATACCCACATACATGTTTGTATAAGTTACCTTATCTGTTGGTGACACTGAAATGTTAACACAATATACAGCAACTTAGTCCCTTTAACCCCATACTTGCCACACTCCACAGAGTGATATATATATATATATATATATATATATATATATATATATATACTAGCTCTCCTGCATGCTATACACTGTCTCCCTATGATAGTTCTTCATTATTTACAAACTCCCTCATGCTGCCTGCCCGTTTATCTGCATCACATGATCTGTCACTGCTCTACAACCACCACTTTCTGCCTTCCTTATCTGCACTTCTAACCAGCAGCCCCCCTGTTCATGCCCCCCATCACCCCCTTTATTGACATACAATGCCCCCTATTACACGCCTCTCTCCCTTCGGGGTACCTGGAGAAGGCGCAGGCTTTATAGTAATAATCCAGGGAAGGCTTTATTACATCGCAGGTCTTCTTACTGCTGGTTCCTCCCTTCTGTAAGAAAAGATCACGCTGACTTCCGCAGGTGACTCTCTGTCAGCGCGCAGCATCATGGGAGATGTAGTTCTGATGTGCTCTGCCTGCTTTGATTGATTACTCTGCCTGCCTGATTGATTGATTGCTCTGCCTGCCTGATTGATTGCTCTGCCTGTGAGCTCTGGGTAATTAGTTCCTGAGCAGATCGGTTTGATAATGGCGGGGCATTTCTCCTGCCATAGACTCGATTGAGTTTATTCATACACAAGACATGCTGTGATGCCACCAGCCTAAATAGGTGGTGAAGTCCCTACATGGGCATACATAGCTTAGTCAGTATACACCATCTCTCTCCCTCACCCCTAAAACCTTAACACCATATACTGTCACTCTAACCACATGCTAACGTATACTTACACATGCACACTCTACTGCCATACAGTAACTAACACCATATACTATTGTATACCCACACATTCTAACCACATGCACGCTCTACTGCCAGTAACAGGTCAGTAACCCACGCTAACACCATACACTAACGTATACACACACACTCTAACCACATCCTAACATATACTAATACGTGCACACTCAACTGCCATACAGTAACTCACACTAACACCAAACGCTAACGTATACACACACACTCTAACCGCATGCTAACACATACTTACACATCTACTGCCATTCAGTAACTAACATCATACACTAATGTATACGCACACACTCTAACCACATGCTAACATACACTTACACATACATACTCTCACTAACACCATATGCTAACGTACACACACACACTCTAACCACGTGCTAACATATACTTACACATTCACACTCTACTGCCAGTAACAGTACAGTAACCCATGCTAACATACGGTAACATTGTGCAGAGCTCTATCTGTCTGTGAGAACTGCTTCTGCCCAAACTACAGCCCATTTACACAAAAGACAGAGAATGATATGAATCCATCATAGTCCTTCATATCAGTCTCCCTAGATACGCATTAGAAGAGATAATTTATGGAAGAAAAGCCACCTTTGGTGAGGACCAAAAAGAATAGTAAACGTCTGCATTCCTACCACTAGAGGACCCTCCACCAAAAGAAGAGCCCGCCATGTCTGCGCCTCTCAAGGGGGTCATTTTTGGCCCTATTTGGACATTTTGTTCATGTGATAGAAGGTTTCTAATTGTATTTCTACTCCTATCACACCCAGGCCATGTGCCGTTATTATTGGGATTACAGTAATGGCATGCATATAAAAACACAGGAGCACGCAGGTCTGTGAATAACCGACAGAAACACCGGGGATACACAGACAGCTGCGGATTATTATCAGTTTTCACAACCAACATGTACCGGGGCAGCACTCGGGTTCACACCGCGCTTTCTCGAAACAGTATTTGCGGGTTATTGACGATTTGACGTTTCCTCCGGAACTACAGTACCCAGGATTCTTTGCTGTTTTGACGTCACTAGCGCGACGGCGTTCCTTTGACGGATATTCTCTGCGGCAACCTAAGAGCAGCATGGCAGCTGGCGAGACCAAGACAGCCCTGGAAATGGTAAGGCCGGTTATATAGACTGTATGGCGATATGTGTGCGGAGGATACACCGGGCCCGGCCTGCTCTTTTTGCCGGGATATAGAAACTGATTCTGTGTATAGCTGTAATGCACCGGTATGTCTGCTGCTGATCCGGTGCACGTGCTTTCTCTGCACACCAGGCGGCCAGACATATTAAATCACACATTATTATTATTATTGTTGTTTTATATAGCGCCATTAGCGCCGTATACATGCCACCTGTCCCTTTTTGCAACCTTAGTCCCTTGGTCCTACTTTCCTTTACTGATGTTCCTTGCGATGAGTATTGGCGTATGACAATACCCTAAAATGCTCCAAAAGTCACAATAATGTGTATAGAAACAGCGGGACGCGTTCATAAATGAAGCTGTGTACCTAAAATAAACTAATGTAGCTGAGTAAGGTATTCAGATGCATGAATAGCTATCAACAGCCCACATGGCTTATTGCTGGAACTGCAGAACTTCTATTGCACTTGGACTGATTAAATACAGCAGACTAGCCTTTTGTGCATAGTTAGGGCCACACACAGGAGCCATGGAGCTTTCACATTACAGCAGATCACTCCCTTGCCTAGCCGAAGATTTCCGTTATAACAGATAAGGTTTAAGCGCAAGCAGGTGGGTTTCTGCCTGCTTTTTCAGGTACGTTATAGACCAAGGTCTCCCTTCCTGGTCAGCCGACCCCTTCCGTGTCCCCGTCTCCTTTTCTGCAGCTCTGCTTCTTCTCTTGCCTCTTGTTCTTCTGTCTTCGTCCGCTTCTCCCCGGTATCTGCTCTGGACACAGATCGAATTGTTTTGCACCTCTCTGTTTTTCTGCATTATTCTGGCTTCCTGGAGTATTTATAGCTGACGCTATATAAATAGATGTAATCCACTACTATATTCCTCAACGATGACTGGATTACATGCAATAGCAGAACCACGTCGTCTTTCACCAATTAACTTCTCGGTGTAAAATAGCATAAATTAATTCTAATTAATATATTTCATTATAGGAAATTAACCAAAACTCCTAGAATATGAAAGTCAGCCTAGGGGTGTTAAGACTGAATTATCTCATGCAGGTTTTCTTATCAGCCACTAGAAGGCATCCAAGCAAAAGAAATGAGTCCGTTCGGAGAAATAGAAATAATAATTTGTGGTTGTAAAAGCGCTTGAACCAACCATACAGCTTGCGGTCCGTTCAAAAATACAACTCTAGCCTTCTATAAATACCGTTTTTAATTTACACACACTTAGTGATCTGAGATGATACATGATTTAAATACATTATATCCAATGTATAGTGGGATAATTGCAATGGAGACTTCCTTGGAGGTAGAAGTGGTGTCCCCAGATATACACAAACAATGCAAATGACGCGATTTTACGTGTTCAATGAACATTATGTGTTTTTAACCATGAATATGCGCTCTTATCTTGCTTTTTGCGTAGGTCCAGGCCAATGGAAACGATGATTCGTGCGTCACGTTCGTATTGCATGAAGAAGACCACACTCTGGGAAATGCTCTGCGCTATATGATCATGAAGAAGTAAGCATCCAGAAAAATCTTAAAGGGGAATTAAAGGGCTTCCGTTTGCGCATGTACATGTTGTGTAGCGTAACGTAGTTCATATAATTGTTGTTTTTTTTATTTTTTAGCAGAAACCTTTTAGATTTACTGTGTTTACCACCATATATGTGATTCATTAATTACTTTTTTTTACTTGAGTATATTTACAGCTTTTGCCCAAAATCTGCAGCTTTTACAACTGAATATAATGTTGTTGTGTGTTAGAAGCACTCATACGTGTGCGTCTGTTTGCTTGCAGTCCCGAAGTTGGATTCTGCGGATACAGCATTACTCATCCATCCGAAAGCAAAATCAATTTCCGCATCCAGACACGAAGTAAGCACCTTTTGATTTGTAGAATATGTTTCATGTCCTTTCCTTGTTCTTTGCGTATACACTTCCTGGCCAATAAATTATACATTTGATCAGCACTACGCGGGGATGGCAATAAAGGCGAGCAACCAACATGATTAGAAGCTGCCGTATCATTTGGCACTGTCGCTTAATGCCCCCTCTCTCTTACATTGGTTTGTCCCTTTGTGTGTTACCCCAGATGGGACTCCTGCAGTGGAGCCGTTTAGGAGAGGACTCAACGAACTCGTGGATGTCTGCCAGCACGTACTCAGCACGTTTGAGGTGAGCCAAAAGACAGCAATGCCTAATTCTTCTGTTTCTTTGGGCTTCGTACCCCTAAACTAATTACACATAAATATGATTCTAAATTAACTAATAAAACAAGAGCCTCTAAGGTCTGAATGATTAGAGTCCCGTGTTCAAAAATTCAGGAAAGAGCTTTATAATATTGCACACAGCAAATGCAAAATAAACTATTACTACCGAGCCCCTGTAAGAAGTGAATGAATGAATTGTAATGTGTTGCAGTGTTATATATTACTGTCTCATTCTTTGCAGGCCAGTATGAAAAATTTCAAGGAGCGTAAAGAGGAGGCCATGGAATGAAAACCTTTAAATTATGAATTTGTGTAAATATGATGACTGTAACATTCTGTAATATAGATAAAAACATGTTTTTAAAAAAAAAAAAGTATTTTGAAAGTCGTGGCCATTTTTGGTTAAAGCTATTATATAGAGATCAGAAAAACCAAATGTGTGTAACAGAATACTCCATACCTAATAAGCAGATGAACCAAATGTTTGGGGGGGGGGGTGTCTGGAATATTTATTTCACCGTTTTTTATTTCCTAAATCATTTTTTTTGACATACGTAAACTCAAACGTATTAATTTCTAATTTTAATTCTCTGCTAAGTATGTTAAAGCATTTAAAAACCCCATCTATAATTAAACCTAAACGATGCTCACTCTATCATCGGAATGAAACAGAGTGGTGCAGACTGGGTTGAAAAGAACACCAACAATCAGTATTACATTTTCCTTTATTTATGCAATAACAATATTTACATTACATTTATGTATATTTTTGTTACACTGTTAACTATGGAAGAATTAAAAAATAGTTACATTCCAATATTGCTGCCCGGATTTGCCACCCGTACACATTCTTACATTGATACGACCGCCTGCGTAACACATTCAATTTATTGGTGTAATAAATTATTTGTGAAGGAAGTCAGCGGGGACATTTAAATCAATATAAACCGCTCGTTCATCCCCATTGACAGGAGCTTATTTTAACCTGCTAGTTGACGTGTGCCTATCTGTCTCGTGGAGGGGAGATCGGTTCCCGTCCCGTAATTCCCTGCTTTGCAGCGATCACGCACTTCATAAAGCACGGCATTGGGGATATAATAAACCGCTGCCCTCTCGTCTCGCAGGATCAGAGCCGACGAGCGCTCAACCCTAGAGTACAATACGATACAATACATTCCTTTGCATTCCTTTAATGTATGGTTCTTGTATCCAGACACCCCATTTGTGGCACAGTAAGTTTACATTTCAGTGTAGAGAGACTGATATAAAACATGTCAAAATCTGCATTTCTTCAAGATGTCTGCACTACAAAATAATGTGAGTTATCGGACCATTTCCATATCTATTATTATATATAGATATATACATACACAGTGTGTGTGCGTGTTGATAGAATGTTTAAGGTTTTCTATACAATACTTTTCGCCTCTTATTAATGTAGTGTGATTGTGTCTTTTTCTAAAGATACTCTGGGAAATTTTAAATTGACGGGTGAACATGTAAGTGCACTTAGCCATCAAACATAAAACTTATTTACATGGCGAAAGAATACATTTTGTATGTATATATGGGGTCGTCAGGATATATGTGAGCTTGTGTGTCGGAATTAGGCACCAAAAACTCTGAGATTAAATTTTTTTTTATCTCTCGTATTTCTGCTCATTTTTATGGAGCCATCATATTCCACAACATTGTGCAATGTGATTATATACCTACACGCTATATTGTTTGTCTTATTTAACACCATACGTGGTATGGTAGGTACTGAACCAAAGGCAGGTGTAGTTTCTTTTTATAAAAATGTAATTTACGCATGTGGGGAATCTCTGTAACCAGAAGATGTTGCTGAACAAAAATTGGGTCACCTACTCCATAGACAAAACTGCCCAAAAAATTATTTCTATTTTTATTATATAATCACTAATATTTATTGTTATATATGTTTCTGTGATTTCTAAAGAAGGCTTTACTTGTCCTGCCAAGAAAATGTATAATTGGTATGGGTTTCTTAAATCCTGGTTTAAGAAACATATAGTAAAAATATTAAAAGAAAAACCTCTGGTGTTTGTCAACGTTTAGTTAAATGTTAAATCCAGCAGATTAGGTGGAACAGCCCCTTTAAAATATAGAAAAACTAACACTAAACAGACTGTGGGTTATACTGTAAATGTCAACGTAAGATCTCTCCAAGTGGAGACTCCATTTAAAGTTTTAGCTTCAGCCCCTTTCAGAAAATGCTGTAGCCGCGAGACGCCTGTCCCGAGACATGACATCATATTTGCATACAGATCACAATCAGACAATGACATTTATTTATTTTTACAAACTATATAAAAGATGAAGTAAGTGCTCAGTTGTGGAATTCAATCCCTGTTTGAACAAAATCTACATTGAACAATCCATTTTGGTTAACATGTTATTTTGGTGACCCAGTCACTCAAAAAAAAAAAGAAAGGAATAATTCCTTCTAAAAGTAAACAAAAGTTAAAAAGAAAAGATAATGACAAGTGTTGAAGTGGCAGTGTTAGGCAGCTCACAAGCGAGCTCAGTTTAATGTAAAGTCATCATCGTTAAGAATTACTAAGTGGCGATGGGTTGTAGGGACTTCCCTCCAGTATAAACTTTCGTGATCACCTCTTGGTAAATCTTTGCTAGGTCTGGCCTTAAAGATCAGATAAATGGACCAAGCTGTAAGGCGCAGCTATGACAGGGCCCATTTTTACGTCTTCTCCTCGGGTTCCTGGGCTCATGAAGAGCTGTACTTGTTTGTCAGACGGGAACTGCTTCTGTCCAGGACTAAATCATGCCCGTTGGCTTTCCATTTACCACCAGAGCCTCTCTCGTCCATTGGAGTAATGGTAATACTTGGCCTGTGACACCAGCAGCAGAGGCAGGACTGTGAAATAAACCCATACGGTTACTCAAGCAAGAAGCTCCTAAATGGTTTAATATTTAGCTATAGCCAGTAAATTGTGTATATAATACGCCTCGTTCTTACCCGAAAACAGTTCTTGAATTTCCTGCTGACAAAGTAGAGAGCCACGGGATTAATGCAGGAGTTCAATGAGGCCATATTTATCCCAATGTAGTTCATGACTAAAAAGAAGCTAAAAAAAAATAAAGAAAATAATTATAAGGCTGTAAACATTTTGATTGCTAACTTGTTAAAGAAGACATGTAGTTTTGGCTATTGACATTGTACGGTTTATAGGTAATTCCCATACCTGAGAATTCTCTGGATTTTCCGTGAATGTTCCCGGCATTGAAGATTATTACCAGGGCCCTGGAGCAACTTTTGATATCCGGCGGTGGAAGGGCAATAGCAATTGGCTTTACCCTCTATTTGCACCCTTTTGTCACACTTGGGTGATTCTTTTGCCCATGTACAACCCACCCTGCCTCATCGCCCTAGCACAACATCGTAGTAGTCTGTCAATTCTGGTTTTGTCAGACCCTTTGGAACCAATGTACTGTAAGAAGCGATGCGGAAAATGTAATAATACCTGGACGTACCTTCCAACTTTCCGTGGTAGGCTACCTGGCTGCCAGAGCTCTTTCTATTTTGTGGGTGGCTTAACAAGGGGGGCAAGTTTAGCTGAGCATAGGGAGCCGGCCAGCCTCGTGTATGGGTAGGGGTAGCCCCAAAGAGCCTCTTAAGGCAAAACCAAACACTGGTCACCTATCTGGAGATAAAAAACTGACCAGGAGTCTCGTAGAAGGACTGCCTCGCCAGAAGACCCTGGGTCTGGGAGTTTGTGTGTATGAAGCAGAAATGGAGGACCTTCAAAGGATGTTCCCAGCTACTCTTAGGACAAAATCTTTGCATACATGTTATGGCATCATTCTGTTTTTATGGATTATTGTCGCTCATACCTTAGTAGTTCACATCTGTTGGGATCAGTGCCGTCATACACAGTCTTCTTCAGTATGCTGCTCACATGTAGAGGAAGCCAACAGAGGGCGAAGATCACCACTAAGCAGAAGACCGTCTTCGCAACTTCTCTTCTCTGAAAAGCGTGAAGAAGCAGGCCGCGTAAGTTATAAAAGATCAAGGGGTCTATTCAATGTAATCGGTGCTTTTGGCAAATGAATTACTGGTTATTGTCAGGGTGATCTCGCACCTGCTTCATATGATCATTCAGCGCTATCCGCATCCCGTTTTTCATGTTCAGCATCTCGCATGACATCATGGTGTAGAATACTCCGGTGCAGGCTAAAGGCAGACAGAAATAGAAGCCAAAAAGCCACCATACCTTCACTTCTTGATATAACTGAAACAAAGAAGAGGCCAATAATGCAAAGTTAATACCTGTGCGTAGTCATACTTTGTTTATAGTAGTAACAAGCAAGATGGAAACATAGAATTTAATGACAGTTAAGAACCACTCAGCCGATCTGATCTGCCCACTGTTTCTACTACCGTGTTTCCCCGATAGTAAGACACCCCCGATAGTAAGACGTATCGGGGGTTTCAGAGGGGTCGGCTAATATAAGCCGTACCCCGAAAGTAAGACATATGTCTTACTTTCGGGGAAACACGGGGGATTTGCCGGGTCCGCCACTCTAAGGGGCCGGGAAGTCCCCACCAAGGCCGGCCTTACGTGTCTGCGGCCGCACAGGATTTAAATTAAAACATCGGGGTTTTTTTTTAACTTTATTTAACATCCTCCATGTTAAATAAAGTTTTTTTAACTTTATTTAACATGGAGGATGTTAAATAAAGTTGAAAAAACCCCCCGATGTTTTTATTTAAACCCTGTGCGGCCGCAGACCCCTAAGGCCGGCCCTGGTGGGGGCTTCCCGGCCTCTTAGAGCAGGGCGCCACACTCCAGGGGGCGCGACGGGGGGCGGTCCGCACCGGGTGCCGCTCATCAGGGGCTGCCAACTTGCGGCACCCGGCACTCCTCCAGAGACGGACAGTAATGTCCGCCGCTGGAGGAGCAGGCTCGCAAGGGAGCGGTATCGGAGGTCTTTAACAGACCTCCGGCTCCCTTGAGTGATTTTAAGCCGGGTTCAACCCGGCTTAAAATCACTCAAGGGAGCCGGAGGTCTGTTAATGACCTCCGATACCGCTCCCTTGTGATCTGCGCGGCAACAGCTGTTGTGCGCCGGGGTTTCTTGTCAGATCCCGGCGCACAACACTGAAGCCGCGCCCACCGCTGTCCGTGCCCTCTGAACCAGGAAGAAGACAGAACTGAAGAAGAGGAGCGAAGAGGAGGAAAAGAAGCTGAAAGAAGAAAGGAAAGGTAGGAAAGCATTAAGTGAGAGTGGATTGGTGTATGTGTGTGGATTGGTGTATGTGTGTGTGGATTGGTGTATATGTGTGTGGATTGGTGTATATGTGTGTGGATTGGTATATGTGTGTGGATTAGTGTATATGTGTGTGGATTTGTGTATATGTGTGTGGATTTGTGTATATGTGTGTGGATTTGTGTATATGTGTGTGGATTGGTATACGTGTGGATTGGTAGGTGTGTTGATTGGTAAGTGTGTGAGAGTGATGGGTGTTATGCTGTACCATTTCCAATGTCTTTTTCATGATCTAATTATGCTCTAAAAGTACATCATAACTCCCATCACTCTCAATTTTTTCCCAATATAAGACATACCCCGAAAGTAAGACATAGTGGGGCTTTTAGGGATAAAAAGAAAGTAAGACACTGTCTTACTTTCGGGGAAACACGGTATTACCTATCTAATATATGCTTGAGTTCCCTCACTGTATTAATCTCTACCCCTTCTGCTGGGAGGCTGTTCCACATATGTTACACCCTTTTAATAAAGAAAAACTTCCTTACATTATATCTAAGCATTGGGGTTACATTGGTCTGGCTCCAGAATTCCAGAGTTCTTCGGATTAAAACCAATAACACAATGGCTTTATTTGAAACAAGCTATAGCATACTTACATACCGTCAAAAAGTAAGATGACTGCTTTAATGGCATCATGCAGACCCACATAATTTGTTCCCGGTCTTCCAGTTTAATCAAATCAAACGCAATCGCTTCTGGAACAGCCAGGGTGATAGCCACAGCCCAAATCAGGGTCAATTCTATTGTCTTCCATACAGGGATTCCAATGCCCTGAATCCGATTCCAGGAAGCCACCGCTCTGTACCTGGAGCAAGGTCACAATCACGCATGTTACAATACAGAACTAGAGTGGATTAACATTAATGTGTGGATAATATAACGAAGGGTATATCTGAGGTCCAGCCTGGCAGAATTAGTATGCGATTTCAATCCACACATCGGTGGACGTTATTTGGATTTTTGTCCCATTATGAATGAACCCTTCCAGAAGGACCAAGTTGGTCTCTCGAGCTGCATAGATAACACACCAAGGTTATCGCATCATCAACATTTAATGTATGGGCTTCCTGAAACTAGTCCCAGTCTACTAACTATCCCTTTAAACCTAACCTTCCACATATAAGGACCAGTCTCCCTCTCTATTCCCGGCTTCATGGTTTATCTGCAGATGGAACAAATGGATAAGAATCATTTACCTGTCTATACTCAGAGCGCATAGACTCAAAACTGTAACTCCAACAGATGCTTTCTGGATAAATGGAACCAGCTTGCACACATGCGCGCCAAACGGCCAGTTTTCAGCCAGCAGCTGCAAAAGACAAAAATAAAAGTAATATAGACACAGTATGGAAGGTGCATAAAAATATGTTTTTAATTGCAAAATGCATTGTGGTCAACAACATCAACATACATAGATTCCGAAAAGTTGTTATTAAATGATTTGGGGGGTATTTTGATTACCGCTCCTCAGTTCTCAGATATGGATCAAGGAGCAATTAAACGGATCGGGCCCCATATTTGTTACATATTTGGGTTTTTTGGCTATTATTGATGTATTTGATGCAGAGATTGATTATAAATAGGGAGGGACTCCGGATTTTCTCTCTGTTACAGTTGAGTTTTACTAGTTAGGGCTGCAGTAACTAGGAGCACCAAAGCACATGGAGTCCCAGCAATGCCAACATAGACCTCAGTCCCTCAAGCAAACATTTATTTGGCCTACAGGTGAAACCAGTGGTGGTAGATTTAGCATGATACATATGGCATAGACATTTGAAGGAAAGAGGAGAAATATGTCTATTTGGGCATCTTCATTCCTGGCCTATTTGGGTGAGCTTTTTGTAGTGCGTGATATCACAGAAACTCACATCAACACTCAATGTCACTTATACGTCCATGTGAATGATAGAATATAGGGCAGTTAATGGCTACATCCTAAACCTACACTACGGTTAAGCACGCCGTACCAAGTTCCACCAGTTCTTCATACTGTTCAGCCCATGTCCTGCTCTATGAAGGGTCTGCCCTCCCGTTAACTTGCTCTTAATTTGGAACATAATGTTACTGATGGCCGCTCCGCAAACAGTGTCTGGATTTTAGATGCTTAGAACCACATAGCAAATTGAAAAACACGTTTTAAGTATGGCTGTCGTGAATCTACTTGTACAAACCTTGTAGACATTGATGGGAATGGCGATTATGATGTAGAATAAGTCACCCAAAGCCAGGCTAGCGATGAGAACATTGGGACCGTTTCTCATGCATTTGTTCTTGTATATGATTTTAAGAAGTGTAGTATTCCCTACAATTCCTACGAGAAATATGACACATGACAAAATGGTTGTGACGTATTTGAAGGCATGTCTGATTTTAGACCGGGAGGTACAGGGCGGAGGTCGGGGCCGAAAGGGCCTGTTTCCAACATTGTCATCTGATAGGTTGGCAGGTCCGGCAGGTCCAGCATCGATCTCAATGGTGTCCATTTGCACAATACGATGGACCTGCTCCTGGTTGATTGCCAGCGGGGCATCTGAACTCTGTGTTTGGGCTTCTTGACAATAAACTCCAAGAAGCAGACATGCTATCCAAACAACTGGAAGCGTACAAGGGTGCATCTTATGCAGATAGCTGGGCATATAAAGCAGAATGGATCTTCAGTCTTCAGTCCTCGGCTGAGGTATATTATGCTACCCTGTTAGGAAGAAAAGAGTGACATTAGAATCATCATCAACCTTCCTCTATGGATTATATAGGTGTATAACTTAAGCCATGTCGTGTCCATCGACAAGCTGCTTATTTTTTTTTATCCACTTTCAATTGTGTATCTGTTTTCTGGGGTACAATAATAATAACTAATCCACTAATTAAAAAAACATTTTCCAAATTCCACTTTTTTCCTTTATTTTATTTGAACAGCAACGTATAGCTGATTATACCATTGACTCTTGTGATACCTTGTCAACATTAGCAAATTATATATGTCCTAGTCAACAACCAACCATTTATTTTCAGAAATGTAAATAAAATATCTCGCGTTTTCCACCCTTTTCTCGCAATAGTGAAAAAAATCAAATCATCCATTGTTCGAGGACTATTTATGCTGTTATTTTTCAAGGTCATGAGTGAGATTTTTTCCCCTGGGGCACTTTGCAAAAACTTTGATGGCCTCCAGTAGGCAACAAGGCAGACAATGTGAAGGACTGTCTGCTCAATACCAGGACATAAGGGTGCATTGAGATGCCAACCAACTCAACATGCCCCCAGGTAACTTAGGAACTTTAACAAGGACAGAATGGTTTTGAATCGTTTAACAACACAATCAATAACCAGCCAAGATGTGCCAGAGTTTCATAACTCAAATTCTAGCATGTATCCGTTTTGTATATATAATCTAGTGATTTTTTTTTAGTGTGAGCGTGTGTGTGGTGGGCTGCTAAGTGGCGAGAGTCTGTGAGTGAAAAAACACAACAATTATATAATAGAAAAGATCAATTCAGCTCTTCTTGTGGGAGAATATTGCTAGGGATCGCAATCCATAATTCTCATTTTTTTTTCCCACCAAACTAGTGGCTAAAACCCAGAAATCACAGTTTTTTTTGTTGGCATATATTCCAACTAGACTATACCTATCTCTCTATATTAGATTTTATATATATATACCGGTATATATATATATATATATATATATATATTATATAGTAATAATCTGGTGGATCAAGTCAATAACAACCCTGGTGCAGTTGGGAAAAATTGCATTGGTAGACCGCAACAAGACCACCTTCATTTTTGATATTTCCATTTTATTATATTTTATTATATTAACCAACGCGGTCTTTTAGTACTTGATCCCCATAGTTTTTTTTGACCACAAACAGATCACAACAAAACACAGAGTCAACTCAGAACTAAATGACATTAAGTAGTCTACTTGAGGGACTGTGCCTTACTGAAGAGTGCAATTTTATTATGATGATGGCTGTATATCATTCCGACTGACACCGTGAGAGCACAGAACCTATTAAAGTAAAGATTTAATCAAGCACAACTATTGGCCACCAAGCCCTCAGGCTTTTGATTATCCGACCCGGTCAGAACGTAACAACGCCACAGTATTTACAAAACAGACAAAAGCTTCTTTAGTTGAACGTATTCAGTCCAAAGATATTCCCATCAGTGTTCTATGTTATACAGAGTCTTTAAAAGAAAATGTCCAACGTATTGAAACAGCGCAGAAAGCCGTAGTTAGCAGAAACATCACGTGTTTACTGGTTCTTTTTATAATGTAGCTATATATATATATATATATATACCAACGCTCTAACAGACTCTCCGCTATGTGCGGACATGAATAGGATGGCTAAAAAAACCCAAGCATGTCTATTTTAGTTAATTTGCACAAAGACAGACTTCCTATTTCGAAACATTTACAACTTGAAAAATGACACATTCTACTTTTTAGGCTCTTCATAGCATGATAAAACCCGTTATGGCCAGAGGCTCTCCATGTTGAGACTGCTCTGTCATTAAAGAGCTAATGTGATTTTTCCATGAATAATCTTCTTTTTTATTCTCAGTACAAAGCATCACTTGTATGGCTTACTTTATTGTCCCTTCCACTGAATATGTTTTATGTTATAGACCGGATACCCCCAATTTAATTATTTAGAGATATAAAGTTTCCAATTAACACATAAAGCATATCTCCTCGTTATTAGCCATGCTACTAAATCTATATTATGTAATTATGAATGTTTTATTTAAATTTTTTTGGTTGATAAAAATAAAGAATTATTTCAAATATAATATTGCCTTAATTATATTTTAAATCTGATATATTATTATTTTATATATTATTTATACATCATCATAGTTATACTGATATCATCTTTTCATATTACAATAAACAATATTTTTATAATTTTTTTTTTATAATTTTTCTACATTTTAAAAAAAATATATAAAAAATTTCCTCTAAGGTTCTTGTGGATTAGTCTAACCCTAGCCCCACGGGATATGTTTCCAACACATTCTAGGCAAAGGAGCAGGAAGTACATCTGATGATGTAATAAAAGAAAATGGATCCAAACTAAAAGGAGTGCCATCAAAAAAAAAACTTTAAATAAAGAATAAAGTGAACTTTAGGGGTTTGCTTCACGTTGAACCTCTGGGTCTATAAATTAACTTTACAAAGTTTACTGTAATAATACAATTTTCTCATCTATGTTCTTATATTAGTCATCGTAACACAAAATTGTCACCGACATAGCTCATTAATTAAGGCAGGAATATCAAACAGAATTCCCCAAAGCAAATGACATCCAGAACAATTAACCTTAAACAAGATTCTAATGATGTATGTTATGGCGGATGTTTCTGCAGAAAAATGACACAGCTGGAACAGGGGCATTCAACTCCAGATCACAATGTTCCAGAACAGAATGGAACCAGTGTTTAGTCTTGAGAATGCAAAACCCTTATAAAAAAAAAAATCCAAAAATGTTAACTTTTTTATTTGCTTAATAAAAAAATGTTTTCACTTTGAAACCTAAAGTCTTTTTTGTCATGGCTGTTGACCTGACCATTTTCTGCCATTTTATTATATATTAATAACAATGAATATGAATTAATATCATTATACCACCATAATAGGTATGGAATTTCAACTCTGTATTTCCAGTGTAATTAGAAAGTAACCGTGTAGTTACTAAGGGAAAAAACAAAATCTTTTTAGTCTTTATGAAATAAGGAGGCACTTCAATGAACCAAAAGCACTTTTGCTTGTGTTCCAAAATTGTAGCGAGCAGTAACCTCATCTTACTGACCAAAGAATCGGGTTCTACAGCGTTTTCTCAATGCAAATTCTTATCTACAGCAGTGAACAGCTAAACAAGCTTGTTGTGATCTGAGACGGGCTGTATTTATCGTGAAATAATTGTTTAGAATTGGTTAGACAATTCTTCTCGGAACTGTTAGTCAAGACCTTGTATTTATATTTAAAATCACTTCTTTCCCCAAATTTCAGGTATTGCAGGTGGAGATTTGTGATCCAAATTGAAAATAAGATGACTGATAATATTAGGTAGATGTATGAGTGACACATACATTGACACGTTGGTTGAACTTTGAGACACATATTCAAACCCGCAAGCACTAAAACTCCTCAGCACTGCCTTCAGTCAATCACGGCCCAAGCGGTCCGCATGAGTTCACGAAAAGCGATGCTAAAAACCTGTGATGTTCTGAAGTACGTTAGTGACTTGTCCTGGAGATCAGTGCTGCAGTACAAGTGAGTGCAATCTACCTAAAGTTCTAGCTGGGTCTCTAACCACAAAGACCAAACACATTAAGATTTATTTTACTGCCATAAATAAAACTATGTGCAGGGCCATCTTTAACACTGGGCAGAAGAGACAGCGGCCTTGGGCCCAGCATTACCTTAGAGGGCCCACAGCCGCTGTCCTTTGGGACGTGTGAACAGGTACAAGAGGTTTACTAAGGCTTAATGCTTCATGCTATTAAAGTCCATGCAGCCGTTGACAAAAGGCTCTTCAAAGTTGCTCCTTCTTGGTCCACATGCCACCTGATATTGTGGAGAGCCAGGATATTATCATCATATCCTAGAACCCAGAATCATGCGGTACGCAGAACGTGAGGAATCTCTGGTGGAGAAGTCAGATACGAGTGACTTGAGGGGGCTAAGGATTATAGGGCCCACGAGAAGAGCATCAGAGGAGGCTTGCTTAGGGTCACATTATTATTAAAAGATGCCCATTACTAAATATGCAAGGGTTTGGAAGACCAGCAGAAAGTAACACCAATATAACAGTATCTAAAGCAATGACGTTACCCCCTAGGGTGTCCAGTGATAAAGATTTAAAGGGCCATGCGAAATGATAATATTATACGCTAGGAAACTTTTATTGCATCACTGCAATGTGTGACTATTTTCACACAGAAATTCAGATCATTCCTAAAAATACAGCAGCTAATAATGAATTTGCCTCAATAGGGTTAAGTAGCAGACAAAAATCCCAATAATCTACACTTAATTTTATTCTTAAACATTCACACCACTTATTAGGCCTTCCATACTCACGTCTGCTGATCCCTGTATTCAGGAGACAACACAACAAAAATGTAGGAACATATATAAATATATAAACCACTATTACTACGATGAAAAGAAAACCTTCCAAAGCTGTATTTGTCACATTAGCATGAAATGTATTTTGATAATTTTCCTTTGTGATTAGTTATGTCCATTCCAATGATCAAATAGTATAAAACTATTCCTTTCGAGCAAATAAATAGTATAAAATGAATACAATACAAAAAACAACATATCACATTTTTTTGTATGATTGCGGTGATGCCATTTACCAATAAATCAAATTAATTATGTTTCAGTTGTTTAAGTATCTGAAAAACTTTGCACCATAAGTACACTTTAGGGAAACTTATAAATTTTAATTGAATTATTAGGATTACCTGGTACTTGAAACAGTTTCTTTTTTCAGTAAGCTTGTTACGCTCTTCTTCCCGGAGCGGTGAGAATAGACCAAGTTAAAATAGACCATAGGTTTACTTTCGCATCTTTCCCTTGTGGTGATGGTGAATAGCCGGGACTGAATTAAATGAAGCTATTACTACAGCCAAGGACTATATACAGAGCTCCAGGCTGCCCAGTGGTTGTTTTTGGCAGCAGCCAATGGTGTCTAACAAGGAGGCAGGACAATCCAGACACGTATGATCAGCACAGGGTGTATTGGGGGGAAAAAAAAGAGGTCTTCACAATTCTACAAAAACAGTTTATCTGCCAGAGATTTAATAAGGAGGCAATCCTAAAAGAGGTGCTTCTTTTTGGTGCTAAATCGGAGGAATCCATAACAAGATAAACAAACAAACAACAAAAAGTTATCAAAAGATAAAAAGTTCTCCAAGTATTCTGTAGACTGATGTTTACTGAACAGGCACTTGAATGAGACTAGTCGTTTTCCTCGCAGGCTAGTAGCTTCTTTTAAGTTTGTTATATGTTTACATTGAAGCTGAGTTTTTAGCGCTACTTTTTGATTTATATGGTGCTGTGCAATGGCCAAGGTTGATATAACAAGCAGCGCATTACTTAAACATTTTGGAGTTACAGAAACAAAAGGGAAGGGGTGCTCTGCTCAAATGAGCTTACAATCTACAAGGAAGGTAAGGGTATATTACTAGGAATGGACTGGCAATCTGGCACACCGGGCACCCAGTGGGCCGCTGTCCATCAGCGCCCCCTATTCATTATGTTGCAATGTATAGCCATTGGCTGCACTTATGTCATCAGGTGGCCATTGTCCTTAAAGAGCTAGGCTGACAGGTGTGAGGGAGACCAGGTAAGAATGGGTGGTTTACTCAAAATACAAAAAAGTGAAGCGCAATATTCAAATTAAATAAAAGTATTACACCTTCTGGTGAGGTGGTGCCGCAAAGACACCGGAACAAACTCCCCAAAATGTTCCAAATTATATACAATCAAAACCACACAAGTGTCTGCGCACACAAATAATAAGTGACTGAGTGGTTTGTTTGCTGATAGTTACTGTTCACTAAACTACTAACACGATTTGGTTGGTGAAACGAGCTGAAGTAAAGACAGGTATGCTAGTGTATGGTTCAAAATATAAAGTGATTGTTGTGGTTTTGATGTCTTGCAAAGCATTGTGAATCCCTGACCCACAGAAAATGTTAAAGTGTAACTGCATAATGTCAATCTCTACTCAGCACTGAAGCTGTGCACACTCCCAGGAGGGAGCACTAAACCAGAGGTGTGTTTGAACAGACCTTGCACTCCTACCACGGGAATCAGAAAACAGAAAAGGAGAGGGAGAAAGGTACGAGATGGAGAGAAAACATGATAGTGAGAAAGATGTTTAAACACATGTTTAAACCAGGTGCACTATTTAGTGCCTGCCATTAACCATGCCCAAGCCTATGCTTGGTTCAAGTGCATGTACATGCACTGGTTAAAATATGTGTAGGGTGTCAATGTACAGTGTTAGAGTGGGTGTGTATGGGGGTGTCCATGTATAGTGTTAGATTGTGTTAGGTACACAGTATACAGTGTTAGACTGGGTGGAGTGTCCAAGTACAGTGTTAGAGTGTGTGTGTGTGTTAGTGTACTTTGAGTGTAAATGTATGGTGTTAGAAAGTGTTTTAGTGTAAAGTGTTGGACTGAGTTTGTGTTTGTATATAGTGTTAGAGTGTATGAGCCAGGAAGATGGTACACAGAGTGTCATGCAGGGAGCAGATCACTGAGCAGTGAAGAAGCTGCACACAGTAGGCGCAGAGCAATTGCTTCCCTTCCTGGTGCGTTATTTGCAGTAGAAATCAGTCTGGGGTATATTTGTGATTTTGTTCTGAGGAGGAAAACTGTATTTAACATTAAAACACATGGAGGGATATATTTAGGGTCCTTTTTTTTTTGCCCAGCTGAGAAAACTTAAAGGTAAATATTCAATGGGAGGTCTACAGCGCATGTGCAGGAAGCATACTTAAGTATGCTCCCTCCTTTCAATAGAGGTCACCAGGGTAAGGAACAAAATAACACAGAAAGCCATATTCTAACTCCAGTATTTTAAGAATGCACATACAGATTAGCATGCAGTGATGGATTCCAAAATGAATTAAAAAAATAAAGAAAAATGATAAGTATGCTGTCCCTTTAAGTATCCCGAAGTCCCCTTACAAGTTTGGTTTTAACCAGTTTAGTCTTTTTAAAAATTAATTTGGAGAAGATAACTGAGTGATTTGATTGTCGGATTTCTCATGGTATCTAAACCATGTCTTTCACATGAAGTGGACAGCTGTTACCGTGCACCCACTTACACACATTGTGTGGCATGCGCTAATTGATGTCCTGAGTGGATCTACAATTGAAAGGGCTCAGTAAATAGTCTCTATTCATTTACTTTTTGCATAACATTAATAAATGAGCGCGATTGAATGTGTGGTTTGGGATTGGGGTATGTATTAATGAGTGTGGCAACGTGTCGGATTATTAAAAGGGGGAAAACACACACGGACATAAATTGTGTTATTAGCGACCCTATCCGTTGTCAAACTGCTTGTGTTAGTTATTTCTATGTATAGCTGCAACCTACTAAAGTTATATGAATGTTCAAGGGTTAAGTAGTTCTAGAACCTCCTTTATAGAAAATGGCAGTGGTTTCCATGGCCTGCGATTTAGGTTTAGAACGAGTTTTATTATCAAAATCACAAATAGACCACAGTCCACTGCTATCTGTATCGCTAACCTTAACAGGGTTTTGGAACCCACCTTAACGGGCTGAGGACGAGTTATTTAAATAATGATCTTCTTAATTGCCAACTGGCAACTGGTAAGCAGGACGAATCGATAATGGGCAGTCAGGTCCTACTCTCGATAATACTCAGTAAAGTGGAAGTGAAGAATTGATTGTGGCGGAGATACAACTGCAAGACCTTTTATAATAATATAGGGTGAGATTATTTGTCTACTCAGTCCATTCGCGACGGAGTGGATGCAAGCAAATGTTCATCCCAATGTAATAATAGAGGAAGTGATCAAGACTCAACACCAAACCTACAAGCAAATACATTAAAACAAATGACTATATAACAACAACACATAAAGCACCTCCTGCAGACTCATTAGGTATTAAGACAATAGCATACTTGGGAACTCTTAGGGTTTGGCCCTGAGTCTCAGAGTTTTTTGCCACGATCTCAGGGTCTCAGGGTGAAGGGACAGATTTTTAGGATCACACAGTGTGGAGCCAACTCCTTCCTATTCTACACTACTGTGGTAATATATTACTGCTTGAACACAGGTGACAATTAAGTGTATCTTTAAATAATGACAAGCTGAGGTTTCCACGAAGACTCGAATTAGAGCCATTTGGGTCGCACGTTTGGCGTCTTAGGATCGGCTTCCAGAAGTTCCCAGGTATGGACAATGGTCAAGTTGCAATATTGAGTTCAAGCTCAGCAGATAAGATTAAAGGGATACTTTAAGTAAAATATATTTTTACATTCAATTTTCAGGGAAATCACATATGAGTAATTTAACAACAAAGATTAAAAATACATTTTTATCGCAGAAGATTATTCCTGCCGCTGCTAGATGTGGCCAGGAGATACAATTAAAATTTCTTTAATTTGCAACAAGCGGTATACATGGCTCTGATACCCCTACATTTTAATACTATAAGATGAAAAATAAAAATAAATAATTTTAATTTACAAGTTAATATAAAGAATAATTATTTACGAGTCTAGGTCACATTGAGGGCACTTTTCACAGTTGGGTGTTCTGTTGTTGATCCCATGGTCATTATTAGTTGCGATCTTGTCAACCCCAAGTGCTGCTATTGATATGTGCAGCCTGCATACAATGCATCACTTAGGTTGTTCCATAAAACTCTAGTGGCCCAGCCTCAAGCTATCGCAGCAGACAGAATTGTCTTCTATTCCTTGACAATATGTGTTTTCAAGAAACTTTTTCTATAGCTCTGGATCAATAGATGAACCGGGGACAGTGGCTCCATTCACTCCGGACTGTAACTCTTTATGAGACATTGTCTGGTCCCCGTCAGCCTTTTTTAAGGTGACCTAATTACCAAGCAAATAAGTGAAATTAATGTTTTGTCGATGAGTCTCCTTCCCAGACATAGCTAGTTAGCCCCTATACTCGTTTCTATATTTTTGTTTAATGTCTAGCTCTGATTAGAAACATTTTGAGATTTTATAATAATAGTACAACGAACACTAGATGGTTAGAATGTTAAAATCTCGGTGGGTGTTCTACGCTTTTCATCAGTAGAACAACAATACGTTTCACTTGGACTTGTGCTTGTTTCCTATGCTATACCGGAGTGAGATTTACACATTTATGTTTGGAAACAGATTCAAATTGGTGAGAGGCAATAACTAAAATGCAGAAATCCAAACAAATTTCTGCTGGTCTCCAGGGAGAGCTTAATAAAGCGACATCTGAACCCCTGAAAGCTTGTATGACAATCCATATCTATAATAAAAATACCAAGAGCTGGCAATCGGTGTGTCTTATATTTAAAACTCTTCACAACAATGATTGTAACAAGAAAATACCTTTGCCATGTAAAGATTATGTTCATTGCCAATAATCTGGGAAGGTGTGTTATACCCAGTGGGCCAGCGGCATCAAACTTACCAATATACCATTCCAGGGGCAGATTGTCACCTGCAGTGTGTGGTCGTCAGCGGTTGCACTTCCTCATTTGGCGTATTTTGGCCTTAAAATGCCAGTTACTTAGTCACCCCAATCCAGCTGTGGTGTGTTGGGGGTCTGGCCACTTCCTACTCCCTACTGGGACACTTTGTATCACTTACATTAAAAAGGCCAAGGATAGATGTGGACAACGCTACATTGAGACTCCAGTGTTACCATTGCTAAAACTATGCTGGTAGCCTTTGTGATTTTTAGTATTCCTCTTTATAATGATTTATGACCTCAGTACCACTTTCCATGGATTCATCTGAGGACATTTCTGTGATGTCATTTATGTTATTAAAATTATACTTAAGTAGAAGGTTTACTTAATGTTTTACGAGTATGTATGCTGCACGTTCTGTTGTGTTTTGGGATAGAAATCACTGCTTGTTTTGATTGCGTTGAAGGTTGATTCATAACCAATTCATGTATAATGTAGCCCACGGAACAGCACAGCTAAGTGAAAGGGGCCAAATTTTGTTCCAAACAGTTTGTGTCCGTGTGTGTTTTTGGTTGGGGGTTATGGTGTTGGGAATCTGTTTTGCTCATCTTTGATATCCTCTTCATCTTTGTGTTATCCATCTCCTTGTCTATAATGCTTTATTTATTGTACACACTTGGCATACTCTATACTAATTCTACTTAGGGTAACCAGGAACACAAATCCCATCTTAATTGTGCTCTTTGTATAAGATCTCGAAGTTCTAATTTTGGGCCACATGAATTCTAAAGCCCCTCTTTGAACCTGTTTTCAAGCTCCATAGATATAAATGATTTCCACAAGCCTTGTCATAGAGGCCAGTAACGCACTATTCTGACCACTGAAATCTTCCCTTATGTTGCACATTAAGCAATCTTTTTCAGATGAGACTAATCTTTCCTTCTAACCATTCTTAATCTGATGCCCCACTGTGCCAATCACCCCCATATGCTCCAGAATCAAATTCAAGCTTCTAACCCTGACCTACAGAGCCCCCACATCTCTACCCTCGTTCCAAATACAGCCCACGCCACCCTCTTCATTCCTCTCTTCCATTTCCCCCACTTTTCTAATAACTTTTCCGCTTTGTGGCACCTTGCTGTAACGTTTTCCACACTTTTTTTGTAACTATTTCAGTGTAATTTATATGTTTTAACTTCTTTTTCCCCTTTGGGCTTCCATAGCTATAAACGCATGTGATGAGCTTAGAGCTTCGATCCCGTGGGGGTATACACATTTTTGGTCCGTTCGTCTGCTAGGCCCCGACAAAGACTTGTTTATTGGGAGGAAAAGTTTGCCAATTTGGGCATGTAATTGATTTGTAGTAAACATTTCTAGCTATTTTAGTTTTCGTAAAATTTTTACTTTTTACTTATTCTTATGTAAGGAATTGCAGTCTGCTTTTGTTTTTATTTGTTTATTAATTAATTTTAAATTGGGTAGAGAGGGTGGTTGAATGTTCTAGGATCAAATGCTCTAAGATCAAACGATTCTTGAAGATGTTAGCACAAGTCATTGCCACAGCTGAAGCTCATTGGAACGTGTAGCTTGAATATTTTATATTTGCTTATGGTCCGTTCCTGATCGCTGGCTTGTTTTGAATTTGCATCAACCAATACAGTTAAGCAAACAAAAATAACATAATGAATATATTTACGGGTCAGCTATTGGGATGGAAGTAAATATGCAAGATTGGATAAAAAGCCATTCCGAAAGAGAGTTGTGTGAAAAGAAAAAAATCTATGATACCTTTGATTTAATAATTCATATTTTAATTATAATTTTTTTATGATGTAGCATAGGGGTAGCATGGTGGCCCCTTATTTTAGCTATGGCCTATCCGGCACCGAAAGGATTAAACTGTCACTATTATACTGTGCGCATGTGCTTTCTTTAGCTTTCCGTTAAATTAACTTAGACATGCTTTGCGGAGTCTAGACAACTTTTTGATACTATGAAATGTTTATGTCAAAATGGACCAATTCAAGACACACAAATACTCTGCATATCCATTAAATTGCTTATTAGAAGCTGTTTTCTATTGATTGCAATAATGCTGTTTCTTAGCAGTCACTAGAATCCTCAAACGATATTTAGGGATGAGTCAGGGAAGTGAATCACAAACCATGTATTTCCACCAGTGGACTAATTAAGCTTCAGATGGCTCATCTTCTTTCCACAGTCAGTTTTTACTAGCCGAGGACATTGCTAATCGTTAGTGAGAAAATGTTAAAGTTCTTGTTAAGGTCTAGATAATGAACATGAATCCGAGCTTATATGTTCTGCCAAAAGTATTCAAAGATAACATGACACAGAGATTAATAGAAGAAACACAGGGCGTGTGTGCTATAAACACCAAGGGGGTTCCAAATTCATAACTAATTCACCAGTATCTTTGGGGTTAATAGGGGTCTCTGAAATAGTCCATTTTAATTGCATGCGGGACAAGAGGGGTATGTTTGGTAAATGACGTTATCTTTGAATACTTCCTGCCATGATTGTTTTATTTATTGCCAAGTAGTATGTGCTCATGTTTACACTGGGATGAGAGGACCTATCTTTTCAAAATATTGGAGTTTGAACTCCTCTGTCTCCTGCTCAGCGGGACTATTGACTCTGTGAGAATCCTTCCCACGTTCCTGAATACGATTGTTAAAACAATAACCATTTTGAAGTTCTTATAATTTGTGACATTTTGGGCTTCCCTTTTAGGATTTCCCAAACTAAACCTTCCTTATCCAACCTTTAACTTAGGTATTGATAAAATGATATCATAAAAGATAGATCTCTGCTGATTACTGACAAACACAGGTCAAAAATGTATTTTCATTATTATATGAAGATTTCCTACTTATTTGTATATGGAAGGGTAATGGATGCCTTTAGTTTTCTTCTAACAGGCATGGTTGTGTTATTTTATAATATTTTACATATTGTTTCTAATTTGGCAGCTAAATCCTTTTTTAACTTCTGGTTCCTGAATGATGAAAAGTTGGAAGCATTGCTCTGGACAATGCTCTGCTTCCAATAATACGGGAACAGTTTGGGGAAGTCCTTTTCTATTCCAGCATGACTGCACCCCTTCACACAAAGCAAGGTCCATAAAGACATGGTTGGATGAGTTGGGGGGGGCACCTGACCGGCCACACAGAGCCCTGACCTCAACCCCATCACACACCTTTGGGATGAACTGTAATGGAGATTGCGAGGCCTTCTCATCCAACATCAGTGTCTGACCTCACAAACGCTCTACTGGATGAATGGGTGAAAATTCTTACAGAAACTCTCCAAAATTGTGTGGAAAGCCCTCTGAGAAAAGTGGAAGCTGTTATAACTTTTTAGGAGGGACCAGCTACATATTAATGTCAATGTATTTAGAATGCAATATCATAAAAGTCCCTGTAGGTGTAATGGCCAGGTGTCCCAATACTTTTGTCGACATAGTGTACGTTATGTGGAGCCCCACAAAAGCTGTGAGTGCCACAACTGTAAAAGAGGGTATTAGTGGGATATAGGAATGGCAAACATTTTACAGATAAAGAAAAAAAGCTAAAGATGTATTCACCGTTCACAAAGAACCAACATTAACGCTTTACAATGACGAGTGACAATAGCACTTTTGAGCAACAAATATGATCGTTCTTTTAGTAAATATGATTGGGCATGTGTCAATAAGTTGGGCATGTGTCCTTTTCAAATGCATTCATTCTCTCAGTACTAAGGCAATGTCAGCCTTTGTCACTGGTGGAATGTATGGAGCGAGAGCAGGTCTCTCCTCCACACAGATGCGAGCTCATAGGCACAGCCCCAGGCAGTACAGGCTTCAGCCATCTCTGGTACGGACAATAGACATTATAGTCATGCGCTATGTGTGCTTCCCAAGCTAGTTTTGTATATTGGGTAGAAATCCTTTTATCTGATGTCCCACAAGTTAAAAATCAGTATATTGCTTAGAAGCTATATAGATTTACTTATAGTTCAACCCTGATTCCCAGTTTCAATGTTTAGTGTGCCTACACAAATGCTAAAAATGATAAATATTGCAGTATTTATTAGCAATAAAATATTTTTTTAATGTTTCCTGTTTTTTTTTCAATTATCTTTTTTGTTCTTTGGGTTTGGCCAGTTATTTTTTTGGTTAATATTTCAAGTGGTTTGGGTAAGCATGGTTGGGGTCACCTTTTACACTTTACCGTTTTTCATTTTTAAAATATTTTTATAGGTTTTCTTTTGAACCGACCTCGGGATAACATGGAGAGATCCTCCCACGAATCTCTCTTGTGACTAGAGGGCGCCTCTATGATGTCATTTTTTATTTACTCATTTTACGTTTCACGGAGAAACTAAGGCCCCCCCCTTTGCTTGATCTCACTGTAGATGATCACAGCACGTTAAACGATCAACATGGGGCTTCTTAGAAACCCCAACAGGGTCTGTACAAACTCTGGGGTCTCTTTTACAAAGCCTGATACATTTGTTCGGGCTGTCCAAGGTTTATCAAGCTGTTTGGGAGAGCAACCATCTACAAGTAATGTTTTTTCTTGTTATTAATCGAAACTATTTCATGATAAAGATCTATTTATTTATTTTGTGTGTGTTTATGTCAAGTTGAGTTCACAGTGTCCAACTTCTCCCCGCTGGTGTTGTCTAGCTGGCTGCAGTGTCATTGTTCCCTGCCGTGCCGCATCATTAAGTGACATATTTGTGTACGATGTAACCTAGCAATGTTTTCATTGCCTATGGGCATCTTGGTGACATAAACCAAAGAGATATCTGACTTCAGAGGAGGCAGCTCAGTTAAAGGGGAGAGGTTGCCCTATTCCCAGCATATATCTTAATGCCTGTCTGACACAAGACTGATACGCTGTGTTGTAATTTTGTTTCTTTTCTTCCTAGTTCTATCTAAATATAATATATTATTGTACATGCAGTAGTTTCTGCGCTTCCAATCAATTGTATCACATAAATAATTAACACAAATTCTTTTAGGCCTAAGTAAATATGCTTCTTTTCTGTCTGTTAATGAGAATCCATGTTATTTTTTTTCTTCTTGTGTTTGGACCGTTAACATTTTCAGTCCGACACGGTGTGAACCAAATTAATTAAATAACTGTCTTTCCCAGTTCCTTGGTACTAAACAGAGTTAACCTTTGCATGACTTTGTAAATATTGGAAAAGGTATATGGTCCTTTCTGGTTCATATATATATATATATATATATATATATATATATATATATATATATTTATTATTATTATTATTTTATTTTTTTATTTTTTTTATTAAACACGTTTTTGATAGCATCTTTGACAATGAAATGTAAACATAAAAAAGTGTCACATAAAGTATAATTACATTATAATACAAAATTTATGAATGGAAAAAAGTTCATTGGGAAATCTGTATCCAACCGATAATTCCATATTTTACCAGAATTGTGTGTATTGTTACTTTTACCCGCATTTTAGAATAGGGCTCTTAATTTCTACATTTTTAAGGGTTACCATACATAATGTAATGCTGTAATAAGCATTTGAATTGATAATTAAGCAGCTAAAGAGACTTTGGCTGAGTGATCAAAGAAAGGCTAACACCACATGTATGGTAGCAATGTATCAACAAACATATGTGTTGTTTTCTTCGAATACTCTATAACCATGTATGTTTTTCCTTTCTGAATAGTATAATACAGTATTGCATTTTTTGTGGACTAATGATATGATTTGGCTCAATATAATTACTGAAAACCAAACAAACAGAAGAGGCTATTTATTCCCAAAAAGTCAGTGATGCAGGCTGTGGTCAATGGGGTTTCTTTTATATATCTTCTTTTAATTTACTGTCATGTATAATATTTATTTTTGTGTAGACAATATCAGTCAGTGTTGTGAGAAGAATTTACTAAACCTTTTTAGTGAAGAAGGGAGGAGGAATAGAGAAAGAACCAAGTTAGGCCCTAAAAAGAGAAATGGCAGAAACCAAATTAAATAATTTTAATACTCAGCTGACTTTAGTACTATAGGCTCTGATTAGCGAGTCGTTGCTGTAGCACTATACATTATACATTTCTTTATGTGCTTACTTGCAATATAACTTTTGGGTCACAAGGATGACCACATGTCTCGGATTGCCCGGGATAGTCCTGCAATGGGACAATGTATCAGTGTATAAATAAATATATATATATATATATATATATATATATATATATATATATACATACACCTGTGTGTGATCTCATCTGCTTCATAGTGTGTCCCTGAATGGCAGAAAAATATACATATATATTTAATGTGGTAATCACACTCCTATCATGCACAAGCAGCCAATACAAGGATGTTGTGCGTTCAGAGATGGTATTCTGCATACCATGCCACGTTCAAAGTCACTTAAATCGCCTTTCTCCCCCATTCTGATGCTCGCTTTGAACTTCAGCAAGTTGCCTTGACCACGATGTCTACACATCTAAATGCCGCCATGTGATTGGCTGATTAGCTATTTGTGGTAACGAGCAATTAGGTGTACCTAATAAAGTGACAAATGAGTGTGTGTGTGTGTATATATATATATATATATATATATATATATATATATATATGTGTGTGTGTGTCTGTTTTAAAATTGTCCCTCTACCTATGTCCCTGCCCCCCAGGCCCCCCCTAATATGATTGCTGGAGACACCACTGGTAATAAACATCTCATGAGCTCAATTGACAGAAAGGCTCTGACAACTTCATTGATGCGGCTCCAGTTCATTGATAACAACAACATTGTCAATACTGGAAATGTGGAGAAGTTGCTTGAAGAAGCCCTCCTGGAAAAATATAAGAAGACCCGATGGCCCCCAAAGACCTATTCCCAATCAAAATGTGATTGTGGCTTGCGCAAGGATATCGACAGCAGTGCAAATATCTCTCCGGAACTGGCTCCAGTGAACATTGAAACTGAATCTCGATCTACACCATCCACAGAGAGCATTAAAGAGCCAGAGACAAAGATGCGCACTGTAAAAACCACTGCGCATGTGTGTCCGACACCTGCAACAGCAGACGACGGGGTCAAGAAACAGAGGTTTGCCCGCAGGATGAGAACCTTTTTCCGAAAGCTTCTAGGGTTCTTCCTGTGCTGCAGAATCATCCGAGAGTAGTCAACATCTGTGATCTATCCAGACACAAACCATCTTTCTGCTGGATACAAGTCACCCTCTGCTCTCGTTTGCAGAGCTTCCTCTTCTTTTGCTTGGAAAATCTAAATGTTCAAATAAAGTTTTCAGCAGCACCAGAACAATCGACAGGTGCACAAGCCGGGCTCCACCATGACCCTTAATAGCAAAGAAACAGACCAAGGCTCAGCACTTCAACTTCTGAGGTGTTTGAGGCGGGATTTCACATTCCTGAAAGTAAAACATTTAAAGTGACAGTAGCAATTTATAATATAAGGTATTTTTTTAAATCCATGATTTTAAGTGAAAGATGACAAATTCTCAGAACACAATCAGCAAAAATCAATATGTGCAAAAAAATATATATAAATAAAAAACACGGTTAAAAAAACAATAGTACTCCACACCAAACAGCACCAATAAAGTAATACATTACTAATAACAATAATTGATACTGTGGATGCAGCTGCCCCTGTAAAAAATAACTTATTATGAATATTCTTAAATTACAAATGTGGCAATATTTTTTAAACAAGGACCAAGTTTGGCCCTAAAAAGAGAAATGGCAGAAACCAAATTAAATAATTTTAATACTCAGCTGAATTTAGTACGAGAGGCTCTGATTAGCGAGTCTGTGCTGTGGCACTATACATTATACATTTCTTTATGTGCTTACTTGTACGTGGGGACTACAATATACCATAACTATTGGGTCACTAAGGTGACCACATGTCCCGGATTGCCCAGGCAGCCTCAATCCGGGACAATGTATCAGTGTATATATATATATATATATACATATATATATATATATATATATATATATATATACACACCTATGTGTGATCTTATCTGCTTCATAGTGTGTCCCTGAATGGCAGAACAAAATGTGGTCACCATAGCATGATAGGACTGTGAATGCTGTTAACAATCATATATATTTAATGTAGTAATCACACTCCAATACATGTATGCAGCCAATACATGGATATTGTGCGTTCAGAGATGGTATTCTGCATACAATGCCACGTTCAAAGTCACTTAAATCGCCTTTCTTCCTCATTCTGATGCTCGGTTTGAACTTCAGCAAGTTGCCTTGACCACGATGTCTACACATCTAAATGCATTGAATTGCCGCCATGTGATTGGCTGACTAGCTATCTGTGGTAACAAGCAATTAGGTGTACCTAGTAAAGTGACCAATGAGTGTGTGTGTGTGTGTGTATATATATATATATATATATATATATATATATATATATATATATTTATATATATGTGTGTGTGTGGGTGTGTCTGTTTTAAAATTGTCCCTCTACCTATGTCCCTGCCCCCCAGGCCCCCCTAATATGATTGCTGGAGACACCACTGGTAATAAACATCTCATGAGCTTTCACAATGTTAACAAAAAGCCACGCCATACTCTACTAACATACTTTTATTTATGAACAGAAAGATATTTTCCTGGAAATCCAGTGTGATTTGTCTTTCTTACTGCACTTTTAATGCTAGTGCATAAAATCGTTTATACATTGCAAGAAATAACAAACATTTAGGCTTCATGAATATCTACGGCTAGGATTTAGTATTTTCCTGCCATGAGTTTCAGATTTTGAACACCTACACGCAGTCACAATGCAATCAAATGTTCCAAATGACATCATACCCCTTTGTGATGTCACTGATGTGTGGCTATCTAAGAAGCATCTGGTGTGAGTAACATTCACTTTCTAATGAGAGAGAGATGAAGATGAGACTCATATTGCTCATATTCCTCCTGAACTTTCAGTCTTTTTCTAGTGGATGTTTTCTGTTGGTGAGTAATATTTCTGTTTGATATCTCAGTAACACACAGAAAATACTGAGCAGAACTGGGATACATATAGTAAATAAGGGGCAAAAAGGGAATGTTTGCTAGCCATTATATTTTTGAGTATATTTAAAAAGCATATAAAAAAAAGAAAAAATGAAAGACAATACGGTGTCTACTGATTAAGGACCTCTGACTTGTCTTCAGGATTCAGGATAACCATCTGCATGTCTCTTGCATGTTGATATTTCTGTATTGTATTAGATTCTAGAAATGGGATAGAAATAGTAAATAAGGGGTAAAAGGGGAATGCTTTCGATCCATGATATTTTTGAATGTATTTAGAAAAAAAAATAGACAATACTGTTTTGCTTCATTCCATTTGCAACATCAGATTAGATGCTATGTAAGGAAATTATACTTTACTGAGAAGGTGGTAGATAAATGGCACAGCCTCTGAGCAGAAGTAGTAGATTTGAATACAATGCAGAAATATAAACATGCAGAGGACAGGCATAATGGTTATCCTGAATCCCAAAGGCAAGTCCAAGGACTGATTAAGGTCTGACTGATCTTTACATCACGAAAAATGAGAAGACTAGATTGATAGAATGTGTCTTATTTCAGTGTTCTGAGTAAGGTTTATGTATGTTTATCCTGCTTATGGAGCACTGCAAGCCACGTGCCTTACCGTATTATTCCATATTGTTATATTTTATTCTATGCTAATCACTCCTTCTCTTACAGACCATTAAAAACTGGATCCAGAATCTTCCGATTTGCGAATGTGACCTATCAGAAGCTGAGTGGCACTATGAGGTAAGAAGAATATGGCCTGGGTTACTGGCGGCTTCTTCACTTTAAGCTTATGATACTGGCCATGCAATATTGTTACTCTTCACCCCTTTTAACCCTCCTTGTCTTTGTTACTTTAAGCTGTTGGGATAGATTCAAGTCGCTTTAGAACAAAATGTAAATTTCCTCAACACACATCAATATATTATCACCCTTACAGTGCATTTTTTTTTACATACCATGAACATGCTATGTAGTTGACGGGGATCATGCTAAGAGCTCTATGTAGGCCCATTAAAATAATTTCTTAGATAAGTGATAATCATTAGATAGGTTCCCCCAACACACACACATGTTAACCTTTGTTCCGTATCTGCTTCAACTTTTAGGTGGATCATTCAATCATGGATGACTGTGCTTTTAACCAGCAAGAAGCACTCTCCATTGCCATAGTGCCAGTGCCGATCACGCTGCTATGTGCTCTGGTATTAATGGTGATTTACTGTTATAGAAGATCACGTGCTGTAGGGCGAGATGCAGCAATAACAACACCATCACCAGAGCCTCAGCAAAAACGTGCATGCCAGTGTGGGATACCAGGGAGCGCCAGGCATTTTGGCGACAGAACTGGTCCAGTTGGCAGTGCGTATTTCAAATTGATCGGCTCAATTGACAGAAAGGCTCTGACAACTTCATTGATGCGGCTCCAGTTCATTGATAACAACAACATTGTCAATACTGGAAATGTGGAGAAGTTGCTTGAAGAAGCCCTCCTGGAACAATATAAGAAGACCCGATGGCCCCCAAAGACCTACTCCCCATCAAAATGTGATTGTGGCTTGCGCAAGGATATCGACAGCAGTGCAAATATCTCTCCGGAACTGGCTCCAGTGAACATTGAAACTGAATGTCTCTCTACACCATCCACAGAGAGCATTAAAGAGCCAGAGACAGAGATGCACACTGTAAAAACCACTGCGCATGTGTGTCCGACACCTGCAACAGCAGACGACGGGGTCAAGAAACAGAGGTTTGCCCACAGGATGAGAACCTTTTTCCGAAAGCTTCTAGGGTTCTTCCTGTGCTGCAGATTCACCCGAGAGTAGTCAACATCTGTGATCTATCCAGACACAAACCATCTTTCTGCTGGATACAAGTCACCCTCTGCTCTCGTTTGCAGAGCTTCCTCTTCTTTTGCTTGGAAAATCTAAATGTTCAAATAAAGCAGCACCAGAACAATCGACAGGTGCACAAGCCGGGCTCCACCATGACCCTTAATAGCAAAGAAACAGACCAAGGCTCAGCACTTCAACTTCTGAGGTGTTTTAATGTCCACACAAACAGTGGCAATGTTATGACCCCTAGAGGTCGAAAGCCATAAAGTGTCAAATGAATATACAAGTATAAAGTGAATACATGTGGAAATTAATAACATAGGCGGGATTTCACATTCCCAAAAGTGAAAAATGTAAAGTGACAGTAGCAATTTATAATATAAGGTATTTTTTAAATCCATGATTTTGAGTGAAAGATGACAAATTCTCAGAACACAATCAGCAAAAATCGATATGTGCAAAAAAATGTAACACGGTTAAAAAAACAATAGTACTCCACACCAAACAGCACCAATAAAGTAATAAATTACTAATAACAATAATTGATACTGTGGATGCAGCTGCCCCTGTAAACGATAGCTTAGCATGAATATTCTGAAATGGCTATTACCTCGCAAATATTTTTCAACAGGAATCGCTGCTAATCCAGGTGTTCGACCTCATGTTGTTGTCATGTTATATATAACCTGTAAATAATGAAGATATATTAGAACATTAATATATTATTATATTAATAAAGACAACTCTAACATCGTGAATTAGATGGATCAAAAAAACTGACCTGATAGGCCGCCTCATCCCGTGCTGAGTTGAATCTGCACAGATATAAACGAAATAAAGGGGAAATAAAGCTTGATATAGAGATGGAGGGTGGGTTGAGTAGCAGGAAATGGTTAACGGATGCATGGAAAAGCTAGTGGGGAAAGGTAGAAAGGTACCTTTTTTCACTCTGGCCAATCAGCATTTACAAGGGGAGGGGACAAGCGTTAGATATATAATGGTGCTGACACCATGGGAGACTGATGGGAGTTGGAGTGTGACGCAGTGACAGTTAGGTTAGCAGAGGCTGAGAGTGATTCTCATTATTCATATACCATACGGCAAGTTAATGAATAGTTTATTTTAATGCAGAAAATGTGCTGTTGTGGGGTGGATTGGAGAAGCTGTAGTGACTACGGGAGTGGATTGCAGGGACTGCAGCAGACATTTTTCCCCTGCTCCTGAGTAGAGTTTAGTCGAATAAGTAATAGTTTTTTATTATCTTTCTATCTTCTATTATTCGTTATTGATAAATAAATGTTGGTGACAGTAAATATTGGTGACAATATTGCATGTATAATATATAATACTTGGGAAATGTAGTCCTGCTCCACTGGGCTGCATGTGCCTATTATCTGCAAGTGTCTGCCTGCCCAGGCCCAGTGCTCTGCTACTACTACTACAATGAAGGTTTCAGGGAAAATGAAATCTATTGCCTGACATCGAATGCAGCAAAAACTAAAAAGTGAATGACACTGAGTGACCACAAATATAATTTCTGAATCAAAAAAGCCCTCTGAATTTCATAAAACCGAAAGGGCAGGAAATTAAGTTCGTGGTGTGAAAACGAATGGGCCAAGAGCGAAAATGGCCTGAATAATATATGACCTCCGATCTCACTCAAGGGAGCGAGCCCAGCAAACATCCTGGGAATATAACATATTACATATTTGGCATCCAACACAGACACACCAAATTCTACCTATCCAGGAGTCCAAAATACATTTAATAAAGGGATTTGCCTGGAAACCCATAGAAGTGCGCAAAAAAGGTCCCGTCATGGTGTATATTCTGCTTAAAACTACTTTAGCCCTTTATATGGAATTACTATTAAATTAAATTACTATTAAAACCTACAAAAAAAACAGAATACAGCAGACACCCAATGTGTTAATGTCTGGAGCTAATGCCTTCTGTCCCGCTTGTCAGCAAAATAGTGATGAATCCCATGACAAATGCATTGTGATATTCTAGATCAGGCATGTCCAAAGTCCGGCCCGCGGGCCAATTGCGGCCCGCGTTCCAGGCTGATACGGCCCCCCAAGTGAGCCACGGGACTTGGCGTCATCAGCCGGCACAGGGAGAAGGAAAGCGCGAGATTTGGGCTTTCCTTCTCCCTGCGCCGGCACACAGAGCCACAAGGGCATATGATGAAGAAATTGTGTAGGAGAGGGTTAGATTTCAACCCTCGTCTACAGTAACTTTAAACAGGGATGATGACTGTAGACGAGGGTTGAAATCTAACCCTCCCCTACACAATTTCTTCATCAGATGCCCTTGTGGCTGTGTGTGCCGGCGCAGGGAGAAGGAAAGCCCAAATCTTGCGATCTCGGACGTCACTAGATTTGGGCTTTCCTTCTCCCTGCGCCGGCACACACAGCCACAAGGGCATCTGATGAAGAAGTTGTAGGCAGTGGCGGAACTACCGGGGTCGCGACTGCGACCGGGCCCTGGAGTTCTGCCAGTCAGGGGGGCCCAAGGGGTGCCGAGCGGTTGCTGAAAACGACCGCTCGGCACCTCTTGGGCACCCCTGACTGACAGAAATCCAGGACTCCAGAGGGGAGATTGTAAGAAGGGGGGGTAGGGAGGGAGAGGGGAGATTGTAAGAAGGGGGGTAGGGAGGGGAGATAGTGAGAAAGGGATAGATGTGGTATGCTGTTTTCAATAAACTGCATAAAATAGTTAATTTGCATTTAATTTTAATGGTTCAGAAAATGTCAGGCAAAATGGTCGGCCCTCGCACATGTTCACTTCATCAAATCTGGCACTCTTCGAAAAAAGTTTGGACATGCCTGTTCTAGATTGTATGCTTGTTTGAGCAGGGCTCTCCTCCTCTGTAAGTCATATGTTTTATGTTATATGTTATATACTACTTGTTATGTCCTGGCTACCCATTGTACAGCGCTACAGAATATGATGGCACTATATAAAACAATAAATAATACTATTCATATGCAAGATTTTAATACACATTAACACTCATGTACCAACAATCTCAGACCATAATCCACAGCCTTGTCAATTACATTTGATTTATCTTCTGCAATAAAATTTATCATTTCACCTTTCCCTCTGTTTTTACATCTTATTTAACATTTCCCAACAAACCAACAAAGCATGAAATCAGTTCTTCTGACATAAGGCTAGTCAAATGATGGGGTATGCTAGGAGCTTACATGTGTCTGTTATCATGCGCATGTATCTAACGGGGAAAGAAATGTAATAAAAAGAAATCAAAATGAAAAGATTGTTTAGTCCGCAAGCTATTCATGCCAGAAAGTGCTGTTAAGTTCATGTGAGTTTGTTCAATAACGTCTCTGTACATTACAAACACTAGATCTTCTGTGTTATGAAGCGTGTCCAATGATCTCTGCTGGTCACAAGTACTAGCATGTGACTCCAAGACTCTTTCCATCATAAGGCTTCTAAATAGAATAGGTCATTTGCTTCTCATATACATATATTGTTTATCTGTGTGTATGTATGTATATATATATTTATATATATATATTTTTTTATATATATTGCATTTTCTAGATTTTATGATGGTAAGGTGACTTGAATGACATAATATGACATGGAATAATCAATTTCAAATGGAAATAGAATTGTATACAATCACTTCTGAAGCAAGTGACAAGGTATGGTCTTATTTAACCAATTAAAATCTGGACAGTTTTTATTAATCAGAAGTGGCTTTTAATGAGGAGACAAACAATATTCACATAAGAATTTTTTATACTCCATCTAAAACAGTGCCAACGCTAGGGTTTTTGCCCCCATAGGCTAACTAGGTCTCTGAAATCCAAACATTTGTATCAGTTGTCTCACAGCTCAGGGCCAAAGATCATAGTGGTCAAACCAATGGTTTGGAAAAACCTTGGTGTAAGTTGGGAGTATGTAACGTTTGAACATAGATGGGTACCTCTTCTGCCGGGACTCTCCAAGTTTAGTGGACATTTTAAACTTTTTTAACTTTTCAGCACCTACTTAATTTTCCTGTGCGGTGCTTCAGAAAATGAAGCTACATTTACTTATTTCATGCCATCACTAGGGCATATGACAGACCATTTGATATTTCCCTTGCTAAATAATAATAATGATAATGGATCTTTGTATTAATAATTAGGCACATATGCTAGAATAAAATTCTGTATTGTCTTAAATAGAATATATACATAGTATATTTAACTTATAGCTTGACTAATAAGGAACAGGTATCATCTCCACTGAATGGAAAGACAAGTCTTCTAAAGTCAGCGATAAACATTTTTAACTTAAATGTTTTCTCAAACCTACTCTGCATTTTTTCTATTGCTCCAAATTTCATTAAATTAAGATTAAGGGATTTTTTTCCCCCGGAGTTTACTCTGTTTTAGGGTAAGCACAAATGAGTTTAATTTGTATGCTTTCACAAATTATCTCTAAGCTTATAAGCAAATAATGCATTTCAATAGTACAGAACATAGGGCAGCAAACAAGATACCCTTGTTCTCTAGATAGAAAGCGAGATTGATTTCCTCCCACAAAATTCTACGAATTAAATGGGAGAGAACACTCATGGAATAATACAAGAAGAGGTTCCCACAATCCCACCAGGTTTTAATTAAATGCCAATAAACTAGTAACACCGCAATTACAATATATTACAATTGTTATGTGTACTGGCTTTACCCTAAGCCTAAACCATAATGTTCTTCACCGGTTGCCCAAATTTTATGGTTTATGTAAAGTGTTCCCTAAATTCTTAACTTGCTACAGACCTCACTATTTAAATAGATATTCCAGCCATATACATTGCCTCTTTCTGCTACCCCCAGCTATTTGCCGAGCAGGAGATGCGTTTGGCCGAACATATTTACTGACACGCGATAAAGTTACCGCTAGTCAGCTCTATTGCTGGCTTAGCAAGGGCTGCATGATATGACAGACCATGGAGGAGATGTTCTTCTCAATGTTTTGAAGACTGTATATCAACGTACTTGCATTCTTTATTAGTAAGGATGTCTGTGACATTAGACTCAATAATCCTTAGGTCAGGCAATTAAACACTAATTACAAAATTACAAAGAATATTTCCTTTATGAAATTAAAATAAATCTAAATTAAAATGTAAAATAAGTTAAATAAAAGGTTTTTATCTCAAATGTAAAAATACAAAATTATAACGCTATATATTAACTGTTTATTATTTAGTCCACTAGTGATATAGCTTAGCCATAAACGAAGAACCTTTTTTGATGTCGCAACAAGCGTACCTTTCAACCTATCAGTAAACTCTCCTCAAGTCACATGACTATGGAATAGAATTAAGATTTTGCTAAGATATCACAGCCATAGAAACCATCAACATTCTGCATTCCGATACACATAAAAGGTTCGTCGTTACATAACCCAAACCCCATACCCAAACAATACAAATCCAACTTAATCTCTACATTTGCATTCAAAAGCTAATTGGCATAGTTGGTGCTACACAAGTGTACTTAAGAATTGATTAATTGGAGAGAATGGCTATTTTCTGTTGGGATACGTTTGGAAAAATCTTAATTATTCAGCCAAACTTTAATAGCATTTTTGGCTTTTCATGTGATCATTTTAATGGAAATCTCAACGTCTGAATTCAGCGTTACAATGTTGGTCTGTCCACGCAAAGACAACTTTCCCAGCTTATTAGGTGAAACCTTTATAGAGAGACGCTTAATATTTCAGACATGCTTTGTGGGAACTTGTGAGCATTCTTCTAGAACCAGAGCTCCGTTGTGTTCCCAATTAATTGAGCAACCAATGGACTCGTCCGGCATTCCAGAGCAAATGAAAACCCTTAGAAAAAGTCATACAAAATGATTCTGTGGTATATCAGCCTGTTGGGATTCTAGCTCGGTTTCTCCTAGAGTATTGCTTTATTCTGTATCTATCAAACACACAAGACGGACCAAGAAAAAGGTCTCATTGTTTAGTTAGTTTTTTAATTAGCTATTTTGTATTTACATTATGCTAGGTTACTTGTCTATGCACTCCATAGCCATAAGGCTATCCTTAAAGGACCCCTCCAGCTCTATGTTAATGTTAAACATATCTTGGAGTCCATTTTCCATGGATCCCAGTGCAGCTTACTATATGTAGTAGGGTGCAGGCATTCTGTAGTAATTGGAGTTAGAAAACTGCCTCTACTGAGAGTAAGGATCCTTTGTATATACAGATCCTTTGTATTAATTAAAGATTGCATTTGGGGCCATACAAAACTGACTTTGATCTGTATTTGATAACAAAAAAGTAAAGACTAACACTAGTAATACCTAAAACTGAGTGTGAGAGGTGAATGGAAGGTTGGAGTCAATAGGTTACATAGAGGCATCAAGCTTATGGAGTAAGAATGATAGGTTGGTTGTATCATTAACATCGAGGGGGAACTCTGTTGTTCCCTGCAGCATCCCTGAACTTATAAATTAAACTCTGAGGAATAACAGAGGTATCTAATTTGCAGAAATTGGTAAATATTTAAATAGACCATGTCATAGACACAGTAAACTGTGAAAGTTTGCGTGTAATTTTTAAAGAAATTACGTGAACAAAGAAGCAAGGAGAAAAAAAAGACTAAAAAAGGTTTAAACAAAGTAAGCCAAAATATGTTTTTCTAAAAAAAAAGTGAAATATTTTATATTACAATTTATAATTATAAGAAAACTAATGTTTTGGCAATATTCAATATTTTAATTAAAATATTGTATATATATTAAGATGCATTGTATACCTCTAGTAATGCCAATGACAATAGTAAAATGCAGATAGGTCAATCGAAGATAATAAAATAAGGTGGTTGTGCTAGAAGCTTTACTGTATTATGCTATTATGCTAATGGCATTGGATAAGCAGATTTAATGACTTACACTGCCTAGTCCCTAATTAACCTTATGCCCTTAACGGAGCCAGTGCAAACAAGAGACTTTTGGCACGCCATCTTCTTTTGACCGCAGGACTGCGATGAGTATTTGTTCCTGGACTTTCATTTTAACATGTTTGATAGTCTTCCAAATTATCTTCCCATGAGGTCCTAATGTTGTTGAAGGGAGATAATCATTGACCTTACTCAGTTTCTTAGCAAACAAGCCACGTTAGAAAAACTTTACTAAACTTCGAGGGGGGAATGTACCCATTAAAATAAATCTGTTTTTTTTTTTTTTACTTGATTCACATACATTGTTAGAATACTGGGAATCAGTACTACAGATAAAATATCTTACTACATCAAAGGAAGTACAACTGTTGATACCCCCTGTATAATTGTTTTTAAGTTCATAATTGCTCAACAAATATTTTTGATAGCCCTTTTTCGGGAAATGACAATTCCTGTTATCTATACGAAATATAGTGCAATGATGGATCAGATATAATGGTTCCACAACTATCATGATAACACCCCAATATGTTTGATTATGCTATGTTTGATATGGCAGAGTAATGCTGATAAAATAATTTTATTATATCACAATGACATGACATAAAGCAATGACCATAATTTAGTAAAAATAATTGGTGTTGACAGCTACATAAGAAAATATAGACGCTGAGTTCAAAGCTATGGAGGGATGTGCAACATGTCTTTATATACATTATTGTAACTTTGAGCCATTCTTATCCCACACTGATGACATCTTAAAAAATAAAAATCACAAAGTCAGGTTTCCAGTGGTGCTGATTGCTTCTCAGCCACAGTTATCATTTTGATGGCAGCCTGAGCTGAAAAGTAGCTGAGAAGGAAGCAGGCATGATATTGATCATCAGATGTGGCTGGGAATTCTTCAGGATCTTAAGGGATCTTTTGCAATGACACAAGCAGAAGAAGCAGGAAGACTGGAACTACCATGGGAGGAAGGTGCTGATGACTTCTGCAAGACCAATACATTGTAAAGATCTACATATGTCTGGCCCCTTCAATCAAGATGGTAGTAAACTCTGCCTTTAGATCAGCAGGATCCGTAGGGAAGATGATACCTTCACTGAGACCAGCAGGAAAACACTTTGGACCACCAAAGCAATGCAAACCTGAATGCCCCATTTTCAATTGAGGAGCTGTACTCGGGTTCCAAAACCCTCAGGAAGGCTAGGGCTCTGGGTGGTGAAGGTCTTATCATAGAGTTACATTTCACTCTGTAGGACCTCATTGACTTGGGCCTACCATAGATGTATGTGGAGATGGTGAAAGAAGACAAGATGCCTCCTAAGCTAAGAGAAGGTATGATCACAGCATTGTACAAACAGAAAGCGGAGAGATATATTGCACAAAGACCTGATGTTCTATCTACCTCCTTAATATGGACTACATGTTCTAAGCTAAGGTACTAGCTAACAGACTAAAGTTGGTCTTTTGGACAGATTGTTCCTCCTAACTAGACCTGTAGCACTTACAGCTATGTACTGTATATATAGCAGACAGCTTTGCTTTACAAAAATACAAAAAGTCCCCACCTACCCCTAAATCCCCCTGGTAAGAGGATTAGGTCCATGATTAAGGACTACGTTTTTATATTGATGCAATTAATTTTTTTCCCACAGCTTAAAGGGTAACAGGCACATTTCATCAATATTAATTCTTCCACCTAGATACAACATATAGCACGTATGGTTTCTTATACGATGTGTGTTATTTTCTGTTGTCCTATATATGGGAGCTGTCATCTTGCTGGCTCACCCTATTTGTGATAGTATGTTTATGGCGAAACCGTAGTTGAACTATAGAAAGAATTCCTGATTGACGTTTGAAATAGCCTGACTTTGTGGTATTACATGTGATCTGTTATGGGGACGGAGTCTAGAATGAGTGCTAACTTGGAATAACAGTGTTCTACTTCATTATTTGTTGAGGACCCATGGGCAAAAAGGAAGTATTTACATTAAATGTTCTAGCTATGCTTTGAGCTGATGTCAGAGCTTAATGGCTTGAAAATGGAGCAAATAAAACATTGTATGTAGATGTCAGGACCTCTGAATTCATAAGTTAAAATATTGCATATCCTACAAACAACGTGTTTAGAATTCTTGCACATAGCGAGGCCGTTATAATCATTTACAATGCATACAAATGATATGTGAATTTTCAACACGCAGAAATCTAATTTTTTATAGGGGAGGAATACAATAACAATTGAGAAGCATAAAAAAGATTGCGATGTCATAGCATAAAATAATCAGATGAATATTAGTCACTTTTTATTTTAGTATTTACATGCGCATGCATACACATTACCCCAGTAATGTATTCATTTCTGGTCCTTCCATAGGCTTGACCTAAGCAGGGTCCCCAGGTGTACCATTTCTTTTCCACCCAACGAGTGTATGTAAGAACGCCCAAGAACTACAATGCATTTAAAATATGTTACTAAAACAAGGAAAATGAGCGTAAAATTGTCAGTTGGACCACAAAACCATTAAAAAGACATTATACCAACTTACTGCTGACTTCTACTGACCTGAAATTATGCAATCGTCTTAGATCAAAAGCGGCGAAGAGGGAACATGGGTGGGAGTTTCTGCAAGTTATTTGAGGTTAGGAATGTAAGCCCATCCAAGCCCCTAGCATTGTGTTTATTGAACTTTCCCAGAGGTTATTAATATTTACATAAGCGTTAGATAAGCCGAAGAAGGCATGAATCATCCACTGGGGAGGGAAAACTGGAAGAAGTGAAGATCTTTGAGTTCATTGTCAAGACAAAGATTTCAAAATATGTTTTTCTTTTTTTCTAGTCATTTCCTGTTTAGGAGAGAAAATCCAGTCTTCACACAGTGAACACGTTGGTGACATTTTTAAAAGTGATGAAACATGAATGTATCCTAAAAATATACTTGTGTGCCGGGGTGACCGTATTTTCCATCTGGCCAGGAATTCTAATGAAAACGCAATTGTTTCTTAAAGCCTGAGGTGCTGATATCTTAAATGGAGAAGATGTGAGGATGATACGGTGCCATATCGAGACACCTGGGCCCCCAGTCTTCATCTTCTGGGGCAACAATCTCTTCTTCCTTCCCTTCCTAGCCCAAGATCTTCTAGCCGTCAACAAATGAGATGACTACTGAACTCTTTATAGGGAGGTAGAGGCCAACCCACCTCCAACACCAAAAAATGCCCTAACCTTTCCCCAAAATAAAAATGTTAATTCAGTAGAATTTTGCCATATTCAAACATATTTATTGCTAAATCTGAATTGACACACATGAACTGAATTCTTTGGAGATCCGGCTCTATCTTTAACTTTGGTTATTGAGGGAAGGAAGGGAACACATATCCCAAGGTGGCCTTTCTAATGGCTCTTGGAGCACCGGCATGTATCTTCATCTTGGAACAATGGCACCTTGTGTATTAAAGGCTTCTCTGACTTTTCACTAAGGTCAATTCTGTCCCTCTGAGGACACATGATCCTCTGGCATTAAAGTCAAAGCAGAATGAAGAATGAGGTGCTTCCAAGCCCTCAGGTAGGTCCAGCATGGGTGTGCTCCATCGTTGTGACAAGGTGGTGGAGTTCACCAGTCGCTTCACTGGTTATGTTGCTGGTAAGATCTTGGAAGCACCAATGCTTAAAAAAAGCTCCAGTATAAAGTTATTATCATGAATGGTAAACTGCATACAGCAGGAAATCTTTATCAGACACATGGCTTAACAGTGTAGTCATATTGTGAACCTATTGTGTTATATACAAAAAATATCACAAGATTGCAAGAAACTATTTCATAGCTGCCGGTTAGATATTTTTAGTAATAGTCATATCAAGAAGTTAAATGTTCTCTTAAACTGTTGCTCTAATAATCTGATCCTTTGAATTTATGTTCCTCACTAGGATCCAATGTATGACTAAAAGGCTAATAAACTACTTGCAATCTCTGCTAACATTTAAAGGAACAACATGAAACAAAAAAGGCAGTTTGCATCGCTAGCCTGTTTAGTATCTGCGGTATAAAAAGTGGATTTGTAATGCCTTAGATGTCCACTAGATGGTGCTTTACACCACAATTCTTTCTAACCTGGATTAAATAAACCTGGATTTCTAAAGTGGAGTAAATAAGCCAATGAAACCAGTTCAGTTATGTCATATTAATAATTACATGTGCCAAGTTGTTCTAGGAAAATACCTTTTCCCTGGGAGGGCATGGTATCAATGAAGCCCTGTGAAGTTTATAAATAAATATACAGCATCAGGAGAGAACTGCTGTACCACATTTAAGATGATTTCATATTCTGTAGTATAGAACTCTAAAGAAACAGAACAGCCTACATCTGACTGAGCAGATTTGCTTGTTTTAGCTTTGAATGACACTCCCAGCAGAGACTCTATTTAAGATATTGACATTTTACCCATGTCAGAGCACCTTTATATATGATCATACCTGGGAACTCTTGGGGTTTTTGCTCCGATCTCAAGGTGAAGGGGCAGGTTCTTCGGGTCCCACAATATGACGTTGACTCCTTCCTATTCTATACTCCCAATCTGAAGCTTTTGCTACCAGTATTTTAGGGTTGGTATCCCTGCTAGACTTCAGGTGACCCAATTAAGTGCATCTTTAACTAATGACAAGTCAAAGTTTCTATGAGGACCAGTATATGAGCCATTTGTTTAATACATTTAATGACTCACTACATAGAATCTTTGTGATGAGTTATTAAAGGGTTAATATTTCAACAGTCTCAGTATCAGCTCTTGTAGAAAGTTCCCAGGTATGCATATAATTAATTAAAACAAGCAATACATCTGTTTACGTATTATTACGTTTTAGAACTAAAGCTAATTACCTAATATTGCAAACAGCGTGAAATGGCATGCTAAAGTGTAATACTACAACGGTAATATAAACGTTTGCTTGTCATTTTTTAGCAAGGTTTTGGAGTACACCGTGCACTTAATCTATCACTCATGGACCTTTCACTGATGAATTATGGAAAACACATGAAAACTTGCAAAAGCTTTAGGTGACTTTTGTTTACCCATATATTTTGCTGAAGGGGCTAGGGAGATAATGCTGGGAAATCACTATAGTATAATTGGTGAGCAGCAGAGACAACGTAGCCCGGTGGGTCGCTGGCCGACAGTGCTATACACTCTGAGCATAACAGCTGTGCCAGGAGTGCCCTGTCACCACCAGGCCGACCCTGCACATAGTGTACACAGTGTGTTAACCCCTTCACAACAAAGCCTGTACCTTTACGGGCTCACAATGCATTGTTATTAATGGGTTAAAGGAGAATCTGTTGTCTTTAAGAGGTCAAAGAAAACTGATCATGTAAAAACCAGATGTGTCAAATGGTCATCATATGCTATGTATGATATTACGCATTCTAGTGTACACATAGTGACTACCACTTAACCCAACAAGGGAGATAATATTTTATCATTTAATGAAGAATGTCTTGTAAGCTTGTCTGAATTGTTATGTTATATACTACTTGTTATGTCCTGTTTACCCATTGTACAGCGCTGCAGAATATGATGGAGCTATATAAAACAATAAATACTGCTACTAATAATAATGTTCCCTGTCCCATTACATGTAAAACAACTTCCCACTAGATGGCAACAAAAATGAGTTTAAAGTTACTTACCTCATAGTTCCATTCTTGAAATTTTAAAGTACACAAGTATTTTGTAAAATGTCCCCAAAAGCAACAGTTTAAGTATCTGATAGACCGCAAGGGTACAATATAAATCTTTAATATCCTGTACCTCAATGCTTGATGTAATAAATGGCAAATTATAAGGACATTATATGGTAATATTGTTTGATAACCTATGTGCATCAACAGGGTAAACAATGTATTTGCTGCACTAAACAGATCTTATTAAGTATCAGGGTCGGAGTAGGGATTACGAGGCGTTTCTAACACCGGTGGTCGCCTAATGACGTAAGCGTGGCTGACGGCTGAATACGACAGGCGGCATGTTATGTTTCTGTGCTCGCGGGCATATCCAGCCATTAGCCACATTCACCCGATCTGCCGCTCCACGGATCAGGGGAACAATTTTGCAACATTCTCTTTGGATCCATGTCCTTTCACACTTTTTATCTAATTGTTGAATTGTAGCCAACGTACGCTATATGGACAAAAGTATTGGGACATTACACCAACAGGGACTTTTATGACATTGCATTCTAAATTCATAGACAGTAATATGAAGTTGCGCCCCCCCCCCCCCCATAGCTTCCACTCTTCTGGGAAGGCTTTCCACAAGATTTTGGAAATTTTCTGTGAGAATGTTCATCAAGTAGAGTTTTTATGAGGTCAGGCGCTGATATTGGACGAGAAGGTCCGGCTCGCAATCTCTGTTCCAGTTCATCCCAAATATGTTCGATGTGGTTGAGGTCAGGGCTCTGTGCGGCCGGTCAAGTTCTTCTACCCCAAACCCATCCAACATTTCTTTATGGTCCTTGCTTTGTGCTCTGGGGTGCAGCCATGCCGGAATAGAAAAGGGTCTTCCCCAAAATGTTCCCACTAAGTTAGAAGGGGGCAGATCAAGACATTTTGGACAACTAGTAAACATCTACTTTTTAAAAATCTGCTTGCATGTAAGCCGGTTTTGTAAACATCCCACTGACACAGTTTACATTCAAAAACAGATTTAACTAACAGTAAAGCGATGCTGTTTCTTGGGAGCCTATTAAAGAAACAAGAGTTTGTTTTATACTTGCGGTGGAAATAAACAGCTAATTAATTCGTAAGCATCCTATTTTTAAAAAGGGTGACAGTTGTGGACACAGAAAACAAGAGCTCGTGGGATTTGCGAAAGCTATTAAAAACTGATGAAATATTAAATATTCCATAGTTAAACTCTTTAGAAAGCTCTTGCCTAGCGCTTGTTTCCTCTTTGCTTCGTCTGTCATTCCTTTAGCCAAACGTATTTCCATGCCACCATTTTTAGCATTTAAAACCTTGCCAGTACTTGGAAAAAGAGATCAGAAAAGAAACTGCCAATAAATGCATTAAACATAGTACATAACATGGAACCGCCTCAATGGAACGCTGTTAATTCAAGGTGAATTGTTGTATGTAGTGTACTTTTTCACTTTAAAAGTATGTTTTTACTATACTTTACTTCACTTCCCGCCAAAACTCAAATCCCTCCAGTGGTTGAAAATGTTTGCTGGGTATGAATGTGTCACATTCTACAGACCTAAAACATCACAATGCTGTGTAATTTGTAGGTAGAAACAGCAGAAAATGCACAGAATAAATCGGGCACAAAAGGGCCAATTCAGACCATTGTGCTGGAGAAACTCGACTGTGTTGGTCCTTCATAATGAATAAAGCAATCTCTTTTGCAAGCTAATCATTTAATGAATAAACCCCTAAATTTCAGTAAAAACCCAATCCCAAGCCACACCGTCAACAACACTCTTAAAACAAAAGTCGAAAAGTTATCTGATATTCAGGAGAATTTGAGTGCATCTTGGTTCAACTCATCTGAGTCTGCATGAAGTCGCTTTTATCCAAGTGCAAACACCTCAGAAAGTCTTCGTCTTAGGGACTGACTAAAAACAGGCTTTTCACCGTTTTCAGTGTCGACAACATATGGGATACATGGCTGCATCCAGGAATCAACTGCGTGTCTCATATATATATATAGAATTCAGTGTCTAAATAAAAATAATGAATAACTATGGATTGTGGATTGTGAAGCGTGTTGATTATGGATGGTTGTGCTAATTATTATGGCTAAAAAAAAAAACAGAATCACCATCTATAAATTGGTTATAGCAAATGGAGTTTTAAAAAGAGTCCACCTTTGCGCAACTCAACATCATGAAGCAAGTGGATGCTATCCCTGCTATTGCATTATTACTTATTACATGTGTTGCATGTAGAGAAATGAAGACACTCCCAATAGATCTCATTATTCTCTGACTATCGTGTTCAGGGAAGGTCTATAAGGTCCTTCATCTAATGATCCAGAGATGGGTTTGTAATAATTGAATTGAGTGAACTGACAGCACCATGACAAAAAAAGCACACTGCTGACATCCCAGACAAAGCAGACGCATTTTAAGATGAATGAAAATTAAAGCATGGGAAAATGAGATGGATGTGCCGTGCTTTTAGGGAGAATTCAGAGCATTTGGGTATTATTGTTATTTGGGAGATGGAACAAGTTATTAAAATAATCAAGAGAAAAAAATCTTCGAAATATATGTACTATGGATATTTAAAAAAGAAAATTATGAAAAGCACGAGTTTTATTAATATGCTGGAAAAGTTCAGCAGACACATCACATGAAGCTTGTAAGTACAAAAACCAAGAGACAAATGCAATTGGGCCGAGGTGCCATGAAACCGTAATTAACAGCTAGAACGAGACAACATACCCCTAAGTAGGAAAACAGAACCGCTGCAAACTTCTTGGACGCACATCACATTCTGCTATTCGCTTAAGTTTGCAGAAAGCCATCTTACCATGTCCTGTATCTATACACTTTCTCTATTAAAAGCTAACATTGCCCACTTAAGCCAAGAACAAGTGATCAGTATGCGTTAAAATAAATGATGCCGATTTAGAATTTTGTTAAGATTCAAAGCTACTGGAGAAATTTATTTTGAGATGTAAATCAGGAATAAAAATCTACTAATGTTCTCTAAGCAGGGACACAACATAACAAGGTGTCTCTAGGTAACATGGCCCAGTGGGGCTTTGTAATGCCAACGCTACATCTAATGATGTTTGAATTTGTTGACTATCATGTGCAAAAGATGTTTGTCAACATATGTGGCTTATTACTGGAACATGAAAAAAGATTCTCATGGCCCAAGGGCCAGTCATTTTAGTTGGTAGCATTATGCATTGAGCAGGAACATTCTATGTCATTGGGCTTGTGGATGTGTTATATTACCAGACCATCTACAATGAAAATCACCGTAGGAATATTACTACAAATGTATTTCTTTTAAAAATGGAAAATGTATTATATTTTCATAATGTAAACAGAACTGCGTTTATACTTGTTTTTTTGTATTTTTTATTTATTTAACACAGTTTCAGAGCTGTTTTGTTACATATGTATTTTTTCAATAGTCCAATATTATGATCTATGCTAAAAAAAAATGAACAAATCAAACATTCACTTTGAATTCAGTGTTGCCTACTCACAAACTCTAATCATTTAGGTCCCCTGTGATGTACAGATGGTCCATTAAAGAGTGCATTATGAGTACAACATAGGAGATCTCCTCCAAATCCCTACACCAATGATCTAAGATCAATCAAGATTAGGCTGCCTTAACCTTATCCACTGCTAACGAATATGAGACGAAAGTCCAAAATCAATATATCATGCTATGCTAATAATTTAGTTTGTTAGTATATATTCACTTGATCTTATTCATTATTTGCAGCTATTGAACTTTTTGAAGAACATTCCGCATACCCTAAATATATGGATGACTTTGTACATGAAGAAATGTAGTCACCTGAACAACAGAAGTTCAGAAATTAGTATTTTATAATATGGAATCTTTAAACTCATTGGTTCATTTCTGACATTAATATCATATATTTACTATTTGTGGGGGAGTTAAAGCAATGTGACCCAAGAGATTAGGTCATTTCATTCATAGCCATCGAGGAATCCTGGCAAGGGCTTAATCAGCTTATGAATTGTGGTGTCATTTAATTTAAAGCCGGTGAATTTGTCCTTATAATATAGTTAATGCAGAAAACAAAAATAACACTTTTAGGACAAGAAAGAATAACCCAAGCTTGGAAACCTTGCTGTTTTGGATTCATTTTAGGATTAGAACTTCCACCATTTTGAATGATTTCTTGAGTAATAGTTTTACATAAATATATAATTAAAATCTTTAAAGAGCAAATAAAACTTCAAAAGTCTATGATACAGTATCATGAAAGTCCTCAATGGAACAGTTCGGTCCGTAAAGTTGTATTTTTATTATTTTTGCATGGACGCCAATGTATTTTGCTCCATGCAACCATTCTACTAAACCATGAATCATTAGTCTGTAAACTTGTTGAAGTTGCTCAATAACACTCCCATTTAACTCACTGGTTCTATAGCTATCCCCATGTAAGCCAGCAAAACATAGATGTTCAGAGAATGTACATGTGATGGGCTGCTGAAACTCACGTTGACTAGAATGGGAGTTCTACTAAGCATGTGAAAGAAGCATACTATGGTATGCTCTCTGGTTTCAGTACAGCATATCTGGGACCTTCCCAGGAAAAGGCTTTCCCTCTTCTCGTGGAAACGTTCACTTCTTATACTCTTGATTGAGTCACTTGCATTCAAGCAGGGACATACAATGACAAACTGCTTGCAAAAGGAACAACTGGGAGTTCTACACTTGATGACTACACAGTAAAACTGTCTGGGCTCTATAGCTCATCCATAGGGTACTCTATTTCAATGGCTATTACTGTATAGCCAAGGACCACGTGTCCTGAACAAAAAGTGTAAGGTTTACAAAAAAGGTAGGCAATGCAGAGCCTTGTGTGTAAAGTTTATCATGGAAGACAAGTGGCTTACTAAGCTTTAACACACGTGCCCCAACAAATTATCCTTTTGCTTCAAAACATCCCCTGATGATCCTCTGAAGATGTATGAATACAAAGTCTATTGGATAATATTACATATGTTGAATTTTTTTCAATATCAGGAGTCTACTGCTTGACCGTTTATTTGTTGGCCAGAAAACATGTTATCTCAGGTTTTGGGTTGCACTGGCTCCTAGCACTAAAGTCCTTGCTATGTATTTTAAAGGTTTATTTTTAAATAAAATTAAAATCATACCTGCGTATTTACTCTGTTTCTTACAATAGCAAAACCTATAGATTATTCTGCTTCCCGGTCAGTTCTAGCATGAATTACGTTTTCACTACTATAGGAAGAAAAGATAAAACAACTCTCTAAGCATTAGAGGATTAATGTTAATGTATCCTATACTGCTGTAGCTGCTTAAAATCTAAACAAGATCTCTGCTCACTCCTTCAACTCACAAAGTAAAGTCTTTGATTCACTGTTGGGTCAAGAGGTGTTTTCCCAGAAGACATCAAGTTGAGTTACCACCTGTAATTATGCCAAGTCTACAGTAACTGTTGATCTGATTCCCTCTCCAAGGATCTTCTGGAGTATGGTTTACACCATCCTAATATTTATAAATCATATAAAATGATGTTCTCAAATTTTAAAATCTGCACATTTAGCACACAGATTTAATGCAATTATTTAATTTGAAAATTTGTGTCACGTAATTCTGATTTTTGCTGTTTGGTTTATACAGTAATGCTTTTAATATAATATAAACATTTTTATTTTTAGATTTGCTTTTTTAAAGATATTAAAGCCATTTAAGCACTTATTAGTATTTGAAGGGTCATCTTAATTAGCTTTTATGATCTGGCTTAAAGGAAAACACGTGTTGATGACATTTTGCCAAGGGGAAGAGAATTCAGGAACAGAATGTAGCAATATACATAATACAGAAAACAAATAATGACATTTATACCTGCCTTTTTAGATTTCTATGTAGCAAGTGGCATATTTAATGTCTATCTTAAATGTGGCATGTATATCTATGGCAGGGGTGTCCAACCTGCGGCCCTCCAGCTGCTGCAGGACTACATCTCCCATACTCCTCAGCCAGCCCCTTAGCCTAGAGAGAATTATGGGACATGTAGTCCTGCAGCAGCTGGAGGGCCACACGTTGGACGCCCCTGATCTATGGCATACATGATATTCTTGCAATGCTGGTATTACCTACAATGATTTTATCTAGAGTACACTATTGTCTTGGAGACCCAAAAGATTGATTATTCATTTATATGTTGGTTTCAAGAATTCCTACAAGAAGAGGAACAACAGGAACAAATAAATATATCAGCACGTAAAAAACAACGCCTTTAGCAGTTGTTTTTTTAGGTAAGCCCACATAACAGAGATAAGATGCTTGATCAATAAATTGACTGGTTCTGGGATTTTCAAAAATGTAGCAAATGATCCCTTAATACTCAGCATTATCCAACATTTGAGAGGTTATGCTCACTATGGGATGAGTTGACCCCATAAACAAGTAAATAGAATCACTAGATCTAGCTAAATCCAGCAAGGTATCTGAGCCCATCCAAGTTAAATATAAAATATATTAAAAGACAGAATTATTTTTAATCTTGGGAGAAACTTGTACTATCTATGTATCAGCGAGCTTAGCCTAAGTTCTTCTCTCCAGTAAGATGCCCATCATGATAACCATTGGGCATCACTGAGGCGAGCTTCGACATGGAATTTAAGCCAAGTGTAACTGGACTTCAGTGGATTTTAAACATATAAAATATAGCATAAACATAATAAAATTGAATAATAATAAAAAAAATGTAACAATATATTAGGACACATTCACTTTTGCAAAAAGGCAAAAACGTTAGAAAAATTAAGTTCTGAAAGCAAAACAGATGCATCCATATATATATATATATATATATATATATATATATATATATATATGCAAATACTTTATTTAAAAAAAACCACTTTTTTGAGTTGAGATGTAGACTTTCTTTTTTTTTCAATGAAATCATGTATGATGGTGTTGTACGCAATTCCTAAACAATAAGTAAATATTAGATGGCTATATAGTTTACTCTGATTTAATGCATTTTGTTGGTTATCTTGTATTGTTGTCATACATATATACTGCTCAATGGAAAAGGAAGGAATGCTAAAACACCAAAAGGCTATTATTTCATAATCCCCTTGATTAAAAGTGAGCCCACCCACAAACTCTCGAGAAAAATCAGAAAACACAACTCCCCAAAGAACGTTCCAGCGTGTTCATTAGCGAGCCAAGAACGGAAATGGAATGAAAGAATCAATACGTTGCACATTAACAACGAGCTCTTATGATCTGAAAAAAGAAGCATAAATCTTGCTAGTTTAGCACATGGTCTGCGGACTTCAATTATATCAGACAGTACAGACGCAGTGAAAATAAAACAAATGAACTTCTTATGATCACCTGTCATTTGCCTGACGTCTTTATACAAGAATATGAGCAATTAGATGCTTATTGCCTCATCGTTCTGGATTTTTATGGGGTGGTGACAACATGGTATTGAAATAAAAATATGATAAAAGTATCATTAAATGTTTTTAAAATGACTGTTGGAAGCCAGCCAACTGATATCGTCAATTCCATGTTTTACATAATGAGAAATTACATTAAAAATATAGATCTTGTTTAGTGTTTTATAAATCACGTTGGAGTCCAGACGAAAATGACAAAGGTTATTGTTAGGACAAGTTATTTAAAATGTCTGCCTAGATTCTACTAGGCACATGATAAAAATGCCTGTTGATTTTCTGAATACATACCTTCCAAGTGTCCTTCTTCAGGAGTGATAGTCCCTCTTTGAGACCCAAATCTATCTGCTCTCCTTTTCTACCCTATTGTTCCTCATATAGGAGCTTAGAATGTTTGTTGGGGATCAGTATGTCAAAGTGCTTGTTCAAACATTGGTTATTTTTTTAATGTTTAGTTTGCCCAAATGGGTTATCAGAGGCATTATTAAACACTAATCCATCTACCACCCAGAAATCCTAACCTTGTGGGGCTACCACCGCTGCATGGGATTCTGTGTAGGCATACGCAAATAAGGATAACAATGATCACCTTTGTCCCTCTGTATCACCTTTTTATACATGGACCCCTTGGAGCAAATGTACGCTGTAGTAGACAGCCTTTAAACACGAGAGCGGAAGCCAAATGACCACTCATGGATAGCGGTTTCATCATCAGCATGAGGCTTAGCGAATAATTGGGTGGAAGTAAAAGTGATGGAAAACACCCCCACTTTACCCAAGGAAAACCAATATTCGTAATATTAAGGACATTTTATGACTTTTATAATTTTCATCATACACGATCAAAAATGTCCTATTTCTGCTGTGTTTCCTTGACATTTTTTGTGTGTATATATATATTTTTATTTTTTTATTTTTTTTAAGGCAAAAGGCATCATCAATGTTTCATATAGCAAATAAAAATATCAGAAAGAAAAGAAGATAGTGTAAAAAATGGAAGTAAAAGAAGAAGAAGATCTTCAAAGGTAGAGAGGTAGATTTGAAGTCTGGAGTGTCCCTACACGCGGCTTGAGAAGCAATGCACAGGAGACATCACATCAATTCCACCTCTGTGTGTCCCTTTTCTTCCTGCTGCCTCCACATCTCTGCCGAACAGACGCTTAAAATCAACCCCTGGTTCAGAGTTCAGTTAATCTAATGATGTGACGTCTTCCAGAACCGGAGTGAGTGGCATCTATTTCTAACTGTACTTTCCCAGGAGATTATTCCAAGAGGCACAATAATGGCAAGACTTCAAGTAAAAAAAGACTAATGCTATAAATCTGAAACAATCTTAATTATAAATGTTTAATAATAATGAATTCTTCCTCTTCTATTTGCATTCTTAAGAACTCCAAATTCTCTTACTTGACGAGAAAGACATCACATATAAATTGCATTGAAATTATGAAATTGAAATTTAATAGCGTGATGTGAGAGCTTACTGAGTTTTTAGATGAGGAATTAAACTCAGGATTATTGGTGATTTATTTTTTAATTTTTCTAAATGCTATACGTCTTGTAGGGACAGTATGCTTAATAAAAGCTAATAATTGATAGTAAGCACGTATATATTTTATATATTATACATAGAAATCTTTAATTCCCCTTCTCAGAAATTCTTCAGCGTCCAAGAGCCTTCAAGATGGACGAGTATTTAATAAATCCACAGAACTCTGTTGGAGAGCGATATATGGAGTAGACTTGTGCACTCAGATTCATAAAATTTTATTGTGAACAAATTTTGTTAAATTCATACAATTGCCCGAAAATGAGGAGGGGGCCCCAATTAAACAAATGACGACAAAGGGAAAAGCGCCCAGGTTTTCTTGGAAATTTGTTGTTTGTTCTATCTCTTCCTACCTTTTCCGACAACTTCTTCCACGTCTCCATCGCCTTCTTCGCTGGTCCGTATTTCTGGGATTTTTTAATTGAGACGACAACATTTTTAAATCAAAATCTGGGGACATTTTTTTAATGAAATTACATGTATGACAGTGTTCCCTCGCGCTTTTCCCATTTAACTTTCCATAACTATTCTCGAACATGCAATTTTTATGAATTCAATATGGCTTAATTATGCAAGAGCGTTAGTCAATAAATGAATATTCTAGGAAGAATGAGATTCTATTAATCAAATATATTATGAAGATGTTGACCATGGTAGATACACTGTGTATTTAATTCCATGTAAAACAAAAAGACGAGCCTATATATATTCCTTTGGGCTTAGGAGTATTACAGGGACAATTGTGGGCACAATGAGTAACCATGGACGTGAGACTTAATCAGGGGTCTTGCCCCTGAAAGTAAAGAAGGCTAGTAACCCTAAAATCAGACTTTCTTATTGTGGATGGCTATACCACTTTTGCTAGTGATATCTTACATGTGGATATAAAGTTCTAAATTATCTATAAGTTATATCACTTTATAAGCAACAAATTACTTGTGTGGTAAGGAAAATGCTGTACCTGTTTCCGGTTTGTGGTTAGCCCTATAAAAAAATATTTACAATCTCTATGTGATAAAGGAATAAAAAAAACTCTAATAAAATTAAGAATAATTACATTATAAATGAGAGATTCGTGAAATCTAGAGCATTCCCTCATATCTCTTCCAATATCAGAGGCTCGGAGTCAGAGACACATTTGAAATGGATGTCAGGTCAGAACCTCGTTGCTCCAAATTCTGGTCAGGGAATAGGCTTACTCCGTTGCATGTCAAAATTTGAAGACTGTACTGCCGAGAAGCCTGGGACTTGAAAGAAGTCTGTACTCAAAAAGTTGCCGGGCAGCATTTTAAACAGTCATGTAGCCATAACAGTATTCAGTCTTCAGACAAATGAGAATTTTCAATGTCAAGTTCGTATTTTCTGTTTAAGACAACATGCTATATTTTCATCTCTTCTGCTTCCCCGAGTGGCTTTGCATCCAAACTCAAGATTATTGATGCATCTGAAGGAAACGTACGTTAGGCCCCATGTGTGTAATCGTGTTTTAAGTTCTAGAAGGACTGAGAATACATTCACTGAGCATAGAACAGTGGCTACAAGATAACAACCAGAGGCCAATACCTTGAAATAGTTATAGTTCTTTTAAAAAATACTTTTTTCTTAAACAAGGTGATTAGGCCACCTAATCTACCTGCCTACTTGAAAATAGAAGACTTTAATATTTGGGTTATTGATATATTAGTTTCACAGATTAATAAATACAAGCTCTGTTGGTGACTATTATGTTTATCCACAAGTTTATACTTAAAACAGCACTTATACCTATATAACTTTTCTCATCCAAAGTCATACAGTATTCTGCTTGTTTAGTACCCCCCCCCCATAAAATGCATTGGTTCTGAACATTAAGAAAGTCTGGTACAATGTTGATTGTATTCCCCTATTTGCCACATATTCAGGGGCAGACGGGCATTTAAATGGGCCCTGGCACTTTAAGACCGATAATTACATATGTACGGCCACCTTCTGGATACATGTGTCCATACACTATACTGTTACACACACAGACTACATCCACGCGTACCATTCCACGGATCTGTCTCACAAACAGCAATAAAGGTGAAAAATACCTGGCATCAGCCCACCAGGTGATTCCCCAGATTGCCAAATAGCCAGACCTGCTCATACTTACACTCACTAATGTGTTATGTACTATAGCTTCCCCCCACTGATTCAAAAACTGTCACTATTAAAATTACTTTATTCTAAAGGTTGTACTTTTTTATGCCAATCAATGTAACTATTTGGGAAACGTTTAGCTTAAAAGGGTCACCTCATGGAAGCCGAAAACTGTGTCTTAATGTGATACATCTAGCATTACCGAATCAATATCCTTTCACCTTCTCCCCTCACCCTTTCAAAGGCTGCCTAAACCAGTCAACAACAATCAGCAACTTTACAGCACGGCAGAGATAAGTTAAGGGAGAGGAATTGTGTCCAGCTTGAGAAAACGTTGTTACCCTTCCGCTTGGGGTGATACAAGAGTTTCTATTGTATGTTTCTCAAGTATCTGCGTTGTTGCCAGCAGCCTCCAGTTCTCGTGGTTTTTCATCCCCTTTAATGTAGATTATTCTCTGTTTAAATTTAAAAGACTCCTCTTACAAATAGAGGCCACATACCAAAGCACACATGATCCTTTTCTCAATTTTAATTGGAGCTGATATCCGAAATGACACTCTTTTTATTGTGAGTTTTTAAACATTGTAATAGATTTGTTTTTTTTATGTTGCACAATTGGTTTTGCTCCTGAAGAAGTTGAGCCTATGTCTTGATGAAACACGTAAGGCTTTCCATACATGTTATGTTCTATATCTGAAATTATTGGTGGACACCCACTGACTTGAAGCGAGGCAGTCTAACTGCAAGATGTATTTTTTTTTATATCTGCTGCTGTGGACTGATTTGTTAAGAGAAGAAAAGTACATGCTTATCTTCAGTAAATGCATTACCATGCTCAGTTTTATAGGTTACCAGTACTCAACCGACAACCCTAAAGCAAAAAAAGGAATGACATGTATTCTTTCGATTTTAAGCCACATGTCTTAAAAAATCTGTTTAAGATAGACATTTAGGAGAACATCTAGCTTCAGAAGAGAGGACCCAAGCGTAAATGATTTAAGTAAATTATAAGAATGGTAAAGAGTGTAGTATCTGCTGTTTAATGTTGATAAGTGTAAAATAATGCATTTGGGATATAAAAGGCAGACCACAGAATTGGGAGCAGACGAGAGCGACTTGGGAGAAATTATTTCTGAGGATTTAAAGGTAAGACGGCAATGCAATGAAGCATCTGAAGAAAAGCAAGCCAGGTGCTGGGTTGTATAACTGGGAGACATTAGTTGCATGGAGAAGATCTCTGGTCAGATCTCACCTAGATGATTGTATACAGTCCTAGAGACCCCCATCTCCAAAATTATACAGACATTTTGGAGAGTTCAAAAGAGGGCTACTATCTATTTTGCGTGGGTACATCAAATATGGAAAATGGGAATCTAGGTTTAGCTAAAAGGTCATTTTAGCTCCTGGACCTTTTCCTTCTTCACAAGATGAAAAATTAGCATGTTTATATTTACGTTAATATTTATTTATTGCAAGGAGGCCGACCGGTCACATTAACTCAAAAAGTTCTGATGTAATTTGTTGTATTCTTCTATAAGTTTATTTGAGTTTGACTTGGTCTGGTCTTTGAATGCAGCTTAGGGTTCTATATCTACTAAACTCACAGAGGTTTATTCTAACTAAAGAAAAGGCTGTTTGAGTTATTTGTTATGTGGTTACTTTAGTATATGCTATCTTACATAGGAACTATGAGAAAAACAAGACAGAAGGCAAAGAAAGAAGGAATAGAGAGAGAAGAGTTGTTGAAGTATAGTTGGAAGTGAATTGTGTTAATGAAAAATTTAACAGTGCTGGACCCAGACGCATTGCCGAAATTGCAGAAGCAGGGATTATTAATATTTAACACCGTAATCTGCCGCTTGGCCAGTTCCTGCACATGGATGATCTCCTCCTCTACCGTATCCCTACAATTCAAGTTTCAACCTCATCCACTAAATTTTACTTAAGCTTGCATTAATTACACCTCGTGAATTTGGGCACTCGCCCTCCTGAGACGATGCTTGTGTATGCGTGTGTCTGCGTGGGGGAAGGGCTGAGTGATCTTTAAGAAAGGGGGAGGGGAATTTGACTTGAGTGAATGAAACAAATCATTTATTTTTCATGTTTATGGGAAAGCTGGATGTCCTATTTAGTCACATTAGATGCTCTGTTAACACAACATAAAATACAAAGTACGAAAGAGAAATAAAAGCTCAGAGCAATGCAAGAACTCCCACTTAACACTCACTGCGAGGTAGTCCCGAGTAAAATGTAGGTGTTGTAGTACATTAACTGCTGTCATTTTATCTGAAACTTGTCAATTGTGTGAAGTCGTAGCTTCGTCATAGCTTCAAGTCAGGGCACTTTAATCATTATTTTGACTTGCAACTTGATCATGGGAAATTCTAATAGTCTCTCTTGTTTCAACCTCTAACCATCTCATATACGATTAGTGCATTCTTGTAGGAAAACTTAATTCCCATATAATATTGAGCAAGCAATACAACGTAAAACCTCTTTTTCCTCAAAAAAAAAAGCCATGTTATGTTTAATGCATCTAATAATGAACACTTTTCTTGATATTGTTATTATGTTATTAATGGGAAATTAATAACACTGACACAAACTTGTGTAACCCTTTTTTTTTACCTTGCTCTGCTGCCAGGCTGGTAGATACATATTTCAGTGACGCTGGTGACAGGAAACCTGAGCCTCCCCAATTGCTGGGAGATCGGGACATCTTCTTTCTTTATGCAGTGCCTCCGCTCGGTGATTTGTACTATGTTGAGTAGGGGAATCCACCCACTGAGAAATGGCCCCTTTAACACAAGAAAATAACACACACAACTAAAATGCAAATTATTTATAGAATATATTGAAATAAACAGGTATTATAATATAAGGACCCAGCTGCTGTGCCTATGCAGTTCAGTTCTAGCAGTGGGTGCACAGTCCTTAGAATATATATATATATATAACACAGATAACTGCCAACAGCCGCTCCCCACCCCAAATGTAGGTGTTCTTCCCACCCAGATGTCCCAGTGTTGGTGCACTGTTGGGGCCCTTGATGCAGGTAGCGCTACCCGGGGAGACAAGGATACATTTATGTTGATATATATATATATATATATTAGTGAAGTACCTCTCTTTAGTGTCTTCAGGCAACTCTGGGATGCTGCCCCTTTAACCTCCTGGCTGAGAGTAATAACTGTCTTCCCACACAGATGTCTGTCTGCAGCTCTGCTTTCACCTCACTGGTACAGGATGCAGGACTTGGACGCTCTAGGTACTTGCAGTCTCTCACACTCACTCAGGAACATACAGCACCATGCTGTATTCTCTGCACACTTCTACTTCAACTTCAGTGTACTGCTTGGATGTCAGCAGTACACACACTAAAGGCAACAGGTTTACTTCAGGCCTGCTTACAGGGAGGGCAGTCTGTCTCTCTTCCTTCTTCACTCCCTTGCTTAGCTCTCCTCTTCCAGAAGTTTCTTCCTAGATCCTCTCCTCTGATAGGCTTAGAAACATTTTCCTAGCTCAGGAAGACTGACATATGTCCCAAAGAGAAACTGATTGGCTCACAGGAGACAAGTGACCTGGTGCTGGAAGGAAAGGTCAGCATCCATGACAACCCAGCTGCAATGTTATTAGACAGAATGACTGCACTGGGTTACACTTGTATTAAATATTTTTCTTGAGCTATATTGCCATAAGACATGTTTGTGATGAGAAATCGGTATTTATTCCAGGTACTGCCCTAGTGCCGCCCCCTCCTTGGCTGCCATTCTTACATAGGAGTACTGGTTAATCCTTACGAAACAGGCTCCTGGGAGTCTCATTGTCCAACAGAATGATCTCCCCCTGTTTTTGCGGCAAAGTACATGTGGCCCCCCCCCAGACATACTGCCTATGGTTTGCCTAGGCCAGAGTGTGTTGCTGTTTGTCATGTTAACAATCATGTTTTGCTATTGTAGCATATGTGTTTCCATAACAAAAAATATTGGGTTCCCCAAAGCTTCACACACGCACGCACACGGGCACACACACTAACACACACACGCATGCACACTAATAAACTTACATACTCTAACATACATAGACATACTAACATACACAATAACATATTTACACAGACTAATGTATTTACACACAGACGGTGACAGACTAACTTACTAACACACTTACTTACTTATGTTAGCTCATATGCCAGCACTCAGACTCAGCCCGCTGGGACTGAGGGAGCGCAGGCCGCAGGCCCAGCGGTATGCCCTGCTGGGAGGGTGCTGGCGGAGCCATGTTCTGCTGGGAGGGGGGTGTTTGAGGGCTGCGGGGCCTTTGTTATGCGAGTGTGTTTCCTGTAAATTTGCCCCTAACTAAAATGAAATATTTTCCGTATAAACAATTACACTTGAATACAAACACTAAGGTATAGTCGACAGAAGTACCGTTTACCGAAACGTCAGCAAATTGCTGTATCTGTATAGTGTAGGATTTATTAATTCATACGGCTTTTAATATGATACTGATGGTCTGAGACAGATATGTTAAAAAATGAATGAAATATAATACTATGTGGAATATGTAAAGTCTAAGCTTTGGAATCCGACTCAGCATCCGTACAAGATATTCTTATAACCATTTAACGAGATTTGAGAAAGAAAACAGATACTATATTCTATCGTTATTATATTTCTAGTCGACTAACAATTGTCATGTATCCCTTTCTGTCTGAAAGATGGATTCCACTATGATTGTAGCGCTGCATGTAGTTTTTACATGATGATCTAATCTTCGTTGTTTTTATATTAATTATTAATATTGTTGTCATAAAAACACATAATAAAAAATATTGGAATATATTTTATATGCATCTTCTACAATAATTTGTGTATTTTCATCCTTTTCATCTCATACTTCATTGTGGAAAACCTTCTTAAAAATGTCTATATCTGGGCACCTTATGTCTCCGGCTACTTAGTGCCCCTCTTGCGGGATGGAGGCAGAGTTCCCACTGACGTCGGTGGGTGGCACTAATTCTCGACTTGCTGTCCACTAACTCTTACAAAGAAATCGAGTGACGATTCGAGTCACAAGATATTCTATCCAACACATTTAGAGTTATGTGACATTCCCCCAAAGGGTATGTTCACCGATGACATTAAGAGCTCTGTTCTGTCTGTAGTTTACTTATTGGTGCCATTCCACTTATTCCAATAACAACTACTTTGAAATTGACTTTACAAATTGCCGCATCTTGTTTTATTTGAAGAAAAAGATCAATACAGAACGCACTACAAGCAGGCACTGTGGGATTGCCAGCATAAAAAAAGGTGTGCATCCATGCGAATAAGGTACTAAGTGGCTAAGGATAGACATGTCATTCTCTTATTGGCATTTCGACCCGTATTTAATGTAATGATCCTCTACAGAAAAATACAAAACCCAATAAGGTTCTAAGAAAATAACAAATAATTGCCCCTGGCTTACCAGTTATAATTTTGGTAAAACAATAATGCACAATATTATTACCAGTTATATTATCTATGCCCAGAGCTTTATGTATACAAATCTGATTAATATATAGTATTGTAGCTAGGGAGTGCTTTGGTCCCAGTCGCTTTACACAAGTATCTCTTCCCTTCCCCACCCCCCTGAATTGGTTATCTAAGGTGCTACATGGTATAATTAGTAACTAATGGACTAGGGCTAAGAGAAGAGGAATGAGACCTGTAGCACTGGTCCATAGATCTTATGAACACTAATTCTAAAATTAAGTGGCCATCCTCTGGTGTCCCTTTCTACGCAGAAAGGTTTACACCCCAATTTTAGTCCAGTAGGCAATGAGAACACTTACCTTTATGCATTTGGGCTTAAATGCATTACCATCCTCAGTTTTATAGGTTACCAAACCTCAACCAACAGCCCTAAAGCAAAAAAAGGATTGACGTGCATTTTTTTCAATTTTAAGCCACCTGTCTTTAGAAGAACAGAAGAGTTGATCGTAAGTGATTTTAATGTTGATAAGTGTAAAATAATGCATTTGGGATATAAAAGGCAGACTAGAATTAGGAGCAGAAGACAGGGACTTGGGATAAATTGGAGAAGGGGTATTAAAATATTAATATTTAGAAGAGTCCTAGGGGCCTATCTGTCTTAACACTACAAAATAAGATGGCCATAAGCGCCAAAATGACTTACTTGGCTCCAGATAGAGGCTAACAGATGTAGTCAATAGGTGATATGTAATCATCCCAAGCCATAAGTTTCTAGTCACAAACCTATGTGTTTTAGTTCATGAGAAGTTAAAAATATAAACAACTGAACACTAGGAGATGTACATACTTTGCATTTCTATTATTATTATTATTGTATATTACTTATAATCACTATACATCATATTTAATCTACCATTTCCATTTGTATTTCTCCATGCTACTAGTGTCAGTCAACAAACTTTTATAATATAATATTAGTGATATTTATTAGTACTGTCAATGTATCCACTTTGACCTTTGAACTTGCTCTGGTGCTTACCTTCTGCGTAACCTGAAAACTCAATCATTAATAATGGATCACCGAGCGAACCAGCTGCAGCAAAGATTTTTCCACCCTCTTAGACAAATCATGTTCCACTGATGGGCAAGTTATTGATTTTGATACCGATTCCATCCTTCCTACAAAAAAAGATCTGTTTACCCCATAGCTTTTCTTACAATCCCTTGAATCAGAAACTCATTCAATAAAATGATGATTTTAAACAATAAAAATGATATTCAGCGATTAGTAAGAGCTCCTTAGGTTCATCAAGTTAATTTTCTGCAATGGATAGAATGTTCAGTGTCAGAGGAATCTGAAATCGGATTTGGTCCTCACCGCAAGCAACAAACTGAAATTTACTATTTGACTTAGATGGTCCTCGTAAATGTATTGATTGTTATGCTATAGAATTTCTCTACTTTAGTGGGTCAAAAGTGACAGCAACCCATTTGTCCAACAGAGTAAGCTAGAGAATTTAGTATTCCTCCTTGACAGAGGAGCATCTCTTTCCTCCAGTCTCTCTTTCTCGCTTCCCACTTTCACGCTCTCTCTAATTTTCACAATTTGCTATTAAATGTTTTTCTAATAATAGCTACTCTTCCAAAACGTCATTAAAATTTTTTTTTTTTTAAAAAGAAAGTAATTTGGCTTTGTCACCAACGATAATACTGGGTCATTATTTCCAGATCTTCAAATCAGTAATCTGGTAAAATCTTGCCTTGATAATTGATTCAACTTGACAACGAAACTCACCAGAGTTACCACCTTCCACCCTTTAAAAGTATTTTTTCTACCCAAAAAAATACATTGTAAATGTAATTTATTTTCTTAACTCTGGGGAACTTCCCACGGTTGGGTTGGCTTCAATCTTTCAAAAAGTTACCCCTTCACTGTTTATACCTATTTATACCTGTTATACCTTGTCTTTGTTTCGATGCAACAGTGTTCAAATTATAACAAGATGATTACTACGCATGCTTTAAGAATAATGTACTGGTATCATAGTTATGTTCCATAGGATCCACTGCTGTAAATGACTTTTATACTTTATAGTTCATTGTCCACCTCCGTTCCTCTGGTTCTTCGGCTATTGCTCTTCAGACAAACATGTGAGGTCTTTGATCTGCCTGGCAGCATCAACTGGGTGACTGGCTTAGAGGCTGAATACACAAAAAATGTTCCCAGCCGTGGCAGAAAACGCTTCGCTATTGCCTACCCTCTCCCAGATACCCCTCTAAAGAAGCCAGGCAGTGGAGCAGAGGGCATTAAACACCTTTCTACATAACTAAGTTCTTTATTGCTGAATTTGTACTTACTGTGTATAAATGACATTTCAAATAGGTATATCCCAGATGTGGGACCTGTGAATGAGTTTATATCTTCTGCACAACTAGGATTTCTTTACTTTAAAAAAACATAATTCTTTTCTTGAATAATGGTTATCTAACAGTTGAAAATAAAGAGGAACCTTTTGAAAAAAAAAATCATTAAACTAAATATTAATACATCATAGATACAAGTAGGAACACATACTTATTATTTACATGAAAGTCACTATTTAAATAAATTGTATTGCAATATTTAGTGACATTATGGAATTTTAGCTTCAACGTCCAAAAAGTCAACATTCAGTTGAACTGAATATATTCAGTTATACTGATTAAAATGGTATATATATTTCAGAACACCTGCTGAAACACATTAATATTAAATGCTAAACATAGCCACTGTGTATGATCTGCCTTAACACCAAATTAGGCTGCCATGAAAATTAAAGCATTAGACAATTTTGGAAGTTGTATAAGCTGGAGAAAGGTTGGGATCCTATTATTATTTTCTTTGCAAATGCTGGTTATGAATTTTTCCAGGACATGTGATAATAATCAATGCAGTTATGTGAAAACTACCACCGCTTTAGAAGTGTTAATGGTAAGTTGGGACTCTAGTTACCTTCTTGGGTAATTGGGATAGTTCTTAAAATGTATTTACTTATTTAATTCCTTTAACTTATTTACTTACGTAACATGTTTTCCAGAACAAAGAACAATGTTCAGGAGCTGACAATAATACTATTAGAATAACAGCTGAATAATACCACAGAGACCTTACAAAGTAACAACCACAGAAGGCATTAAGGAATAGTTGACCCTCTGACCCACTAGAATTAGCCGCATCCATGTGTATTCACTGAAAATTATAAAAAAAAAAGTAATAAATATAGAAAAGTAAGCCTAAATTTTGGGGGAGTAAGAAAAAAAATCTTGAACGACAAAAAGAGGAAAGGCTAATTAATTATTGTATACAAAAGCCTAACCGTGAGGCACCAGCAAACTCTTATGGCACTACACTCAGAAACAGAACCCTGAGCAGAGTTGGCTGGCAATCAGGGATCAGATGGCAGCGTAGACCACCACAGAAGGATATTGGACCACGTGGTCAAGACAAAATGGATCAGGACAGGCCAGGTCAGGATACCAGCGAGTAGCATGGTCAGGAGAAAAGGAAGAGATAAAGAGGAGGTGAGTTAAAGAGAAAGGGAAGAGATAGGGGGAAAATGGCGAGGTTAAAAAAGAGAGTAAGAGATTGAAAAATGGGGAGAAAGGAGGAGAGAGAAAGATAACATGGAGGATAAAGAGAAATGACAGATAGAATGAGAAAGGGGAGGATCACGAGAGAGATAAAGAGAGGTAACAAGAAAGGGTAAGACATTGGCAGAAAGGAGAGAAAGAATGAAAAAGAGGATAGATAATAAGATAGGAAAGAAATTATGAGAAGAGAAAGAGTGTGTTTGTGTTTTGAAAGTGTTTGTGTTCTAGGGCAGGTATGCTAGGGGAAAGCTAGTGTGTGAATGCAAGGGAAAGTGTTTATGTCTAGGTGCATGTGTGAATGTAATTTTATATGTGTATGTGTTTATGGGCAGGCATTTGTAAGGGTAGAGCATAAAGGGTATAAAATGAATAAAGTGAGCCAAACTAAAAGGAGCCCTAACTTGTATGAGACCTGAGACTCTGAGAGGACACCAGTTTACACTGCAATCTGGGTGTTGGGTAAAAAGAAGAGAAAAATATAATCTATTTTTCAAATGTTGCCATTCTTACCAAAAGGTGATCAGATTTTATATAAGTAGGAAATGCCAGTGATATTAAATATATATTACACACATTACCAGCATCTCATCACTGTGTCTTTAAATGTCTTCCTTGTATATGCCCCCAATAATTATCCTCAATATCATCCTATTTTTCAGGATACCAGAAAAGTAAAAATTTCACCTGATTTCATATGAAAATAACAAATTCCAATAATGAATTGGTGTGCAAATCAAGGTGGTGCATGTGCACTAATTCCACAACCCAGTCTATTTGTTAAATAGCAAAATGGTACATTTAACAGTGCTACACATTAGACACGACTGCATTCAACTGTAGTTGCTCAATTATGGAAAAAGTTCTTTTAGAATCTTAATGAATATCGAAGCCCCTGCTCACCCTAAAGAAGAGAGAATTCCTCCTAGTGCCGGGAAATTTCTTTAAAAGTCATATTGCGTCCCCTCCCTAAGTGAGAAGAGAGCACGGGTCATGTCACGGCCCTCAGATGATCTGCTTTTCCTTAGCTACCGTGCTAATGACACTGGAAATATGCTAAGGAGCTGCCTGCAAGGGGCCTTTCTAATGCGGTCACTTCCTAGGACCTCAAAGATGCTTTAATTGCAGAGCTTTGGAGACAGCAGGTGTGCTTGTCATGTCTAATCAGAGATTTGGGTGTTCTTGACAGCTCAGCTGAAGAAGGGTCTCTCTAACTCTCTCTCCACACGCACACCCTGGTCCCCTCTCCTCCATTCTAACTTTTCAGTCATTGCACACCTGTCAAATTGATTATGAGAATGAGTTTCTTCTACATGCAATAAAGAGGATGAAATGCCCTTTTTTTTTTTCAGAATTTGCTTTTATTCATGTGGCTCATAATGGGATTAAGAGACACACTTCTGCTTTGGCTCCTTTAACAAGCTCTATTAGCTTATTCCGGGGTTTGGGTGAAATTTCGATGTGATAAATCATTATTAAATTATAATTACTGTTAGGGTGTACATAATACAATTATCAAAATAAAGAATTATAGTTATATTTTAACTAGATTTTCAATCCAAATTCCCGAATTATAACAGTTAAAAATACTGTTTATTTCTATATTTCCTAATGAAGATCTAAACTCTTATACATCAGTGTAATTGCTTTTAGTTCACGATACCTGGAAGAGGTTGCACACCCAGTTCCGTCTTTTCCTTCCCCTTGGAATAACCAGTTCCATTTATTTTATATGAGATGATTACTTATTACTCGAGATTGCAGTACAGTTTAATTTTGAATATACCATTTATGAGCACGCTTTTTCTTTTTTTCTACATCTCTAATTAAGGGCAGCCGAATAACGTGGAGAAAATGCATGTCTGACCATCTTGTAGAACCAAGGTACAAGGAAAACATTAATTTAGAGACATTAATTGCACAGTTTGTTTATCATTGTGGGATCTTTGATATGTAATATTAATGTGCCCTTGTATAATTAAGGCAAGCAGAGTGTATTGTAATACATTTATCAATGTGCTTTTATGGGACTTGCCAATGAAATAACTCATAACAGGAACAAGCATTGTTTTATATGCATAGACAATATATAAGATCCGTCGGGACCTCATTGGTCCATATTGCCCTATTTAAAGATGGCGGCAGGGAATCTTTAAAATTGTGACATAAAATTGTTACTGTGTGTTGTTGTTACACACAGGCTTTCTAAAATATGAAATAGCAAGTATTTTGGGGGGACTCGAGACCAATTTTGACCCTGTTTCATTCACTTTTAAAAATATCCCACCTCATTTTTAATAATATCCTTCCAACATCACAAAGTAGTATTCATGCCGTGAAAGTAAAAATATATAATATTAGTGCATTGATTGAATAAGGATGGGAGAACAAAAATTAAACCATCTCACAAAGAAAAAGCAGTTAATTGAAGCTCGAGTCTTAATCTTTATTTATTTAATCAAAGGAGAGAGGTCATCACTCTCGTAGGGACCCTTCGATGAATTATGAATCATAGGCATATGATAAGTGAGCTTTTGGTAGCAAAAGCATGTACACTTTGCAGATTAAAAAAAATCTCATAATTAATGTAAGGTAATTATAACGATGATTACATTTCCATAACTGATACCCGCTAGAAGGGAAAGATTATCTTTTTCAACGTTGCATAGTGAAGAGAATAACGCTTCCATTTGTGTTGGGTTCTGAACGATGTGCTAGACAAAAATATAATTATTTCCTTTTGCAGCTGAAAAAGAATAGACCTCGATCTTACCCTCCACACTCTCCATGGAAATAAGAATTACTTGTGTCAAGTTCTACTTTATTTCATAAAAGTATACAATATATCAATACAAAAAAGCCCTCCCAGTCGGTTGGTTCACCTTTGACGACATCAGAAATATATTTGCTTGAATTTGTTGAAACATTGAAGTGGTTCTTGGTCTACTTTTCATAATTTTGAGTTGTCCCTATCTCTTTCTGGAATATATGAGTATGACATATATATTTTCTTGCCACCCAAGATGAGGCTTTGTAAAGATTATACTTGGAACACGTTGACAACGGTCATTAATTGGATGACATTAAGTTCTTTCCATTTGCGGTGGCTTGAAAATACAAAAAAATGCTCTGGCTAAAGTTCTTTCCACAAATCAGCTTTTGTGTCATCATTTTTTAGCCAGGACGGCTTAAATGTCTAAAAAAACCACACTATTTGTTTTAGCACCATCATGGATTAGTCATCTTTAACTGCTCGATAGCTGGTTTCTTGAATTCAAAGGTCTTGTGTCTTTCTTCAGCTTTGCCCTATATATGACTATGTACCTTAAGGCTCTTCTCTTGATCCATTATGATTCCCTTTCTCTGTTGTGTATCAGCGTGTGATCCATTTGGCTAATCTATCTTCGAAGTCCCTAAAGTATCTGCCTTTGAGCTTCTGATAAAGGATTTGACTTTACATTGGGGGTTTAAAAGTACGTATTAAATCAACAACTCGTGGCAACTGATCTTTTTCCCCCCATAATAAAAAAGGCCTACATCAAACCGTTGGGATTGATAGAACCTCTCCTACTACCTACCCTCTGCCTACAGCAATTTCTTTCACTGCTCCCATAGCCTGTGTTCTCCAAATTTGTTAATCATTAATTGTTCTCTTGCGTTGCTGATTTCATGCGTGATGGACACATTTTCTGCTGTTATCCTGCCGTACCACTTACCGTGAAAGGCAGTAGGCCAGGTTAAAAGGGGAAGAAGGGCAATTAAGGAAGACATGGGGTTCGCTCTCGGTAAAAGGCAGCTATTCCTGGTTAGTCTAATAGTACAGGGCTGTCAGCAGATTCTGAGTGCTTTAGGAAATATGGCAAGGTTAACACTATGTTAATATTAATACACAAGGGAATAAAGCAATTGGAGTAAGATTGAGGCTAGGAAAACGAGCAGGTAGGTGATTGAAATGTGAAAATTGTGGTTTTATTTTTTCCTTCTTCCAAATCAAGAATACAAATGATCCTTACACAGGCTGATCTATCCTCAGACCCTGTAGCCAATTAGTGTACATCAATATTTAATCAAAACTCCACTATTGTGGAACAGCAGCCTGTACCTCTCATGCGCGCTATACCAGCTCTTACAGACACACAGCTATGACACATAATGATTTTGTCAATTAATAATTTAGACGTTTTTGTTCTCCCTCCGTGACCTTATTAGTAGAAAATGTGAAAGAGTTTTTTTTTAAAAAAAATTTGGTTTGTGAAAGATGGGAAAATATATGTTCTGCTCTAAATTCTCCACAATGGTTTGGCTTCTATGATAGGGAATTGTTATCATTGCTTAGAAATACTGTAGCTGGGAAATATTGAAAAATCATCCAGTAATTATCACCGAAGATGAAAGTTTTCCAAAAATTGCTTTTGTGATGTGTGTGAAATGTGGACATGGATATTTAAATGATAAACGATGGATAACCTTCTACACTTATCTATTGCAAAAGATAAACTGGATGTTATTTTTTTAAATAATTAATTTAATAATAATAATTTCAGGCAGGTTCTCCTTGTGAAAAGGTGAATATGTACAGTGTATTACAGGAGAGTGAATATATATTTTTTGAGATGTGGGTGGGAAGGTCTACTGCTATCAGTGGGTCGTCTGCAGATGACGGTGGGCTGTCCCGCTGACGATGGTGGGTAGCCTACTGATGTCAGGTATGCTATGTTGCTTGCGTGGCTAGACTCACATGTTGAAAGGGGAAGTCAGCGGTAGCGGGATGCTCCTCAGCGCTGCTCCCGCAACCTAGAGACTCTCCGCGGTGACTCAGAGGAGCGGTGCTTCAGCCGGAGTTTCTGGGCAAAACCTAGAGAGCTCCCAGGAATTCATCTCTCCAATTCTAGACTCATTTACAAATTAATCTTTCAGATCTTATATTTTTGTTATCATTTTTATTCTTCTAAAGTTCCATTTTCCTTATTAATTGACCCTTTTTTTTATCCAATACCATCTAACCTATTTATTTTATTTTGGAAAAAGACATATTAATTTCTTGAATTCCTTCCCTACACAGTGCTCAATATATCACTTAATCTATTCCTAAAGGTTTCTTTAAAAACTCGAAGACACTGACTCAAATTTAAGTGAACGGGACAGAAGACAGTTCAGGGTGGTTTGCCTCAACTTAACAGCTGGGATAAAAATAAAAAATAAAATAATTTAAAAAAACTTGTCGCCTTCTGCTACTGTTACCACAGCCAGGGTGCAATCATTAGCATTAGCCACTATACAAATGAAAAGAATTACCATCAAATATTAAATAATTATTTTATTTCCACTTGGAGCAGGTGATAGTGTTAACTAAAATCCGGTAGTGAAGAGGTTAAAAAGCTAGGGTTGCATATATTGTGTATGCTCAGCTTAGATCAGTGTTCTTTTTAGGGGTGTATTAGCAATCGCTATGTCAGAATGGGAAAGAGAGGTTGGGGGTGAGTAAACAATGGATCACCAAAATCTGCAAATTGGTCTTCGCATTGGCCCAGTGCAACAAGAATATGTTTTTAACATCTCCAGAGGAGAATGCCAGGCTGGTATCAGGAAACAGGGTCAGTTCTAGTGGGACACAATTACCAGCAACGCAGCAGTGAGTAAAATACCGCGTATGCACTGCGTAACATGGAATCTTGAGTTGGATAAGAAATTTAACTCTTTGTACTGTATGTCGATGATATCATTGCCTGTGAAATAATGAATTCAACTAGCACATCTATACTCTTGCTGATTTTACTATACATGTGGCTCCTTGGTAAAACAAGTTTTATTTGCACGCAATATGCACTATTTATAAAAATAAGATTTATACTCAACAGGAGAGAGCATGTATAAGCTTCCTCATTATTCTCCTTGGTCATTTACAACCTAGTTCTCTGCCCTGCACTCCTGAATTTTTACCTGCTTGATCCTGCCCAATGGTTATTTGTCTCTCATGTTCTTAAACTACTAGTTCCAGGTTTTATAGGCATGTCATTAACATACATGGGATCTTTCTAAATCACCCGAATATTCAAATATTAACTTTTTCATAGTCCTTTAAAAAGATTCTATTGCAATGGCTTCCTGATGGCGGCAGCCAAATGGTTCTAAATGGTGGTCCATGTGTAAAGATGTTCTGAATTGCTACCTCTATATATTATCATCAATCATTATATGTTATACCCCTATTCGATAAGATGTATCACCACACATTTCTTGTATTTTCTGCCTGAACTGTGTCAGAATCTTTCATTGTGGATTAAAAGCTCTGTCTTCTATATCAATATGTTCAAATTTACAAACTTTATCTGTTAATCCAATTGTATGTATCTGTAAAATATAATATAGTTTTAAAATTATTTTTGCATGGTCTTGATGTTGATAACGCAACATTAGAATAAGGCTGAATCTTCCAATGTATGACATGATGCTCACACCAGGTATTTATCCTCTTGGTCTGACTATGCTACATTTTTCTGTGAGCTACTATCTCTCATTTTTTGGCATCAAGTAAAAGCTAAGCCCTTCACTTCTTTCTGTGTCTTGCATATAATTCACTGAAATGTCTGGTTTAGGTTATGTACTGTATATACAAATACATCTATGTCTTTCGTAATTGTGTACCACTTAACATTGAGCAATTTCAGGAAATTAAACTTAGTAAAGTAGGGTCTATCTGAACTGTATGTATCCAGAATTTTATTTCTATTTTCATAACTTCATAAAATACTAGATAAAGATGATCTTAATTTGTTTTCCTGATGAATTATTACATTATTGATTTTGTTTTTGCTCTTGCCCTCTTGATTTACTTTGTGAATTATCCATAGGGTCTACTGTATCCCCTTAGAAGATTCCAGTGAGTTGCAACCCAATCAATTGAGTCATGTTTGCAATAGTTTTGTCAGGAATCCCCCAATGGGCACAGGGAAAAAAAGGTGAGATGGAGAAATGAATAATGAGGAATGGGAATCAATTCATGAAACCAATGCAGCTAAGACCGAATGAAGGCTGTGTATGAGAGAACTGGGCAAACACTTCTCTCAGATCCCTGACTTAATCAATAACACCTCCTGACACCTCTGACTTCACAAGAAGGAAGAAACACAGACAGCGATTCTCTAACATAACATAAAGATATTCCACATGAAGCCTCAGCTCTGGTAAAAAAACACTGATTTTAAATTGTAGAAGGAGATTTTTAGAAAATGTAATTATTTGTGGTTGAATTTATATCATCAATTAATAATAATGTTTTTTTTTGCTATCAAAACATCTATCCATGTACAGTTTCAAAAATGTGCATCTGAGTTCTAATGGGGCCTTCCCAAAGTCCCACCGCCAGCTCCTCAACCAAATAAAAACATGGCGCGCTCAGCATCTGCAAAGCAAATGGCTACAACTTTATTAGCAACTCTTAAACATGGAGACTGGAAACGTTCTTCAAGAATGAATCTTGGATGAACCGTAAACTGCACGCTAGAGGTCCGATATGCACTCATATTTCCCAGACACTTGTGTGGTCACTGTTCATCGTACTTCAAAGCTCTCTTTACAAGCTCTGTAGAGAAAACAAGAACAAAATAAGAAATCACAAAAACGTACAAATAAAATCCCAAACATAGAAATAACCCAACACATCTTCTGTCGGAATCTGTAACTATCTTGACAAAATGATCTCAATTATTTTTTTTGTTATTGTTCAAGGTGCTTGTTCTTACGACCATATAGGATGGTCATACCATGACTCAGGGCCGGACAAGGGATTACAATACGGCCCTGGCACTTTAAGGCCAGCGACTGCTGGGCACACGTAACATTTTATGCTCACATGGCGTGCAGTCAGGGATATCCAGCCAATCTCGTATGGCACAAGGTTGGTCTTCGGCACACAGGGCAGTTGCCTAGTGTGAAAGATGGCCAAATGAGGCCTGCCAGCACTCTACAAGCAGTCCACCTCTAATAAATATTCTTCTTTTTCTAATACATACAAGGACATTTGTTTTAATTGTTGAATGGTAATAAATTGTGTATCACAATGATCAAGTTAACATTTGATGATAGCTATCGCCGGTCATTAATTTATTAAATATTCCAGGTTCTCTTACACTGGAACCTATAACTGATCAATTATGACAGGGATCCCGACAATTAAAAAATATATTATAATTTTTTAATAAACTGTATGAAGTACTATTATTCTGGAATTGATTGCACCAAATACACTTGATTTTTTACTCTGGTAACATGATAAAGATTTTTGGGTTAGGGTTTATATTAAATAAAGCATTGTTTACATCACAGGTCGCTCCAATTGGTTAGGTATAACTTAGGTTATCAGCTTGGTTAGGTAGAGCTTAGATGTAACTCAGATACCCACTGATTGCATTCTGAAGATACGACGTTCCCTACCAATCAAAGACAAAACCAAGAGGCTGGGGTTATTCTCAAGGCACTGATTCCACAGGGACAACCCCCACCACCACCAAGCCTGTGAAACCAAATCAATTAGAGGGGTCACAAAAATACTGGCTTCAGATATTCATTGAGGGAACTCAACATCAAGGTTTGTTATGATTGTTTGTCAAGTAAAAATGAACCCTGAAAAAGGACTACAGGCTTCACATTATTTCGGTGGTGGAGCCCCAGTGGGCCTGGAATGTGTCAGACGCGGTCTCTGTCTTCTCTACTCCTTCATGCATTCCTTGCTGATGGGACAATAACGCCTGGTGTTTCATATCATTCCTGTGACTTAAGCCATCTCTGAGAGCTCAGCTCTTCTCTTATAGACTTGCCTTGATGTGCACCAAGACGGGACTAATACTACGGAGGGTACCTTGAATTTTATGTTTTACTGACTATATAGTTTCTATATAGTTAGTTGACAGTATGGAGAGGTAGAGAAGTGGAATAGACTCTCAGAAGATGTTTTAGAGGTTAACACAGTAAGAGAATTTAATTATTTACATCAGGGAAAACAGGATACCAGATGGACCAAATGTCTCTTATCTGGTGTGAAATTCTACGTTTCTGTGGGATTGACAAATATGAAGAAAAATATTTTCAGCCCCACAGTAGCAGTTACAGTATCTGTAAGGCAAAACGACAACGCACACTGAAAATAAGCATGCCACAAACAGGCTATCTGATCTTAATGTGTCGCCTGATCACGCAGTGTGATGTGTTTATCTTTATGTTGACTATACATGTGTTCCTCTTAACATCTTGTTGTTCACATTTTTGCCTGAGGCAGTGCAGAGGTTCAGGTGATTCTCTGATGTTTCTACCACGTTTCGTTTTTATACTTTTTACATATTCGTCTTTCCCTTGAGTGAGAAGCAGCTGTTTTGCTTTCTGATTGATAGGCTACTTTTCCTCTGCTGCTGTCACATCAAACATAATTTCATGGACTTTCAACTGTTCACATATTGACCTAACTTTTCATACCTTTCACAATACAAATGTCCCCTAATGATATCTAAATTATGTTCGAATTGTGTTGTTTGCTTAACTTTCACGATTTACACATTAATCCAGCATTACAAATAATTGCATATTTTTGGTTTGAATTGATTCCCCTTGCGGTGTTCCTTGTGTCCCTCTCTGCCCATCCTAAGTAAACCATCTTGTGTTGTTTATTTCATACACATTACATTTTGAACCAGTGGAAGTGTACACGTTTTTCACTTTTTCTTTGGATATTATCCTCTTTTTGTTAAGATTTACAGTGGGCTTTATCGATTTGCATAAAATATATAAATCCACATCGCCTACAATATATACCAATGAGAACGGCCATCGTACCTATTTGTGACAGGATTCCATAAGTGATTGCTTCCCAGGACGTTTTCATTTCTTTTAATGGGATCTTAATGGCTCATGCAGCCTTAGCAAGAAAATGCAGCCCATGGAACCAGCGTAGCTAAGTGAAAGGGGCCTTGGCTGGTGGGGAGGTGGGCTTAGGATAATGGGGTTAAGGGACATTGGTTAGGGGACTTAGGGAGGTCCTGTATAAATAGGTCCCTCCATTTTGTGACTCACTTTTAATTAGTTTTTCTTACCTGAACTTTCCACCCTCCCTCCCTATTATTAGTAGGATGATTGAGGGTCTTCTCGTCAGTGTCACAGTGGTGGGCTGGTCAGTGTAAGGTGGGGGTGCAATAATGGTTGGTTAATAGGAAATCGTGTGTTTCTGGTTTGATTGGTGTTGGTGGTTTCGAGCTGGTGGTTGCTCAGAACCTGGTGTGGGAAAGGTGCGTCTTGGTATGCTCTTTCCCGATTGGTTTTGTTGTTGGGGTTAATGGTGTTTTTATATGTATGGGAAGGGGGGTGTCATTGTCAGGGGGGTGATTGGAAAACAATGGGGAATGTATGCAATGTATTACCTGTGGTGTTAATTCTGACAATGACTTTATTGTGTTAATAAGTGAGTGTGTTCCTTTCCCATACATAAAATCTGTGGCCAATTTTTATCCAAAACAGTTTGTGTCCGTGTGTTATTTGGCGGGTTAAGGTATTGGATATCGTAGGCCCACGAAATCGACGATTTTCTCAGAAATTTGAGTTCTGGAAAAGGATGTAATCACTCACAGATTTAGCTTCACTTCCTATACGAAAACTGGGCTTTTATGTTTAAAATATATATTTATAGAATAAACAATTGCACTTATTGGAGAAGAAAAAGAACAATATTTTGGTAATTTTGGCAGGCATGTATAATTATTATTTATTGATGTCTATAGCGCCATCATATTCTGCAGTACTGTTCAGTGTCTAAATAGCAAATAACAAGTAGTACATCACATAGTTTGTAATGCACGGAATTGTATTATTACTGAGAGGGTTGTGAATTAGTGGCATGTTCTCCCAGCCAAAGTGGTAGAGGTCAGAAAAGTGAGAGAATTGAAAATGAAAAACATGGACAGACTAGATATGAGTTCTTATCTGCCTTACAATATGGAAGGTGATGCTGAATGAGATATATACTAGACTTGTGCATTTGGATTCATACAAATTGCGAATTTACCGAATGTTGGTACATTTGGCGATTCATACCGAGCCCTAAAAACTAGGCCAGACCCCCCACAAATACGCAAAAGAAGAAAACAAAGCAAAAAGCTCAGAATTTTCATTGGAAATTCATGGGTCCACATTCACTTATACTTACTGTCTCACACTCGCATTCTCGTTCACTCTCTCTCATGCTCATCCTTCTTTGTCGACCCCTTCCGCTTCGGCCGACCACTTCTGCTTTGGCATCTTCTTCCTCATGGAGGATCGGGGAGAACGTCACTGCAGCGCTGCCATTTTGGCGGGAGTTGCTGGGTTATGTGCGTGGAGATGCGAATGAAGAAAGAAGATACCAGATTAAGGCCTGAAGATTGAAGATAAAATAGAGAAGATAGAAGCTGCAGAAGAAGATGCAGAAGCGGAAGTGGTCGTCAGAGAAGGTAGCGAAGCATTTAGAGAGTGAGAGTGTGAACAAGAATGAGAGTGAATGAGAGTGAATGTGGGCCCCTGAATTTTCAGCCGAACCGAATGGGCAGGAAATAAAATGTGTTGCCCGAAAACAAATGGGCCACATGCCTAATATATACATGACACCTGCTAGGTTGAGCTTACTATACATTTTGTTGGTTTTGCTTGGGACTTCAGCTATTGTAAAAGAAGAATCACATTTTCTTTTCTGACTCCTAAAGACCTGAGAGTGTTTTCAGACAATGCAGCATTTTAAGAAGAATTAGCTTGGCTGGATGTCCCATCACCTTGGAAAAAATCCTGCTGTTCGGTGTTACTCTGTGTCTCTGTGCATGTAGGGAGATAAAAGTGACATCCACCGTTATCCATATGCCTATTTATTTTGAAGTGAATTCATTTTAAATATCATGGTTTCTGTACAGAACTTCTTATTTGACATGGAATTGTATTTAGAAAAATTTAATAAATGGCAAATAAAGCTATATAAACAAAATTGGAAATGCAATGGGCACAAACAAAGGTGTTTTTTTTAGATTGACAAAGTCAAAACCCATGTTTGAAGTAAGACCTTCTGCTTTTATCTATATTTTAAACCCCACACAAGGTATACAAGACGAATAGTGCTGTTATCGTCTGAGGGACCTAAATAATGAATGAAGAACAGAAGCTGCTTAGAAAAAAGGCAAAGGAGAGAATAATAGAAAAAAAAAGATAATATAGAATAAGAACTACCTTGATTCTAGTGTTTTACAACACTGTAGAACTTAGCCGGAGAGAGAATTTAAAATACTATGATGAATTAGGGTGAATTGATAGAGCAATTAAGTAAAGCAGAGGTAGCATAGAATGTTTTAATTCCAGATCTTTAAATTAAACTGACTCTTGTATTTCCAGTTCTAAATGATCCGTTTTCCTCTTGTTATAATAAATAAAGGAATTGAACAGACGCTAAATTACTTTTGTTTTTTGTCTTGCTGTAAGGCAACTAGTAGAAGTTATTATTCCGTTACGTTGTGTTTTGAATGTTAAGTATTAACGTACCACCGGGCATAGTACATGCTGCCCGGGGGCAAAGACCTAGCTATGAAGAATAAATGTAAAACAGAACATAAATGTGGCTAAAACAGGGTAACTTCTGCTTACAATGTAATTATAACATATGGTTACTGCCAACCTTTATTTAATTAGTCTAAACATCTTTACAGTTGCCTAATTTTGTGTAGTATTTTTGTATTTCATCAAATATAATAAAAGTTTTTTGTGTGTGTTAACCGTTTGTGTAACGTTCCTTTATCAATAGTGAGCATATAAAATGCTATATAGTGTTGATTTAATCCAATAATAAGAATGCTTAAATCAACTGGTTTCTTTATTATAAAGCACGTAGATATTACTGGTCCAGACTTGGAATAAAACTCAGCCCCAAATGTCATAGTGCCATAATGGCTTTATGTTCATGTTATGAAAATGTTCTGAAACTGAAGATAATTTCAGACTCTATAACAAAAGCTACCGGACGTTATTCTTCTGTACATAGATTATTTTGTGTCTCTTGAAATGTAAAACCGATGCATGTAAATGCGATCTCTTAGAACGAACTCACATGTCAAAAATATCTTGATAAGTGAGGAGTCGCTTAATAGGAAAAGGCAATGAAGATCTGAATGTCCTTTAACCCGGTAACCTATTGTTCCAAAAATAATCTGACATAGACTCAAACCAACAATGGCGTACTTTCTCCTTATTAACACCATAAGAAATAACCAAAGTAGTGATGTACCATAGGGAGAGCTATTAAGTAGCTGTTGGTTCCTAGTTAAAGTAATTTAAAAATAAATAAATACATGTTTACTTTTTCACTGCATAAACCGATTTCTGTGGATTACAGCTTCTTTCACCCTCAGCCAAAATGAAGACTTCTTTACATAAGATTTTACATACGATTTTTTACTCTCCAAAGTAGGTGAATCAAAGGTGCAAAAAGACTGGTACACTTGTGGACATATAGCACACTTAGCACAATTCTGGCATTTAACCCTTTCTTGTGTGGGTCTAAACTGTATTGTGTTGTGTACGATCACCTGTGTGTGCATTCTGCGCATCTATTTATAGGTATCTATGAATAGCCTAACGTGTAACTATATATGTTTCCCGGGTTAAATTGTGAACCTAACACTAAAAATACTGCCCCGATCCCCAGTACTCAAAGGGTTAATCCATTGACATTTACAACATTGTTAGAAATACAGGTTACAATTTGATAATCAGTACGATGGAAAACAATGTAACTTACTACCTGTGCCTGGAAGTAACTGGCAAATTCTACAAACAATTACATTTTTTATGGACCTTCCACCCGGACATACAACATACAACAGAAACCTGTAAATCCCACCTGTGCCCCCTGTGATGGGAGTTGTTTTTCTATGGCTCCTTAGTGATTGTGCGCATATTAATTCTGTGTGCTATTCTTGTTGTGTTATCTTTTTGTCTTTTTCCTTGCTCTTCGGCCTTGTACTGCAGGCTAGCCACACATATGCTAACCATGAGGGGCAATGGGGTGCTGTTACTAATACGCTATATGACTTTGAAAACCTTTACTATAGGTCAATGTTGGCTATTTACTCAACCCTTTAGCACCCCTAGAAATGGGCTACTTTGCATTATGGGAAATCCAGTCCTGACAATGTACTTTTTATTATTCCTGCACATGTCACTCCAAAACTAGTTCCTGCTTGTATTGTCAAAGATAAAGGCAATTATCCTTTAACCCCTTAAGGACACTGGGCGTTTCCTAAACCCATTGAAAACAATGCATTTTGAGTACATGTACGGGCTTTGTCATTAAGGGGTTAATTCCATGGGCTCTCCCAAAAACATCACAGAAGCATAAGTGTTGAAGTCAAAGGTGGTTTTGTATAAAAGTTTGTAAAGTGATCGTATTACCATAGCAACTATTGGAATGTTCTTGGCGACCTTTGGTTCCTCTGGTTATACGACCACTTTTTGAAACTTTACTTCAGAATCACTCTTTTGCCATGACCCATATGGTATTTAAACTGCTCAGCCTCTCCGGATACATAAAAGATTACCTATAAACATTAAGAAATATGTGTTGACTTGTTATTTAATAAATTAAGGTGTCTAAAAGCTGCATAATGACCTTAGCTCGTTCGTTCTAGGTCCATTAAGTGGACCGTAGGTTTGATTAAAAAAATACTTATGAATTTTGTATGCTAATTGAAGTGTTTTTGAAGAATAAACATGTTTTGAGAATTGTTAATATGGAAATGGTTATTACTGAGACATCTTTTGTCCATTTTATAAACATTTTATATGGTACAGATTTCTATTGTTTTTCCCACCCGCATTTCCTGCGAATATATTTAATTCACCATTGTGTTCCATTTGGGAAAAGGTGGTTATTATCTGATCTCTTAAAAAACAGTGTTATAAAGATCTTTCAAGGCTATTTGTCCACCAACTTCAATTGTTTGGATACTTTTCCTGCAATTATTAATTCATGTTTTTGTTTTTTTTAATGCCACATTTAACATAAAACAAACGCATTTTAAGGTGCGTTCGATGCATTTTCAGTTTACAAATTTAAGCGAGAAGTAATATGATGAACTAAGGCCTGGAGTGGGCATCTGGCAAACTGTGAAAGTGTCCATTTTAACTGATATTGTCCTTTTAATGTGCGCCTGTAGGCTGCTCGAAGAATATACCTTTTGTGTATCTAGCAGGCGACTAACCATACAGTTGGCTGCTGGCCTTAAAGTGCCAGGTCCAGTTTAAATCAATTCTATAGCTAATAGAATGGCCAATTCTGGTTTAATCACACTTTGGTTCTCCAGTGAATGTATTAAAATAAAAGTGTTATATAACTTTTTAATGTTATTGCCTTTTGTCTTGAGAGGGCCTATCAAATAACATAAGTTTAAATGTTACTATTTATTTTGTACAATTAGCCTGACCTTGATGGACCAACAGTGCACCGACATATTAGATGACATTTTTTACACCTTTACAATCCTCTTTAGTTATTCCTGAGAACTCTTCTGAATTTATTTAAAAGTTATTTGTATAGGTGCGGTGATATTGCAGGTGAAGTGATAGATAGATAGATAGATAGATAGATAGATAGATAGATAGATAGATAGATAGATAGATAGATAGGTAGATAGATAAATAGCTAGATAGATAGATAGATAGATAGATAGATAGATATTCATCTTAAAAAATAGCTTTGGATAAATTGCATTACAGCACAGACATCAGATTCATCATGTGTAAATGATTATACTTTCTTTCACATTTTCCTTCAGAATATGTAAACTGAAAATGTGTTATACGGTGTGCTTTTAAGCAGCAGGAAGCTCTCGGCTTGGCTGAAGGCAAGGGAACTGTTTTATCTTGGATCCCGCAATATTATGCTTGATCAAAGGCTTGTTTGTCAGTCCCAAATTTATGGCGATTAAATATGTAGTCAGTTAAAATGTGTTAAAATCTCACATTTCAGTAAAGTTCTCTTTTTGTGTGTGTATTTAACATGTTAATATTTCAGTAGAATTCAGATTTTTTTGCCAAGAGTTTTTCTTTTTCATGAATGCAACCCTATTTTCTGTAAATATTGAAGTTTTTTTTGAAAAATGTTGGAACATTTCTTTTTTCTCCACATATCCGTCTGCATTATTCTGGCCTCCTGGAGAACCTCCAAAAATATGGCAGAGCCTTGGGGTGCACCATGGGGACAACCTCTCTCCCATTTCTCAGGGAAGAGGTGGTGCTCTGGTGAGCGCCAATGCTCTGCCCTCATGCAGAGGTTCTCCAGGGGCCAGGGTAACCGCAGATTACCGGAGAAGAAAGAAGAACGAAGACGCGTAGAACACAAGGAAAAAGAAGAAGTACACAACAAGAAGAGGAGCTGTGGGAAAAGGGTCGGATACGGTAGGGAGAAATTGTAAGTGTAAGAGAGTGAGAGAGACAAAGGGTGAAAAAGAGTGAGCGGGAAAAATGAAATTCAAATAAACATTATGCGCTTGCAACTTAATTTTTGTTTGTTCTTGTTTGTGCCCCCTCCTCGTTTTAGTATATTCATTCTAATTAAAGAAACTGGCAAATTTTGATTAAAATTATAATGTGTACTAATCCAAATGTACTAGTCTAATTATTAATCAGTAACAATTGAAAATCCTAAAGGATTACCTCATTTTAAACATTTTGTGAATGCTGATCATGGTAGTTACTGCCATAAGGTTCCCAACAATTACCTGAATATGATGTGGAAGTTTGATGGATGAATCTGGGTTTGGTGGACCTACTGGAATGCACATTGCCTACTGAAAGTTTGGTGGAGGAGAGGTAATGACTCCTTAGTTTCAGTGTAGGGTAATGTTAATGCTACTGCCTACAATGACATTTTAAACAATTATATGGTTCCAGTTTTTGGGAACAGTTTTCAGTTCCAGCACGACTATGCCCCTGTGCACAAAGCAAGATCCATAAAGACATGGTTTGACAAGTTTGGTGTGAAGGAACTCCATTAAACACCTTCGACATACATTGGAACACCGATTGCTAGACAGGCCTTCTCGTCCAACAACAGTGCCTGACCTCACAGATGCTTTTTTGGCTGAATGGGCACAAATTCCCACAGAAACACTCCAAAATCTTGCGAAAAGCCTTCTCAGAAGAGTTGAGGCTGTTATAGTCGCAAAAAAGAAGGGGGCTCCATATTAATGTCCATAGTTTTGGAATGGGACGTCCAACAAGCTCATATAGATGTGTTGGTTAGGTGTCCACACACTTTTGGTCATCTACTGTAGTGTAACATTGTGCAATTTGTGCTATACATTAAACCACCAATAAAGATCATGCGTTGAAAGCCCGTTTTGCTAAGATGTTTTTATGCAGATTTATGATTTTTAATACATCTATATTAAAACTAAATTCGATGAATAGTTATAATTATCTCAAAAATATGTTTAAACTAAGAATAATCATGTGAAATATGAAATATAATATTGTTCAGTTTTATCAACAGGAATAGACTCTCAGTTATTTTGTTATTCTTCAAAAAATACTTTCTGCATATAAGGCACAAATAATTGATTCTCTGGGGGGTATGCGTAGCCCCACACTGCTTTATGGTACGTATACCCCTAATTTTCCACACTCCCTTTTAATCACAGAGAACTATCCATTCATAAAATGACACCTTCCTTTCAATGACAGCTCTTTTGTGTCCGCAGGATTTGATGAATAGAAGTTTAAGGACCGGGTCAGAAGTTTTTTCTTGCCCCATTTCTATTGAAAACGCTTCGATTTATCATGCAAATTGAGCAGAAGCCAATCGAAACAACATGAATTCTTTTCATCACCAGCTTCTGCCTGGAAACACAGAACGGGACACATGCCAATCTTTACTTGATCAAATTGTTACTTCGTTCTGCGGTAATTTGTATACAATTACTGTTCACGTCCCACTTCATTTGTGTTTATTGAAATCTCATTGAGTTTCTCCTGGGAGGCGGGGAAGTTTATCAAAGTCAGCATAAAATGGAGAAAATGTACACAAATTAGCTACTTGGCAAGAAATGTGCGTCTAAGTGTGTTATTTATTGTGGAAACATTGCTGGCCCTCATGACAATGTTGTATAAATATTAGATTCGGGGAAATTGTACACATTTGTTTGCTTGGACTACCATATTCCTATCAAACCCTACGGTTCATAATTTCGATAACCCGATGTAATGGTATTTACGGGTTCAATATATAAGAATTAAAAGCATACCTTTTGTGTATGCAATGAAAGAAATCCTTACTTAGGATCTTTATTTCTTACCCTAGCATATCTCTGCCCATTGTTAAGTTGCTGATTGTTGTTGATTGTTTCAGACATTGCTTTTATGGGGGGGGGTGAGGAGAACTTTAGGACAGGGAATTTTTTAGATAGTCCTAGTAAACGTTTACCACCCGGGATGTGCTTTTGAATCTCCAATAACATGTCCAGACCCGGTAAAAAAAAAAAAAAAACAGTTTCAAGATTTTAAGTAGCATAGTTCAGTTTTTATTAATGAGAAATATAACTTTTTGGAAAAAAATGTATGTAGCATTTCTGATAGATATATACATATTATGTGTGTAATAAGTGTTGGGAAAGCCATTTCACCAGGATAGAAGGCTGAGCTGACCAATGAAAGCCCAGCGTTCAAGCTGGGCTTGAAAGACCAGCGTTTCCACTAGACTTGGGCTTCCGTCGCCATCTATGACAAAATTCATCCAACATTTTTGTTTTCAGAAATCCCATTCGTCCACCCAGGTTCCCATGGAAACAAGAAATAAACGTGTAGAAGAAATTAACATGGAGAGATTCTCCTCCTCTTAGTGTAGTTAAAATAGCAGCTATGACGACAAACAAATTAACGAATGGACCAAGATTTTCATATTGTGCACATTTGTTTTCTTTTTCTTTCGTCCAATGTTGCATTCGTTCGTTCGGTATATGGACAAATGGACGAAACGGCAAAATTCGGCACAAAAACGCATCCGTCCAAAAACGAATGCCCAAGTCTAGTTTCAACTATTGCCAGTGACCTTGCAGATTGGACAGCTTTATCTAAAATCGCCTAATCTATGCCCACTCCATCTAAAGTGGGCATCACCAATGCAGAATTTGTGTCTGAATGTGGCATAAAGGATGACATCACATCTGGGCCCAGAGGCCGCATCTCTTCTTGAGTTGTGCAAAAGAAGTTATATTAGTTGTGTTTTTACATAAAAAAAAATAGTAATTTATGCTTTTCTTCAAGAATAAACATGGCCTCAAACATAGAAACTCAATGAAATAAGCAAACAAGTGAGATCTCCCCTTTAAATATATTATCTATTATATTACCAGCTATCGCCGATGAATATTTTCAGTCGGAATAAGACTTAAAAAGTGAAGCTGAAAATGTTTTATCTTTTCTGTAGTTCAGTTCTCCCTTTTACAGATCATCAATGGATTTAAATGTTACACATGCTCTGGATTTATAAATCTTTCATGAAGCAGCTCTGAAATACAGCGATGCAAAGCATATCATCCGTAGTTGAATTTTTCATGCCTCGTTATTTTTTGGTCAGTCAGAAATTTTTTTTGGGGAAAAAAAAAAAATATGTGTGTAAACACTTTTGTCATTATAACTATTTGTTGAATAAGCCAAATGATTTTGACAAGCTCCTTTCATCAGGTCAAGAGACTCTGGCTCAGTATTTTTGACCTGAAGGAATTTAGGCTCCCAAATGCTTGTCAAGGATGATTTAGTCTACAGACTTTTTCCTCTATATTTTTGTGCCATGGAAATAAAACTGTTTATTGGAGAACTGTAAGAAAGATTATCCCTCTACACAAATAAGTATTTAATTATATTATTATTATTAACAATAATAGTATTATATTACAAATGAATTTTATATTAAATAATACTTAATATTTTAGAGTTTTTTCAAAGAAATCTGAAAAACATAATTTTGTTAAGAATTGTGTTATCTAGTCCACCCTTTCTTGACCTCAAAATAATGAACATTATTTGCTTAACACAGTTGTGTGTAAGTCAACAAACTGCTGCAATATTTATATAATTATACTTTTTTCATATTATAATGGTAAAAACCCTCTATTTCAGAAGCATTTAGAGGTTTTTAGTTATTCACAGTCTAACGGTTTAGCTGTCATCATGTATTTTAGTCTAAGAAAGGGCTAGGACAGTCTTCGTCATTCCGGGGATCTCATCAGAGATATTATTGTTGATGTTATCAGTTACAACATAGCATTTATTACATGGTTTAAAAGCGTGCAAGCTTATGGCAAGCCAAAAACAACATGTAGAGAGGGTTTGGCTCACAAACATACACAAAGAACAAGAAGTAGAAGGGGCAGTTGAGAAAGAGTGAGAGTGAAAGGGAGTTTGGCCTACATGCTAGTTGAATGTCTTGTAAATTGAATGTCTTGTAAGCTTCTATGAAGGTTTGATGGACTTTCCAAAAATGTAAAGGAACAGAGAAAAAGTAGCCAATGGTCTGTTCCAGAAAAGAGGGGCAGATGGGGAAAAATCCTCAGATGAGAAGGACGAAGCAATAAACTTAGAGGAAATAATGGACTGCTCATAGAGGTCACATGGGTAAGCATATAGGGTGGAAATGTGTTTGGATGCAAAGTATGGTAGGCCGTGTAACTTAATATCAGGAGAGTAGACAACGTAAGAAAGTGGGGCTGTAGATAAGGAATAGCAAGTTAGGAATAAGAGATTGGCTGCAGCATTTAGGGTTGTAGAGGAGAGTGTGATAAATCACCGGAGGATGGGAAAACAGTGGAGTGAAAGCAATATTTAAGAGACTACTGAGACGTAAAGTAGTAGTTACAATTATCAAAACAGCAGAGGGATTAAAGAAAATAAGTATGAAGAGGAAGTCTTTAGACTTAGCAGAAAGTAAGTCATTCAATATAACGCCGGAATAAGTGAGGTTTTATGGGGCTCGAGATTGGACTGAAGAACATCAAGGAAGTTATTGGGAGAGAGCAAGAGAAAAAAAGCAGTTATAAAAAATATATGTGATGAGTTTGGCGGCCAAAGGGAGAGGTGTAACAGTACACAAGTAACAGAATCCTATTTTTGTCAGGATTAAGGTGTATTTGATTTGAGCAAATTGGGAAGAATTCCAGAGGACGTAGGTTGGTTAGAAATGGTCCTAAGGAAGGGGGAATGAGCTGACATGATGAAATGAGATGGGCTCTACAATGTAGGATGGTGGGCACGAAGAAAAAAGGAGAAATGAAAAATGAGTGTGGGGGCCGGATGAAAGTGAAGATATTACTAGATAAGTTACTTGTAAAAGGATAGCATGAATTTCCTCTAGAGTGGTATCTTTCAGAGCGATGCTTTAAAGTTTGTGGACATTGAGGACAGCAAGTTAATATTGAGTGTTCTGTTGAGACAATGGATAACAGGGCCAAGACTTTCAAGGAAACAAGGGAGTTTTGTTACATGAAGAGACTGTAAGGGCTGGACATGAGAGGGTTAAGAGAGAAGCTAATCAGCAGGTTTGTACCCCAGTCTAGGGTTATCAGGACTGCTTTCTAAACATGTCAGTACCCCGGTCCCCAATGCATTCCTGTACATCAGAATATATCTGATTAATTTAGCAGTAGACCGAATGTATTGCCTGTCAATCAATTACACATATTCTACAGCCTAAATTTACACATACCTGGAATTTGTCGTTATATTGCATATTGTTGTAAATGCCAATGCTTGACAACTAAAATTAGATCATTTGAACTGCTGACCAGAAACTTTTAGGTAAAGTCTCTGATACAAAAATGGTTAATTACTCGGATGGGTCATCATATTAATAGAAACTACTTGATAAATGGATTCCTTGAAACATTGATTGTGTCAATAATGCATCAACAGAACAAAAACCACATGCACTAACACAGCTGCAAAGAACACAGCAGTTTTTTTTTTTATCATGTTGTAGTTATTCCCTAGAAACCATAAAATCTAATTTCGTGTTGCCTTGAGGGCCCTCGCAGCAAATTCAATTGGTAAATGCACTCTTGGCCTAAATGGAAGTATACGCTCACAAAGTACTGAGATTAACGGAGCAAGTCCCATCGCACAGTCACCAGAATCAAAACACAGAACTTCTGTTTCTTAAGATATTGTATTATATGAATCTGCCTATTCATCAGCATCTTAGGACATTTAAATGTTTCTATCACATCTGCTCTCTCTTTCCTCCTCCAATCTATATAACCATAGAAATACATGACTGTACTGCTCGTATAGCAAATAGTTTGGATGTGATATAGACTGGACCCTTACGGGGCAGAGTGGATAGAAAATTGGGAAATAATTGTCCACGGAGTGGGGCCTGTCCTCCAGTAGAGGCAAAAGGGCAGGCAATGGGAGAACGCAAATGTCAACCGCTCCATCTGAAAAGCTAAGGTTACCCTGGGGGACAGCAAGTCAGCTGTGTTTTCTAGGAACATTGGGGCAAACCTAGCATCCTCTGTATGGTAATAAAAAAATGAGCTGTCGGGGAAAATGCAAAAGGTTGCCGGATTGCATCAACCATTAGACATACTGGAGGACCAACACTGGTGGGCGCCACCTGAACATGCTGATTAAACCTATTCAAAGGCTAATCGTGAGTTATGATGTAACACCATGAAATACTATCTAAATACTACTTGTTAACCTTTGGGGTGATATTTGGCATGTTGGTCATACTAACTACATGGGCAAAACATTAATAAATCATACTCAGAGTCACAATGCAGAGGTAGGTTTAAGGTAGTTCAACTCCCAAAGTTTGATGACATAAGACAAAATGAGACCTAATTTTAGGCATTCTAATTATTATTTTTATTGTTATAAAACACATCAAACTGAATAATGTTTCTCTTTTATGCTTGTTTTATATGTCTGTAAATCTGTAAAAAACAAAAGTTTATTTTTTTAGTAACTGCCATTAAAGTTCTATTTGTTCACGATGATAAATCCTTTAATCAACCATATTTTAATTTGAACACATACAGTAATAAATCAGTAAAACACAAAAGTGAGTACTGTTCAAAACACAAATAATCATTAAAAGCAAACTCTCTCTTTACAGAAATCCCCTGGAATAATAGGTATATAATGCCGTCGTAGAAGAAGTGCCGAATTAAGGTGTTTGGCTTAGTCTGCGCACCACCTGTGGCCGTATGAGGTATTTAAAACCCAAAGCTTCGGCTGTTGATGATGATGACGCATTATAAAACTCAGAAGCGAACAGGTGGCAATTATCTCCCGCTTTCTTTTCTCCTGACGTGACACGGCCTTTTGTTTTATTTTGGTCTTTTATGTAAAGATTATTTCCTGTACAAACTTGAAGAATAGGGTCATTTTACATCCTCCGTGGTTCAGAGGTGGTATAATTATGGTAATTTCTCATTACAGTAACCTTATGGCCACCATGGTCTACACAAGCCATACAAATTATGTTTCCCCAATTAATGCCATCAACGGAATCCAAAGACATTTTATTTTTAATAAATAGGATTCTACAAAATGACTATATAGTAGAAAATAATTAACAGTTTCGACTTATTCAACAAAATTCTTCCATTTGCAAGAAATATGCCTCTTGACAGTTATAAATTTATGTTATATATATATATATTTTTTAAATAAATCTAATCTGTTATATTCTCATTTGAAACATTTGCTTTTAACCCTTTAAGGACAACTGGCTGTCCTTAAATCCATTAAGAACAATGCATGCACAGGCTTTGCCAGGAAGGGGTTAAATTAATGTATAAGAATTCTGGAAGTGGAATGTTCATAACTTGAATTGTTAACACGATTAGGTAAACGCTTTCCAATAATATGAACTATGTTAATTAATAGGGATATAATAACGTCATTGAGTACACATTCTATAGATTCAGTCAACGTTTGTGCACATATGTATCTACATAGAAGGACTACACCATAAACTAATATATACATGAAATAACAAAGAATTCCAGAAAATTCCAGAAGTTTTTTCATAGGTTTAGTGCTTAGAAAGTCCATATACTTTAATGTGTTTTTAATCCTTGTATCTAAAAATAATTTCTGACATTTTAACAATATCTCTGAATTTGTATCTCAGGATCAAATATCTTTTTTTATCACATTTCTGTTTACTAATCTATACATTTTTTTTGTTTTTGCAAAACATCTTTCTTTGCTAAAAAAAGAGAGTTACCGCCTCGGATGCAGATAAGTATTTGATTCCTTCTTAAGTCATCAAAAGAAGTGTTTTTTTTCTTTCACAAATAAACATTTTTGATCTGATCTATGTAGCCGCCGCATTTATATTCGGCGGAAGAAATGATACAGCATTAATTTATAGAAGTAATATTATGATTTTATTATTAATAACGTCAACAAATGTAATTTAATATTATAAAAAAAAAAAACGTATTAAAATATTCCCAATCTGTTGATTTGCATAAATAATGAAAGTTGATAAAATGTTGTTAAAACATGAAATTCTGTTCGGACTGTTTGGATTATTTAATACACATACATTACTTGCTATGCAAAAACAGAGCTCCACTGGGCTTATTTGTCTAAGAATAAAAAAAAAAGGATCAAAGCGGGATAAGCGACCATGCTAATGACAATGCAAAAATAATTGAATTAGCAATTAAATTAATTTTACTAAGTGTAGCACATTTCTAATGCCTCTAGTGCTCCGACAATTTATTTTTTGTTAATTACACAATTATTCGTAACAATTAGAATAAAGTATTAATAGTCGTTCTACTCGTGATAATATTATCAGAAGATCAGATAACTCAAAACATTAATTGCAGCTACAATATGTGATAAAGTCATCGGTCAAAGTACTCGGTAGGAGACAAATGAATTGGAAAATAAATAGCCTTACCTGGATCTGGCCAGAAATATTTTCCTATGGATTATTATTTTTTTTTTTTTTAGGGTAAATAAAATAAAGTAGCGCTGGAAATATCTTCTTAATACAATACTAAAAAAAAATGATTCTTCACCTTAGCATTTGCTCAAGCTGTTTGAATTTGAGACGGGAAAATACTGACTTGCCTTTTTATTATCTCAGGTGATAAATATTGCATTGCCTGCATTTAAAACTTTTAATACTAGGGGTGTGAGATGCGGCACCTGTTATTTTTTTTTTTTTAACGGAAAGTTCATGGCAAGGCTTCTACTTTTACCGAACATCCGTCGAGCGGAGCTTTACCGTTACTTTTCCCCCCCACATTCTTTTGGGGAACAGGTTGGATAAGAAGTAGGGGGCTGGTAACGCTTGATTGTCTGCTGTGTTGGTGATTGAAAGAGAATGAGAGAGAGAGAGAAGGCCCTGCTAATGTTGCAGTGAAATGATTCTCAAAGGCCCCCCAGGCTGCACTAAGCATCCAGACTTCATTAAATTTTCATACCAAGCACTTGGCCAAGGACTATTTATGAAAATGTGCTTTCCGCTTCATGGAGAAAAAAAACATAGGAATTAGATAATAGAACAAAGAAGAAGAATTAATTATATATATATTTATATATGTGTGTGTGTGTGCGAGCGTGTGTGTAATCCATGTATGTAGGCCCAATATTGGGATAACGTGACAATTTGTTTTCAATTAAACCCACATGGAAAATTGGGCTCCCTTTAATATATTTGTGCACTTATTCCAAATTTGATCATACAATCTAAGAGAACTTAAAACACACCACTTTGTTTCGGTGACAATTTCTTTGCAAGAATGTTTTATAAAAGTTGCGCAAACCGCCTGTGAAGGAAGAAAACTTAGATGGCAAAGCATCTGTCCGTGGTCCTGATATTAAGTCCCTCAATAAGAGTTACTTGCGAGCGTCCGGGGCGGGGGGGTGAGGAAAACACACCCCCCGACACAACGCACACAACAACAGTCGTACATAATTGAAAAGGGAACCATCACAAGGGCCTGCGCGAGTGTAACGTGATAAAAAGCGAGCCTCTCATTCATTGGGAAAATGCACATAATAAAATATATTCCCTAATCTAATGCTCACGGAAAAAAAAAAAAAAAAAGGGATTAATGCGGTCCCAGGCAAAATGCCAACTGGTGAATTTAAGGGGAGTCTGAAAATGTGCAGAGCGATGGCTCGGCTAGATTGAAATATAGATACATTAATGAGAGTTGGAGATATTTCCACAAAGTTTACTGCAAACTTAAACCATTCTCACGGCGCTCCATTGATTTCCGAGTGTCTCTTTCACCTGACAAAACTCAACTAATTGTTTCAGCGGCAAACTGATGCTGCAGCCTCCATATAGGAGAAACAATTAATAGACTTTGGAAGATGAACCTTCGATCAATATGCTTTTATTTGTTCTTTTCACTCATTTCTTGATTCGAAACACCGGCAAGGAGTAGGCTTAATCGTTATCCACCTACTTACCCTTGTTCTGGGATTCCCTTATAATTCACCGCGCGATGTCAATTGGAAACCACCAACGCACATTAGATTATCTAATGTCTGTATATTAATGTTTACTTATTAGGTGTCTGGAATAATACAGTTTTTTTTTTTACTGCATTTAATAATTTTTAAAAATGGTGTTATTTATTTATACATATTTTATAAGCTGCATTAGTGTCCTAATTATTGTTTCCGAATGTTACTTTTCGGGTTCTAATTATGACTGTATCAAGCAACAAATGTATAGAAAAACACCCCTAAAAAATGTATTTCTATGAATGTGAAAATGCTTTTTTAGATTATTTTGCAACACAATATAGCACCTTTTGAATACTTATTCATTCTAAAACTACAGAAATCTAGTATAAAAAATTTAGGTTTTCTTGCACTTTTGTTGTAGAATACAGTGTGATAAAGTGCGTAATCGGATAATTATATTTGCTTTTTATTAGAGAACAGAATCAATATGTTTGTATCCGACCTACATTATTCATTGTATTTTGGAGTTTATGTTGGAAATCTGCCAGGACAACTTTAAAAATCTATGAGCTCATTGAGGGAATGGAGAACCTTTTCATTATTATGCCATAATAGTTAAATATTTTTGTGCGCTAAATCTATTTTTCCTCCTGTGATAGTATACATTAAAACACATTCTCTGTAGCGCTGATACAAATTAAAATATTCATATTTATTGAATTAAATTGATCGGTGCTTTTTAGTTTTTTAGTTTGAGAAAAATGTTTTTTTCATATTTATGTTCTAAATTTTCTGTTTAGCGGTCGATAGTTTGTACGTCCAATGTAAACATGCCAATCTATACATTTTACTAATGTTTGGTGGCGTTTCTGTTTTAATTATTAATGAAAATATGTCACATTAGCTTCAAATTGGCATAAATGAGGTCTTCTGCTTTTTTATATGTTCATACACCAAATCCTGCTGGATAGCAAAGTAATTTCAATGTCTAATGTTAGAGCTATGTATCAGTTATATATATAAGGATTTGGGTTTTTTTTCTAAGGCGCTTAGTACTAGATAACTTACTTATCCCCATTTCAATAAAATCTCTTTATTCTGGAATATATTTTTGTATAATGTAATAGATTATAGCTAGAAGAATTACTTTTCAATGAGTATATCCGTTTTAGAATAATTATTGTCATCTTTTACAAATCTTTGTTGCAATGCAATGTATAGATTTTTAAAACAGTACTTGAAATAAAATATGTGCCAGGAAAACAATATTGAAAGAATACAATAAACGCTATTAATTTCCTGATGTGATGCACTCATCTCCTTATCAACTCATCTTTACATTTAAGTAAAGTGTTTCAAATCCACACTGATCGGATAATACTTAAGGGAACAAAATTCAGATGTCTTGTGATTGGTGCAAAAGTATTTTTGGTAGATGGTAGTATATATATATATATATATATATATAATGTACAATTTTGGGAAAATTGTGCATGTTTTTATATTATTTAGTATATCCGTTGATTTCTTTACTTTGTAGTCCATGGTGTAAAAAGTATTAAAGCGCTGACAGTTGTGTTAAATATTCTATGCCATAAAAACAATTTTGTAAAAATCTAAAAAATAAATGTATCTAAAAAATATATTTTTTGCATGAGGACCTACTGTCAAATGTAAATGTGTGAGCATTTCATAGTGTTTAGAATGTGTACATCCATAGTCTAGAAATAAAGGGTAAAGCCTGGGCATTAGTGTGCTTAACATTATTGTACAAAAATTATTTGTAAAAAATATGTATTTAAGATACTTTTACAAATATATAAAAATGAAGCAGATTAAAATAATTCTGGATTATATAAATCTAATGTTATAATTATGCTTGCCTAAACGTTTGAAAATAATACTTTTATTACAATAAAGTACATTATTAAAATATTTGCGTAATAATTAACATTTATTTCGATGCACATGACTGCATGCAAACTAACATTTTAATTAATATAAACTTACAGTTGTTATTTTTATAACAAAAGCATATCATTTCTTAATTATTTTTTTTTAAATGGGAGAAAAAGCAACTATGTTGTCCAAAAAAATATCTTCTCATGTGATGTACTTTGATGATTTACTAAAATGTATTTGTTTTTTTTAATAGCAGGAATATTATATATATATATTTTATATATATATATATATATATATATATATATATATATATAATATTTTTTTATATATATATGGTTATACAACATATTTAAATAACAACTTGATTTAAATAACTGTTTGACACAGCGGCTTACTAACGGTTTATTATCTGTTTAAATATATTTACAAAATTATGAAAAGGTAGTACATAGAATAAATGTAGTGACAGATAAAAATGTGGGTGTTCTTTTTCTGTGGTGTCTTTAAAAACAGGTGATTATTTTTGTCCTTTACCCCACATTGTAGAAAACACCATATTCTCATGCATACAAAATTTAACCTAGAGGGGCTGTTTTTTTTTTTTTTTTTAAATGTATTTCATTTTCTTCCCTTAAATTAGGAAATAATGACATGTGAGCTATTGGGTTAATAGCTCACATGTCATTCTTTCCTAAATAGGGCAAAACTATTTACCCTATTAGGTAAACAAGTATTTTTTTTTCTTGAATCAATTTTTTTTAATTCTAACACCCAAATGACAGCAACATGATTCAACTTATATAACAAACATACTCTAAGTGATGTATTAATACAAATATGTCTATTTTCCAGTAATGTTATTTTATACAAAGGAGATATTCACATTACATAAAATATGTTGTGTAATTGTATATTTAGGGTTTACAGCTATGTATACAGTTATATATACAGTATATATATATATATATATTATATGCTATAATATACAGTTATATATATATATATATATATATATATATATATATATATATATATATATATACAATATATGCTGTAATATTAAGTCAACGAATTCCCCATCTGCATTTGTTAAATGTTTTAAAAATCTTGCAAAACAAAATATTCTAAGAAAATTGTGTCTTTATTTATCGATATAAATTAGCGGATAGGTACGCTTTCTGAAAATTCTATTTTCATTTGTGACACCAAGAAATTGAAATATCCACGAGCAAGAACAGTCATGTTAAATTATAGGAGATGAGCCTCAATACCAATTGTAGCAAGGTACACCTAGGTCCGCTCACTTCAATTGTAATTAATCATATTAATCATTAGATTGGGCTCGGTAACCAGTCTAAATTAACTATGATCATATTTTCATTATTTAAATATTTATGTCATGTTTGTATTTATATGCATACAATTATGTTATCATATGTGCTACCTTTTTTCGCGTGTATCCAGATTTTTCTTTATTTGATAAGATAAATTTTATAACCATTTTATAAGGTTTTTCTAATAATTTGACAGGATTTTTTTTAATTTTTTTTCAAAGACCAGTACAAATATTACATGAGGTAAATCGTGCATGGTTTATTGGAAATTCTGTAGCATACACAGACACAAAATTTCATTTCGATACACACATAGAAAAGTAAATATACTCATAAAAAGAAATCAAAGGGAAATATCTCCGATATATGCCAAGCAATATGTGTCTTGCCAAGAAAGTGCAAAGTTCAATAATTTCCCCAAAATCAATTCACTTTAAATCTCCATCGTGGAATCATTTTACATATACGCTAAACTTTTAGACTTTTAAAAAATAAAACTCTCATCCGTGTCATCGGTTCCTATTTAAACGAAAATAACGTGCGCACACCGATAGCGAGACTGTGCCGAAATGTCAAAGACAATCGTCTACCCCCACGTCTACTGTCATTGGTATTTCAAGCAAAAATATCGTGAACAAAATGATTTGATTGTCAAAGCATCTTTGCGGTGAAATTGCCGGGACATGACTCTATAACCATAACGTCTTTTTTTTTTGCTTTTTTTTGATTTCACACGTGTGCTTTCTAGCAGATGATGAGGTAGAAACAGAACTTTTATTGCAAATGGGATGGGATTTCATAAGGGGAAGTGAAGTAAACCATGCAATTGATAGACTTTTTTGTTTCTTTTCTTTCTTTTTTTTTTTTTTAAATGGGTGTCGTTTTATTAAATTAAATTATATTCAAGGTATGTGTGCTGTACAGAAAATTAATTTAGTAAATAACTTAAAATTTTCACCACTGGTGCAGTATTATCACAGATCCATATTTACAATCATAAATATAAAAGGCTAAATCAAACTGAGACAAAACATTGGGGTTTTCAAGTTTCAAAAGCTTGCGTCTCATTTACTTTGTTTTTTTTTGTTGTTGTTGTTGTTTCTTTTCAGTTCTAATTGATAAAGTAATGGGAATTTGGTCACTTGAGTCTTAGTCAAAGCAAAACAGTGCTATCCCAAACTCCACTCACCAGTCCAACTTTACAGGTGGGCTCTGATGTTCCAGTTACATCAGTTAAATTAAGAAGACAAACTGCGGGTTGACGTCTGTCTTAGTTCCCTTAGAATTAAACCAGTTCATGTATCAGTGTAAAACAGTCTATGGTTCAGTATGTAGCAGAAAACTTCATCCTTTTTTGTTTCTGCCTTTGATTACAAAACCAAACTCTTACGACGTTCTTTTTTAAGTCTAGTTTCTCTGCGATAGCTGCAATTTTCTCTGAAGATGGCCTTGGCTGAACGGCAAAATAGGCTTCTAGAGATCTTTTTTCTGGAGCCGCAATAGACGTACGCTTGCGTTTCTTGTCTCCCCCAGTAAAGATTTCTGGTTTGGTCATTTTCTCCCTTTGAGCTCTCTCTGCCTCCTCTAACCAAGCTTCCAAGATGGGCTTTAGAGCTACCATGTTATTATGGGACAGTGTAAGGGATTCAAACCTGCATATGGTGCTTTGGCTGAGACAACCGACACCTGGAATCTTCAAATTGGCCAATGCAGATCCAACATCGGCCTGAGTCACCCCAAGTTTTATTCTCCGTTGTTTGAATCTTTCGGCAAATGATTCGAGTTCTCTTGGATCTGTTTCATTTTCAGTGCAAGACATTACCGCATGAGCTGCCAAGTTATGGTTATGAGCCATGTTCATAGATTGTGTGTGGTGGGCCATGTGGTTGATTGCTGACATATGGGCATGTGGATGGGACGGTGTTGATCCAACATCTGGTCCTGGAACACCTCCTAAGGTAATGGTAGGATTTAGGTGGTCTAGAAGATCCTGGTCCAAGCCCTGCGAAGACTGGTGATGTGGATGGTGATGATGATGATGTGAGTGGTGGGTTGTTAGCACAGAAGGGTGATGCAGATGCACCGTAGATGATGTCGGGGTACACGACACACTACTCATTGTGTGGTATGTGGCATCTGGTTTGAACGGATGTGTTTTCTGTGATACAATATCCACGGCAGCCAAAGCTTCAGCTCCCCTTAGCAAAGTCTCATCAAATCCAGCAAAGATGTTGCCTTGAAGCTGAAAAAAAGAGGAAATACAATAAAATTACTCTGGAAACTTTTACAAGATTTCCTGTCTTGCTTTTGAATCAATTTTTAGGCCAGCTATCAAAACGCATCACTGCTAGAAAGTTTTTAGCAATTTTCCCCAAAAGTCCTACAAATGTAGCCTTAGTTCAAACAGCACAGTAACATGCTTTTTTTACCTAAATTAAATATATCTGGAAGTAGACAAAACGGGATCAACTTCCGATGACGGCATGAATATTTAAAGAGATGTTTACAAAAAACACATAGCTACGTTTTTAGAATCACAAAGTATTTTCTCAAAACAATATTCTTTCATTTCAATGTTACATGCGATATATCATCTGACAAAGTTCAGGTCTTTAGCGATCTTCTTCGGAGACACGAGTTAAGAAAAGCATTGCGTAATCTACAAATCGATGTATTTTGAGTCTTACCTGAGGAGCAGGGAGGCAGGCTCTTCGGATAGCTTCAGAGCTACTGTGGAGCGGCGTATATTTGGGTTCATGTAGGATGGGATGCATACTGAATGGCTGTTTGCTGTTCATAGACATCATGATGCAATGAACTGTGGACACTGTGTTGTTAGTACATGAGCAGGTTGGAATTTGGTTTAGCTTTGCTCTTTTTGCTGTGTTGTTATTGTCTGACTTCTTATCCCAGTATCAGTGGCAGTGACCCCTCCTTCTACCTCTTGGATTGGAGGAGCTTTAGAGCAAAGGACTCCTCCTGGATGAAAGATGAGCTGGAGGCAGTGAGATCACTCCGAGCATCATTAACCACTCCTTTAGCCTTCCCCTGAGCCCTAATGAACAGCAGGCAGTCAGGTGGCTAAGGATGTATCCTGATACCATTGTGTGCATGAACTGTTACATTGCACAGCATGCAGCGCATGGTAAGAGGATCTTCTAGTCTCCAGTTCTGAGACAATAAAAGAGAAGGCAACCAAGAGAGGAAATTACCAGCTACGAGAATCTCAATTGAAATACAACTGACAAAGCGTGACGGCAAGACTCTATTCAACGATACAAAGTAGCAATAAGTTTGCTGCGGTCTGCCCAGAAGCATCATATCTTCTACCCGTCGATTATATATTTATAAGCGCAATGATTTTTTTGATTTGTTTTAATCAAGACATTTTTCTAGAATTTTATCTTTTTTTAAAAAAAAAAAAGCTTCAAGTGTAATATTATAGCGGTTTCTTCAGCCTGTTTGAAAAGTGGGCAGGAGGACACGATGACATCGGAGAAGGGCTTTTATATCTGCTTGGCTTTTAGTGTAATTATTATATAAAATGCCAACTTTACTTAAAGCCATATCTGGCCACATTCTTATTATATATTCTATTTTTGTGTGGATTAACCCTTCAAATACTATCAAGAGGTGTTAACATTGAATCTCAATGCGTGCAAAGCAATTCTTTAGTATAAAAATTAAAATTGACGCAGAATGCACGAAGGGAATGGACACCATACTGATACAGTGCTTATAAACATTAATTCATTGTATTAGAATATAGGAGACCCTTACAGAAGCATCTGGTAGTAGCCTAGAACTCACCTCTGACTTAAAGAATATAGCATGATATGTATATATAAGCAATATATATATATAATCCTGATGGTGCTCGGATGCCACAATTAAGAGGCAAATACATGCTAAGAACAAAATTATTAAAACGTGTTCAAGGATGAATGATTTGCTATGGGATGAGGTCCCAAAAGTTTATGAGATTCTATTCATTTTTCTGTGTTAGTCCAATAAAAGGTATCGCCTTTGACCCAGGACTCCATTGTCACTTGTACCAATACAGCTATATCCATACAGTATTATTGTACCCTACTTCATTGAAATTGTTTCTCTATGCAGGAGTTAAGGACATAAAAACATGGAAACACAGGACTTTACGCAGATGAGAACCATTCGGCCCATGTATTCTGCACATTTGTCTTGCTTAGGTTCAAGATAGCTTTATGCATAACCCATGCATGTCTAAATTCCCTTACTGTGTAAACCTCTACCACTTCTTCTGGGAGGCTGTTCAATGTATCTACCACCCATGAAGTTCAGTATTACAGGACTCCCGTATATATACATACACATGCATAGAAGGATGCTGTTGGATTGTGACAATCATAAAAATAAAAAAATAATTGGGAAAGAAATAGTTAATACAGATGCCAAATAAAATCTGTAATTAAACCTCATCATATCTCAGTGTACAGTGCCATATACATGATCAGCACAATGTAAAAAAAATCCTCTGCTGCTATGATTAACAGCTGCATGAGCCGAGTCTTCTTACCCCATCTGGTGATACGTGCTAGTAATGCTATACCAGACAGCAACCCTCTTCCAGAAGGTCGCCCAGCCAGAGCCGGCCTTAGGTGTTCTGGCGCCCTGTGCGGACTACTCGTCTGGCGCCCCCCCTCCATCCCAAAAAAAGAAAGGAATCAAAACTTGTAACAAAACCCCAATCACTATATACTACGCCAAACATTGATGTGGTGTAGGCCTACCACTTCATTGTCTGGCTTAGTAGTAGGGATGCACCGAAACGAATTCTGGACTGAAACCAAAAGTGCAGCATTTACCTGGCCGAAACCGAATATGCCCCCCCCCACACACCATAACACATAACAAAACAATTAAATAACAATATATATATATATATATATATATGATTAACAGCAATCACATTCTTATCATGCCCGCAGATTCCAGGATGTACTCGTAGACTACTTGGCATGATAGGAGTATGATTGCCCTATGTACCCCGTCTCACTCCCTTCTCCCTATCTACCCCCTCCTAACTATCTACCCTCTCCCTCTTTGAAGTTCACTTACCTTTCAGGAGTCCTGCGGTGGGGGTGCAAGGCCTCTGCCTCCCAGCTCTGCCACTGTACGGAACAGTATAGAGTGATGGGAGTTATGATGTACTTTAGAGCATAATTATATAATGAAAAATACATTGGAAATGGTACAGCATAACACCCATCACTCTCACACACTTACCAATCCACACACATACACAAATCCACACATATACACCAATCCACACATATACACCAATCCACTCCACACATATACACCAATCCACACATATACACCAATCCACACATATACACCAATCCACACATATACACCAATCCACATATATACCAATCCACACATATACACCAATCCACACATATATACCAATCCACACATATATACCAATCCACACATATACACCAATCCACACATATACACCAATCCACACATATATACCAATCCACACATATACACCAATCCACTCCACACATATACACCAATCCACATATATACACCAATCCACACACACATACCAATCCACACATATACACCAATCCACACATATACACCAATCCACACATATACACCAATCCACATATATACCAATCCACACATATACACCAATCCACACATATACACCAATCCACACGCATACCAATCCACGCCACACATATACACCAATCCACACATATACACCAATCCACACATATATACCAATCCACACATATATACCAATCCACACGCATACCAATCCACACATATACACCAATCCACACATATACACCAATCCACACATATACACCAAACCACACATATACACCAATCCACACATATACACCAATCCACACATATACACCAAACCACACATATATACTAATCCACACATATACCAAACCACACATATACACCAATCCACACATATATACCAAACCACACATATATACCAAACCACACATATATACTAATCCACACATATATACCAAACCACACATATATACCAAACCACACATATATACCAATCCACTCTCACTGTCACTCTATGCTTTCCTACCTTTCCTCTTTCAGTTTCTTTGCCTCCTCTTCGCTCTTCTTCTTAGTTCTTCTGTCTTCTCTTCTTCCGGGTCAGAGGGCACGGAGACCGGTGGGCGCGGCTTCAGTGCTGTGCGCCGGGATCTGACAGCAAACCCCGGCACACAGCAGCTGTTGCCGCGGGGATCACAAGGGAGCGGTATCGGAGGTCTGTTAAAGACCTCCGATACTGCTCCCTTGCGAGCCTGCTCCTCCAGCGGCGGACATTACTGTCCGTCTCTGGAGGGGTGCCGGGTGCCCCCATACTGGCGGCAGCGGACCCCGCGGCGGCAGGGGCGTCGGACCGCGCTGCGGCGGCGGCGCCCCCTGGAGTGTGGCGCCCTGTGCGGTCGCACAGGTCGCACACCCCAAAGGCCGGCCCTGCGCCCAGCCAACTGCACAGAAATTAACTCTAATTAATCAAGTGATAGGGAAGTTAATTTACGGCTCATTTAATAAAGCTCTAATCTATTTTCCATTTCTCTGTCTATGTACTGATTCTGCTACATTACATAAAAAAATAACAAAAACAATAAATATTTAAAAAAAAGGAAAATAATAACAAAATAATGCTGTAGTTTATATCAAAAGATAGGTTGGCAAATTAGGTAACCATTGCTAAATTCCAACACCGTCAATAGGTCTGCCGGTGGTGATCAAAACAAAATAGGGGAAAAAAATAGAAATTATAGAAACTTATATAATAACAGTGAAAAAATACTAGGTGACGTTTTATATTTTCCTGTAACATCCCCTGGCCTATTTTCACAGGTTTGTTAGTCTTATAGATTATAGGATTGCCTATTTAGTTACATCAATAATATGAATTATAGAACAAAATAAAAAAAAAAGGTAAATAATAAATAAAAAGTTAACTGAGTAAAGCTTTATCATGCCATACTGTCCAGTTGAATAGCATGTTAAGTAAATAAACCTTACCAGATCGCTCACAGTATGCCTTCTTCCGAAGGTTTAATCACGTGAAAAATAAAAAACCCCTAAGAAGCTTTTTCAATGGTGTGTGTGAATTCTTTCTAGGAAGGCTTTGGACATTCAACATTCAATTATTTATAAAAGTATTAAATCCAGCAAAAAAAAGGTGGAACAGCACCTTTAAAAAAAGTCCAAGTTACCTCTGATTAAAATATATGCTTCAGAATAGTGGGATAACTTTGCTGAGCTCGACATTTTCATTGATGACCTCACATTCTTGGTGTGTACTAAAAATACTCCAATGGAACATATCTATGACTATATGGTGGATTCCTGCTTTCTTAATCTCTCACGGTACTTGTCAATAAATAATATACTTTTAAAAAATACATTTTGTACTTCAAAGGTATTCACGTGGTCACTGTGGGGCTTGGAATCCTGGCCTCCTATTTCTGATTCACCATAGCTCAATAAGATGACAGGGAGCAATGGTACAGTTATTGCTTATTTGATGTTGGGTAAAACACGGAGCATGGGTATTAAATGATTTACTAAGACAACTCTGACGGTATTTGGTGTTACAATGGAATCTGGAATCTATTGTTAGCAAGGGAGCTTTGTTTTTCTACTTTTTAATGTCATAAAAGAATAATGCATTTCTGATTTTTTTTCCACTTAAGGTCACAGTACCTGAACAATATAAATAATACATGACATATAACGCTAATATGGTGTTGAAAGTACAGTACATATGAAACTGAATTTGTGTCCATATAAGCATTGAAATTGTTATAGGTAGAGAAAGGTCCAGAGGCGCAAAGACCCATTTGCTGGTTTATAACTTTTTTGGGTGATTTACTGTATATACACTATATAAAAAGTATTTGGGACGTATGGCCATTACACCAACAAGGACTTTTATGACATCACACAAAGTTGGGAGCATAGCATTGTCCAAAATGTCTTGGTATGTCCTCTTCAGCATTCCAAGACTTTTTGGAGATTGCTATGCTTCCAACTTTGTGGGAATAACTTGGGAAATGCCCTTTTCATATATATTCCCATCATTAAACAATCTTCACCTCTCTTTTTCTTCCCTCTCCCTCCCCCACCTGTCTCTCCCTTCCTTCCTCTCTCTACCATCCTCCCCTACAGTCTCCTACAATGGCCATCTCTCCAATTCTCCATCCTATCTCCCATCTTTCCCCTTCCCTCAAGTCATCCTCAGTGGCCATGTCTACCTCACTGCTCTCCTGCAAGGACCATCTCACCCCATCCCTGGTGTCTCCCACAATGGCCTCTCTACTCCCAGCAAAGCCAACCCTTCCCATGATCACAAGCCTTTTATATAAACAGAAGTTATTGTATTAATCACGTATTTCATTATAAAAGAGCTGCAGTCAATATTTCTGAATCAGTAAGAACTGTTTAAAAATACTTTTTTATTCCATAGCTCAGAGAATGTGATTTTTTTGTGAAATTGTAAAAAAAAAAAAAAAAACCACCCATTTATGAACTTGGGGCACTGAAAGCTGGACTTGAACACATAGGGGCCGACGGGGAATAACTTGTAAAAGTCTACTCCGAGACATGCTTGCAAAATAAACAAATACATGTTATTATTTATTAATAACCCCAGAGGTGGTGCAGGGTTATCTGATGTCCTGTTCAAAACTAAAGCCTTGTTGGCTATCATCTCCCAACAGGCATACGGTAATGTATGCAGCAGAATGAAGCAACCCGTATAGAAAACAAATTACACACTTCACGTATATGGCAAAAGGGCAACACATCAAAGGCAGGACAATATAAGAAAATCACATACACAACAAACATGTGGATATATAGTGACATGGCATGTCCGTGTTCAGAAAAGTATATTTTGCTTGCTGTAGAGGAATGCTGTTGTCATTTTGTACATGGCTCACCATAAGCTTCTATCTCTCTATCTCTCTATCTATCTCTATCTCTCTCTATCTATCCATCCATCAATTAATAATCAATCCATCACATCATCTCGGTGATCAAGAGCTCTCTGGATTGTATGAATAAATATTTAGATGTTCATTAACAGAAGCCATGATTTGGTCACCTCTAACTGATGAAGCTCCAATGCAGAGAATGGAAATCTATGTGGATTCCACTAATCCAATAATAAAATGATTCCAATATCTACACAGACAGCAAAATCAAATAACAATAATATATTCCTCTACGCTCCATGCATCCCGACAAATAACAACTTTGTCCTTTCGTCATGTCTTGGATTTAAAATAGTGATCCGGAAACACCTCAAGCAAATATTATTTAGGCTACTGGAATGAGAAGCATTTCCTATACATTCCATACAGAGAGGAACAGGCCACCTCTTACCCTCCATCTCTCGTGTGCTTCGGCTCCCAAGATGTTCTGTATCACAAGCAGGGTCTTCTGCGTCGGATGAGGTGCTAAAGATTGCCGGTTCATGTCATACTGTAACAAACTTGTGACAAATGGTTGAAAGTTATTTACAAAAGAGGATGTTATGGTAACAAGTGGAGTCAAAGAACATGACAATAAATAATTTAATCAGTTTTGTAAAACCCTTATTAAAAATGCTGCTGCACTTAATAATGTAAGTGAACTTTTAATTAAGCAATAGGGGTATTGATTTCTAAAAAGTTCAGTCCGTTGCTTGGATCTTAGTATAGGCATGAAGCGAAACCAGAAATCACTGCAAGAACCTCCCATAATGGAGTGATATTTCATAAGGAAATTGGGATATTCCCTCTGCCACAGGGGTGTCCAAATGTTTTCTGCAGTGGGCCGCTTCATCAGAAATGTGTGTTTGGTGTTTAAGCTGTGTAATGCGTGTTAATACATGGTTAATTAGGCAATAGTACAAAAGCCGCGTAATAATGCATAATAGCGAACTGCCTCGCTACTACCGCAGGGTCACTCAACACCACTGCCACCTGGAAATTCGAGAGATAAGGAGGTGAGTCCGAGTGTTGGGACTTACCATTTTATATGTGCTCCTGGAGCATTCCGTCGTCTCTCTCTCTCTCTCTCTCTCTCTCTCTCTCGGAGGGGGAGGGGTTTGCCCCATTGCTCCCCTGGATCCACCAATGGTTGGAGGTGCCGTTACTGCTGCAGATCACATGTAAGCCACACCCTGATGTCCAGCGGGCCACTTTTGGCCTCTGGCCCTCATGTTGGATACATCTGGTTAAAACTCACCAAAGCATCATTAGTATAAATATTATGCATAGAGCTCAGCAAACAACGTGGAAGCTTAGACCACTGGAAAATTTCAATAGTGGCAAATATTCCCTCTTGCCTCTCACATAGAGGTCCGTGGAGTACCCCAATCCCTGTGTCCATATCTCTCCTCTAATGTCCCGTTTTTCTTGGAGCTTAGATTTCTGCTGGATATGAGCGTACAATGAGTGTCCTAGAGCCATAAAATGTATAATTACGTCTAAAGAAATAACAGAACATAGGTTTATAAATTATGAATAAAACATGTTCTTCTTCTAAGTGTCTTAGTCAATTCCATAAATAGTTATTCCTATGTCCTGTAAAGCCCTATCCCTAAGCGCTCCAGTAAAAGTAAGATATTTATCTATTTGGCAATTTGAAATGTTGGATATTATGGGGTTGCCGAATAAATTAATATAGACTACTCTATGGGCTAGATTCAATGCCAGAGATAGAAAATACCACTTGTCATTAAACAGCAATACCTGCATAGATCATAATGTAAAAAATAAAAAATGGTGGAAATTAGATAAAAACAAAGGTATACTGACCCGATAAACTATTACACTGTTATATATCTGTTAGCCTCTTTTACATATTAGATTATATTATTTTTTATTTTATTATTATATATATACTGTTAAAATTGTTCCCAGCAACTGGAAAATTAAAGGGTTAACATCTACAAAGGCATGCTGCTCCTATTTTCCCTGTAAAAAATATTATGGTGAAGATTTACTGCAAAGTACAGAGCTAGCATGCAGGCTCCCCTTTCAATTGTCAGAGCTTTGGGATCAATGAAAATCAATAGGAACGCTCTCCAAGTCTTTCATTTGTTGCAATACATTTAGATCATATGCAGCGTCTTTAGAAGAAGACTTTACCAGTAGGGCGTTAGCTGGACCAGCTCCTCTGGCAAAGTGTTTGCAACCTGCTGTGACCGTGCCGCGATCAGCTCTTTCTGTTGAGGTGTTTCCCTTTTGCCTTAACAAGCAATTTGAAGAAAAAAAAATGTCTGAAATATGGTTCCTTCAACGATCTCCAAATCCTACAACGTAGAAAACACTCATTGAAGAGTGGGCCCAGTCATAGGCCTTAAGGCTACTCAAGACCACCACCGTCCCTTTATGCTATAATATCTGCCAAAAAGATTGGATAACCAGTCTCTATCAAGCTAACACATTTCTTTTGATTTTCACAAGAAGGAAATTTATTGAATAATATAATTCAGTTTTATACACTAGTTATTATCTATGTTGACCGAAACCTCAACTTTGAAATTCAGAGCGCTGGTGAAGCTCAGGCACCTGAGAAAAATGGATTCCCATTTTTGCTTCATACTGTCCATAGTAACGTTCTATATGGCAAACGTTCCCATTTGTAAGCAATAACTTCTGTGAAGCTTGAGAATGTTCCCCCAATTCACCATTGTCACCATAAGAATTCTAACTGGACGCGAAAAGTGCGGACAATTTCCCTTTTATTATTATTATTTTTTTTATTTTACACTTTTTTTGTTTTCTTTTGTTCAAAGTTTCCCATCCTTATTGGTGAAGTTAAATTACACTAAACTACTTATTGAAATGTATTTAGATAGCTAATCAGCCGTCGACTTACTTTAGTGATGACGGAGAGAGAAATGAGATGTCTGATACAAATATTCAGTTTAAAATTCCAATAGATTCCAAACACCAATGACGCGGTCAACATCACTATGAAAAGCGGTTCAACACAGATGATGCTGAAAAGTATATCTGTACTTTTTTATCCTAAATAATTTATAATAAGTAAAATTGTGCGTGTTGATTGTGAAAAGAGCACAATTTGTCTGATTTACATTGCAGGGGGGAGCCCCAGGGTAAGGGGTGTTTAGCTATCTGCTCTAATGTAATTGCCTGTGGCGGCTCTGTAAATATTTGATGGGTTGTCTGAAAAAGGCTAGAAAGCTTTGTCTAATACACTCATGCAACTTTCTGCCTGTCAACGGCCCTCTTTCAGGAAAACGTTTTCACATGTTGTTTAATATATATATATATATATATATATAATATATATATATATATTATATATAAGGATTATATTTATATTATTAACTTGTGTTATAGATGAAATAGTTCATTCCTCCTCCTTCTAGAGACAGAAAGTATGTCCGTATGCTCTGATTAAAAAAGCAAGGGTTGATAGCAAAGCCTAAATTTAGGGAAAAAATCAGCTTCTTTATCTGCTCCATGTGTAACATTAAATTCTCTTTCAAAACTCTACCTAGTTAAGTTAATACTTATGTACAGATGGGGCTATCTGGCCAGTATTGTAGGAAACCCCAAATCATTAGTTTATAGCGATTTCCATATCTGGGCAATATGGTGCCTCGGAGGTCCCAGACATGTCAGCTTAGTACAGCTTCTCCAAGAAGTTTGGCTCTTTGGGATGGGAGAGATTCATGGCTGCCTAGGCATAATTTGTGTTGGACACTGCCTTCCATCATGCACTTGTCTGTTAACATAGGGAAGAACTCCATGGGTTCTCCCCTTAGCCACCAAATTGTCCTAATTTACCCAAATTATAGTTCACTAAATTCTCCAGCATCCCAACGCAATATCTCCAATAAACTTCTATGTTGCAGTTTTGCTGATGTCACAGTACGTGTGAAAGAACCGGTATTGTAAGATTTGATTATTTTACAGTCTTTGTATGAAATACCAAGTGCTTAGGAACACAAGATTAAATAATACTAATAATATGGCTTTAGAGTTAAACTAATGTTGCATTTCTTTGTATTGGGCCCCAGGAGTTTTAGAGAATTGATCGAGTTAAGTGGTTAGAAGTCTATCCTATACGGCTATGTCTAAGGATTGTTATATCTTTTGTAAATAAGATAAATACCCATGTTTTTTTTTTTAAAAAGTATTAAACCGATTGGCAGTATGATTTGAATATAGTGTATTTTATCTTGGCCATTATCAGTCTCATAGATTAATCAGAGGGCCATAAATCGTTGTCAGCAATTGTCAATGAAATCCCAGTTGTGGACTCTTTTAGAAGGCTGTAGGGAAACCTTTTGAGCCACATACATTATACAGAAAGTATTTTTCATATGTTTTATATGTTATATGTCGTAAGTTCTCTATTAATATAGTATGAGGTGTTAAGGACATAGCATATACTGCATGTATTAAATATTCATCAACAAATTGTAGGTCCATTACGCCAACACCATAATATGCTTTGCTGGTCTCTACCTTTAGGGCAATGAGTATCAGTATTTCTGAAGACATTGAAGACATGGTTCTTTTTGAATAAATTGGGTTTTTTTTCTAGATTTTCCATTCTGTACACTTTACCTTTAGTTATGTAAGTTAAGAATTTGTTTTATCCCCTAGAGCTTCCTTGAAAACATCTCTTTTCCCTTATTAGAACAATTGAGGATTTTCTGCAATTTTACCCAAACAACAAAAAATAGAAAGAGTAGAGGTGCTGTGGGGCTACTTTATGTCACCCAGTATGAAAGCTTCCTATTCTATGTATTGATTATCATCATTGTGTTCTGAAGGTATAGAGGCCTTCTTCTAGAATTCTTTGGTCTTCAATTGTTGTTGGTTCTTGATTATCTTTGCTAGGAATGTTTGCAGAAATAATTAACCTTTGAAGCTGTCTTTGACATAAACCCATCCTCTTGTCTTATACGAAATAAAAGCTGTTGACCGGTTTAAAGGTTCATTCTTAGAAATGTATAAGGGGAGTCCTGGTATTAATCAGTCTTGGGGGAAAGTCTAGGTATGATGATCAGTGATGAACTTAAAGTAACATGATTTGTGCCTTCTAGACATTCCTGTCTACACACATAGAACAGAAAACCACATAAAGTGAGCACTAAAATGATCAAACTACTATTTTGGGAAGGTTCATCTTTTGCGCTGAACTGGAACGGAGATTGTGAGCCGGGCCTTCTCATACAATATCAATGCCAGACCTCACAAACGCTCTACTGGATGAATGGGCAATAATTCCCATAGAAACTCTCCAAATCATGTAAAAAAAAACCTTCCCAGAAGAGTGGAAGCTGTTATAGCTGCAACAAGGGACCAACTACATATTAATGTCTATGTATTAATATGTGACTATGTCATAAAAGTCTCTGTTAGTTTAATGGTCAGGTGTCCCAATACTTTTGTCCATATAAAGTACGTATACATTTAGCAGATGACGGGTGCCCCTAAAATTCAGTACTTAGATGAGGTGGTTTGTACGCAATTTACTTAAACTGTGTTTATTTGGGAGGCCAACATGGCTGCCACTAGCATTTTTTCTCAAGTTGAAGAAAATACTAAATATTTATTATTTTACAAAATATATAGTTCCTGATTATAAGGGAATTTGATCAACATGTTAACACACAAACATGATAACTATAAACTAACTTATGAATGAGAGTTATAAATGTAAGATGATATAAAGACATGTAGAAGTTAAATATAAATGGCTTCTTGTCTCACGATACAATAGACATTGCCCATAGGCAGCTATGCTGTTTGAGTACAATGGGGTAATAAGGGTGGTGATTGTTTACTCATGCCCCATGGTTCCTATGCCCATGTGTGAATGAATAAATCAATTTTCCTTGGTCTCTGCCTTCTGTTCAGCTTTCATGCTACTACAATCAGTGATACCAGCAAAACTGCTCAATAGAGAGCTCAGGTATGAAGGTCTCATTTCATATAATCCGCCATGCAATCTTGACATTCCCAGACTTGTGTGCTGGCTTTTATCTATCATAAAAAAATATAAGGTAGCCCTAAGCTAGCATTGTTAGTTCTGTTGTTCCCAAGTTTATCTGGCGAGGGGTTAGATGTTACAAGTGGGAGATATTCTACCATTTGCGAAACAGCAGACGTTTAAAAAACCCTAAGAGAATGAACTAATGAAGTATGGAGCAAAAACTTTCTGTTCATGCATAACAAGTATCATCTTAGTCGACCGAGAATTCATACTCTTCATATAAACCATAAAACGTGCTTTAAACTGGGGGGGATAAAATAAAGTTGATAGCACCAGCCTTATGGTCATCATCTTTAGGTAATGGGATGCTAATGGGGTCCATCTTTAGATGCAGAACCTTCTTCTCTCATTTGGCCCCAGGAGTTACATGGGCCATAATTACACCATTTTACTTACACCACATATGCACCACAGTTAATACCATTGATGCATCCCTAGATGTCCATGACTTCCATCCTCCAGGATTTGATGTCATATCCAAGCAATCTGCTTTTAAGAATGCAATGTGCCTAAGTCAGAATACTCAACTGGCAAATACTAGATGAGTTTACACAGTTCCATTTTTCCAAAATGTCCCGAAATCTTGTTTATAGTTTACAGATCGGATGCACATTAACCAAATTATAAATTACCAAACTGCACTAGGTGTGCAATTTATCCACCTGTGACCATACATCATCAAAAAAAGCCAGCTAAGCCTAAAGACCTGCTGAGCCAAATATCAGAACAATGTTGTAGATACAATAATAACTGGTGTCAAAATGACTCTACTTTAGCTTTTTACAGCTATTATGTCATAGCTCCTGAAATCAATGACTGAGATTCCATGTTTTCATGTCCCGGAGCTCAGAACAATCATCATGCAAGTACAGAAGCTGCGAATGGCATTTTTTATCCCATACCGAAGCTGTTAATTGTGTTATTTTTGGCAATACACTGCTTCACTTGAAGGACATCTGACGTCATTAATGGATGTCACAACCCCGTTTAGTCTGTGGTCTGGCTTGGAGAGGATGACGCTCGAGCCCAATGGAACACTTCAGATACGTTTTCCAACAAACTGCTTCACCTAACACTAACTAGCTAAGCACACATCCACTAGGTACCCTACTAATTACACAAATTACAAAAATAACCCCCAAAACCCTGCGGGAGTTCCTCTTTTAGCCATATTGTTTGTACCGCCATACAGGAAAACAGCACGTGCATCATTTCACGGAGATGCCAAGGGAATTTGGTTGTTCAAAAAAGAAATCAATTTTTTGGTTTTAAAGAAATTCATATTTTTGAAAAACATTAAGCATGTTAAATTCATAAAGGAATTCAATTGGAATTTTTATTTAACCTTCCAGGCCAAGGTTCAGGAGAGAGCACGTCCCAGAAGGATGGTTAATATACACCCTGTATTTATGAAGAGATACGCCGTCTCTGTATATCCTAAGATTTTCTGCTTTGAGACCTAAAAAAGAAGTGATCTTTAAAATAAAGATTAAATCAGGAAAGAGGGGAAAAAACAATATGTTGCATTGTGGTTGCAAGTAAAACATTGCAATATACATGAGAAACAAAAGCAGTGAATAAAACATGGCGTTAGATGTAAATGCAGACATTCTAATCTAAGGAGATATATTCGAAAGCAAGTGTTCTAGGAAATATGGGATGTATGATAAGCGGCGATATATTTTTAGATGTTGGTATTTAAGAAATTCGAAAAATGGATAAAATGGACATTTTAAAGGTGAAAGGCCATGAAACATGCCAAAAACATATGAATGACTGAGAAGTCTACTGTCACCTGTTTCAATTCCTTGTTAAAGACTCATGTATGTTAATATCTTGATTTGTATATACAGAGTGGCTGCTAGTGTCTATTATATTTATGGGTTCTCCTACATTTTGGGTTTTTCAGTGGCCAACAAGAAGCCTTAACCCTTTTGTAAGAGTTTGTTTCTGATAAACCTGCTTCATAGACATATCAAAAACTTTTGCATTGCCAAGGAACTCTTTAAAAAAAAAACATTTAAAGAGTCCAAAATACACTTTGTCACATAAAAAAGACCTAAAAAAACTAAGTGACCAAGGGTAGTCTATGCAGAGAGGTAACAAAACATGGAGGAACGTCCTAGCAAGCTGTGTTTAGGAGCCCCTTCTCTGTGTATGTAGCAAATTTCATCTCACTGGGCAAGTCATGTCACATCATCAAGATTAAACATCATCATGATTAAACTCAACAATAATCTAGTAAATTCAATGGAAGTATCTTCAGACACAAGACCACTTTGGCCATATTTGGAAACGTCAGAAAATAAATCAAAATTTTCTAAATCAGAGAGGCTCGGGGGGGGGGGGCAACTTCTCCTCTGTCTCACTTGTAGCCCTACCCATCTTAAGAAAGTTGTTTTAGGAAATTCCTGGTTTTAACTTCACGTGACATTCATTTAGCACCTCAATTGTATGAGCTTTGCCCCTTAATGCCTTCTGTAGTTGAGAGTCTAGGCTTAGCCTAAAGTAGGCTTTGCCTATTGAACAGAAGAGCACGTAAATCATAAAAAATCAAAATTTGCTTTTTTCGTTTCAATTCTTTCTATATTTGCACAGAGATTACAACTGATCGTTTTAATATTAATTTGCCCAATTAATGTAAAAATAGTATCAATTTTTCATTAGCTCAAAGTTTCTACCAGCAACAATGGGGTTAATAGTAGGACCTGGTCTCCTTTGTGCGGTGCAGCTGTCAGGAGTGTGGAGTTCCTTTGTGAAGAGAGGGGCAGTCCTCAGAATATTCTTCTGCTGAGTTGATTGAGATTAAGTGCATGTATAAAAAAGATCAAAGGGTCTTCTATCAGGACTGTCCTCCTAGCTGGCACAGTATAATGAGATCAGAATGCGCTGAATAGAAATGCTTGGGCTAAGAAACAATGGGCTACAGACACAGTTACAACCATCGAAGATGTATGCTGTCAAGTTACAAGTCAAGAGGGTTATTAGCGGAACTTTACAAAGAGCATGTTGGTGTTACTTGCTGTGTTGACTTCAATAAGCAGATCATCGGTGGCTCTATCATGTAAGCAAGTTCTGGGGCTTCTATATGGAGCTGGGATCTATAGCTTGCTGAATTCTGGGCGGCAAGTGACACTCAATCACACACTTGCCACAAACCATTACATTTGGTGATATTGGATAATTAAATATTAAATTTAAAGAACTCCTAACACCTCTCTTCATTCATATGATACACTTTTCTATTGTCATGTCTTTATAATTAATAATTGATTCATAATTTATTACTCATAATATACATATTAAATAATAAAATCAGCACAATCAGGGAGTGTGTGGGAAGTTGTGTTTTTTTTTACCTTTTATGAAAAATGGACAGTCAAAATAGGTTTAATTGTTGTTCTTGGACTTTAATATGATCCCTTATATCATTTTTATGCCATCTTGTTGTAATGTCCTCATATTTAGTTACATCTTATGTTTGCATTAAGTGTACATATTGTAAATTATGTTTAATAATATACCATTTAGACATGGGTACACCAGAAATGAGAGGTTCCTCTAATTTGTATTACACAGTGTAGTGAAGTTTGGTGAACTTCATCTTTCGTGACGTATCACCAACCTGTCTGACAACGAGGGTCACCAATTTTGATGCAGGAATCATGAAAAGGATACGTAAATATTTAACCCGCTTCCTACATCTTTATTACTACTAAATGCTACCGGTTAAGAAGAATTTTGTGGAGGAAGTTGTGTACTTGGCTTTGTTATCAAGTGACATCATACATGAACGAATGAGACAGAACCAGTAATGCAATGCAGTGGCGGGGTTGCAAGCAGAGCCAACACCAGTAGTATGCATGTGGCCATACTGGGCAAGTGGGGTACTGTAGATAACCGAGGAGCACCCTAGAAAGATTATTGAGGAGAGAGAGAATCTTTTGGTGGTGCAAAGGACCTACAAGCTGAACACTACAACCTAAGGTCCATTTTTGGGTCAGCTTAGTCCTTAGTAAATAGATGCCGTAGTTTATCTAGACACTTTATGGCTGATCCTGTCTACAGGAGACAGCACAGCACACATATCACGCTGTATATTATTGTGAGATACAATGAATAAACCAATCTTAATTTTTAATGATGCTTTGTTGCTTAAGATCCTATCATGAGCTGGAACTTCACTCAGCAGATCACTCCATTTGTTTGCTAAACTTAGCGTTGAGCACAGCTTAATATATTGCTGCTTTCTAAATAAATAATTATATGGCTTCTGCAATTTTAAAATAAAGTAGTGCATACGTTTATGGTTACAATAAATGAATTGGCTATATGGTAATTAGGGAAACAAGATCCAGGATAAAATATTTAATATCACTCTATTGTTTATGTATAACAGGGGTAAGCAACTGGCTTATTATTAGCTTTTCTTCTTTTATTATGTTTGGAGATTCGGTGTTTTTTAAACACCCCCCCCCCATGTATAAACTGTTATATTTACTGCTTATATATGTAATTGTTATCCAAAGCTCTACATCACAAATTGTATGTATTGATTATTATTATTATTATTATTATTATTATTATTATTATTATTAGTATATAGATATAAGAAAGCAGAGATGTGTCCTTGTGTTATATCAGATGGACTTATTGCCATGCCCTATTTCTTATACAGTATGACAGGGTGGTTGGTCGCATATAGCGACTGGCCATGTGACATCACTCATGTTATATCAAGACTCCTGCTAGCCAATGTATATATGCTTTAGTTGCTATAGTAACTCAATCAGTTAAAAAAATAAAGGTAGCAAAATGTTCAGGTATATCACGCTAGCATCTATGTTTAGATCACAATAGACAAGCGACTTCTGCATAGGGCTATTGCTTGTCAACTAATGCCCCAAAATGGTGACACCCTTAGCATTACCTTAGGGGCTTCACTTTATGTCCAGAGGGTATTAAGTGACAGTTAATGGCCCAAAGCACAAGTCGTTGTTGCTAAATGAGCTGTTTTGATAACCAGACTTAGCTAAAATCTATATATACCGTATATATCTATATATATCTGTATCATACTGATAAATACAGATGTGTAGTCAGTAACAGGATGGAACGACACTGTTTATGTGAGCTTGGTGAAACTGTTCTAATTTATAACACAATTTTTTATTTGTAAAATAGTTCACTTATATATTAATGCTGATATGCAACTTTAAGAAAACATGTTGCAAAAGAATGTTCTTTATTTTATTTTAAAAACCCTTCCGATAAACTGCTTGTTTTAAACTGAATACTCAGCCTGTTGTCAGTCCATCAAGATCCAGTGGGAGATTTTAGACATATTACCGTACTTGTTGGATTGATATCCTGTGTTAATTGTTTGTTTATATTATCCAATGACGCAACAGCAGGCCCTGATTGGTTGTTGCCATAAAATCCTAGAACATTTTTAAGGGTTTGGTTTTTTTTGCGCCTAATGAAGCCTCTTTGAATGGAAAATATTGTTTGGCAATTGTACTAGTCTTATAAAATTACATTTAACTTCCACAATCCCAGCATTATTCCATATTCCAGCCCAAACAAATGCATTCATAGGACACAATACAAATTTGGTTTTGCAGATTTCAGTGCTGTATGTCCAGACACACAAATTAAAGAAGGGACTCCAACCACCCTTCAACTCAAGGTGCCCTCAGATGTATGTTCATACGTAGCCTCAAGCAAAAAAAAATACATGGAACTATTCCTCTGGCACTCCGTTAATTGGATTGGTTTTCCACGTGAATTAAGAATATCAATTGTATAAAACATATAAAACAGGTACATTCAAAGGAAACGGATAGTAGATCCAGGTTTGTCTGTTAAAACAACGCAGTCAATATGAGCACCCTTACAATGTTTCTAAACCAACAACAATGTTGATTGTTGTATGTCACACTTGAATGTTTTATATTTTTTTTTTTGGATTTTATCTTCTATAGAATTTTACCTTGCATGGGGAATAAAAACAACAAAAAGTCGTGGATTCTTGGATATTCCACCAAGATTGTAAATTGTCTTGATTCTACCTTTAATAATTAATGTTTGCTACAGGCCATGTTGTCCTATGCATGGGTGTCAGCAGCCTGTCCAATATGCTTTTTGACATAAAAAGCTGGAATTCTATTCATTTATCTTACAACATGTAAAGCAAAGGGAAAGAATGATAAGTCTGCACCTCCCCTTGAGCTATGGTTTGAGTTTAATTGGCCACAATGATGGCGCTGTTATTTTTTCTAAAGACTCGGTTGCTTTATTGTAGTCTTTAAGTGGCACACTTTGACATAGTACAATATTTAGGTTATTAAATTACTACCACTTTGTTAGATAATAAGGAATGGTTTCTCTTAAACATTCGTAGTCACTTAAAGTTGAGGATGTCATTATTATAATCAGCTTTGTATTGAGCTTGGGTGCTTCTCTAATCCTGACCAAGAGCGGCGACCTCAACTGCCCTATCCGTGGTCGCTGTCCTTACTGTTGAACACCGGTATATGATGTCATATCTTAGAATTTCCACCTCATAAGAACGTGAAGCGCTAGTAGGGTAAATGGGCCCGTTGGGATACCTCTCTTAGTGAGTGGTGGCGCGACAGGGGATGTGATTGCCCCATAGTGTGATTTGCCCCCAAATTTGAGGAAAATGGGCTGCTGCCCTTGAAGATGGCCTAGGCCAAGTTATGTTGCTCATTTTAGACATTTTCAGCCAGGGGCAAGCTCGGTGGGCCAAAAACCATCTTGGCACACACAACATGCTCATTGCACACCGGTCCTGGGATACTAATAGGGAAGAAAAATGTAAATGAACCATGTGACATGAATGTGTGAAAATATGGGTAATATTTTACATCTGTCCATTAGAAAAAGTTGAGGAAAGTCTAAGGCAACGTCCGTTCTTAAATACAAGATATAACTGATGATTGCCAGAATAATAACCAATAACATTGTTTGCGATGTATATGTAAAGGTTTGCTATGGGGTATTTGTTAAATGGTATTTATGGTAATAAAGCTGGGCAAACTTCCTAATCCACATCAAGTCTCGTGTCATTATTTAGGGTAAGGGGTTGGGCAATGAGGATGATTGTTTGTGTTTGGAAGATCCAGGCCCGAGCACCCTACTTGCACCCGCAATCACACGGAACCGGGTTGCTGCACCAGCCAAGTATAAAGAAGCTCTTCAACTGTTCTCATATACCTAAAACCATGTCTACCGCCATGCTATGCTATTTATTTTCTTTTATTTTGATGCAGTCAGGTAATTTCCTAGGAAAACAAGAGATTAGCAATACTTTCTGCCTCATTACCCTGAATGTCTAGGGAGATCTATGGCTCTTCTGTGTGCATTTTTTCCCTTTCATCCTGATCTTTTGCAGCACGGCAGACTTAGTAGCACTCAAGAGTTTATCCCGGTTCTCATTACCATCACTTCCGCTTTCTTCTTTTGTGGAAAGATTTAAAGAGAAGGATTAGTATTTGCAAGTCCTTTTTTTTTTTTTTGCTTTCACTAATTCCCTCTTGACCAGCAATGATAAGCAGTATAATCATTGTCTGCGAGTCAGTGCTCTGTCATGATCTTCCTAAAGTGAGATCTCCTACTAATATCTTCACTCGGAATTCAGAAGATCGGTATTAAGCACACAAATGCTCATATCCTTTTACAAACCTTATTTCTTGAGTTGAGTTAACCGATTGTCATATTTAACATTCCAATCACATTTTTCCTTCCTAAAATATCAAAAATGGAAATTGCGTTATCATTCTCAGAGGAGTTGCTACATACTGTATATCGTGGGGTGGGGATGTTACCGACAAACTTTCGGGCCCCTGCTACCCAGAGCTTCCCCTTGCGGGATGCGGGTAGGAGGTCTCGCTGAAGTCGCTGGGTGGTCCCGCTGACATTGCGAGCGGCCCCACTGGTGTACATCTACAAATGCCGTCTTCCTAAAATACAGGAACGTCACTTCCAAACCAAACTTACATTGAGTTCATCTGCTCATAATCTTACGATTTGTAACTGATAAACTGGGCAATTATTGACAGCAATACAATCTGGGGCTGTTTTATCCACTGGACAAACGCCTCCAATGAGATATTTAATCATTTTGCAGTAAAGAACCCAAAAATATCTGATGTTTTAGCTATATATATTTCTTTATAGCATATAGTATAAAAATCTAAAAGATTTTTTGTTGCTTTGTTATATACTGGTATACGTATTATTTTTTTTACTTATTACATATAAATATTCGGTTCATAAATATTAGTACTTTCTTAGGGCACAGAAAAACCGGAACATTTTCGAAGATTATTCTCTACGGCATTTGAAACATTCTTAAAACACAATCAAAAGTTTAACGCTGTCATGAAGACACGAAAAAAAAAAACAAAAAAAAAACTTGTAACCAGAAGCAGCAGGTTTGCCTAAAAGCATGAGAAATCCCTCCCCCCGGGGGCATCCAGACATACATTGAAGTCTAGCAGCATGACTGCCTGTCTCCCATTCAGAGCTGTCATTTGAATAACGGCCCCAGCAGAGGGTAAGCAACAGAGACAGAGAGAGAAGAAGGCGCAGAGATCAAGCCTTTTAATGCAAGCTTGATCCGAGTCACCCAGTTCACAGCTGGTGTACCAGCAGGTATCCCTGCTCAGCCATATGTTATATGCACCGCTACAATTACCCTCCAGAGGAAGACAGGAATTCACACAGCAATCGCTTGCTCTCGCAAAGGAGGGGCCGTGAAATCAGTGAGAATAAGGCCCTCCATTATATAGAGACAGTGTTAGGGTCAGCCCAGTTGTTTTATATCATTGTTCGCTCTGTTAGCCATCCAGCCATTAGAGTCTTGTCAGTGTGTTTAAATTAGTCTGGCATTTGTAAGGGTAACCTCTTTTATTGAAAGGATCCATGGGAGGCCAATGGATTGGCATTGAAAAAAAATGAAAACATTTGGCAAGACGGAGTTAATGATTATCCTCAGTTAGAGAAAATTCAATTAGGTGTTTAGAAGTCTTTGGACTGCGCTAATGTGACCCAAACTGAGCATAGAACATGTTGCCAATGTGTGCAAATTTAACATGTAATTCTTCATGCTTAACAGAAACAAAATCGCAAGTCTAAATATGTGGTTTGGTCTTCTTTGGATTATTTTTTTTCTTTTTAATAATGAACGATAGAAAGAAGTCTAGCTACGTGCGAGATCCAGCAGGCGGTTGTGTGGCTGTGATCTTGGGCCACTAGCCAAAAGGTACCACAACCCATTGGACATCGCTGCCCGGATCTGAACAAGAGTTAAAAGATATAATAAAGACATCACAATTAATTCAAGGGATTAAAGGTTTTCACGAAGTTCGAGTTAGCACTTAATAACTAAAAATATACACACAGGTAACAATCTTTCATAAGTAGGGCTGGAGTCCGGGGCACATTTATCTTCAGTGCTAGCCTAGGCTTGACCAAGGGAAGTGCCTCAATCCAAATGTATGAATACATATCCCCATTCTTCACCTATTAAGGACACACGGTGCCTGGGCACAGTTCTTCACAGTAACCGTCCCTCCGAACACAGGTGAACTGGGGACCATGTTCTCCCAATAGGATGATCTGTTACCCAGTTTGGTGGCAGAAAGGCTGCTGCCCCTTTGGAACTGCCACCCAAGTTGTGCTGCTGGCTAGAGTTTAGTACAGGAGGAATTTAAAACATTGTGGGAAAGGTATAAGGCTACCCTAAACATGTCAAGGACAAGAGAGGATTGACATCATACTTCAGTTAAAAAAAATGGTTGCCAACAAATAGCCTGTTCCTTTTTCTGACAGCTAGGGCTAAAATGTGTGGCCCCAAGTTGTCAGAGTGAACGTTACAGCGCTCTAACTAAACACCATTACATTAAACAGAAGGTTGGGCAATTACGTTGGAGGGATTTGCGAAGTTGATAGAGACCCCAATTGGGTCTCCTGCCATAGTTACTCACTGACTGATGTGTGCCTCCGTGTGTGCTGCAGCAACCAGACGAGTCCCTGTAGAATTCCCCTGACTGCTGTCGAGGAGAACCCCCTGACTGCTGTAGAGGAGAACCCCCTGACTGCTGTAGAGGAGAACCCCCTGACTGCTGTAGAGGAGAACCCCCTGACTGCTGTAGAAGGGAACCCCCTGACTGCTATACAGGAGAACCCCCTGACTGCTGTAGAAGGGAACCCCCTGACTGCTGTACAGGAGAACCCCACATGTACTCCCTGATTGCTGTGCAGGAGAACCCTAACAGGCGATGTCATCAGAGACATCACAAGGGTTCCCATGGACTAACAGAGATCCCTGGCATCATAAAAGACCCCAAAATGGTCCTAGTCAAGTTAGAGAACCACCATGCTGGAGTTTGCAAAAAACTGGAGTTTCAAAAAGTGATGCAGACCTTGTAATATCTGCGTGTAACAGACTAAATAGATGGAATTCCTAGGGTGGTTTTCAGATCAAGGAAAGTTAAATATATTTTGGGTATATTAGCTGTGTGTAAGTTAAGTACATGTAACAAATTTGTTGTTTTTTTTTTTACATTTTAATCATACAAAACGATCTATAATTTGTGTGGTGCGCCAGCTTTACAAAAATTGCTGTCGTCCTTGGTGCTTAGGGAGTTAAAACATGTAATGGGCTGCTTTTCTGTATCCCTTGTAAGAGTTAGATCTGATGTGTTTCACAGTTTGATAGATAGAAAGAAAACACAAGGGAATTTACTATTCAAAATAGATTTTTATTCTAAAACATCCAGTGGTCTAAATAAAATATGGGAATTTTTATATGTGAAGGGAAACGCATAATGTCAGCGTATGAAGCTGACTATTCTCTAATCAGACTCTTAAAATGGAAATAAATATGATCCATCAATTACATTAATATGGGGCTAATGTAAATTTTCTATTCCTTATTGACTGCCCTGAAAAGCTGAATGAGTCTTTGGGGATTCCAGCAGCCAATGGGTTAAGAGCCCCTGGGCAAGGAGCTGACCCACAGACCTTCTCCATATTGCTCCTAGTTTTATCCCATATCACTTGGGAGATCAGCAGCGTAAGGATTAACCTTGGTTTCTCCTGCATTAAGGTTTGGGGGAGGGAAGGGAAGTTCTACATTTCTAGATACTCACATTTCTTTATGGATTTCCGTAAGCTAGCAAAGCCACTTCCACAACAAGTGCATATAGGAAAAAATCAATTTACATCCTAAAATTTCTAGAAATAAAATGATATCTGAGTTTGGGGCAAATCGAGGGGAGAAAAACTAAAATCAAGCATTTTATTTGGTTTTGCTTTATTATTATTATTAATAATTATTATTATTATCATGCTTCAAATATGAAATGGTTAACACCTTGTGGGTTTTTGCATTTAATTCAAAGTGTAACATATATAATTTGTTTTTCTTTTGGAACGCCAGGGATTATACAACACATTGTATTACATCATTATTCAAATAAAGAATTTATGCATTTATTTAAACTGATATCTAGAACATCTTGTTTTTTTCTTTTCCAATCACAGTAAGGCCAGAGAGCACCTGAATTTTAAAGTGACTAGACTGTATCTGATCCCCCCCATACATCCATACATTCATCCATACACACATACATCCATACATCCATACATACACATATATGGGCAAAAGTATTGGGACACCTGACCATCACACCAGCATGGACTTTGATGAGTTTTTGTGTATATGTTTGAGTGAAATTATGTAAAATAATAGAATCAAATTTAAAAGAAATGATAAAGCAAGTAATGAACAGAAATATTGATCAAGAGGATGCCCTAGGAGCCAGCGACCGGCAGCCCTCCCTTGGTTTCTTGCAGGTATGATGGCAGACACAGCTGATGCTTTCAGGATGCAATGTGTCAAACACAACAGGAGATGCCGTGTGATCCAGCAGAAGGAAATGTAAATGTAGATTTGGTTTAGAACCCCATATCTGTACAATGGTTTAGCTGGGGAAACCTCTGTGTTTCCATTAGAAACATAGAAAGTGACTGCAGATAAGAACCAGTAGGCCCTTCCAGTCTGCCCAACCTCTGAGTACTTTCCTTAGTACCTGGCCTTACCCTAAATCTAGCTTGGACTTATGCCTATCCCATTCTTGCTTAAATGTCTTTACTGTATTAACATCTACCACTTCTGCACGAAGGCTATTCCATGCGTCCACTACCCTTACTGTACTGTAATATTTCCTGATGTTACCATTAAACCTTTGCCCCTCTAGTTTATGCGTGTGTCTTCTTGTTGTGGTAGTATTTCTCCTTTTAAAAAAACTCTCTTCCTTTACCTTGTTGATTCCCTTTAAGTATTTAAATGTTTCTATCATATCCCCCCTGTATGTCTTTTTTCCAGGCTAAATAGGGGAAGATCCTTTAACCTGCCATGGTAAGTTTTATTCTGTGATCCATAAACCATTTTAGTAGCCCTTCTCTGCACTTTCTAGCTTTAGATGTTACTGGCAGACTGTATAAAACTCTTCCCCGAGTCACAAAAATGAAAGGAATGAAAGGTTTCATCTAAAATCACATTAAAAAAAACAAAAGGTGTCCAACACGAGATGTTTTAGCTGAAAAAAACTTTTTCACTTAAGTTCAGTAACAAACTATTTGTGTTTTTCTGTCCCTTTCCAAAGTAATGGTTCAGTCATGGAATATTTGATTAGTAGCCCCGTATCTGACCGGGTTCTTGTTTCATGTGGCTCTTCAATGTAGCCAATGACCTTTACCGTGCTAATATAGTCCTCTGCTAGGTCAATCGTGACCTTTGCACCGGCTTAACTGATTTACATGTTCACCCTCGTTATTTTCAATAGAACTCACTAATGGCGCTCATTTCAGCCGTTTACATGTATCTCCCATCGATCAGTGTTTGTTATAAATAATTTAATCAATTGTTTGTCTCGTGATCTATACCTTTAACTACATTGTTTTCATTATGCTAACTCCCCGAATTTATCTCCGATTCTCTTTAGTTCCTCATCCCCGTTCTATGTCCCTCTTACTCTTTTTACCCTGTCTTGACAGCTCAAATACCCCACATCTAGACTCCCCATCACACCTTCTTTCTCCGTGAAGGGATCTGCCCTTTTGCTGAAGCGCTCCAGGAGGCCAGGGTAACGGAGCAGATAGCAGGGAGAAGCGGACCAAGAAAGAAGACGGAAGAAAGATTACAGTAGAATAAGGAGAGACAAGAAGCTGAGAGGGACGTGGAGGGACAGGGACGTGGAGGGACAGGGACGTGGAGGGACAGGGACGTGGAGGGACAGGGACGTGGAGGGGGGCGGCAGAGAAGGTGGGGAGATGTTGAGAGAGACAGACCGTGAGAGAATGTGAGAAAGAGTGTGAGTGAGTGAGTGAGTGAGTGAGTGAGTGAGTGAAAAAACAATGAAAAACAAACGGAAATTCTGAGCTCTCTGCTTCATTTTCATTTTTTCATCGGGTGTCCCTCCTGGGTTTTCAGATATTCATACAAATTAACAATATTGGCAAAATTCATACAAATCTAAATGCACAAGTTTTGTTTATTTTTAATTGAAATAGAATGCTCAGAAGAACAGAAGGATGTCAGGAAATAAGAATTACGGGCAAACATTCTGATTTCAACACCGCGTTCACATCCGTGGCATCGCTCGGGTACATAAGCCACTGCCCTGGTGGGTAAGTGAAAAACAAAACAATATATTGTTCAGCGCTGGTAACGTGTTTGTGATAGACAGTGTAATAGCGTAGCGGGTCAATTCATTCCCGTTGGTATTTGTAACCATCCGACTCAATGATTGCAGCCTTGTAAGAGCCAGATGATTGAGCTGAGCCATTTATATCCGAGTCACTGAGCAGATTACTATGACATGTCTACAAGGAAAAAAGGCTAATGAGTCACCCATTTAGGCACTCAGGCTTAAAAACATACTTCAAGCGGACACTTTACCTTCCCTTGATCGGGTTCTTTTTAGCTATTTGAGGTTAACCACCTGGTTATCCGGGGAGGTAAACGCCAATTCCCCAATAACGCTGCCCCGTCTATGCAATAATAAAATGAAGTTAAAACCTCTAAACATGTCAGTGAATCTACAACATTCCTGTAAAATATGCCAATATATATTTTAATTATTTATTAACTGTATAATATAAATATATATATAATATCAAATGTCAATTTGTTCAACACACTGACCCAAGATAAAGAAAGTAACATCATTATCTTCTTTTTGAACTGAGGATATTTTAATACAAAGATAAATTTAAAGCAATAAATTATTCTATTTTAAGGTAGATTTTTTCTCATAAGCGCTCCTTGACTTTGAGGGTTGTAACAAATTATGACATTTTGTATAATGTATTCAAATTGTATGTTACAGTCCATTCAGAAGTGTGACAATTGGTCAAGCGAATCAAGTTGGCAGTCGAACTGAAAAGGGAAAAACACAATATTTGTTCTGAATCCTCAGGAGAGGGCGAGTCGAGGATGAGTTGGCCCAGAACTCAATCCAATTTAATAGCACTGGCAGAGTTAACAACTGCTGATTTGACTAAAAGACTCAATGGACTGCTAAATGGACTGATCAGCATGACAGACTCAACCATTGAGTAAGTAGACAGACAGACTCAATGACCAACTCAACAGCAGTCAAGTTCCATTTCCCCCAACTCAAAGGCACTCAACATTTTGTCAATGGTCTACGTTGTGTTCTGTGTTGGTTTGGTTGATTGTTGTCAAGTTGTTTGGAGTTAGATATGGATAACTAATAAAGATCTCAATGAGCGTCGGAGGGTGAGATCCCACAGCAATAAAACCTGCTGCGTGTGAGTTAAGAGTTGAAGCTTCTGATCCGTTACCATTGGTAACCAAGTATAAAAGTTACAATTCTAACATATCAACACCTATTTTCCCTGCGGCAATACCTGAACATACAGTGGGCTGGACAAAAGCGGCAGATACCATTATCATAATTTAATGTTATTAGAGGAATGCTTTATTTAAATTAAATATTGCATACTGATATTAAACTAACATAGGATTGGCTGCCACTTCTCCTGTTCAGTTTAGTATGTTTCCTGCTTTAGGTAGCAATTGGTACTCAGTAAGTATCCATTTAAATCTGTAGAGTATATAATATAGTTTCCCATTCATTAATTTTTAAAGTATAATTATATATATTAACCAATTGCCAGATGCGAAGCTATAAAAAAAAAACAGAACTGAATATTGAAATTTAAGAATCTAATCTTTTTATCATGGAACTTGAAAAGCACGCATTTGGCGTTACTTCCTAGCGACTGTACACTAAAATATACGATAACATGCTGAATAATATATGAAAGAACATTGTGAAGGTTGGGTAACCTGATCGTTGATGTGGGATACTCGGAATGAAATGTAGCAGGGGGTGTGTGGAAGGCAAGATAAGAAATGGAAATGACAAAACTACCCAACAAAATTAGATTCAGTCATATGAGCTGCCAAGAGGGTGTCCCTGACGCTTGATCTGGTGTTGGTCAAATACTCATTACCAAAGCAACACAATCCTGCGGCCTACGTGACTGAATCAACTCCTTTCAATAACTAGTGTAAGCTAAAAGGTATTATCCTAAAGATATCACAAACATGTAGCGTAACTATTAAAGTATATATATATATCGATTATATAATCTCTATTATGCCGCAGGTTGTGTTATTATTTGTAGAACTGTTCAGTCGATTGGTGTACTTTTCAGGGGATCAGTGAAGCAGACAGTTCTTGTCTCACTGATGTTCTTCTTACACCCAGAAGGGAAATGTTTGGCTTTGAAACTCTGCTTGTTTACTTTGTCGGCGACTGCTTGTAAACTGCACAGGACATGCCGAGAAACGGGAGGAAGGTAACAGGCGCTCAACATCCCCTACATTATCTCTTACATCAAATACTGAGTCGACCCTGTATATGGCTGGGTTAATATAAGGAGATTTCTTGCTGGTTGAATTCTACAATATGAAAGGAGGATTCTATCACTACCTTTGCATTTGAGGCATGCGTCTAGCTAAGGCGAACTTACAAGAGTTTAATAGATGCACAGGTGATCTTCAACCAAAGCTGGAATTTGATGGACCTCTTTGTCTTTTAACCTAATTAACCCATCAAATTAGCACTCAAACATAGCTAAACATCACATGTATCACGCTGGGAAGTTTTCAAAAGAAGACATGCGCATGGGTAGACTTTAGTAATTATCTGTACCAATTGAAAGAGCTAATTAGTTTTATTATTGAATACATGTGTGAGTTTATAGCGCATTGCGGGTTGTAAATAGCAATGCCCATCTGGAGACTGCTGTGTTTGGTACAATGTATTCAGTAACTGCTGCATATATTGCTTGTAATAGGTTTGCCTACTTTGTATCTATTGTGCTTTCTTTTCCTAAGGCAATGCTGACCATTGCTGACCATTCACTTCCCACAGAGTGACCCGAAGAAGCCATATGCCTCATAAATGTTATTTTAATTGATCCGTGAAACTGGACAGAATGAGAATATTTACCAGTCTTGAATGGTGAAGAATGCTGTGTAAACTGGTTTTGTTTTTGAGCTCATTTCCAGTAAAGCATTATATATGACTATTCTCTGTGTGTTGGGAGATAATTGACAATAATACAGTAAAGCTTCACAATATGTATTATAGTGATGATAATATACAAAAATTGAGACTTTAAGACCCAAATACATGGTATCTTAAAAGAGAAAACAGAACATGATGCTAGATTCTTGTACGTGTTTTTTGTATTTGTAGCTACAGTAATTTGATGTGTTTTTCTGTAAATTATTTTGTGAATTATAATGAAGATTAAAGTGTTTCTTTTTATTACATATGTAATTTGTATTATTTATTCTATATCTTTTTTTACAATTTGAAAAATGTTGCACGGGCATAAACATGTGAAAATATTCTAATTGTGTTTTTTCTATGAAAAACCATGCGCAAACTTATAGTTATCAAAAAAGCGACTTAGCTTAGCAAATTTACTAATGCACAGCCTGATGATCATATCAATTTTAAATTGGATGGCGAAGGCTACAGAAAGTGTGTGACTTGCTGCCGTTAATATGACGCTAAATGATGAAGGCCATGATGGTAATTCACCTGCTGCCTGGAATCACATGCCTTCATATCTCATCTTATCTAAACATTTCTATGGCCTTGATCGTCGCTGAAGAGTTTCTTTACCCTAAATCCATGGAAAGAGAGATTGGGGAGGGGGACTTCTCTTTTTTTTTTGCTAAATTTGCTTTTACAAATTTGTTATATCTCGAGACATAAATATCAAACAAAAGGAGACACAGATGTTGTAGTTGACTTATTGCCCGACTGTCTGAAAAAAAAAAGTCCAAAGTTTTTGTCTTTTTAATTCTCTTTTTTGTCTTTTTTTTTTTCCGCAACGGTCTCTTTCTCTGCGTCTCATATTCACCCTCTGGGTGCAGCAAGTAGGCAGGTAATTACTTGATGGCATTCTCCCCTGCTTGACAGCTGACACTTGGTCACGTGGCCATGCAGGCAGCTACGGGTCCCTCTATTCAGCCATCCTTCATCTGGTGCAGCTTGTGCCCTAGAGCTGAAGGTGGAGTGTGTCTGTTGAGAAGAAGAAAAGGGAGGGAGGAGAAGCGGGATGAGCTGGGATAGCCCGCAGCAAGTACCGATAAAACCTTTTCATCTTTCACACCAACAGGAGCAAGCTGCCGGCTGTCAGGGCTTTTTCTGCTAAGAAATGCCGTGCACAGTAATTACCAATGTCCAACATATACATAGAGCTACAAAAAAGCAGGGGGAGTTCCAATTGCCAGCAATATGGTGAACACGTTGGGTCCCAACCGCTGATCAAAGGCCACGGCAATCCAGCAGATGGAAGTACGGCCGGTCGGAGACGTGTATAGCTCTGGGGAAGTAAACACAAATCAGCTATTAAATAAGAACTTCATTAGTGGGTTTGTGTAGCGACTTCATTGTTGCAAACAATACAAGTTTCCAAAATGATTCATTTTATCCAAGGGCCCACAAAAGAGAAAAGCTTTCATGTCCCAACTCCAACTGTTCACGTTTCTTTTTTTTTAGATATATTCCGGTGATGTAACATCCTGAAATGATGTATGTCACACACATAATAACCCATAAATCTCTCCTCTCCGTCCACTGACAGGGCCCTGAGCACTAGATTTAGTTGTTTATGCCCTAGCAAGACCTGTGGTGTTCTTCAACACGGTAGGGACACAATATGTATATAGGTTGAACTTGATGGACTTTGGTCTTTTTTCAACCTTATGAACTATGTTACTATGTTACTATGTTAACATCATGTATACATGTATATATGTAACATGTATGCACAGCACATGCATGTGTATAATGCAAATGTAATATAGCAAAATAAAGAAGACGCGCTGACAACATTGAATGGCCCCCACGAATATTAAAAATTAAATAATTTGTATGTATTAAGCGGCAACAAATTACGCAGCCCTGTACGATTGAAATGAGGTGTTATCCTACCCATGAGCTTGCCATCTAAAGGAATAGTAGGGGTCATTGAAACAAAAGGAGGTGTGAAAAGAGTGCGTAGTAGCTCTCTTGTAGCAGTAATTAGGGGTACGTATAACAGTTTATTAGGCACCATGTAAGCCGTCATTCAGGTAGAATCCAGTGTTTGCTGAATAGACTTAGTGGAGACTCTCCACACCAGTTGAAGCAGAGTTTATATATGTAAGGGAAAGCTGTTTTGTACCTACAGGACAGTAACAATCTACATGTATTGCTCCACCTAGTGGCCGCTAGTCAGAAGGAATGCACAAAACATATAATTTAGGCAGAAATGTCATATAATATACAAAAAGCAAGAATTCAGTGCATATCCAGAAAATACCATTCAAAGACCACCAAAGGCATACATTTTGGGGATTCCATCACACTATTTGGCCATTTACTGCTTCACCGGCCACTACGTCAAAGTACCCCATGTTTGGTGAGTCCTGTCAATTTTTCACGGCTATGTTGCTTACCAATATCAGCGGGTACCCGGGAATCTGAATGAAACACCAGGAACAGACTGTTGCATCTTTGGCATTGTGTGTCTCATCCCTGAATGGACGAAAAGTGTTGCCCAAGTCTTTTTTTTTTTAATTAACAATTTTTATGGCTTTTAGCATGTTTTGCAGAAAGTACAAGCGAGAAGGTGTATGGTGGCTTCCACTTTACCAGCAATCTGAGGGCCGGTCTATTTGTGCATTTTGATATGGCGTATCCAGAACTAAAAAAAATTAGGGAAATAAAATGTCAAATCCAGTTTTTAGGGTGGGTTTTTTCCCACCACATACCAAAAATGTTTCAGACACCCAAAATTCCTACTCAAAAATACTGATCCCTGAGCAGAATATATTGTAATGAGATAATTGTGTTAAAAGCTGGTATATTAATATTTAGTAAATTAATAAAATATACATTTTAATATTAATGTTGCATTTTTAGGATCCTTCCTTCAAGCTGCAGATATGATATAGCTTAATTCACAGCCAAAAATATGAATTTAATTCCTGGCTTGTTTACAACTTATTTATGGTTCTGGTTCATTAATGCATTCTGTCACACATTAATAATTAAAAACTAAAGTATTGTATTTACCAATCTTTGCTCTACTGGGTGTTATGACTTGAAAAGGGTATGTTACACACAAAGACATTTTATTTATCCGGGGAATAAAAAGTACACAATGGGCACGTAGCAAAATAGTTCATTAGTGGGTCACCCTAGATAAATATGCCGTTTACACTAATTGGCAGAAAATTTGTCTTCCATAATTACCAACTAATATTGTGGGATAATGAGTGCCAGAGGACTCCCATACGTAGAGCATAAAAACAAATAAAATAAATGTAAATCAAGCAGAAACGATGCATAAACCCATCAGGATCTTCTAATCCAATTTGTATGACTCCAATCGGTGAAATATTGCAGAATAAAGGTGTATTAAGAAGTAGCTAGAAGGGTAAGATACTTTGTTTTTTCCAATCAGTGTCGGGGTTATAGAAGATAATTTATAAGCGCAGGTGCATATTGAAATATCCATGTACCTGTAGGTATATAATACTGCGCTGATTCAGCGGCTCAGGAGCTCAGGAGACGAAAAGGAATAATAAAAAATAATAAAACACATTTATAAAGGTGATGACATAAGACATAGATTGGCAGAAGCACACGCTAATCCCAGATATGCAGGCAGGGGAATGGATAGGTAAATGCTTAGATATTAAATGTTTGCCATGAATTATGTTTCCAAATGATGTAAGCATCGCTGTTAGCAAAGTCTGGATGTAATTGCTACTGTGCATTCACACGCTTTTTAGCAGACTATCTTGTGGTTTTAAATTCAATCTGTCAGATATTATTATTTATTTTTAGTTTTTTTTTAATCATTTATTATTATATTATGCAGCACTGTATACTATAAGGATGGTTAACAAATACATAACAAATGTATACTAACGTACACATACAGATACAAGAGGAGTTGAGGACTCGGCACCATGAGCTTGCCATCTAGCCTTTTTTGGACTTTCATACACAGTTCCTCGCAATAATAGTGGGCTTCTAAGGGCCCCGCTCTAGAGTTTGCAATCTAAAACTCTTGCATGCATACATATACTGTATTTAGTTGACCAATGCATTTGGTCAAGTGGCTGACTTGAGTCACACGCTCCATAATGGGGTTGATCAGGGGTACTTTGATACTTTGGATTTTTAGGATGGACACAACACTTCATGTTATATCACACAAAAAGTTTGTCACCTAGCTGGAAATATGCAGTTCAGCTGGGACCAAAGGTCCAATGTTGTCTTCTAGATTGTAAGCTAGGCCCATAATGTTATGTGTTCCATTGCTCGTTGGGTCCTGCTTACTCTTAGTACTCATTGTGCAGACCTAAACAATACGATGGCACTTTATTAATCAATAAATAAAAAACAAACAACATGATACACGGTTTTCCACATACAAAGTGGATGATTCTTGGATCAAGGACATCCTCTGTTTTAAAAAGAATTGTCATAATATTTGAGAGCACTAGTAGAGCAGTGGCCTGGAATCCTCTCCATCTTCCACAGCGATCGCCTTATCGTCTGCATTCTTGCTTGAATTGGAATGGGCCGTTGGCTATGGCAATGCTATGCTCAGCTCTTTGTAGGTTGCGTGGGGACAGCATGATGTTGCATCCAAGGCCACCACAACATGCGTTGTCATCTGGACATCATGCTGAAAAGTCTGTCCACACCAAAACAAACGCGTGGCACCTTTGCCTTATGACCCGTGATCGTGCAAGCAGAGGTAAAGGCCGAAAGATGTGGCCAGTGAACTTGCCATCATACTGGTGGAACGTCAACCAGCACTCCTAGAAACACAAAGGCAACGTCAAATAGCTTCAAACATTGTAAAAGAACAAGCACACAAGGAGTTTAATGTATAGGCAGTGAGGTTAATGTATTTGTTTATATGGTGGACAAAAATACAGAACCTTGCCAGAGGTAACAGGTCATCAGAAAATACCCTTTATACCGATAACAAGCCTAACCTTAGAGTTTTGCTTAAATGCCTATTACCTATATGTTTTCATCTTAAACTTGATATATATATACTTGAAAATATAGTGCTCCCGTGTCAAGTAGCCCCTTCCATGTGACCTGTGAATGTATAGGAGTCCTGTGTTTTCACCTTGCAATTAGCATCATCTCCATCTCTCACCATAAATAATTCAGCAGCGAAGTACATGCGCTGTATGTAAAAAGCCGTAATTGAATATATCATCTGGCCTCGTTCAGATCTGTAAAAGGAATCGTTCCTTTGACCATAAACTAACCCGGACCAATTTTCACAACAATCTTTTAATATGCATTTTCAATACACACACACACACGTGTATCATGACTAATAACTTCATTTTGCAATATATTCCAGTATATTATTTGTTAGATTTATACTTTCAGCCACTGTATCCTATAGAACATCATGTAATTACCGGTTTTCTTCTCTCTGTACTTAGTTGACTTGGTACAGCATGGCTGTTCTGAATACCCCCCCATTAGTCTCACTGTCCGCTTCTCTCTCGTTGCTCTGATATTACACAGTCAATGTTCTGCTCTTTTCCGGTTTCAACAAAGATTTTCTGATTATCATTACGCTTTTCAAATTACTATGACGACATCTTCCTAGCAGACTATCAACCACTTTGGTCGATGACATTCACGTTATTTTTACGTTTATAAAAGGCATGGGCACAATAATTGGTGGCAAGTAGTCATCCTTCACAAGTCACCCTATCATCCATTCTAAGGTTCCATTTGTTGTTTGCCTGGCAAAGAAAATGAGATGAAATGGATGTTTTTACACTGGATGTCCGATTGATATACAGTAGAATAATATGTCTTCAGCCACAATCAATTCTTTAATTTATTTTGACTTCCTATGATCATTCTCCCATAATATCTACTATTGGTGGACACGCTCACTAACTTGGTTGTCTATATGTTTTTTCACTCTGTCATAGAGCATTTTGAAACTCTAGATTGTAAGCTCGTTTAAGCAGGGCCCTCCTCGCCTGTTGTCTCTGTAAGCCAAATTGTTATGTTATATACTACTTGTTGTGTCCTGTCTACCCATTGTACAGCGCTACGGAATTTGATGGTGCTATATAAAACAATAAATAATAATAATAAGCAGAATTACCCCCTCTGTTATATACACATCTTCATTTGGCTTTGACGATCAGCAGGCTGGCTGTCAGAATCCCTTGGTTAGGGGAAGCCCTGTTGAATTTATGTATTCTCCTTTATTTTTTGGAAACTCCCCAAATGGGCTTACTGGCAAAACGATGCACAAGATGTTCTGCATTAAGCAGTAAGTAATCCTGGACATAGACCTGATGTCTCTGAACGCAGCCATAAACTTTCCAGAACAATATTGTAACCTCAACTCTTCCTCTTTTAATGGCTTTCCTGACTGCCATTAAGGCATCGTTATAAAGTTCTCGTTACACACACAGCATCATCCTCACATTTACCACAGGCAAAGCTATTCACTTGAATATTTCCGTCTGACTCTAATATTACTCCTAAGGGTTTCCTACACGTGTCATAAAATGTGCTTATCCCCAATAAGAAAAAAATAATAATATATATAAAAAAAATAATAATATATATATATATATATATACGATTTATTGTTTTTATTATCTGATGTAATCGTTTTTGCTTTTAAGCTCCTTACCTGCATTAGTGACTTCATTAGCGAAGTAATACGTATTTTTAATTAACATTTTTCCTGAACACTGAAAAAAGAGGTGTAATCTATAAAACAAATAGCCACACAAGGAATAATGCATTTAATTCAAGGGGAAAAAATAAAGGAATACATTAGGCTGTAGGCTGTAGGGCTAAATTAAGGGGGTACAATGGCCGAGCTGATGTCCCTCCTGCACACACAGGTCTTTGTGCCCAATGCCAGAAGGGATCTCTTAAGCCGGCTCTAGCTTGGTTCTTCTTCTCTCCCCAAGCTTGGTTGAGGCAGACAACTCACTGGCACTGCACGGCTCGCCTATTTATAATTTAGATCTTAAGTTATTATCCTACAGCTCTCTGCCATCCCCACAGAAGTTTAAATAATACCAATGCCAATGCATGAGATATATGAGTCAATTAGTTTATCTAGAAGTCCTACAAGACATGTTTCTTACTTTGTCACCAAATGGAATTGATTGCCTAGTAGTCATTCTCTCAATACATTGCACATAAATTTAACTATATTAAAGTCCATTATCTTTAGTAAATAAAAGTGTATTTCTTGTGTATTTGAACATGACTTATATTAACAATTTGAACCAATAGTGGAGGAGAAAAGGTGACCCATTCATGCCCAAAATGCTTCACTCGATGGAGGTTATGTATGAAAAGGCATTCCGACGCAAAGGTAAAAAAATAGTCATCACCATAGCAACCAATATAATGTTCATGGACCATTCAAATGTTTGCTATGGTATTATTATTATTATTATTATTATTATTGTAGAAGACTTCGTTTTGATCCATAACCTCCGTTGCTTTCCAGATATTAAAGACTGGTTCTTCTTGGTCTTCTCTTACTTTGTAATCAAATATGAATGCCCAACACCTTTGGGATCTTTTTGGAAACATTTGAGCTGAACATTACATTTTGCTATATTTCTATTAAAATGTTGGTTGACATTGGCCACTTTGGAACATTTTAACTAACTCAACCTCAAAGTGCCGATCCATATGTCTTAAAATTGACTTAACATTGGACAGTTTATATGCATGAGCGTTAAAATGATCATCTTCCAATGTATTTGTCTCTCTGCATGTCTAGTAGTTTATATAGCTGTATAGATGTGAATGGTAAGCTAGAGTTTTCCTTTGATATCCATTGTCACTATATGGCATTCACAAGCTACGATCTCTCGAGGAGCCCTGCTTCTAGAACTGTTGTCATAAATCAGGAAAAAGGTGTAAGACGCTAGATGGATGAGACATTTTGTGTGAAACACAGAGAAACCCATATGCCCATGAGCTGATGTCATGTCTTAATAAGGACGTATAGGCAGCAATTGGAGCCCATGTATTTTTAATGAGCTCTGTTAAAAGATTTTATACAAGTGCTTTCCCAACAGACAGTAACAGCAGGTTCTTTGTTTATAAATATTTTTCTACTTTCTTGCTGCCACTAATCGCTAATTCTCTGCTCTTTAATGGCACCTTAGGGGAATGCGTTTTTTTTTTTTCCTTACATCAGTCCTGAAGTGGAAGTCCTTATGGCTGCACCTGACTACACACAAGATTAATGGACCAAAGGAAACTGATGGAAAAGCAAGCGCAGACAGCTACTCAGAGCATAAAGAAGAGATAACACGAGCCAATTAAATAACACCTAATGGCTAATGAGTCAAAGAGTTGCATTTTTGGCCAAAATGGCAATGCACTGAGTGGTTTAAAGACAGAAGGTCAAGCAGACGCCAAGTCGGTATCAGGGTAAGGTTAGGACAATGAGTTTGATGAGTATTGTTAGTATTTCTCGATTGATTACGCAACATTGCACATCGTTATTCCATGGGTATGGAAGACACATAACAATTTGGGCAGTTTTTTTTTCTGCTGTTGCTAATCATACATCAACTTTATGGGTTTGCTTGGACCCATAATAAGCACCGTCCTGTTTTCTTCTCAGTGGAGCTATTATGTGAAACTCTTGACCAGAAAAGTGGACCAAAATTAATTAACTCAAATTTGTATTTCCAAACGCATCCAAATTTCAGGCCACGCACCTATAATCTAGGCGGAGTATCATATTGGTTCTATCCAATACCGCCCTTTCCTTGCCTGGTTTATGCCGCTACCCATAAAATCCTAATTTATTGGCAACAAGAGATCCTGGAATGCAGACCTGAAAGGGAGAAAGGGGAGAGTCCATGCTGTCAAACATCCCTGCCGCTGCAAAAAGGTAAGGACGTACCAGTACGTCCATAGGTGTTTCTTGAGATGCGTTGTATGGACGTACCGGTACGTCTATAGGGGACTGAAGGGGTTACTATACATGCTTTGATGGCAAAGATTCACCGGACACTAGACTGTACCTTTCACAATTTCTCCTTATACAGAAGACAGGGTCATTATATAATCTGTTTTACTGGCTTCACTGATCAAAGAAAAATACTTAACCACTTAAAACCTCATGCCATCATGAAAACGTGCTAGAAAACCTATCGTGACGGCATGGAATATGATGAATAAATTAGCCTGTGCACACCGCTACTCGACGGTTCTTCTGGAACCAACATTCACCACGTTATATAATCCCACTCCATTAGTACCTCCCTAGGCGGATATAAAATTGTTTATAAAAGGCCAATGCGACTTGGACCAGCCAGTAAGACCAGCCTTTTGTGAAGACCTTTGGACTAGCCTGGGGGTCAATTGCCCCCTGCCCCGGGATAGCCCGTCCCTGCTGTCATCACCACATTTTAGTGATTTTTTATGCACTTGTACATAACCTGTGCAAAAGAAACCCCAAAAATAAATAAATAACAATAGCTACCTTCGGAAAAGATTGGTGGCCAAATGGTTGTAGAAGAGCTTAAAACACTCAGTAAAAAAAACCAGGGTGTCTACTTTCCATAAATATGCACTTTATGGGTTATTTATTGTTAGTTGTTAATGATTACAGTTACAGACCCCTAAGACAAACCCCTCAAAACACTTATTAATGTATTTTAGGGTATTTAGATCAAATCAGCTACTTTACTGACAATTATCATACAAAAATATGGAGCTTTTTAGGTAAATAAGGGGTTAAAACATATACTTGCATGATATGGGTTTTTTCCGACAATTTGGTTGTTCTATAATTAGCATGTCATTAGCCAATTAATACAATGTATCCTTAAGTTAATTATCCTTAAATATCTAGTAATACTTTGACCCTTAAGGTGGACAGCTCTCCTTAGACTACATTTAAGGCAATAATCATCTAAATATCGCACATATAAACACCGCACCGAATGTTATGTTTAAAGGATTTTTATCTTACCATTATATGGATGAATTTTTTATGTGTTTACAGCAAGACATATTTTTAATTATTTAGTGTCAAATCCTCTCTAAATACTCACAAACCACTTGGTAAAATTATCGCGCCTGCCCTTTGACTCGGGGTCAAGTCTGCTGCTCCCCCCTCTCTTTTTACTTGACACGTGTGCTGTGCATAATAAATACAGTTTAACGGATCTAGACATTACTGTAAGGATTTCATAAAAGGGGGGGAACCTTTGCGCCCCTGATTTCGGGGTAAAGAGAGACTTTGCACCCCTTCCGATGTCACAAATGTAACAATGCTCTATGCTATATTCAGGGCAGTCCCGGCACTTTAAGGCCAGCGGCTGCCTGATGATGTCATCCGCTTACATAGCATATAGCGGTTGGTATCCTGACATTTTTTGATTCGTGGTTATCTGCTGATTGTTGTTCATTGGCTCAGATGGCCTTTGTAAGGAAGGAGAAGGGTGACGGTGTAAATAGATTAGGCAATGCCGGTTATGCCACAGAATGAATGAACTAAGTATTGCCAAAAAAATTACAGACTGACGTTCAAAAAGCACAAAAGAAATCACCTAAATAAATGAATTTAACGATTCTAAAAGGGACCGTTTCCCATTTAGGTGGTCCAGGTTAGGCTGAGTAGGTGGTCAAAGCTGATGAAGCTATTTTTGTCTTGCATGGAGAACGTTGTCAACCGCTCGCTTATCATTAATAGTTCTATACTTTGGGACTAACGGACAGTTAATGTAGCCCAGGATTTCCAGTAATTACCCCAGATTAGCAGATATTAGTAATAATTATAGACATCCAATATATTAGGGGATCGAGTAGGTAACGGTGCTCTTCACATTGCTGCTCTTCCAGTCATGAAAACATGCGTTGACCCGCGCACGTACACATCCATATGTAGAGAGCTTTACATTTGATTTAATCCGCCACACTTCTGCAAACGAAGCTCATTGATATAGACACATATCTCCTGGTGGCCAAAGTGCAAACAGATTCTTTCCTCGGCGCATACTGACAGACTGTCACGAGAAATTAGGGGCAGCCTCAACATTCCACGGTTGATTCTGAGAATCTGCTTTCACTCCAAGACCCTTGATCAATGTGGCCTCGGGGAACTCTACATTTGAGTGCATAAATATATAACGATATAAATAAAGATATATATATATATAAAAATATTTACTCGCAAATGCGCTTCTCCACTGCAGTTTTATGTTGTAACTACATGGCTTATAAGCACAATATGTACAGACAGAGCATAATGCAAAATTAGATAGGTAATATATTTCCATGCACCGTCTTTTCTCGTAAATGGCTTCCTTTTTTTAATGGTCAATTCATTTTTATGTTCGGAGGGAGACTTGGTGATGTATGGCACGGTTTGCTGTCCATTTTCCCAGCGATCTACTTTTTTTAATTTATTTATTTATTTTTATTTAATGGCCGCCTACAGTAAAGCCAGGAGGCTCATTGTCGGTCCAAAGACCATCTCTGGCCAGAGACCGAGACGAAGGCAGGACGGCAGCGTCCGAGAATAGCCTGGGGTCTGCCACCTCATTTCTCACCCCGTGACAGTCGTAAAGACTCCAGCTATGCCTATTAATAGTACAAATAATATACAATGTATGTTTATGTGCGATAGGGGAAAAAATCTCTTTTCTTTCTAAACAATATATTTTTAAATGTCATTCTCTTCCAAAACCATTTGGACAAATGTCTAAAGACATTCGGCTCTGACATTTGGGGTCCATTCCCAAAGGTCCTGAGACCTTCTGGACTCACCATTCATTAAAGACATTTTACAAATAAGGTTCCCCCAGAGTTAAGACAGTCACGGTCAAAGAGGTGCAGCAGCAGTAGTAGTAGCAGAGCACTGGGCCTGGGCAGGCAGACACTGGCAGATGGTAGGCGCATGCAGCCCCGTGGAGCAGGACTGAATTTCCCCAATATTGTATATTATAATTATTATACCATAGTATTATATATTATACATATTATATTGTCGCCAATTTTTTTTATCAATGACGAATAATAGATGATGGAAAGATAATAAAAAATTGACTTGTCCACCAATTACAGGTTCGGCTGGCAACATAAATGGCGTCTGCACTCTTATATAGCTAACAATTGGCCCCTCCTCTTGTAAATGCTGATTGGCCAGAGTGATAAAAGTAAGGGAAAAACTACCATAGGTTGTTGGACCCATCAATCACAGCTATAACAATCAATGAGAGGCCCCTGTTTTTCAGCTACGTCTTCCTATGAGTCATGGATATGTACCCCCCTACACACAGTCCCTCCCACTTTACCTCATCAAGGAGCGCCAAAACGGCTTGTAATGGCGGCTACAAGTGGCGACAAATTGATGAATTATGACAAATTTTCAGAGGTCACCATTGATTTCGTTGATTTGTACGAACGAATGCACAAGTCCGTAACTCTCTAACATTTCAGTACAATATGTGTTGCGGTGGGTACACTAGCATAGGTGGTCCCTGTCCCATAACGTGTACAAAGCAGGTAAAGCAAAAACAATTACGAGAAATAGGAGCGAGTGCAGTTTTTGAAAAGAATTTATGGGGTTCTGGAGAAAAGGATGAGATATCTGAGGACGAGTTAAAGTTAACTGTGAAGGAGGGATGTGGAGATCAGGCAGACCCGTAAACGAGGAGATGCAATAGTCCAGGAGGGAAAGGATTTGTGTGTATGTGACCGACTGTCTATCGGGGACAGTCAATGTAAAAATGTTGGTAGGTTTATTTATCAGCTCGGGTTTACCATCTCTGACTGTAATGAAAGAGACTCTTCAGTGCTGATCTGTAATAGATCTTCCATGACATGAAGCTAAATGGCTGTGGGTGAATATTAATTCATTCTAATGGCTTTGTTCATAAATTAAAATGCAATGAATCTCTGCGTGTGTATATATTCATAAAGGGTGCAACCGTCTCTTAGAATGCCCCGAGGGTGTCTGCTGCTTTTAAGGATTTCAAACGAAGAAGAAAGATTGGGTTCATAACACTGTAATAAAATATTATAAATATATGGGCATTTCTATATGTTATGCACAAAATAAATTTAAAAAACAGCTGGCAGCTTTTGAGTCTTTCCGAAACCCTATATTTCCATATAATAGGTATGATTATAATGCTATTATAGATGGAACACCATAAAGTTAATACTTTCTTCTACTTTCCAAACTTAACATTGGATCTACTATATGGTCTAACTTGTTAGGAGCTGCTGCTGTCTCCTTGCAGGCAAAATTCCCAGGTGGACTGCGCATGCACAAGATATATGGCACACATATGCCATGGCATTGAGTGATCGGGTTCAGGACTGAACTGTGCGAATGGCACAGATGCCCCTCAACAGGTTAACTTGCCATCGATTTCTACAAAGTAGATCTACGGAGGGGACTTCTACATTTAACATAAAGGAACAATAACAGTCAACGTAACTGTTTTTTTTAACTGTAAACTTTTCTATTAGGTGATGTGACTTATAAATAAATATTTATTTATAAATTCCAGCCAAATCATGTAGACCACGTTGGATTTCTTAAGGTCCTTAAAAAGACACCAATAGCTTATGTTTATGTGAGTAGTGCTCTTTTTCCCTATTGTAACGGTCTGTCAATTCTAGTTTGTCATAACCTTTGAATATATGGACTGTAAGACCATATGCATAATAATAATAATACTAATAATAATAATAATAATAATGATACTAATAATAATAAATACTTTTCTATTCAGCCACTTCAAATAAAAAGCTATGCTTTTGTGAAACACCACTGCCACCTGCTGGCTAAAGTTATGTACACACACACATCTATATATCTATATATATATGTACTTTATATATACTGTATATATATATATATATATCTATATATATATATATATATATATATATATATATATATAATCTTTTATTAAGTTAACAATTATTAATAACAACAATGAGACATCCAATGAATGCGTCCCAGTGCCATGTGTTCTCCAGGTAAGCAACGCACCAAGCCATTTACGTGATGTAAAAGAAATCATGCTTCATCAGACCAGGTCACCTTCTTCCATTGCAGCGTGGTCCAGTTCTTATACTCACTTGCTCATTGTAGGCTCTTTTTCGGACAGGGGTCAGCATGGGCACCCTTACTGGTCTGCAGCTACTTAGCCCCATACGCAACAAACTGCGATGCACTGTGCGATCGGACACCTTTCTATCAGAACCAGCATTAACATTTTCAGCAATTTGAGCTACAGTAGCTTGTCTGACATTTGCATCACATGACATAGATAATCTTCTAAACAGATGGGCAGCCCCAGCAGTCTCATTATAATAGTTTGGTTTAGAAAGTCTTTGGTGGCTCATAATGGACAAGGGCTGGTACTTGAAAAATAAATCTTCCATCACTAATTTGTTAAGTAATTGGGTCTATAAGATTGTATTTCCATAGTAAAATACCTGTTGCTATGTCATTATGAGTCGGTGTTGAGATCAAAGGGTCAAGCGTGTTTAAACATTGGTTAACTCATTACAACGACTGCTTTCTTCCAGGTACAAAATGTGTAGGTCGTGTTCATGTTTATTCTAGAGGAAGGAAGCTGGTTTGCAGATAAAAAGCCAGGCAAGCCGTGATCAACAGAAAACAGTAAAGGTGTCAGTGGTTAGTCCGAGTAAGGAGCCAGAGATCTAAAGGCCAGCGGAAAATCATGATGCTTGGTGGCATAGACAGCTGTTAGTTTGGTGTTCTCTGATGGAGATAAATAAGATAAAAAGAACGGAAAACAGGTCAAACTAAACACAAAATTGTTATAGCTTTAATTATAGCATTAAATGATTAGGCTTATAATGGCACATTGTAATTCCACATGTTGATTGTGCGTCTAATCTTGCCATGTAGTATAAACTGGTCAGTAATCAGTACGTTAAGGATTGGGACATATTTGGCTTGGGGGAGAGAGAAGAGAAAAGGGGGATGTGATAAAAAAAGGTTTAACTACACGAAAGGAATAAATGAAATCTATGAGCATTGTATTTTAAATGAAGGAGAAATGTTAGGAAAAGTGGTCTAAAATAGTCTAAAACTTGAGGGTCGGCAGTTGATGTAATGCAAGGACATTTTACGTCACTGGAATGTTGGTAGATACATGGAATATCCTTCCAGCATAGGTTCTAGAGTGTACGTGTGCAGTGAGGAAATATAAACCTGCTTGGGATCTGCATAAGGGTATTGTGAACAAGACCAATTGACCATATAATGATTGTATTTTCAGAACTCGGTATAGAACCGTAACCTATGTTAAAGTTATTGTTCCACTTAATACAAAAGAAGTACAAGTAAAGTCGTACTATAATGGTATAAAAAAGTAATATAGTTTGTGAAAATGTTATTTGTTGAGTATTTATATGTTAGGGAAGAATATTTTGTTTGGTGAGGCTCCCCGGGACATTAAACTGCCACCTTTAAGGTGTTGTCATTCATGCATTCTACTTCACTCTTCGGTCAAGTGAGACACCTAGTGGTCTTAATAGATGGCTACAAGCAGAACACGTATGTATCCAGCTCCAGGACAGTACGTCAGGCTCTGCAAATGCATTCATATGTTTCTTCAAAGACTTGGTTTCTGCTTTCATGCCCTAATATTACATATAAAATGAATGGCCTATTAATAATAAATAATAATAATAAATAATATATTCAATAATCTTCAGTACGACCCGTTCTACTGCCAATGTTTGTCTACGGAGATGGCTGCCTATGTGCCTGATTTGTATCCACCTGTTAGCTATTAGTGTGGCTGAAACTCCTAAACTCAATAATAGAGAGAGGTGTCCACATACTTTTGGACATATAGTGTATGAGTCACAAATTTAATTCACACATGCAACATTGTGTGGGGGGGGGTACTGTTACTCTGTAGCATCCAAGTATGTAATATTTGTGGCAACAACTTAAATAAATAGTAACTTTATAGTTTTCTTCCTTTGTTTCACACCTTGGTGGACAACTGCTGAGAAGGTAACTAGCAGAGGGCAGCTCTATGGTTATCCTGGTATAGGAACAGTTCGGATTGCTTGGCCATTTTTACTTTCTATTACCACTAAAATTATTATTTTTTTCATCTTGCCTTGGTGTGTTTTTTTTTTTATTCTCCAGGCTTTTCTTTTCATCTTTTCCCAATATTTTGAAATTGCTTCCATTAGCAGTCCCCCCTCCGCTTGGCTGTCATACCATAGGTGGCGGTTTCCTGTGTATAATAAATAAATCAAACTAGAATTTACTACTACACATTAGTAAATGTTACACAATGTTTAAAAATGTATTTCCTCGAGGTAAATCAGCTTTTATGGGCATTCTCCACATGGTAAGTATAAGGGTAAAAGATATAAAACTAAACAAAAGTTATGTATTTTTTGGGGGGGAGGGTTAAACTTATATTAAACTGTACAGGCAATGTAGTTGTTCAAGTGATCTAGATTTAACCCCTTGCTTTAAGATTACTTTTTCACATTGCAATTTATTGGCTTATGCAGCGCTTTAGGATATGTAAATGGTTAAGAAGTCATGCGCATGAGCTGATAAAGGTAGACTTAGTTCCATTTCTTCTTTGCCAGGGTAACATCCTGATCCGACACTTCCGCAGACCTGCTTGATTTTAAAAGCACTCTTTCCTGTTTTCTTTTGCTTGATTTAAAAAGGACGGTTTAAAAAATAATCACAATAACTTTAAAAAAAAAAAGTGTGGGAAAAAAAGCACAGTTTGCCGTTATTATTTTCTTTGTCAGCGTTTTTTCCCCTCAGTCTTTCCTTTAGCCTTTTCTGCATATACAAAATATTCTTCCGATGACATCACAAATGTACTTTGGCCCTTGATGACACATGATTTATTGTAATTAGAACAGGAACTGAAACGTGTAAACAGGATAGATACAGTACACTATATAGTGTTTAACAATCTGATCTAAATTTACCCACGAGAGATCCGAAATACAGTAAATCGTTCCAAGGCTTCAGAAATCGGAAAAGCTGCAGTTTACGTTGAGATTAAAAGTTAAAGGGGGAGAAAAAAATGAGAACTAAATTTAAAGCCTAGTCATAAAACACAATTTGAGAAGAACACTTGGTACATCGGTCCTGGTTTACACAAAGTTCTCTTAAACAATATCCTTACACAAGACCCCGTTGAAAGTTATAGTTTAACTTTTAATATGTGTGATATTATTAGTACTAGTTTTTTACTAGTAGTAAAAAAAACTGTGTATTCAGATGCTTCAATGGTTTAACTGAAGACCATTTCAATTAAATACAGACATATGCGTTACTAGAATGAACACATCAAAGGAGGTTAGGCTTCCAGGCTGATATTCAGATGGTCTGGTTGGTCTACATGGGGAATTCTTAGGTCCACTCACGCAGATTAAGATGGAGATGGGATTATGGAGACACAGGTTTGGAGGTTTGGGTTCACTGCAGTCGGCAGAAATGGTGGCGGTAGACATCTCCCAGCGATCAAAGATTGCTCTGTAGGTTCCTCATTCCTGGAGCTTCTGGGGCAAACCTTGAAAGCACCCAGTTATTTGTTGGGAGCATAGTTCCACTTGGCTCTCCTACAGACTAATGTATATAAATTGCATGCGATTTTATTGTGTGCTCATGCAAGTGGCCTTAGTGAGTTTATAAGTTTAGTGAATGGGTTCACTAAGTGTTCTGAAAGCAGTAGGTGGAATGTTATTATTGCATTACAGCACTTAATGTGAAAATGTTTTGTCTACCTATCTTGTTTCATGGAAGAAATATTCACTTATTACGAGTAATGATGACTAGAACAAGATAATACATCAAATCTCTACAAATATTATTATGTATTATGATTTACTGGTTCAAATAGTGCCATCATATTCCATAGCGCTGTACAAAGTGTCAACAGGACATAATAGGTAGTACATAACATACAATTTAGACTTACAGAAACAAAAGTTAAGGAGGGACCGGCTTAAACAAACAAGTAATTCACATTATATTTGTGAAATATTTACATTTAGAGTTTTTATCTTTTTCTCTAAACATTTAGAACCCATATCCACTAAAAAGCTTTGTTTTTCTCAAACATATATCACAGAAATGAAGAATATGCCTTTTTACAAATTAACATCGAATTGATGATATCCAAATGCTCCTGGTTATTATCCCCTAGAATACAAGACACTGCCGTTATTCATATGTAATATGCTATTAAATTATTTGAGCGCCAGCAATTTTTTTAGGAGATAAGGAACCAAATGATATGTAAGCGATGGTCGTAGTCATTTCCTGTCTTTCAGCAAACTCCCTTTAACGCATCACTACCTTGCTCCCACTCACAGATATTTTGCCACGCAGGGAGATTATTTATGTAGAAGGGAGGACATGCTGCAGAGACAGGACAACTCAGATGTGTTTCCTGCCCTTGGAAAGGGGGTCTTCCACATTCCTTACATTCCCTGTACCAGCTGGTCCCAAATACAGCTCAACTTCTGTTCACCTGCGTATCAGGGTGATGCTGTGTCTGTTTTTCCTCCTCGGATTGTCTTTCCTCTCTGTGGATGGCTCTTCAAACATCCTTCTGAATCAGTCGGTGACAAATGTAATCATCGCTGCTACGGTGACAGCTCCCGTCATGCCCGTTAAACTCATCACTGAATATGAATCATAATCTAGTGAACTGGACGACAAGACGGTCATCGCAACGAAATGGCTCAAACATATCTGTGAGAAAGAAGGGCGTTTGAAACAAACATAACATTCATGTTCAGCAATGGTGTCGCTAATCACGGAGAGATCTGGGCATGGCTGTCTCTCTAAAAATAATAATCCCAGGATTCAAATAAAGATGGCAATAATATATGTTATTCGAAATAACCTTAATGACACGTTTGGTGTTCTCTTTAAGGTATCAGAGGTATCATTTGAACTGTTCCAATGCCTTATATAATCCCCATTAAGAACCTATTAGTCTTCTTTAACTGTTTTGAACCTTATTTATTTCCTATGGTATATTTTAGACTAGACATATCCTGCTGTCGCAGCAATTTCCTTCTATTTGAGGAAGCACGTGTGGGTCATTTTAGTGACAATTAATCTTTTCAATATATAACTCAGACATACGTGATGACTCCCTCCGCAACTTTGTTTTCTGCTCAGAAAGTAATAGCCATCTGAAAAGAAATCCCCTAAATTATTGAAGTGTCTTTCCTTTCAAGGAACGGGGTCTCTCTCATAATCTTCTTCAACCACCACCCCAGATTTTAGGCACCATTCAAGGGGCAGTCTAGGGTCTCAAGCAGCTAGGGGGCATACTAGACTTAACTCATATTTACTTTTTATTTTATTCATTAAAGTGCTCATGATGCCTGAAGCGTCCCTTTAAGAGTGTCAGACAGCACAAGGTAAACCAGTTTAAGGCCACAGTGGCTGTCTGGTTCTTGAAGATTTATTCAGTCACCTTGGTAATCTGGCTCTGAATGTATCTAAATTAAAGAGAGAGAGTAATGAAATGAAAAGAAAAATGAAAAAAAAAATACCCTGAGACAGAAACTGCCTCCTCCTCCATGATTTGCTTGAAGCAGCTAATCATTAGCGCATGGGGTCTGCAGCACATGCATGGAGATTACATAGATCTCTTATACAGAAAATAGCCGGGGCACAGAGATAGGGCCAAAAGTGCTTTCATTGGATTACGGTTTACAGAATGTGCGCCCATGCTGCAAAACGTTCCTTGTTACTGATTGGCTGCTTCGAGTTGTCAATCAGTGGCAGGAAAGTACTTCCATTTAAACCAATAGGAGTATGTGCTCTCACTGACTGACAGCTTAAGCAGCCATTCAGTGGCAGGAAAGAGCTCCTATCGAAGTCAATGGGAAGACTTAACTCATGCGCACTGGATCTGACTGGAGGTAACTACATCATGTGCAGGAGATGCATTCGGCAGAATGCAACGCCTGCAGGGCATTTAGCTGGGGGAAAGAGAAAAGGACAAAAATCCCCTCATGTGTTCACAAAACAGACCACATGAAAATGTAAAGGGACCACACAGCTATTATATACATTAAAGCGCATATGATGGCTGGAGCCTCCCTTTAACAATGAATAAAAATTAAAACTTAATCAGAAAGTGAAGCAATTTTAGGATCTATTGCCTGAGATGCTATGTTACAAACCATAGAGATTCTACAATAAATTGTGTTCTGTCTGAAAATGCCAGGAATGTGAGTGTTTCCTGTTTTCTTCCTCTTTTGACAGGATTTATTCAGTCTGAGAAAATGCAGCTTTGCAGACACCTGGCCTCAGAGGGCCTCTTCCTAGCCAGAGAGCCGAGTCTCGCTATCTCACTGGAGAGAAAACACTGCAGGTTCTTGTCCAAGTATTGTTACTGTGTAGTTCCCTTGATCGCCTGACTTAATGTAAACAGTTTAAGGATTAAATATTGTCTTCTTAACCCTTTAAGTGAAAGGGTGGTGTGTAAAACAGTGGTCCTGCCACAGCGGTACTCACTGGGTTAAATCTCGACTAAAGCTGAAATCCTACTTGATGTAAAACCCTCCATTGTAGTAAAGAGAATCCATTTCTCCACACACACATTCGATGGGAATGAAAAGCGCGCAAACCAATAACTCATAGGACTAGTAAACCTGTAGGGAATAAAAATAAAACAATCTTCTTCAGTGGAAGCTGCAGCTCCAGGGCTTGAAGCAGCCAATCACTGGCAAGACAGCCAGCTCTTGTGCAAAAATACAGTCCCTCTTATTAGGGGGCAGGAAAAAGTATAGGGGGATTTTGCTGAATCCCTTTAACTGGTGAAATTGGGAGCATGGTATTAAGCTGGTTCCATTTCTGGCCCCTCTCCAGCTCATGCTCTCCCCATACAGTTAAATGGACTGAGCAAGGAACCTCGCGTGAGTGTGGCTTAAGCTGGACCTGACCACCCAACAGCACTGGCACCTATTTGAGGTGTCCAAACTAGGGAGGATAAAATTGCGGCGTGCATGTCTTGTGTCAAGAGTTTGTGGCACAGGGGATCTGCCCAACTTGCCCATGAGCCCCACGGTCAACAGTGAGGGAGCTACATAGGACAGCGGGACAGAGCATTATGCTCCGAGGACTGCACATATCCTTACATGATATGATTACGTGTAGCTATGTTTAAATATGAAGCTAGGTAGTAGTGTTCAGCATTGTAGGCTTCTGTGAAGTATTTAGCTTAAAACAACGACAGATCCTCACACAAGGCTCCAACAAGACATCTGCTTTCCGCTAAAACGCTATATTGTGTTCTCTGTGTTAACTGCTCGTTAATTTATTTTATCTTATATTAGCCTCATTGCTCATACCTCCATTTACTAATTTAGCTCTGGTTGGATCCCACTTCTTAGCATGTTTTCTCTCTTAATTTGATGATATACCACACATTCCAGGAAACGAGGTACTTAGTGGCGTTAATGGATTTCTCAGGTAGATGTTTGAACAAATGCATCCTACACGGCAGATCCAATATAGGAATGCATTTTGGGGGAACTGGAATAGGAGAGAGAAAGGAAATGAATCAAAACAAGAGAAAGGGAGGCCGAAAGTAAGTCATAAGCTAGCTGGCTAAAGAATATACTCTTCCTGCCTCTATTGATCATCTGTCAGACTCTTTGGACGAGAGCTCATTCATTACACATCAAAGACATTAGCTTAAGGAGTTATGCCCTGACTTATGCACACGTCTGCATCGGACTGATGCCATTAGCGTGATGCTTCAATAGCATCCCACACCTAATGTTTGATAATATATTTTATGCAATTATAAAATGATAGGGGATACCTATTACAATTCCAGATAATTATTTTTAAGGTATCTGTCTGCAGTGCATATTCTGTGAAGGGGTAAATTCAAGGTACTGGAAATTAATCTTTCCTCCTTGTAGAGTTAATGCATTTTTGGTTCCAGCATGATCGTAAATGCACTACAAGTATAATAAATAACTAAACCATGTCGCCTAGTAGGTGGGAAAAGGAGAGGTTGAGGAGAAGATGCATTGGAACTCATCGAACATAACACAGCCTCTGTGTCTTCTCCACTTTATGTCTTCTATTTCATTTTCTGCCTCTTTGCAGGGATGGGTCCCTCATAAAGCATCTGTTCAGACTGGAGACAAAAGGGGAGGGGCATAATAATAAGCCCGCCCTTTCCTGTTTCCCTTTGTGTATCCATCACACCTCATCACACTTCACACCCTTACCTTGCCTGGAGCTTTGCTGTGTGATTAGCCATACTATTACTGCAGGGGTCACATAACATTGCGTTATGTAACCCCACTGGGCCCCCACCTCTACAAGTGGGACGGTGCAAGTCAGACTGGTCCTGTTTAAAGAATATTGGACCGGGGGGGGCAATTGTCCCCCCACCCCCCAACCAGCCTGTCTCTGAGTATGTCTTAAAGTATGTTCATGTCATTGTTAGTTTTGTATTGCTCCCAATGGAAATAAAGCTATGGAATAATAATAATAAATCACCCAATTTCAAGTATATTCGAGTCATTTGACTCACAGACTATTACAGAATTGAATTTATTTTTTAAAATAAGAGCATCAGTATTGTTTTGTCCCTTTGGCATGAGAAAAATAACTCAGAGGTATAATAGAGGAGAAATTGTGGCACATTTTATGCAATGAGCACTAGAATACCATGATTACTTATATATTGCTTTACACTTATATCTGATATTGTTTCAGGAAATCTGGAAGGTTTGCAGAGATGTAGGCCTCTCAGGCAATGACTGATGTATATATAAATTGTAAATATAAAATAAAAGCTCAGCATATGTACCTGTGGTTAGCACTAGAGCTGGGAGTATGCTTTATGTGGTCATTTACATCACCATATTTAAGTGTCAGGAAATTTGCTTGCATCAACTCTTTAACACTTAGAAACGCAACAGTTTTCTCTTTTTGCCCATTTCTAATATGCACCTGTGCATGCATAGTGAAAATGAAATACACTTCACCTTCTCGTTTACAATAATATACAAAATAACATATACTGTGTTAAATAGCAGCTTGAAAAGCAAGCACGATATTGTCATTCATTATAAAGGACATGGAGAGAGTTAATTTGCCCAAAGCACTAATTAGACCTCTGTATTGGACTCTTATAAGCTCATTCTCCCTGTAGATTTTTTTTTCATATCGTCCTCCTGTTTGTTTATCTGTATGTCTGTCTGTCTATTTTAGGTTTGAAAGCGATGAGGATTGTATTTGTACTTAGTAATCCATTATCTGGACCAAAACAATGTTAACCACCATAAAGGAAACACATTCTTGCTAAATTTGCTGAGTTTCGTCAGGCTCCAAGAATCTCACAACAGTCTCTATAAAGTCAGCATGCATCCCATCCAGCTCAACAGTAATCATCATTCTAAACGCTTAAGACACAGCTAATAAGGAAGTTACAATACATCAAGAAAAGAATGCAGGAAAACAGTAGAAAGTTAATTGTAAGGAAAACATGCAATTTAAAGACAGAGACGGGAAGAACTTTTGGGGTTACTGTATATCCGGTATGCTTGGTTGAGTTTGGCCCTTGGGCTTTTGGTTGACAGCTTGCACCTTCATAGTTGATATCCATATTCAGAAACAAGGGTTCTGCCAGTGCATTGTACAGTTCTACAATGTCATAGCTGTAACTCGTTAAACCCTATGCCGCAGTCATTTTGAGTAGGCATAGTGCCTATTTTATAGAAAATTGGGACATTGAGCAGCTGCTGTTGTAGATTGAAGCTTTGGGGAAAAAAGCACATTGGTCAGTATGATAATCAATCAACCGATTTGGAACTGTTGTAATTTTTTTATTCAACATACAGTATGTGTGGCTAACGTCGACTGCTAAGGCCTCCAAAAATAACAATGTTCTGGTATTAAGAGCCTTGGATTATGTGAGGCATCATGAACATCTAACTACATGTTTGGAGTGAACATTTAAGACCTACTAATTCAAACATTAATGTAGACAGCATACCCGTAAAGTGACAACGTAACAAAACCACATTGCATATCTCTTGTTTCATTGGAAAAGGTTGACTGTAGACATAAACACACATTAGAGGGAACATCCATCTAGCAGAGAAATAGACTCGGAACTGAAGGATTGATCCACCTAAAAGAATCTTTATGAAGTCTCTAGTCTTTCCTTCGCCGTTCGTTGCATGTGAAACTAACCTTACTGGCACGAGAACACAGAATTACTGTAACTAGTATTACCGTGTCACGTGTGATAGATTGGTCTGATCTGTTTTTCATAACGTACAGATGCGCGAGGACTTAAATATACAGAGTGTCTTGACCTAAACCCCGCAGGTGCATGTGTTATTCTCGTACAGACACAAATTCATCAAACTCAGTTTCATTCGGCAGCGATCCCAGATTCTGAAGAAAGTACGTGTGTGCGTGTTAGTGACACAGGCCACCAACTCTCTGCAGGGCACTTAAGCGACTTTAATAGTTCTCCTGGATAGACATCATAAGGGCTATTTTTAGGATGAAGAGTCGTGTTTAGCCGAGGGAAGTATGACGGGTGTCTGAAGGGAGCTGGATATCCCTCTCAGGAAAGTAAAGTTTAGCCTGACAGGAAAGAGCTAAAGTGTTGAAAACAAAGCATCCCTCCCTAGCTGCAGTCACCGAGGCTCCTTCCTGCATCACGCAGCCAGGTTCCCCAGAAACGAGAGCGAGAGGAAGGGTGTTATGTCGTATAATTATATTTCTTGTATCGGAGGCAGCTTGCTCTTGTGTAACACATGGAGTTTATTTATGTCTAATCGCATACCCTACTACATCTTGTTTTGACTTGCGTTTGCTGGAGAAAGCTATAAAGCGTTTCCCATGATAAGGTCAAGTCCATTAAAAGGCTATACGTTTTTTATTCCCCTTTTCATGTACTAGAAAACTTGGCATCCATCATGTGCAATGCTATCGTCTATTGTTGCTTCTCAATAAAGGATATATACTAAACCATCAACAGCAGTTCGGTCCGATCAACGGCACTTTACTGACACAAATTAGATGAGCTTATGTACAAATGAGATGGTATTAGTGGCCATTAGTTAGCCATGGATGGCTATTTTCCTTACATCCTAACGGGAAAATTCTTTCAAATATGCTTTTTAGGGTTTGCAGGTTCAAAAGGATCTTGGAGCTCAGTTTCAAATGGCTCAGCTATCAACCCGTGACTCGCTCTTCTCGCCGAATCTTCCTCATTTTGTTATTGTTGCTTGCTCCTGGAATTTGCACCGTATGGCAACAAGGCTAAGATAAAGTTCTTATCTAAATTTGATGGAATATGAACAGTATGAACATATAAAAGCAGAAGGCATCTGGTAGACCAAATTAGGATTAGCAAACATATATATATATTAGTAAGTAATATGTAGGATTACTATATTTTTTATATAATTTTGTGTCAGCTGCTAAAACCTTTCCATTGCCCTTGGTCTACTTGTCAAGGTAACTAAGAAGCCCTTTTTGAAACAGGTAGCAAGCCCAACTCTTTTCGATCCGATTCAAAAAATCCTTTTCCAGGGTCTCATGCTTTCTGTCCTTCTCTCTTAATTACAAGAAGACCTAAGGACAAATAATCCAAGGTTATAATAAGAAAAAATATTGTTAGTAGTGAAAATTAGCCAAATATATATATATATATATATATATATATATATATATATATATATATATATATATATATATAATGGAAAAGAACATCAAAAGATTTGAGCATGCCTTATTCCTAAAACTTTAATTTTCTAGGCTTTGGTATCCACAGAATGATAAAATGGCTATCGGGATATATCACGCTTAATCCCTTGCACCAGGGACTATCCAGTTTCAGGTGCTGAAATATTGTGAAATCAATATAGGTGATTATAGAAGACATTGGACGATAATCTTCCTTCAAAACTGGAAGCTCTGTGCGTTTATCCCTGACTCAATTGAATGCCTATGGGTATCACTCTGTGTGAATGGATGTAAGAATATAGGTGTATTATAGGAGACAAAAGTGTAGCCCCAATATACATGCATAATTAACTAATTGCCTTGAGGTGAGCAAATCTAGACTTTACGTGAAAATGAAGTTATCTGAAATAATAAATGAGAATATTAATCTTCCATTTTTCTATTTTAGTAGCCCTATTATTTTTCTTTTGACAGCCAGGTGATGTGAGAAATGATCACAGTTAAATGTACAGATGCAAAGAATAATACATTTGATATAAGGGCCCTCTCCCCACCCCCACACAGAGACAATGAAAATGGTAATTTTCTTACATTACTTTACTAGTGGTGAAATAATGTAAACCACAAGACTTTCTTATAAATAAATAATTTTAGTGTTTCTGAAGAAATGTTTCTAAATGTACACCTTCACTTTTCCTGTTTCAGTTTTATTTCACATCTTCTCCAAACAGCTTTGTACGAAACACATATCACCAATAATCTATATTTAAATTAAGTTTCCTTAATTACATGATATGGAAAATATAATATTATAAGCGTATATCTTAGAATATTCTTACATTAACCTTATATATTAACCTTATATATAAACCTTTCTTTATGATGTTGCTTTTACTGTATATTAATGTTGTCATGTTAATGAATTGTTAAAGTTCACAGACTTTGTACTCATAAGGAGAATCAGCAACAGTGCTCCAATTATGTATCCAAACAGCTTAGCTATTTTCAGTTGAATTACTACTTTTTAATATCGACCGCTAGTTTACGCTCATCTATATGTTTCCGGGTTCACTGACTATAACTTGAATTCCAGCTGTCTTCTGATTGGCTGAAAACACAGATACGTCGATAATAATTTAGCTTGATTTCATTGGACGATCATGCTTTTTCATTCATATTTTTACTTTACAATGAAAGGCAGGACAGTCAGATCATGTCACTTTCAAGTATATATTTGGACTTCTCTTACTTTTCCCATTTTGTAAGCAATTCATGCATATCACGGAATTACTGACATTAATATTGGATTTGCAACATCTTACATAGTATTGTATCTTGCTTTATTTTCATATACATTATGTTGTGATCCATTGACAAAATATGCATTGCTATATTTGTTAAATATTATATTTTCCTTTAGAAAACATCGAAAAACTAAACAAAAAAGTTGCTGCTGTTTGAGTACACTATGGTGTGATAATAAAGGTGATATTATATATATATATATATATATATATATATATATATATATATATACATCTCAATAGGTAAGAATTGGTTACTCAGACATGTATGTTTTATATAATGGAATAAAATGGCTATGATGCCCCAAATATCTTGCATGGCACCGTGTATTTAAAGCAAAGCACATTAGAGTGAATTGTATGCACTGGGTTAGCTTTCTGATGTCTTTTATAATAAATGCAGCATTTTATGATATTATAGCGCTAGTATCCAACTTACTTATGTCATAATGGATGTAGGACAATAGTTAATGATAATACTCAGAAAGATCCATAGGAACAAGCAGGAAGGATAACGTGTACATTACCCAGACAATACATTTATTAACAGCCAGGAACCAGCAATCCATTAGGAGGTTATTTCACCTCTAATATAATTCATATGAACGTTGAATAGGTTGGGTTTTACTTAACAGAAAAAGGCAAGACCAAAGAAGTTGGTTTATCGTCTGCGTAGCATATAACTTAAAACAGTATTATATGCGACCTATATCTAATGCAATATGCTAGAGCTACTCTAATGTATGTGTTGGTTGAGAAATGCACTGATATTAATATATTTGCTAAAATTATTGTTAAGACATTTTTTCTATTACTTATTTAGCAACAAAAATGCAGTCTCTACCCGGTGTCTTTATCACAGACACAAAATATTAATAAAGTGCAGGTGAAATATTGAAAAATACGTACTTTCCCTAAAGTGTCTCAGTATCTAAGTGCCTTTTGCTTAAACACAGTAGCTCTGAGCGCAAACATGGTGTGTGTTGCACCCATTAGATGTGTTCTATTACAACAAAATCCAGGTATGCTGTTTTTCATATAAAAAAATAAATAAAAAATAAAATTGATGTGATTCAAGGATTATATTCGTTAAAAAAAGAACTTTGAAGAACAAGAAATGGCCAATTTAACCTGTGACCAATTTAACCTGGGACCGTTTTAAATTTAGATATTTAAATATGGTTGATTTTACCTTCAGAAACGGTATATTTTGGGATTGAATTGTTAAATCAGTGTCATATCCTTTGAACGAATGGACTGTTAGAAGCACTGCATAAATTATAAAGGATAATTATTATAAAAGAATAGGCACCAAGTCGCCAGGTTTATGATGTCAGAGTTGTGTAGGTTTTCCTTAAAAGCAATGGGGTTGTTAACCTTGGCGCTGCTGAAAATTAGCCCAGGTCCTTGCCCTTTAATTACCGTTATTGGCTGTTTATTTACTTGTTTTGTGGTTCTTTAAACCATTGCTGTCTTAAATAAATGTATCGCCTTATTTTGTTATATTTCTTCTTGCGCTACCGATGAAAGAACTATCAAGCATGAAGTCAAAAATGCACTAAGAAGTCAGACATGGCATTATGTCAAAATTCACCGCATTAATATTCTTTAATAGTGATTTCTATACCATTTTATATATACAAAAATATATCAAAGCGACTTTGAACAAAGAGGAAGAGTCTGAAGTTTGGTTTCATTAGCATATAATTGTTTAGGTTTTTTTCTTTTCTTGCTCATATAATATTCAAGGTTACAATTTCTATATATTATATTCTTTTGCACACATACACATAAGGTGCAGAGTCCATGATATAATAAAATATTTAGATACTGACAGTGAAGAAGATGCGTATGCGATAAGTTATTAGCTTATTAAGTGTACATAAAAGAGGAAGGGGGTGAGTGATCCATAAATTAAGGCAGTTTTTATAGAAGATAGTGAAAATATTTTTAATGGCGATGCAGCTGTTGCAGTGGCTTTATCAATAAAAATAAATGGTATATTAACAGATTATTGAAAAAACTGCCTATTGCATCCGATAACACACCATATGGCATTTTTAATATATTAAATATATGTGCTGGGAATATAAGGTGTCCCAGCATGCTATGCACCAGTGGCTGCTATACAAAAAAAGGTATTAAGACATTGTGGGGAATGACGGCAGTGACCATACAGAAGTTTTTAATCATGGCCACTTCCCTCTCACCGGTCCCCGATAAAGGAACCCAATACAAATTCCTAATGTACCTTAAGAGAAATCAGTTGGTGTACACCAGATATATGTATATACTTGGATAATATCTGAATGTACATATTACAATATGTCCTGTGGATACTTTCCATTAACAATTTCCTTAACTGTTTCTAGAACAGTATTTTTTTTTTCCTGGATCACAGAACGTATATAATTTTTCATTTATTCTGTATATTATTCCTTCTAATGAAATCATATTTTTTTAACCTACACAGGATAATTATCTTTCCAAAAACGTGCCTTAATATATAGACCCTTTTCTTTTTTTGTAATTCTTTTACACAGCCACATTTTTAAGTAATAATGCATCGTCTGCATTCAATTATTTTTCATTAAAAAAAAATTGGGATTTCTGATGTACAGTACCATGGTTTTGAAGGTGACTGCGCATGATCTGAATCTATATGGCTGCAGAATCATCATTACAAAGTACCCCCCTTGCTCTTACACATAAAAACAGTTTCACAATGAAACCAACTACTAAAAGTCGGTCCTCTGTGTACCTGAGAACAACGAATTAACAGAATGCAATCTCAGTTAAACATGTTGTTACAATAGTTCCTTCGATACAGTGATAACACAGATAAATTCAGCTTAACCAGACCCCATCTTTTCCAACAATCTAGAAAATGTAATGCCGGTTTTATTTTAAGTAGATAGTCAAATTAAATTGCGTTGCTCAAAAAAAGTGAGGCTATCCCGAATGTCATTTATAAAAAAAACAGAACAACAATACCCATTATTTTAAACATAGGGAGAAATTATAGGAAGGTCCTCTTATATACAAGTCAGAAAAAATATGGCTATCATTTCAATGTTAGATGGGACAACAAATGTGTTAAGAATGATCGTTGACATTAAATTATAACATCTCAAAATATTTAATGCATAATCATCTTTATAAAATATGTAATGTTATTTTAGCACCAGCATATATTATGTGTGGATTTGGAGTCCTATCTTGACAAGTCAGGAAAGCTAAATAAGGTGACATGATTTCTACCCTAAATTTAGCTTAAGTGCCAGTTTAAGTGCCAATAACGGAATATATAAACCAATTATATTCATGTGTCTAACAGCATTGTTTGTAAATGGACTTAGATATGTGATGTTGAGGGGGTTTATTCACTAAAGGGAGAGTTGGTTTGTTGAGAGTTGTTTTTCTGGTCCTTGACTTCACTATGCAGAATGATGGTCCAAGAAGAGCTTGGATGGCCCTATATAATGTGTAGTTAAATCAGTAAGATTTCGTAAACATGTCCTTATACATTGAATCACGCATTACACAGGGCCAACGCAGCCCTTCGCACCAGAAAAACCTTATAGTATTATAATGAATAGTGAAGTAAGAGGTTTGCCTCCACAACTCTCCTGCAAGCTCCCCTTTGGTGAATAAACTCCAATGTTAAGCACAGCATATTTGTCACTTCTCAGCTATGGGGCATGAGATTAAAATGCTCATGTATGTTAGAATATTTCAATTGTTTGTAGGGTACACACGGAAGCAAAAGGACAATGGAATTCAGGAACATTCCAACAAAGTTATAGTTCTTTCAATAGCTCAGTAATTGGGCACATTTAGGTCAGTGTTTCTTCTTAGAAATCACTAGAAGTGTAGTTTTCACTGCCAATCGTTAATTCAAGAAGGTCCTCAAAATTGTTCTAGGTTATATCACGTCTATAGAGGGAGTTGTACGAGTCCAAGATGTTATCATGTTGGACTATTGGCTGTTATCAGGTACAGTGACGTCTCTGATAGCTCTAGACATATATTCTTTTCTGAAATCATTGTTTTTTGCATAAATGCTAAATAATGTTGACGATAATGTGACAGGATGTGCTTTTAAGATGGGTAAGGGCACTTCCTGTTTAGTTCAGTAAAGGCACCCAGGTCACTTCATGTCAGAAAAAGGCAATCTGATGGTCAGCTGTGTATGAACTTTAATATTCCTCCATGTAGGTCTCGTGGCGGAGCCCTGGAATTTGCAGATGGCCAGCAGCTAGGGACACACGTCTTGCATATCCCCGCTTTACACCTTTACTATTCTGAGGAATATCTTTTTAAAGTTATTCCAAAAATTAGCCAACATATAACGTCATCTGACACAGATTTCACTTCAGAAACCATATGGGCAAAAGGTAAATTCTAGTTCATGACAACAATCCAAATTCAGAACATGAATGTTTTATACATTTAACTACTTTCTAGATCACATTCTTTTATTTTTCGTAATTAGCATACTTTCTAGCATATGCACTGGAAATTATGTTTAATGAATATATATATATATATATATATACCGTATTGGCTCGGATATAGGCCGCCCCCGTATATAGGCCGCACCCTAAAAGTTTGGTGCTTTTTTAAAGAAAAAGTTTTTTTTCTTTAAAAAAGCACCAAAAAAAACATGCTGCCACTCTGTCTCCCCCCCCCGAGATATGCTGCCACTGTCCTCCCCCCCCGAGATACGCTGCCACTGTCCTCCCTCCCCGAGATACGCTGCCGCTGTCCTCCCTCCCCGCGATACGCTGCCGCTGTCCTCCCTCCCCGCGATCCGCTGCGCTCCCTCCCCGAGATCCGCTGCCCTCCCTCCCCGCGATACGCTGCCCTCCCTCCCCGCGATACGCTGCCCTCCCTCCCCGCGATACGCTGCCGCTGCCCTCCCTCCCCGCGATACGCTGCCGCTGCCCTCCCTCCCCGCGATACGCTGCCGCTGCCCTCCCTCCCCGCGATACGCTGCCGCTGTCCTCCTCTGCCCCCCCTCCTCGACTTACCGGAGCAGACTCCCGGGTGTCTTCAGGGCCGGCGAGGGACATCTACGCAATACGCGTATGCAACTTCCGGTACCGTTACCGGAAGTTGCATTTGCGTATTGCGTAAATGTCTCCCGCCGGCCCCGCAAGACACCCGGGAGTCTGCTCCGGTAAGTCGGGGGTGGGCAGAGGTAAAACGCTTAGATAGCCTCCCGTGCCGGCCCCCCCCCCCCGTGGGAAGTGCTGGCAGGGGAGGCTGTCTGAGCGTATCGGGGAGAAGGATGCAGGTCCCCTGCACCGCTGCGGGGGATCTGTATCTTAACCCCGCTGCCTGCCCGGCGCCCGGGACTGCATGTCCCGGGCGTCGGGCGCTAGACCCCGAATATAGGCCGCACCCCCACTTTAAAAACTTAAAGTGGGGGAAAAAAGTGCGGCCTATATTCGAGCCAATACGGTATATATATATATACACATATATGTGTGCGTATGTGTTGTTTTCTTGTTCAACGCCCGTTGTGTTAACCAGGAAATCTGGCTGTGTCTACTAGAATGATAACAAGCAGGAGGGGAAAGGAAGTTATCTGATATGGAAGGATTATAAATAATTAATTTCAGTAATTCCCAGTAACCTTGAGAAATGACATTGGTGAAATCACTAGTGATATTATGGTCCATGCCAGGTTTATGGATCAGAGGTAGACGTATCACAACCTATCCTTCAGTTAAATAGGGGTTTATTTATTTGAATATTTCAGGAATAAATTGGTGGATCCAACATAGAAACAAATAACATTAACTTCTGTCAGTGATTCCACATTTTGGGTATAATTGGAAATGTTTATTAAATAATATAGAAAATTACTTATATCCGTGTTATGTTTGTAAATAAACTAATTCAATTTAACCCCAATCCGTCCACGATCTATGTTGAGATCATGCTTGGCTTGATTTTTTTCCAGTCTTTCCAGTGGGAAAGACTTAAAGGGTCGACAAAATGAAATTATATTTTTAGATGGGGAACAGATGGAAGAAAAATGCCAAATTATGAATATAGTTGGATGTTCACTCATCTTGGATGGGATGGGGGAGGCTACCAACATGCCACGTTCCCTCATCACCCTCTGCTTATTTTAAAAATGGAGTTCTACTCAAGGGCATTATGGGAAATCAAATGATAGTCCCCTGCCTTTAAGTGCATACATGCATTTATCAAGATTTTATGTGGTATGCAACATAACTGTGCATCATAAGAAGCCTAGTATTTTGCACCAAATGTCATTTCTCCTTCATTTTCAAAAACAAATTATTCCCCTAAATTGACAAAAATGTAAATTTGGGGAAAAAACTTGGAGAGTTTTCCCACATCTCTATGCTAGAATATGTACTCTAAAAGGGAGAAAATATTTACTCCCTTTTAGAGTGCATATTCTAGTATAGAATGTGAGAAAACTCCACAGAAAAACAGGGCCTGGAAAGGGGTTTTTTTTCTCCCTCACACGAAAGCTTATATTACTATACATATTATGCACCTGTCAATATACGGTAAACATATTCTATAAAAATACTTTTTATTCATGAGGTTTTTTCCATATGAAGATTGATTTGGATATTTTCCAGTCAGTGCTATTTTATACACAGCATTTCATCAAAAGAGGGTTCATGCTTAGTCAACAACATCATGCCAATAATCGGCATGCATTCAACATTTCTGGCGTCAAGACCCAGACTACAATAAGAGCATATATTTCTTCCAACTACTATATTTTGTAATTTATCTGTAAAAATTGCCTCAAAAATATATTTTTTTATCAATTTACATATAGTTCAGATGGTTTTATGCAACCTCGACTTCTCTCTGTTCTAGAAAACTTTGGTTCTAGAGACAATAATACTTCAGATGGAGGTGACAGCTTCACATGGTCGGAAACAGTAGGCCTATTCATACAGATCTTTCTATAACTGTGCACTATAACTCTAAACAATAAGCCCTACATGGTAAAGGTGAGATTTTTATGATGTTTTTCGTTTTGTCCAATACGAATAGTTAACAAAAGAAGAATCTACAAGCCTAACGTTGAAACTGCTCAAAACTCAAGCGATTTGTCTTCATAGACGGAAGACATGGAAAATCCTATTGATGTGGGACAAAAATTACTTTATAACTATTAATACCTTATGTAATATTACAGTTGGTGGTTGTATATAATATGTTTATATGTTTTCTTATTTGTTTAGACTCAATGATTTATATTTAATAAATTAAAAATAGAATATAAAATAGAAAAAAAGAATATTTTTTAAAAAACAATAGTTTGAGAAAAGTGACAAATATTATTTTTATTTTAAAATTATGGAAAATATATGATGATATTTTTTAATTTTTCCACAAATTATTGGACACAGCTGATGTTCAGCTATTGGAAATATATGGAATCTTTATATCAGGAATCATTTTTGTAACTTTCACACATTACCATTTGAAACTACGTCAAACCTGGCAAAATAATTTCATCATAATGCAAAGAATCAGCGAATTCTTATTGGCACAAGTAGTGTTCCATTGTTGTGTGTAAGCGTTATACAGCCATCCGCCACTCCAAAAACAAATAGCACCTCGGTACCATTGTGTTTTGCTAATGGTTCACTATTAAGAAGCGCTAATACAAGAAGTGCTAATACAGACCATGAGCTTCTATGCCACAATGCTCACCAAACTTACATGATCCAAGTTTTACTATAATTTGCACCTTATAATTTGTAATGCATTTTTTTTTTTGGTTTTCCATATTGGGCAACTAAAGTAATGTCATATAAATAACAAAAACATTCAAAAACATTCACAGAACACTATGAATGCAGTTACTTTGCAAGAGAATGAAGGAATTGGGGACGAAATGGTAACTTGCCCTTTTTGTGTGTCAGAAAATAGAACAATGCATTGACATACCTGGTATTCAGCTGGGTTACCACCTGAGAAATTGTGTCTGGTACCCAAACCAAAAGTAGGGTAAGTCTTCAGAAAGAAGACATGCAAAAGTGTATCTTCTTTGGTTTATATCATATTTTGATATGTGGCAAAATGCATTATTTACCTACACACCATTTGCAAAGGTTATTCTAAATTTAAAATTATAATAAAAAATAAACATTTCCTGGTTTGCAATTAAATGGTATGCTCATGGTCTCAATTGAATAAGCACTGAAATCTTATTGGTAAAATCCACATATCTTCTCACTATACTTTTTCCACGTTCTTTTTGTTTAATCAGGCTTGATTTGTCCAATATTTTTTCTTTAGAAACAACAAGGTGCATAATTTTCCTTTAATCGATAATCTCTTCAAACGAAAGATGGACTTGTTGACTTTCTCAGCCAATGTTGTAGAGAGCAATGGACAGACGAGAGTCCTTTCTTTTTGGAAGATGTTGGTTGTCTGCATTGTCAGATGGAAGATATCACAATCAAGCCAATTTTGAATGACTTCCTGATAACAATATTCCAGGGGCATGGTGCGGGAAGGTCACATCATGAACTCTACTTCAGCTTTTTCAACATGGAATACGAAGAGTGCCCATTCCTCTCTGTTGTATTTATAATGTTCTGAAACCTCTCTTACATTCCTGAATTGTTAATGGGGTCTTGGTAAGGCTTTCACTCTCACTGGCACCAGTGAAAAAGAGCACAGCAGGAAGTAGTGAAGAAGAAACGAGATATAGGGTCATATCCAACCACAGCCGGTAGGTCATACTGGCTTATCAAAAGGCCTTGGGAAAGGTGTGCCACTAGATGAGGATATTTTCCTGCAGACGGTGTTGGTATGATTCTCGCATCGACAGCCAGGTCTTTTTACTTTATCATAGCCTTTCTGGCAGAGCTTCAGGCAACCCTTGGCAGGAAGATAGCAGCATAAACAGGGCATGAAGAAGGAGAGGAAGCTCATTGTTGCCCAACGGGCACAGCAGGATCCCTGACTGCAAGAACAGGGGTCATCAGCACAGTTGTCCTCATCATCAGTAGAGCAGTGGTAGAATAGGCCTTTGATGCAGCACAGGCAAGATCCATAGTCGATGACATTTTCTGCAGAGCACAAGCACCTCTGGTCACAAACCCAACACGAAGGAAGGTTCCGAACTTGTGTACATTCATCACATATGCAGCGCCCACACTCTTCACAGATGAAGAGATGACCTACATATCTATCTGGCTTCTCCATTATTCCTTTGATGAACTCATCTTGCTTAAGGTCACCATCTTTTGGCTGCGTCCTCCTGAGTGAGTGCCCCGAGTGAGATGGAGTTATCCCAGTTAACAGTCTCTGGTCTGAAGCAGTAGTGCTTCGAGAAACAGAACTTATTGTACTGGAATGGCTTAGCTCATGTGAAAGATGTTGTGATGGATGTTGATGACTTTGGCTACGGTGGAGATCGTGGTGATTGTAGGATACCAGATGATCATGAGGCCACTCTTGCTTGGCAGCATGTTGTGAAAGGGAAGGATTAGACCAGGTTTGCATAAATGAGACTGTAGGTCGCTCCACGTAATCATTATTGGCCCGGATAGATCGAATTTGGTCAATGGAAAGAACCTGTTGGATGTCTCCAGTAGATATATCCATGTTCATTGGACCCCTTCCCTTATCTATTTTTACAGTTTTAGTCTTTGTATAGAAATATGTTTTAATTGGTACTTTCCATCACGGAACATCTGATGACCCTATAGGAATATAAAAAAAAAATGTTAGCATATGGAACAGATTTCTTTCCAGTAACCTTTAACTCTCTCAAAAAATTAAAGCTTGTCCAGTAAAATAATGTAGTCTAGACTTAAAATAACTATGTGAAACATCTTCATTGTAGCAAAGTGACTAATTTTATTAGAGTTTGTCCTCTGATGACAAGAGGGTAAAAAGAAGAGTTATGGTTACATCTCCTTCACTTCAATAATTATAATAGGGCCAACAGTGGTGGGATTGTCAAACAAAAGGACTTCTGAGCTGGCCCTGCATATTTTATAATTTAAAGGGTATGAAAACTTTTAAGAAACTGATTTAACTTTATATTATGTAGGTCCAGCCATGTTCTTTCTGCAACAGAAGCTTACATGGCTAGCCCATTCATAATGTATATTGAAGCTGAAACCACAACTCCCCAGTAGACTTTCCTGTCAACTCTCCGGTTAGTGAATAAACCCTCCTTACTACATTCAAATATCAACCATTGCTATACTGTATTGTATATACTCTAGACATTTAATGCCTATTTTGTAAAGATAAAAAATAAATCTTAGACTTAAGTTCATGGTTGTTCAATATTCATGAAAAAAAATAGTATACATATTGCATTATGGACTTGTTTACCCTGTGGCATCCATTGTTCATAAACGGTTTGCATAGCATATCAGTACCCAATGACCATGTGGTATCACATGTACCGCGTCTCTGACATCGCTCATTAAGTAGAGATAATAGGAATGTCTTCTCTTGACAACGTCAGAGGAAATACTCCTTTACTGTACTTTACCAATGGACGTCAAAGTTTCCCATTAAGGAATATCCCAATATCTTCTCACTCAGCAAACTCCTAACTAGCATTCACACAATACACCGATCATTACATATGAATAGATGATTAAGGAAATATGTTGGTTACAACTGGAAAACTAATCAGTACTATTAAGTTTAACTCTCACACTGTGCCAAGAAAGAAAGAGCCGCTCAGGGTTACAAGGAAGTCAATTCTTTCCTGAATTAATGCAACTAGATTACTCCCTCCTCAATATACCTTTTAAAATGACCATTAAATCGAGATATCTCTTCCTTTATTAATCAGCTAATACTAAAAGTAATACTTTTAGGGAAAGAAAGCTTGAGGCTTGAGTTGTGTTTCTAAAGCTGAGAACTCAGCGAAAACATTAAAACATGTCTAGAATATACACAACGCTATCGTATAAGGCACAGTAGGTGAAAAAATGTTTGTCTCCTATTCCATCAGTCTATGTTCCCCTTTATTTTACTTGGTACAAATACCCCCTAACAGTATGTTTCACTAGATTTTGATGTGAAACTCAACTCCCCCAATCTAATGAGATAAGGGAGATATAAACCAAGAACTGCCTTAATTCACTATATATATATATATATATATATATATATATATATATATATTCACTTTATTCACATATAACAAAGCACATAGTTGTATACAATTCCTTGAGGAGATCTCTCAGATCTTTTAGATTTTAATTTGCCACCGAACCACCGCAGACCGTTCAATATTCCCTTTCCTAAATTCTCAAACTGTTACCCCTAAGTAAGAAGCCTTGAGGGTCCAGATGTTTGTATCATGGATCCAGCAGTGTCACTTCTGTACTCCTTGCCAGGGGCAAGTGAGCTTCATGGATCTGTTGTGGAAGTTGAGAGTACAACCTGTATGAAGGAGATATGTCCAAAAGCAAACGCTGGACGACATGTACTAAGGCATGTTCAAGCACATGTCATCCTGTGTGTGAACGAACACCTTTTTGTTTCAACTGACATATTTTCAATTTTAGGACCGTATTTTCTGTCTGTGTTCAGCTATGCAGACCTCCAGCTCCAAAATATTACTGTGAAACAAGGTCATCGATTCTGTGGTTTCACCGGCCAGGTTTGGGCATCAAAAGACCGGGACAAAAACCCGTAGTACCGTAAAGATTCCAAAATGGCTTTGACGCCGCTTTACACTGTGTTTTACATTTAATACAAAGAAACGAAGATTTAACTGGTTCACAAATTGCAAGAAAAAAAATACCATAAAAAGTGGGCTTTTAATGGGCAGACATCATAAAATAGATATTGCCAAGTTTCAGTTATATATGTAACATAATATAAGTCTAACTTCTTAAATATGCCCCTGATTCTCAGTTTCAGAGATATTTTCTACACATTATCATTACTTGGTATCTCACATGTATCCAGGGGTGGGATAAGCCATGTTTCCCATGATGCACCGTGATGCATCATAACCAGCAGTTCTATATATATTGGCTGTAGATTTTGACCTGTGTGCTTCCTGCGTACAAATGTCTAAAATAAGATTTAACTCAGATTTCCAAGGGTTAAGGTCATTTTGTTAACCCTTTGATAGACTTCACATCACAGCCACTAGAGAAAAAAAAAAACAGTATCAGGTCATAAACTGCATGTGGCTGCAAAGAGCCTTCGGTATCAGTGCCCTGTCTACGTATTCAATGTCAGAAAAAAATACCGTCAATATATTTTTGCATGTAAGCAATTTCAGTCGTTTTCCAATAATCTAGCTATGCCGCGTCAGCTTCTTTACTGTTTTAGAGATAATATTGCACACTTCTCTAAATCTCTCAACCGCTCTTCCTTCTCTGGCAATATGGCTGCCTGCCGAGCTGGTTCCCGAACAGTGTCCTGTGTTTGAGAATTTTCTCTTTTGTGTAACCAATGCTTTGATGTCTTGTGTTTTCTTGTGTCATTTGTGTCCAGTATTGTTGCAGAACCCATCTGGCAACCATATGTGGCAATTGGGCAAACAGCAACAACATCAACAATATCATATAAAATGCACATCTAATAGGCAATTAATCTTAAATTAATCTGTAGTTAATTTTAGTATACATGTCTAGCATAAACAACATAACATAAACTACAACAACTATGGACTGTGTGAAATATACTTTTAAATAACCTAATGATGATGTATGAGGATATTACTTTGTATCTATAAGAATGCATTCATGTTTAAAGAAATGAATCTCCAATCGGTGGTCATATATTGCGACGATCAGCTTTGGGATACTATATTATGTGCATTGGCCATTCTAACACATAGAATTCTACAAAGGCTTTTTTCTTTAACAATGCGCTAATATATGGTAGAAATTCCACTCTGGCCAGGGCCATCTTTCCATTTCTACATCATTCTACAGAGCCTATATACCAGATTATGCCTCGTATTTTTAGAACGTGCGTGCGTTCTAATCTTCTAAAGATTTTTTAGAATAATGGAAGAAAATATTCCATCCTCATTCATGTACCGTAATTAATGTTTGTGATGTATGCTACATCCATTGAGATTTTTGGGACTGTTCTTTTGGTGTCAATGAGGTCAAATAATCAAAATCTTAAGTATCAAACAGGGGGAAAATCAACTGGGAACTTCTTTTGCTTTTCATGGTGATTAATCCACATTTAGAACTTTGCCCAAAATTGTTATTTACAAATACAGTACTGATGATGGCGAGCAATTGGTTACTGAAGGTTATGATAATATACATATTCCCACTATATACGGTATCATCACCTACCATAAGGTAGGATCCACGACTTAATCTACCACTCCAAGGGCTGCTGGCATCTTAGACAATTGTGTTGTTACATTATAGGGTTGTATGATAGGCTACAGATCTGTACTTTGCTTACACACCCTTCTGTCTGTACTAGTTACATCTTATCGAGTCCCCGATTTTAACCTGTATGTCATATATTTAATTTCCAATCTGCATTTTGCTCTTAACGACTCAAGAGAATGGGATGTATCCATCTTTAATCTTCCGTAGTGACATTTCTGGAGTGCATCTAAGGGCCAAATACGCCGATGCGCATATATGGCCAAACCGTGTATTTTTAATTAATTTATTATGTGACGTTGTAAATAAAGCAGATTGCTAAAACATTTGCCAAACGTATTTTGCATTTTGGACCAAGAAGAAGGTACCAAGGAGTGGTTGTGGGGCATATGAATGGAGATAAAAATAAGTACAAGGTCTAGTTTGGGTAGGAGACAACGGATAACAGGACAGTTTTTTATTTTATAATCTTTTTTAAACCTTTTTTTGTGTTGAATTTAGAACCATGATATATACCAAGTCTCTTCTATAAGAAAAATATGCAGCAGGATACATTTAAGGTCACATTAAACTGCCATGTTCATCCAAATAGTGGTAAATAAAAATTATACAGTGTGTACCAGTATGAATCATTTTCAATATTCAGCGCCTGTGATCTTAGAACCTTTAATATCTCATCTCAGCTATGTTGTATCAACTGTAAGATATATATATATATATATATATATGTGTGTGTGTGTGTGTGTGAATGCACTAGACAACAGCAATATTTTTTGTAGGTTTAATCTTATTTTATTATTAATGGCAGATGTATCATAGAATGATATTTTTATGCCAACGATGAACATTTTGGAAAAAAAGAACACAAATGAATGCGGGAACTTACCTCTGTGAGACTGCAGGTCCATGGTGCTATAAGTGAATGCGATTCCCACCCAGGTTAATATAGGAAGAAATGCTGTTACAGTATCTGTCCTTTAAGAAGCATCCCACTTAGGTGAAAAGTCTCAATGGATACTCCTCCTTAGTTGGTGGAAGCTGCAGACGTCAAGGTGTGTCTCTCTCCAAAACACCACTGATCAAGGCTGGAGTCACAAGCTGTCTGCAAGAATGATGTTTCCAAGATGCTGCAGAATGAAGACTTCCCCAGAATGAAGGTTACACGTCAGATGGTCTTGCTATTAAATCCTAAGATGATGTTTTATTATATATGTATGATATATATATAATATATATATTTGTAAGTGCAGGGGTATATTATAGGTGCACTGGTGAGTCTCCCACTGTCTGCCTCTCCGCCTGTGAACGCACAGTCTAATACGGCTTGAATGCACAGAGAGGTGGTGCTGATCTGTGACAGTCTGTTTTGTGAATGCGGATGTTTTCAGCTGATCTTGTGAATGAGTTAAGGGGGCGGGGCCTAGTGGGTGGGGTTTGTCATTCTCTCTCACTGGCTATGAATCTGGCTTTCTCCTTATTCTTGTACATTCATTTTATAATCTGTTTTCCTCTATCTGCCCTATAGCTTCCCTGCTCTGTGCTCTCTCACATCAAGGGGCTGTCTCAGGAAACATCTTTTATTTTCTCAAATAATGCACATTTTAATGTCTAAAAAAAGGGAGAAATGATGGTTTATTATTGAAGGTTTTGCAGATTTTGTAAATGCATGTATCCCACTCTATTTCATCTCAGTCTCTCATGGCTCAGCCTTTCTCACTTTTACTCTCTCTTTTCTCTCTCTCTCTCCTTTCTCTCTTAATGCCTAAGTGGCGTCATCCTTTGGAAACTGAATCAGTCCATTAGCTCTCCCTGTAGGCTTCCCTGTATCCGGTCCCATGGCTCTGCAAGCAACAGAATTAAACAAAGAAAAATAATGCAAAAATCATTTTAAGGCAGCCATTTGTCTGGCCCAGGCTCAAAATAGAGTTATTACGTTTGGGGGATGTTGGATCACATGGGGTTAAATGTTATACTGTCCCCCAGACATTTCTCATTGACATAAGAGGAGGAAAGTAACCCCATGATTTTGTAAATTACCCCAGTTACCCTGTTGTGCCTTTGGTTTTTCAGTTATCACAAATATTAGCCTTTTAAATTTTGTAACAATTAAACAATATTTAGAATATTTTGTAACCATTAGACAATATTTATTTCTAAATTGCGATTTGATGAAGCATGTTCTCCATGTCTGGGTCTGGATGGTCCCTTAAAGAAACATAGAATTTGACGGCATTAAAAAAACATTCAACCTAACTAGTCTGTTTATAACTTCTGCTCGAACATCGGTCCTTAAGGACAGCCATATGCCTTTCACATGTATGTTTACATTTACTCATTGTACTACTCATCTACTATTTCTGCTGGGAGGCAGATCAACTTATCTACTACCCTCTCAGTAAAGTAAAACTTCCTTACATTAAGTCTCTGACCCTATAGTTTAAGACTACAACCTCTTGTTCTCACAGTTCTCTTAAATATACATCCCTCCTCTAATTTTGTTAAATCTCTCTCTAACTCAGGGGTGTTCAACCTGCGGCCCTCCAGCTGCGGCAGGACTACATCTCCCATAATGCTCTTTCAGCTAAGGACCTGGCAGAGGAGTATGGGAGATATAGTCCTGCCGCAGCTGCAGGGCCGCAGGTTGGACAGCCCTGCTCTAACTGTTTTTGCCACGTCCTTTATGTCTCTTCAATCCTTCAAGCTATACGTATTGAGATCCCTTAGTCATCCATGATAATTTTATCATGCAAATGATTACTATTTTAGTCACCCTCCTCTGAACTGTCTCTAGTTCACATTTTGTAAAATCACTGATTTTAGCAAGTTTTTTTATATAGCATTTTAATTTTGCTATAAAATGTAAGAGTGACAGTTTACCTTTAAGGACATCTAATCATGTGGTCTTTCATTCAAAAATGAAAGAGTAGAAACTAAAACTAATAAGAGCAAAACATAAATGTGAGTATCTAGTATATATCATAAATATTTATATATCATATTATGCCAAATATTGCATTATGGGAAATGTATGTTTTTGTCGTCACCAGTGGGAAATAAAATACCAGGTTGTATCTTTAGAGGATAGCAGGATTTCCTAAACTGGCACAGGGAAAAGACTTGGCTTCATGTCTCTCCAAACAGAATCTGAGGAGAAGCATGTGACAGACAAAGTAATTAAATTTAGATGTCCAAGCAATCTATTTTGAGACCTGTCATTCTAGCCATTTCCAAAATTAGCAAGCCTTCTCATCGGGTGAAGGGTTTCCTGCCTAACTTCAATAAACCTGTACTAAATGTTAACTTATTTCTTTGTAAGAGTTGACTTTATCCAGTGTAACGGACCAAAAAGATCAGTTGTAACTAATTTTCTATAACAATGAAATGTTAGTAAATCGAATATCTGTATAAATGTGAACCATAAAGGATGACTACGGGAAAAACATACGAACTCAAAGTTGGTAGAAATGTCATAAGGTGCTGGTATTGTAGCTCAAATAATATTTGTGGTTGACTTAAGTATACGCTATGCTGTAACCCCTTTCCAGATATTCTTAAAAACAGTATAATATGATGTGATGCAGAATACCTTGTGTTGTCCAGAAAGTAGTTTTATATATAATTCTTGTTGGTCTTCCTGTGTCACTTTAGTAGTTTGTTTTAGTGGCCTGGGTCCTACAAGCTTCTCACTTGGTTCCTATTCATCTATTAAATGAGTTACTCGTTTTCATCATTGATGCTACAGTTTCTACCATGATGGTGGTACCTGCTGTCATGTAAAAATCCACCCTTGGGCTTGACATCTCCCCTTGGACACTTATACAAAATAAGTGGTGGTTGGACACTCTTTGCCACACTTGTATCAGAGGACAATTAGCTACAACATGAAACTAGGAGGACATGTCAAGGTTGAATGTGAGTGTTATCAGATTCTAGGCTGTATAAAGTATTCCAAACTTGAGAAGTTCACATTAAAAAGTGAAATGACTCCTTGATACGTTATATCAGTAAATGGCTTCCTTAGCGCCATCTTTTGAGAGAACCAGACAAGTTCAAATTCTAACCAATACGATTTTCCTCTACTTGATATAAGACTACAACTTAAAGGGATACTCTAGACATCATAATGCATAGAATAACTGAGTGTCACCTTATATTATACACTTTTCCTCCAAATTAATAAGGGGATTCAGCAGAATCCTCTCGAAATCCATTCTTCATTGTTGGAGCTGTATTTACTATTGGACTGTTCTTTTAACATTACCACTGAAGTATACAGTCTTTATCTAAACAATATGGTGACAAGACAAAGACTACACTGGTCTATTTACAAAAGACCGAGAGGTTCTTTGTCACCTTGTTTAGCAATAAGTGTGTGTTTAGACAAAAGATTATCCCATCTTAAAACAAAGCCCTGCTTTCAACAAGCGCCCACCCAAACTGGTACATAAGCATGCTGAACACTGGCTTAGGAAGACTATTTTAATGGGCAACCAAGTAGATACTAAGAAGTCAAATTTGCGCTTCACATCCCAGGGGAGAATGAAAAAAAAAGAAATGTTCCAGTTAAACCAGTCTGGTAAATGTTTCCCTGAGCAATTCATCACCAGATACATACCAGTTAATAGAATGTTAATAGAATGCCTGTGTTGGTTCTAGAGAAATGATGGATAGACTAGGGGTACAAAATATTAACAGACATGTTATGTGCATTTTTTTGGTTCTAAATGTAAATCTACAGTTATTACATTTCTGCGAGTATATTGTTTGGATGATAAAATCAAATTATATTTTAGTTTGGAGGTCTTTTAATGTATGCGTTGAAACTATTTCCCACCGTATTATAAGGAAATTTTGCACTGAGAAATAGATTGACTAGATCTGAAAAAGTGGGCAAAAATGGAAAAACTTTATTTTCACAGTTTTTCACCACTAAAATGGTACACAGCTTATAGAAAGGACAAAATCGAAATATACTCATTTAGTTTTCTGGCGTTTGGAAACACCATCTGTTTTGGGTTTTTCTCTATCCTTGGCATCTATTTTTGCGAGCGCTAACCTTTTTCAAATTTGGTTTGCTTGGACTGCAGCCTTAACAATGCTCACGCATTCCAAAACTCACTGCACAAATGCATGTGTTTCCAAAATCAGACAACCTGGGTCATTTCACAACATTAAAACTCTCACTTTTTCTCAACCTCTAAAGAAGACTTGATTTGCCTTTGGATTTCTTTCACTCTATAGATGTCACTACTGAAAAAAACCATAGGGTTCTGTTTTCTTAAAGGTACCCTCCAGCGATCACATGCACTTTAATGCACATGATAGCTGTGTGGTCCTTTAAATTTGTCTGTTTTGCAAATGTATGGGGGGTAATGCAGAATCGGCCGAACGGATCTCTCTGCACGTGATTCACTTAGGCCTGTGCTGGCTAGGGAAAATCTCGGGGCAAGGGACCCTAGTGTGCATGAGTGATTTTAATGGGAACACTTTCCTGCCAGTGACTGACTGCTTCAAGCAGCCAATTGGTGGCAAGAATAGTCCATGGAGAAGTACTATTGTCCCTTTGTATTAGGGGCAGAAATTGTCTTTGTTTTTTAAGAGGCCCTAGGAGAGGAACCCCAACATAAATTAAATTATTGTAACTAAGAAATACAATATTTGTGATAACAGTGCATATAACATGTCTATATTATTATGAGGAACCTGTGTCATAGCTGTATAGGTCATGACCCCAATTAGACCAATGGGGGGTCTTGTAAGGTACTATTACTTCTGATTGCGGGGGTTCCATATTGCCGAAGGGGGTTCTTAATGGAATCCTTCACAGCGCTAGATGTGAGTTCTACTTAAAATGAAAAGCCCATAAGGCACCAACAACTGTGTGGCAACTGCAACTCATAGCCAATATCACCTAATGACTTGGGTCACATTTATATATATATAAAAAACTAAATAGAGCAATCCCAAGCAAGTCCCATAGATACCAGTTGGATGTTATTATAGATTGCCAGAAATGCAGCACTCTTGCCCCATGTCACAAGAAAAAGAGTCCTTAATCCTATACTAGAACACATTAGGAATGTTGTAAGATATTTTGCATTTTAATTTAATCAGCATTATTGCTATAACATCAACGTCTTAACGTCTTCCTCTTTTTATACAGCAGGCTGAACCATTAGATGGCGAAGCTCTGTCCAGCATCTTTTTTCTGCTCTTTCATTCTTTCTTCCTCTGGGTGCGTTGGCCTTTAAGTAACAGCCCTGGCTGCTGTCCAGGCAGCAATTTCCTGGTAATCTAATAGCTGCAGCAGATGAACTGAAAATGCATTTCCTGCCACCACACAGTAAAAATGTTATTAATGTAAAAGAGAGAATGCATCGTTGGCTTTGGAACCGCCAGATAGTGATGAATAGCAGGGAAATGCAAAATAGTGCACTCATACAGTCACATAAAATATTATATATATTATGACAATATCCCTGGAATCCTAACAAGGGGTGTGTATACAGTACCCCAAATATTGCAGGGTATAAATTGTGAGTAGGGAGTTGTACACAGTGACTTGTTGTTTATTTTATTCTGTGTATTTTGGGGTCTCTGGTGGGGAGCATTTGGAGAGAAGGGTGGGCCAGCGCTCCACTCCTCATATATATTCTGCTGATATTTTAGCATAGACAGCAGTGATGAGTCAAACAATAAGGTGTTATCCCCTAAGAAGACACAAGTTGGCGACGACCTAGAACCGAGGGAGGAAGAACCATCTGAAAATTCTGAGGAGAACATTGAGTTCACTAATTTAGATGTTAATCCAGGTAACATTAAAAGTGCACAATGGTCTGACCCCACTTCATCAGTGGCCAAAAATACCATTTCAGTAAGGAATGGATCTCTTACTAATTCAGAAACACCCATGAAATTTCCACATTTTGAAGTTAAAAAATGATCTCTTATATTGGGTCAAGAAAAAAAAAGATTGAAATAATAAACCAGTTGTTAGTGCCGCACACTATACTGAATCTCGCACATAGCCATGTTGTAGGGGGCCATCTAGGAGTGGACAAGACAAAAGAACAAATTCTCAGGAGATTTTATTCACACCGGTGTGATTGAGCATGTATCTCAAATGCAGGAATTATCAGCTATTGTGCCCATAGTTTGGGAACATATGGAGAAGGCCACGCAAGACCAGAAAAACCTGGAGACAGGGTACCAGTTTTAGTACCCCCAGTGGAGAATAAATTCCTGGCAAGGTGGCATGGACCACATGAGATCATTGGAAGGGTTGGAGAGGTATATTATAAAGTAAGACAGCCAGGTAGACGTAAATTAGACTAAATCTACCATGTAAACCTACTAAAGCCTTGAAAAGAAGGGGAAGGTCTAGTAACAGTTAAAGCGTACTGTTTAGTAAGGGCTCAGGAGAGCGAGGATTCTGTTTTGTTTAATTTGATGCTGATTATTTTGCCATATGAAAACCAATAAAACAGGCAAAGCCCTTTTGATTGTACGAAGTGCACGCACCAATACTTATTGAAGTCCTCAGGGTGCTCCATTTTTGTTGTTCTCTATACATATGAATAGTTATATCATTTTAACGAGCAGGCTTTTACTGCCACTTTCTAGATGTATAATGTTTACCTTTTTTTAAATTTCTTTAAAAAAAAAAATGCATGACTGGCAAATATAATTATTAAAGTGGTTTTAATAATGTTTTATATCATACATTTAGTAGACAGGTCCCAAGAATAAAAGAATCGTAGGGGTGTGTCTCACTCAAGCGAAGCCCATACCTGAGAACTTCTGAGCTCCAGCTACCCGGAGCCTTCCCTTGCGGGACGCGGCCAGGACTGCCCACTGATGTCAGAGGGCAAACATCCCCAATTAAAGGGAAATTGGGAGGAGAGCAGAGCATGTCAAGACCCTGTTCCCGCGACCCGGAGGTTTCAGGTCTTGACCCAGAGAACGGGTGAGATGGTGGTCCCCAGGTATGGTGAAGCCTCTCTAACACTATATGTATATTTGTATTATGTACTATCAAACGCCCAGGGCCGGACTGGGAATAAAAAACAGTCCTGGAAAATGATTGAATATCAGCCTCATATTTCATAGTGTCATTATTGTGCATACGGCACACGTGTGGGGTCCCAGCCCTAATATTTTTTGTTCAGAATAAGAATAAACAATGCCGTTTTAAAGTATATTTAAAAGAACACATTAGTAATAAATGAGATACATTGGAAAATGTGTAGTTCCAAATATCACTGTGGCCCATGACACCATGTAATGGGCTGGGACAAACTGGAAGAGCACATTATAGTTTGGATAATTAGAAAAAATATTAAGTGTGAAGTTAACCATTTTCACGCTAGCGTCTGAATGGTATATTATGGAAAGAGCGCCTCCCAACAGCGATCCTGCGCGTTCCCTAGTGGAATCAAGTGAAGTCATCAAAGTCTGTGCCATATATTTAATACATGTGGAATAGTATTTTCCCTCTTAGGGTGACTAGGCGTTTCTCTATGGTGGGGATATGTAAGCACAGACTTGAAATGGAATTCCCATTGAGTACGGAAATGGTTAATTTGTTTTACAGCTGTCAGATATTTCACATGGAAAAGGGTAAAAGAACAGGTAATTTTCCTTATTTAAATGTTATTAGTCTGGTTGTTTGGCTAATTGTAAGCATTTTGCTCTGAGGAGATAGAAGGCACAAAACACTTTCCCTATCAGCTATGAATAATTTAATACAGGCTGCTCCGAGTGCTGCTTAATTCCCTTTTCTATCTGAGGAAATGTAGTGTCTGTCTCTGGGATTTAGGAGCAAATCTAAAAGTTCAAAATAAAGAATGAAAAAGTTAATACATGAAAAATGCCATACATAATAAGACAAAAGGTACAAGAAGTGAACCACTGATCTAACAAGTAAAGATAAGATTTTGGGGTGTTGAAATTATTCCAAAATCTTTGTAATTATATGCTTTTTAGGTAAATTCATCCCTTTTTACATTTATAAACATATTTTAAAGGAATATTCCAGTGTCCCAGGCAGCCCCCTGGACAATTAATGCATATGAAATTATCTGAACTTATCGTTACGCGACCACATGTCCATCATCATACCGCTGACGTCTGTGGGGGTGTTTCCCACTGATGTCAGCGGGAAACACCCCCATTTAAAGGGCAAATGGGCGGGGAGCAGGGCATGTCAAGCTCCCAGGACCCGGAGGATTCGGGTGTTGACCTTGAGAACCAGACATCTCCAGGTCAAACCTGGAAAGTTCCCAGGTATGTCCATCATACCGACATGTCCCTCTCTGCTGGCCACAATCCTGGGAGTTCCAAACCTGCCATCCTATAATGTTATAAGGGCCCACTATAAGGATACATTATTTACAAGGCAGGTCACTTTAAAACATCTAGTAGACATAGTTCCTAGGGTTTTCTATGCAGTTCATAATGATGAATGCTAATGTCCACATATTAATCTCAAGCCAGGTTGTAAGAGAAGACAATGATGTTCTTCATCTGCAACACTTTCCAAGATGCCTCTGAAATGTACAGCTGCTTCAGCTGTTACTTTGACAATATCCTAAAGTAGAGGCCTATTTACTTAGCACGGATTATGATAGGAGTTGAAGTCCAAAAGCAGCTTAAGGTTGCTTGACCATGGCTCATGGTATTATCTCTTTGTCTGTTCCCACAACTTAGTCAATGCAGCGTTGGAGAGAATGCACACAATGACCTCTTGTGGGATGTCATTATGAATATTTGATGTGCCTAATGTAATCATATACAATCAATAAATGCAGGAATATCACTGGCTTTCTCCTTGTCCTTTCCCTTTTCACTATCTATCTCTTTCTCTCACTCTCTTTCATTAATCCATTTGTTCCTTTACATTATTTATTAACTTCCTTCTTTTTTTATTAAAAAAATGCTGTGTAGAACTCTGACATTTAAATTGTTTTTTTTCATCACTCCATGGTCTGATTGACCCAAAATGCATAAAATCAGCTATTATAACCCAATGGTATATATAACCCGTAGAAAGGTCTTTTTTTTTTTTTAAGTATGGTATTGATGCATAGGCTGCAGTTGAGTATTGCAGACAGTTGTTGTCTTTTATTTAAATGAAAATGCTTATTGCCTTAGTGTTTTAATAATAAAGCAGAAACCATGATGCCGCAGTAATCCCACAGCCAACGGGAACACTAAGGATACCGTCTGCTTCTGATCAGCATACCCGAGAACTTCCTTGGTATGCAAGGTTTGTGGTCTCCTTCTCTGGGAGTCAGGAGTAGGCACGGCTAGACATTTCAGGGGTGTGGCTAATTTAGACATGGGTGGAGCTGAACAATCCCCCATATGGAGATTTAAAGGTTACAAGATTCCCTGTAATCAGCGTCCCTGCGTTAAAAAATATGTGTTTTTAAAATATTGTGCTGTCATCAGATCTCCTTGGTAATCATCCCATTGAGCAGCGGCACACTGGGGGGGCTGCTTCCTCAAGATTGTAAACTGCCCCCACCGACTGGAGGCCTAGGCCAGAATACACCATTGTTAGAACCACTGCATCAGCTGTCCCGACCAATGGCATGTCCCGACCAATGGCATGATTGACAACTCAAGATCTACAGACTGGCCAAGATTTTCAGGCATGAGCTATAACATGCAATAGTGGTCTGTTTACAGCTCCCAGACCTAGACTTCCCATTTTATTAACGATAATGATGAGAAAGTTTACTATAGCATCATTTGCCTGAATCAAAGAGGCTTAACTATAACATAATGACAGTGTATTTTTAACTCGACGTTTCCAGAGAATGACCATAACTATAATGTACTGTTAACTTTCTCTGTGGCTAAACGCTTTTCACCATGATGTCATGAGCAGAAGCTTGTCTCCGATCAGTAAGGGGAAGTTACTCCACCTACCCGCCTATAAATAGCTATCTCCGCTGGGAATAGCCTTTCCTGTTGGTTATATTTTGATCTTATTTTACATCTCTTATTATCTTTCCTATCTGTAGTGCATCAGCATTTCAGATTCTGTTGTGAATCTTGGGCTTTTTGGATTACAGCAGAAGCTTAATCTTGTTTTTGCATTAAGCCACGTACCCGTACCCGAGAATTTCCTGATAAATCGAGAAGACTAAATTGATGAGTTGTTATTCATTGTAAGAAAAACAAGGGATTGCTATGTTCAGAAAATTCCATCCTGCGTTCTCACAGGTGACTTATACCTTTGGCAAATAAGTAGCCATGGGCGTGTAAGAACTGCACCATTGAGTTAGGTTAGGCACGCGGAAGCATGACAGGGAAGCACAACAGGTTCAAATTCGCTTTCCAAGGGTAGAGAGCATAAAATAACAAAACATAAAAATTTAGCGTATTTAAATACTATGTAGAGAAATGTACTCCATATAGTGTCTTACCTTTTTACCTTTCCCAGGACCCAGGAGCCCATATGTTACAACTCATCATCTAGGGACCAGAAGATTTGTTGTAGGTGGGTAGTACTGCTTATCCCAATTGTAGATGTGTGATTTATATTAATAAAAATATATAGTTAGGATAATCAGAGAACTCAATCCTTTTATGTATAGATGATTATCCCATTTGGGTTTTATGTCCTCTGTTATTGGAGGGCCTGGTTGTGTTAGCTTTGATTCATTTTAATTTCACATGGTCAAAGCCCAACACTTTTTATAGGCAGCTGATTTCAACAGGAACAACCCAAAAAAGTATATGGTAGATAAGTTAAATAAAAGTATATGGTAGATAAAGCAATTACATATTTGGAGAACACATGTGCAGAACCACGTAAAACTGACTTCTTTTCCGGTAACAGCATTGACGGAATCTCTTGTTCACGTTCGCTAGAGGAAAGGGACTGTGCGTGGTAAGCATGAGATAGGATTACTGCTAGACGTTTACATCCTCCAGCCATTGATTTCTGATACACTGCTCTCTCGCATGATTCTCTTTTATTTCATCTGACGCTCTGTTTCTGGTTTCCAGGAGCTGTTTTTTTTTCTGTCCTTTCCAAATATTTTGAATATTGAAATTTTTGTTTCCAACAAGACAATGGACTTATTGTTGACAGAGCATGATGTATTGAATAAAACATGTAAATGTAATTTTACATTGGAAAAATACGATAGATTATAGCCAATGTCACAAGGAAGCTGCTATGGTTTGCTGTAATGCAGATATGTACATGGATAAAGTCAGAAAGGGCATATATTTTAGCCTTTGCAGAGCCGGGGTGGGAACATAACCATATAATCAGTTTACAAGTTAAGCCATTTATAGATACCTAGACCATTGGATCACGTGATAAAAGGATAGTAATAAAAGTACAAGTACAGAAATGGTGCAACTTATTTAGAGAGTTACGACTCCCATCTCCCTTATCATTATTTTTGCTGAGAATTAAGCTTATCAGGCCATTTTTGTTTACTTAAATAAAGTCAGGTGCCTAAGTTCTCTTTAAGTTTAATAAAATACAAAAAAGGTTTGAGATCAATGCCACTGAGAACAATCAGCTACTTAATAGCTCACAGTGTGCCTTGGCTTAGGAGCATCTCAAGATTTAGCTCAATTGTGTCATTACAGAGAGAAAAAAACTCTCTGTTGATGTATTCATTGACTACTAAGCTAAAAGCAGCCAAGTACCAAAATGCAATGTAAATATCCTCTGCACGAGTAAACCAACAACCACAGATATCCATTTCATAAGCCTCTTCAGCAGAGCATAGCTGGTATCCTTCTAGGTACTAGTGAGCAAGGAAGTCCATGTGTTGACTAACTTTAACAACTTAGGGTGAGCCTCAAGAGATCCTTGAAGGGGTTAACATGCAAAAATAAGGTTTGAGAACAGCCAGTCACGTAATAGCCTGCCCTAAGATGCAGTCCCAGTTTTAGCTCATTTGTGCCATTACAGAGGAACAATCTCAGTCGACATATTCTGATCCTCACACAAGGGAAGTCGAAAACCCCAAACGCAAGACAAATTTTATTCTGCACAAGGGAACTAAAACCCCCAGTTTGGCTTTCATCAGTTGGGTCTGGTTAATATCCCCCAAAGTGTCTTAGTCAAGTTGCTCTCAAACTTCTTGTGTATTCAATTTCACCCTTTCATGATCTCCTGTAGTCCACCCCAAGTGTAATGGGAAGTCTAGATGTGGACCTCCTTGCTCACGCGGGCCTGAAGGGATACAAAAGGCATTCTACTGGTGAGGCCTATGAAGGCTTAACTGGAGCTGGGCCCTCTGTCCCAGTATGTCTTAACATATATTAAGCTTATTGCCAGTTGTGTATATGGAGAATTTGAAGGTCTTCCTTTAATATGTTCATTGTGCCCTTTTCTTTTAGTACTATAATTGATCTACTGGTGTTATATAGATGCCATCTAATGCAGGTTCTTTCCATAAGCCTGCCAAACAGCTTATACAATAGAATCTTGATGAAAGAAAGCAAGGCAATCTCCAGTACTTTAGCCGGAAATATAACAATCTTGCCTCGTCTCCATGAAAAGATCTGCAAGTATTATCCATGTAACCAAAGTATTTCAACACAACACTGATTTAACTACATTCTCATCTTATAAAATAAATAGCAGGGTTATAAGAGAGAACGGGCAACCAAAAATTAGCCCATCTTTACAGACAACAATCTCCCCTATTTCTAGTAGGAATCATATGGGTTAATAAATATGCCAAGGAAAATGTACCTGAGTCTCTTGACAGATTCATGGATAGTGAGAATGGAGACAGACAGGAGCGGAACTGAGATAAAAGATATTACAAGATAGAAGAATAAGCAGATGCCCTGTCATAATGTAATGTTCAGCAGCAGACATCTGGTATTTCTCTAAAACGTAGTATTAATTTAAGTAACGTGATTTCACCTTTAGCAATTTGAAGGTTGGGATACTCCTCGTCTCTGTTCTTCTTCCTATATGTTTCCTGTGTTGATTAATTAATGAAGCCATTCATTTGATTTTCCATATCATCCTCACTTTCATTCTGACATCCAAAGCTATCCTCCTACACAGATATTTTCACCAGCAGATTCCCTGGTATGGACTCAATTAATAAATTAGAATACCGGAGAGTGGCTTATGGTGGAAGAAGTCCTAGCCATGCATGGGGTGGGCCATCTGCAGATATGTAATGATTATTCTTTTTCAATTCCTTTAACTTTATTTAGCTTTTTTAATGATGATGTGAGGATACCTTAAGCTTAACTTAACTTAACTTTCTTGAGTGGGAGAGATTTCATTTTTGCATTTGGACTAAGAATTTGTCCAGAATTAGTCTGGAACCTGGACTAACTGCGTTTAAAGGTTCTAGATATGTCTTCTTATTCCCTGGCAGTTTATCCACCTCCCATGTGTCAATTTACAATAACCTGAGTCATCACTCTCTAAGGGCAGACATGATGGAGGGAAAGCTTTAGATAAAGCGGCTTATGTTACACGTGGCTAGGAAATTCTGCCTGTTTGAAATAAAGAAATGTAGATACACAACAGTACGATATCAAACATGTTAGAGCAATCCAAGAATGGCTACTGGTTCTGCATACATAATGTAGCTACGATCTTTGTATGATTTTCTGTATTTCAACAGAAATTACTGTTTATAAAACTTTCTTTAAAGAGACTCTCCAGCCAGCTTATGCATCTGTGTCTTTCTCCTCGATATATACATTTATTATAGCATTTGTCTGCAGTTGATTGTTATATATAAAAACTGATAGGCAATAGATATGATCCTTGCAACAGGAAGGAAGCTTAAGTGTTATTAGACTCCTCATCCCATTAGATATAATCAAAGGTAATTAGGTTAGGCCTGACTGAGCCTCTGTCTCACCCTGTGATTGGAAGCACTTGGCTGGAGGAGAATCAGACAGAAGGAAAAAAAAAATCATTAGATTGTAGAAAGTCAGCGATCTCTGGGCTCTCGGTGAGTCAGTGACCTGAAAGCCATAGACAGGGAAGTTTTTCTAAAACAAAAGGCACCGGGGTCATCTCAGTCTTTGCGGTCACTCAACACCGTGTAAGCCTCCTAACTATAGCTGGGGGAGCAGTTGTTGGCTGGAAGTGGACCAAAGCCTAGCACCTTGATCAGTCCAGCCAGGGGCCAAACACGGAATGTTGGGGGCCCTAAAACGCTCAGTGCAGACAAGAAGTGGGTGGTTGTACCATTAAGCCAAAACGATTAATCCTTTGAGGAATCCGTAAAAATAGTTTATCAGGCATTTTAGGAAAACCCTTTCTGGCTGGAACATGGATATCCTGGGGTTTGTTTTTCTTCAGAATAGTATGCAACCACGTATGGATCCAACACATTTTCCTAAGAGGGATAACCTATCACATTTAGTGTATTTCGTAGATGTTGAACATATAAAATATAATAACATCTGATCAAAAAATTATTCAAGTATTTGAATGAAAAGCATCATTTGGGACAATCGTATGCATGCGCAGTACATATTTAACTACTGTTTAACCCGTACATATATACAGCAAAATACGCAGATCCCTTTAGAGAACATGAAATGCAAATACCGTTCAAAGAATTGATAGCAGTCACAGACAGACACAAATGACTTCATTTCACTGCCTGATTTCGCTAAAGCAAAGCAATCAATACAGCCTATCTGTAATGGGAGGAAGACGAGAGAGAGAGAACCAATGACGGGGAGAGAGGCAACACCCAACAGAGAGGACAATACGGTGTACATAAAACTGAGAGATTCAATTGACAATTATGCTAAAATATGACATCATTAATCAAATAATAAAATATACCTAAAGTTAATCCATTACAATTCAATTAAATGTTAGGAGTTCAGTGTCATTTAAAAGGACCAGGCTAGATCCCTTTATTTGTAATTTTATCCAATTTCAAGGGATCAATGTATAAAGTGGATGCAGAGGCAAAAGGTGATCATTGTTGACCTTATTTGCATGCGCCTACCCAGAATCCCTTGTGCTTGTGGCAGCACCATGAGATTTCTGAGGGAAAAACAAGCCTTCTAGCTCGTCTGATGTCTTTAGATGACTGTTTAATAATCCTTCTACTACCCCCTTAATTTAAAGTGGAAGGGTTTTCCATCACTGTTACCCACCATAACTTATGTAATGTATTCGTATCCAATACACGTTGGATTTTATTTTGTTGTATTCATTATATAGCTGTTTGAATAGGAAGCATCTGCTGCTCTGTTTATGTCTTATAGATAGTGACTTTGAAGGGCATCTTGCATGTCTTGGGCTGTTGCTTCTTACTAAAGTGACCCAGGTTGCACTAAGTGCTATCAATAGAGGCCAGGTGGTATACCACCATCTAAGTATCTTGATAGTGCTCCTGTAGTGAAGTAGGACTGCTGGACCTCATTATACCTTCCATGGTGGAAGATGCCTCATGGGCTACTTTTTCTTGGCTGGGATGCTTAAGGGCCTGCTTGGTCCTAATGTTGAATGGGGGCTGTTGCACACAGCTTTCTCGCTAAAATATATAGTTTTGACTGCTGGGTCTCCCACCCTGCTTGGTGTAAAAATAAGATGTACAAAAAAATAGGTGAAGCTTCTTGGCCTTTTGGCTAAGATCAAGCGAGTACCTGTGAGAGCGGGGAAGCTTCGTCCTTTGGCCTTAGGGCTGGAAATGCATGAAGCCTCAAGGTTGTTTTTAGGTCCCCAGTCCTTAGTCCAGGACTGGGTGCTGCACACCGGGTGTAAGCGTGATGTTAAGCGCACTGCACCCTTTCACGTGTCACATGCTGGTAAGCACCTCGGACCCCTACGTGCACGTTTTATTATTGTATGCACTAGCCCCAGCCTATAACTCCATTATGAATTTAACACGCAAATAGTTCGGGAGTGCATCAGGCCAGTAACAGTCATACCATTTACCCATACCTGGGAACTTGAGCACTCCGGATACCCGGAGCCTATCCTTGCGGGACGCGGCCAGAACTGACTACTTATGTCAGTGGTCATTCCTGCTGACATCCCGTGAAACACCCCCACCTAAAGGGGAAACGGGCAGGAAGTGGGACGTGTCAGGCCCCGACTCCTGCGACCCAGGGGATTCAGGTGTCACCCCAGAACCGGTGCTGCTCCCGGAATTCTGGGGGTGAAACACAGAGCGTTCCGAGGTATGCATCTACCACATCATACACTCTATTTATGATGGTACATGGATTTGTGCTGCCACAACCTCATATGAGTGGCACTTCGCTACAACTAAGAAAAGTTACATGAGAAAATAATGACAGAATAGTACGAGACCAAAATGGTATTATTAAAGTATAAGTGCACAATGTTCTATGATTAATAACACTATATTACACAGAGATTACAAAAAACTACTTAAAACAAAGGCAATTATAGTGTCAACATCAGTTGTGAAAGTAAAAAAAAAATAGGAAAACACATAAAACAAAAGACGAATCACGAGAAAGATTTAGTATACATTTTATTACGAAGAATTTATTTTTCTTTAATAATGTATTCGTTCACATATAAAAGCAGGGAAATATAGATGCCATCTGTCTACCACATTAAGCACAACTATTGCTTGTCCATGCGAGTAGAAGGAGCATTAGCGCTGATGATCTGCGTGTTGGAGATATCACAGCCTCTTGCTTTGTCTTTGGTTTAACTTTCTCTTGATCAGGCAGAGGAAGAGCGCAAATCCATACGTTCCATTGATTGCGAGGAGTGCAGCGTAGGTAATGAAAGCATGGAGAGGAAAAGAGGGTTCATCTGGAATAAGGGTGCAGATAATGATGTATTTACACATATATATATTTCATGTGAAAACGATCAGTTATTAATATGAGTAACAGGCTAGTTGTGAACTTAATAAAATAGGAACGCTTTCTCCCTGATGAAATAATAATTATATACATTGTTAAAGCATTTTCATTATTCACTAAACAGAGTACATTTTCATACATTCATCAGGAGCACCAGAATTTTCCATTTGATAATATACTTCCCCATGGGTACTTTCCATCCTTGAGAAAAGTCGTAAGCAATATTTTAGTCTACTTTTTTTTTATCGCGTGTCCTTTCCCAGAAGTGGTGACCATATGCTGTGTCGTACACAAAAAAAAAGAACATACCAAAGGCTACACTATCCACTTCCGTTGTCCCATTACCAGATGGTTTAAATGCTTAATCCATGCATTTCCTTGGTTTATGCACTTAATTGCAAATACATTATATATATATATATATATATATATATACATACATACAGTATATGTACATTTTATCAAAAACTCCATGGGGAACACACTGAAGTCAACTTGAGCGAGTTGGCTTAAATGGTCAAGTTAACCACAGTTAAAACTGGGTTTTCTCAACTACCTACTTGCAGAGTAACAGAAATCAGTATGATACCTGGGATAAGATGAGCTAGCCCAAAACCCCATTACATTCATTAGGGCTGCCAAATGCGACCTACTCCACTAACAGATATTTATGATCACACAACTGGCAGACTCCGATGGGAGGTTGGACTCGTGACTCACAGACACATTGACGGCAGTCAAGCTAAATTCGGCAGCGACTTTAGGATCAATGCAATTAGGAATGTATGGCAAAAGATTAGCTTATTCGGTTATATGGCAACCAAAGTACCGTATTTGCTCGATTATAAGACGACCCTGATTATAAGACGACCCCCCAAATCTTAATATTAATTTAGGAAAAAAAGAAAAAGCCTGAATATAAGACGACCCTATAGGAAAAAAGTTTTACCAGTAAATGTTAATTCATTTAAACACTTTTTTTAATAAAAGGTATGCTTGAGAAAAATATTTTGGTTTTATTTCCTTCTATTTTCCAACCTGCCCCCCAGTTATGCACATCTGCCCCAGAAGTGCCTTATACCCCCTATATGCCACTGTGCCCCATGATATGCCTTTTAACCCTCTAAATGCCACAGTGCCCCATGATATGCCTTTTAACCCTATATGCCACTGTGCCCCATGATATGCCTTTTAACCCTATATGCCACTCTGGCACTTAGAGGGTTAAAAGGCATATTATGGGGAAGAGTGGCATATAGGGAGGTTTAAGGCATTTCAGGAGGCAGAGTGGCATTAAAGGGGTTAAAAGGCATTTCACAGAGCACTCTGCCTCCAGAAATGCCTTACACCCCCCATTTAACACTCCCCCTCCCTCCTCCAAACTTACCGGTGCTTCTGAGTTGGGGGGGCGCATAACACAGGAGGGTCCAGGTCCCCTGCATCTGAGCCCCAGGTGCTTAGTCCGGGCAGCATGTAGAGCTCCACGCGATATAATCACGTAGAGCTCTACACGATACAATCGCGTAGAGCTCTACACGCTGCCCGGACTAAGCACCGGGGACTCAGAAGCACCGGTAAGTTGGAGGGGGCATAACACCTGGACCACCTGTGTTATGCCCCCCCCTCCAGCTTACCGGTGCTTCTGAGTCCCCAGTGTGTAGAGCTCTACGCGATTGTATCGTGTAGAGCTCTACGCGATTATATCGCGTAGAGCTCTACACGCAGCCCGGACTAAGCACCGGGGACTCAGATGCACCGGTAAGTTGGGTCGGGGGTTAACACAGGAGGATCCAGGTCCCCTGCATCTGGGTCCCCAGTGCTTAGTCCGGGAAGCATGTAGAGCTCTACGCGATTGTATCGCGTAGAGCTCTACACGCAGCCCGGACTAAGCACCGGGGACTCAGAAGCACCGGTAAGTTGGGGGGGGGTAACACCGGAGGATCCAGGTCCCCTGCATCGCTGCGGGGGATCTGGATCTTAGTCTCATAATCAGACCTATTTGAGGTCTGATTATAAGACGACCCTGATTATAAGACGAGGGTTATTTTTCAGGAAAAAACCTCGTCTTATAATCGAGCAAATACGGTAATCTTTGAACAATGCCTGCTTTTGCAATTATATGACGAGCATAATGGACACGCATCTTGTTAGTAAGTTTTGTATGTAAGTGCCACATCGCATGATCCTTCATGCAAGATAATAAGATTATGCCGGTTTGCCAGGAGTCAATTTCTTTGGTAAAATGTAAGGTATTATTTGTGAAATTAATAAAACATCACTACTGCTAATTTGAAAGGGGACCTCTCGCCAAAATATTTTATTATTAGTATAACATAAAAAAATGATTTTCAAAATAGTCTGCTGTTTTCCTTTTTAAATCCATAATATAATGCATTCAGACATCTGAATGTTAGTCATGTGTATAGAACGGCTCACTCTTAACCACCCAGCTTGACAATCTGTCTAATTCATATCTATAGAGGAAAGGATTTCACTGGCAAGCTGCATTTTGTTAGCGTTGCCATGAACAATAAAGCTATTGTGGTGCTTAAGCAAGTAAAGTTACACGACCGCCTACAATGGCAGCCTCCAGGTCTACAGATAAAGGAAGCTTGAAAACGAAATGAAACCAAATTCACTTGCTAAACTATATGTTTGTACACAAGAATGCTTGCAGTAAAAATAACAGTAATCTGAAATATAGTAATCTGAAAACATTGCTACACTTATTTTTTACCTTCTTGGACATGTATTGATGGCTCTTCAGTGGAAGTTCTTGCGCTTACATTTTGGACACCCGTTTCATGTTCCGATACACACATGATTTCAGCTCCTTGCTTCCACAGTTTGGCTGGGATTGTAATCCCAGCAGTTTGCTCAAATGTATTGTCGGAATTCTTAATGACTGGGAAGGTAAATGTCCCATGAGGTATGGATATCTGGTTTAGGTGCCACTTTACACGTAACGCACTGGGGGAAAAATTAGCAGTGTGGCACAGAATAGTAGCAGAATTGTGGAACTGGATCTCTTTGAGAGAGGGACCAAAAAGAGACAGATGTGGTCGGTGGGTATCTTCTGTGCCTACAAGAAAGAACATAATTGTGAATGCCATAAAGACCTTAAGAATAAAAAGGAACAATTGTCCCCCCAGAATCTTTATGGCTTGCAGTAGAATAAATAGCCACCAGGATAATCATAATGAAAAGAATCTGAGGTGGCATTTACACCCTCACTGTATTTAATTTCTGTTCCTTTCATGGGCTCTCTTTAGCTTTCCCTGGCATGTTGTCCATCAAATGCATTTTGGCGTCTGTATTACTGGGCCTCTTGTCAAAGCTTTCCCATGGGTAAAGGTTTCCATCCCTCCTTGGGAGCAACCCATTATATATATAAGGTCCCCAACCAGACCAGTGATGTGACTGTAGTAATGAAAGGCATTCCATCAATGTATAGTGTGAAATATACCCTATGCAGACGTTTACGTACCTTGCACTCTGATCTCTGTTCCTCCTCCGAAAACATACTGGTTGGTAAGCCATACTGCACAGTAGTAGACTCCCTCATCACTTATTTCAGCATTGCCAATAGTCAGTTGGAATGCATTACTTGACTCTTCCACTTCGGGAATAAATCTTTCTGTGATTCCCTTTCCATACACCGGCCGACTTTTCTCCCTATAGCTCACCAGAAACTGGATCTGTCGATCTTGCTTCTGACGGTACCAGTACACCACGTGATCAGATGTCTTGCTCCCTTTCATTAGACATGTCAGGGTAGGGTTCCTTCCTGCTGTTGTGATGGATGGAAGTGGCTGTTCTAAGCTGGGACCATCTGGTGCTCCAGTCGCCTGAAAGGAGGGTTTAGGAGCTGTTGAGATGATAAAAATGTTTAAAACATAAGCTATACAAGTAAAACCTAGTGCTGGAACAAGCACCATTAAATAATTTTAGCCATTATAATAATTTTTAACCATTTCCTACTACTTTAACCCCATATTTATTATTTAACTGTAACTTGAATTTATTTTTGTATAATATATTTCTGGACCTAACTGTATACTGTGGTTTCCATGTATTCAATGTATGATTTGAAGATGGGAGTCCTCAATTTAGAATCCAGCCAGTGTCTAATTCTAAATTGACTTTGTGCTATATTATATTATTCTGGTAACATTTTTTTTAAAAACATGTCAACGCAAAAGCAAAAATGTTATCAAAGAAGAGCATCCAAACAATTAATTTTTGTTTTTTTTGCAACCCATACATTTACACCATTTAGTAAATACAGCCCTTACTTCAAATGCGTAAAACACTTAAGTTACCACAGCGCCTACACCTGTAGAACTGACTCTAAGGTTTGCACACACCTCTTTCAGATTATTGTCGGATTTCGTGGCAAATTCATTACCTTTTTTTTTTTTCTGCAGCATAATTAATTTTGGGGTTTCATTTGCTATTCTGCTTACTATTGATTCTGGAATATTTCTCCCGCCGCAAACTCATGTAGTTCATTAACTGGTAAGTTGTCGAGCTGCAGTTATCATACCAAGCACAATTCTTCTTCCAGTAATCATTTCAATTCAAAATATAAAATCTTGATATGTTTTTGTATAATTTATATGAAGCGTATGCTCCACAATCCTTTAATTAAAGACAAAATGTGGCTTTTAGCTAAGCACATTTATAAAACATGCGCGATGGCGGCCGCACGCCTCCACCATCATTTATAAAAATAAATAGCGAGATTTGCTATTAATATTGTTTGGCAACTCGGCTCCACTGAGTCATTTTAATGTTTTTTTTATAAAGTATGCTTTCGGTGTAAAATGTATATTTAAGCCGACAGGTAGCCTAACTGAGCTGTCAGAGTCTACTTTCTGTTCTTATAAAGCTTTTTTTTTAATCGTTGGTTGTTATTAGCGGTTTACATAATTATCAGATATTAAAATAAAAAAAAAAACATAGGAATGAGGATTTTTTATATATCAGCATATATTTTAATTTGTTTTGTTGCAATAGAAAAGCATTGATTGTTAAAGTAAATTGATTCAATGTTTTGTAACCATTTATTTCTATATTTTTTTCTGTATTCCGCTCATTTTTTGTAACTGGCATTCTTAATCTGAAACACAATTATAAAATGTGTTTTTATTATTTAAAAAATAAATAAATGACACTTTAGAGAGGTTTTTATTTTTGAACAAAAATTCCATGGCTTTTCCTAGATTTCACTTTTATTAAATGACAAAAACTGTCCTCATTCATATTTAAAGTAACATTACTGAATCTTGCACCATTTACTGTAGCATTATTACAATAGAGGCAAGTGGTATATATATTTATATATATATATATATATATATATATATATATATATATATATATATATATACAGCATACACACAAATACAGAATCATGTAAGCTTTGATATCAATATTTTTCTCTCATTATACATTTTTCATTATTTTATAAGTTATGAAGAGCAAATCCACATTTAATCCTTTTCGTATAGTCAGAAAAAACTGAGAAACCCTAATTACTTGTAACAACAAAAACACTGGATTAAATATGTAACTACAAAATTCTCAAGTGATCATGATCATTACTGATATAATGCTACACATGCGGCTAAACAAATTTCCATTTAACATAAAAAATCTAGTTAGTAGACTAATATCGTTAAAAGAAAAGTGCCCTTTGTGTCTTTCATTTCAGTATTAAAATTCACATTTTAGAGATTAAGAAAAATAACGTATAGATTAAGCATAGTACCTTTTTTCTCCCTTACCATCCCCCGTACAGATATTTACCAATTTCTAAAGTAAACAATTTCCCCGTCATTATTACTTAAAAACCTTAACTGTCTCTATATTTTGGCATTTTAAAATACATATATTGGTCTTGAATTTCCCATTCTTTTCAACATGAAAAAATATGTACAACTTTGACCCTTCCTTAAGAAATACCCCAATATGATCACGAAATAGGTCAAATGGTTATATATTTTACTGTATAATGGTAGCTCATTAATTGAAACGTACAAGAGCCGGCCATTCATATATAGATAAATATATAGATATGTTAGATAAAGATTATTTAATTAAAGTGTTTCCAACTGCTTATTTAATAGAGGCTTTGCAGTATAGCCCTTGACGTGTTAATGTTTCTTGAGATGTTTACTAATAGACCTGCTCATGTTTGGAGGACTGCAATGGCACCTCCAATGATTTGTCTTTTTTTTTTCTCTCACTTTTCCCTTTTTTGGTAAGAAAATGGACATATAAACACACCACCCTAAACTACAAAACTTAAATAGGTTACTACTACAAACACAAAGTAATAAAAGCTACGGTATCTAGAACTACTCAACATGCCAACTATTGTCTGGAAATAGTTTAGAAACACATATAGAAGGAATTAGACTTTGCGCACGTTGGTGATCAGGCTCAATACACTGAACAAAACTACTGACCTGTTATGTAGAACCAAAAAAGAGCAGTGACCATTAAGTAGCCCATTGTGAACTCTTAATCATGCACACCGACACTAACCTGTGGGTTACAGGGTTTGTCAATAACTCACGCTATCCCCTCCTTCTCTTTTACATGTATCTTGCCTTCCTGTTATTGTTTCAACAAAATGCTAATAAAAAGAGAGAATTTGAAGAAACAAAAAAGCCAAAAGAGGAACAAGCAACAAAACAAAGAAGACTTCTAAACGCACCTTTTGAGCACCTGTGATAGCTGTGAAGGTCCTGTTTGACATCAATTACTCATGTGACATCTTTAGTCACTTACCACTTTAACTCTACCGCCTGCAAAGAAGTGTAGAGCAATCTCAAAATAAAATTGGAACACAATTTCATATTTCTGCAAATACCATATATAGCTTTGGAGCTTTGGTTACAAACAAATTTTTATGTGTATAAACTTAACAAGCCTCACCAAGGTTTATGTCCCTACCCACAAGAAATATTTCGAGTATAAATGAGTTTATTGTAACGCTTGGAACTGGTGTACAAATACATTTCGTACTATCATATACAGGGCCGGACTGGAGCTGATGGGGCAGCCCTGCCAGCGATATGACATTGATTGTAGTGAGTCTCCAGCACAGTTCTACACTATGTATAACCTCATCGCCTTCAGGAAGAACTGAGGTGCCCCATTCTATTTTCTTTCTCGCTGTAGTCTCATCATCAGTAATTTAAATTACTAATACTAATTAAATGAATGATTTGTCGCATTAAAACTAAAAGTCACTCGCCAGTGTGTCAATAAACGAATGAAGACTTACGTTTCTAGGACTAGACACTGAATAGACAAGAAATGAGGCAAGAAAAGGATGAAAAGTGGTGGCCAAAGGATCACCAGAAATATTAGGGGAACTATCAGTGTTTTTCTGATATTATTTAAGGATAGAAGATACATTTTATGTAATGTACAACAGAAGATCATCAAATGGAACAAAGGATGTAGCCAAATTCCCACCAAAGCCCTCTGAATCCCAACTTTTGGACAAAATCAAACCTTGAATCGAATCAGGACAAGCATTTTTAAATTACATCAAACTCTCAATAAAATTAGCCAAACAGTTAAAAAAGGTTGCAAAATGCAACAGCCAGAGCCATCAAACAACTCATTATTAATAATCTGCTCCTGCTGGGCCAAATGGTTCTTATCTGCCATCAAATCCAAGTTCTGTGAACAAATCTGCAAACATACTAATGAGGACCTGAACCTTCAACATACATACGGCCAAACGCCACCAAGATTTCTTTAATAAATCGGTGATCAACTGGCCACATTGTCGTCCATTGCTAGTGGTTGGCTACAATAAGTGATTAAGGGATAATAATCCACTATATATCTGCACTTGGCTTTAGCTGCAATGCATCTGTTTGTCTGTTAAGCACTGGTTTGCGCAGGAAGTATATTAAATAGACTTCAAAGGTAGAATCTGTTCGACCGACATACACCTAATGCATTAAGATAAGATGAGATAAAAAGGGACAATATCAGTTACAAATGTGACCTTTTGTGTCTGTGGTTACGTCTTCCTTTTGTGTGTACCTACAAGAAACTGATATTACTCATCACCAGAAAAACACAGGCCTTCAAGCAGAAAAAGTCTTAGCTGCTTTTGAAAGATAAAGTTGGTTGGGTATTCTGCAGGCAATACTTTGTTTACAGGTGTATCTGACTTATTTTACCTAAACATTGTAGTTTAAAATGAGACTTATATCTTACAATATATTATCACATATTTTCAGATGATCATGTTTCCTATTACATTACTGTACTTTATATATAGAGCATGCTAGGGCAATAACAAATGCGTACAATGTGTTATTTAAGGGGGACATAGAGGATAAACGTGTTGCACTAAACTACTCTTTGTCCAAAACCAATAGAATTTTTATCTGTAGGTGTGAAATTGGAAGTGATTCGGAATAATCTGGTAGATCTGAGGCCCAATGTCATGACAAACACAGGATGATGCACAACTTCTTTATCAAAGTGGGATAATACTGAGGCCTCATAGTCTTCTGCCCTAATTAAAATAAAATAGGACACAATGACTGTAGGGCAAGATTAAAATCACAGGGGCACATGGAGGAACCATTGTGCCGGTAAACTTTAAAAATAACTTCACTTCACTGAGACTTGTTCTTTTTCATGTCCTGTTGGCCTGAAGATGTGCTCTGATGTCAGCATGTGCCTCAGCCAATCAGCTAAGGCCAGAGAAACACCCTACTGAACACCCGCGTCACTCACTGTAAGAGCAGTAAGTGAAGGTTGGCATCTGGATTACTGTTAGAGTTAGGCAGTGGAGGTCACTCTGAGAAGACAGCTTGAAACTTCTAACTTCTCAAAATGTTGGGTGCATTAACACATTTTCTTTGACAAAGCCAAAGTTATTTTTAAAGCAAGTCCCTAGGCTGCCTTTTGTGTCCATTATGCTCAAGTCGGGTACACAGGGCATAATTTGCAGCAGTTGCCAAGCTTTAATGCTAACTCACTTTAATAAGAGTGCAATACAAATCTGGCATTAGAGTAACAACAAAATTGTTTATCCATAGTATGTAAAAGATCACATCTTTCTTTGTTAATGCACTGGGGGCATGTTATAAATATGTAGGAAAACAAAAACAGAGGGTATACATTGTTTGGGGGGGGGGTTTGCAACTTTAGTCCTAAACTTAGCTTTAGTTTTATTATTGCAAAGTACTAATAAAAAATAATATATATGTATATATAAAAAACTAACACACACATATATATATATATATATATATATAGTCAACATATGTTTTTATTTTTTGCAACTTTGGTCCTAAATTTAGCTCTAGTTTTATTATTGTCGGTTTATTTTTTTCAGGACTGTTTATTTATGTATGGCCTTTGACAATATTGATCATATACCTGAGCTAACGTACCTTGATTGGTAACCTTGTAAATTTAGTTCAACACAAGTATTTGGCGTATTATTATTATATGCAATAGAAATCAGTTGAGAAAAGAACCACTTAGATGCAGCAGCTAATACAATGGTTAACTATCTCATGTGACTAGTCATGAAAGCCCTTTCTATATATATATATATATATATATATATATATATATATATGAAGTCAATGTGTTTTTTCTGGTTGTACATTAGTATAGAACTGTGTTTCAGCTATTTATGTCACATCTCCCAAGATCATTTCATTTGGGATTTGTCAATTAGTGTTTCATTCGGAATTTTTCTTGAACAGCCAATGGGATTTAACATATACTACCGTACGTCATGGGACAATGACGCGCAAACAACAAAGTTATAAGTGCGTGTAATGGATCCAGGAACAGCACCATTATAACAGAGTAGCTACATGCCACAGCACTCTAGAGGTTAGATATAAACCCAATCAAAGCTAATGGGCAGTCTTGTAAACCACCGGTTTGTGAATCAATGCTGGTTTCTTATCCAGAATAATCATGCCCACTCATATCTCTTTCCTTGGAGATTTAATAAACCCAGCAGTTTCATCATTTACTTTCTGCAAGTCATTCGATCGGAGAAATACTGCACACTGCCACCTAGTGTGTGTACCGGCCCTTTTGGGGATTACAGTATACCTTGGGCGATATCAGTGAAATATTTAATGGCTTAATCACAGGCAGGTCATACAGATCATAGAGTAAACCCCCTTATTATTATTATCATTATTATATTTATTTATTTAGCACCAACAATGCACGTAGTGCTTCTTACAGTACATACATTCAAAGGGTCCGACAAAACTAGAACTGGCCGAGCAAGACGAATCGATACGTTAGGTGAAGAGGGCTCTGCTCACAAGCTTACAATCATCTTAAACCAGAGTCCGTTTACCTAGTGTACATGTATTTAGTGTACATGGTATGTAAATTATATACAGTACATAAAGCACATTGTTAAAAAAATACCAACGCCACAAGATGACTACAGTGGGAACAATGGAAGAAATTATAGGTCATACCTTATTCCATTTCTTATTATTCTTTATTCTGCTTTATATTTGGAAAAATATAGTATGGATAGGAATTTATTTACTAAGTTGGCAGGACACTTTGCTGGAGAGTTGGAGTGTCAACTTACTAACCACGGTGAATTTCTTTAGCATAAGCACTTAGTTGACCCTGTATGATGTATAGGTCAAAACTAATGTTATTTAAAAAAACCTCATTAATTTACCAATACCTTAAAAACAGCTGAGCTTTTCTTGCTGGACACGGTCACTGAAGTTGGCCCGTTATCATGCATATTGAAGTCAGGAAGTTGTAACCACAATCTTCCTGCACGCTCTCTCTTTACTAAATAAATCTATTTTTCATGATTGTTTGATTTTGCCGTCATCCTCAACATTAAAGTATACTTGTCAGGTATCAGAAACCTCTCCTTTGGCATATTTAGCATTGATTTCAGAGTTTGTTAGAGACTAAAAGGGACAGAACCAAATGATCATAATTTTAGGACTCTGATGTCACTGTCATTCATAATTGTTGCATGCTTTTATAAATGTATAAATGGTTTCAATGGTATCTTAACCTACTGATATTTGCCTTTTGTATACAAATTTTTGGAACTTTTATGTAATTTTCAATGCTACCTTACACCAAAAAGAATTGTACTGTAGCTGAGATATTTATTAAAATGTAGTATATTTAAGACCCAGTTTGGAGTACAGTTTTGCTTCTTCTTATAGTTTTTGTGAACTTGTGTTTCTCTATTTGCGTGTGGGGGGGTTAACAGCAGTGGGGCATCTAGTGGTGGAAGTTAGCAACTGCGCTTACAACAGTAACCCTTACCTTATCATGTGTCATTTTATTACTTCTTCATGCTTTCTAATATATTAAATAATAAACTCAGCAGCAGTTCCATACATAGTCTAGTGTACGGTATAAGTATAACCGTTTGTATGCAAAACATGCTTTACAAGAAGAAAAATGACAAACACGAATGATCTTTCAACTTGGAATATAAGAGTCACTGTGCCTATTCTGAGTTAATCACTAAGAATTTCCAGTTATGTGAGAGGCAGAAGAAAACATGGAATAAAGAAACTTTCTCATGCTTCAGTTGGGAATTGCTTGCCAGATTTTTGGCCACTGGGAGAAATACCAAGACATATCAGACAGGACAGAACATATAAACATCCCAGCTAGGCTTCCTTCCTTCCACCACAATATAAGATGAATTATGAAGGGGAAAAAAAATCAGCCGTGAGAAATTATAAAACATGGGCACTGAATAGGGCCATATGGGCCAGATAGGAGAATAGGTTCACGATCCTAGTTATTGTTGTCCAACTGCCAGTCTTTTTATACAGCACTCATTCTGTCTAAAATGTAATTTTGGATACCCCCCTAACTTATTTTTCCTAATGGTATGTGACAATCCACATAATTAAAGACTTTCCATCACTGATCCAGGACATTGATCACAAAAAAGAAGTGACACGAGGTTTCAATAACAATAATGTATCTAGGGGACAATAAGTGATTTTTGTAAGTTATCGTTTCGTTCTAAAATGTTAGCTTATAAATCTTTCTTTTCTGGCAAGTGTATTATTAGTAATGTGCAGCTGTATCAACAAGGGTTTTATGATTTAATGGCATAAACAATTTATTAATTTTGTATTGGTTTATCAGCGTGTTATACGTTCTAGAATGACTCATTTAAGGCAGATTGTTAAAACATGTGCTAGAACATGACAAGGTGCAAAAGACAGCTGTTTTGAAATGGTATATTCAGTAACAAATATGATAATTGATGATTTAGCAGCAGTGTATAAGAATACATAGAGATAGTCCTGAAAACGCGTTCTTGCTAAATATGAAGCATCATCAGAGCGGACAATCCCACCAATCTGTTGGATGTTTCACAGCCTCCATCTTTGGTGCTCTTAAAAGGTGAATAAGCTTAAAATACTGGGAAAAGAAAGGTGGAAAAGTGATCAATGGCTTCTCATAAACTCTTGGAAATTGGAAACCCATGGTTCCAAAAGCTAGCACAGCTGAAGAAACCAGACACATGCATTGTTGCCAACCTCTGGATATAACTAAGTTAGTGTAGAACTAACATACCTAAAGGTTGTTTCAGGTTTCCAGAATGTTTCATTTGCTCATAAAATCAATCCGGAAAACTACCAAAGGATAATTCTGGTAAATTGGTATCTCCATGTTTACCTTGACCAGTGTTTAAAGGCACGTCAAGAGTTCTAACTTCATTTTCTCATTGATGTATTAGTTGATGACATCTTCACTTCAGAATACATTATAACCATGAATCCTCCCTATCTAGGTATAAATAGTTCAAATGGTAGGTACTACCCAAACACAAAGTATGTCTGTCCATCATCACAACAAATGTCCCAGTTGTCTACCATGGGTACAAGAAACCTTTGCTTACACCTGTTTTGAGCACAGCACAGGATTGCAAGTGTACGAGTCTGAGTATTCACTTGCCCTGACCTTTTGGTTGGCTAGTGGAGGACACATTTTATAATAATGAAGAAGACTTGGGTTTCCGGTGATGCACTGTGGCTCCTCTGGAGTTTTGCTTTTTTCCCCACCCTCACTTGATATGGAAGCACTTGCACCATGGACTATTAAAAATACGTATCTTTAAAAATTGACATTTTTGGCTTCTGCTTAATTGATGATTTTTTTTTCTGTCCGTATTCAACTGAACTAAAAATCTTGGCAAGCTTTTTAGCTTTTTTGGATGGAATCATTGGTACATGTTGGGAGATAACACTTTTTATCATTTGAATTAGCTTTCAGTTCATAGGAAATACTCTCCCTTAGTTGCCTGTTCACACAAAACTGGAGAGGGGAGAAACGGAAGACTATGGGGTCATGATCTAGCAGGCTCAGCCAGACTACTTTACCAGCTGCAAATAATCAGACAAAGGAAAATTAACCATTTTACAACTCAGTTTACCAAAGAACACAGAAAACAGAACATTTCAGCAATCCCATAGTAAACGGAGAAATGAAAGGGTAACAGACACAGCTGCAGATCTTGAATGAAGGAATGCTGATTCTTCATTAAATCACAACTCATTCACATCCTTTGCAAAAAAAAAAGAGTCATATAAGGAAGTCTATCATACCGAATTGCTTACCAATACTCGGTTATACAATGTTCTTGTAAAAGAGGACATTTACTAATAAATTATATTTGTTTTTACAATTCCAGTCCAAAAATGTTGTGCTAATTAATCTCTTGCAACAGAGTGTCTGTTAATTCATGTCTTGTACAGCCATAAAAACCATTAAAAGGGGTAGAAAACATTCTTGCTTTTATAGTCACCCCAATAAAAATTCTGCATAAGCTTACTGTGAATAACTTTTTTAAACAAAAATCTATTTAAAACTAATAAAGCAAAATGTTAAAATAAATTATTATTTTAGACTCACATGCGCTGTTCATTTATTCCATCCCAAATAGAGAAAACAAACAGTATCATATGGGCCTAAATTGAACATTTTAACATAGTACCTATTTAATAAGACTTTTTAAAAGGTGATTATACTTGATGATAAAGCCATTTGATGGTTGCCGGCTTTAAAATCCAAGGGCCACCTTGCCATGCCTTTAGGCCACCAATGTCTAGCAGCAGCTGAGTACATTATGATGTTTACTTTTTGAGCATGTAGGGAATGTTATAAAAACATATGAACTGTCCTCTTCAGCGTATTTAATTGCTATTGTGTTATACCAACCCTATAACCATTTTTTTTTCAATATGTTTATGTACAATCTGTGAAATGGGTGGGTCTCCTGGATGCCATAATTTCTTTATCTCAAAACTACAAAGGCAATCCAGCATAAATAAAGAAAAAACTATGTTACAAACAGTGCGAAGATTATGTATTAATCATCTTTGTTCAACTTAAGTACATGGAAACAACCACTCTTAAAATCTGAAACAAGGTAATTTGCTTATAATTGTCCTATAATTACACAGTTATGGTGAGTAAAGGTGATGGGGGGAAAACCCTTCCACTTAAAATTAAAGGGGTAGTAGAAGTATTATTAAACACTCATCTACAGACACCAACTAAGCCAGAAAATTTGTTTTCCCTCAGAAATCTCATGGTGCTGCCACAACCACAAAGGATTCTGGGTAGGTGCATGCAAATAAGGTTAACAATTATCACCTTTGCCTCTATATCCACTTTATACATGGATCCCTTGAAAGTAATTGCCCGCTGTACAGGACAGCCTTTAGACAAAACTCGGGAAGAGGTGCAATAGCCAGCTCACCACTCATGGACAGCTCGTCAGCATGAAGTATAAAGTGGATATAGCGGCAAAAGGTGATTATTGTTGACCTTATTTGCATGTTCCTACCCAGAATCCCTTGTGGTTGTGGCAGCACCATGAGATTTCTGAGGGAAAAACAAACCTTCTGGCTTGTCTGGTGTCTGTAGATGAGTGTTTAATAATGCTTATACTGCCCTCAAAATATAGTGGGAAGCTAATTGCCTGGCACTCTAAATTACAAGCAGTGGAAAGGGTTATGACCTAGGGCTGAAGGGGGCCAGTAGAGTCATATCTGTTTTCCTTCTCATGAATGTCCACGACATAATAATTTTAAACAAACTGAAGATAAGCCTGCCACACATTGACCCACTCAGAAAGTTAGGCTGCAAACCACAAAATCATAACTCAACACATCACTCAGCAGGCTTTCTCAACAGGCTCCCCTGGATCTCTTAAGAAAATGTCAATACACAAAAGAACGACAAGAGAACTCCAGAACATCTTACGCTTGGGGAGATCCCCAAGAGACTCCAAAAAGCTGTGGATGAAAAGGATTTACATTAGATTAGTGATATTCATTTAAAATCTCGATGAGTGAGCAAACAAGGTGAACAACTGTGACAGGGGAAAACCTGGTCAATTTTAAGTATTGAAGCACAGCACCTAGACTATGCTCATGCGGACAGAAGGAGGACTAACCCACTCACCTTCTCAACTCCCTCATTTAACCCACATCCACCCCTACCTTGTGACAACTCCACCCCATTCTCCAGGTGTTTATCTGATATGTCAAACCATATTTTATGCAATTTCATCATAAACCTCCTGTGTCTGTTAAAAACTGCCTATCTTTTTATGATTTGTGCTGTATGTGAATTGCCCTACTATGTGTCACAGATCGTATATTGAATGTCTGGTCTTAAGAATGGTTAAGTATTCATTCACTCTGAAGAACAGAAACTGTGTCTGTGACATTTTTGTGACCCAATAAACTATGCAGATGAGCTTCCCATGAACCAAAGGACACTAAATGATAACATTGTAAACAACAACAAAACACATATCTTAGCTCATGGAAACTCATAAATTTCAATTACAAGAAAACTGATAAATAAAACAAATAATGAAAGGATAAGCTTTTAACCCCTTACAGGGATATACCACAGGACAAGTGAGGTCCTTTGTTGAGCTACATTTGTATCTATTTGCATAATTGAAGCCTCTATAAGACATAAAAGGCATCAAAACGGAAACAAGCTGAAAGGCTCCAGGGTGATCTAGGCATAAGGTCCCCAAAGTCCTAGATGTTAAATACAGCAGATGATTTAGGGGGGGGGGAATGTGCTATGCATTTTTGCATACATATAACATCCTAGAAATAGCTCAGTGGTGGGAGTAACACCAAGGTCAAGCTTTGCATCGTCATTAAGGTATAGGGTGGATAGAAGGTTTAGGGATAGGAAGAGGGACTGCAGCAGGAAGCAAGTTGCAGTCCCTGTTGAATCTTTCAGCAATGTTGTAGGGAGGTGGATAGTGTGTTGGAGAAGACCAGAGAGTCTTGAAAGGTTCTTCAAGGAGGCCACAAATGCAGTTGTTTCTTCTTCAATAAACACCATTTTGATACCACTGACTGTACTGCATGATAATCTAGGCGTTGTAAGACATGGGAAAAAGAGGAAACAAAAAGGCAGTCCTCTAACCTCTTGAAAGTAAAAAAAAAAAAGTCATATTTTATTATCTATGAATATTATTAATATACTTACTGTTGTCATGGGAAAAACATGAATAACAACTTGTTGATTCTGATGGAAAATAAACAAAGAAATAAACAAAAGGGCCCAATACAGAAAATTCCAGAGATGTAAATTTTGGCAGCCTTATTCAAATACAACACAGGAAAGGAATTTCTGTCTCTCTTCCCATTGGTCGCTGTGTAAAGGTTATACGAGAACAATTCCTGCGCATCTTACATTTCTCTCTTTACTTTTTATGGCTTATACTTATGTTCCCCTGCGAAAAGTATTTCCATTAATTGAGTTTAGGCAAATTCTTTTGTTCTATTTTCTACAATATGAATTAACTCGTAACACATGTCATGAAACTAATATTAGGTTTGGAAAGCAGTCTCATTCAAGTGCGTGAATAGTGCAAGAAAACCATTTTAAGAGAACAGTCTGGTCACCAAACTGTATTTTAAAATAAATCTATGTATAATAAATGCATTTAGGGTGCTGATTTGCATGACTCCTGTACATTTTAGTGAATGCAGATTGGTACTGGTATTCTTTTGTTATTAAGGTTGGGAATTGAGAATCATTTAACCCCTGGCTGCCTCTGCTGATATCAGTAGGCATTACTAAGTACACTTGCTATGTATGGTGTCAAAACATCATTGTTCATATAACCTGCTTGCAATTGCTGATACCGTCATCGACAAGAATGGAAGTTCTACTGAGCATGTGCATGAAGCGTACCAACGAATGTTCCCTACTTTCCGTAAGGGCAGCTGTGGGAAGAGTTACATTTTCTAACACCAATAGTGTGTTAGAACCCAGGCCAGTAGACACATCAGCTTGTTTTCTTCCTATTAGGAATTGCCCCCCCCCCTTATGAACTTAATAAGAGATCTTATTATTTGCATAATGTTTTTACACATCTTAGCCTAATCAACTGGACAAACATTCTGACCTCTTATCAGGCTGCCTTGTGTTACACAATGGAATGGCTTGGTCTTACTCACCCAGACATTGACACTCTGGCTAATGAAAGTCTACGGAGGAAATGGTTTCATTGGGTAAACAAGACTTCGTTAGCATTGCCATAAAAAAAAAAAAAATCAACTCAAGTCTAGGGTTTGAGCCGGAAAGTCATCCCAAAATTTCACAAGACTTACAACAATGACAGATTCCATGTCTACAGATAACTTAAGCTTATTAGAATAACACTAAACTACGTTACTGTATTTAATGCTCAAAATAAGATTTTTATGCTTTTAGGAGATCAAGGAAATCATCTTCTTTTTATGTGTAATAAAGCTATTAAACCTCAGCTTATGTTTCTGAATCTACACAAAAGTTAAAATTAGCTTTTTGTGTAAATAAATAGCATGTTTTTCTAATAAACATGGAAAATCAGCAGGATTTTTGTGTATATGTCAATCAATTTAAGATTAATAACAGTGCATCATATACTTTGTGTATTTGTGTCTAAGTTGAAGCAAAAATATATATTTTTGCTATTTGCCACTAGATGGAAGCAAAGAAAATGATAAATGTCACAAAATCATGCAAATGCCGTATGTCGAGGAGCTCAGACAGAAGGCTGAACTGCCCGTCTAGGCTCATGGTAAGCCTTCGGACTGTAATAGGTCTGTAATAAGCTCACTTGGCCTATTACAGACCAAAACCTTTCCAATTATCATATGAGACAAACAGCAATATCAACAAGTGCATGTATAAATAACACAATGACCTGCATACATAAATTCAGACATACACTGTGATTTTATGCATCGTACGGGGAAATCATTCAGTACAAACCTCGAGTGTACGTTACTCCCGGGCAAAGGGCAAAAAACATGGTTTAGTGTATTAAGAAAACATGCAGGGAATATGGATACATGCTATCTAGGAGCGGGTCAGTGATTTTTTTTTTGATTTTTTTTTTGGAGCCCGAGGTGCGTGCTCCTGGGTGCAGCATTCCGTGCTAGGGAGCAGCGGAAGCCTGTAGACTTTTCTGGGTTCCCCCAAAGGGAAAACCCAGAAAAAATTCCTTCCCTCCCCCATGGGAGGGCCGGATCTTCAAGTCTCACCCATCAGCCATAAGGTTCCCTACACCTCCTCCAACAGAAACAAGCTTCACCGCTCTAACAAAAAGAAACAGTGACCAAAAACATGGTGCCGAAAAACGTGATCAAAAACATAGTGATGGCCTTGCCGTGGATCTGATATCGTGAAATCAAACCAAAATTAATAGGCAAAATTGTGCAAAAAGAGTGATTGATAAATAAATAAATAAGAGCTTGCCACTTCTGGCTTAGCTGAATTCAAAAAAAGTTCTGCTTACCCCAAGCCCATAAGGGTCAGGGGGGAAAGTGTGCATGTTCAAGGAAAAGGCCACCAGTGAGACCGTGCAATCTGTGCAACCGTGACTCCAGCATTACACCAGGGCAAATCTGCACCTCGGGTTCCTTGCATAGGCAGTCCTAAAACCAGAGGATTAAGTGATTCCCCCTCTTCCCATAGGGTACTACGCTGGATCTTAGCCAAAAGGCAGAAGAGCATGTCAGCAATTCATGAGATAACTTGATTTCAGTACTCCCAACCAGGAATACTATACGGAATAGAAGAAATTATACAGACAGTGGTATATGTATAATTACATAAGTTATGGTGGGTAAAGGTGATAGGAGAACCCTTCCACTTAAAATTAAGGGAGTAGTAGAAGTATTATTACACACTCATCTACAGACACCAGACAAGCCAGAAGGCTTGTTTTTCCTTTAGAAATCTCAAGGTGCTGCCACAACCACAAGGGAGTCTGGGTAGGCGCATGCAAATAAAGTTAACAATTACCATCTGTGCGTTTATATCCACTTTATACATGGATCCCTTGAAAGTAATTGCCTGCTGTACAAGACAGCCTTTAGCCAAAACTCAGGTATGAGGTGCAGTAGTCAGATCACCACATGGACAGCTGGTTTGTCCTTCATAGGATTCATCAGACTGGGGTAATGATACTGGCTTAAGGCTTGGGGTAGCACAAGGAATACACACACACACACACACACGCACATGCACACACGCACACACACGCACACGTGTTTTAGCCATATACTTTTCTATAGTGAATTAAACTATACAATCGAGATAAGAGTACTTAAAAATAAACACTACTTGTCCTGTAAGAAAACTTGCAGACAAATCACGAAAGGTACACACAAAAAAATGCACTCTTAAAGAAACATGGTTTTAATTCCTATTTTCGCTTGCACAATATAAATTGTGGCAGGGTAAAATTGATGGAAAACCCCTTTGCTTAAAAAGAAGGAGGTAGCAGAGGTGTTTTAAAGCATTACCCAGAATCCCTTGCAGTGATGGCAAGAGTTCTGGGGGAACAGCCAGGCTTTGGTCTTGTCTGGTGGATGTGGAAAAGTGTTTAAGGACACCTCTGCTACCCCCTTCATTATAAGTGGAGGTGTTTTCCATCACCTTCACCCCATAATTTATGGTGTGTGCTTCACATTTTGCTCTAAGCCTTGTGCAATGAGCATACCTGAGAACTCTCCAGGTTTGACCCGGAGTTTGCCAGGTGGAGCACCACTTCTCCAGGTCGCGGGAGCTTGCCATGCCATGATCCCTGCCCATTTTCCCTTTAAATGGGTAACTGAAGACCCGATATTAGTTTTAAGGGGGGGAGGGGCTGTGCGTTTTGGCCACAATCCCCCTTGAAGTCTTCAGGGTCCCTTTTTGAGGGGATCATAGAAGATTTGACACTCCCTAGACTTCAGTTTAGGACGGAAGGAAGAGGCCTCAGAAGACAAAGGTCAAGGTATGTGGCCCGACCGCTATTTTCATTCTTCACATAGGACTGTAGCGGACGACAACAGAGGAACATGAACCTCCGGCTCCAAGGAGGACAAAACAAAGCTGTCCATAAAGTTATATGGCTTCTGCACCTCTGTCCCGAGCTCTGTTTAAAGGCTGTCTACTACAGCATACATTTGCTGCAAGGGGTCCATACATCAAGTGAATATAGAGGTACAAAGGTACCTAATTTGCACTCATCTACCCAGAATCCCCTGCAGGAGCAGAGAGAATCCTCTCCTGGCTTGTCTGGTGGCGGCAGATTAGCGTTTAATAACGCCTCGGCAATTTCTGCTTGGAAATATGTAACTAAAATTAAACGTAGAACAGCTGTGGCATCATTTTGTGGCGCTTTTGAGTTTCCATAATTTTTAAGGTCAAATTTTGTCCATGTGTTGAAAATTCACAACTCCCTAAGGCTCAGGTTCACCTGAAGAGTCAAGTCTGAGGCTTTCGAATAACTCATTTTTACAAAGCAAGTTAAAATATTCTCCACATAAATATCAATCAAAATTGTATTTTAAAAACAAAATACATAAAGACACCTCCGATGTGCTATAACTATTCACACAGCCTACAGGCACAAGCTGCTTTAGCTTGAAACAGAGCATGACACCGATTGGAATGCTGGGAATTAATGTTCACGTCATTGCGAAACACCCTGACGAGAACAGAATTTGGACTACATTTCCCTGCATGCCTTGCGCCTGTAGATACTCATTGGTTGGAAGATGAAGCGTATTTGCCGCTTGCAAAGGATGCTGGAAATTGTAGTTCCATATTGTTTCAGCCGTTTTTGGGTTGCAGACTAGATGACTACAACTCCCAGCATGCTGTAAACAAGGCTCGTGCTGTCCAGTGTAACCGTCCAACCAAAAGAAAATCATATTTGGGGCCCCTAAATTCCAGGTAGGCGGCATTTTACTTTTCTTATATGTTATATATTTATAAATTGTAATTTCGGGAAAATGTTGCATGTTTTTGAAGCCTGTGAGAAAGTTACCCAGGGTGCAGCTGTGCTGTGTGCAGCATCCCGTATGTTCTCTACATGTGTGTATAAATTGAGCGGTGCGAGTGGTTTGTAGAGTTCTTGGTCTGGGGTCCCGGCATTAAACTTCCTCGGCGGAAGTTGGGGTTACAAATCGTGAATAAACACGGGGTCAACCTGGTAGCCACGTGACTTACTGATGCTAGTATTTATGGCATGTTTGGCCAACATCATATAACTTAGAACCGACTTTTTATTATCCTTTATTTATATAGCGCCAACAGTTTACGCAGCGCTTAATACAATACATAAATTCAAGGGATATGACAAGACAAGAATTGACAGACTAAGACAAACCGATACATTTGGTGGAGAGAGCCCTGCTCGCAAGCTTACAATCTAGACTTCTTGCTTTTCTGCACTGCTGTGATCATGTATAAGATGCCAACTGGTGCTTTTGTTACTTGTATGTCATGGTTGGTATCCCTGCTTGAATACGGGTGACTTAATCTGTGTATCTTTAAATTATGGCATGAGGGCCGGTATTAGAGTCATTTGGATAATGCATTAGATAAGTCCATACATGGAATCTTTAGGGGCCCAGGGTCAGAAAGTTCCCAGGTATGCAAATAAGCAGGCGATGCCTGTCAATCTGATAAAAAAAAAATCCAGATGTTCGTTATATTGTAAATCACAAAACCTATGGTAAACAGATCCGTTGTAAGCGTGTCTCAAAAGCCAGGAGTACCCCTCCCCCATCCTCAGGTGTTACTCCTGCTGCAGAGCCCCTATTTCTGCCCCCTGGAACTGTTTAATGGGTTTTAGTGTATGATGTGATTACTGTTGCTTCTCTGTAATTTGTGTGACTTTGTTTCAGGTGTACTGTTGGTTATTGACAGTATACGGATGCTATAACTGTATATACGTGGTGAAGTTGCTGGTGTTGCGGTAGACCAGCCCCTTCTCGATAAGTTAGGTTTTACTAAATTAGCCTGTTATAGTTTTTACAAATGAAATAAATAATAAAAGATAACAATACAATTGCGCTCTGAATTTGCTAATTCACAAAGTTTCCAAAGCAAATTTTAGGTGGAGACACATCTATTTGGGGAGTGTGCCCCCGAAGTAAAGAAGACGGGGGGGGGGGTCTGGTGCTGGCCGTAACCCTTCAGTTGACACGTTTGTTGCACTTGTTTCCACCCTTTTTTCTTTTTCGTGGTGAAACACTGAACCTTGGGGCTTCAGAAGAAAAACTAAATGCAATCCCAACACGGATGTCCTGATTTGAACACTTGAAATGTTGGGGGGGGGGCATGTACCATTTGGAAAGGTGTCTGATTTAGATGATCTTGGATTTGGCGTGATCATTCCTTCAGTACTTCACCCCTCCTTGGTTAAAGTTCTGGTACTTTGTGATGGTGGAGAAATGGCTGGAGATGCTATGGTGGTTGCACCACTTTGAACCAGAATTGCTCTTGTTCTAAGTGGTGCAGTCACATCTGCATCATGATGGCATACTCTTAATATCTATGTAAAGTGTCCTGAACAGCCACGAGGATGTCATAGTGGCATTTCCCAAAGTGTCTTATGGCAGCCTATAGTCTCCTCGTTGAGCAGATGACCTCTAACAGACTGGCCAGTAATGATGAATGCCCGAGCTTTGATACTGTGTAGTATGTCAAAGAACTTCAGTTTGCGTCAGCAAACAGAAAAAGTATAAGATGGCAATAAATGTATCCAAATATTAGGCTGTTCATTTGTATTTTGCTGTAAAGACAAGGGTGGTTTTGTGGACCACAGTTTAGGTGCATGTGCCCTGGTGCCTGGATTCTGTCAGGAAGCACATCTGACACACATTAATAGACATTAGTCAGTCTGGATAGGTCTGCAGTAATCTCGTTTACTCATCAACCTTCATTTTATATTCCTCAACAACCTTTGATACCAGGGAGTTAAGGAAACGGTTAGGCATTAAGGACAAGTCAGTATATTTCGGCAGAACACTGAGGGAATACCTGAAAACAGGTTAGTGAGTCTTTTTCTATTTTCAAATAAAAAAGAGCATTTCCAGCACTGCTTTGCCTCCTTGAGTCACTCTTCAGAGCTACTAGCCCATGCACCAAGAGTCTAGTCCGGCTAGTGTGCCTTTAGCATTAGAGTCACCACTGGGCTCACTTCTGAACCCAACTTCAAGGGGAAGATGTACGTATGTAGATGCCAGGAGACAGTCCCTGGGTAAATGAGCAAGCAGATCATTAAGACGCTGCTTAATTACTGAGAAATGACACTTTAAGGCTAATTGTGATGGATGCCCTATGAAACAGAAAAGGTTAAAATAGCATTTTATATTGTCTCTGAAGGTTCTAGACTGCTCTTAGATGGAGATTTTTCTTCCAAAATGGTTAAAATTAGCGAAAATGTGAAACTTTCCCAAAGAGGGGCGTTACGTAGAGCAAACAAATGAAGTGTTATCTGCTCTTGGCTCGGTTAGTCTCACACATTTTGTATACATTTTTGTCCTTGGGAAAATCCCAAAAAAGCAAACGCTCAGACCAGACATGGGCATCCTTGCTTACAGTGTTTAGATGAATGGCAAGAGCACATCACGGATGAATCCATGTAGTTTCTAGAATGTGCATGTAACTTTGCACATGTGAAGGTCCCTCGTGTTTCTAGACTGTCCTTCTGGATAGGATTGGTCCAACACGCAGGTTGAGATTTGTCCTCGAAAGAGTGAGCTTCAGTTTGCGACTCTCCTGTGATAGGAGGACAAGCTATTTAAGTGTTTGTTCCCTGAACTTACATACATTTTTATCGTCAAACCTTTCGGTGTTGTAGGCCTGATGATTTTATGTAGTTGTTTTAATAGTTAAATTTAAGTGACGTATCTATGGGGGATGGGGAGAGTGACTCCTTTGTCCAAAACAATATAACTAACGCAGGAGTGGCCATGGATCCTGGTGGAGTTTAATACTAAGCTGAATGTTCCACTGCATGTACCCCGATTTAACTCTTATGAACGGAAAATTGGGGGGCATGAGCAGCCATTTAAATGTGTTATAATTCTTGATAATATTTTTCTATGGTGGTACCCCGTTAATATATTTCAGAACCAAATGTTTGCTGCTTTTATTTTGTATAATTGCAGACCAGGAGGCACAGAGCTAGTCATCTGAGAGAGGCTTATTATTTTTCATTGGCTTTATTAAATTTGCAGCTTTTCACAGAGAAGATTAAAATATGTAATGCTTGTTCCGAATGTCTTAAAACGATTTAATAAAAGGGTGATGAGTCTTTATTGTGTGTTATAGGTGTGTGTGTGCTAGTGAAGTTAATCTTGTGTTATAGAAACGAGGCTTAATAAAAGATAATAATCCCGGAATGAGACTGATTTGCTTTTATTGCTTTAAACTTTCTTGAAACACAAGAAGGCAGAGAGATTTTGTTGCGCAACTCAGAAGGGTACAGTATAGCGCCTGGAGTAGCTGTAATGATAGCCTTTGCTGGCCTCCTAAATTCAATCAACAACCCAAGTCCCATCCACCTTCTGCTAAATCGGAGGATGTGAGCCTCACCCTCACTGACTCCAGAGGACTATCCTACTGGTTTAAAACCAAGTGATTTGCTAATGTAATCAAACAACAAAAAAACTTGTTGTCGTGAGAACGGTCAGAAACTTGATCTTTTTCTGTGCCCTGTATACAAAGAAAATTTGGCTTTCTACTTACTTTCTGTTGACCTTTGTGCACACATTGCTGCATGTCGAGGCCAGCGCTATTAGATCTTGAATGGCACATAATAGGTGATGAAAATGTGTCTCGGTCATTTGTTTAGATAATCCTTTTATTTAGAATTCTTGTGTTTTTGCCATTTAAAAAAAAAAAAATTGTCCACCACAGAATTCTCCTGTCGTTACTGTTCCCTCCCACCTTTTTTTTAGTATGCCTCCCCCCACATTGCGTATACTTGTATATCTACATTGACTTGTGTCATCTTCTGAATGATCCTCTCCAGGGCAGCATGTGGTGTCGAAGGCTGGCACGGCTTTATCCTGTCACAAGGGGATTCCTAACAAAAGCGGTTACAAGTCAAGCGCGTCTTTCATCCAGACCCCACAATACCGCTCCATCTGTGAATCGCTGGCTCAGTACGGCACCAGAGATTCACGCCTGCTCATGGAACTTACACAATGATCACCTCGGTGAGTTGAGATCGCCATCAGGGTCTCTGGATTTTACCGGGAAGCTTATAGTCAAAATTGGGAGGATGTTCAGCTCAGTGTTTTAGCTCCTTTGTTCGCTTTTTTTCCATTATTATTCAACCATGTTATATATTCCATACAGTTGTTATAGACATAAGCTATTTTTTGGACTGATCTGCCAGTAATATATTTGATGACAACGCTCTACATTGAAAATTAATAAAATGATTTCTTACATATTTAAATTAGGTCCTCTGTTATCCCAAATATATATTTTAGCATTTTGTACTCTATATATTATATAATTACATATTAAAATAAAACAACATATGCATACTAGGAGCCTTGCAGTTTTCAGGATCCGTATGATTATTTGTTCCCATTAAGTTATCGCTGTCCTGTTGGTAAGCTGATGATTGTTCATTGAGGGGCAAGGAGAAGAGCAATAACTTTGGGGCAGAAAGTGGGGTTTATTCACTAAGTTGTGCTTTTAATGCCTTCACTTGACTATTCATTATGAAGGGCCAACCCTTGCAAGGTCTGGGTAGGCCCGGTATAATTCATAATCCAATGGTTGAGGGGACTTTGAAGAAGTCTTGTGGATTGGACTATTCATTATACAGGAACAACCAGGCTCACCCTGCAGCAGGACCTCACTGGGGTCAGCCCTTCATAATGTTTATTGAAGTCAAGGAGTCTTCAATGAATTATAAGGAGTGTCAAAGAGTAAATTGAAGAAGACCAAAACATCCACTGTGACGGATACACTCAACATTCTAAACATTGGATATAATTGATCTTGATATTGTGTTTATTTGTCAAATCACCACAGAGCTACTCTATTCTGGGTCTTGTATGCGTTTTGATTACATCTGGTTGCGGGACCACTGCCGCTCTGCTTCCTGTTATAATTCCAAAACAAACCAGCGGAGCCTCGACACGGCCAGCGTGGAACTGGACATCAAACCTAAACAAGTGAGAGTGGACGAGACAACCCTCTATCTAACATGTAAGTGATATTATTATGTCCGAATGTATCAAAATAACAGCATCCATGAGGACTTCTGGCTGCTTTAATCAGGTCCTAACTAAATTGGTTGGTGTTGGTTCACTCATATAATGTAGAGAACTTGACAAAAGAAGTTGCGCTAATTAAATAATGTTATTCTAGTGAACTCCTTTCCTTCATAGACTATATGAGAATTGTAGGAATGAAGAGTTAAGTGAAATGTGTGAACTAAGGGCTAGAAATTATTTGCCACAAATCAGTTGTTGGAGTCACTACCCTATCAAATATAATGTAGAGGTATAAGCTCCCAATACATAATTATATATATATTTTTTATTGTTATTTTATTTTTTATTTGAAAGGGCCAGATGGACATATGACCCGATATGGTTTAGAATGGTTGATGGAGAATAGTTATGAAGGACAGAAGCAGCAACTTGTCCAGCCTCGGATTTTGTGGAATTCAATAATATACAAGGAGGCAGATGTTCCATCCGTCAGTTTCTTAGACTTCCTGGAAACAAATGAAGGACTGAGACATTTCCTGCAGAATTTCTTACTATATGGCATTGCCTTCGTGGATGATGTCCCCCCTACCCGAGAAGATACCGAGAGAGTCGCAATGCGCATCAGCCACATCAGGTAATGGATTTTTGTGAGCGCTGGAATTGGTATACTCCCAAGTGTCATGTTTATCTCTAGACAGTGCTAGATTTTCAGCACTGTCCAGCTTTGCTCCCCCAGTGTGTCACCGCGGGCGGTGGGGATCATGGGCCAGCAGTAAAATGCACTGGAGCCCAAGCAAAATGGTCTTCAATGTGTATTTAACATGAACATAGGGTTGGAGTGCTCCATTAATGTTACTTAGTGGTATATAACTTATACCATTTGGATACCAAATGAATACTAATCTTTCAGTGGAAAACTTGCAGGGAGACCATTTATGGCAAGATGTGGGATCTCACTTCTGACTTCTCACGTGGTGACACCGCGTATACCAAATTAGCTCTGGATCGGCACACTGATACCACGTACTTCCAGGAGCCCTGCGGGTGAGTGCCACTTGGATGGGTTTATTCTCTATGCGTCCTGTAGCACATATAATTGTTTTTTTTATATAAATGCATCCTATAAACAGGGGAGAGTTTTCACCGTAGTTTTACATTTGGGGTAAAATGTATAATATTATTGCTTTATTGTTACCTGTAGCTACGTAGTAAGTTAACAAAACTTAGGAATACATGTATCGTAACATTTTTGGTAAAATATGTAGCATAGTCAGCATATGTTATATATAAACAGAAATTTGGAAACCAATAGCCATTTTAAGGTCCCCACCTTAATTCATAATGCACCTTACTTATAGATATCCCCCTCTGCTCCCCTGATATGCTTTATACCCCCTGATATGCCACTGTGCCCCCCTGATATGCATTATACCCCCTAATTTGCCCTAGATATTCCACCCCCCGACTTACCAATGCACCCCCAGGCTCCCTGGTGTCTAGCGGGGCCAGCCGGTGGACGCCTATGGTGGAGCACCGGAAGGTTGTGTCATTGCCATTGCTGTCAGTCATGTGATACTATAGGTGCAAACACCACACTGAGCTGCTTCTTTATGGCAATGCTAATGAAGTCCTGCTTGATTCTTGCCTATAAAAACTTAGAGTAGCTGGGTAATTAAAACTGAGTCATTCTATTGTTTACCGCAGGCAGTATGATAAGGAGTCAGAGTGTCTGTCTATTACATGGGGCTAAGGTATTCGAGCTAGAAGACATACACGTGACCAATAACGGACTGTGTGAATCTATTAACAACTAGTACAGTTTTAAAACACAGAAAACAATGTCATATTTTAAAAACTCTGAAATAATACTGGGTGTTCGCCTTAAAAAAAAAAATCACATTGGGAAACATTCTCTGTTTATACTGATACTCCAGCAAGGTTATACCAGAAAATCAGGAAAACCATACAACCCACCCCAAACCTTGCAACGCAGCATCCAACAGTAGATAGAATGAATTAAAATGTAGACAACCCTAAATTCTTTGTCTTCTTGATTTATACATTTGAGTCCTTTTCATCTTCACCCCGTTTTTACCCATTTTCTCATTACGCTCCCTGTTTGAGCGAGAATTTACCACTATTGCTTTTTTTATCCCACTTCTGCTTGTTTCTTTTTGAAATTAGCAGGACAAACACCCATCGACTTGTTCAAACAGAGAATAAAAATAACGCTTCTAATGGACCCATTGTTACAGAAAAGCCAAGAAAAACATCATTTCTTTTTTGTGATGGATTTTACGCTTCAGTTCACTTAAATCCTTGTTAATGAAAGTGTTTGAAGGGCCTTAGTGTTTATAATGAAAGCATCTTTGGTTTATTTGACAAAATGTGCCTTTTGCTCTGAACACCCCAGAGGATGGACGTACAGAGACTATAAACCTTTGGGACTTATTGAAGCGTCGCTCTTCTAGTGGCACGTATCTTCTCAACCTGCCCTGTTATCCTTTTAAGCAAATATGTCCATTTTCTTTTATTTGCAGTAAAAATAAAAAAAAACGTCCCATCTCTGTGGGTAACAAAGGATAAGGATTGTGTGTTGACAGTAGTAATGCAATTCCCTGCTACGCTTTTCCGTTGCAGTATGCAGCTCTTCCATTGCTTGCGTCACGAGGGGACAGGGGGCCGCACCTTGTTAGTGGACGGCTTCTACGCCGCAGATCAAGTCCGTCAACGCCACGGTGATGATTTCAAGCTGCTCAGCAACGTGCCGCTGAAACACGAGTACATCGAGAGCGTGGGAGGGAGTCAGAACCACATGGTGGGCATTGGACCCGTGCTCAACGTTTACCCGTGGAATAAAGAGCTTTATATGATCAGGTAGGTGTCTGCTCCACCACGACATTCATCTGAAAACATCTTCAAGAAGTCAGCGTTAAGCTTTGCGTATCCATTGATTGAGAGCTTTGGTTTAGAGTCGACACTTTTACGGGGAAAGAGAAACCCAAGGTTGTCCAACTAAAAGCCAGAGTAGAACCAGTTGGCTGGTTTATATTTTGTATTTCTTTTTTTCTAATAATATTTTACTTATTAGTTCTTTAGGATTCCTTTATGAATATCCCAAGTCGTCTTAAATCCCTTTCTGTGTTTGGACGTAGAATTTATACTGGTTTATTTTAGCTATTTGCCTTCTTGTAAGGTGTAATTCTTTCGTTTTAACCCCCACCACCCCATTCTTTCATCCTACAGATTAGGAATGAGAAGAAACATAGATATTGAATTGAATACAGACATAATTGATGGCACTGTGCTTCTGTTTCCAGGTACAATAACTACGACCGAGCCGTTATTAATACGGTACCGCACGATGTGGTACGGAGGTGGTATGCCGCACATCGCACACTAACCAACGAACTGAGGAGGCCTGAAAACGAGCTGTGGGTGAAGCTCAAACCAGGAAAGGTAGGTGTTAAAAACAGGTCTCGGTGAAGACAGAGAAAGCGCTCCCATTTAACTCAATGGGAGCGCTTTTTGCCCATGATCCCGGAGGTCTTGTTAGACTTCCACCCAGAGCGAGCCAAATACATCTCCTGGATGGCAGGCAGCTGGGGGTCGGAAAGGGGGTAAATGTATACGATGGGATTCTTTATGTATTTAGAGCAGGGGTGTCCAACCTGTGGCCCTCCAGCTGCTGTGGGACTACATCTCCCATCTTTCAGCTAAGGGGCTGGCTGAGGATTACGGGAGGTGTAGTCATGCAGCAGCTGGAGGGCCGCAGGTTGGACACCCCTGACTATTGTTATTTTACCAGCCATGGATTCTTAGATTAAGAATTTGGGCAATCATTAAAAACCGACTAAGCCCCAGACATAATCATATTTTTTTCTTTGTACAAGTAATGTATTAAACATGAATCTGCCTTTGTAAGCGTTTTAAACTTTATATATTACGTTGGTAAACGACATTGCACTCTCTGCATTGCCTGATACTGCAGATAGCATTGTTAGCCACAAGGTGGCAGTGTAGCACCTAGCATGCTGGGAATCATGGATGATGATGGCCCCATAAAAAAAGCTAGCGAAATTGTGGCATTTACCATCAGAGCATATGTAACGATTAAAAGAGGACCCCCAAACTCTGGATCTTACTTTAAAAACAAAAAGAAAAGGGTTGAATATAAGACAGCCCTATTAGAAAAAAATGTAAACCACTGTTTTTGTTTTTGTTGCTCTCACTCTCTTTCACACTCTCATGCACTCTCTCTCATACTCTCACTTACTCTCTCTCACACTCTCATTCACTCTCTCATACTCCTTCACGCTTCATGTCTCCCTACCTTCTCAGCTGACCGCTTCTGTGTCCTTGACTCCTTTTCTGCAGCTCCCCTTCTTCTCTTGCCTCTTCTTGTTCTTCTATTTTCTTTCTTCATCTGCTTCTCTGTGCTATCAGCTCCATTATTCAGGTACAAAAGGGCGGTGCCTCCACACACATCCTATCCGCTGATTGGAGGAACAGGGGAGAGGCTGTCCTCGTGGTGCGCGCCCTAGATCCGCCTTTTGGCAGAAGTACTTTGAGAGACCTTAATATTGCAGACAAATTCGTGGAGAAAGAGAAGCGTTTCTGCAGCTTACCTCTTTCTCCTCTAATCTGTCTACAATGTCCTGGCCTCTCCGAATACTTCCGCAAAAGGGCCGAGCCACGAAAACACATGCAATTTAAAGGAGAGCTAAGCTATAATATGCACTGATGGCTGGAGTGTCCCTTTACAATGTTTCACTAGAGCTGCTTCATTATTTTTAATCATTGCCATATATATCTTTTTTCTCCTATAGGGTAGGTCTCAGTATAGATTAATGGAAGACAGTCATGCTTAAGAATTTCTCACAGAGGCTGGCACTCTTACAACACTCCTTGTGGGTTGTGGGTCAGAAATGCCTTTTCTAGATCACATTCTCTTATAACAGACGTTAAATTGGGGACCATACAGTATTTCTGTTCAGTTGTTGCTTTTTTCCATTAATACTTGTGAATAACCACATTTTGTAGGTCATTTAAAGTAATCAAGATGTCACAATATATCATGCCATTCAACCAACTCATGAATCAGCACCATCAGGTTGTTCCTTATGTGGCGTAAAATTGCACTGTAGTGTTGAAAGTTGTGTACAGGCAAAATATTTGCACAAAAGACCTCATATGGTACATTTACTAAATTGAAGTTAAAATTAACATGTTGTTTTTATTGGCTTCCTATCTGGCCCGTGGCTTTACAGCCTCCAGTGTTTACACTTTAGGCTGTAATGATAATCAGGAACAGATTGCGTAATAGAGAATGAATCTGTTGTTTTAATGAAAGAGACATTAATGACTAAACATATATGACCCTTATATAAAAGATCACATTCAGGGGCATTAGGATATGTATTTAAGTATTCCAGAACGTGTCTATTTTTATTGATCCAGAAAGTGTGCAATGTAGAGCTGATCAGCGTTCCGTTAATTAATTCTCTCCTATACCATGCGGTGACGGGAGATTTTAATCAAAAAGTTCACGTTTGTATACATGATGACATCACTAACAAGTAAGGCACTATTTGATTTTGCTTTTCGTTGACATCATGTGCATGTTGTGGCGAGTTAAACGTAAAGATATAGGCAAGTGAAAGAAAGCATCCTCACAATGCAAAATATAGTTTCTACCCCTTTAAGGTGTTCCGCTAACAGAAAATAGCGACATCACGCCAACTAACGTCTCATTAGAATGAAAAGGCCCTTTGTTGATTCTGTGTGTATTAACCCCGTTCATTTATTGGCAACGCTGTCTTAATGTAAACAAACAAGATTGTGCAAGGATATGCTGGTAAGCCGTATTCATCATTACCCCTTGTCCATGTCTTTATTCCTTGATTAAATATATGTTTAGTTTACGACATCATGAAATAAAAGCCTAGCTCCCTATTGAGTCCCTCTGTGGTCTATTCTTTGCTGGTGGAAGGCTGACCAGTCTATACACCTTCCCCAGACAGCACACAGGTCCGGGCAAGCAATGCTTCACTTGGCTCAGAGATCTTCTTTCAGGGCATCTCCTTGCCCTGCGGACACATAGGAACTTCTTCTCCCCTTAATGAAGTGTCGGTTCATACCTGTGTTTAATTCAAGGCTTCTTCTTGTTGTAGGTACTATTTGTTGATAACTGGAGGGTATTACACGGACGAGAGTCATTTACAGGATACAGGCAACTTTGCGGCTGTTACCTCACCCGGGACGATGTATTGAACGTTGCACGTCTACTTGGCCTAAAAGCTTGAGATGAGATATAATAAACTCCATGGCAAACCATTTCCAAAGCATTTTACCACCCAGAGAGAGCTCAGCTCGCTTATTGAGTCTCCCACAATCCCTGAATTCTGAAGGTTTTTCGCACTTTTTGAAACCAGTTTTTTTACTGGCCGAGACCAAGACTATCTTTTAAGGTTTTAAAGCTGATTTTTGTTCTTAGCTCCCAATTTTACTCCCTGATATGATTTTAAAAAATATACTACCTTCCTACTAAACCTCCCGCAAGTACAGAATTATGGACAAGTAAGACGAGACATGCAGCTGAATTCAAGACAGCCTCTTGCTCTTCATGTAGGCCAACATAAAGGTCAACTATGGTTGAGGACATTGATAACTGGACACCAGCACTTTGAAATACACATTTGTCCCCGATCTCCTGGTTGTGAATTAAAAACATCTGCTTTAATGCTATCGAGCATTCAGTTTCTAAGTGCCAAGATTATTTTCCAGCTAAATATGCAAACTCAGCTTTAATATAGGAATTGTCAACATTTATTAGCGTTCACGAAATCCCATCTGACGCAGGATATCTGGTACGCTCAGACCAGCATCTGAAACGGCACTTGACCATATTTTTGTTTTTGTTTTTTTTACATTTTTAGGTAAATTTTAAGTGCCTTTTGGTTGGCGCTCAACTTCATTTGTAAAAACACCACTACAGTGATGTTTATTGTACGCAATTCAAATTATTGTCAGCGTTTTATTATGAATGTGATGGCGCTATATAAAAAAATAAACTAATAATAATTGTTTTCGTGATTTTGTCTCCTCCTTTTTATATTTCCAAACGCTGTCTAGATCAGTAAATATTCTGCACGCGTTTCCAAATGTGCTCCACACTTAACCTTAAAAAAAATTCTAAATATTAAACAAAATGATTGTGTACAGAGATAATAATTCATATAAAAATACCTGTAAAATATATTTATATAATTATATATATATAGATATATTCCACAGTGCTATTACAATAGGGGAGAAAACAAAATTAACATTAAAGTTGTCAATATAAAATATTAATAATATTATATGGACATCTAAACCCCTTTCTGCTCAATAAAGAGGCCTGTATACGGCGGCTCGGATACAAATATGTAATCGATACAGTATACCTGAGGGAGAAAAGAATATACAAGATAACAATGTAACACAATGCAGTTTAGAGGCATGTAGAAAACTACTCTATGAAACAAAAAAGAAACATGTGGGAAGTTCCTTAGTGTTACTTAGGTTCTGTGTTTGCTTACATGTCCTATGGGCACGAGTGTGTCTTGCTAATTCATACGCATCTCTAACTGGGTTGGCTTCATTTATTTACATCCTTTGCCACGGCGTCTGAGGAAAAGGGACTAACTCCACATGGAGAAAGTTTTTCAAAGGCGAAAAGGTTTTCTAGTTAGGTAACGAGATCAGCTACTGCTGACGGTTTGAAGAATAAAGAATGGTGGCATCACTCAATTAAAAAAATAATTGCCCTGATATCGGAGATATGTGTGATTATTGCAAAATAATAGACTGTAAGCTCGTTTGAGCAGGGCCCTCCTCGCCTGTTGTCTCTGTAAGTCAAATTGTTATGTTATATACTATTTGTTATGTCCTGTCCAGCCATTGTACAGCGCTACGGAATTTGATGGCGCTATATAAATAATAATAATAGAAAGAAGTGATATCTTGAACTGATTTTAGAGGATTATTCATCTTGAGAAAGACTATAATTATTTTTGTTCAAACTATTTATTCAATAGTGGATAGTACACTTAGGGTATAATTTTCATTTACATTCTTTGCTAAATCCAATTTCCCGAAACGACAAGGCCGTAATTACTCGGTCACGTCGAAAGCCGTCTTGTAAGGCATCTGTAAAAGGCTGCTGAGCGGATGAATGCGAACTGAGATCCTTTGTAGTCTGAATCCCAGGAGGTAGAAAAGAATTCAGTGTTTGGCGTGCAAATATGTGTTTCGTATACAAGAAATGTTTGAGTGGAGGAACTATTGAGAGAAGACATATGTGAGGTAAAGGGAGGTCACGCATGCTCAACCTGGAAAATGGGGTTTAAGACAAGTTCAATTTTTATAGTATACATCTATGACCGGAATTAATATTGCCTGAATCTTACTCTTAAGGGGACACTACTGTCTGTGACGGTCCTACTAAAGAAGTAGGCAAATGCATTCTTCAGAACGGACATACTTGTGTATCGATGTTGTCATTATTATTGTTAATATTTATACATTTATATAGTCATATTCGGTATGGCTGGCGAATAGGACGACATAAATAGTGCATCGCAGAACAACTTGGACTTGACACAAACAAATGAGCTTACAATCAACGGGAGAACCTAATTTCGTGTGCTGGAGCCCTCGCCTTTAGACTGTCTGAACCAATCAACAACAAGCAGCAACTTAACAATAGCGCAGAGATAAGTCAATAGGGAGGAATAATCGTGCATCCAGAGAAAATGATTAAATCAAGATATTTTTTCCATAGTATAATTTTTTTTAGTTGATATTATAGCTTATAAAAATGCCTTGTAACATTTTATTGAAATAATAGTGCTACCCATGCTGGTATCTTTTTAAATTATATTTTTATAATTGATGCCGAAATGTCCGATATGAATTACTTGCCAAATCTGCTTAAATATATGAAAATATATTTAAAATAAGCTACAGGACGTTTCTACTTTTGACCTTTTTCTCTTCTTTTTTATACGGATCAGTAAAGTAAGATGAGTTTGCATCACTGATCGCTATTTCTTAGAACTCTCATCAGAATTTTAGCGAGAAATGCAACACATTAATTTACCTGGCAAGTGCCTGCTAACATCTGCCGGCCCAAAGAACTGGGTCCCGGGTACTCTTCTAACAGCTGTTTGTATCCCCAGCCGCTGATTATGTTAAGCAAATAACCCTTAGTGGATCTGTCATTTCAGTCATTCCTCCGAAGGTTTAATCACGTAAAGACACACAAGCTCGTAAAACGTTTTTCAATTTCTATGGCAACGTCCTATCAGCGCCTACTATTAAGTGCCAAGTGTCATAAGTGATAAAGTGTTCCCGGCTTGGTGATAGAGTTATTTCTCAGAAGGGTTTAGGCATTCAGCAGTATTGGGAACGATTCTTCTTACTGCCGCATTTAATTGTAAAAGTCTCAAATTCAGCAGAGCAGCGGGGGGGGGGGAGTAGGTGATTTTCACTTTCCTTATCGGGCAATCTTGCGTGCTAACTACCTTTTCTCAGAACTGTTTTATTCTTGGTGTATTCGCAGAAAATGACTAAACTTACTAAGAAACATTAATTGATCATTTTCAAGAAACGATGTCTCGTTTTTTTTCTGTGGGTTAATTTTCTGTAACAAACCCAGCGACCACCTTATACGTCTTTTAGCATCATAGTTAATACCTCAACATTCGGCTTTTTTTGCTTCCGATCTGGATAAATAATATATTTGTATATGAAAGGTGATGGATTTACATCAATGACAAAAATAGTACAGTTTTCCGACATATGTATTTAATGGTTTATAGCTTATATGGTTAACAGTCAATTAATTTGAATACAAAAATGAAATTACAATATCAATAGCATATTTAGTAGACTTTAAAACAGTCCCACACTATATATACACAGACTCTAAAGGAGTCACATTATTGTCTGATGTTATGGAGTGTCTTGTCTAGGTTACCTGAAACTGAAATTAATGCATTAAAAGGAAAGGGTTCATATAATTAACTAAAAAGTCCATGTTTTCTACTCATTCTCTCCAGGGGGGATGTCACCTTCCAGTAAGGTTAAGGTTGCCACATTGGCCACATATATATTTCACATGATGCCGACCTGTACATGTAAAGTGCTGCCCCCTGTAGTATGTAGAATATATAACTGATTAACTGATTATAATTGAATATTGTTGATATATTCCACATAGTGCAGGGTAGCACTTTGCAGGTCCTCGCCATCAACTTATAAAATGTATAATGACAATATGGTAACCCTACATGATTTTTGGGCATAATATGTATTTCTATGGCATAGGATCATCAGTATTCTTATTGCCTTGGGGTGACTGCAAAGCTTTGAACGCGTATACAAAGTCGCATTATTTTAATATCATTCATTTCATATCACTAAGAAGCAGATAAATGGAGAGTAAAAATATATATGAAAGCTACTAAGCTGTATAGTAAAACATACATTTGTTTGGACTTTTCACTGCCTAACACAAATCTTCTTAAATGGCCACAGCAGTAGTTACTATATAAGGGCTAATGCCAAGTTAGGCAGGGATTTACTGTTGAAGAATGATGTTATCTATGTGCACAACTTGCTTTGTAAACACACCTTTACACAAGCAATTTAGCAAACATTCTTAGCTCAGTAAAGAAAGGGACACCAAGGAGAGGAAAGAGGGGCAAAAGGGGTTTGGTCCCAAAGAACATCAGTTATGTAGTATGCTAAAACTCCATTGTGCACGGGATTTCCAAGCCATTAAACCAGCAATAGAAGCAAACAAGGTGGTAAGAACAAAAAATTTAACTAAACAAAATATGATACAATATAGTATATCTAAATACATCTTTCAAACACTGGCTAACATGATAATATATTAAATGGATTACCATTTACCTAACATTACCAGATAAGTATCCATCTGTATTCCCAATGACTGTGCATGCGCCTACCGACACCATGGGCTGCCAAATGAGAAACTTCCACTCAGATTTCCATAGGAAAAAACAGTAAATAAACTATAAGGGCTCTATACATTTATGTATTACGCACTCTTCAATATAGCCTTCATCACTGCTGACTCTAGAGCAGGAACATCAGACATCCGAAAAGAGACAGCAGCCCGTCAGGAGAAAAGTGAAAAAAAAAAAACTATATGTTTGTTAAAATTATCAACTTTTTATCAAAAACAGTCTCCGTGCTTGAGTGAACATTAGCTGAATGTATAAGGGCCCCTTTGTATGTTTCCTTTTTAATGAACACATTAAAGTATTAGTGTACTGATATTTCACTGGGTAATCACAGGCGCGATACTCAAAGACTTGCATTCTGGAAATTCTGGTTAAATGGTAGAGGTTTGGTACCATGACAACTATACCTTTCGGCATCTCTGTTCCTCTGTCACAGGAGAGGACACTGTTACAATAAAGAAGTGAGCGGCACTCAAGTACGTATTTATGAGAACTGCTGAGTTTCGGGCCTCGATGGCTGTGGGAGGTTGTAGACATAGGAGCTGTTGTGGTCTTGATTATTCATAATGAGTTTGATTTTCCCTTGGAAAGTGCACATGATAGCCCTTCTGAAGCTGTCTGACAAGAAGAAATAAATCACAGGGTCCAGACAACTGTTGAAGGTAGATAAACACAACACTAACTCATTGGCGATATGCAGCGTCTGTTTCCAGGGCAGGCTGGAAATGACTTCAATCTGGGCTAGGATGTAAGGGACTCGCACAACGTGGTAAGGAACAAAGCACACAATGAAGATAACCAAGACAACAAAAGTCTTCTTCATTGCCCTGCTGCTGTTCCTTTTTGTTTGTGGCTGTGTTCTTCCCAGGAAGGCAAGGTGGAGTTTGGCTGATATTTTTCCATAAAAATAGACAAAGAGCAATAATAGAATGAAAAAGACGATCACTGCAGAAAAATTGATTGCAGCTCCAAGGTGCCCCTTCTGCTTGAAGTGGAAGCATTTATGACTGCAGGGTTCATTGCTTTTCTGTTCGAAGAGAAATGGGACTATGGAGACCACATTAATTAACCAGATGACTTGGGTGGCTCTGGTGCTCCATGAAACACTATGGATTTTGAATTGTTTCAGAGGTCGTATAATCTTAAGGTAGCGATCAAAGCTGATCAGGCTCAGGAACATAATACTAGCATACATGTTTAAGTAGAAAAAGGCACCTATGATCTTGCAGAGGATCAAAGGGCCGTCATTGTTTTGATAAGCCACTCGGAAAGGTAGACAGAGCGATAACAGCAGGTCAGCCACTGCCAGGTTCCTCATATATATAACCATGGAGGTACATCGTTGACTGTTTGCCCAAAACACAAAGAGGGCTAAAGTGTTGCTCAGTAAACTGACACCGCACACGAACGAGTACATAACCGGAAGTATGTCTGAGAGGACTCCGTCATGGATAAGGCAGACGTTTACATGCAGAGCCATGGACACATTGTATTCCAACATATGCAGCTCTGTCGTCAAGGAAGCTGGCAACGTTGTTAGAGACTCCATTATGCGCCTGGGAAATTAAACAAAAATACATATTTTAATCACTACTATGACAAACAGAATGTCCTATCTGAGAGAGATATCAGCTGTTATGTAAATCATTCTTGTTAGGTGGAAGTTATGTGCAAATCTAGATAACTATAGTAGAAAATAAAACAATGAGCAATGAGTGGTATTGTGTTCTGTGCTTTATACACGATACGTTATTATTAATCTGTATTCTCAACATACTGGAACCTTCCGGACCAGGTAGCAATTTGATATTTCGCAACGAAACCAGAGTGGAAACCAATAAACTGAGACACTTTTTCTGAATGGTGTGTATTCAAGACAGTGTGTTGTAACTGCAATGTTTTAGCCAACTTACCTAACCCAGTAGCTACCTGGTCTTGCAGTTGTAAAGATACAGTACATAGTTAAGTTGGTGAAAAAACATCCACCAAGGTCAACAAAGAACCATCTTATGCATTTCCCAATAAACCCACGATCAATACCTTTAAATCACTATGTGTACCCCTGAATACCCTTCACAGCCAAAAAGCCACCCAGTTCTAAAAGGTCTGCACATTACTTGTGGTGAAACTATTGAGTTTAAAGTGAAGAATACATTTATTTTTAATAATGATGTAATTGTAGCTCCACTTGTTATCTGCTCTGTCTGACGTCTAATGGTTTCCTCTACAAGTTCTTCATATGCATGAAGCACCGCTTCTCGGGTTCTCCGGGTCACAATACTCAATCTCCAGATCATGGGAGGGGCATTAAGCCTCATCCACAACTGCCCTACACCCCTCCCACCCCTATGCAAATGTATCCCCCTTGTACGGTAACCCCACCCACTGCAAAGCCACTCCCCCTCTGCAGCATATATCAAATAGATGAAAAGCGTTCCAATGATTATCTTCTGGGCATCAAACTGCATTATTTTCTTACATTCTCACCAAGTCTTTTGCCAATCACTCTAAATATTTGTTTCAGACCATGACTAGCTTCCCAATTCACAAACTATTAAGGCATTAACATAAGTATTACAAACACCCACCAGCCGTATCAGTAGTATCTGACGGGTAACATACTGTATATAAAATGTTTTAAGGCGTAAACTGGCCCATGTCTACTAAAGTAGCTTCAGCTGTTTAGTATCTAGGCTCAACTTAAGAAAGCATTACCTCCACCAGGCTCTTTTCCAGTTTATAAAACACCTGTTGCTGTACTTTGGGTGAGGAGCACAGATCCACTCTTTTATTTCCTTATATATTATATCCACTCTTTTATTTTCTTATATATTATATCCACTCTTTTATTTCTCTATGTATTATATCCACTCTTTTATTTCTTTATATATTATATCCACTATTTTATTTTCTTTATATATTATTTCCACTCTTTTATTTCTTTATATATTATATCCACTATTTTATTTCTTTATATATTATATCCACTATTTTATTTTCTTTATATATTATTTCCACTCTTTTATTTTCTTATATATTATATCCACTCTTTTATTTCTTTATATATTATATCTACTCGTTTATTTTCTTATATATTATATCCACTCTTTTATTTCTTTATATATTATATCCATGCAATGTTTGATTGCTCCAAAATACAACAAAAAAAATCAATGTTGCCTAACTACGCTTTTGGATTAGGAATGCGGTAAAAATATATATATATATTTGGCTTTAAATATTACATAGAATTAAAGTTAAATGTCGATAAACACATTTCTTCCAATTTTTTTGTTTCAGGATCTTTTATCATTATGTACGCATCATAGGTATGTACAGCATTTATTTTTCGTTAACGTGGGTATTTCATTATTATTACACGCAGTTGCTGGCACTCCAATCGGTTTGCAAACAACCTGTATATTATGAATGGATATCTGAGCTGCTTTGCAGGTTGGAGAGTCACATGAGTTGTGTTAACCCTTTAATCTAACAACTCAAATTTTAGTGAACGGACCCCAAATAATCCACTTTAACTGTTTTACGCCCCTGACTTCCAGCCGATGTGCAAACGACACCCAAAAACAGTAATTCGCAAAAAAAAAAGCAAAAACACAATTCTTAGAGGATCTGCAGCTTCCGTTTGATCTCCCTCTCGCCATCTATCTATCTAAAGCTTGGATATTTAACTCATTAATTGCCCCATGCAGTTAGCTTTCCCAGGATATTATATTTATCAATCATAAATTGGCATCACCTACATTTTTGTTAAATAGGAAATGATGTTGAATAAACTTACTGTTCTTCTCCCAATTATGGGAAACCTCACTGTCCTGGAGATTCGAGGAAACAGTCCCAACAGCTGCAGAGTTTACAAGTCTGTGAGAAATCATTCATCAAATGGGGTTTGTTTTCCTGCGTTAGTAACTAGTACTTAGCAAGCACCACAAAAACATTTGCTTGCGGCACTCAGTAGTTACAGGTTTTACTGGACGGGACCGATAGCACTCCAAAATATTTTTTTTTAATTAAAAAAATGTTTATAAAATTGCAATAATTGTGTGTTTTACATCCACCAGCGTTAAAGCCAGATTTTACATGTTAGGTCGGTCATGTACAACTCAGAAAGTGAGGGCCATGTTACTCCGAGGGAAACACTGGTGGGCTGCGCAGCAGCAAAACACTATCCAGTATTTTTTTAATACTATTAAATTGCTCGCCAATGATTTTCAATTAATAAAATACAGGTGTTTTGGAATACATTTTTGGGGTTCCTATAAATACTTATTTTCCTATCTTTGATCATTATTCCCCCTCCCCCCCTTTTCTTTAGAGCAGAAGAAACTGTGTTTCCTCCTCTTGTCACCTTGACCTCACTGCTTGCTCTGCAGTACTGCTTTCCTGATTACACGTGTGGTCGGTGGTAGGAGAACATCAGAAACCCCAGCACCACTGCACAGTGGCTCTAAGTCTAAGTGCCTCCATCAGCCATTACCATGCCTTCCCAGAACATATCCTTCTATCTTATTATTTATTGTTTTATATAGCGCCATCATATTCCGCGGCGCTGTACAATGGGTAGACAGGACATAACAAGTAATATATGAGGAGGGCCCTGCTCAAAAGAGCTTACAATCTATCGAGCATATGATATATGTGTACAATACAAATGTGATTTGTACGATTTTACGGTAATATAACATATGCGTCCTGTAGCTCACAACAATTTTGTGACATTTCTTTTTTTTTTATTATTTTTATACTAAACATTATCTCTGGTGTTTTATGTTTGAAATTGCTGTTAATAGCATTCTAGAATTTATAACTGCTGGCAATGTCCAATCTAAGACATCCAACAAAATATTGCTGACATCACAAATGACATCATCACGAGTATGGTATAATGAAAATAAGTAAAGTACTCGCGAACATAAGGGGTCTATTGACTTAGGGCTGCGTTGGCCCAAGCTCCACAATAAAAATTCACAATTCTTGTTTTGGGGTATATACTGACGTCTTAGGTGTGGCATCTCAGCAAATCTAGTTGAAGTTCTTCACCACCAGAGATCCCAATGAGGACCTCTGCCGATCTGCTTAATGTGGGATAACATGTAGGAGATGAGAGATGCTGAGTAATTATCGATTCTCCAATCTACTTAATGCTTGTAATCGTTTATTACACAAGATAGTTTTATGGACTGGGATTTTTTAATGATATGGTTACAGCTATTACATCCACTGGAATAATATCTCTAACACATAGGGAAAACCAATAAACAATAGCTATAGGAAATAAAGTTTTCTTATATATTACATTTTACATATTTTACATACGTCTCACGCTGCCGTGTATTGATGAATCAGGGCTCTCCCTATAATGCCCTAAACCTCAAACACTGGGGACACGATATATTGTATAGGGTCCTCAGAGTTGGGGGTTTAGGGCACAATAAGTGCTTATTTTAATATGAAAAGGTGGAAATGTAAATAATACTAAACAGTTGTCTATCACAAAAACTAGTTCTAAAAATAAGTAAACTAAGACTTTTTCACAAACTAGATTAAAACAGCAGAACTTCCAAACCGGTGCTTGTAGTTTACTACGTCTTATTGTCCCATGACTATGAAACTGCTTGGAGGCAACTGGGATACAGTAAAACACAGATACTAAAAACAGATCAGATTCAATCAAAGACCATTATAGTCTGTTTAACCCTTCAAGTGCTAAACTAGAGAAAAGAGCATTGGGGGTAAAGGACAGACACTCACCTCTAGCAGTCATAGCAGCTCTTTCTCCTTGTGATTGTGTGAGGTTCCTGCTGTAAATGACTTGAAGATGTGATGAGCAGCATTTCCCCACAATATCACCTGCTGTTCTCCATCTGATGACGTAGAGTTTTGTGATCCGCTCCTTTTTTGGGTCAGAAGGGGCGTGGTCACTGTACTCTTTACATTACAGGAGGCTGACCCAATACTTATGGAAATTGATACACATTGCAACACCAAGCTATGTAATGTTTACGTCCCCTGTATGGTGATCATAGACAATGAGCTGACCCTGACACTCTTTCAATATTAACCCTTTAATAGCACAGTGTGAAGATTATTTGTAGTGACTTGCCAAAATGTGCTTGCCAAATGGCTGTAACACTGGTCCTCTTGGACACCTTGACCTGTCATTATTTTAAGATTCCACTAAGTGTATCACTTATACTCAAACAGATAAAACTGAGAGTTTTATATATGACCACAGCAGCTGCAGACTGTGCAACCCTGATAATCTGCCCCTTCAGCCTGAGACCCTGGGGCAAAAACCCAAGACTCAGAGTCAAACCCTGAGAGTTCCAGGGCAGGGTGGTGATTAGTTTAATTTATTGTGTGAATTAACTGTTTGAGCACAAAACATTGCACTTGCTTTTGGAAGTTAAGGGGTTACCATAAAGTGTCCCTCCTTATAATAACAAATTCTGATAAAACTGATTTCCCCCAAAATAAGGTAAACTGACGGTTGTATAACAAGGACACTTATTAAAAGGTGGGTTATTTAATTGAACTCAGAGGGTTAACTGGTACATATATCAGTTGAGATGTAATTGTACTCAAAATACCAGTTATATCAATAGTTTTATACCGGAACAGATATACTCAAAGAGTCAAATGAGATGATAAGTACATATTTTACTTTACTGAGAGGGTGGTATAAAAGTGGAACAGCCTCCCAGTAGAGAAGACAGCTGTTAACACAGTAAGGGAATTTGAACATGCCTGGGATATGCATATAGCAATCCTGAATATTACAAAAAGACCAAGAACTGATTACGCATAGAAGAGCAGGTAGACTAGATGGGCCAAATTCCGTGTTTTCTATGTTTCTATGTAAAAAGGCTCAAACTTTTCTGTGCCAAATGGGTGAAGAATATATTACAGGATGCAGACGTAGCTCACCTGTTGTTTGTGAAGTGAGAACTGTTGATAACTTTTTTGCTGCACCTATAACCTCTTTACCACTGCATTTGTTATACGATTGGCAATGGATAATAAAGGGTTATAATATACATTGATTTACATAATGCTGGCAATGATATGGGACATTACATATTAGATAGTCAAGGGTTAAGGAAAGTGGCTACTAAACAAGTATTTGGCTGTTATAGTATCCATTGTTTTTTGTTTGTTTGTTTCGGTTTCAATTTGGCACAACAATTGTACATTTGGTACACTGTAAAATATTTTGACTCATGAAAAGAATTCTCAACCAGTTTGGGCCGCATGTGTGTTCTTTAAATCCAGGAAATTGCAAACTGGAACATTACCGGTTTCTAGCATTTAGTGTGGTCATTTAACCCATGTAGCGCCGGAGTTCAGGGCACATTTTTCTTCTTGGGAGATGGACAAATTTCATAACTTTGTATATATATATATAATCTGACCTGTGTGGTAGCACAGATATTTACTGCCCCATATAATGGTATACCAGCAAAAAAACAAAACAAAAGTAATTAGTGGTAAATAAATCATTTTTGTTTCTGGAAACAGTTTGATATTTTTACTGCTGATGTTATATAGGCTGAGACATTTCACACAGAGTCTCGAAGGGTGAAACATCATATTCCAATCACAACTATTTCATGTGTGCGTTAAAACTTTGTTTGATTGATTGTGCTGAAAACATAAATTTCCAAATGTTAAAGGCGCTGTTCCGAATTCAGTTGTAATCTAGTGTTCTAGGGAAATAACCTGTAACAGATCTGTCATTTGTATTCCTTCTTATGGAAAACTTTTAAGAAGTGAATTCATTTTTTAGGACAATCATCTTTCCATGCCTAGCAGTCAAATGATTAAATGTAATTTATGAGATGGGTTTGGGCATTCAAAATTACCGGTACTAGGAATTGTGTTTCTGATGCTGGATTTAGTTGCAAATGTGTTACATTCAGAACATTAGAACAATTATATAATTTATGTTCTCATCTCGATCTGTGGGTTTAGTCCTCAAATAGCTTCATCTGGCTTAAAGAAGAAAACATGATTGGGGGGTAAGAGAGAGGGTAAGGGGCTGAGGGAGTGAAAGAGCGTGTAAGGGAGTTAGGTAGGGACTCTGTATGAGTGTATGTTAGCATGAGTGTGTATGTGTAGTTGTGAGGGGTTTGCACGTGTGTTAATGGTGTGTGTTAGGATGTGTGTGTATGTGTAAGTGTGGGTGTTAGCAAAAGTGCCTTGTGTAAGTGTATGTTAAAATGAGTGTTACAGCAAATGTGTGTTACAGCTTGTGTTAGTGTGTAAATATGTGTGCCATTTAATACGTTACTTGGGGGACAAGTGGTCAATGGGGCCACTTTCTTCTAGGTCCAGAAGGTTCCAGTTCTCCCCTAGCAGCCACAGAGACTGGTAGGGGACAGCTGAGGGTGCTACCCTGGGCGAGGCCTAGGGCACTGCCTAGCCAAGATATGTCTCTGTATATGCATTTATAGAACTTGTCTAGTAAACTTTTTTTATGTAAATGTAAGAGCTGTTGGTGGATGATCACTGACAGTGGCTGACTTTTTACATATATAAACATGCATGCATGCAAATCCCAGCCTGCCTGTACCCTTTCTATTCATTCAGATTCTAGCTCTGAAATGACCATTCTTTTAGTATGTAAAGTATTATTAAGATTCTTTACATTCTTGTAAGAAGCACAGAAGGTGGGCTTGAGTCAATTGGATGCAAACATAGTTTAAAAAAGAAAAGTGTGCACACTCAGCTGTTCCTTGCACCTGGTCTATGTCTTCTCACGGTTTTGAATGCACTAAATAGGCAGACATTCTATTGTTACAGTTGTCTTCGTAAAGAGCCCAAGTTCACAATACACAATAGAAGATGACTATGTGCAAGCAGGAACCTCAGTGGGAGGAAAAGGAAAATGACTTTGCGCAGTGGTGACTGCACACAATGCCCCATGACCTTTCAGTATAGGAAGTAAAGATATGCATTAGAATGCATAAACCATTAATTCACTAGATGCATTAATGTGAATACCTACCTACATGCTTTATACACAGCTAAAATGTAATAATATATGTACTTTACTATTATACTATTATACCTACAAAGATATAAGTCAACAAACAATACACAACATTTAACCCCTTCACGACAAAGCCCATACATGTACGGGCTCACAATGCGTTGTCATTAATGGGTTTAAGGACAATGCATTGTGAGCCCGTACATATACGGGCTTTGCCGTGAAAGGGTTAAATAACCCACAGGACTGTGATTCCCAGATTTTAGCTCACAGTTCCTATTATGGAGGGGAAAAAAATCTCAATCAGCCAATCAGACTAGTATCGACCTAGTCAAGATCACAAACATGAACCAAGTTTCATCTGAATAAGAGAACCAACAACCTAAGACATAATTGATTGAGTTTACTGAATGACAGATCATAAATGTCATGTATAAAGTTGACTGTGAGAGCGCGCAACATGACCATCAATGGCCTGACCAACTACAATATATACAGGCATGGCATTTGTGTACGGTGTGGACTCGCCTTTGCACTTTGTGAGACCGCACTAGCAAAGAAAATTGTGATCTTTTCCCTTCTAATAGATCACAGTATATAGCACTGTAGCGCTGACACGAGAGCCGTTGTGCCTCTGTTTCATCTATGTAGCTACAACAGTGTTCAAGAACATATATGTTACCATACATTCTGCACAAAGTTCTTTGCCTTTTGATTACTTTCCATCTAAAATCTGTTTAGAAACCTAAAATCACTAATAGGGGTCTTTGGGATGTCTTTAGAAGAAAATAAGTTGCGGATAAATTATCAGGCTTTAAAAAAAAAAGTGAAGAATAATTAGTTGCAAAATTCCTTTAGTAAGCCTATTTGTTACAGATGGTAAAAAAACAACTGCTCCCCTTAGGAATGATTATATATCCAAGAGTGCTTTTGTTACCAAATGTATCAGTTCACTTTAGTCTGTCAATTCTAGTTTTGCCGGACCCTTTGAATATATGTATTGGAAGTTATATAAATAAAACATAATATTAAGTCCAGGGTTGCCCTGTCCTTGTCCGTATGTTATTGTTGTAGGTGTATCAGTATACTTTGTGCACACGTCTGCCCCCTAGTGTCACCTAAGAAACATACATATCATATAAAAGGCAGACTGCACTGAAGATCAGCTTAGCCAAGTATATACAGAAACAAGCTTTTTTTTTATTTTGCCACTTAGGGAGACAAAAACCTTCACGACTCCAAAAGTCAACCAGATTTCTCCTTGGATCAAGAAGCTCTAAAATATTAATGTTTATTCATTTATGTATTAACAGGAAACACCATACAAAGAAGCAACAGCATGAATGACCTAACACTGAAAACATTTTTACCCCACAAAATTATGATGTGTGCCTTCCTGGTTCCACTGTTTGAAACCTTTATACTTGGGTGATTTGGGTATCTCTTGGTGCCGTGTAAAGCATTTTTTGTTTATTCTTTCTTGTTCCAGATAGCCCAATGGGAAGCATTCATAGTTAATCTGTGGGGGTAAACTGAGTTAAAGGGAAATAATAGGTGAATGAAGGCCTGTAGCCTCACCAACGTCAAATAGTTCTGCACCTCATGACTTGTGCAGAAGTTCCCATATGGTCTAGCGGTTAGGATTCCTGGTTTTCACCCAGGCGGCCCGGGTTCGACTCCCGGTATGGGAATGAAGGTTTTTTTTTTCCTCTCTTGTCTTGTGGCAAATGAATTAAACATTATATATATATTATTATTATTATTATTTTATTATTATTATTTTTTTTTTAAGAAAAAAACATTGTGTTGTCAATAAACTCCATGCTTAAATTTTGATCGACAGTTATTCACAGTATTTACTCATTATTTAATAACAGTGAGAAGTCACAAAACAATCACCTAGATTGTTTGTCATAAATGAGGAAGATGGAAACATTCCAAAATGCATTGCATTGTGGGTTGTTTTGCAACTTCATTTCAGTAAACTCGTTCCTTTCTCAGCTGAAGCCACGGTGAGATTTTTCTGAGGCTATGGCTTTGCCAATGCATTGCCTTATGGAGGAATCATTACTCACAGCCTGCATGAACCTCGGTAAAAATTTAATTCAGCAATGTCTTCAACAAGAGGTTTTGTCCTTGGATGGCTCAAGAGATGTATTGCATGGTGCCTGTCAGGCCCTTTCAGAAGCAATCCTGAAGAGTGTGCAGCTCCGGATATTAGAAGATGGATGTGTCACTCAAAAAGAGATCCTTTCTTTTGCATGCAGAGAGTTGGCTAAACTCATAAAAACTCAATGTCCACGTGGCCCAGGTGAGATGTCCCGAATGGAGGGGGAGCTAGAATACATGCTATCAGAAGGCTCTTTGGCTACCAAGTTGTCAGAAGTCATCAACACTCGAGAACTAGTGGAATGTGTGTGTAGTCGACATGAGGCTGGGCTGAGGACAGTGCTTCTGACAGCCTGTCAGTGGCTGATGAATGACATAAAAGCACTTTTCTTATGTGAAGAATTCTGGAGCAACTTCTTTGGTGATGAACATTTCGTTTGTGTAGCTATCTACACACACCTGAGGCCTCTACTAAGCACCATGGTTTACCAGATCAATATACGACCTTCTAAAGCATGGGAACAAACTCATCTTACTGGACGCATTGCCATCGAAGGATCCACCGCATTTCAGGAAAAAATGAATAATATAAGATATAGCAGAAAAGGTGAATACACAGAATCATTAAGTTACAATGACTCCTGTATATTTCCCAATTTAAGCAAAAAGGGATCGCAAAACTTCTTTAGTGAGCATGAAAAAAAACAAAGGTGGCACACGGATCAGGCAAACTATATGAACCAAAGTCATGATTTCAAAATGGTTATTAATGACAGAGAAGCCCAGATCAGTTATGTTATTGAGTTTTTGAGCATTGAACTAAAGCAAAAATATTCTCCAATGGTTCTAAAGCTGTGGTATGTACTGATTAACACTAATGTATTTGTTAGCAGTGATTTCTATAAGGAAAGAGTGTGTTATCTCATTACATTTGGAAGGCATCCAATGAACTCATTTGAATTACTTAGCTTAGATAAGAGTGGGGACAGCTCTTTTAAAGCAGACGTAACAATAAGAGAAGTGAGTCGTCCAATTTGGCCCAAGGATAAATCAGTGGTCAAAAGACTGTTTAATGATCCAAGATCTCAGGTAATTGAAGAATCTCAAGACAGGGGCAACCAGTGCTTGCAGATATGGAGAATTGGTTCTAAGAAAACCGATAAAAGATACCCAAAAGCAGTAAGTGTTAAATCTGTAGAAGGCAGAAATGTAAGCGTACAAAGTCATGAACGAAATCATACAATGCATGCAAAGAAGACCACTGGATGTTTCCACTTCTCTAAAACCAAAGAAGGCATAGATGAATTCTGAATATTACATATTGTAAAACATGATTACTGTTATATAGATATGTAGAGTTTAACGTGACTGTTGTTCTTTTCTACTTGAATCAAACGAATTACTCAAATTCCACAGTTGGGTTCTTTGCACATACTTGTGTAAGAATAAAAAATATATGATGACTGGTTTTAATACAAACATTGCAATATTCAGCCTTTTAGCCACTGCATTCCTTCCTGACCAAGGTTGTCCAGACCTGTATTCATATTCAACCATAGTTCCCAGTTGCTGCCCTGCGTGGTGCATTTTAACTTCCTAGATATTCAGATGAACTCTCATCCTACTGAGATGGCAAGTTGGCCAAGTAGGAAATGTAGGTAACTCATTATATTGTGTTTATTCTCAATGGCCATTTCAATCAGCTAAACATGTAACATACATACAAAACCAGTAACCATATTACCTCCTTACCTTGGGGCACTTTTGAAAAGTCTGCACCACAAAGCAGCTTCAAAACACAGCTGTCACAATATCTTATAATACTTCTCATTGCCTTATAATAGGGACACCAAAATTCATCTTTAACATAGCTCACCTATGAAATATATGTACTGTAAATTAATATTACACTAATAAAAACACTAATATTATCGATGCAGTCTGGATCTTTTATATTTATCCACAATTAAACGGGAAGCCCTTGCATATAGCACCAAACTGGTTAACACATCAGCGTGAATTAGAATGTTAGCTAGATTTATGACATCAATTCCATCATGGCATGATCAGCAACATTTAGCCCAGGTGGCATTAAGAAAAGATAAATGGGGTGTAGAAATAACGTTACCTAAAGCCCTTATTAGTCTAGGCCAGTGGTTCTCAACCTTCCTAATGACCTCCAACCATAAAATTATGTAATTATATATTGTGAAATATGTGTTTTCCGATGGTCTTAGGCGACCCCTGGGAATGGTCATTTGAATCCCAAAGGGGGTCCAAGTAAAACATGCAAAAAACCCCACAGAGTCTAACCTTTATTTAAGCTGTAAACACATTTCCCAAAACCTTTGTGATGTTACCCTGTTCCATTTTGTTATAGATAAATGTTTTGCCCCAGGCTTTTTTCGAAAGTTTTCGATCCAAACAACCAGCTAATCAGGTTTAATGCAATTCTTCTTCTTCTTCCTGTTGGTGCTGTAATTTCACGCTCTCAATAAGTTATTCTTTCTTGTGTGTGACGATTTAGATACTTTCCACTAAGCCTGGCGCAACTTTATAGTGAACCTTACAGACTGTAAAACAGTGATGCCTTTTATCTATTTCAAGCATTCACGTCAAGGTATGGCAACATGCATAATCCACTTGAGTAACTCTTTAATCCACTTGAGTAACTCTTTTCTCTCCAGTCACAAGTCGCAAGGTTGATCTATACTATTATACATAAGAATCCTTCCAATCCTTAACTTTAACCAATAGAGCATTAGAAATGACTGTATGTAATTCAACATCACATCAACAAGATGGTAAATTAATCATGTCACATGTATCAATGTGTTTTGGATGTGCTTCATGCTTTTACACAAGAGTTGTCATGTGTAAAACCGTGAATGTGAGAGGAATGAGATCTACAATGGTTTAAATTCATAAAACCTATTTTCATTGCTTTTTTTCTGCAATATGAAGGGGATGTCATAGGGTTTTACAGACACCTTACAAGATTCTCTACTAATCCTTCATCCTCTACAGTGTGGAAGTTGAAGATTTTTATGATTTACAGCTACCATTAAGTCTTGCTTGTCTTGTATGAATGGGTTAAATGTGTATGTGGGATATGTTTTTATCTCCAAGTGCCTTGTTGCAAAAGAATCAAAGTCCTCCTGGACGGGGTTGTCTCTTTCCTGACCTCTGTAGAAATAATACATAGCAGGAAAATAGCAGAATGTACAGGCCGACTAGAAAGGATTTATGACTATTATGGTATCTCTTATCACTATATGTCTGACTATATGTCTGGTCTCTACGTTCATTAAATAGGATTTATGTATCTACGCTAATCTACGTGTTTATATTTGGTAATCTGCATCCTCAGATATCTAGTTTGTATGCTGACTGACTTGCGTTTGTTTGCCTATACATTGTTAAAGAATTAAGGAGTGGGGGGAGAAAAGACTGCGGACTGGACTCTACCCTGTGTACTCTTCAATAAGGAAGACCCTGCTTATTCAACTCATTGAACCGGTGGTGTCAAACTTCTTGCTGACATTCACAACAGATAATGTGGTTAAATGAAATGTTATGTGTCTATAAAAGGATTTTTTTTAAGATTGCATTGTGTATGAGATTGTAAGCTTGTGAGCAGGGCCCTCTTTGCCCAATGCATCAGTTCTTCTTCGATTCACCCAGCAATCTCCTGGTCAAACCCGGAGAGTTCCCAGGTATGATCATGAGTGTGCAAAAAGATTTAAAGGTGAGAAATTCTCATAGATGAGCCAAAAGCATTGATGGATAGATTGATGGGTAGATTGATGGGTAGACCCATTACCATCAAAATAACCCCACAATCTATATATTGCTTGAAAGCTTGAAGATTCCAAATACACCTACCTCACTTAGCTCTTCTATGGGACCAACAGGCCACAGCAACTATGAATATTCCAAGAACAGAGAATTTTTGGATGAGGTTTCTCAACCTTTTCTTATTCCAAGCATACTTGAGTATGGACACTGAATCCTGGCCAACTTGCAGAAAGAAAAAAAATCAATGTTTCATATCTCCTGAGCACATAAATTCCACATACGTTTGGTATATCAGTGTCACCACTGATGAGAAACCCCGAAATCACAAGCGAGCGAAGTTGCTTCAAGCTGGGAAAAAAAAATTCGATGTGAACCAAAAAATGCGCGCCTCTTTATTCTGGAGGGATAACGACTCCTAAATAAAATAAAATAATAATAATCCCAACAAACTATATGTTACCTGAAAGAACTCCTGCTGAGGATTTCAAAGAAGACGGCACCCACAAATCTTCCAAGAAGATGGAAGATGTTTTTGTTTTTTATTTTCTCCACCTTTTCACGTTTGAGGATGAATGCTGCATGCTACTAGAACAAGAAAGAAAACACAAAGAATATCTCCCATGAACACATAGATACCACACATGGGTGGCATGTTAGCATTACACCCCCACGACACACTCTGTCACCATGAGCGCACAAAGGGGTTTCAAGCGGAGAAATGTGTACAGGTGAACTAAAAATTTCGGGGCATAACATCCCACGTTATAGCGGGGGGGCCCCAAAAGCCCACCATTCCTGCCAGGAACTTTGTGTAAGTTGTACGTAATTTGTTGGCACTGAAATTAAATAAAAGGTAATAACAAAATGGACAGGTAACAGAGTCACACATAAAGTCTCCTCACTGCGTCTCTAACCCCACGGAAGTTGCCCTCTCTTTGGAGATTTCATGTGCTGTGAGGCATGTATGTAAACCCCCTACCTACTGACACATATTATTATTATTTTATTAATTATTATTATTTTATTAATATTATTTGATAATATTATAACGCTTTACGTGTGTAAACGTAAGGTGTGGCGGTTTTGTGCTTAAAAACTCTATAATTGACAGCAGTGGGCGTCCCGTCTGGACTCAACTCCTCCCTCGCCTTCCAATTGGCTGATAGATCAGCCACATACCAATGAATCCAACTGCACCCCGCGTACTGTATTCTCTCCGAGCTGCGGGGGCTTTTGCCCGAATAAACAACAGAGCTCGCGATTGGTTTGTGGTAACGTCACTCAGATTTATTCTCACTGTCATTGGCTAATCGTGTCATCCACACTTCCGCTTCCGATCTTGTGTGTCTCTGTAACAACAATACAGACAGAGAGCGTAGGTCTGTCCCGGGTAGACGGGGAAGTAGAATCAGCTCTACTTTGTATAGTGCCCCTTTCGCACTCTCTTATACAGAAGTAACATGGAGTAGAGTGTATGTGGAGAAAAAGCAGCGGGATGCTGAACAACACAACTTTACCAGTATAAACACACAAACATTCTCTGAAGTGCGTGGAGAAGGTGGAGTGGCTTAGAATGGATATCGGCAGCTGTAGGCAGTAATCACACTGTAAATAAAGAGGGTATCAGACAGTCACATCACACCCTGAAAGTACCATCTAGTACCCAGTGACTGTGATCCAGGAGACCAGCAGTTTGCAGCCCGGGGTGAGCATTAAACTCTGTTCATTGAGATGCTCTGTATGTGTGCTCTGTTCATATATTGTGTGTCAGCGTCTATTGACATTGTGTGTCAGCGTCTATTGACATTGTGTGTCAGCGTCTATTATTGACATTGTGTGTCAATGTCTATTGACATTGTGTGTCAGTGTCTGTTGCCATTGTGTGTCAGCGTCTGTTGCCTTTGTGTGTCACCGTCTGTTGCCATTGTGCGTCTGTGTCTATTCCCATTGCATGTCGCTGTCTATTGCCATTGTACAGCGCTACGGAATTTGATGGCGCTATATAAAACAATAAATAATAATAAATAATATTGCCATTTGTGTGTCACTGTCTATTGCCATTTGTGTGTCGCTGTCTATTGCCATTTGTGTGTTATTGTACTACTACGACTTATCTGTGCAGAAGCAGTGGTGTTTTTTTATAACATTGTTAATATCATGTCTGTGTTGATTTTGCAGCTTGGAGGTGCTTTTTGTTTTCTATTTACCGCAGCGATTTTGAAAATAAATGAGATGAATTTAGTTATTTAGTTCTGTCATTCTGGGAGGGGGGGGGTTAAGCATAAATCTCCATCAATTTGTTTTAATTTTTGTTTAATATGAAAGTTGTCATGTGGACTGAAACCTGTAGCGTATAGTCAACCTGATCATTTTCTCCCAGTAAAAAGTGATTAAATATATCTTTGTGTAAGCTACTGGTTCATCGGGTATTAACTATTTGGATTGTGAATGGCAAGGCATCGACCAATCATTTTCATAGGTTATAAAAAGGTCTTATGTGTAAACGGCACGTGTGACAGCGGGAAGTAAATGTCTACCATACTTCATTCCTGCTGTGACTGATGAGACTGTTCTTACTTGTCATTGATTGTAATCATTAGACCATGCAACGTTAGATCAATGTCAATCAAACTATCCCCGGCACACGTTTCTTTATATCTTTATGCATACAGATGACAGGACAGGTGTAAATAAAACATTTCCAAGTTATATTTTGCTTCAGTCTTCTAGCAACTTGCTTAGAACAACGTAGAGATCAAAAACATTCCCTTTCTGTACCTCGTACGGCTCCTCTTCTCCTATCCCCTTGATATTATGCAATGTGTTTCCAATTGCTTTTAGAGCTATTTTAAAACCATTTTTTGGCTTGATCTATACATTTGCTGCTATCACATGCTGGGCCGGGGGGCTCTGCTTTTACACTTTGTTTTTTTTACATTATAAATTTGCTGCTGAAATCTTTTTGACTGTTGTAATGACATCATTCATTTTGAAGAATGTTCCTAAGCTGCGCAAAGCTCTCTGATCAGAGGGACGGAAGTCTCGGAGATTAACATGTCACAGCATGAGTCCCTTTGTTTCACAGGGAATCCTTAGAGCTTCATCCTCCTCGTTGGTATCCAGAACCACTACGGGTGACTAAGTATAAGTCACATCTAGATCAACGGTAGAATTGTCTATCAACCAAATAGAGCAAAAGGGAAGACTATTCACTGACCGGACTGAGTAAGAGATGGTCCACCTAACAGATGGTGTCAGTGGATGCTTCTAAGCTCTGCCTGGGCTTATCACAGTCGGTGGCAAGTATTAAGAAAGAGGTCAGCAGCTGCCATGGCACAGGGAATTGGCTTTGGGTTATGGATTGGAGCGGCATGCGTAAAGATCAGTGTATACGAACAGTGTGTTTTTGTTGTACGGCGGCATAGAGGGATGTATAGAGCCACCTATGTACAAGAACAATGGTTTGTAATCTCGAGAGATGTCTTGTAAGCAAGCAGTCTCTTCAAAAGAATATTAATTGGCATTCGTAAAATAAAAGCGGGGTTTCTCTGCAGCTGAGCACGTACTGCATGGTAAACAGTTGCGGTAATTAGCACTAATTAATTGGTTCCTAAAGGTATTGTAAATGTGCGTGATGTCTGAAGAGGAAAGCAGCTCGGACTGCCGGGACATCCTTAATTGCCGTAATTCCTCTGATATTACTCGAAACGTCTTCGCCCGCTGGTCATGAGAATTCCCTCCGTCTAATTTGTCTTCTCGTGAAATCACGCAGGCATCTCATCTTAACTTGTGGAGGGCTGATCATGGGACACAGTGAATGGAGCTCAACCAAACCACTTAGCACAATGTTAAGCAAGCGTTTGCATTTTTTTTTTTTTTTTTTACTCTTCTGCTTCAGGAGCAAAATAAAGCTAACTGCAAATTATTTGTACCGGCATATCTTGCAGCAACAGACTTGCACTTTAAACATGGCCGGAATCTGGCCCTCTGCTGTATCTGTATACTACCAGGAATAATAAAATAGAATCTTCCATATAAATATTGAGTATAAATATAGTATAATAATAATAAAACCACAAAAATCTCAAATTTCTCGTTTTCTTCTTCTTCCTTCAGCTCCATTATTTATTCTGGAAAGCTATCCTTGTGATTTGTTGCTCTTTTGTAAAATGCTTCAACTCGTAACTCATTCTAAGTGTAGTTAGACAGTTTTTTCTTGTTAAACTTTATTGGGGGAGATATATATATACATATGACACTTACTGGCCACTTTATTAGGTACACCTGTGCAATTGCTTGTTAACACAAATAACTAATCAGCCAATCAAATGGCAGCAACTCAATGCATTTAGGCATGTAGACGTGGTCAAGACAACTTGCCGAAGTTCAAACCGAGCATCAAAATGGGGAAGAAAGGGGATTTAAATGACTTTGAACGTGGGATGGTTATTGGTGCCAGACAGGCTGGTCTGAGTTTTTCAAAAGCTAATGGGATTTTCACGCACAACTATCTCTAGGGTTTACAGAAAATGGTCCGAAAAAGAGAAAATATCCAATGAGTGGCAGTTGTGTGACGCAAATGCTTTGTTGATATCGGAGATCAGCGGAGAACGGACAGACTGGTTCGAGATGAGAGAAAGGCAACAGTAACTCAAGTAACCACTCATTACAACCAAGGTATGCACGCAACACGTCGAACCTTGAAGCAGACGGGCTACAGCAGCAGAAGACCCCCACCGGGTGCCACTCCTGTCAGCTAACAACAGGAAACCGAAGCCACAATTTGCACAAGCTCACCAAAAATGGAGGTGTAATGGTGTGGGGGACATTTTCTTGGCACACTTTGGGCCCCTTTGAGCATCGTTAAAACGCGAAAGCCTACCTGAGTATTGTTGCTGACCATGTCCACCTCTTTATGACCACAGTGTACACATCTTCTGATGGATACTTCCAGCAGGATAATGCACCATGTCACATGAGTCAAAGCTCACATCATCTCAAACTGGTTTCTTGAACATGACGATGAGTTCACTGAACTCCGATGGCCTCCACAGTCACCAGATCTCAATCCAATAGAGCACCTTTGGGATGGGGTGGAACGGGAGATTCTCATCATGGATGTGCAGCCGACAAATCTGACATCATATGGACCAAAATCTCTGAGGAATGTTTCCAGCACCATGTAGAAAGTACACCACGAAGAATGAAGGCAGATCTGAAGACAAGAGGGCGTCCAACTAGGTACTAGCAAGGTGTACCTAATAAAGTGGCCAGTGTATGTATATATATATATATATATATATATATATATATATATATATATATATTTCGTTTTTAATTACACCTCCCTTATCTCACTCAGAACATGCTAAGACTATGAGGTTTTCACTGTATGTTTTATTACACACTCTTTATTATTATTATTATTCATTGATTTTTATAGCTTTGACCCATTTTTATATTTTAAGATCTTTTTTCTGATTTGCAGTCTCAGACAGTTGAGTTCTTTCTAGTTTAATATATCTGTTCTGATTTTCCGCGTATGCATTGAATTCTGAGCATTGGGCTCTCCAGCCGTCTTAATTCGGAACACTCGTTATGCTAGCTGAAACTAGTTATTATTCATGTTCGCTCTGATGAATGCTTTGCTTTTAAACCAGTACATGTTCTAATATGTTTAGAAGTAAAGTGTTACACGATACACGAGCCAGTAGTCCAGAACTGGGCTGGCTGTCCCCCAGGCCATTATAGCAGCCGGTATACATACTTTTTGCGAGCGGCATGGTATGGAGGCAGAATGTGAGGTTGTGATGTGTCGATGTGATATAGTTGTAGCATAACTGTTTCTGTAAAAGGCCTTTGGCTTTAAAGTGTGAATTTTGGCTTTTTGAATGTAGCCATTTTTTCGCGTAGCATTTTTCTCCCGCGGCTTCCATTGACAGGTCTGCTTTTGGACTTGAGAATTCAGATGAATGTTTTTGAATTCCTGTATTTTTCCCTGGCCGTAGCATGGAGAATCAAATGTTTGAAGGATTAGCATGTACAGCATGAAGAATGCATTATGTACGTATCTCCGTTTCTTAACAGATGGGAATGCTGCCCCCGCCGCTGTGATGGTACACGGCTCAGCGAAAAGCACGCCTAACGGGGCTGCTTACAGTGAGAGGTTGAAGGTCCCATCTGTAGACCTTTATGCTGTGGCCTTGGGTGTGATATCCTAGAAGGGCTCTAAGCCAAACTAATGTCTTTTCATGGCGTGTGGGGGGAGGTAGCAGCTTTATCATATAATCCTAGCCCGTGGGACTTTAAAGCATTGATTGCGTGATTGAGGACATACCCTGTCACTTTTTTCCCAGGAATGTCTAATATATATATGTATATGTATGTATATATATGTATATATATATGTATATATATATATATGTATGTATATATATGTATATATATATGTATATATATATATATGTATATGTATATATGTATATATATATGTATGTATATATATGTATATATATATGTATATATATATATATGTATATGTATATATGTATATGTATATATATATGTGTATATATATATATATATATATATATATATTCTGTTCTTTTGTTGTATATCTGTTGACGTGTTCCATCCGAAAAGTGCTTTTTGTTCAACAACTCCCAGTGAGCAAAATATAAGGAGTCGTTAATGTAAAATTTGGGAAAACAAGTGCAAATCAATGCTATATTTCAATTTATTTTGTTTGCTCATGAGGCATAAGTAATATGATAATAAGACGTTAAGCTGCTGGATTTTTCTTTCATTCTGGATTGCATTTGGTGTTTGGGAAGTGGGATAACACTTTAAGTATTCAGTTTGACTCTTCATTTTAGTTTTTTTTTTTATGTTTGAAAGTCGCCATTACTATAGGTCTATACTGTGTCCAGATGGACCCTATGTTCTCACACATATTTCTTTGCTCTTTTGCAGGTTGAAATGCCTCACTGCTTTGCCTACGGCTGCACCAACCACAGCGGGAAGCTTCCGCCTGCTGTTTCCATGCACTCTTTTCCAAAGGATTTGCTTCTTGCCGAAACCTGGGTCTATCACAGCCGCACCGACGTTGGAAATGTGCGGGAGTTTGTGAAAGGCTTTCTCTTGAAAAAGCCGGGGCACTTTGTGCTGTGCTCGGAGCACTTTGAGGATGAGATGTTTGAATCGAACGGTGATTCCCCTCTGCCTCCACCCGATTTGAAACCCAAGAGGATGAGACGGAGGTTGAAAGTGAATGCTGTGCCAACACTCTTTGCCACCGGTGCCCCCAAGCTGCGCAAGCAAGTGGGACATCATTTAAAAACACATGAGAGGAAACAGGTAACACATATCCAATGTAAAATGGGTTGGTGGGAATAACACAACTACTTGTCTGTCATATATCTCAAAATAATTGAAAACTTTATATTAACCTTATACCATTAATAAAAACAGTTCTACTTTAATATTATAACAGGCCTGTTTCCGTAATGTGCCACAAAAAATGTGTGCAGGTTTGAAATGTTTGGTGGTACTTAACTGTACTTTATTTAAGACTTAGAATTCTTTGCAGCTTCTGGACAATCTACTCCAGCAACAGAAAAGACCTCAGCCAGAATCTGATCAGTCCAGCAACATGTCCCTGTCCCAGGATTCTGAAGAACATGCATCTTCAAAACTCATGGTACATCTTAAAGATTTTGAAATTAATCACATCATTAGAAAAAAGAAATCAGCCGGACTTTTAGTAGCTTGACGTTAATCTCTCAAAATATGTGAATTGCGAGCAGGGAACTATTGTCGTTTGGACACATATGCGGAAACCAGGCAACATTGTCAAGAAATATCTGTCCATCTGCTATGTGCCCAATGTGCATGGTTCATATTATAAGGATCCTTAATTGTAGACTTCTGATGGCATGAAAACATAACAAAATATGCTTAACAGCTACATTACAAAAAATAATATAATGGTATCTTCTTTTCTTGCCTCTCAAACCCTCATCACAGATATTAGTATTACGAAATGAGTGATGACTTCACTGCATGGTGTGAATGCCTTGGAGACTTTTGAGAGAGTGTTGGTACAACCTTAAATAATGTTTTCAATGCAGGAGGATCGTGATGGCCTTGGTGATCATCCAAAGAAACCTCAGTTACAGAGGAGAAAGCTTCTTCCTCTGAAGTCCCAAAGTCTGAAAAGGAGTTCTGCCGTACCAAGAGCCCTGCAGAGAAAGGTACGAAAAACATTGAAGCTTACAGTCTATGTTCTTTCAACAGCACCAGATACAAGCCTTTTCTTTAGTAAAGGCTTTCATTCTGAGTTAGGCACCCTCAAAAGAGCTGGAACCTGACCACTCACACCAGCAGTCTTTGGTTCAAGATATTTAGTCAGTTTCTGTGAAAGAACCCATAAAGAAAATGTTGTGTTGCAACCTCTGCCCTGTTTCCACCAATAATTCTGTTAACTGTCCTGTTTCATAAGCAGTAATATTATTTCCCTAATCTAAGAATTAGCAAATAAAAGTCTTTATCAGGCATTTAATAGAATTGTAGGTAAGATCACAATCTATTCGTTAACATTTCTGGGGAAAGTAAAGTTATCAGGGCACTAAACATTATGCCCATTGATTTCATTGGCATTCAAGTACTGTACTGTCACTGATCAGCTTACACAGATATATTGGGTCATGGAAGAAGGAAGAAGATTTTGTAGAGTGGTTGCACGTCATTCACATCATGTGCTTTTATTTTTTCCGGTTTTGGAAGAATGGTTATTAAAGCACTCACGCAGTACTTTGATATGCGTTCTTCTATAGCAGGGCAGTCAAGGACATTAGATTGTCCCTTTGAAGTAATTAGACCAAATTAGGCATAACGGTTGCATGCAGTCGTACCCACAACGATCTTCAAGATCATTTTACTCGAGCTGTGGAAGGCTTGTAGAAATGCAGCTGGTAAGTAGGGCTTGATTTGTATCTCCAAATAGACATGGCCTCTAAAGACACATACTGTTGACAGTTATTGAAGTCTCCCTTCCGATGGCATCTTGCAGCATCCCTTCCCATTTGGTCCATCAGATAATGTAATAATACATTTGTGTAACTATAAATTTATTTTGTTGGGGTCCGCGTGGAAGCATGCATTTTCCAAATCATTAGCTGATGTGAGCTAATGGTAAAAGATATAAAGCAGGGATCACCACATTTGTTTGGAATTTAGGAGCCACTTAAATTACACACATTTATTTATTTATTTATAAAATATTTTACCAAGAAGCATAAATTGAGATTCCTCTCGTTTCCGAGTAAGTGCAGGGTAATTAAGGTAGGGCTGCAACAACTAATCGATAAAATCGATAATAATCGATAATGAAATTCGTTGGCAACGAATTTCATTATCGATTAGTTGAATCGATTATTATCGATTATAAAATGAGGGTTTTTTCAGAGCAAACGCTCTGAAAAATCCCCCTCATTATATAATCCGTTTAGTCTGACTCACCGTCTCACAGCAGCAGCTCCTACTTACTCCCCCTCCCTGTAATCACTGTGACAACTGGCCCCGCCCCTTCCTTCTCCAGGCCAGAACCACATGGCTGTGACACTCATCTAACTGTAAGTATATGTATATATGTATATATATATATATATATATATATATATAATGTGTGTGTGTGTGTGTGTGTGTATATATATATATGTATATATGTATATATGTATGTAATATATATATATATATTTGGGCTACTGAAAGTTAGGGGAGGTGGGGGTTAATTTAGGGGCAGTTATGGTTAGTGGGGTGTTTAGGGTTAATTTAGGGGCAGTTATGGTTAATTGGGTGTTTAGGGTTAATTTAGGGGCAGTTATGTTAATAGGGTGTTTAGGGTTAATTTAGGAGCAGCTGTGGTTAATGGGGTGTTTGGGGTTAATTTGAGGCAGTTGTGGTTAATGGTGTGTTTAGGGTTAATTTAGGGGATGCTGTGGTTGATGGGGTCTTTAGGGTTAATTTAGGGGATGCTGTGGTTAAGGGGGTGTTAAGGGTTAATTTAGGGGCAGTTATGGTTAATGGGGAGTTTAGGGTTAATTTAGGGGAATCTAAATCCTGGGGGCAATGAAGTGACATATCTGGGGGTATAAGGCATATACAGTATATAAGGCATATGTGGGGAGGGCAGTGTGGCATGTCTGGGGAGGACGGAGTGGTGTATCAGGGTGAATAAGGCATATCTGGGCGTAGAGTGGCATATCTGGGGGTAGAGAAGTGGCATGTCTGGGAGGCAGGGTGGCATGTCTGGAGAGGATGGAGTGGGGTATCAGGGGATATAAGGCGTATCAGGCTCAGTGGCAGATGTGGGAGGCAGCGTGGAGTGGCAGATGTGGGAGGCAGCGTGGCATATGTGGGAGGCATTGTGGAGTGGCAGATGTGGGAGGCAGCATGGCGTGGCATATGTGGGGAGGGCAGGGTGGCATGTCTGGGGAGGATGGAGTGGTGTTTCAGGGGGTATAAGGCGTATCAGGCACAGTGGCATGTGGGGGGTAGAGTGGAGTGGCAGATGTGGGAGGCAGCTTGGAGTGGCATATGTGGGAGGCAGCGTGGAGTGGCAGATGTGGGAGGTGGCGTGGCGTGGCAGATGTGGGAGGCAACGTGGAGTGGCATATGTGGGAGGCAGCGTGGAGTGGCATATGTGGGAGGCTGCGTGGAGTGGCATATGTGGGAGGCAGCGTGGAGTGGCATATGTGGGAGGCAGCGTGGAGTGGCAGATGTGGGAGGCAGCGTGGAGTGGCAGATGTGGGAGGCAGCGTGGAGTGGCAGATGTGGGAGGCAGCGTGGAGTGCTGTGGTAGGCAGCGTGGCATAGGTGGGGGGGCAGCATGGCATGTCTGGGAGGCAGCGTAGCAAGCCTGGGCTCAAATGTGCATATATTGGGGGGCTGGTTGGGAAATAAAGACAAGAAATGTATTATCAAAGTTTTTTTATTCTGCTGTTTGTATTTAACATCATTTGTTTAGTAAATTATTTTAAATAAATGAAAAATTTACATTCATTTTTTTTATCCGATTAATCGATTAATCGAAAAAATAATCGGCCAACTAATCGATTATTAAAATAATCGTTAGTTGCAGCCCTAAATTAAGGTACATCCATTTCTAAAACCCACACTTGTTTCTTATTCCCCAGTATGTATTTAACGTACATCCATTTCTCATACTTATTTCCCAGACCCCAGCAGCTCTGAACCGGGTAGCTATGTATTTCTCAGATGAGGAGTGGGAGAAGCTGGAAGAATGGCAAAGAGAACTTTACAAGAATATGATGAAAGAGAATTACGAGGCCTTAGCCTCACTTGGTAAGCATAAAGCAAAATATTCAATAATAATCCATATTTAAACCTTTTCTCCTTGAATCAAGCTACAAATTGAGGTAGTAGCGTACCTTACACTTCAGTTTTTACTTCTCTAATTCAATCTGACTTACTGTTCTTTGTGGCAGTTCTGCTTTACCACTCTTTGTCTATTAAATAAGTAGGAAATCAACTGTCCGTTTATATTTATGTAAGTATGATGCAAGCAGCCGCTAATAAAGACAGAATTGGCTTTACTAGTTCCATATCTGTTTTTCTCTAATTCAGGTACATTATGTCACCCTCGCGACTGAGCTCCTGGGGTTTGTCGAGCCCTACTAAGACTTTCAATATTATCAGACTAATTCAGACTTCTTTTTTTCTCTAAAAATTGAAATATCAAATTATAGAATTTTAGCCGTTGTGGAGGGACAGGTTTTAGTTTTGGCATAATTGTGTGAACATAAAAATTACCATTTTTGTTCATTTACTTATTTTGGAACTGCTGTAGGTTCAGTTTGATTGAAGTACCGTATAAATGCTCATCATTATGTTTATGTGCGTAATCTAAGCCTCTTGAGTAGGGCACAACTAATCTTTGCAGAATAAAGGTGTTGTTGACCAAAACGACGTTAATCCATATTGATAAAGGAGTATAGGCGGTTGAGCACAGCAGTAAAAAGCTTGGGCCCATGGCTACCTGGCCAGTTTTGTTCTGCTCTTTTCTTGTCACATTCAGTTGTAATAGCCCTTACTGCTAATATTTGCGCTAAATTTATAAAAGCTTAATTGAGTGCCTCTTTCCATTTTCGTTTCAGGTTATCCCACTGTGAATCCAAACATTCTACATAAAATCAGACAGGAGGAGGTGATGCGATATACAGCTCATTGCTCATCTGACCAGGAGCAGCCAGGCAGCCCTATTGAAGGTGAGTAAATTTGGCCATTGTCATAATAGCTTGAGTGATGTGTGTGTATATATATGTATATATATATGTGTGTGTATATATATGTATATGTATATATATATATGTGTATATATGTGTATATATATGTATATATATATATGTATGTATGTATATATATATATATATATATATATATATATATATATATATATATATATAAAAACACGTGGACATCTTCTTCTGTACCCAGGAATCTCTTACACTAATAATTTTATTACAAAATGGACCATAATGACCTGGTTTTGTTTTTGGTCCATTAGTTTTCGGGCAATGACAATTCATTTTTTGTGTGTTACGTTGTTGTCCCTCCTTGTTTTCGTACAAATTAACTAAATTACCAAATTTTGTTTAAAAAAATATACGTTTTCTTTTTTATTGTATAATGTATTGTTTGTGGTTTATGTGTGCTCCATTACCATGGATCCTGCGCAATGCCTTAATTTTCCCTTCCAAGATGTTTAATACACATTTATATGGTTTCCAACAATAAGAGTCCAAGGGTGCAAACTTGTCTGATCTCCACCATGACGCCTCCCTTTCACGTACTTTAACATGGGGGAGAAATTTCTGCACATGCAGGCAGGGGGCGTCATTAGACCCCCTGTCACCATGCTGACAAGAAATCAGTTCTTGGCACTCGGGAACTGAAGCACCAAGCAGGGTCATGTAATGAGGCAATGGTGCGCAGCTTGCACAGAGAGTGTGAACTGCTGTAAATACAGGCATAGGGGAGTAGTGTGTGCATGTACAGTATAGTGTTAGGGTCTGTGTGTGTGTGTATAGTATACATATACTGTGAGAGTATAGACATAGTGCCAGAGTCAGTATGTGTGTGCAAGTGTATGTTTGATAGTGTGTGCATGTATATAAGAGTGTGGTGCTAGCATGTATGAGCGTATGGTGTAAGCCTATGAGTTGCAATATAATAATCAATTATTTACTTGATTTACTGATAATAATTTAATGTATTAATATATCAGCTTATTAAATGGATTGTTTTCACTAATGTGTCAGTTCTTTATCAATTGCATCATTGCTAAAATATATTTCCAGATTATTAAACAAATTCATCCACGCTTTATTTTGTTAGATAAGTTATTCTAATTAAAACACCATGATTCCCCTGGAGTAGATAGCCTTAAAGTATATTATATTTTTGTATTTTTAATTCAGGAGTGATATATTCCAGGACCTTTAATGGTGTCTCAGAGGAGCAGTAAATCAATTTAGGCACTAAATGGCTTAAAAATGGGCAATTTAATTGTAGATAGCAAATGTGGTGAGGTGGGGTTGATGGAAGCCACATCAAGCTGGAGGGTGACCGTTTCCATGCCGGCTTTTTAATGGCCAGCACCTGTGCCTGATGCAGGCTCCATAAGAATCCTGGACTGGATCCTGCGGACTTCTAGCCTCCTGGAAAAGTCAGCATGGATTTGCCACAGAATGGGGTTTACAGCGTCACACAATACAAGCACCCAGTACTGTCACCAACACCAGGGCTTTTCTCAACAGATTAGGGGTCTGTGAAAGTTAAGGATCCGCTCTGACGTTATGTTAAATAACTATTCATTTGTTTTAGTGGTATTAAATAAAGTATACGGTAGCTCCATTTAATCGCTTGTATTAACAAAGTAAAATTAAATAAAATGTACCAACTGCCCAAGAGCATTTAGTGTAGCTGGCACTTTTTATATTTTTCCACTTTGATCTTTCCATGTTATCTATACTTAGTATGGGTTGTGTTACTTGTTTGTTCGTTAACTGTGTAATCATTTGGAAAGAGAGAACCATCCATTATGTTTCCCATGAGCCACCCGGTGGTCCTTTGATTTTATTATTACCCTGTTTGTCAAACATACAACAGTGACATCTTGTGGTACTTAGTACTGAAAACGTTGTCATTTTTTCCACCTTAATTTATAACAATTTTGGTGTTCATTATGACGTAGCAACTTAGCTCCACAGCTCTTTGACTTTTAGGGCCAAGTGTACCTAGTGTGGAGTAAATCTTTTTTTTGCATGAATTGTTTTCTAGGGTGAATATGTAAAGCAACTCTTTATTGGTAAGTATATATTGGACTTATAATGAAAATTCCTAGGATGTCAGAACGCAGCTGGGATGTTGCTGATAGCTGGAAATATATATAGTAATCCACTTACCAAGAATTTGGTGACTTTCCGTAAGGTCTTGGTCCATTCAGAAGGAACATTATATTGGTGCTTCATGGTTCAATAACAATTTAGTTCATATTTAAATAACACGAGTATGTTGGCTATATTAAGGATGCGTCACGTCCTGGCTCTGAAATTCTACAGGGGTTTGTTCAGCCCAGTCATTTATTTACTTACACATAAGGCACCTACATTATATTTTTATAGATTTTTCAAGCATGGAATCTGACTTCTTGTTACAAATTAAGGAAAACGAGGAACATTACATAGAGGGATGTCCACAAACAGAGGGAGAGGCAAATAATTATCTTGACTCATGTGAGTAAATAACTTATAAACTGGAAGGGGGAATCTTTGGGTATTTATGATTGTTTAGATAAAAAATGCAGGATATTTTCTTACACCTTTTTTTTTTTCCCTCCGAAAACAATTATTCTGTTCGAGAAAATGAACTTTATTTGAAAATGATTTGAGTAGCTGATGGGAAGCTGATCTCCGAGATTGTTTATTATGGACGTATTCTGTAGACTTGCACTTGTATAGATATGTATGAGTAACAATTGTCTATTTTCCCCAGATAATGTTCCCAGCACCGAAGCTGAAAATTTACACACACATAATGGCAGTTTAAGCTTTCAAGATACAGTTTCTGGCAAGAATAGTCTTTCCCAGCAGTTGAGTAAAAGTTTAAATGCTGATACGAACTCTTTGACAAAATGGAAATCTAACATCACGGCAAGCAACAGTTTTGTCGGACCCACCGAAAGAAGTTTAAGTGCTATCTCCAAAAACCACGAGAGAGATTCTCCATATGGCTGGTTCTTTTGTGATAAAGCATTATTACAGCATGCAAGTATTACCCCTAAGCAGGGGAAGCCCACGGAGCCGAGACCCTACAAATGCTCCGAATGCACCAAAAGTTTCACGGTTAAATCGAACTTGATCAAGCACAACCGCATACACACCGGAGAGAGACCGTACAAGTGCACTCTTTGTTCAAAAAGCTTTAGTCGCAACTCTCACCTAATCACTCACCAGCGAACACACACGGGGGAGAGACCTTACAAGTGCAGCGAGTGCAACAAGAGCTTTATCCAAAACTCTGTGCTCATCCAGCATCAAAGGATCCATACAGGGGAGAGACCCTTTAAATGTGATCAGTGCAACAAGAGTTTCAGCCAGAAGTCATGTCTAATCCGTCATCACAGAACTCACACCAGATAGAAACTACAATATACATTCAATGTCCAAAATATGATGGAGTTTACAGAACTTTAAGACTTTCCATACATAAAAAGCCAATTCCAAATGTGGTAAATAAGCAATAAAAAGACCTGCAGTTGCCTTTGATGACCCGGAGCTGGTAGAGCAAAAATTATTAAAAAACAAACGGATTCCGTGCAAGTGCTACATAAATTGTTGTAGGACGCCCTGAGCATGCGAGTCCCTTTATTTAGCAACCATTTGAAACGTCAGCCATCTCCACCTAAACTTACTCTTTCAGTTGTATCTTTAAGCAAATACTCTGGTACAGTGTCTCCTAAAATACTATAAAATGTTCCACCATTCTAAAAGCAAACTTTTCTAAATCTCTAATTGGAGCTGAAGGTATTTTTTCTTGTTTTCCTATTCAATGCTTGTGAATAAAATTAAAGAAAAGTACTTCTTGTGTAAGAAGGAAGAAAAAAAAAAAAATCTTGCCAGAGGCAAAATGGAGGTGTGTGTATGTTTTTATGTTCTGGAAAACTGCGCCAAAAGCTTGACTCCACATAATTTAAATAATTTACATCATACGCTAGTAGGGAAAATACCTTTCTGCTTTCCCTTTTTCTCTCTGTTAGAATAACAGTTACAGTATTTATCAATTTTCACTCTTCGGCCGGGGGGGGGGGGGTTTCAGCCCTCCAGTCATGATGTAGGAGAGTTTTGTAGAATCTCAAACAACGTGGGGTTTATTCACTAAATGGAGAGTTAGCTTGGGAGTTGGCATGCGAGTTGCAGTTTGAACTCTTCTCTCCCCCAACCCAAAAGTAAAAGAAATAATAAATGAAGTTATGAGATATTTTGCTTATTATAAAATTTGAAAAACATATGGATGCAGGGTATTATTTTACTATTCTACTAATGTTGCTGAACATAAATTTGTTTTAATTTTTTTTCGTCATGAATGGCACCTTTTTTTTTTTTTATATTTTTTTAACGTTATATTAAATAATGCATTACACTAAAGAGCAATTATGATTGAATAAACATATAGTAAAATGGTAAAAAAAAAAAAAAAAAATATATCAAAAATAAAAGCTTTGGATGCTATGATGGTAAAGCCTTGTTCATGAAGGGGTTAGGAAATGCTTCACGGTGATAAAGTATTTATGGCGATGCAGAACTTAAAAGTCCAGTGAAAAGTGGACAAGTTATAAACAGGTACCAAGTTTTTGACTGATGAAAGCATTCTACTATTTTGAAAACTATTTAATGTACTATTAGAATTTTAGATAAAATATATATTTTTTTATCTTTTCTTCAGCCACCAGTGCAGTATTTACTAAATAAATAGTCGGTACAACCATTCAGCCAATGATGAAAGAAATGTTGGTTTTAAGCATGGTGACTTTGCAGGAAACGGACGTGCCTGTCCGTGCTTAAAGTCACAAAGTAACAATCCATGAAAGAACCTTGCGTGCCAAGAGGCTGTTAAGTTCAAGTTATGTCGAAAGACAAAAAAAAACTTTGAAAACGTGCTTTTCACAAGTCTGTCTGTGAAGCTTTTCTTTAATTAGCAAGGATTGAAAAGAAAAAAAAACATGTCAACTTCACACTTATGTCACTGTCAGCCAGAAGGGACTCAATCATGTGATCCAAAGTCACATTTCCCAGCGGAGCGTGTACATAATTCCGTGACATATTGAATTGTTCCTCTGCAAGCCTCCTCTACGTCTACGTCTTAGGAATTTCTATATTTGCTGCGCTGCTCTATGCTTTCAGATGGAGCTTATTTTGTGAGTCCACTCCTCACCAATTTCCCAGTTCAACAACTGTGTGCCCCTCGGCATCAGTGGGACCGCCCACCAACATCAGTGGGACCGCCCACAAACATCAGTGGGACTTCTTGTCTGCATCCCGAAAGGAAGGGCTCCTGTTACCCAGGCCTTAAAGTTTATAGATTATGGTAGGCAGACATTGGGTTAGTGCCATAATAATACTAAAGAAACACAATCTAGGGAGAAGATACACTAGTACGACACCCTTTTAGTAACTGGTGCACCAGCATTTATGCGCTACAACTTCCATGACCCTCATCATAATTAATAGACATGGCGTAATGGGAGTTCTAGTCTACAAGATCTCAATTATACGTTTTTATTTATTTTTTTTGAAAAAAAGTGTATTTACATAAAGTTATGTTGGTATGTGTGTGTGTACATATGTTGCCCAGGAAAAAAAGTGCTCCCACAGCCAGCGCTTAAAGCGTTAAATTGAGAAAAACGGGAATGCAGCCTGGGAACTATCTTTGACCTCATACCATTAAAACATTTTATTCATTTTAAACACATTTCCAAACTGCAATTCTTTATAACAAGCGACTGAATTTGCAATCGCCGTCTCTGATTTTTCTTAGGTTTCAAAATGATTATCGTACACTTGGGAATAAATATACAGCACAATAATCCCGCGTTCGAGGCCAAGATTGCAAATACCTCAACTGCCACAACCGAATTCCCTTTAGAACTAAAGTAAGTCGGTACAAAGGCTAGCCAAACGACGAAGAAAACCAGCATGCTGAAAGTGATGTACTTGGCCTCGTTAAATGCATCCGGTAATTTCCGAGCTAAAAACGCTACAATAAAGCTGACGCCGGCTAAAATAAAAAGATATCCAAGAACAAAATAAAACACCAAATTTGAGCCTTCTCTGCACTCAACAATGATTTCCCTCGCTTCGGTGTGCGTATTATAGTATGGGAATGGCGGTGCAAAAATTAACCACAACAAACATATAAGGCACTGAATAGCTGAACATAGATAAACAATCAGTTTTGGATTTTTAACCACTAAACAATTCTGCATACGATCACCAGTCCTGGTTACGTTAAATGCGATTACAACAGTCAATGTTTTGGCCAGAAGAGAGGACACTGATGTACAAAATGTCATTCCAAAAATTGTGTGTCTCAAAAGGCAGGTCCAGTGCTGCGGTCGTCCAATAAAGGTCAAAGAGCCGAGGAATGAGAAGATGAGGGATATCAGAAGAACAAAGCTTAGATTCCTGTTGTTTGCTTTAACGATTGGTGTATTTTTATGTTTGATGAGCACCACCAGGAATCCAACAGCCATAAGAGAGAAGCCAATAGCTGTAGCAGCCAGAGAAATGCCGACTGGATCGTGGTAGGAAAGAAATGTTACCACTTTTGGGATACAATCTGATTTTTGTTCATTTGGCCATTGGTCTTCTGGACACTTAGAACATATCGCCATATCTGAAATGAAATTTAAAGAGGTCTTCACTAATATCAAGTGTGATCAATATCGAGGGGATCAGAACTCTAACCAGCTATTAATCTGTTTAAAGTCTGTTGTGTAATCACCAAAACCGGACAATAATGTGCATTTACCAAAGTGGATTAAACAATTCATAAGTCACAAACTATGCAATGTATCAACCCACATGGTTCTTTCACATAGCTTGGTGTCTTCTGAATGATTGTGAGGAACACTGCTTTGGAACGAAAAGTTTGCTTCTCAAGCTCTTCTCATACCCTAGGGTATCACCACCATTAGATTTATTAGGATTTATTTTTCCTAGATTATGTCCTGTTGGCATAGTTTATTTAGACCAATGATACCGATCGACAAATTGTGTACATGTTGAGTAGACATAGATGGGAAAAAGGTGGATTGTAAAATATTACAGTATCTTAGTGGTACTTTAGCAGGGGTGTAACTATGCAAAGAACTTACCAGACCCTCTGGTAATTTTGCCATCTGGGCATGGAAGGCAGTCATAGCAACAAACTGGTTGGCCCTCTTGAACAGACATCCTGTATCCTGGTACGCAACTGTTACTACATTTAGATCTTGGGATCTAATGATAGGAAACAAAATAACAAAGCTTATTATAATGATCACTTGTTAGGGTCCCATTAAAAAAAAAAAAACATGTTTGTTTCTCTTTTGCTCCCCCCCCCCTATTTATATTTTTTATATTTAGCGGTTTTCAAAAACTTGAGAAATACACTTTGTTATATTATTGAAATCATTAAATATTACCAATTTACTACTTTAGTCTTCAAATGACAAAATATTAAGACATTTATAAAATACCTCACCTCTTTGAATTTGCTGTCCCAGATGATTGACTTGTCATTGATGGTCAGATTATTTCCCAGGTAGGTGTAATTATCAAAGTTCCCAACCAGTTCAGTAAACACAGAACCATTTGGCAAGTAGACCAAGTTATAAATATCATATCCATTGGACATTTCGTTCTTGTTGAAATACACCCTCTCCCCCAGCGGGTTTGTGAAATTTACATTTTTAAGGAAATAGTGGAACTGCAAATTCGAGAACAGCAGCGGATTAAAAAATGACTGCATAAAAATACATATACTGCGCGATGGACGCATTGCAGTGAAAGATATAATCATTTTCGCTAACTAATTATACAATATATTTGTATTCTGAGTCTGCCTCTTGAATACGTTAAATCTTTTAACACTTGTATTTAAATTTGTTTGAAGCAGCCAACTTTTCCAACTCCACAATTGGTATTTTTTAGTATGGGTTTTACCGGATCGGGTTAATTGTAGGTAACTTCCCGTTTTGGACAACGCAATTGTAATTCCACTCACTTTTGGAAAATGTTACGTTTTTATCCCATCTCCCTTTTTCCTACTTATTGTACCCTAATGCTTTGTAAACCTTACATTCTCTCAAAACCCTTTTTATAAATGGGAATTTTCTATTCAGTTTTTTTTTGCTTATAGAACTGACATATTTTTTATTGAGCCCTTGCATTATCGTAGCATTATCTGAAAATAGTTTACTATTGCACATTAAGTCACTCTAGAGTATGCTCTATCGGAAATATACTATTGAGTTATTAATCTTTACATGAAAATAAATCCTTATTTTACCTTCCATGGTTTAAAATATTGAATGTTTGTTCTTTTTATATCTTGGAACTCTGCGCCAAAATACATATCATGGAAAGCATGAGCTACAGCGTAGACAGCATTGTAAACATTATAACTCATAGAATAAAACTTTAGGTTACAGTGTGAATTTAGAATGTGCCTTTCACGTTCGACACCGTGGCAATTCCGTTTCTTGTAACTAAACGGGCAACGGTTGGCACAAAGCTCATCCCACCAGGTTGCAAAGGTCTTCCCATCTGGGAACCTTTTAGGGTCCACGTCCCTAAGAAAGTTTAAAAATGATGGTATGTGTCTCTTTTGAATGATGAAGTGTAAAGATCCATTGCTAACCGTTCGATTCACATTGTACAATACATTAAAGCTGGAATCTGCAGTACTGATCCAAACTTTACCAGGAATATTTAGAATATCTACATTCTGCTGAAGATGAAGGATATTGTTTTTGGTCCCGTATACAAGTATGACATTAGCAGTTGATTTTTCAATTTTGTGTCTTATTTGCATGATCCTTGAAGGGTTAAAATCATTAATATACGGGATCTTTTCTACAAACTCAACGCAGCCTCCATATAGCTCTATCCTCTTCTGAATCAATCGGATGGAATTAATACTTCTATCATCAGATGGTGCTATAATGCCTATCCAAGTCCAACCAAAGTGTAACAGTAACTCCAGTATGCCATTGTACAGGACATGTTCGTTTGGGACCGTTCGGTAAAATGTAGGAAATCTCTGTAAATCGCTTTGCAGAGGATCTTGTGATGTAAAACTAATCTGTAATAAATTGATTGAGCTTTTAAAGCAACGCAGGTGGGGCAAGGGGGACTTTTAAATGTAATAAGGTGGTACGTCTAGCAAAGGTAATAACCCTCTAAAACACATTTGGCACATACTTTACCCAAACGCGCTCTGCACACTATCCCATCTAGATCACATTTATTAAAATAAACTGCAAAGCCTCAAACCTTAGTCAGCTCTTTGTCTCATTTTAGATTTAGGATGGCCTCTAACACACTTGTGCGAAAACAGTAACACACGCTTACAGACTAACACACACGCTCGCTCTAACATACATTCATACACACATATACATACATAAACATATTGGAACAAACTGCATGTTCTAGCAGAGAAGCGACACACATCGCATAATTATCAAGCTAAAGAAGATCGAGAATTATAATTGAAGACACAAAATTACCGGTACTTTTACCCTCAGTCATGTGGCATACAACATCCACACAAAGCTTTATGCATCTGGAAGTAAAGGCAGCATTTTATTACAGTTGGTGTTATGCAGGCCCATCCATCGCATACAGTCTATGAGACATACCTGTGGATATTTATACATGCCAAACAATTTAGCAATTTGTATTGAAAACGTCGGCGTTAGTCCTTCTATCACAGCTAACAGAGTAATAGAACGATTGCAATTATAATTCGGTACAGGCGGAAAGTTCCTGGAAAAGATTCGAACGGCACTTTGCACGGCTCTCAAAATATTCACGTAGGAGTCTAATATGTAATAAGACAATGTAACGTTTGGTAAGAGATTGGGATTACTATTGATCTCATCTACAGCGAACACAAATGTAAGGAAGTTGTAAAAGTCTTCGTGGAGCATGCTGAAATTATTAAGAAACAAAAAGGGTTACATTTCAACAAAGCCGGTAGAATGTTTCTGCTAATAACCTCCTTAATGTCATTGATTCCCACTGACTCTGCAATTAAAAAGGTATAACAAATATGTATTTCCCACCATGAAAACCAGCATACGCATATTATAAACCGCTATAAAAAAACAGTAAAGATTTTTTTAACTATTTATAGTGCCTTCACAGTGTGAAAAAAAACATTGTTATTTCATTATAATTTCCATGATATAATTTGTCTTAATTCTATTTTCATTTTCCTCTCTATCAATAAAAATGCAAATAACAAATCCTAGAGTAATAAAACTGTGTTAGGAGTCGGACTATTAATAGTAAGAAGACTTTGGTGTCGATACCGTAGACAATTGCTTGCTGAAAGAAAGAAAAAAAAACCAAGAATACTATGTGTGCCATTTACAGTGATTTGGAATTATATCTTTTTTCTTATAAAATAATAATTTTAGTTGATTTCATTATTATGGGTAAATGACGTTGCTCTTAAACATATGTTTGGAAGATCATGGGATCATAGATAATATGTATTAAATCTGGTCGCTAAATAACCCAAAATCGCTCAAAATCTTTAGCTATAATATTTGCTTTGATGAATAACAAAAAAATTGGATTCTTTTGTTTTACTTTTTGGGTTTTTTTCTACCATTTTTGTGGATGTAAAAAAAAAGAGGTTCTTTAGGTATTTAATCAAAAGAATTGGATAATCGTTTAGTTCTTAACCCTTTAAGTGCCAGGGAAATACAAAATGCTATATTGCAACGACCTGTAAAGCCCTCCGACTAGTAAAGGTTTAATATAAAAGGCTGCGCGTGTTATTTCACGTTGAAGCAACATAACATTCTGTACCGAAATTACTGCGTGGTCTTAAGGACATATTGGTATAAGGCACAATATTGGTAGAAATTGTATAAAATATCTAGATTGAGGCTGAAATGGAGATACGACAACTGACATACTTTCATAGGCACAGATCTCGCACGGGTTTAGAGCCTAACCTCATTTTCCAGGTTTGCAGATAAGGCGGAACTGTAAAATTAAACATATCATTCACTTGATAAATATGCATATCAAGAATTCCTGCAATGATCAAATCTCCTTCCATTCTGATTGCTCTATGAGGACAGGTACTTCCAAGTGTGCATGAAGATGAAAATTCTACGCAGGCCGCATCACAAACCATCAACAGAATCAGAATGATCCGTAAAAAGACTTCCATGGTACTATGGCTATGGTCTGTATATTATATACACAATAGTATACCGTCAGATAATGGTATAGATTGATTCCAAGAGACGGGAGGCCAACATAGAGGATGTCAGTTTTGGTCAATAGAAATAATTTCTATATGATCTATAAGATTAAGAATAATGTTAGGAGTATTTGCCCGCTAGATAGAGATTCATGCTTTTTTCTCTTTTTCTCTCTTTTGGAAATTGAATTCATCGCAGACTCGCAGTATACAAAGAAATGTCTACATGCATCTCGGTCAAATAAGGGTTTCAAGCTGCATGACCTGCTCTTTTTGTTAAGCTGTTATTTATTGGTTGCCCTTCAAAGAATTTCCATTGTCATGAAAATATGACATCATCTTTTTGGATTTACTTTTCCAAAAACAGAACATATAATTTGTGTTACAATAACACAATAATGTCAACAAGTTCAGTCCTTAATTAAACCGTTAATATTAACCTTAAATGTGACGCTTTCACAGATGAAAGATAGTTTCAGAATATTGAAAATAATATTGTTTTCTTCACCCCCGTGCCTTTCAAAAGTTACGAATGGCTTGTGGTCAATTTCTTTTATTTCGGGTGTCCAAATTTTATTCTACTAGGAACACAACAGATTATTTAAAAAAAAACAAAACTTCTCAACTTGTGTCCCATGGCAGCTATCATAATATATAACAAATCTCTAGAGCGATATTATGAAGGACAATAATTATTTAACTCCAGTAACCTCATATCCTCTTTGAGGGTGAGACATATCATATATGTAGAATTGACCTCATCTTGAGAGTTATTTCCTTAAAGGTACTTTTTCACTGTTTTTCAGTTTTTATGGTAACAACCTACCTGTGCCTGCTTTTGTGTCACATGAAAAGCTCCAAGTAAGAATTGTGAGGCAAGATTTTATTTGACTAAATAGTTATTAGCAGGAATTATGTTTCATATATATATATATATATATATATATATATATATATATATATATATATCGTAACAAAAGTTTTATATTTATAAGTGCAAGAGCAGCTTTAAAATCCTAAGCTTTACCAGATTCATTGACATATTGCAATGTACCTACACTGACAAGTGTCCATATGCATCGGTAAAACAGGTAGGTACCCATTTTTGTTTTGTTTTTTTGATAATGTAGGACTCCACACCATGGTCGCTCGTATGGACCTTTAACTCCTGAAGCCGAAACTAGGCCTGGGGAGACCATTGGTCTCCCCGCTGCAGGAGTTAAAGGTCCGTACGAGCGACCAATAGAGTCACTCTTACAGGCCTTTAACTCTTGATGACAAAACTCTGCCTGAGGTCCGTGTGAGTGACTCTATTGGTCGCCGTCAGGGAGCTCCTCTCGCATCAACCTATGAAGGAGCTCCCTGTAAGCGACCAATAGAGTCGCTCGTACGGACCTTTAACTCATGACGGCGAAACTCCGCCTAGGAACAAGAGTTAAAGGTCCATAAGAGCAACTCTATTGAGTCTGATGAACCCTGCAACTTCTATAGTTATGAAGGAGTTCTTCAGTAGAACTTGTTTATTATCTATTTTACCAGTCATATACACAGTTAATATACTCTTATTATATACTTTTTTATAGTATACGCCACATTTGCTAGGCATCCCATTAATACTATCAATATCTTTAGAAAATACCTACAAAATACTTCAGGGGACCAAACACAACTTTCCTAACCTAGGTCACCCAAATAATTATTACATGCAGCTCATTGTGCTTTGACCTTTTCCTGTGTCATTTGCAACGGGGTTTATTGTTTCTTTTGTTCTTACTGTGACTCATAACTAAACCTTTCATATCTGCACCAGCGCCTGTTCATAAATCTGAGATTAATGTTTTTATTAAAGGAGAAGTCCTGCCCTAATATTCTATTAAATACATATTAGAGTGCATGGACTCCAGTGCGTTTTACTGAGCGGAATTTGGTCCAGGGCAGTGACAATCTGAACACCGCATGAAGTTTTGCTAGTATGCATATCATACAAAATTCTAATTTTCTAACTCCAAGAACTAAAGAATGCATTAAATATAAAGATCCAATTATAGCGATCTTTTACCTTTAATTTTTTTCAAAGTTCTGCCATTTCTTTGTTCTTAAATATTAGACCCTCTCCCACCCCTAGTCCGTAAGGGGGTATTCCTACTTTGTTTAGTGACATATTGAGTTTAAATGCAGGTTTCTTAGTAATGTGTACTAAGCAGGTAGCCATTAGTTTAAGCAGAAGTGCCAGAAACCTTGCTTTACCTGTGTGTGCTTACATGGCTTGCATATGGGGCAATGGGGGGGTCATATGCGGCATCCGTATTTAGGAGATAACATGGCATGTGACGTACTCACTGTATACCCTGATACCCAGGAGGCTTCCAGTTCAGTTCATGACTATATAGGTATTCTGGTGGAACACTAGAGTAAGAAAAAAAAAGTAAATTTGCAGGTTTTAGCAAAAAACATTAGGTATGCTTAATGTTGGATAAAGAATAGTATTGGACCTACTAGTGAGAATTTAATATATTTAATGGAGCTTGAAAATTAAGAGTTGTGACATATACATAAGTGGTCATAGGTAGCTTGGTGGATCTCAGTAGAAACGAGATCCACCATTATGACATTTTGCATTATTTTATATATTTACAAGCACAGTGGAAACTGTGGAGTTTTGTTGTGTTGGGTGGTGTGGTGGTCCAGTTCCTGCAAATGCATGGAGGGTCTGATCTTGAGCCCTGAGTTCAGGAAACAAAGACAGAAATAGAAGTCTCATACAGCAGATTCGTTTGTTTGGGTACTTGGGTACTTGTGCACTGCTTTGTGATTTATGACACATTCTGTAAAGTTTGTGTATTATATAAATAATGAGGTTTGGCATCAACTAGAATTACCATAGCAGTGCCAAAGAACTTTTGAGAAGTACAGAACATTTCAGAATATAGCCTACTGACAGAATCCTTCTTGCACCGGCTAAAAAGGTATGTTATATATTTTCCCCTTTTACTAACACAATGTAGCCTTTTGTCATTTACTTTTCTTTACACACATTGTCTCATGTGTAAATCTCAGATGGTACTCCAAATATCTCAGAATCTAGGTTGATATTTTTCTAAGATGTTTTTTAAGAAGATTTTTGTAAGAAATGGGGGTAGCTGAAATTTCTGAGAGGCGATGATCTACATTTAAGGTAACTGGCAATATCAATGGGCAAATTGTTACGTAGAATGGGATAAAAAATTTTTCAAGAGCGTTGGGTTCAGAATGTTTAGAGAATTCCCAGGTATATCTACATCATTTACAGCTTTCCCAGGTACGCCTATATTCTCTCTCTTCTAGGCATGCTTGTACTCCCATATACTCACTTTATATATATAGAGCCAATAGAGTTGCTCATACAGGCATTTAAAATCCTGGCGCCAAGGCTGCTGCGTAGTGCGTACCGCGTTAACCCTGTATTAACCCCTTCTACAAAAAACGAAGAAAAAACTAAGGTGAAAAACGTACACGAATATTCTCCTGAACACAGGAACAGGCGAATATTCGTGGAATACGGTTTTTTTTCCCTGTGAAGATGAACACGAAGACGAACACGAAGAGTTGGCCAGCGCCCAAGTCTAGTCTAAAGGAAGCTTATTGGAACAATATGAAATAAAGCTCACTCACTGCATTTCTGTAGGCAACACTGTATTTAATAAATATCAAAGTATTTCCTATTTAACCTAATAGGTATTTACTGTTAAATATTTTCAATTATTTTTTCCTGCAGGCCCTGTCTCCTCCATTATCGTATAATACCCTACCTTTCCATTCTGTTCCACACTCCAATTTTAAGGTAAAATAGGTACTTTTAATGTCATCTGTTAATTTTACTTCACTAGACTGAGGAGAATGACAAAGCAACCATGGATATGAAGCTAGTTTATCCTATATCTATAATATATATATATTTAATTTTAAAATATTTAGTTGATTATGTTTTGTTAAATGTATTTTCATAGGTTAATGTAATTTATTTAAATAAATAATAATAATAATAATAATAAGTAATTATAATGTCTGGACATAGCCATTATTGTGTTGCATGCTAATAATTCTTTGTTTATTTATTTGCAGTTAATATATTGATTATAAACATGAAGACCCATAAAATCCTGATCTTAGGGATTTTTCTGCTATCTTCAGTTCCACGTGAGTTTGTATCTTTATTTTTATTGAGATTTGCATGTTATTAATAGATAATTTTCTCACTGTCTGATGTACTGCACAATTGACAAAAATACATGTATATATATATATATATATATACTGTATATATATATATATATACATATATATATGTATGTATGTATTTGTATATATATATATATATATTTGTATGTGTGTATATATATATAATATTTTATTTTATTTTTGCTTTAGTACTATGCACTGTGGGGCCAATGGATGGCTCATGTTATGTCTTTGTGTTCACATGCAGCCAGGAATACCCCACCTGTTGCCATTCTGCTGCTGCTGGAAAGGCACATTGTCACTAGAATTGTGCATTCATATTCGGGCGAACATGAAAACGAACATGAAGGGTGCATTTTCGTTGTTCAGCCCGAATATTGAACATATTCTCTCCCGGCCAAGTTGCGGCACCAGGATTTTAAAAGTCTGTACGAGCAACTCTATTGTTGGCCAGCAGGGGGCTCGTCTGCCAGCAACCAATGAAGTACAGGTGCACTTCATTGGTTGATGGCAGAGGAGGCCCCTGACGGCGACCAATAGAGATGCTCGTAGGGACATTTAAAATCCTGGCCCTCTAGTATAGTATTCCGGCTACTGGAATCACCAGAGCAGGTTCTAGAATAGTGTTCCAGCTATCTGCCTATTGGAATAGCTGAAGCAGGCTCCATCACTACACGAGCATAATAAAAAGTATAGCACACGTCCTTTAAGTAGGTATCCAGAATACATTACACTATGTGTGTATTAAATATACTAAATTGGTATCAATTCTTAATTTTCAGCTTTTCTTAAAATATATATATATATATATATATATATATTTCTTGACAGTGATTCAATATTGTAACAGATATGAAGGTTTTCTACATAACATTTATTTAATTTCCCCATAGGTATTTTGGCTGTGTGTAGCTGTAGCGTAAGACCAGGTGGTTGCATAGTCGCACAACCAGCACCTCCTGGAAAAGCCTGCAAGTGTATTGAACATGGGTTTATTTTCATCACGGTCTGTCGAGCTATAGTTGTAGACTGTGCACAGAAGAATTCAGAAGTTTGTTCAAGACCTGATACCTCTTTCGCCAGCTGTCTCCAAGGAAGAGGGGAGTGTGGTGGCTACTCTTCCAAATGTGAATGTTCCTACAGATTCCTGAGGGGCTGTAGCCTAACCAAAGTTCCTCCAGCCAATACTGCTTGCAAATGTTCACATTTCTTCTTCCAGTGCTATGGTGAAGTTGTTCTATGCAAAGATCCCCAGTCTACTTACTGCAAAAAACCTGATTTAAGTGTAGATACATGTGAACAGGGTACCGGATCATGTGTTAAATAGAGCGAGTGAGATGGAAGGAAGGAAAGAAAGAGAAAAAAATGATAGCATGACATATTTCTTAAACTCTTGCTTTATGATCATAGTTTAAACAAATACATTTATAATAACAGTAATAACAGCAATAATAATAAAGATGCTTGGTTGTGGTAATTGTTAATATTAGTGTACATTTAAGTGCCACGATAAGCACCAGATCCCCCAAACTTCTTTCTTCAGGGGCAACACTCTCCAAGGGGATATTTGGCCCCTTCCCTTCTTCACCAAAAGGCCTTCAGAATGGCCAGATCTTTGGTCCCACCCTGTAAGGGGAAGGACCACTGGCAACGTCTGTAAGAGAGAAGGCCACCCATAAAAAAATGGTTCTTGAGACATCCAATTCCACCTAGAGTTGCTACCTTTTCTTTTTTTTTAAAAAAAATACCGGTCATGGTTGAGGGTCACAAGGGCATAGACGAAAAAGTGGCAGAGCCACTCAATGTTGTGGTACAAGTACTCCCTGACATTGTCTCACCACAACTCTCATCATTATATAGTGAGCCAGACAGAGGACAGAATGACACCCATCATTTTATAGTGATCCAGACACTAATGGGGGTACAGCAGAACTCCTGTTATTATATAGCATGCCAGACAGTGGTACAGCATGACTTCAACGATTATATACTGAGCCAGACATTGACGGTGGTACAGCATAACTCCCATCGGTATACACTGAGCCAGGCACTGATTGTGGTATGGCATAACTGATATCACTATAAACTGAGCCAGAAATTGACTGTGGTACAGTATAAGTCCCACCACTACATACTGATGTGCTCTCTCACTCGCTCACTCAACTTCTCTCAAATACTCTTACTTACACTGACACACTCTCTCTCTCTCAATGTCTCCCTACCTTCACTGCTGACCACTTCCCATTCCTGTCTCCTTTTACATAGCTTCTTCTACTGTCTTCTTTCTTTAGTTTTGCCACTGGCTAGATGGCACCCCTACCGGCCATCACACCTAACCATTACACCTCATGCCCAAAACACCCAACCATCATACCTCAGGAAATCACACCCAGTCCTCACACCCATCTTCTATTTCCAGGTTCCATTACATTTAGTGTGGATACACAAATCATGTCTGTATATATATATATGAGCACCTGTGCAGCAGTGGATCTATTTAGCTTCAATGGAATCTCTCCCATCACAATGGTTAATACAACTAAATACATTATAGTGTATAGTGTGTGGATTTTGTTTGTTGTTCATTGAAACTGAAATGCCGTTAAAATAGCCAGAATCATGTGATAAATTTGCTGTTGTAAAGTTATTGTCTTCCCCACCCACTCTTACAAAGGCTGCCTGACCTAATCAACAACAATCAGCAACCCTTAATGACAAAGCCCGTACATGTACGGGTTCAAAATCCATTGTTTTCAATGGGTTTATGGACCGCCCATTGTCCTTAAGGGGTTAATACCTTAAATTAATTAGGAATAATCATATAGAACCTATGCAAATTAAGTTTAGATGGGTCACCTTCACAGTATAGATGTATGGGTTTTTAAATACCTTTTAAAATACCTTTGCCTTATTTGAGTGGATGATATATTGGTTTTGTTCTTGTTGGAATATTTTTAGTGAGCAGCTTTCATACGTCCATTTCCCTGATCTGTATAATTAGCTCTAATATTTACTTAGTCATTGAACAAAAGTGACTCAAATAAAAACTTTTAATGTCTTAATCAATGAAAATTAAAACTGTCATGTAGCATTGGATTAAAAATACATTTTTAAAAATATTCTGTTTTCTTGTTTTTACTCAATATACTGCTTTCATGCACCTGCATATTAGCTATTGTTACTGTGTGTGTAAGTTAGTCCATCTAAGTATGTTCCTGCACATGTGTGTGTGTATAAGTGTCAGGACCATGCAAGCGCTGCTCGCGCCACTTCCCGACGAGATCTACAGGTGGCATGTCACACCGCCAGCAACTTACAAATGAAGTGGTGCATGGACGTCACCCTAAATATCTGCTATGAGTGTTTTGTAAAGACCAGGCAACCATGACAGTATGTGACTGAAAGCTAAAATTATAATGTTACAAGTGATCTACAATTTCCTCACATCAAAGGGGTTTTTAAGATTCCAAAAACAGAGCAGTGTTCCTTTGGGAATGCTGCAGGGTTATTTTGAAATGAAAATAACAGTCTTCAAAAAGAGATAATCATATTTTTGTAACCTAATTATCACTCAGCATAATTTCAGGCTAGATCCCAAGGGATTGTTGTTTTCCATATCTAATCAAGCTAGGAAAACGTGAAAATGATAAACCAATATTGTTTTTTGAAATAACGATTATGTACAAAACTCCAGACACGACTGGCTATTTTTTTTCCCCCTGTAGATGAATGTCATTCATTTTTTATAGAATTTTGTAAATTGCATTCTAAAGAAAAAAATACTATTCAGCTAGCGATACTTTTATCTCATGTAATAAAATGAAGACCCCTATTCAATAGAATCATTAAAGAAACTGTGTTTCTTTCCCATTAAAGCGCATGCATCATATTTGGCAAATCCAACATTCTCATTCAGCTGTGTTTACAGATTTAAAGAAGAGTTTATACAGTATATATATATATATATATATATATATATATATATATATATATATATATACGGTATATATATCTACAATACAATGAGTGAAGACAGCTTGTGATGTTAGAGTGTAAGGGTTAGTGATGAAAGGGAAAGGAAGGTGATAGTGTGCGTATGTATGTGTAAGTGTATGGTGTAGATAAACCAGTCTTTTAGACAATTGTTGTGGACAGTTTTACCTAGTATTGTATTCTAGCAATCAGTCTATGAATGTAAAAATATGCGTCAAATGTAATGAAAAATACAAAAATAGAGCAAAGCCTGGTTACAAAGGGACACAATTTTAGAGTTTAAAAATAATATTTAATAGTTTTATATTGCCGATGAGGGCAGTCATTTTTCAGTACACAAATGCTCTTTATAATTCACTTTCATCCTCTTAATATATAATTTTTCCTATTTCTCTCAGGCTTTAACAAAATAATATAACATTTCGGAGCAAATACACAACCCAATAAGCCAGAACTCGACGCTAGGATTGCAAATACTTCAACGGCCACTGTGGATTTCCCTTTCGCACTGAGATATGTTGGAATAAAAAAACTCCAAACGGTGATGAAAACCAACATACTGAAAGTGATAAATTTGGCATCATTAAATGTGTCGGGTAACTTCCTGGCCAGAAATGCAACAACTAAGCTTACAGAGGCCAGCATACACAGATATCCAAGGATGATGTAAAAAGCAACAGCTGACCCTTGATCACACTCAACTATGATTTTTCCAACTTCAGAGTGTGTGTTATACGATGGGGCAGGTGGAGATACAATCAGCCACAGGGCACAAATAAGGACTTGAATGGATGAACAAATAAAGACGATAAATTTGGGGACTTTGGCACCAACCCATTTCCTCAAATTGTTTCCTGGTTTGGTGGCATTGAAGGCGATGACAACAATCAAAGTTTTAGCCAAAAGGCAAGACACGGAAATGGAGAAAGTTATCCCAAAAACGGCTTGTCTCAGGAAGCAGGTTACCTGATCCGGGCGTTCAATGAAGATAACACAACAAAGAAAGGAGGACATGAGCGATATCAGTAGAAGGTAGCTAAGATCCCTGTTGTTGGCTTTGACAATTGGAGTATCCTGGAACTTAACAAATATTTCCAGAACCCCACCAGATATAAATGAAAATAAAGCTGCTATAAATGTCAGGATAATTCCAATGGGATCTTCAAAGGACAGAAATGTTACAACCTTTTCAAAACAAGCTGTTTTCTGCTCATTTGGCCAATGGTCTTCTGGGCACTGAGTACAAATATCATTATCTGGAAAGTTAAATAAAAAAAATAACATTTCTGTTTCAACAATTCCCACAATCATCATAGAAAACAGGTACTGATTTAGTTGACACATGAGGGCACTTAAAGCTCAAAACCATATCTGCCCCAGAATTATCACCTCAGTGGTAAACAGTAACTAGTAAACAGACCCATGACACGTGACAGTATTTCAAATTGTACTCATTATTTTATGTATGGTTTATGTATGGTTTCTAAAGAAATAAACACAATAAAAATGTTAAAATGACAATTGTCTGATTGGAATATTGCCCCTCTGGGCAAGGCACACAATCATAGCAGCAGACGGGTTGTCCTTTACGAATGGACCTCCTGGTGCCCGGTTTACAGCTCTCACTGCAGACAGACCGCGGTGTCTGTTTTAAAAAGAAATAAATAACTAAATAAGTAGAGTAAAAAATGTTTGATCTATTATGGTCATGACCTCAGAGAGGGAGTTCAAAAATTGTGAATGCGTCAAAAATTTGATATAATAATCCAATATAAATTGAAGCACACACAGGCTGGTGATTTTGCTTTGTGAGTGGGATACAAATGAAATTAATTAAGTTTAAAAATAAGTTATAATAAGTTAACTGTCTTTTTAGTTCTGTGGCTTCCCTAAAATACCAGAGAGACGTCTGCCTAGTCTGCCTTCAATGTTGACGTTCAACACAATACACCTACAACAACATTCAGGTGACGTAGTAACATGGTCATTTAGGCTGAAAAAAGACACAAGTCCATAAAGTTTAACCTTGCTGTTGATCCAGATGAAGGCAAAAAACCCTCACAGAAGCAATTCACAATTTTGCCTCAAAAAGAGGAAAAATTCCTTCGTGTCTCGCAATGTTATATCTTACTGGATCAACGAGCTTACTGGAAAACTCATCATGTCCTTGTAGCCAGTTATATTCTATTATATTATTAATATTTCTTTTAAATGAATATATATATATATATTGATATATATACTGAAACTGATGACACATACTGAAGAGTAAGAGATGTGCAACTTATCTACAACCATGTAATATTACATGGAAAATGTTGGTAAATATTTCCATCTTTTGTCTATTTTATTTTTGACCAACCTCCGTGAACGTGCTTTCCCAGACGATAGCATTATCGATGGTAAGTTTCTTTCCAGGTGGTGCGTTATTATCAAAGCTTCCAACTCTTTGTGAAATGATTGTACCATTGGGCAAAGTGACCTGATTATAAATATCATATCCAATTGACAATTCTTTATCCTCATTAAAATAGATATTTTGTCCCATTGTATTTGTAAATCGCACCTTTCTTAGATATTGATGCAACTGGAAACCAAATAATACATTTGTTAATGTTATAATATTATTTTGGTGGCATTTTTTTGAAGCACTGATGGATAAGGCACCCGACTTTGGATCAGAAGATTGAGGGATTGAGTAGTTCTTACCTGCCGTCAAATTCTATGTTCATTGAATAAGTAGTCTTAAGAGATATGAAGACCTTGTTTAAACTCATCTTACCTTCCAAGCTTTTAAGTCCTGGAACCTCAGTTTATTTTTATCGAGTAATCGCTCTTTTAGGGGTGTTTCTTGATACAGTTGATGTAAGGCATGAGCCAGTGTGTAAACCGTGTTATATACACTGTAGCTCATAGCTGTAAACCGGAGGTTACAATGGGAAAACAGAATAGGTCTGCCGCTCTCCACACCTGTGCAATTCCGTCTCCTAGGATTGAACGGACATCTGTTTTCGCAAAGCTCATCCCACCATGTTGTGAACGTACGTCCCGGAGGGAATCGGTTAGGATTGACTTTCTGAACAAAATTAATGAATTTTGGATTTTCTTTTTTGTGCATAACAAATCGTAAGGTGCCGTTGACCCACGTGTCATTGACTACAGTAAACATTCGGAAGCTGGACTCAGCAGTATGAATCCAGATCTTTCCTGGTATGTAGGTAAGATGAACATTTTGTTCCAGATAGTACACATAATTTTTAGACCCGTATATTAGTATAACATTTGCTGTGGACTTGGCAATGATGTTCTGAATTTCTGCAATCCGTTCCGGAGGATAATCATTAATCGAGGGAACGATTTTAATAAATTCGATGCATCCTCCGTTTTCCACTATCATCTTTTTAATAACACTGATAGCACTTATGCTACTATCATCGTCTGGGTAAATAATGCCAATCCACAACCAACCAAAATGCTTCAATAAGGCTAGAATCGCAGCATAAAGAGTTTTTTCACTTGGAACCGCACGGAAGAAAAAAGGGAACTGCTGCTTATCACTCTGTACAGGATCTTGAGACAAGAAACTAATCTGAAACAATATATTTTTATTATTATAAATATTACCATAGATAGTAGCCTTGTGTCGTAGCCTATTATAATGTTTACATCAGCTTAAATTTCAGCGGAAGCATAATTTGCATTCTGTAAGTACGAAGTTAAAGTCAATTTAAAGTTTAATCTTTAGAGCAGGGATGTATTATTTGTTAATTTCTTTTTTTTATTTTTTTTTTTAAGCTTTTTGTGTGAGTCAGGGTATAATTTCCATAAAATTATATGTAATTAATTTGTTTCCATATGGTAAAAAAAAATATTTTAACATATTAAAGTTATGTATTTGATACATTTAAGAGAATCATAAAATAATTTCGTTCACATACTTACTTACGTATTACAAATAATTTGAATTACTCCACTTTTTAAAGTGCATGATCTACAATAATAAATTGTATAATATTTTTGATTAAACGCAGAAAACAAAAAAAAAAAATACTTGGTACCTTTATTTACAATACCACAGGAAACAAATATAAAAATATACCAGGCTCCTTAAAACCAAGCTAGTATTTTTATTTTAGGGTTCTTTGTGGAAGAAAAAGTCTAAGTATTAAAAAACAGATTTCCAAGACCCAATTTTTACCCTCGTCAGTATAATATGATTAACACTAGATCGTAAATAATACATTTCCAAAAATTCATTACCTCCATTTTCACATGAAAATCTAAGCATAATCTGCATGCGATGATGTTATATGTACAAAGATTAAAAAATAATAATAATAATAATAATAATGAGAAAAAAGAAATTATAAAAAAATGACTTACCTGTGGATATTTATACATTCCAAAAATATTAGCGTACTGTATGGAAAAAGATGATGCCATGCCTTCAATCACCGCAGCTAAAACACTGGAGTTGTCACAGTTATAATTTGGAAATTGCTTTTTATTTCCGGAATAGATTCGAACAGCACCTTGGATGGTTCTAAAAAGGTCAACGTAGGAGTCGTAAACGTTGTAACCCAAAGTGACGTTAGGTAGGATGTTAGGGTCACGGTTTATTTCATCCACAGCAAACACTAAACTAAGGAAGTTATAGAAGTCTTCAAGGAGCATACTGCAGATAACAAACAAGAAAGGTAAGTCAATATTAATAACATCTATATGCTTACAGGACATTTTCAGATCCAATTTCCCGTTCCGATGTTTCTAAGCAGTGTTTTCATGGGAAATCTTACCACTCACCCTTCTGATGTTCTGGGAATATATACCCAGTCAACCATTAGATGCTGACAAACATTCGATGTATCCCATCTAGCCCTTTCTGCATCAAAACCAGGCAAAGAGCACATTATAATATGCTTAGGAGCCAATATCATGAAAAAGCCAGAAATTAAATTATTTCTAAAGGGGCTGTTCCACCTAATCTGGCAAATGTAACAGTTTTGTGACTAAACGCAGCGTTCGAAACATCATTCTTAGTACCGTTGAGTGCTCAAACAAATCCGAGAAATATATGTTAACCATCCCTATGAATGTTTTCCATACCGGGAACAATTATACCAATATTATAAGTCAAATTAAGATACATTTTGGGCCATCTCATGGCCGAGTTCCTTATTTTTTCATGATGGAACTTTATACTGATGTAAAGATCCTATCCTACTATCACTATGATCATGCATAGGGTGGAAACGGACAAAGTGATCCCTTAAATGAACAATTCAAGATTGCCCTAAACATTAAAAACACACAGGGCCTGGTGTCGATTTAATGTTTCAGTTGTGAGTACACTAGCTTGGGTGAGTTTTAAAATTCTATTATTTGCATACCTGATAATTTTATAAAAGTGTTAAATATTAACCCTTAATTGCCTGACAAAAATGATCTATTATGCAGCTTACTAATTGTGACAAGCAATGTGTTTTTATAATGATGTATATTTTTGTGTCAGTATACTGTAGCATCCATGTTTGTAGAAATATGTCTGAAAAATTGGTAATCTAGAAAGGAAAGGGTATATAACAACTTCAAATATTTATTTTTAAAAACATGAAAGCAGGTGACTCAGTAGAAAAGTGTTAATTTGGGTGTTAATTCTATACTAGATTAATATATCCTATAATAATAGGATTCAGATTTTGCATGTCCACAGGAGTTCGCAAGTATGAGTATTTATAGTAAAGATGTTTTGTGCAAAGCAAAAAAATCCTCTAAAACTAAATCTTCTGTATCTGAAAGGGTGTTCGTTTTATGACCCACAGACTGTTTCCCCAATGCCCACATGTTAATGAAATATAGCTTCATCCCAAGCCCACATGTTACGTGTCCCTATCTAAAATACATTGCTGTTCTAGGTGTGGATATAGCCGAAGTACACCAGTTTGAGATTATGATGGGCCATCAACCACTCCAGAAGTTGCGCCCCATCCAACTAGCACTGGCTGCAGCGTTTTATTGCTGGCCCCAGCGACTGATAGATGACTCCAAATCGAATAGATATATATTCACTAACCTTATTCTTCGTGGTTGAAGATGTGGAGGACGTGAAAAATAAAACGCTTCAGTTTTAAAATAAATATGTATATCAAAAAGTCCTCCAATCATTACATCTCCTGCCATGTAAAATGGTCTTTGAGAATAAGGTGTCCCAGGTCTGCAACCAAACGTGGTTTGACATGCCCCATCACAGAGCATCAAAAGAATCACTGTGTTTCTCAGCAGGGTTTTCATATTTCAGCAGCGCTTTATCAATGGAAAGATACTTAATACATAATATTGAAAATTGTTCAGTGAGCTTCTACACAATCGCAGGTAAGTGCTCCCTGCCAGAAACTGTTTCTGTAGGTGTCACCAATCGATAGTCACATAATTTATACCTTTCCATGAAGTCAACGTACCACCCTTTGGGAAAAGTGGATTGATACCATGGATCTGAAATTGTAGCTTTCCAAAAGAAATAATTATAATTTTCAATAAATAATTATTAGTTAGCCCACAAAAGGCTTAACACCATGGGACTAACCCTTTAAGAGAAAAAGGGCTCAGCAGAATGGAGTACAAGAGGCTGGTTATGTATCGCTCTGCCATCTGGGGTCAACTTTTAATTTCTGAATGATTTAAAAAGATTTCTGAAAAGCTCAATTTAGAACAAAAAGATTTTATAATTATATTATCCATGATAATGTGTATTTACTAAAAATATAACCAGTTATGTAAGAAGTATATATCAACTTTAAACATACATTGAAAAAATACAGGGGGTAGTAGAAGCATTATTAAACACTCATCTACAGACACCAGACAAGCCAAAAGGTTTGTTTTTCCCTCAGAAATCTGATAGTGCTGCCACAAACACAAGGGATTCTGGGTAGGCGTATGCAAATAAGTTCAACAATTATCACCTTTTGTCTCTATATCCACTTTATACATGGATCCCTTGAAAGTAATTGCCCGCTGTACAGGACAGCCGTTAGACAAAACTCGGGTAAGAGGTGCAGTAGCCGGACCACCACTCATGGACAGCTGTTTTGTCTTTAACAGGACTCAGCAGCATGAGGTTGTGATACCAGCTTGATACTTGAGGCTTGGAGAAGCCAAGAAATGTTGACCTTATTTGCATGCGCCTACCCAGAATCCCTTGTGGTTGTGGCAGCACCATGAGATTTCTGAGGGAAAAACAAGCCTTCTGGCTTGTCTGGTATCTGTAGATGAGTGTTTAATAATGCTTCTACTACCCCATTAATTTTAGTGGAAGGGTTTTCCATCACCTTGACGGACTTAGGTCTTTTTTCAGCTGCAGGGAGATCTGCACAAAAGCAGGCAGGTCTCCCTGCAGCTGCTTGTATCCGGAATAAACTTTTATACATTCAAAGAAGTCTGATGGTCATCACAACGTTTGATTTCCACAACATTACTATGTAACTATGACTCACCCGCCTCTAATATAATGCAACATCTCCACATGTCCTTATCCCAACGCTTACTTGTCTTCCTCCTCCCTCTATACTGAGGTAAGAGTGTTCCTAACCCTGGTCCCCCTATTCCAATGTGATCTAGTCCTCATGCGTTTTACCTAGACTTGTGCATTCCTCTTCGGGTGAACATGAAAACGAACACGAAGAGTGCGTTTTCATGTTCGTTCCGAAGACACGAAGAAGAGAAGACAGTGGCGGTAAAACGTAGGCGAAGACGAAGACACACACACGAAGAATCTTCCCCTTCGTCTACTAATCTCCCCGGTCCCTTCCCCATCTAGCCTACCTTATCTTCACGGCATCGCAGGAGTTGACTGAAGCGGAAATCCGCAGGTTCGTCAGGGGTTACAGGGCAGTGCGAGTGAGCCTATTGGTCACCTGCAGGGTGACCAATAGGCTCACTCGCACGGCCTTTTTAACTCCTGATTTCCACTCCCGTTAACCCCTGCGATGCTGCGTTGGATAACGGGAGCAGAAATACGTAGGTTAAAGGGTCGTGCAAGCAACCAATAGGCTCTCACTCGCACAGCCCCTTACCACTGGTTGCTATGCAGAAAAGAAAAAAAAAACTGGGACCCTGCTGCAACAGTTAAAAGTCCATGCCAGCAACCAACAAAGTCGCTGGTACGGACATTTAACTTAGCATAATAACTTATTATAACTTTGGGCAGAATGCTGCCCTCTATTGGTACGATACATTGAGTAGCTTAATAAGTTATTATGCTACTTAATGTATCTTAGAGGGCAGCATTCTGTCCGATGATATATTAGAGATATGTGGTAGTGTGCTCATTTTCATTTATTAATTATTTAAATAAAATATATTCCCATGATCCGCTGGTCTCCCTACTGCAACAGTTAAATGTCCGCGAACAAATTTTTTTTTTCCTATTTATTTTGGGGGGGGGGGGTTTGTATTAAACTGTTAGACGAAAGGATCATGGGAATATATATTATTTTAATAAATGCAAATAAGCATACTGCCACATATGGCTAATATATCTTCAGGCAGAATGCTGCCCTCTATTGGTTATACATTGAGTAGCATTGTTCCATATGCTTGAAATCCAAAGTTATACGCAAGCTCGTAATGCCAGAAAGTCCGCGATAATTCAGCTGAAGAAAAAGTCCAAAAGACTTGCGGACTTTCTGGCATTACGAGCACGCATGCACACTATTCATGTTGTGCATATACTAACTGTGAGTGCAATTTTACCATCCATACTTGTTTTTGCCTAAAGATACTGCACTATTTTAGTTTGTTTTTTATAGACTCTCTATGAAGATTAATAAAAAGAATCTTTCTACCACACATTGATGGGTCTGAAGCATCTATATTGTTTGTGAGTGCAATTATAACACAAATCACATTTATTGTTGGTTATACACTCTGCACTATCATTATATTACTAATTTTTCCTATGTGTATCTGCGCCCCAATCATCTGTCTGTTGGTACCTATAGTGAACATACAGTATTATTTCTCCTTCATTCCTGCCCCATATTTACGTTACTGCCAAGAGGGATGCTTGCCATGAAGCCATTATTTCCTATAGTCTAGGAGCCAGAAATAATGTCAGACATATCTGTATTTCCCTGCTACATCACTAGCCCCAGGTAAATGTAGGTATTGAAGGCACCAAGAAATAATTTTATAAGTCAAGGCCTATGGCTTCATCAGTTGTTTATTTATGCCTATGCTGGTGGCCCGCTGACATCTTAGCACTGGGATATGACGTCATATCCCGGCGCTCAGACTAAGGAAGTGCATGAGGACCAAGGAAGATCATCAGGAGAGAGCCGTCATTGGCTGCTGGACTCCCCCAGCCAACAAAGGTAAGGGTGTGTATAAGTATGTTAGCAAGTGTGTGGAAGTATTTTAGTGTGTATGTGTGTAGGTGTAAGTATGTTAGTGTGTGTATGTGGAAGTATGTTGGTGCGTGTGTATAAGTATGTTTGTGTGTGTGATATGTTAGTGTGTATAATAAGATACGAAACTGGAAAAAAATGCTAGGAATGATAGTATTGTCCACAGAGTTAGAAGAATAAATCATTAAAAGAGCTGTTTTAGGGTTGAATGGTGTGATGTATTCACTGTATATGAAAAAGTAATGGTGTATGCCCTGAATATATCTTAGAAAGGCCTAGGTAAATTCAACACAACACACAACATAATGATCATGCATTACTCCCCATTCAAGCAGGGATGCCATATGTAATGAGAATGTGGCTGTAAATAGCAGTCTTTGAAGAGTGAGGCTTGATTTGACAACAGCATTAATATGAAACTATTTAAACGTCCATTACATTTAGAAAACATTTCAAAGAAATAAAAATTTTTAAGAAAAGAAAATAATTAGCATTTAATGTTGTCTACTAGAAAATCTAGCACAATTAACAAATAGTTTCCTAAATGGCAGTTCAGCACTTTAAAGGATATATGTTGCTTGAGATATGTAATTTTCTGTACAAGGTTATCATTTGGTGTCATATCCTCTGGGATGTTTAAAAAGAATAAACAACCTGATTACAGTAATTATATGTTTCTTCTAGCCGCTAGCCAAATTTAATAAGCATGTTTGTGGAGCAATTCCATAGTGAACTAGAATTACAAGATAGAATGTAACAATTTGCAATGGTTGTTAGTGTTAAATATTTAATTTTCACTGGAGAATGTTTTAATCTGTTAGTTTACTTTATTGTCATGTAATTTTATTCTGATTTGGTATGTCATTTATAGTTTTCATTTCTAAACATCTGACCCTCTAATTTTAGACTAATTTTCATTCCTCCGAGCTATACATCCAAGCTTGGTCTTTTGCGTATTATTTTTTATACAATTTTAATTTAATGCAGCTGCCACAATCACGACCATTCTTCTAATTCACTTAAATCACTTGGTATTTGGCTTGTTCCACCAAGAATGTCTACTGCGAGCAAAATCAATTTGGACGAATTTAGATTTTCTTTTCCTATTTTCTGCGTTGTTTTCACACAATGAATTTCAGAGGACTTTTTTGATTCAGAAAAAATATTCTGGGGATATTCCTGACAGTTTTTGAACTCATGTTTTACTTGCCACTGCCCCATCTTGAGGTTTGGGAGAACCCAGCTCGATTTTGCACTGCAGGACCACCACCAGTAACAGGAACGCTGCACCTAGGAATACACACATCCAGCAGCATGTTATGGGAATGAATTTCTCCAAAAATTGGACCATTTTGATGAATCGATCCCTCATAGTAAGGAAAGTCATAAAGCAGCCGCAACGGTAGTGCTAGGGCATGGGCAGACTCTGGCAGACACACACATCCAATCTCATGGTACAGGACACTAATTTCCCCCAAAATTATAAAATAGAGGCAGGTCAAATGGCAAGCGCTGCCAGACAGACACATCCAGCCATGTGATGACTGAAGACTGAATTTCCCCTAACTTTGGAAAAAAAACAAGAATTGACTACCTCAGAGTGAGAAAGTAAATAGAGGAGCAGTAGTAGTAAGGCATGTGGCTTGGGCAGGCACTGGCACATATAGACACTTGGTGCAGGACTGAATTTCTACAACATATGAAAAATGAAAAGAACTCATCCACCAGGAGGATTGGCAGCAGTAGGGCACTGGACCTGGGCAGGTGATGACAGACAAACAGATCTAGTCACTTGGTACAGGACTGAATTTCCTCAATATTTGAAATTTAAAAAATGATCCCCCATTGTAAGAAAGGAGAGGAACAGCAGCAGCAGTAGGGAACTGGGCAGGCACTGGCAGACAGACACATGTGCTCTGGCTTAAATTCTCAGCCACATACCTGAATGGCTTCAGGGCTATCACCACTTGCACCATTAATGTCCATTATCCTACTCTGTAATTTCACACAGTCTATACTTGGCCCATGGGTTTTATGCATTATCTTATACTTGCCACAGCTCTGACTATGTTTTTCCTCCAGGAACATCAACCCTGTTGCAAATCTTGGTGTCATAAGCAAAAATACTTACCTTACCATTAAGACCCTCTGCAATAGCACTAATAAAAATATTAAAAAGAATGGCTCCAACTATGCTGAGGTACCCCACTGGTAACAAGACCTTGCTCCGAGTACACTCCATTGACTATAACCCTCTGTTGTCTGTCCATAAGTGGCAATAAATGTTTGCATGAAGGTCCCATCCTGTCAGGACTTTCTGAAAATAAAAAAAATGCAAGAATTATGGTAAAAAAATTCTGTCAACTATTCCTGACTTTATGAAACAAAAAAAAAAACACCAAGCCAGGTAGGAGTCGAACCTACAATCTTCTGATCCGTAGTCAGACGCGTTATCCATTGCGCCACTGGCCCATATGGTGGGAGTTGCTGTATACCACCTTCACTGTCTGGCTCAGCATATAGTGATGGGAGTTAATGTGTATAACTGCAATGTAACTCCTATCCCTATATACTGAGCCAGGCACTGATTGTGGTAGTCTGGCTCAGTAAAAAGTGATGGCAGTTATGCTGTAACGCAGTCATTGTCTGGCTCAGTATATAATGATAGCAGTTATGCTGTACCACTGTCAATGTCTGGCCCTGTGTAAAGTGATGGACATTATGTTGTACCACCCTCAATGTCTGGCACAATATTTAGTGATGGCAGTTATGCTGTACCTCGGTCAATGTCTGACTCAGTGTAAAGTGATGGCAGTTATGCTCTACTACTGCCAGTGTCTGGCACAGTATATAGTCATTGCAGTTATGCTATACCACTCATCAATGTCTGGCACAATATATAGCGATGGCAGCTATGCCGTACCACCGTCAAAGTCTGGCACATTATATAGCGATGGCAGTTATGCTGTATCACCGTCAATGTCTGGCACAATATATAGCGATGGCAGTTATGCTGTACCACCATCGTCTGGCTCAGTATATAGCCATGGCAGTTATGCTGTTCCACCGTTAATGTACGGCTCCAACTACAGTTTGCTGAGTTGTTTCACGCCTCTACTAACCTCTCGATAATGTAAAAGCTCTTTACAGTTAAGACTCTGGCCGTCCGGTTTTAGATTTTGACCTTTTGTTCTAACATTTTCTCCTCCTTTGAGCTCACACAAAAATCTGGGAATTTAAGCAAAGTATACCCCTTCCCCCATGGGGAGGTGGAAAAAGGGGCAAATGGAGGGATTCTTCAGAGTGCCTTCATGCATGTGCATGAGGAGCATCACACCAGCATACAATGGAAGATAGCTCCCTGGTTAACCAGGCCTACTGAAGCGCTTTTTTAAAGCCTACGCACACAACCTCTCCCCTGATTGGAGGAACAGGGGAGGGACTGTTCCCGTAGGGCATGCTGTGGTTCTGCCATTTTGTGGAATTACTCCGACGTGCCAGACAGATTCGCAGAGTGAGGTGCAGAAATGTTTTTTTCTCTGTGAATCCGTCTGCAATATTCTGGGATCTTGGAGTACTTACGCAAAATGCTGGTGCCACAACGCTCCCCACATGGACATCATCTATGGCTGGACCGATTGTTCTGAGGATCAGCAAGCAAGGGCTGGCCTGGGAGGTGATAGTGAGGTATAAAGGAATTAGCATGTGTGTGTCTGTGAGAGAGTGGGTATGTGTTACAGTGAGAGCATGTGAGCAAGGGGCCAGGGGACACCAGCCCTCTGCTGACAAGGGAAAACTCAAATAAAAGGATCAGAAATGGTAGCATCTGGGACAGTAAAAAAAAAACTACTAGCCTATTGTAGTAATCATATAGCTGCCATTTGTCAGTAGTACAGACTGCAGTCCAAGGGTTTACACCTGCAGTAGCTCAGAGGCAGCAGTGACAGTACTATGCTACACTTCTAAAGCATTTTATGGTTACTGCAGATAAAACGTGTACAACACCAAACCTTAATCAAACACATAGCTGAATGGTTTTGTTGGAAATGTTCCTAATCTGATTTATAACTAATTTGCAGCCTTTGAAATTTGCAGTGCAGAAGAGACAATCTATACACACAGAGAAGCTGAACTTACCGTAACACCAGGATGGCCGAGTGGTTAAGGCGTTGGACTTAAGATCCAATGGACATATGTCCGCGTGGGTTCGAACCCCACTTCTGGTAGACATTTTTTTTTTGTATTGAACCCGTAAAATATATATATATACTCGTTTACATAATACACATACTACGAAATATGCAAATGGCTCCTTCGCCTATGTTGTACCAAAGTTATCAAGAAATAGCATTGTTTATTTCATTAAATGTATGTATGACTTTACTTGTAAGTAATAGCTTATATTATTTTTTAAAAAAAATCTAAAAACATATTATTTTGGTTTAATTTTCGACGAAATTAACACGTTAAGTGGTTGACTTCACTCGCAAAAACCCTTTCCCCGCACAAAAGAACCAACCACTGTTGTTTGGCTGGTCCGTAAAGTGCGAACGTCGGAGCTGTAACGCGCAAATCCCTGCCTGCCCTTCAATCATTGCGCATGCGTTAGCTAATAATCAACGAGACATGTGTATAAAGTAAAAATACTGAAACGAGTTTATATATGTATATCAATCTGGGTGGACAGGGGAACTGCTTGAAGGAAAAGCACTCCTATTTTGCACAACGGCATACATATATTTAACCAAATACCACTGTCACCAGCTTCGAAGTAGGGCTTTTCCGGGATTACTGTATAGTAATAAAAAGCAAAACTCGCGTCCCTGGGTGGGCTTGAACCACCAACCTTTCGGTTAACAGCCGAACGCGCTAACCGATTGCGCCACAGAGACTCGCATTGCAAGGCACCTCACTGGCTCTATCAGATGGACTCCGCTCTACACACTGTAACCATATGCTTTAAGAGCACCTGAGCGTTATGGGAGTAGGAGTTCCACACAGAGGCATATCTGAGACTCCTGCAGCCCCCCAAAGACAGCTCTATCATGACGGAGAAAACAGAGGAGGCAGTGCAGGGGATCTGGGGCATTTATATTACGTGGGATCATAGGAACACGTAACAAAACCTGGGATCAAAGGCACTGGTGGAGTATTCCTGCGCACTTTTATTCACGTAAAGTAACGAGAAGCGGTACATTAAACCTTTTTTGGCTACTTATGTTGTTACGGGACATTCGTAGTAGCTGTACACTCACTCAACCATAGTCAAATGCCACATATACAGAGATATTCAGTAAATAAAGCCACTCTAGCCGTCTCTAATATCTTTGGTGGTCTTATCTACATTGTCATTCCTAGCGGCTGTAGCATTGGAAAAGTACAGATAACCATAGAAGGAGCTGTGCTGGCACCTTATTTCAAGCATGGCAAGTATTACCGTAGAGAACAATATTTTAAAGGCAATAACCTGAAGCTTGCTCTTGATATATGGGGAGGCAGAAACATATCCCCTTCAGTAGGTTATTTGTTTATAAAATAATGTATCATGAATTTAGTTGCTATGGGCTGGGATTATATTATATACCAAATAGAATGACATTTGTGAACATTATACAAATTGCCCATTAGAGTATTACAAGCAATGAGTTGTGCTTGAGCCACACCAAACCCCATTATAGCACCTATAGGCAACCCTTATTCTAGACTGTAATGAATGGTGGGTCAATGCTTGATTTGGATTAGCCAGAAAACATATTTTGGGATGTTTAAGGGGTTGAACCAGATGAAAGATTTTAGAATGTGAGAAAGATAGACCTAGGAAATCATGTTAGGGGCTGTTTTGGGCCTTTATGTGAACTATCGTAAAATGCGTTTTAAGCCAATAAAACATTAAACCTTTTTCACAAAGCTAGGAAGCAACTTGCTATGAAGCGTTGGTGGTATAGTGGTGAGCATAGCTGCCTTCCAAGCAGTTGACCCGGGTTCGATTCCCGGCCAACGCATTCTTTACTTTTTTTTTAATGTGTTCTGCTACGTATATGCATTTTAATAAAATAGAGCGTTTTGCAGTGGTCGAGTTAAGATGTGTAAAAAGAGCAAGGCATTTTAAAAGTATCTGGTACTTTTGGAGAGGAAGGAAAAACAATTGTTCCCTGACCGGGAATCGAACCCGGGCCGCGGCGGTGAGAGCGCCGAATCCTAACCACTAGACCACCAGGGAAGATAAGAAACTTTCCTGGGCAGTCCATGTAAGCCTCACTTTCACCCCCCCCCCCCTCTCTCTCCCCAGCATAAAAACATCATTGGCTTAAGGCATTGTACAGAATACCTAATCATTTATTGTGCCTATAACAATCCTCTATAAGTGTCTCTCTAAGCTCTACTGTCCAAATACACAAAAAAACAAATGGTAGTTTTAAAGAAATATGATGTACACTGTTGTCATCACTTGATTGCTACTGAAAGGAATACTTTTATTGAGAACTGTGTATTTGCTCGACCCCCCACAGTGCTTCCTCCTCTCTGGCAGCCAGTGAAAATCTGCGCGATGTGTGCTACCAGACTCTTCTGCCAGGGCTTCTATGACGGAGCACAGGAGTCACATGACCTTCCGGTGTTCAGTCACAGAAGCACCAGTGGAAGTCCCTGGTAGGAATGGAGGTTGTTTGCGCGCGTTGCACAGATGTCCACCGGCTGCCCCCACTTGACACCAGGGAGTCTGGAGCACAGGGGTGGCTAGAGTGGCATATAGGGGGTATAAGGAATACCGGGGGGGAGGGGCAGAGTGGGATATAGGGGGATATAAGGCATATCCGGGGGGGGGCAAAGTAGCAAGCCCTGGGGCAGATGTGCATAACTGGGGCCAAGTTTGCAAATAAAAGGAAAGAAAAACAAAAAAAAATGCATTTTTCTCAATCATAGTTTTTATTAAATATTAAAAAATATTTTACATGTGAATTAATTTTTTCTAAATTAATATTCAAATTTTGGGGGGTCGTCTTATAAATCAGGGTATTCTTATAATTGAGCAAATACGGTAATTCAACAATAGAAAAGCATCTGAAGATTCCACACCCTCTCCATTACCAAAGAACCACAAAATGCCTCTTAATGGCGGTAGCTTTTTATTACCATAAAGATAATACACATGAATTCATACCAGTAACAACTGAATGAATGTAGAATGCATTTTTTATAGACTTAGCAAATGCAAGGCACCAAATATTTATATGAAAATGGATCATAGTTTGAATATAAAAGCTAAGAACATAGTATTGCATAAAAACACTCAACCTTCATTTATTGCAAGAGCTTTCACCAAACTTTTCACCAGGAAGTTACTATAAATCACCAGTTCTAAGACATTAGAAAGTTATGCTATCAGGATCATTTGCAAAACTACGGGAGATATTTTTTCATTGGGTTTTCATCCCATCCAGGCAGAGAGGAGATCCTTTCTTCTGTTTCTTTGTCAATGGGCCAACCCCAAGTCTTAAAAAATGGAATCAAGTTTTTCTGTACTTCTTGAGAAAATAATTCAGTCCAAAGATTCATCTTGAAAATGTTTTCATTCTGAACACCCACCATGTTTTGATACTTGGAAAACAATTTAATGTATGGAGCCCATCCAAAGCCTTCCTGAAGCTGAATGAGACAAAATATTTTAAGGAGAAGTTAACAAGCTGTTGTGTAACAGAGAACACACAAACCACCAGTGGTAGACAAATTTGGAATTAATGCATGACTCAAAACACCACTCCATTCCTTCCTATTTGACAAACTTTGACATATCTCATGAGGTCTCATGAGGTTGGAGGTCATCATATTACTTAAAACTTCCAATTAAAAAAAACATTGATTGAAAAAAACTAACTTGAATCTGTAATCTCCTGTAGATTTATTAATATCAAGTAAAAGAAGATATTTTGCATCATCCATCAAAACACATAACATAACTAGGTAGATATTGTAAAACGTGACTTCTTTGAAGCATCCATTATGTGAACTAAAACCATGATCTGTTGTTACCTGTAGATAGGTTTCCAGACATAGCCACAAAGTCCATTCTTCCAGTGGTGCACCTTTTCCTAAATGCCCTTTGATCCTTTTTTCTCTATTCTGTGGCTTTAGTTCAAAATGGGCATTTTCACGTGGGATGCCCAAAACATTTTCATGCACATAAACAGCCCAGATATTGCACATAGCTTCATTAGTGTGAGGTGGAAGTTCCCATTCACGTAACTGCTGGTTGTGTCCTAGTTCATGGGTAGCTCCCCATGTACCTTTGGCAATTTGAGTATGGTCTAGAAATACTTTACTTGACTCCATGTGACACATTATAGGATAACCAGAGTGCATCCAACCTTCAAAAATAGAACAAGTTATCACTGTATTATATAAAAAAACACGTTTACATCATATTGGCACTGCCTTGGGAGGTCATATAGCCTGTATAATTTATATATACTCTATACAGTGTGGGATGGGGGACACCTGATGAGGTGGGATGGGAGTAGTTTACCTTGTGATATCTGTACATCTGCTACAAATCTCTCTGGTCTAACAGGAACAGCAGGAAGCCCAGACAGCTCAAACGTTGCTGCTGTGATTCTACTCCAGAGTGAGAGTGGTTCTTCAGGATTTAGCAATGAAGCAGCTATCTCAGATGGGACTGTAAAAATGATGTTTTCAGTTTTGAGTTCTGCCCATGGGGCAGGATAGTGGCGTATGTTTTCCACCCAGGATTTTACAGTGGTTTCTCCTAAAATAGGGAGATAATAAAATAATGAATTTCATAAAAAAAAAACATTTCTGAGGCTGACAAGTTAAACTAACTTCATAAGAAGCATAAAGCCTGGCCTCATCCAGACTCTAAATCTAGATAATCGAAAATCCAGCCCCTATCATGGTTCCATAGACAGCTTAAAACGCAGCTTACGATAGTTCACATAAAAGCCCAAAACAGCCCCTAACATGATTCCCTAGGTCTATCTTTCTCGCAGTCTAAAATCTTTCATCTGGTTCAACCCATTAAACATCCCAAAATATGTTTTCTGGCTAATCCAAATCAAGCATTGACCCACCATTCATTACAGTCTAGAATAAGGGTTGCCTATAGGTGCTATAATGGGGTTTGGTGGCTCAAGCACAACTCATTGCTTGTAATACTCTAATGGGCAATTTGTATAATGTTCACAAATGTCATTGTATTTGGTATATAATATAATCCCAGCCCATAGAAACTAAATTCATGATACATTTTTTTATAAACAAATAACCTACTGAAGGGGATATGTTTCTGCCTCCCCATACATCAAGAGCAAGCTTCAGGTTATTGCCTTTAAAATATTGTTCTCTATGGTAATACTTGCCATGCTTGAAATAAGGTGCCAGCACAGCTCCTTCTATGGTTATCTGTACTTTTCCAATGCTACAGCCGCTAGGAATGACAATGTAGATAAGACCACCAAAGATATTAGAGACGGCTAGAGTGGCTTTATTTACTGAATATCTCTGTATCACCACTGGAGGGCGCTTCAGTACTGGAAGGTAACTGAGGTCATCTGAATGGCAGCCAATCTGCACCTGGAATTGTCAAAACAAACAGCTCCTATTTGTGCATTTATACTTTACCAGTAAATAGGCGGGTAATCGTTGGGATGGCATTTGACTATGGTTGAGTGAGTGTACAGCTACTACGAATGTCCCGTAACAACATAAGTAGCCAATAAAATTTACCTCAAGGCCGACGTTGACAGCAGTTATCGGAAAATTCACAGTAGCGGTCTTTCCCGGGGGAGCATAAAGTCCAGTACTCCTCCAAGCTGTTAATCCTGCAATAGATTTATGACATTATATAATTAAAACATTACTTTGATGGAAACCTTATTACTACAAAAAAAAACAACCCATATTTCAATTTAATTATTTCACATGTATTGTAATAGTCGGATGGCTTCCTTTTCTTTGAGCCCCTAAAAACCAAAGCCCACCTCTGTTGGAATTGATGTATTTGGGTTGAGTGCTTAACCCAGAGCAGTGCCTCACTCCACGGACACTATTCTTTCAGTTGAGCGCTGGTATATGACATCATATAATATACATATATTAATATATACATATATTAATATATACATATATTAATATTATACATAGATGTCCATAGTGTAACAGGGTTGGTTACAATGGAGATATCTGATCTTCCAACTACCCCATTGAGCAGCAGTGCCAGCAAAAGAAGCCAGATCACCTAACAGGGCACTCTACCCCCAGTTTAAGATGATTATGTCTAGTTGACACTCACCTTGATTGGTACCATTGATTTCTAGCCTCTGGGGAGGACTAACAGGAAGAGTTGATGTCTCTGGTATCAGCTGTTGCTTTACTTTATCAAAATTGGGGAGTGTGTTTTGAATACCAGCTGCCAATCTCAACAGAAAGGCCTCTATGCTTCCACCCTTCACAGGTCGTTCTTTACTGACCGCTGGCATGCCCGACTTCAGAAGAAGGTTTGTAAGTATGTTTTTAAAAGGATAAAAGGCATGGCTGGTGTTCTCTGGAATTTCCAGGATTGTTGCACAGTCTTCAGCCAGTCTGGTCATCCAAGAGGAGAGAGGAGCATTGATCTCTAGATTGTTGTCAATCACCTTTTGCAACTGGAAAAGAGCCTTCCGACACTGGTAATTCTGAGAGGGGTCGTTATTATTTAATGCTTGAAGCTTATTTGTTGCATTTCCTTCTGCCACAATACTTATTCCAAATTGGTTAATGATTTTATTTCCAGGGTAGTTGACGATTTCATCAATGCCAGGATTTTGAGAAGACCAATACCATGCCTGTCCTGCAATGAGCAGGCCACCACCCTCTGCAACAAACTCCAGGATTTTCCCAGAGTCTTTGTCGGTATAAGATGTACAGCAATAAACACTGAGTTCTTTGTTCATATCAGAGAGTTGGCTTCTAATATTAACTTCACTGAGGAGAACCTGGAGTTCCTTTAAATCTCTTTGAACACCAATTTCTCCCTTTCGTCCAGCATCCAACCACGAGATTAGATTGGGAATAAGCTGCATTTGGTGGAGTTTGCTAATCTGATGCTCATGGGTTGCAACAACCACTCGACCTTTTCCGTAATAACAAGCTGCGAGATATGTCTTATTAGACTCATCAAGAACCAAGGGAAAAGCCCTCTGACCATGAAGTAGCAGATGAGATGGCGTTCCACTCTCAAATAAACGTAATTCAGTTATTCCGTTCATCAGTTGCTTCATATCTTCAGAAATATCCCAATTGTATCTGAAAATACACATGGAAAAATAGCAACACTAAATAATTTAATTCATATACCAATCATTAGAAAGTTAAAGGAATTTTGTAGAAAAATTAGTGCAGATACATATTTCTTACTCTTAACTGCTCCTGTGATAGGAATTTGGAGAAAATGACATTTTCAAGACCTATCCAATTAAATTAGAACTAACTTGGGGATTTAAATTAGTTGGCATGAAATTGGTGTGCTCACTGTTTTTCCAATGCAAAGGTGAGATCCCACACTAAAGGTCCCTGACAGCAAGCACCACTGGGTATACTGTACATGCACACTAGCAGCTCGAGTGTGACACTGAAACACACTCCAGAGCACAGAGAGTAGGGAAGAATTATATACTGAACTTTTACAGACTAATTAAGCCCTTGTACCTTTCCTTTACCGTGCTCCCTAGTTAGTCAGAAGAGAGCTCTTTCCCCCTAGAATAGTTTGATTTCAAGAATTAGAGCCTCTTCCACAAGCCTTTTTTGCTTTTAATACTTTTACTTTTTACTTTGGTTTATAAATGCAGTTGCCTTTGGCCAATGTGCATTGAAAAAAAACCTTGACGGTGAGCACTGCTGAATGCTTTTTTTGGGTCAAAATATTTTTAGGCTGGTCTTGCCCAACTCCGTGATAAAAGTGCCTGTCACTCCTATGCAGGTAACCTAAGGCTTGTGTCGTATGACCTTTGCAGCACAAAAGAAAATATGCATAAAGTGTTTTATAAAATACTAGTTACATCAGATGATTGATGCATTTTTATTAGCACTACATACTCACTTTACAACAAGGGAACCTATTGGTATTTCTGGAGTTATAGCTATAACAGCCTTTTGTCCGTAATTACTCAGGAACTGTATGCCAGCTACACTTGTCACTTTGTTCCCAGGAAAATCCAGGAGGACATCCATAAATTTGTTTTTGGTCACCCAGTACCAAGCTTGGCCTCCGATTAATAGGCCGCAGCCTTCTTTTAGGGCCATGATGAGTTCATTAGCTTGTCTGTCATCATCGGCATGGGTGCAATAAACTCCAAATCTATCAGAGAACTCATAGGTAGCCTCAACCGAATGGCCTTTTTCAGAGAGCAACTGTGCTGTTGAAAGGAAATTCTTGTGGACCCCCACCAAAGAATCTGAGGATGGCTTTAGCCATTGTATTGCATTCTCAATGAACTGTGTAAAGTGAGGACTTGATATGTATCCTTCATGTGTGACTACAACTAGACGACCCTTTCCGTATTGAGAAGCTGCAATAAGAACTTGGCCTTCTGCATTCACCACAACTGGAAAAGCTTTGTCACCAGTGAGGAGCAGGTCGCAGGGGACATGCCCTTCCGTAAAATCCAAGGTGGCAATATTTTTGACAAGAGCTTTATATGAATCTGCAGGATTCATTTCCTAGAAGTAAAAAAAATAATAAAGATTAATAAAACAATAGAGAACTATACTTGAAATAAGTGAAAAGACAATAGTATACACTCCAGTGTATAAACCAGCATTACACTTCTCTAAAAACGACCTGATTAATGGGCCTATTACTGTAAATAAATATTTCCTATTAATTTTATATACCAAATGCTGACAGGTCATATTAAAAAAAATGTATCCTCTTACAACTGTTAAGATTTGACAGTCTAGAACTAATGTCACAATGTAGAACAATTTAGCAACTTTACATACCAGCGTGCCATACTTTAAAGCTGTATTTTATTAAAGGTAACTGCACCCAGGGGCCCCTGTAACCAAATCTCATCTGGCCTAGTTTCTTCAAGCAAGACTGGCCTACTCGCAAGGCTGGGGTTGAGCTGTGTTACACAATGCAACATAAATTGGCCATGTGGTAGTAACATGGCAGCTACTACAGCAAAGGGGTGTGTTTGTTACTGTTTGGTGTTAGAGTGTGTGTTAGTGTATGGTGTTAAAGAGTATGTTTTTGTGTTAGCAGATAGTGTTAACCCATGGATGTTAGAGCAAGTTTGTGTTATGGCACGGGCCAGTTTGCTTAACTTGCTCCTGGACCAGAGGTGCCAGCTCTGTGTCACCCTATTTTATTCTATATATATGTGGGATAATGTGGCAGCCTCAATATTACAGCCTTTTCCACCTACGGAGTCGCCAAAGATATCTTGCACCCAGTTGCCAGTAAACCTTAACTCATCCCTACTAATATCTGCTACCCTCAAGGAGTCTCAACTATGCAAACAATATACTTTGAGCAACCTGAAACAAAACAAACAAAAAAAGAGCAAACTGCACTAAGAGCTACTCACTTATGGTGACTTTTATGAGCACCAAATGTATTTCAGGAAGCCTGGGTTGAATAATTTAAGTACTGAAGTATTACCTTGTAGCTTTTTATTTCATCGTGTTGAATGCTTTTATACATGTTTGTTATTTGTAATTTTTCTAGAATGTGATATAGTAAACCCTATTCTTATTATAATAGTCTGAAAAAAATCTCGTGTTATTCAATGGAATAATTGCATTTATTTTGTAAGCCCACAGGCTGCGTGGAATCCAATATGAATTTTTTCTTCAACATAAAATCTCTTTCAGAGCTCGTAATTTTTTTTGTCCATAATTCCTACATGTCCATAATTCTTAAGCGCCATATTCACATTGTGATCAATAATACAAATACTGTCACCATCTAGGTCTGAATATGTATTCAATATAAAAGTCAATGTTTTGAAGTAACTTATGTTGACTTAATGACTAGTAAGAAGCTGTAGAGAATTTTTAAAAAAATGATGTATATTTATACAATTATGCGCTAACCAATTAGTGATGTCCGGATCATGAACGAATCGTTCATTTGATCCGGTTCTTTTTAGTGATCCGGATGAGTCGGTTCACTAGACTGAACGATTCGTTTGTAGCGGTTCAGTCTGTGAATCATCATGCAGCTGTAACCTGATCCTAGAGCTGTGAGTCATCTGCAGAGCACTCTGGGGTCAGGTTACAGCTCATTAATTCTCATAGGAACGATGACTCATAGAGTCAGAGAGTCGTTCAAAGAGTCGAATGAACCGAAGAGTCGAATGAACCGAAGAGTCGAATGAACCGAAGAGTCGAATGAACCGAAGAGTCGAATGAACCGAAGAGTCGAATGAACCGAAGAGTCGAATGAACCGAAGAGTCGAATGATTCGAATCTTACAGGGATCCGGATCTTACAAGGATCCGAATCTTACAGAGATTCGAATCATTCAGAGAATATTACTGATACCAAACTTTTATAAATAAATACATTAATAATGTTCACACTGCCCCCAGGATTTAGATTCCCCTGAGTTTGCCCCCCTTTACCTATAACTGCACCTACAGTTAACTTTATTAAATTAATTAAATTAACCCTCAGTCATCAGCATAAAATTAACCCTTATACCCCATCAACCATAACTGCCCCTGAAATTAACCCTAAAGACCCCATTAACCATAACGGCCCCTGAAATTAACCCTAAATACTCCATTAACCATAACTACCCCTAAATTAATTGCATGTACTCCAGATAAATTACCTAATAAATTGGTATGGTTGATGGGGTCTTTAGTGTTAATTTGGGGGCAGTTATGCTTAATGGGGTGTTTAAGGATAATTTAGGGGCAGTTATGCTTAATGGGGTCTTTAGTGTTAATTTGGGGGCAGTTATGCTTAATGGGGTGTTTAGGGTTAATTTGGGGGCAGTTATGCTTAATGGGGTGTTTAGGGTTAATTTGGGGGCAGTTATGCTTAACGGGGTGTTTAGGGTTAATTTAGGGGCAGTTATGCTTAATGGGGTGTTTAGGGTTAATTTGGGGCAGTTATGCTTAATGGGGTGTTAAGGGTTAATTTTAGGGGCAGTCATGGTTGATGGTGTGTTAAGGGTTAATTTTAGGGCAGTCATGGTTGATGGGGTGTTTAGGGTTAATTTAATGGTGAGGGTTAATTTAATTAATTTAATAAAGTTAGCTTAAGGTGCAGTTGCAGGTAAAGGGGAATGTAAATCCTGGGGGCAGTGATTATTAATGTATTATTTATAACAGTATGGTGACATTCTCTTAATGATTAGAATGCCAATGAAGGCAGAGAGTCGTTCAAAGATCCGGATCTTACAATGATCCGGATCTTACAATGATCCGGATCTTACAGTGATCCGGATCACTGTAAGATTCGGATCCCTGTAAGATCCGAATCTTTGAACGACTCTCTGCCTTCATTGACATCACTGGAGGCAGGGGGGAGGATTAATAATGAAAGGGGCGGGGCCAATCGTTAGTGTGCCTGCACGGAGTTACTGGAAAACAGTAACTCCGTGCAGACACACTGAGTGATCCGAAGATCCGGATCATGAATCGGATCATTTCAGTGAACGAATCGAAATGATCCGATTCACTTTAATGATCCGAACTTCCCATCACTATAACCAATAATGTATATAGAAGAAAAAAGTAGTAGAATATACAAGAAAAAAATGAAATACAACTTGCCTTTTGAAGTTGGGTGTACAGCTCTAGCTGATATCTCGCAGACACAAGCGTTCAACGTTTTCACGGGTTCTAATGTTCCACGATTTATCCCTCTATTTATACATGCGCGCAACCTCAGAGTCCCAGATGATACCCCGATTGCATAAGGATGTGCAATTAAAGGGATTAGAATGGGGTTTAGCGACATGACTGGCATATATCAAGTATTCTGAAACTGTTGTGGGCAATACCAGCCTCTCCCATATACAGAGTTAAAACATGTACAGAAACCAATTGTACACATTTTACACATGCATGTGCAAGTGATTCATGCAATTACATACAATTTAATGATTTTTTATTATTATTTATTGTGTACTTATTACCATGATTGATCACCAATATTCCAAATACATTGTGTAAAAGAAAATACTCAGTATTGTGTACACCTACCTGCGTTCCCACAGAGCACTGTTTATACGTACGTATGCAACTAAATAGCATTTTAACTTTAGTATTAGTAGAAAGGGTAACCGTTCTCCTTCTTTTGAGATTAAACCATATAAATGCAATTTAACATTTTTTTAGAAACCCCTTTTTATGCCACACAGCATCACCAAAGTCTAGTCTAAAAGATGTGTGACGATTTGAGGAAACGCAAATGAATTACTTGCTTGATAGCATTAATAAAAATACCCCAGTGGGTGGTTACACAGATTGCTTTCCTTCTGGATGCTACAACATTAGAGGCTCACTGTAGAAAAATAGTACTTACCTTCGGCCAAATAATATGAGGTCCAACCCTAGTCTTCTGACCTTCTATAAGAATATGGCCACTGGAACATAAACCATGCACACACTGCAACACCTACGTAATACAATAAGAGATAATTGATATGCCACAAGTAATTCAAAACAAGATTAGAAAGGGGTTCCCTCTAAAATTATACTTTGTGTATATTGTATATATATATATATATATATATATATATATATATATATATATATATATATATATACATATATATATAAAATTACAGTTATCGCCAACTCTCAGCTGGCCTTACCATTGATGTCCAAACAAACTCTACCATCTGCACAAAGCGGATCGGTAAATCAAACCCAATACAGGTTAATTTATTAGATTATATTAATAAGATTATCATTATATTTTATTTATATAGTGGCAACAAATTACGCAGCGCTTGGCACAATACATATATTCAATTGACTGACTAAGACATGTTTTCATTAAAGAGAGCCCTGTTCGCAAGTAGGAAATGGAGACAATCTAGAGGGAATGGTAATAATAAAAAATAGTGAAGTATTTGCTGTATTTTGAGTGTAACTTTTTACAATGCATTGATTGCCTCTCTGGCATTAGATCATTAACATTCTACCCCTCTTTAAGGTCGCAATTTTTCCTCATGTTGAGTCTCAACCACCAACATTTTATTTGATCCGGCTCATCTGTGAGACGGCATGAATCTCTGTAAAACCTCCACTAGTCATGGGGAAGCTTAGTGAACTCCACTAAGGTCAGTAAAAACTAGTTAACTGATTATACCCAAGCTGAATGGAGCCTACTAGACATTGACACATTCAGTGGGTCAGAAAGAATGTGCAGTCACATAAGCATTTGGGACTTTAGTGGGTTCTTCTTCAAATAGAAGAAGAAACCTCTGAGATCACTTCTTCCAAGTAGAATGCAGCTTATACGCGATGAGGTGAATTTATACTCATAATGTTACACGTTGCCTGTCTGAACCTAGTTTAGGCTCAGAAAATGTACTCATTGAATGCATATTGATAAACCCACAGGATTTGGGACGTATGGCTTTGTTGTACAGAAGCATCTCAGGTCATTGGGTGTGTAGTTAAAATGTTAATGTTTCAAATGCTGAAACTAGATGGGATTTCAAGGATTGAGTTGATCTTAGATGATGTTGTAACAAAAGTTTGTGAAATTCCATCGCTAATTAAATGAATCCCTTTCTTAATCTGCACATAATTGGCTTTCAATTATCATGAAAATGTTGGTCTCCATTGTATAAACAAGCTATCTATAAAAACATTAAGCAATGGATGTGATTAAGATCCACGTGTTTCGGTTCAGTACAATGAACTGAATTTGTGGTCTAATTAGTTTTCATCACGAAACTTCAGAACGGTAAATAAATGACCCAAGAAGTATCCCGTGCACAGTTCATCTGAGGAAAAGACTCCCCAAAGTTTCCTTATACTAACATGACTCTCTGCTGACCTAATAAGACTGGTGCAATGTTAATACGGTCATTAAATTATATTAAAATAAAGTCACAGAGGCATGGAGATAAAAGGCCACGGTGTATTGAACACGATGACAATTAATGTTAAGACAAATTGTAATAAAGCATATCAACTAGTAAAACTTCTTAGCTTCAACTTGGTAACTGACACTGACCACTGGCTGGAGTTCCTGAAAGTACTGACGTAGGCGTAGCATCCCCCGGACAGTGGACATGATGGTTATCAGTCAACAAGGATCCAGTTCATGGTGAGTCTTGGACCTGTCCTGTTAGCAAACACATTCAGGTGCACATTTACAAACAAACACACTTTATTGTGAGTTTTGGAGTGCTGTGATGCATTCACTTGCAACTTAAATATTAAACTCCTAGGAAGGAGGAAAATTAGGTTGGGATTCACAGAGGAACTGCCACTGGTGTGGGCAGATACTTTGACTTGGGGTGTTTAAATAAATATCAGCATCATATTTCTGTGTAGTGTATTTGGTGTGCCTTGCAGTTTACATACTAAAGGTGGAATTAGTCTGCATGTGTGAAGTGTTAATCCTACCATGCCAGGACTTCAGCTCTACTTGAGAAGTTCAAAGACATCATTCTGGCCTCCAACCAGAAACCTGGCTTCAGCTAAAAAAAAACAACCACGAGTGGGGTAGTAAGTCTTATTGCTTAAATATCTATTGCTGCAACATATATGATCAGTACATTATTTATTCAATGCATTACTATTATGTTTATTATTTTATAAACTACTCCTAATGTTTTTGTGCAAGTAAGTACCAAATGAAATGTTTTTTTTTAACCTTTCCTTGTCCAAAGTTTTCCATTTTGTCATTGCTTTCTAGTTTCCTCCGAGTGAACAGCCTGGTGTGTCTTCTTTCTTCGCAGCTCTGCAGCATCATCAATCCCAAATGGACTTCAGACCATATTTACACAATGACCAAGCACTGTAGTGCAGTTGTCCAAGCTCTGGGAGGCTTCCAGATCACGAAAAGAAGACAAAAACATTCCAGAGGATCACAGGTAGGTGAGTACTCATGTTAATCAAAAAGGTAAGCCAAACTATGTGTTTAAAACTACTTAAGATAAAGCGACACACATGTATCATTTACTTATTTAAAACTTAAAGAAAACATTGGGCAGGGTTGTGAGAGCTCCCGTTAATTTGCGTTTCGGACGCAAATTGCTACTTGCAACTAGTAGAAAGTAATTTCTGGTTTGTACCAGCAGATGGCAGCACACACTTTCCTGATATTAGATGCATTTTACATGAACACCCAGAGCCTTGCATTGCATTTTTTTTATTTCTTACCCTGGCCTGTGGCTGATCAGTGGTGGAAGAATTTTTATGAGGCCAGTCGCAAGATGGAGCCTGCAAGCTCCCAGCTTAGAGAATAATGGATACCGATTCACTTTGGAAGCTAGTACAATTCATTTTATTACTGAATGAAACATTAAAGGTACACTCCAGCATCACATGTACTTCCATTTAACATTGTTTGCATACACACCTATAGATAAAATCATCAGAACCCCTTATATGCATTTGCTCTCTAACCTCTCTCCTCAGCTATTGTGCATGGGTTATTGTGCATCAGTTTCCCTGATGTAAAGCCTCTTAACTAGTCCTTGGTCTCGTCTTAGATTCAGGATAGCTTTATGCCTATCCCATGCATGTTTAAAACCCCTCATTTTATTAGCCTCTTCGGTTTCTGATTGCATGCAGTTCTACTAATATATATTAGTCAGTACAAACCTCCAGCAATATGATGAAATCCAATGCTTTCTTCATTCACTATCACTTGTCTCTGTGGCGCAATCGGTTAGCGCGTTCGGCTGTTAACCGAAAGGTTGGTGGTTCAAGCCCACCCAGGGACGTTTGTAATTTTTTGTACTTGGCTTTTGTAAAGAAACTCCATCCGGACTCAAGGTTTGTTCCTATTCTAAAGTAGGGACCCTTTTTCCCAATTTCACTATACGTTTATTAAACAGTGATTATGAATTACAGTAAGAGCCCACTTACCAAGGTTTTTATGTTAGAGGGTAGTTAAACTTTTTATGTGCTAACTTATGTGTTTGGGGACACATTTTTATAGTTTTTTGTGCTTTTTTCCCTTTTTTATTATTTTTATTTTTTAACACTGTTCATAGTCATAAAGGAATATCTAGGGGTTAAGTGGGCACAGTCTATCAACACATGTCACTTCATCACACCTCACTCTCTCTTTTAGATTGCCTCTTGAAGTCTTTCTGACACTGCAAGCAGCCATGATATTACTGCACTCCTGCCTTGCACTTGCGCTGGGAAGAGCGGTAAATACAAATATTGTATAATGTTAGTGTATGTTTGTTTTTAGGTGTAATTAGGTAGTGCAATCATCTCTACTAAGCACAGAGATAATTAGCGGGGGGTAACAGTCTACATTTTCTGAAAACAGAATTATGGGGCCTGCAAAAAACTCATTTGGACTGTTTACTATCTGTGTTCATGGGCCAGTGGCGCAATGGATAACGCGTCTGACTACGGATCAGAAGATTGTAGGTTCGACTCCTACCTGGCTCGTTAATATATTTTTTTGGCTTAATTTTGTCTGTGCTTAGTAGAGATGTTTTTTACTAACTGATTACACCTAACCATAGACATACATTAAATAGTAAAAACGCATACATACATTTCTTAAAGGATGACTGCAGTGAAAAAATAGTTTCTTTAAATCCCTTAAATACTACTAACAACATAACTTTAATGCAATATATATGGGAGCATAGCATGCTGGTATATTATGTATACATTTAATACATATACAGTGAAATACACTTACTCCTGTAAAATAAATTTAATAAATGGATGGTTGTGGCCAAGCAGTAGACCCTCCCAGTTTAGTAAATGTGTTTTTACTTTACATCTGTCTTTTCCGGTCCCTTTAATATTTTATTCAAAGCATGTTTTGTCTAAGATTAAAAGATAACTTAAATCATGATCTTGCTTAATGTATCACTGTTATTTATTACAGTAGCATTCAATGAAATAATTTGGCTAGTGTAGATGTTTTATAATGTAATTTAGTACAGCATATATAGTTAACCTGAAGAAGAACTTTGTCACCCACTATCCACGGATATTCGCTTCAGGCACTGGAAAAAAGGCCAATGCGCCTCAAAATACAGGGGGGGGGGGAAATAACCCCTTTTCATAATTTCCATTTAAAAACATTGTTACCTGTGATGTAGATAGGAAATAAAACAGCCTGGCTTTTAGCTTGCCTACAGTATTCAACTGATACCAGTACTGGCCTCTTACTTTGCATATTTTCCAGTCTTTGTTTCTGCCTTTATTTGTTTTTCCATTCACAGCTTCTGTAACAGGTGTATGTTTTTACACTTTTCTTTATCAGATGCCTAACATGTTTTATACTCAAGTAGTCTTTAAGCTCAGATGACTACTGAAATGAATACAAACCACACTGGAATTGAAATAAAATAAATCACAAGTAAGGCTACCGGATAACTTCACTTTCTAACCCTAATGAATTAGGGGGCCTGATCAAGTGCGTCTCTGCTCCCGTCACAAGTTGTTTGGCAAATGAGCAGGAGGACTTTAAACAGTTTTCAAAACAATATGACATACAATGAATGAGCGTTCTCTCAATTCATTCATAGTCAATCCACACCTAGCTTTACCCGCCTGTAAGGAGCAGGAAAGAGGGTGCCCCGGACAGCCTGTCCTGGGAAGTTCCAAAGCATTTGTAGCGTATATATTCTTGGGATTTCCCAGTCCTGTTCAACATAGCTTTTCTTTTTTTGGGGGTAATTGCAACAAGTGAGGGAGTGTGGAGAGCCTCCTTTATCATAGCGATGCCTTGTGAAAAACCCCAGGCTTCTATTATCTTAAAAATCTTTCGCCAGCCCCAACCTCATTCAAAGCACAGCACAGCCCCTAAATGTTATTCATTCTTCCTCCCCAGCTTGCCCTCTTCAATGTGGAACCGAATTCTTGTTTTACTTGTCTGCCACTCTATATACCCTTTTCCATATTCAAATTAATTTAACATTAAAAATACAAAGGGTTTCTCTTAGTTTCCTATTCAAATAATCAGCTGAGAGGGGGGGGGTAAGGTGGAAAAGGACCCAAAAACTAAATAACTAAATCAGTGACTGTTTAAGTGAATTTATTCAACTAGGCTTCTAAGCCACCTGCAATAATGTATCTGGAGCGGAGTGTGTATGTACACCTGTGACATTTTACCTGTACGTAGAAAATTATAATTATGGCTAATCACGTAGCATAACAGGATTAAACGCAGATACAGATTATACTGGGTTTCCCAAAAAGCCGCTTTATGTTTTGCCGAGATTATCTGACTCTCTTAACGCATGGATGAGGTCAGACAGAAAGAGGAACCAATGCAGTTAGTCTTAGGTTAAGCAAACAGATGTCTGACGCAGTACCCTGGGTGGGGCTCCTTGGCTCCTTCTTCACTTTCCTGAGCTATACAAATAAAGCAGCAGACTCAAATGCATCATTGCACATAATTTCTCATAGGGCACTGAAGAGTATTTACCCTTTCATTCTTATAAGAAACTATACCTTGGGAATAATCCCTTAAAATTACAGACTTCAGCTACTCGATACAATCTGTGCCGTCCGACGGGCGTTGGCTTTAACACTTTCTGGCAGCGCGGTACAATAAGGATGTATATCACATCGTACACATGAAATAAAAGTAATATCATGCAGTAAAATCAGCTTGATTTGAAATGAAATCATGATCTTTATACACTCTGGTTCATCCGCCTATCTCTTGATTTGTGGTCACAAGAGCTACATTATCCCCTCCTAACCCTTACTATTTGAATACCTTTGGGGCAAGCCCCGCCTCATAACATCATCTGCTCCACCCACCAAGGGCGCAGGCCTGCCCACAGATGTCATCTGACCCGCCCAAACATCCCCTAAGAGGGAGGGCTCTGGGTAGCCAGAGCGTGAATATTCCCAGGTATGGCTACCGGGTATTTGCCCAGTGTGCCAGATGGTCAGCACACGCCTGCTTTGGTTTACATATCAGGGATTCCACACAACGCCTATTTAATAGATGATGTCTCAAAATCCTTATATGTAGCTCATGCTGGACGTTTTTTCCTCCTTGAACATTTGCTTCCTCTAGAATCGTATAGTCTGGAAAATGTTAACTTAAGAAAAAAAAACCTCAATGTTTGTTAATGTCTACTAGGTCATCTTACGATGCATTCCTACAACAACACTGAATGTCTGAACTGTTTCTTTATACTGAGCTTCCCACCCTCGGATTCTATACATTACCTGCCGTTTACTTCTCTGTAAATGTCACGTCTTTCTGCACTATACAATACATCCAGTGAAGTAGAATGACATAATTGGATTTCACCGGCAGCCATCTATAGTATCAGTGGTTTACTAACAGATTTCTTTAGGAAATATAAATAATAATGGTATGGACAATTAAGCATATACATTGATAAGCATATACATTGATAAGCATATACATTGATAAGCACAGTGGAGGTGGGACAACTTTTAGAATCGCGGACGAGCTCAGCCCGAATCGCCCTGTGATAGAAACCCATTAGACAGACAACAGGATCTATATGAACTATACAGTCTTGTCTAAAACAAAGGAAAGAAACCTAGAAAATGAAAGGAGTTTTTTTTGTCAGATTTTGTGAATGCGGTCTGTAGTGACCCAGCGTCTATAAATCAGGGTACATCGAGGGCCTCTTTGAATAGGGATCTGACTTATCTCCGTAGATTGCAATCTAGCTATGGTAATAGTTGGTCAACAAAAGGGTACATATGAAAATGTGACTTTAATTCATCTGTATTCAAGCAGGGGTTTTCACAGAGATACACCAGTGAGAAAAGCATCAGTTGCTATTCCCATATGTCATTAAAGTAAAATATGACAAAGTCGGCTCCCCATTTACCCCAAGAGAATGCCTGGCACTTTCAGGCTGGGGGGGTGATAAGTAGGGAGGGCATATGAAAGGAATATATATAGGTTGTGATGGGATGTGTTAACATTAACCCACCGCCATCATCATCTATAGCACCGTTAACTACCTGAGGGTCTGTGAGGGTATCACGTACGCCTTGCAGGAAACCTAGGACGGTCCATTAACCATTTCATTATATCAATCGGGACTTTATGTTGTGGGCACCCTACTGTGGTGCAGCTACCTACCTGTGGCCCCGAAAGACTGGATTTAAGGTTTAGAAGGACATAACACAGCTTAGTTATCATGGCTTTGCAGTGACTCTCGTCAGCATGGATTCTATTTATTTCCTATTCTTCGTTACATTAATTAAAACAGGAAGCGTATCTAGAATGGAATTAGCAGCAAAGTCTGCAGAACCCCACCGTGTTACATCTCATGCGCTCGGCTTTTCATTAGTATCCAGGAGAAGAATCAGCTGTAACTAAGTTATAAAAGCATCCATCAATAGACCTAATAAACTGAGTTTGTAAATAATGGGATTCACTTCTGGTACAAATTCTCCTTAATGAAATGAAAAAAGCAGCCTTTTACTGTGTTTGAATTGAAGAGTACTGATTGAGGTCACAAATATGTATTCCTAGTTATGGAAACATTGTTATGATGTCATCAGATCAGAATTTATCTTTTTCAGAGGACAGGTTTTCCATTTATATCCTTCCTGCCTGCCATAATAAAACTTTACAAGCTTTAATTGAATGTGATGCAAAGTAAGTAGAGGGCAAATATTTTATTCTCCCAAAGAATGCTATTATCTACTAACCACTGCGGTAGAAATGAATCCGTTTATCTGAGGACATCTCCTACATGGAAAATAGATGGGGGTAAAGGGGCAAATGCATATGGGGGAGGGGGATTCTGCAGGATGCACCAATGCTTTTGCAAGGGGTAAGTCACGAAAATTTAAAGGGACCTCTCAGGGGCTATGCATTATAGTTTCTGATCTTCATGCAATGTTCATGGGTCAGTCCTGAAGCAGCCAAATGCCCAGTGTGCACCCCGTATTCTGCGATGTGTGTTCACCGGATGGATATGCCCGGCCATACGCTACATGAGCATAAAAACATAATGCGCATACCAGTTGTGTGTATGGGCTGCACAAACCGGTCTTGCAGTTGCATGCACAAAATGCATCATTGAATGATAGGAGACAAGTGGAGTTTGAATGATACCTTTACTGGCTAACTGAGTAAATATAGATTGCAAGCTTTCAAGACCTCTTAGGTCCAGGCCTGATGAAGGGACTTGAGAGGTCATTGAAAGCTTGCAATCTATATTTACTCAGCCAATAAAGGTATCATTCAAACTCCACTTGCACTATGAGAGACAAACTCCATGGATTAGGCTGATGGGAGTCACTCTTGGCCAGTACAAAACCAGCAGAGAAAAAGTCCCCTATGATTGAAGTAAATGTGTTTGGAATAATCACTTGTGCCTTCTATCTGTGGCTGTGGCCGGGTTGCGGTCCCTTTAAGAGTCCTGCCTCTCCCCTCCAATCCGTAGCGCAGCTGCTCCCGTGAAACTTTCGGCTCTCCTCTCTGTCTCTTTTCCGCATTGTGGGAACAGGAACCTGGCGATCACCTTCCCCGCCGCGATCTACCCCGCCGCTCCGGACTTACCCCCGAAGGGCAGGTGAGTTTGGGATCTCGATTTATTGCAGGGCAGGTGTAAGAACCCTATTAACTCTTTGAGCTCTAGAAAGAATCACACACACGACCAGAACATTTAATCCCACCTGCAGCCATCTCTGACCCGTCCGTTTATACGTGTAACGATCGGGCTGCATTTACAGTACAAACCCCCACGTTTTGTGTTTTTTTAAACCCTACATAACGTACACGATTTCGGTTTGTCCCAGATAAACGATTTAACCTGGTGATTGCCGGGTGGATTTGTCCACCTGTGGCATTTAAAGGGTTACGGGGGGGGGTTGATCACGTTTCTTGGTAAAAGAGAATCGCTAAGCAGAAAAACAAATCAAGCCGTTTTCTTCTTTTGAGCAACTCTGTAATTAACCCATGCAGTGCCAGAGAGCTAGTTACTCTCTGGACTCCAAATCCAAAAAGTGGATGGCAGAGCTTGGTGATACTTATTTACCAATTATGTCGTATTTCAATACATTTCTTAATACATTGGTTAGTTTGGAAATGGGTTGCATTATTTGAGAAATTAACCCAAAGACAGCCAAAAAAAGGCCACATAATTAGCTATGGAAATGATATGGAATGCCCTTATTGCTTTTGTGTAGGTATTGATGTTTTATATTCTTCCGGCACTCAAAGGGTAAATCCATTTTCTGGCTGTCTTTATAATCTTACTTCTATCGCCATGATTGGATTAACTGCAGGTGTTCTGGCCACTTAGTCTTGGAAATGAAAGGGTTAGCTGCACGTGAACCAATCCCAGTGCTAGATGTGATCATTTTACAGATTTACAGGAGTATTGTGATAGTAAATTAATTCTGTTGCAGGAAATACTATAATTTAAAATATTAAATCTGATCATCCTCATTGCTGATCAAAACATTTCCAATTGTGTCCCATATACTCAATAGGGATTTTTTCTACGTTTAATCTCAATGTTTTAGTAAATCTGTCATAGTAGATATAAATACATAGTATAAAAAAGCAGCCTTATCCCCACAGCAACTCCTAGAATTTTCCTGCTGATTGGACTGTTGAATTGGTTGCCATGGTGATAAGACCACTTTGCTTTAGGATCTCTATTTAATACACAACCTGAAAACATTTGCTATTAATTAAGAGAGTAATATTTTAAATATGCGGCACCTGATTAGTGTAATTTATTCATAGGTATTGTGTGGTTTATAATGAGATCCATCGTCTGCTTCTACGTTATCTAGAAACGGGTTTCTTTCATTTTAGGAAAAAATGGAAATATAATTCGATTTTATTCTGATTAAATAAATGAGTATTACCGTGCGTTCCTTACTTGAATACGTTACATTAAAATACACAGAGCCTGGCCGATGTCCCATTTCCTGATCTGTGCAGAATATCTATATGATGCGTCGCTGTGATGTTTACATTTCGATGCTGGTAAAATTCACTTGGTAGGGGTAAAAGCCTTGTGGCCGGATGGAGTTTTCTGACAACTGAATTATTTTCTGAATAAACTTCCTGTTCAGTTCATCATCGCGGTCCTACAACGCTGATTGATGAATTGCTGTCTTTTGCAACAATGTATGTACATAAATACATATAGGTACACATACATTGTTGCATGATTCAAAGGAAGAGAATTGTTTGTTAATTTTAAGCCATACACCTTGATGATGTTTACACCTGGACTTTGTTGAAGCCATTCCCAGACCTCAAATGACTTGTTCTTCAATCTTTGTGATACAATCTTCATGGTCTATCTCTGTGACCCATTTATGCTTCGGCTGATGGAAAGATGGCATGGCGTTTTTCTCTTCTCTTATATAAAATTGAATTCATGGTTCCTCGATGGGATGAGGTTCAAATGCAATGCAATATTTTCTTTTTGCGTGACATAACAGAGCTCATGTTGCTGGAAAAACAGAATTGTGACTCGCTTGTCCATAGTTACATTGTCCCAGATGCTTTTTTTTTTTTTTTTTTGGCAAAGTCTGGATTGATTCACATTCTTGTTTGCCCTGTCTCTCTTTTTTTGTTGATAAGATTGATTGGATGGAAGAGGCTTGTTGGATCGCTCACTGTTTTTCTAGAGTTCTTTGTGGCTTCCTGGATAATTCTCCACCTTGTTTTTTGACTGCAAAGGTCACGTTTTCTTTGGCCATGGCTGCCCTAATTTTTTAAGAAGGTCTTCAAACACCTGACTCTCAGGGGAGTTGACTAGCAGGGCAAGGGAATAACATAGAACCATAGGATTTCACGGCAGAGAAGAAACATTTGGCCCATCTATTCCGCCCATTAACTCTTTCACACTTGAAGATTTCACATTTGCTTACCTAACATATCCATAACTGAAACAAGCATCTGCAACCCATAATACCATACTGCTTTTTGACAGATCGACATTATGCAGAGTCTTTACTTGAAGTTGGTGCCTTTTTATTGTTCTTTTGGAACCTGGCCTTAAACATGATATGTTGCTGGTTATTTGAATTCTCCTTTCAGCCATCTTTGCTTTGTCACATTATTTTGTCAACGGCAAAACTGTTTTAACCTGACTCTTTGAGCAGCAAGTTTTTTAGGATGTCCTCACATAAGCATGATTGAATAGTATTATTCTGGCATATCCTATGGGTTTCATTCATATCGTGCTTCTAGATCTTTGTTTGGGTCACAAGCATTTTCAGTATTTTCAGACTGTGTGAAATTCTGTATGAAGAGCAAATGGCTCATCTGGACAACTTGTCCTGGTTCCCGCAGTAAAATATTATTACTAAATATATTTAAAGCCTTGCCAAAGTATTGTTCAAAGTTGATATTTCTATTCTGTAGGTGCGGAGCTTAACCATAAACAGCATAATATTTACAATTCAAACCTGAAATTATTGCTTCCCTTTGACATCCTTTTCTGCTAAATTAAATGTGTTGCTTTGTGGTTTATTCTCTTCTTGGCAAGATGAGCGTAAGTTCCATAGAATTCTTCAGGAAGAGGTTTGCTCAAAGCATCACATGTGGCGCGGCCAATGCCTGCACAATCCACATGGTGCAGTCAAGGGGCCAGTGGCGCAATGGATAACGCGTCTGACTACGGATCAGAAGATTGTAGGTTCGACTCCTACCTGGCTCGGGTTTTTATTTTTTATGGGCCCAAAGCTGTCTGTTTAACACAAGTAATAATATACATCTGATCCCCTGGAACTCTTATTTTTGCATTTCATTCTAATTTTTAAACTTGTTTTTCCCCATTTTTTCTGATCTCTCAAATATTGATCACACTGCTGCCTCCTGCTGATTAGGAGAGTCTGCAAAAGAAAAAAAAAATGCTTATTTTGTTTTTCACTTTCCTAAAGCAGAATTGTGGATAATGAAGAAATTATCTGGACCCACTCGGTTGGGCTCTATGGAATCCATCCATGGGCCAGTGGCGCAATGGATAACGCGTCTGACTACGGATCAGAAGACTGTAGGTTCGACTCCTACCTGGCCCGTCAATATTTTTTTTTAGGCCCAAAGCTAAAGGTCTTTACATCAGGAAAAATGGGCGGGATATATCAGCCCCATGGTACTTATACGGTGCCAAATTCTATGTTTTCCTGTCCTATGACAGAATCTTAGCTTGTTAAGCTAAAAAGTGGGCAGTATGTTAAAGGGGGACTCCTACTACTCAATATTAAAAATAATAATAATAATACATATGCTTTATCTTAAACCTTGTTCATTTATAAGCTGCATTTTGTGTTTGCTCAAACTACCTTTATCTAATATTAAAATTAGATGATCTGAAATATTTAATTGTGACAAATACGCAAAAACGTAAGATCAAAAAGGGGCAAATACTTTTTCACAGCACTGTCAAAGAAAGAGAGGTTCTACATTGATTCACCTGTTTTCGGGCAGATTTTTTTTTTCTATTTAGAGTATGAATAAGAAAAAAACTTCTGAGACTCTGGGTTCAAAGCGCAAGAGAATCCATGTATTGCCAAAACTGACTGCATGGAACCACAATCTGCAGCCTCTGAAAACAACATTTGCAAATAATACATCAGTCTTTGGCCTTATCTTAGTTTAAGGATAGTTTTATGCCTATCCAATGCATGATCTAAATCAGCTGATCCAGAGATCCTTTAATAGCCCTTTGTGAATATTCTTATGTAGTAACTCGCCAAATGGCTCCAATACTGGTCCTCATGAAAACCTTGACACCGACACACTTGACACATCTTCACCATTGGACCATGGAGAATGTGTTGCGCTGCAGCTTCTCCTGAAAATTAAGTGAATGCAATGCAGAGATGATTTTTGGCACTGTTTTGCTGACTGGCCAAACGAGCTGTAAAATCAATTGAGGTCTGTGTTTTTGTGCACACACAGTAACTCGTATGTCACTTTCTTGCCACTTTTTCATGGATGGTAACAAAAGTAAGATTAATCGTCGCTTTGAGTTGGGAATGTGGAGTATTATTAGTTGGGAATTAAACCTGTTGGTTTAATGGGACTGTCGCCGTGATTACGGTATTTGAGCTGCGAGCTCTCATTAGCCAAAAGATTCCATAGCAGGCCTGCCCTGCACACTAAGCAACATACCACACCTCGCTACCAGAACCTGCAGCGTCAAGCACTTGCTAATACCCCTTCGCTGCTGTAAACTGCATTTGAGTGTCTGATTTATATTTTATATGCATACAGAAATATTTATAGGTTTGTGTGTGTGTGTACAGTATATAATGTGTGTATTAGTTTTTAACTAAGGTGCTCAATGCTACTGGCATTCAGGGTATGTGTGTGTGTGTATATATATATATATATATTATATGGAAGATATCTTTTTCAAATTTACAGTAGGTTTGTGTGGGCAAAGGTCGTTTGTGTAACCGAGGATACACCCTAGTAGTGCCGATCATGTTGTGATATTCAATCTAGCAAACTTTCTACAGACCCATTTGATCAGGCCCCTGAGAAAAGGGTATTCCATTTTATTTTCTAGGTCTATTTTTCAAAGGATGACATCATTCTTCTGCACCTCAGCTAGCGGCCACTAGCATGTGGGGGAATTAGCTCAAATGGTAGAGCGCTCGCTTAGCATGCGAGAGGTAGCAGGATCGATGCCCGCATTCTCCATATGTTTGTTTTTTTTTGTTTTTTTTTAAAACTTTACTAATAGGGTAAAATAGATAAATGTTAGATAAACGGCAGAAGCAGTAGAGGCTAATAAATGTAAAAATAAATGCTAGAGGCAATATGGCTCTCTTGAATCCAAGAAAAGATCAAGGACTGATTAAGACCTAGCGAAACGGGAGAAATAGTCAGACTAGGTAGGCCGAATGGGTATTATCTGTTGTCAAATTTAGGTTGACAAAAGTCCATCCAGTTTAATCTCGCTGTTAACCCAGAAGGCATAAAAAAAAAAAACTAAAATTGAAGCGATTTCCAATTGTGCCTCAGAAAGGGGTAAAATCCTTCTTGACTCCAGAAGATCATTTACATTCTAGCTGAATATATTATTCATGTAAACTAGCATGACAAACGGTCCTCACTGTTTAATAAATATTTCTGCATCTCATCTATTAATAAACAGTTGTCAAGCTACATCTTGTGTTTCAATGCCTGACGCATTCTGCCCAACAGGTTTTTTTGTGCGTCTGTGTGTTTTGATTTGCTCCCTCCCTCAACAAGACATGAATTATTGTCTTCTGGACATATGTTCCCATGTGTAAAGATGTTAATGATAATATGATTGCAGGTAGGATGTTTTTGGAAACGGAATTGGAGTGATAAGTTCAGATACGTTTCTAGGGTGTTGCTTTCCGTAAGTGATCTGATTATAGATTTAATGTAAGAAAGTTTTACTCTACGGAGAGGGTGGTAGATAAGTGGAACATACTTCCAGCAGAAGTAGGTAAGGGAGTTTATAAATGCATGGAATAGTCATAAAGCTATTCTAAATCTATGATTTTATTGCTTTATCTCCGATGTGCATAATTTAAAAATATATATGAATTTCGTGATGAGTGATAACCTGTATGGACATCCCTTTTTTATTTTTCTTTGTTGGTTTGTAATATAAAGGAAAGTCAGGATTAAGAATATTTACTATGTTTGGCTTTTCACTCTATTGTCCGTTTTGTATAACTGGAAATGCCAAACATTACGACTGAACAAAAAATTGCATGGGATAGGGATATGGCTATCCTGAATCTACGTCCAAGGGTTGATTTAAGGTTTGGGTCCGTACAGCAGGAGAAATGGGCAGACTAGATGGACTGAATATGCGTATCAGATAAACACCTAATTAAAAACTCAACGTTCAACATTATTTGCTCTGTGGCGTGAAAAGGACTTTATGTAATAATTGGAGTGTAGCACAAGATTCCCATCCATGAGTTGAAGTGTTATCTTGTATTGTAGTCTGATATGAAAAGACATTCCTATCTGTAGTATGGAAAGTAATGACACAGAATAATATTGTATTCAAACCTGAAGGAGTAAGAGATTGAACCTATATTTTTGGATGAGCTTATTCTATAATTTCAATCCGTGTAAATCTGTTGGACACAAAAGAATCAATCGGACCACAACGGGTCAATGAGTGCCTGTGATTTCACACTCTTGGCTGTATTCCTCGCTGGTAGAAATTGAGGTCACGGGTTATTAGGCCGTAAATCAGTCTTTTTCTGGTGTAGCCCAGCGAGGAATCACAAGCTTCTTCGCTTCTCACATAGACCATTGAAAATGCTGGTAAAAACCACATTCCTTAATGTTCCTTAAAGGGACACTCAGGCCATCACATGCAGTCCCTTAAAATGGATGTGGTGTCCATTCCGCCAATCAGCTCTAACACTAGGTTAGGTGAATGTTGCCATATTTCCCTTTAACCCCACACCATTCAGGAGGTGCTTTTATGCTACCTCAAATTAAAAAAATTACTCGTTTTTGGGTGAAATCTTCTAAGCGGAGAGCCAAAGGGTAATAGGCAGGGTAGGAAAAATTACAGTACAGTAAGAAGTTATAATCACTTTGTCAGTTTGGTGATTCTTGCATGCATTCTTTTTCAAACATGTATCTGGACAGGTTTAACCTCATTCCTACAAGGCTTGTGTAACTTCTAAGGGGTGTCCGCCGACGTAAAAGACCCAAAGTATTTTTTTTTAAATTTTTTTTTTAATTAAACTTTCCGGCTACACGGTCACGGCAGTTAGCAAAGTGTCCATCGATCATAAAAATCAATTATAAAGGGAAAGTGTGGAGAACCCTGGATTAAACATTGCACGGCGTTACATTAAACAAGACGTGTTTTTGAGATTGTATGAACGTAGCGCTTCACTATGAATAATATATCAGATAACTGTTTACTTCAGCAGCCCATTGCTTGTCGTAGAGGAGAGGTCACTGTTTGTGAGCCGTCTCTCTCGCTCCGGGTATTATTAATTTGCTAAGGAACCTCCCTTTCCAAGTTATGCTGTTTGGGCTGGGTCAGACAAACACCCTCTCCAATTGATTAGTGCTATGTTACATGCTTTCTTTCTGAGCAGTGTTTTGTGGGATATCCAGCCTATTTATTCCCCTGTTAATCTGGAAAATATAGATACATCTCTGTGATGTCATCATGGCGTCCTCCCCACATTGCATTCTCGTAATTGTAAATTGAGCACCCACACAAACAGCACTGAATTATCAGGTGCTTTTATAGAATAATCAAAAAATAAGATATAAAAATATTTTATACCCTTAAGAATTAGTTTTTTTTTTGTTTAGTTTACCCAGTCGAATGATTTTAGTTGGGTTTTTCAAAGACCAGAAGCTTTTCTTTTTTGATATTTTCTTAAATGAATAATCCAACATTTAGTACAAATCGTTTTAAAAAAAACAAACAAAAAAACCCCTAAAAATTTGAACCCCCCCCCCTCCCCACATAATTATATGCCAGCTAGTTAACAAAATACTGCAAGATTTTTTTATTTTTTATTATTGCTTCTTCAAGCTAACCCAAAAGTAAAATAAATACAATTACTATCTTAAAAAAAGATGAATTAAATATATATATATATATATATATATATATATATATATATATAATTTAATAAACATTCTGTAACTTTAAAACAAAGCGAGCAAACAGAGTTAGAAAACATGACTGTGGTCCAAACCCATTGCTTTCTGTGTGATTTCATTAATATTTATAAACCTAATCCAAGCATAACATGTAGAGAGTCAATTGCTTTAATGAAGGCAATCAATTTTGTAATTACACAGCATGTGGACATGCATTATATCCCATTTTAATAGACCATTCAACCTAAGCTATTGGTCTGGTGAGTAGTATATTTGTAATTTTTTTTTTTCTTTTTCCCACACATTGTTATCAGGTAAAATAGAAGAAAGTTGTTACAAAATAAACATCGGTTACAGCTGGGATGAAAACAAATAGGAAAAAGAAAAAAAAAAAAAAAAGTGGAGAATGCGGGCATCGATCCCGCTACCTCTCGCATGCTAAGCGAGCGCTCTACCATTTGAGCTAATTCCCCTTTGCTGTTACACAATTCGGACAGTTGTGGTGGTCTGTGGAAAGGCGCTGTCTTCTGTTTAAATCACCCTGATATGTAAAATTCCTAATTAGTCTACTCCTGCTAGATAGCCTCATCAACCTACCCCATACTGTGTGGTGACATTTTACTCAACTACGGAGCATTCAACGTACGTTATGTCACGTAGCAACTTTGTCTCGCTATGTCAGTCTTCCGCATGCCTGGCTCACCAGCCCCCTCAGCCTCCCTCCCTAGCTTTCTACCATAAGCCGTGGAAGGAAAGGTCTCTCTACAGGAATCTCGCAACTACACGCAAGCTTCTGAAAAATATGTTCCCTGACTGTCAACAATAATAAATTAACCATATTAAATTGAATTAATTTTTGTCCACCGCCATTTTAGCCTACATATTTGAAAATCCAGTAACCTTTATTTTTAACACTTAAGAAAATGTTTGCTCGATTAGAAGATGACCCCCCTCCTTAATGAAAGAGGGAAAAAAAGAAAAGGCCTCAAAAAAAAAACAAAAAAAAAAAACACCCTTATTGACAAAAAAAATGAAACTATGCTAAATTATTTAAAGCTGAACGTTGAATAGATAAAGCTGGGTGAGCCGCCCTAAGCAAAGTCTTCTAATGGAATGCATTGATAAACCCCTACGGAGTCCTAAAGCGCATTGCTCATTGCATACTCCCTGCTGAGTGTACAGCAAGCTTTATCTCTCAGAGAGACGCCAGGCGTTAAACGGGTTTTTTCATGACTATAAGCAATGAAGGCAAACAATAAGCGCCTTGGCTTCACTGTAGCTTGTAGAGTGTTTCTGTTTAAAACTCCATAGTGTTAATGGGTCGGTTGGGGACATCAGTGACCTTCCTTTTAATTGGCCTGTTCAGTAGTGGTGCTGTAGGAAGCCTGATTGTGCATAAGGGCCATTTTGCTCCTTCTTATGTGGCAGAGGGATCTGCAGCTGTACTCCTAGGCCACAATAATCAACCAACTAATTATTCTACTGCCCGGAATACCAATACACCTATCTTTTTAAGCATAACCAACACCAACCATCAAAAATCTAGTCTCATTATATTGCAATTGTTTTGTTTGGGTTTTTTGAGTTGGCTTGTTAACCCTTTCACTACCGACCAGGCCTGGGCTGCCCATGTGGTGGGCTGCTGCCCGACATTGCTTCATCAACGTCATATTTGATCGGGTCCTTTAGTGTGTGGCCACTAGCTGGATACGAACCTATGATGACGGTCACGTATGTCCTATGTGGTGACACTGCCTGCTTCCCTCTTTTTTTTTTTTCCTGTTACGTTGTGAGACTGCTGCTATCTGTCCATTGCTATCAGAACAATCTTCAAATGCCAACAAAACCATGTTACTATAGCAGCAACAACAATCATGTTACCCTCAGGAGTTGCGGTGCTGGTTCTAATCATCCTTGCACCTTCTTGAGTTGTGCATATCGAGGGCATAACCTCATTTGATCTTGGTTAGGATTCCTGTAATAGTATAGGTGTTTCTGTCTACCTTTTGCTCTCTATATGAACAAAGGCCACTTTAATAAACTTAAATCCTCTTTTCTGGGTGTGTTCCACATGGGATTACCATAATTCCATGGATCTGCTATTTAGGTATACAGATTTTATTACATCATCAAACCGAACAGTTTAATAGCTTAATGACGTAAAGTTCTTTATCTGGGCTTGGTCATTGTTTAAAGGGAAATATGTGAACAAACACATGTAGTTTACATAAGCTTAAACTTTTCTGTAAATATCCAGTTTTTGGGGTTTTTTTAATACCTATGTAGGCATAGGTGATACCCTTTTTTGTAAAAATAAATTCTTGAACCCTTTTGGTATCATCATCAGAAGGAATGAGGTCCTAAAAGCTTGAGTGGTTATGCATCTGTTTTTTTTTTTGTTTTTTTGTTTTTTTTACTCAAATGGTATCACTTTCTTCTGAAGACTCCAGCTTCTCTTGGACCTATGGCTTTCTATGTTTTCCTAAATAAATATGTGGATGACAGATAAAGGGGAGTTTGTTTTCTATGACAGAAATACTTTTCCTGTCTTTGTGTAAAATGTTTATTTTACTCAAGTAAAGATTAAAAATGCTGAACACGTATTTTGTAAATGAAGGAAGTCCGGGCCTACAACATGCTCCTTTTCTGAAAATGGCACAAGGAATGTACCGTATATCAAATGTTATTCACTCAGCGCTGTTCTTTTTTCCTGTTGTTTCTAGGGCTGTTCCCATGAGCACGGAAGCCGCGGAGTGACAATGACACAAACGACTGAAGTTGTCAATCTTTCTTTCTTATCTGAGAAAGAAAGAGAGCTCATCCTTCAGGTTCTTCAGCGAGATGAGGAGCTCCGGAAGGCAGAAGAGAGGCGTATACGGTAAGGTAGAAAACAATGTTATGACTACTCAATGCGGGCATCCCGTTTGGGTTTATTCACCGATGGAACCAGAGGTGATATCTCACACTTGATAAAGTAATATTCTAACCTAAGTGTGTTCATTGAAGTGTACTTGGGTCTGAATACAGGCCAAAACTCACTGACCACCAGCGACCTTTGTTTTTGCTGTTTAACATTCTAAGGTCATTTTGGCCTGGTACCTTTTTATAATTTCTTTTTAATGAGCATCACCCCTATGATTTGTTGCATTGTTAAACTACAGTAACCTTGTGCCCATATAGTTTCAAATAAAATGTTTAACCCCTTAAGGATAATGGGTTGTCCTTAAACCCATTAAATACAATGCATTGTGAAGGAGTTAATTATCCCAGTTGGGTAAAAGCTGCCAAAATGCTGGGGTATTTTTGTATTTTCAGTGGCTTGTCATCAATGTCATAATTATTCTTGACAGACGATTGAAGAATGAGCTTCTTGATATCAGGAGAAAAGGGGCGAAAAGGGGTAGCCAGCGGTACAGCGAAAGAAATTGTGCCCGCTGCCAGCAGAACGTGGTCAGATCAGGTGCCAAAGCCAACATGTGTCGAGGCTGCAACCACTTGGTTTGTAAAGACTGCAGGATGGAAACGCCCAGCGGCGGCTGGAAATGCAACGTCTGCATGAAAGAAGCGTGAGTTTAGTCATCCCAATTCCACAAAATAAATATGTGGTGACATGTATTACACGCGGTATATTTATAAAGTATTTATTATTATTTCAGTGGCATCCATACCTAGCTGATAAAAAAAAAAAAAAAAAAAAAATCATGAAATGGTGTAGCACGAAGTCAACTGACCTAGAATTTTTTTATTATTATTATTTTATGTATAGTGAACTTAAGAAATCAACCGGAGATTGGTTTTACGACCAAAGGGTGAATCGTTTTGCAAACCGACTTGGGAGTGATTTGGTGAGAATTTCTCTCAGACGCAAGCCTCTGGGTGAGTAAGGAACATTTCATGAGAAATGTCCAACATTTTGGTTATTGTGTGTGTAGCCAGTTCTACAGTACGGTGGTGTTGTAGCTTTAGGCCTACTGTTTCTTAGGAGTTTTCTGACTTTACATTGTGTCATGTTTGCAGGAAACAAAAGGGAGACAACTGCACAAACCCTCCTTGAATATTCACAGCAGATCAATGAACCCAAAATAAAAAAAGGTCAAAGGAGTCCACAAGAGAGACAAAAGACTTCTGGGTAATTGAAAGCTGCAGGTTTTTTCTCCTCTCCATTGTGAATGAACATACTTTCCAAGTGTATAAAAACACACTTCAAACCGGGTGTTTTAGTATTTTAACAGAGAATGTTTGAATGACCCAACTCTTGGACTCTCAAAATATGAACTCTTTAATTGCAAGACTGTAAAAAAGAATCTATGTAGCTGTTTACCATTTACTACGGAAAGGAGTAGTTTTGTTGCTATGGGAGCAATGGCACCTTGTGAATAGGTGTTGGAGCTATGGGATTTTTTTGTGCGTTCAATATTTTTTTTAAATAAACAACACATTTCCCGTTTTTAGCCTGGATCTGTGCATACTTTAGATGGTGAAAATATCCATAGTCTTTAAAAATCCGGGCTCCTGGATTTAGTATCATTTAGACCTTCCAATTTAGTTAATTTGTACGAATGTCAAAAAACGAAGAGGGACCCCAATGGAGCAAACAAGAAGTGAAGCAGAGAGCTCCAAATCTTTGTCTGCATCTCATTGCTTTTGTTGCTTTCGCACACTCACTCTCTCACGCTCACTCATTCTCATGCTTTCTCTCAATGTCTTCCTGCCTTCTCCACTGACGGTTTCTGTGTCGCTGCGTCTTCTCTTCCTTTTTCTGTCTTCTTTCTTCGTCGTCTTCTCCCTGGTATCAGCTCCATTCACCAGGCCTCCTGAAGCGTTTTCGGCAAAAGGGCAGAGATCCAGCATGTTAACTAAACCACTGGCTAACCTAACGCTGCTGCTGATATGAGGACCCCTAGGTGGGCTGTGGCCCTTGTTTTTTATGTGTAACAGGAACAGCGTCACAAGAGAACGGGGATATTTTGCTTCTTGAGATTGTGATCATTTCCCATGCAGCAATGACCCCATAAATATTTCTGCTACATAGATTATAATCTTGTTTGGCCTTCACCATGGGAACCTAAAGCACAGAAAAAATACCTTTTTATATCAGGAAATCTCAAAAATGCATCCTTGCCAAAATAAACAAGCAGGATCTCAATCTAGAAGCTATGTAATCTCTTAATGAGGCTGGAGGATTAAGTGTTACTAGTCTTCCAAACTGGTGAAGTGGTTGTTTTGTAGTGTTATTCAAGAAGAAAATACGGCAAGTTTAGTGGCTCGTGGGGCAGGTCCAAGGAACACTTAATATTTTTTCCTGTATGGGAACAACCTGTAAAGTTTTTGAGCCGCCTGCTTTACATTTAATACTTTTCAATAGCCCATCACAGAGACCTGTTAGAGTGGGTCACTAATAGTGGCAACAAATATATCTAATAATCGTTATCATGAAAACTATTAAATAAAAATAAATCAAAATTTCTACCTGCATTCAAGCATACCATATAAATTCCAGTTAAAATTCTTAGATGTCATTAAATCAGAGTGAATAGAAAAATCATACAATTGGCTCATCCCCTATGCCTTCTTGAATAACTCTCGTTAAAATCTACCGATTTACCCTGTGATTCAGGATAAAACTCTGACAACTCCCAAATATAACTATACAGATTGCAGCCAAGTTTTGTGGTGGTAAAAGTAAAAATATTGTATGTTTTTATTAAAAATTATCGCAGAACAAATTGGAAAAAATAGTCAATTAATAAAAGTCATTTTTGTTACAAATGTTATTTACCTTTTGACGTCCTTATGTTTGCTGTGCAGGTTGGTGACCAATTCTCCAGATCTGAGAGATCAGAGGAGTGATACCGAATCCACGGAGCAGATGAGTCTTAACAGTTATAAAATCGACTCAAAGAAGAGTACACCAAGCACGTCGAGGTGAGTCCATGCTTTGCTTCTCCGTTATACAGAGAACGCATTGGCATACTGAAAGGGCAATACCCACTATGGTCGTAGGATACATTATGTGTGATCGGTGACATCATCGTGCACACAACTGTCAATTGACAACCTGAATCCCACTACTTTCATATTACCCTTGGTGGATTCCACGTCTCTGATTCAAAGAGAGAAGTTGGAGCAGTGGCTGAAATCTCATATTGCTTTTGCTTTCAAGCTAAATTACAAATAAAGGATAAGCCTTTTTTCCCTATCTGACTTTACTACAAGACCTGTTACTTTATACCTTCAGCAGCCATTTGTTTGGTGGGAACTGGCACAGGAATGCGCCATAATAGTCTGAATGTCTCAAACCATCTGGGTATACAAGGTTGACACATAGGGGTTTGCTGGGTGCGCCACCATGCTTCTCCACAAACAAAGCTATTAATACACATAACATCTCAAAGTGAATTGTCCTGTTCACTGGAGTAATAATAATAGAAAAAAGTGACTAATCTATTGTACATATGTGTGAGAGTTAGGATAAGAAATACAGTAGAATGTTAAATTTCCTTTTAAATAACTGGAATGTTGAATGAAAAGGGTTTGATGCTGATTTACTCCTTAATTGATCAGGAGAAGTTCGCTGGAAAGAGCTACTACCCTGCAAGACACAAAGAGAACGTATGGGACAAGCGGGCCCAATGCAGCCACCCTGACCGTACCTTTCCGATCCAGGGATCACCACCTGTCTGACTCTGAAGGAGTGGGTTTTTTATCAGTTTATATCCGTATTTCACACCTTCTCGAACAGTATTGTAATGTCAATGGTGATTTTTAAATAGAGTATACTTTTTATCAATGGTTCCCATCCCAATTCCCAAGGAAAACCCTACAGTCTTGGTTTCTTAATCACTCTATAATGTGGCAGCCACAAAATCCTGCACGTTTAGTCTTTGGGAACCACTGCTTGATATCCATGACTGCCCTATCATTCTCAGAAACATATATGTGGGATTGGGTCATGCTGCATATAGAATGGAGCAATTGGCATCAGAATTTGTGGTAGTTGTGATCTTTTCCAAAGTCGTTAGTTGGAGAAGTCTAGCAGCTTACCTCATTTTAATTTATTTTAAGGAGACTCGTCTGGGAAACCGAAGCGCAGGATCAGCTGATGAGAATGAAACTATCTTCAAGAAGAATCCTCGTAGAGTATTAAAGCCGTCGGGTACGCAGCAAACTGCCAATAATATTATGCTGTGACAAATAAGAAAGACATGTTTCGAGAGAACTACCAATAATCATCCCATGTAATAAATTAAAGAAATGGGGAGCACTTCATTTCTTGTACTGAAATACATGGCTATGACAGGCTAAGTGACTTGACTAGGGTAAGTGACTTGACTTGACATTTTTAGAAACTTTACAGGAGAACCGAACTAATTCATTACACAACCCCAAGGCATGGAAAACATCAGATAACATTGTTAGTTGAAATATACATTATTATAAAGCAAATAATGTATTTATAAAGCAAATGTATTCTCAATTTTTTTTTACGTGAGTACAATCCCGGTCATCGAAAAACTAACTAATTTTATATTGTTTCCTGTACATATGCTTTCATCTTAATGTTTTAAACATTGTTTTATTCGGTGGAAAGCCTCACCTATAAGTACTTTCTTTTAATGATTGGTTGGATAATATAACTGTTACATGCTCGTGAACTTTAATTTCAGACTACAGTAAGTCTGTGATAGACCTGCGTCCAGGAGAGCCCCCTGCCGCTGGAAATCCTATGGGGGATAGAAGCAAATCTGTCCCTGGACTTAATGCTGAAATGGTTTGTGCTTTAATGTCTTCACTGGTCACTGATGTTTATAATTAATTATATTTTCTTTAAAACATAGACTTTGTTGTCTAATTCCTGGCTATATGCACTGGCCTTTTTACTAGCCTAGATAATACTTGCCAAAACTTGGGGCAACTAGTTGCCACAAGTTTCCCTCAAGTCATCCTGGGTTGAATTCCAACCAACTGTGCTGTGTTACTCGCTATACATTTGTGTTCAGCTTCTGTAGATGTAGCGCCTATGTCCTAGAGAAGTACTTGGAAAGTCTCCGATCTTTTTGGTGAACTGTAGATTTACTGAGCGCTCTCGCAATAAGTTCCAAGCCAGCGGTTTAGCCAGGAGAATCCCTGGGAGCCCGTATCTGTTTATAGTGGCTGTTTAATTTGAGGACTTCATTCGTGTAAAGTGTTACTGCAGTATGTGGCATGTATAATTAAATTATTTATTCACCTATACATCCAACATACTGGAGGCCAGCCCTTTTTACGTGCTTAACAGCAACATGTAACATGTATATGTGTCTTGAAAAAACAGAAATCACTATTTAATACCAGTAATTGTTGCCTCTCTCTCCCCTTGTGGCATCATATATAAAGTTGACCAAAGAGAAAGGGGGGAGAGTTGGAATATTGAGGCATGAGGTTGTTGCTGAAATCTTCTCCTAGCTCCTTGCGTGTACGCATCTTTTTCTCACATGTTTTTTTTTTTTTTGTAGGAAGAAGAAGATGAGGATATTGATAATCTGGTGGAGATCCATCGTTTAACAACAGCCAGGAGCAGCTTGCGCAGCGGGACATCCACCGTTAGTCATTTTCTGCTACGTTCTGCTGTTTGCTAAGGCTCTTCTTAGTTATTTGCACAAGCTGTTACCTTAACAATAAGATGAAGGTTTCAATGCCATCTTGTTGTGAAACAGTTAGGGGGATATGTTGACACTATCGGCCATAAGAACAATTAGATGACCTGTGAGTGTTTTCACAGTCAAAAGTAATGAATCAAGGGATCGAAATAGTTTCAGTCATACATGAGTTAACACCTTTTTCTGGAAACAAAAATACCAGTCATGTCATTACTTCCATTGACTTACAGGACTAGTACAGGTCATGGTCTATTTTTTTTCTACTTGGTTTTACTGTTCTGTCGGTAAAATACTAGTTAGCTGTAGCTTTATATATAAAATGTATAACGCCTCTGTCATTGTTGCTTTTTCTTATTTCAGAGCACCCTCGGCAGCATGATGAGCATTTACAGTGAAGCTGGTGACTTCGGCAATGTGATTGTAACCGGAGAGATCATTTTCTCCCTAAAATACGATGCCAAAGTACAAATACTCAGCATTCATGTGAAAGAATGCCGGAGCTTGGCTTATGGGGATGATTTGAAGAGAAGGTCTAACCCGTAAGTGACGCCTTTTATACAGCACAGAGATGTAGAGACGTTTTTTGTAACTTTTAGAGGAATTAATTGGATATTGAGTTGATGGAGGGTTATGTCTAAAAAGTGGTTCAGTGAGGCAAGTCTCAAAAAAACAAGTTCTTGTCACCATAGTAAGCAATTAAAGGCTTCTGCTGATGGGACAATTCATTGGTTATGTTGAAAAGACCACTTTTTAAACTTTGCACTAGAAACACTTTTTAGACATACCCACCGTGTGCTCATGGGAACGTGATGGATAACAATGAAGCAAATTAGAACACACTTGCTATCCATGTGATAATAAGCCAGAGTCCTTATACCATTCGTTACAGTGGATAAAGCGGTCTTATACCTTGCCAAACTGATATCTCTATTGTAGGTACGTCAAGTCTTATCTTCTGCCTGATAAATCACGCCAAGGAAAACGCAAAACTACTATTAAACGCAACACAATAAACCCTTTATACAATGAAATTTTACAGGTAAGAATAAAGGGTAGGAAACTGCTTACGTATGTGAAACATGATAGCCTGTAGAACTTAAGTTTCATTTAATAAATATTTGTTGATTGTGTTCCTGTACTGTAGTACTCTGTTCCCGAGTCTGCTTTGCTTATGAGGACCCTGCAGCTGTCCGTGTGGCATCATGATCGCTTTGGAAGAAACACGTTCCTTGGTGAGGTGAACCTCCCGTTGGACTCCTGGAACTTTGACAGTATGACGGACGAGTGTCTCTCTCTGCATGGGAAGGTGATACATTATATACATTACATACATATATTAAAGGCTCTGGGTTTCAGGGACTCATACTTGGCTTTTAGCATCTGGAAGGATGAGGAGAAGAGACAAGGTTTTATAACAGGAAATTACTGTGCTTATTTTCCCACAAATGTCAGCTTCCCTGTTTGTAAAATAATTCCCTGCTTTATCTCCAAATCATTATACTGCCATGTAGGACAAAGTAAACATGTCATATGTCATTTTAAAGCATGTTTAATTACAACAGAAGCTGTGAAAGCGGCAATTTCCCTACATCGTTGATATACAGAGGGTATTTAATTCATAGTTTATTTGTGTGCCGCATGTGCAATCCTTACAAAGAATAATCTATTTAAAACAGTGTACTTTGTTGGGATATGTATGTCTTTCATTGATATTTGGTTTGTTGTAAATACAACCATTTTTATCTTTCAGGGCGGCGCAGATTCAGGAAGCCTCTCCACCTACAAAGGGGATTTGGTTGTCTCTTTGAAGTATATTCCACCGGTCAAAGTCTCTCGGGGAAGCGAAAGAAGAAAAAGTAGGTTAACGTGATATCCAGGGATGGGTCTGGCAGAGACAAGAACCAAAGTTCTTGCTTTTAAACGTTTCCGTCTAGAGGCTATGTAGGATAACTAACTTGTGATACAGAGATGGGAACAAAACAAAAGTAAAACCTATTGGTGAGACAGAACTTGAAGGATATGCAAGAATACTTTTTTAGAACAGCTCATGTATTTTGTTTTAAAGGCTCATGTTTAAGACAAAGTCAGCTGACAAATGAAAAATGAAATAAACCCATTTCAGCACTGGTTATACTGCAAAATAATAATAATATTTTGAAATTGCTCAGAGCCCCATCTTCAGGACATACAGGGCATTGCTGCTGGAGTGGAGAAGTGTGTGTGTGTGTGTGTGTGTGTGTGTGTGTGTGTGTCACTATGTGTAAGAGCACGCCAAGGATTCTGAAACGCATCCAGACAATTAGCAAAACAGAGTTAGTTACCCTTAGGGTGAAAGATGCCGTCTTGCTGGCCATGCCATTGACATTCATAATTTTCTTACTAGGTAAAGGGAATGAGGGAGGAGAACTTCACGTCTGGATTAAAGAAGCCAAAAACTTGACAGCTGTCAAACATGGAGGAACTTCGGACAGCTTTGTAAAAGGGTATGCGGCAATGACTCTGTGGCCCATTTTGACGTTTTTCATCTGTCACAAAGGAGTGAATATAACATTCAGATACAATATTGCATTTCATTTGGTTTCCTAAATGCAGCATTACTAGCAATAAACATTGTTTGTCTTTTTATAGTTATGGTAAATTAAGGTTCTCCTGTGTGTTAACTGCATACGTTTGCAAGGAAATTGATGGAAATGGCTTTATGTTCAGATGAAGAAGCTCGCTTTTGCCATTTGTTACCTAAGATACTATATATGTATAATAACCTTTTTAATTAAAAAAAAAATAAAAAATATTTTGAATTTCTGTTGCCATAGTTACCTGCTACCACTTAGAAACAAAATCACAAAGAGGAAGACCCCGGTAGTGAAAAAGACCCTCAATCCTAATTACAACCACACATTTGTGTACACTGGGATCAAGCCAGAAGATCTTCAGAACATGTGCCTGGAGCTGAGCGTGTGGGACAGGGAAGCGCTATCCAGCAACGAGTTCCTTGGGGGAGTGAGGCTTAGCAATGGAACTGGTGAGAGGAGCCTTTGTAGCCATTTATTGCTTTGTTTGTTAAAAGTTGTGATATAGAAACAGCTCATTCTTTCACTAAGAATGTTTAGTACAGCCCACTATCTATTGTGCCTCATATCCCCTTCCCCATTAATGGCAGAGCTTCTTCTCTGTACTATGTTATGTGTAAGAACTAGAGCTCAGACATGCCACATAGAGCCACATGCTCTTCTTGTTCACATGGTATAATAGGGGCATTATAATTAAGAGGACCATGATATTATTATTACTGTTATTATTATTATTAATATATATAATATATATATATATACCAAACCTTTATTTGCATATGTCTCATTCTGGTGATGGGAAAGCTGTGTTGAAAGGTCACCCAGCCTCGGGACAGTATTAAGCAGACGCATATAGAAGCATTGGTGTTTTATTTTTATTGCGTCTATTCTTTGAGGGGACGTTCCAGGTTTAATCACAATGTTGGATTCTTGGTAGGTCTGTGCAATGGAGAACCTGTGGATTGGATGGACTCAACTGGGGAGGAATTGAATCTCTGGAAGACCATGAGACAATACCCAGGATCTTGGGCCGAGGGGACACTTCCACTACGCCCGACCATGGCCAAAGCAAACCCCTAAGCACCTGGGTCAATCAAAGAGGGGCCAAATTCAGAGCTCGAAAGTAATTTTTGTCTCCCCAATGCTCCATTTATTTGGCAACATAGTACATTAAATTAAAGCTAATATGAAAAAGAAACAACATATGTATTGTACGTTATTTTATTAAAACAAAATTATATCTTTTTTGTATTTACATGTTTTAAAAAAAGACCATTCTCATGGTATGTATAGTGAGTAATTAAATTTAACACACCAAGTTTAGGGTTGCATTTGGCTGATTTTTTTTAATTATTTGAACAGCAATGCACCTCCTCATAGCCCATTTTTTGTCCTCTTTTACCCTTTCGAATTTAACTGTTTGCAGTTGTGAAGTGGTCATGCTTTAAAGGGACTATTAAAGTATATCTTTAAGCTGCTATTAAACCCCACTGTTACGAATCTTCCAAAATACCTCTGCCAACAGAAGAACAAAATAGTAGTCATTATTATTTATACTCACATTTACAGACAGAGGTCTACATCTTGAATGTGCAAATTCTGGATGCTTATTTAAAAAACATTGTTCTCATTTCTATAATTTATTGTAATATAAATATATTCACTTTTGAGATATAAATGAACTACAACTCCACGCTGAAATTGAAAGGAGTTTCAGCGTGACTGCAGTTAAAGGGTTGCCGCTTCCCACAGCTCCTGTAATGTATTGTTGGTCTTGCTGCGTTAGGGAAGCCACCGATGGCAACCAGAGTAAGCGTAAAAAACGTCTACTATGTATTTTCTTCCTAGGTTTTTGGGGTGACATATTGATACTTAGTTCAGCTTTTCCCGTGTAAGGCGCTTCCTTTAAGTTTGTCTCAAAGCCTCTTAGATATGGAATAAATTCTGTTCGCTCGGCACTGAATCTTTGATAGTGTAGAACATCACTGTCTTGTTTCTGTAGCAAAGTTTACAAGTCGACTTTCTTATCGTCTGATCAGGGCATAAAAACCCAACTCTATTGGAAGGATGCTGTGTAAAAAGCACCTATATGTGTAAAAAAAAAAAAAAAAATCTCGATCAATATGTTCATGTATATTTTTTCTTGATAATGAAAGCTGGGGCAACATGTCATATTAGCTGGTGATGGACTTGCAACTCATTGATAAGTCATGCTATGTGGCTGGCTGAGTGGTATAAGAGTAGTAGCTGGTAGCCCTGAGGACGTGAGATCACAGGTTACAGTATAGATATAACCAAATATATCAATGTGATATTGTTTTATGCTTGTATTTGCCTAATAAACCCATGTATTTTAAAGTGTTCATTTTGTGGTAACCTGGTCTTGGGAATTATTCATTAAGGCCACATTTCCATCCAACTATTGCTGTTATATCTATGCTATGACATCATCCCCTCTGCAGGAACACAACATTCACACCAGGAGTCCAAGTTGGGCTCATGGTCTCCAAATTTTGAATTTGAATTTTCTTGCATTCACATGTAAAAAAAAATGTGCTATATATTATACTGATTACTAGGTATCTTTGCATCGGGATTTCTACAACAAGGGTTTGTCTGTCTGCCCCAGTATAAGTAGCTTATATATACTACCTTAAAGGCTCATAGGGTTTAGCTGTTATTTTTTCAGGGATTTCTGTTTTTACCTTCGTAGTTGAGGAGATTATGGATAGACGACTAGGTGTGGAGCTTTTAAATAAGGGCAGGGACCAGGGATCCAAGCTCTGGTGTGTCTGTGTATGCATGTTTTATTTATATATATATATATATATATATATATATATATATATATATATATTAGTATAATATTTATTATACATTGGGGTTTCAGATGTAATAATAGTTATGTTTTCGTATTCTCTAAGATACGGATACTTTGTACAGAATGTCAAACAAATAGAATTTGATGCCTGTTAAGTCTACTCATTTTACCCTCCATAGACCACAGATAGAAATTAAAACAAATGAAATACAGCTTGTCTTCTCTATTGAATATTCCCCTATTTATTTGGCGACATCTGGTCATTTGGACCCTATGAACAAGAGTATTCTGCAAATCAATAATTTATATTTCCATAGCATCAGGGGAAACCAGAGCTCTTTTACAAACACTGAGATCACAGAGTGTATTTAGTTAAAGCTGAGTATACCGTGGGTGAAGCTCTGTTTACTTGTATTTGCAATGGCTAAACTTACATTTTTGTCTGCTCATAAATGTTCAGACAAAAAGAGACAATGATTCAGATGTCCCTATGTGCGTCTAGGACAGACTGTGACTCCATAAAGTCTATGAACAGTCTTCTCTGTGCCAGATGAGGTTCAATCGAGTGGGGGAAAAAACATTTACAAGTCAGAAAATGATTAAAAGAGATATTTTCAAAGAAGAACAACTCCTAAAATCCATTCATGGATATACACGAAGCCCTGTAAGCAAATGTTACAATGTGTGTAGAAATAGCAGAGAATATGCTTAAAACATTAAAAAAAAACCTTAATTACATAAATACGGCTATCAATAGGACACAGGATTGGGTAAAAAGTTAGTAAAGCCTTGCCCCCCAAACATATCTCAACAGCTACTCTTCCCGTCTATGCCAGGAGACCTTTATTAGGTTTAATTTAAAGAGCACCTGCCACTTTTTTCAAATCCTATGACTGAGAACATACCTTCCAACAGGCTGCCAATTCTGCTTTATGAGATTAATCTTTGAATTGAATGTCTCTGAAACAATTAAGCTGATTCACAAATAAAAAAAAACACAAGCTATTTCTAGTTTAAGTAATACTCAAAGCTATGAAGATGACAGTGCTCCTTTAATTACTACAGCTTGTAGCAGGCTAGTCGGATTTGCCTTTGTCTAAGCCTGTAAAACGAATGACTAATGTGTTGTGAGAACGTTTATAAGAATTGTTTCATAATACTAGAATTGTTTTTATAGCGCGACAAAGAGGGCTGGGTCTGCACGTCCGTAGGGTATTGTTTCTGGTGTACAAAACACATCCCGTATCTTGCTATTTTCTTCAATTTATAGATCTACATGGGGGGGGGGCAATGAACAGAGGCTGGGACCCAATTGTTGTATATACCCTCAAATGTGTTGTCCTTAGAGCGCCATGCCTAATCAGAATTCTACCAGCATTATTGGTCAAGTACTTGAGTATTTCTGTACATGGGAATGTGAAGTATGTGTCCTCCCCTTCAAGGGCCTTCACAAAAAAAAACAAGCGTATTAAAGTAAGTGCTTTATTCACTACAGAGGGAGTTGGCAGGAGAGTTGCTATTCCATCCTTTCTCAATGACTTCATAACATTATGAAGGGCCAACCATAGTAACCTTCTGTTCCAAGGACAGCTTGAATGGCTCTGTGTAAAATACTTAAATTCCACGAGAAGTCCCTCGAGAACAACCTCACTGACTGAGCTATGCATTATTTAGGGTCGGTTCAGCTGTTGTTGCAGATATGTTTACCAGGGATTGCCTCTAATAATGCATAAACACGTTGGATTGAATTAAAAACCACAGTTCTCCAGCTAACTCCTTTTTTAGTGAGTAAGCCCCTGGGGATAATGTTGTAAGTAAATGCTATAGATAAGGATACACTACTATTAGGTACCTATTGCATTATTCATGTCCTAATTATGATGAATGCATAGCACATCGGAAGCATATGGTAGACTTTATCTCAATGACTGATGGATTCTGCTGAATTCCTTTCTTATCAAAGGATAGATTGAAAACGCAAGTTACTGTCAACCAGCCAATGCCCGTCCGCTAACCAAACCACACATATACTTCATGTTTTCTGAGGTGGAAATGTACTTAGGGAACAGATTCCTGTGACTTGGAAAATGTACGTATATGTTCTATCCATAGAATGTCTGCCAAGAGTTAGTCATGGAAAGGTGAACTTCAGGCTCTCTGAATGATGTAATAAAGAAGCCAGACAGGGTTTCCCTACATTCTGTCTGTGGAGAGAGACAGCAAATTGTTTGGCACTTCATGTAACCATTAAAAGCAAAAAAATTACAATTCAAACTACAGCAAAAATGGAAATGTCAGCTGTTAAACGTAATGCGTGCATAAATATCAACGGTGTCTTTAATTAGTACGTAAGCAGACATTTTCACTAAAGTCTCCATAAAGTGATCACATTGGCCATGATTCCCAGGACACATATGGTTTTCTCATATTGCCAACCAGCCCAATGGGCTTGGGGAAGTAAGGGAAGTGGGCAAGAAAGTTGTCATGGCCAAATTCAGTTCCCCTGCCTGCAAAAAGCTGAAAATGGCCTGAGACAGCAGCATTAAACATTCCCAGGTAACTCACAGCAAGCTTCAGGCTGAAGGAGAGCAATAAATGCGCTCTGGTTTAATGACTTGCCTATTCTGCTCATTCCACAATTAAAAGAGCAGCGATGGCCCTTTTACGTAATTAAAAATTAAACCCTGTCCTTGCTGCAATCTAAGCAGAGCTGAAATCTGCACACTTATTGAAAAGCAGCACAGTTCTCAGTTATTATAAAAGCATTGCCAGCACCTGGACAGTTGGCAACAGGTAGACCATCAGGAACTTTCAATCTGCATTTTTAAGTTATGTTAACAGAAATGTTGATGAGGTGATACAGAGGCCCATCCCAGATTCAGGCACCACGCAGGTCTGATCTTCTAAAGCACCTTACCCACTCAACAGACAGTGATGCCAATCAAAGGCAGCCCTTGCCAGGTTGTCCCTAAAAAAACGGCTTGTCAGTCTTTTATCAATAAGAATGTTGGTTTCTCTGAATAATGTTAGCAGTATTCTGATTTAAAATTATAGACGCGCTAATTTTGTAAAAATATAAAAATCATGTTCCAATCATAAAAGATTAAAAAACTTGTTCCCTGACCGGGAATCGAACCCGGGCCGCGGCGGTGAGAGCGCCGAATCCTAACCACTAGACCACCAGGGAGACTTGTTTTTCCGGTGCTTCTGTGAATGCCATGTTTTACTGTCTGCACGTCCTTTGCTGCATTTTTCTGCATTTTTCTGCGCGTTTTCGGCGCAGCTGCACCACTTAAACACATTATATGAGTGCCAGAAATCTGTCAATCATAATTAATATTAAATAGCTAAACTAAAAAAGTAATTTTACTCACAGTGTTGTAATTATAAAATACCATCCATTAAAGAAAGAAATAAATAGATGTAGGAGGTCTTGGGACTTGTTTTTATTATTACAGCCGCGTTGGAATTCGTGAACGAAAAAGGTTTCCCTGACCGGGAATCGAACCCGGGCCGCGGCGGTGAGAGCGCCGAATCCTAACCACTAGACCACCAGGGAACCACGTGATCAGGGTTTATGGTGATGAAGTCATTTCTCACAGAAGGCTATGTACGGATGTTAGAATTGCCACTCAATAGCATGCCTATCCTTCAACTACCATCGTGTACTAAGTAATAAGAAAATATCAAATAGTGTGGACAGATATTTCCGCCCTCCGTTTTTAAGCAAACAAAGATTGTTTACCTAACTTGCTCTACAATGCACAAACAAAACAGAAAGAAGTGTAAAAGACTTCCCTGACCGGGAATCGAACCCGGGCCGCGGCGGTGAGAGCGCCGAATCCTAACCACTAGACCACCAGGGATGGGTGGGCGTGTTGCCTTCAGCGTTTTATACCTACTTCACAGTGTAGAAAGGTTTCAATGCCGATGGGTATGATATATGCTATCGGTGAACTTAGTTATTTGTGCTGTAATCTCAGTTACAATCTTGTAATTACAAACACCATCTTTTCCTATCAAATTTTAGATGAATATAACTCATGGGGTAATTCTATAAAAAGGGATAATTTTCACTAACTTCTATCTATACCATCCTTTAAGGTGGTAAAATAAGCAGAAATAAACAAAATGCTTCCCTGACCGGGAATCGAACCCGGGCCGCGGCGGTGAGAGCGCCGAATCCTAACCACTAGACCACCAGGGAGATGCTTGCTGCGCTCCTGGACAGTCGGTTGAATGGAACAGAAGTACTTTTTAACCGCTTATGTTCTTCAAAGTGTTACTGATAATTCTCCAGTGTGTATCCGGTATCCTAAAAGCACTGATATACCACAAAGCACGAACATGCTTACTCCAAGTAATATTGAATGTGGTACACATGTCTTTTTAGGGCTGCTGGGTTAATTAAGTATTGGGCTATTTTTATTCAGTTGTTTCAGGAGTATACAAATGAGCTTACCAAATGGATGATCACATTTATGCTCACGTATTAGGTATAACTATATAGACACACACACACACACACATATATATATATATATATATATATATACTGTTGACATATAAACAATGTGCTTTATTCAATAAATACAGGATTCCTCTTAAATAATATGTGCTCTTTCAGATTCCTGGTTTTGGAGTCGTCCATAAAGCAGTTCCAATTACTGCCCTCATGACTTTGAGGTTCAATAACAAAGAATCAGCTTTTCTGATGATGAACTACAGCTCACATTAGGGCAGTTTTTCCAGGGCAGGGCAAAATCCAAAAAAAGTTATCCTTCACTTTCTCCAGTTTCATTACCTCCCTTATTTTACCTCATACTTTTCCTAATCCCTTTTCATCACACAACATTTCACAACTCTTTTTTTTCAGATCTTCGTTGATATAAAACTCCCCTCAATTTTTTGCCCACAATACGCTGTATAGTTCTGTAGGGGCCCAATGTTAATTGCCCCCCCTGTTGCTTATGCCTGGGAATGCCGGTGGATACTCCATATCAGCAGCAGTAGTTCATCACAAAATCAAAAGCAATCGGAAAATAATAAAATAGGCAACCCCTTAAAAATAAGTAGCCATAAAAAGGTAGGTTTAAAATATTTGGGTACCAGAGATGTTACCAAGTACTCTGGAACTCAGAGCTATACCTCATTGAGCTCAGGTTAAAGGTTACACAGCTCATTAAGGAAGTTTCTGACAATCAGTGCAACGGTCAAGATAATTGGCATACATATGTGAACCCATAAAACCTGGTCAATGAGTATCTCTTTAGGGCTATAGTGTTCCATGCCTGTTTGTTTCAATGTTGTTTCTTAATTGTCCACTAAATACAGTTCTCTCTCTCTGCATCCAGCTGAGTGATCTCCCGAGGGCTGAGTAAATATGTATCGATGAAAGTGAAGATCTCATCAGATGTAGTAGGCTCCACATAACGTTCTCGATCAACACCATACTTGTCAATGAGAACCATGTTAAAATAGGACCGCGAAATGCGCAAGGCTTGTCTGTAGGGAAAATAATACATAATCATATAAGTATCTCAACCTGGAAACACAATATACTTTTTGTCTTTTTCACTTTCACATGGGATGTTTACATCATGTGACAGATGTGTGTTTGTGATTTTTTTAATTTAATATGATTAGCTTTGAAATGTATACCTTTGAAAGTCTATTCATGTATGCTAAATGATATAATATTTATATCACTAACAATATTACTATGTTTTATCCTGTAAATGCCTTAATATTTCAGTGTCTTTGAGAAATAAAACATTTTACTACCTTAATTGCTCAATGAGTTCTGGCGAGAGTTGCAGATTTCGTACACGACCCACTTCTCTTGGTGATTCTCCCACTAACTCAATCATAATCACATGACGCTGTTCCAAACCACATCTTGCATTCTGAGAATAAAAACATGCTATAATCGGTTCAGTTCCTCACACCTGCCACGAGTTGTATGTTGAATACATGACACATTGGCTTACAAGAGTATAGCGGCTGCTGTGTATTTTCTCTTCTTAATTTTCACTATACTAGAGCTAGTTAGGCTTACTGTTTCTACTCAGTCGTATTAAGTTCCATTGCCTGAGTAAATTACAGAAACCTTAATGGTTGATTTTGCTGTCGTGATGTTTGAAACTGCCTGGAAAAGTGAAGAATTTGCCACTTTGTGACCTAGAAAACTCGGATATCCCAAGCAGATATCTATGGCTGATCCTTTACTGAATCATACCCAGATAATCAACAATAGTCCACCGGGGAATTAGCTCAAATGGTAGAGCGCTCGCTTAGCATGCGAGAGGTAGCGGGATCGATGCCCGCATTCTCCACATACATGTTTTTTTTTTATTATTGATATATAACAGTATATATGTAGTGTGATGCAGATTGGTACCTATTTTATTGGGTGTTTGGGGGTAGCAGTGGATTTAATAGGGGGAAATACCCAATGGCATTGTTAAATAGGTCGTTACAGAACACTGATTTCAAGGGTTTGTACACGTCATCAAAAATGTACAGCTTGCACTTACCTGCAGGGCAGAGTTTTGAAGCCTATAATAGCGATCAGCAGAACTAGGGGCAGAGAGGATAAGGAGACGTTGCTTCTCAAAGAACTGGTCTAGGAAGCCTCCAGCTGAGTTCACATTGACATTTATTTGCATGGCTTCAAAAGAAAATAAATGTTATTCTTAGTACTGTTTTGAAACAGTAAAAATATTACTAACAACACCAAGCACACCGACACATAGCAGAACGTAACCAGAGGGCATGCGCACAGACCTATGTCAGGGCAGGAGTGTGCGTGTACTCACCTGTGCAGGTAGCAGGGGTTCCAGCCCAGTTCCGACTGAATAGACAAACTCTGGCAGAGGGTCCATGGCGTTCATATCCTCCCTCACAGTGATACTCACAGGTAGCACCGTAGTTATTTCCTGCAGAGCTACAGGTGATGTATCCATGAAGAGGTGGCGTAAGGATGGGGCATCGTCTCACTGAGGCATCAAACACAGCACATGGCTTAAGCTGTACACAGACGTACAAACCTTTTTCAGTTGCGCACATACAAGTATATATTCTCACCTTGCACTTTTACTGTAAATTTACAGCTTGCCCGGTTGTGGGCTCTGTCATATGCAGTGTATCGGATTATATGTTCCCCTTCTGGGAGCTCCGACCCTGGATCTGGACCTCTGAGAGTTACTCTGGAGTGAAAAAAAGAGAATAATGATTATATGTATTTTACATATTAACTGTTCAAATTCCAAAGTGGAGGGGTTTTCCATCATCTTTTCCCCACCACTAATGGTGTATGTGCACCAAGCAGTAAGCTATCATCTGATCTCATAAGTCCCATTAAGAATGAGGCAGCTGTCCATGAGTTTTAAGTCTGTCAAACACAACGTACATTTGCTCCAAGGGCTCCATGTATAAAGTGCACAGAGGCAAAAAGGTGATCCCTTGCAGTGGTGGCAGCACCACAAGATTTCTGAGGGAACAGCAAGGCTCTGGGCTTGTCTGATGGGTGTAGAACATTGTTTAATAATGCCCCTGCTACCCCCCTTAATTTTAAGTGGATGGGTTTTCCATCACCTTTACCCTACCACAATATATGCTGTTTGTGCTCCACCCTTTAAGCACTGAAGATGATAAATTTGATTAACAACCGAAAGATTATCCCCTATAGAAGCGATTGCGAGAAGTAATAATGTAACACTTAACATTTTCAGAAATGTAGCCAAATGTACTCCAGGTAAGTACACAATAAAACAGAGGCTTGAAGTGGGTTATAGAGATGTAAAGGTGAATTAAACCTTACCTATGTGATTTATTAACTAAAATAAAGAGGATACAATTGAAATGTTAAACTCTTAAACTCTTTGATTTCTAAGTGTTAGTTTTTTTCATACATACATATTTATTAGGCCAAGGGATGGACTGCTATTGAGTAATATCCTGCAGCACAACATACCTTGTGATAACACCATCAGCTGAATCCTTGACCATAGGTTTTCCCCAGTAGACCACAGCAGTCAGTTTCTCTGGTTCGGCAATCTTCACCCGGTCGGTAGGGCACTGGATCTTTGGAGGGTCCACATCTAATGGAAAAATATCAGAAAATTCATAAGACCCATGCATTTTATAGAAGTGCATTTTTTCCTATGAACCAGTGCAATAATATCACATGCGCTCTCAACCCAATTTGTGTCTGCTGGTCATCGGGCAACTTTTGGCCCAAGCGCAAAGCCTAGCCAAGGCCCAGGAAAATAGTCATCAATCAAATGAATTCGATTCTGTTCTAAATACCATATCCGCAAGTATAAAGTCTTTTTTTAAGTATCTTATCTACTACTAGATAAAGATAGCACTGTGATGACAATCTCTATACTTTGACTTTCAGCTTAGGTGCTCAGTGACCAAGCAGAGCATGTTTTGAGAAAGTTTGCTAAAGACTTTTCTTCTAACAGTTATTATGCCTCGAAGTTCTTACAGATCTTAACTGACCACTTGACCTGCTGCCTTTGTCTGAATACACCATGCTGCATACTACAGCCAATATTTAGGTTTTTGTGTTCTGTATTGCCTATCCTTTTCGGTATTTCTTTTTTCCCTTTTCCAGCACATTTTTGTTGTTAAAAAATAGCTTGTATCTGGAACACAAACTCTTTAGAAATAATGCCCTAAAGGGTGGTGAAGACCGAGCCGCACCTGTAAAAAGGGGTTATCAATCATGCAATTCAGGGTAAAATGTGTACTTACTGCCCCCGGCTCTAAAGGTCAATCACAATTGTTGACATTCTAAATATATCATAATACTGATAGCAAATATAATGCAGTGAGTAAATGGGTGTGTAAAGTATAGGCCTGAAAATTTACCTACACAGACAGGCTCTCCACCACTCCACAGGCCATCTTCCATACAGATCCGACTACGGTCTCCCTCTATCTGGTAGCCTTGGGCACAAGAGTAATCACAGCGGGAACCCTCATAAACACCAGCTGCACACTGGTAAGAGCCATGAGGCAGTGAGGGCAGGACATGGCACTGAATCCCTGGAAATCAAATAAAAAACCTGTGATAATATTAAGCATTGAATAAAAAAATGCAGAACCCGAGATGTAACAGCACAGAAGGCAGAGTGTTTTACTTCCATTTCAGCTATGGTAGACATCACTCATGTTTACCACATTACAGATACTGGCCTACTGGCTTTTTACTTGTCATTGAACTGTAATTCATCTGTCCAAAACCTGATTGCCCATATGGATTGCAGAATTGTAGTTAAGTTACAGACACCTAAGCAATATTTACTGGCTCCCCACTAAATGCAGCTTCACCAGAGACAAAGGGTTTCACCTGAGCACCATAATTTGTAAAACTTCTACCAAGAAAGAGGGTGGGACTGGTGATGACGTCGCTGGCACTTTAAGGCCAGCAGCTGCCTGATAATGCAATAGTGGCCAATGACTGTAAATGTGTGTGGCTCTGTTGGACATTGGCCTGGAATGAATGATGGCTTTTTAGGCCTGTCAAGAAATACTATGTAATGCTAAGTACCAATTACCACCTGTGACTAGAGGAAAGAAATCCAAGCAGAAGTTCACAGGAAGGGTAATAATTTGCAACTGTTGGTTAAAGCTCATGTTCCCATTGTTCTGTATTGCGTTTTCTTATTGGCTGGTGCCCATAAGTGATGACCACAAAAATGTAAGCTAGGATCAGCCACTGTTCTAGAAGCAGAATGATCTGTTAGTCTTGCTGTTTTTCGGAAAACGAATTTGTTTAAGTTCACCACCTATCTATACTTACTTCTACAGTATGCAAACCCAGACCAGCGCCGACTTGGTAAGCACTGTACTGAGCTCTGTCCAATGAGTCGGAAACCCTGATCACATGACAAGCGGCATCGGGTCCCCAAGGTGCTACGGTAACCCCCTCCCCGGGGGGAATAGCAAGCGGCTTCTCCATCCTGTAACTTGAGGTCATAGCACCAACGAGGAGCTGGAGGAAATACAAAGCATTCACAGTCGTTATATTATAAATACTTGGCTTTGAAATATAGCAGAAGTCATTCTTTTTAAGCAGGCTACTGTAATACCCCAAATGGGCAGATTCGAGGTTCATGTCCCATTAGTGTCATGTCAGAGAATGTACCCATTATATTATCATGTTCTCAGATTACTTTAATCACAGGTGATTTTTCCATGAGTCAAAGAAAGTCCATCATGTTGAATCATTTTGTCCCAGTGTATTAACCATTTACTATTTCCAGGGTATTATATTGCAAAAGGACCAATTACTACATGTTACTACTGGTAAAGGCAGGTAGAGAACTTTCTTCCCTAAGGGACAAAAAAATCTACCAACCCAAATAGATGTGTTCTCTAATTAGGCAACATCAACATTATTGGCCAATACAGATAATTCATCCTCATGTTTCTTTAGCTTTACAGATTAGAAAATCAATTAGCGTGTTTGTAAATGTAAATTAGAAACAAAATATAAAAGATAACAATAATAATACGGGTTTACCTCTATAATCCAGTAAAGGACCAGAAGGACGGGCTTCAACATACACTTCATTGTTATAGCTCTCATCAACTGGGTATCCTGAGCCTAGCAGGAGACACAATAAAATTATACAGTAACACTTAGTGGCTATATATATATATATGGTTACTAAAAGGAATGATATATAAATTTAAACCCTTATTAGCAATTGTAGTGTTAATAATGTTGTATCATCCACAATGAGATTTCTTATACATGAAGAATCTGAAGGTAGATAAGAATCACTCGATCACAGTCTAAGATAAAGATATATGGGGAGAATGCAGGCATTGGTCAGTACTGTACAGGGGTTATTATTTATTGTATTATATAGTGCCATTATACTCTGTAGCGCTGTACAATGGGTAGACAGAACATAACAAGTTGTATATAGCACAATAATTTGACCTACAGAAACAACAGGTAAGGAAGACCCTGCTCAAAGGAATTTATAATCTAGAGGGTTCACTAATCTAGAGGGTTTTACTAAAATCTACGTTTTAGCTGTTGCATTAGTATTAAGATCAACTAAGTTTTTCTTGATTAGACCCATTAAGGTATTATAAAATTTCCATTTAAATATTAACCAAAATTGACCCATGGAGAATGCGGGCATCGATCCCGCTACCTCTCGCATGCTAAGCGAGCGCTCTACCATTTGAGCTAATTCCCCTCGATTGTGCCTTCTGCTATAGGATACAGCCCATTGAGATTCTCATCAGCACACTCTGCTACTCCAGCATTAAAGCGTAGGGTGCGGCCGCGCATATCCAGTCATTGGCCGCTATTGCATTATCAGGCGGCTGCTGGCCTTAAAGTGTCCTGTCATCACCAGCCCAGACCTCTTTCTTGATAAACTTCTATGCTTCAGTTTTACAAATTATGGCACCTTAATTCCCCTTACTGGTGTCCTGTGTTATAGAATACAGCCTATTAAAATTCTGGACAGCAGTACCAAACAGGTTTTGCCACATCTTTTTACTAAAAAAATATAAATTTTTGCAGTTGCAGCAATGGTGAGATCTACTGAGAAAGACAATTTTAGTTTTTTTTTTTTTGGTTAGGCCCATTAATTTATTCACCAAAACACACATTTGGAGAATGCGGGCATCGATCCCGCTACCTCTCGCATGCTAAGCGAGCGCTCTACCATTTGAGCTAATTCCCCTTCATTGGGGCCTTTGTTACAGAATAAAGCTTATTGTTCTGGACAGCAGTACAAAACAGGTTTTGCCACATCCTTTTACTAAAAAAATATACATTTTTGCAGTTGCTGCAATGGTGAGATTTACTGAGAAAGACAATTTTAGTTTTTTTTTCGGTTAGGCCCATTAATTTATTAACCAAAAGACGCATTTGGAGAATGCGGGCATCGATCCCGCTACCTCTCGCATGCTAAGCGAGCGCTCTACCATTTGAGCTAATTCCCCACTAGTTATACTGCTGCTACAACACAGATAACATATTTATCACACCTTAAGCAACTATGTCTTACAAGACTGGTCATTTTTTTAAAAGTCTACATATATTCAAAACAATACATCTCACTTCCCTCCATGCAACAAATTCTGGACAGGAATTCCTGTAGCCTGCAAGCCATAGCTTTATATTGTAGTATCGTTATATCATGTTGTATTTTGTTTTGCAATTATTATATTATTCTGCTTGAAAAACAATCTAAATAACAATCGGACATTCAACAAAAAGACACAAAATACATTTTAATAATCTGGTACAGAGACATGCATATAGTCAGATACAATGTTAGACTGAAGATGACTCAGTGGGCCTGGCACTTTAAGGCACTATCAAGTGACATAAGGGCAGCTGCTGGCTGGATAAGCCTGCCTGTACATGGTTTTATACTCATGCAGAGTGCAGCCCCACAGCCAGGGCCACACACTACAGAACCCAATCTGCTGCTGGCTGGAGCAGTAAGTAGGGGGCGCTACTGGTCAGTGGCACAATGTACATTTGCCTGGTAAACCAGATGACCAGTGTGGGCCTGTTGGTAGAAGATTCTAAAGAGTATGTTGGGACTTTGGGGCTCAGGGAGGGAAGCCCCTGTTAATGCCATGGGACTTGAATCTGAGCAGTAAGTTTGTATCCAGCTGCGCCAAAAAGGCACAGCTGTTTTGAGGCCTTTTGTCGCTTTTGTAATAAGAGAGTCCTTGCATGTCATGCAAAGTCTTATAAGAACCATAACGTGTACAGAGGGAAGGCATTTGTGGTATTCCACGATTGTTAGAGAAAGTATGAACACAGCTTGGGCTAAATAATGGCATTCCAGAGCTTTGAAATCATTTATGCATTAAATTATGAGGGAGGACCATGTTATGAGTGTTTGTGGGCGTCCAGCCAAGCACATCTTGCATATCTTCATAGCTTGCTGTTGCTAAGATGTCTGCACTGTGGTTTAATAACTACCTTCAAATGGAATAATTCATAGGAAACACACTTACTGGAGGAAACATGTGAAAGTGACCATGTACACACTTATATACAGTATATAGTTTATACATAGCTATCTACTGACCAAATATGCCAGCCAAATCAGCACACACTTGGCTTAGATTCTCCAAAGACGGTCACCACACAGGAAAACATTAGTTATGAGGTATGAACAAGGCAACAGCATGTGTTGAGTAATATAGGGCCTTATTCACTCAGTTTGATGTTTGCAAGATCGTTTGCACTTTTAACTCATTGACTTCATTATGCATTAAGAAGTGTCAAGCTTAATACATTTTTCCAACAAGAATAACCTGTCTGGCCATGTTTATGGTAGTGTTGGATACATAAAAGCCAACCAAGCTCCTCTTAAAGTCTGGTCCTACAAACTCACCACCAAACACCTACTGTAATGAACAAATGCCTCAGAAGCCAATGAGGGAAATTGTAACCATATCTGCACAGCTGGTTACTATATTAAGGAAATGTCTCTGTGCTAGTACGCTTTATGCATATGGAGCCCCACAAATAGAAAAAACTGGAACATTTTAAAGCTTTATAGCTTTCAGGCTCCCAAAATTAAGTTTGTAAGTGTAGCAAAAATATCGCTATGTTATGGTCTTTCATTCCACGAACTACCTAATATTTATAATAAAATCCATTTGTAGAGTAGCTACTCAACAAGAGAATAATAGAAACATCCCCAGGCGGTCTGCCAGTAAAGTGACTAACATGAGTTTAAGCAGAACTTTTAATTACATTCCAAAGCCAGATAAAATAAGGGACAGGGTGTTATTCCATTCGTCAAGCACGTAGATACTATAAAATCTCATAGTCCTATATATGATTTTGTCAACACTTCAACACTTTTGCAATGTTGGGTCTAATTGCAGAGCAAAAATCCAGAAAAGTATTCACATGCCATTGTGAAAAGGCAACAAATAAATACAAGCTTGGTGCATTTGGAAAAGATTACAACTTGCTTCAATGGTATAGTTTTACAGGTAATATACTCTGCTTTTTTTGAGCTATTTCCTCAAACCATGGTAGACCTGTTGGGTTTCTTTCCCACCCACTAAAACCCCAAGACTTCCAGGGTTTAGAAGACAAATGCTTGGTAAGATGTATTTAACTTCTGGAAAGGCAATTTCAGGAACGCTGGCTATGCTAGAGGACCACTGGCATGTACTGTAAATAGTGTTTGATGAACCTGTCCAGCATTTATTATATTTATATATTTATATCCAAAGATATAGAATTAAAAAACACAGTCCTTCTTTGTTTCAAAAAATGGGTAACGTGTCTTCTGACGGGTGTGTGTGTCTGGTGGGGCTTAGTTGAACCTCTTATTAATTAGGTCCATGGTCTGAATGAATGTCTACCTCTAGTACAAGTGAGTAGGCTGACCAGTGGCTCAACTCATGCCGAGCTGGGAACAAGAGCAGCCTAACACCAGCCTTCCCGTCTATCTAGAAAGCTATGGAGTAACTGATTAACATTCCAGAGGTGACGGTTTCTTGTCTGTACCTGAGGACACCTGGTGGAGGCCTGATCAATAACAGTGAAGGGAAAATGCTAATGTCTGAACATGTTAAAAACGACCGTGGCCCTCATGGTGACTTGGGCATGTGAACTGCATTCCTATAATTCTAAATTACTTTAAACGCAGCAACACAGTTACAGAGAGATATCTAAAAGCATTGCAATCTGTTGCTCAAGGGTTCTGACATCTGTTTTCCAAAGTAGAATGACTCATTGAATGGAAATAATTGTAAAAACATTACTTTTGTTTCTTGAATAAAAGCCACATAAAGCGGTTCATTTATAACCTCATCTCCCAAGACGCTAGGGCTTAAAGGAATGTACAACTCATGTTTAACACGTCTAAGTACCATTTCTGAGAGAAAGACGACAGAATGACACATACGGAAAAAAAGACAACCACAGGAAGACAACTTAACCCGCTCATAACTTTTACTATCTTAACAGTTAACACATCCTTCATTTTCCCTTTATTGCTAACAATCATAGGTACGGAAAAGAAAAAATGAGAAAACCAAGTAATTTTAATGATGGATTTATAGTAAATAATTAACTAAGCAGACAAGCTATTAGTGGAAGAAACAAAATACTGTATAATGTATAGTGTGTGTAATATTTTCCGGATATCATTTCATTTTAATACAACTGGTTCAACTTGCATGGGATACCTTATTATTATAAATAACAGATCACAGATAATGGCTCTGCTTTGATTAAAAGGACTCTCCAGTGCCCCATGCAGCCTCATCAATGAAGAATGCACATTAAGGTATTGTGTAATATGTAATATGCATTCTTCAAGCTGTTACAATAAAACATATTAACCTTTAAGAGAAGCTTCAGCTCCAGAGTTCAGCTGAACGCATCTCTTGCAAGCCTACGGCCAGGGGAACAAGGAAAGAAGCAAATGCACATGGGGTTCCGCAGAATCCCTCCATGAATTTGAAACGTGGACCACAAGAAAATATAAAGGAGACATTCCGTCAACATAAGAATTAAAGTGCTTATGACAACTGGCATGTCTCTTTAATATAATCAGATTTGGTGTGTGTTGATGGCAGTAGAGCGGGAGCATCCCAGATCATTACTGTACCCACCACTGGTTTGACAAATGGCGTAGAGTTTATCAGCAAATCACTGTGTTAAACCACTATAAATCTATACTATATCCGCTACCCCAAATCCACGAGTCCTGCATGCTTTTAATACTAATTCCTTCTGCGTCCCAATTTTAGAAGTTCTCTGAGAAGCATCCAGAAATAAGTCAAATGACATTAGGTGAGAAAACATCAAGCTGATTCAACAAAAAAATTCTTAAAAATGGAAAGTAAAACAAAAAAAGCAGTTTTTACCTTCATAATACAGAGATGTTCCCAGTCTGGTGAAAGCAAGCAGTAAAAGAGGTATTGATTGTTCCATAGCAGGTAGAACACTGACTGGCCTTAATTCCAGGAATATTCCGAGTCTTCTCGGCAGGCAGCACAATCTGCAGGGAGGAAATGAATGTTGCAGCTGAATGGAGACAGTGAGTATTTTGTGTATTCTACCAATGGAAACAAATATACTTAATGAAAAAAACTGTTCCTTTTAAGTGGATCTGACATATTTTAGATTTTTGTCTTACTAAATTGGCCATCAGGAAATTACTAAATGTGTGTTTTTATTTTTAATTATATCGGGTATGTTCTAGACATTATTTAACAACAGTAGAAATGTACCTTGCTTGGCCTTCTGTGGCCAATATTAAATAATGTTCCATGTACCTGCGTGGCTGGCCCAGGGCTGTATCTGCTCTAAAGAAGATGTGAATTTGGAACCCATCAGCTAACTCCTAGAACTACCTTAAAGATCAAAAATATCAATATAACCGGACGCCCTGAGCAGTTCTTCTATGGAATTACACAATTGCTGGCTCTGCTCACCTGTCCTGAGCTCACCTCTGATCTTCCTCTGAGAAAGAGCTCTCTAGTGACCTGTTCATTAACAGAAATGTACAAAGAACCAGACGTCCTCCTCCGAGGCATGGAATTCACTGACGAGAGAGGTGGTGCTATCAAATTTAATAGGTGCCTTCAACAAGGGCCTGGATATTTTTCTTAGAAAAACGGTCAGCTTCTGTACTGGCTAATAAAACAGATTTAGTGGGAATGCCTTGCGGGAATAATTATTACAAAAGAGATTGAAGGTTAAGGAAACTGTGGGCTGCCGGTGACATGTTTCATTATTTTCATTATGCTTTTACATAGGACTTTATAGCACTATACAGTAAATTACTATTCTTACAAGTGTTGTGGTGTGGTATTAGGGAAATTGAGAGTTAGACGATGTGTTTTTTTAAGCATTCCCATCCCTGGAGTTGACAAGAAATAGGCATGCAAAAGATCCAAATAACATACAAACGACATTCATTGTAACATGGCTGACCCGCATCTCGTGATTGCAATTGACATAATTTGCTTTGAACAAATGTTTCACCTTCCTATGAAATGCCTACATATGGTTTGCTTGTTGAGTAATTGTTTCATTGAGTTACATTTTAACAAATGTGGTGGATTAGCAAATGTGTTGTAGAATTTATTGATCTAAACGTAGTATAGGATGTTCTCAGACCATATTTTGGTCACTAAACACTAACATTCGAACAATCGTTTGGCCAATAAGGTTGGTTAGTTGTAGAGTCTGAGCTTCAGTTGTTCATGACTTATGTTCTTGCCATGATACCATTGTGTGCTGAATCAATTTCACCCAGGGTGCTAGACTTTCAACATCACCCCAGCCTTTCCGACCACAGAGGAGGAGAAACTGGTATTCAACAATCTTGCCTAATAGTTTGGTTTAGATGGCAGATGGAGAAACAGAAGATGTTCTGCCTTTTAAAGGTCTATAATTAGGAGTAATTATGGTTTTGACCAAAATAATTCTATTTTACTGAGCAAACATACATTACTTGACATTGGAATAAAAATAAATGACCAAAAACAGGATGGCTCCACAAAACAATGGGAGTCATCAAGCTTTCTTTGAGTTTGAGAGGCCTTATGATTGCAACTACCTGATATAAATTATTGTTTTAAGATGACATGTTAAATCAATAACTTTGGGTGTTTTTAAAGTGAAAAAAAGAGGTTAAAAAAATAGTTCCTGACACATCTCCACTGCTGTCTTTATTAAAGTTCACAAGGACCTTTTTTTGCCAATGTAATACTTATTATGAGTTGACTGACCAGAGGTTGAGTCAGATCTTCAAGAAAGATTGCAAGTAGACCTTAGAAAATGAAATAGTTCCTAGCTCGGATTGTTGGTCATTGGCAGTCCAGATTTTAAAATAATAATAAAATAAGAAACACTTAACCCAATGGGTTCATAGTTCAGACACATATAGCAAAAAAACTCAAAACTCAATACTCCTGCAACTAAATTAATCAGTGAAAACTTTCTATAGTTTGGGTGTTTTGTTCGTCAGTGTAATTACTGCACTTTACTTTTTAGAATCTTCTCATAGCATGGGTGGATGCCTTACAAAGGCAGGTTGGACAATCGACAACAATCATACATATATTTCATTTAATCTGTAAATGGATTTACATGGGTTTAGCCAGTTTATATAACTATAAAAAGGAGGATTTAAGGAAACCAACAGATCCTTTTTACGCCTCACAATAACATCGCCCACCGCAGTTACTTGTATTTTATTTTTCGTGCATTCTAAGCTTATCTACTTTTTAGGTATCATAATTTGAGGGTTCAAAAGTACATTCTGCTCGTTCCATAAGAGAAGTGCAAGAAAACACAAGAATAAAGCCATATCGTTTTTTTTGAATATAGGCTTGAGAAATTAAACCAGAGAATAAACTAAATGTCAGAATAAATGTGTTGCGGTAATTGTGAGGATCGGTTATGTCCAACAGATGTCACTACGGCTTTTGAATTATAGTAGGAAATGATAATTGAGATTTTTTGAACTGTCATATCACACCGAACGTGCAGCTATACATTAAATTCCATGCAATGCTTCTTACCGAGTCCTTTGAAGACGATAATCTCCTTAGTAACGCGCGGAACGGGATTAAATACGTTTTATAAGGATCCAGCTGCTGTAGCCCAGATGTTCAGACGTCTGAATACTGCCAGGCGACTTCTGATGAATAGAAGGGGAGAGGGAAGGTTTAGGGGCGGAGGAGGAAAAAGGCTTGCATTTGCCAAACAGCAGCTTGGCTTTTTTCATTTGGGTGATATAGCAACTTATTTTTGTAAGAAGTTGTGCTCAGTTTATTAACTCTTTGCTTACTCATCCGAGCAAATGTTTCAAAAAATGTAGGTTAGCTTTTATGTATATTTCGCAAAGTGGTAGGTTTCTGGGGACCGTCTCTGGAAGTCCAGGAGAGCTGGCAAGTATGGGGACTTAAATGGGGTAGTAAACCTTAATGTGGCAAACAGAATAGCAAACAGATGGGGTCCATGAATATAACAGCCAAACCTACAGCTTCTGCTGCATATTTAATTGAAATACAAGGAGCATTTTCTTGGAGGGAATTGTGGCAAAATGTGACAGATTTCACATAGATTTCTCCTGTCTCTTCCTTTGCCTCACACGACTCTTACAAAGGCAGCCACAACTGCCAAGGAGAAGCAGTAATTTTACATCATGGAAGGAAAAGCAATATGGAGGAATAATGCAGAAAAGTAAGATGGCCGCCCCTACGCTATACATATAAGCAAAGCAGGCTCGTACACACTAGTGTTTAAAAGGCACACAATTAGTATGACAGTCATAGCTGGAAACTTCCAGAGCTGGTACATCTAAGAGCTCCCCATCTACTACTTCTTATAGGAGACAGACTGTCATTAGGCCTGTGACTAGCCATTCTTCTGCAGTTCTAGAGTTGTAGCTTCTCCATAAACTAAGTTATTTTTTTCAGGGTTGCAGAATGCTTATTAAAGTAGGTATACAGTACATTGGGCACTATTTCTTGTGGAATATGTTTATGTAATCCTATTTAACATGTACCGTATTTGCCCGAATATAGGCTGCACCCCCCCCCACTTTAAGTCTTTAAAGTGGGGGTGTGGCCTATGATCGGGGTTTAGCACAGGGGTGCGCAATTCGTATCGCCCCATGCCCCAGGAATGCAGTTCCGGGCGCCGGGCTGGTGTTTTTTTCTTTTCTTTGTAATTTAGCCCTGCTGCTGGCAAGCAGCAGGGTTAGGATCCAGATCCCCTGTAGCGCTGCAGGGGAACTGGATCCAACTCTCCGGCAGCCGTTGGACGTCTGCGTGATGTGCATAAACAACCTCCGCTGCCGGCACTTCCGCCGGGGCTTCTATGGTGGAGCACCGGCATGACATAACCTTCCGGTGCTCCAGCATAGAAGCTGCGACTGCAGCGATGCGCATAGACAACCTCTGCTGCCAGTACTTCCGCCGGCGCTTCTCTGTCACACCCACCTGCCGGCCCTGCTAGACACCAGGTAGTGTGCATTGGTAAATCAGGAGGGGGCGTGGCATATCTAGGGAGCAGAGTGGCACTTCTAGGGAGTAGTGTGGCATTTCTAGGGAACATATTGGCATATCCGGGGGGAAGATTGTCAATTCTAGGGGGCAGATTGGCATATCTGGGGGGGGCAGAGTGGCATATCTGGGGGGGGCAAAGTGTAACATATCAGGTGGACAGAGAGGCATATCCATAAGTAAGGTGCATTATGAATTAAGAGGGGACCTTAAATGGCTATTGGTTTTCTGTTTGTATATAACATATGCTGACTAACTGCATAATAGATACCAAAAATGTTAAAATACATGTATTCCTGTGTTAGGTAAAATACTATTTTACTATTCCACTAATGTCTATTTTTTCTTTAAAAAAATTTTTTCTTTAAAATAGCACCAACTTTTAGGGTGCGGTATATAATCGGGTGCGGCCTATATTCGATCCAATACAGTATTGTGCATGTACCAAAGCAAGTTGTCAGGATGGCCGAGTGGTCTAAGGCGCCAGACTCAAGAGGCAGTCTCTTCCCATAACTTGGGTGTTCTGGTCTCCGAATGGAGGCGTGGGTTCAAATCCCACTTCTGACACAGCTTTTTTGTGACATCTTCATTTCTCTGACAGAGAAAGAATGAAGTTTTGGTGCTCCAGCAATACTCAATTGTCTTAATTGTCAGCTGCGCCCAGGGCACAACAGCATTTTCAGTTAACATTACTCCCATCTTAGAGCAACATTTGTCCTTTTAATCACCCAGTTTCCTCCCTTACTATATCCACTCCTCTCTTACCCATCATTAAACAGATAGTAAATGGGAAAAACTAAAACCATGCTTTATGTTTGACAAGTATTTACCTCACTGCAGACTCTGGATAATTGCATAGTCCCCATACAACTGTACTATTCAAAGGTGGTACTGAAAAAATAATATTAAGTTCCTAGCCTGACACCATTGAAACATCACGCACCCCAAGATTTCAGGTGTCCAAACTAAGACATCTTCATTGGGGTGCATGGCTATTGACAGGCAGGTTTAGGGCTGTAGCCAGGACCAGAGGCAACTAAATCATCCCTCATTAGGTAGTGAGATCAAACACCAGCATATGATGTCATATCCCAATTCAGAGGTCAGGTGTGAGCTGTGGTTGAAGCCTGTGCTGCAACAATTGAATTTGCTGTTCTGTGGGCTGGTCAGGGGAAATCACAGGATCTGCTCAATCAGCCCTTGATCCCCACTGACTGAAAATCAGGACCTGTAGAAAACAAAACACCTGGGAGATATTAACCGCTGTTATTGTTATAAAATGTTTAGCGTTATACCTGAAATTGAAGCTTCTATAGGATATATGACCATTGTCATACGATTTCCTTAAAGCTATATTTGTTCTTATATTTTCCTTTTATGGTACATTCTGTATATATGGTAAGGAAAATAATAGGACAGAAGAAATAAAGCAATTCCAATAATGCCAGCGAAAATAAAACATTGTCAGAAGTGGGATTTGAACCCACGCCTCCATTCGGAGACCAGAACACCCATGTGCATGGAAGAGCGCAACTCTTGAGTCTGGCGCCTTAGACCGCTCGGCCATCCTGACAACTGTTTATACCAGGGTAGATGACTCCAGAACAATACTGGGAAGCTATCCCCATCTTCCTACATATACTGCAAATGTTTTCACAAATTTACCGAGTTCTCTCTTTTCAAAGATAAGTAATAAAAAACTCATTGGATGGAGAACTAAATATATGAAAAATGAGCAATGAAAAATCAGCCCTTGATCCCCACTGACCGAAAATTAGGACATGTAGAAAACAAAACACTTGGGCGATATTAACCGCTGTTATTGTTATAAAATGTTTAGCATTATACCTGAAATTGAAGCTTCTATAGGATATATGACTATTGTCATACAATTTGCTTAAAGCTATATTTGTTATTATATTTTCCTTTTATGGTAAATTATGTATATATGGTAAAGAAAATATCAGGAGAGAAGAAATAAAGTAGTTCCAATAATGCCAGTGAAAATAAAACATTGTCAGAAGTGGGATTTGAACCCACGCCTCCATTCGGAGACCAGAACACCCATGTGTATGGAAGAGTGCAACTCTTGAGTCTGGCGCCTTAGACCGCTCGGCCATCCTGACAACTGCTTGCAAGAGTGTGGATGACTCCAGAACAATACCGGGAAGCTACCACTTTCTTCCTACATATACTGCAAACTTTTTCACAAACTTACCGAGTTTTCTCTTTTCAAAGATAAGTAATAAAAAGCTCATTAGATGGAGAATTAAATATATGAAAAATGAGCAATGAAAAATCAGCCCTTGATCCCCACTGACCTTAAATTAGGACATGTAGAAAACAAAACACTTGGGCGATATTAACCGCTGTTATTGTTATAAAATGTTTAGCATTATACCTGAAATTGAAGCTTCTATAGGATATATGACTATTGTCATACAATTTGCTTAAAGCTATATTTGTTATTATATTTTCCTTTTATGGTAAATTATGTATATATGGTAAAGAAAATATCAGGAGAGAAGAAATAAAGTAGTTCCAATAATGCCAGTGAAAATAAAACATTGTCAGAAGTGGGATTTGAACCCACGCCTCCATTCGGAGACCAGAACACCCATGTGTATGGAAGAGTGCAACTCTTGAGTCTGGCGCCTTAGACCGCTCGGCCATCCTGACAACTGCTTACACAGTGGTGAATGACACCAGAACAATACTGCGCAGCTATCGTCATCTTTCTATATATACTGCAAACTTTTTCACAAACTTACCAAGTACTCTCTTTTCAAAGATAAGTAATAAAAAGTTAATTGGGTGGAGAATAAAATATATTAAATATATAAAAAATTAGCAACTATACCTAAGAAATGTGCACAGTGAGACAGCAGTGATTCTAGGAGACAAACCGAATACAGTTTAAATTACTAGCTGACATTTTTAGCAATTAGGATTTTCCTGCCACTGACAGCTTTTCTCCCCTTGTATTTAGAAATAAAATGTATAATGTGTAGATTCCTCCTGACCTCATATATGCTTTACCTGCTGGGCAGCCTAATTGGCACATGAGACCGCGTGGCCTAATGGATAAGGCGTCTGACTTCGGATCAGAAGATTGAGGGTTCGAGTCCCTTCGTGGTCGTGGCGTGATTGTTTTGAGTTAAAATGAAAGTAGCCTCACTGTCTTTTTCTTGGAGGCATTTTTTATTTTTCTCTTAACTACTGGTAACTGGGAAGTTAATGTGGCTGCTTCCATGGCATACACATTGTGGGTTTTTCTTACATGTATGTCACTTATTTTAATTTGCAAACACCAATATATGCATTCATTTAACACAGAAAACTAAAGAAAAATAGGATTTGAGAAAAGTGACAAATATACTCAAGTAGCAGTACATCCTATATTTTGATCTCTTTTAGAACCGCGCTCGACTACAGGGCAGGCCTACATAAGCACATGACCGCGTGGCCTAATGGATAAGGCGTCTGACTTCGGATCAGAAGATTGAGGGTTCGAGTCCCTTCGTGGTCGCTGTGTAATATTTTTGAGTTCAAACGGATGGAGTCTCAGTGTCATGCTTTTTTGGAGGCAATTTTTTTACTTTTTATATTAAGACTTTAAACGATAGTGAAGACATCTTAACAATAAGCTAAACATAATACGTATACATGTGAGCAAGACGTTGACTGCTTCCACAGATTACATTTGTTTCTTTAGTGTACAGAGCTAAAAAAATGTATGATTTGGGAAAAGTGATAAATATACTACAAAGGGATTCTGCCATCTAAAAACATCCCTATCCAGACTGAAATGGAAAATAAATAAGACAACTGAATGAGGTCTTGCAATAAAGAAATAACCACAATGTTGCACAATGGGCTCAAGTCTATATAGTTACAGGAAAAAGTATGTCAACCCTTTGCAATTACTTGGATTTCTGTATATATTGGTCATGAAATTTGATCTCATCTTCAACTAAGTCACAACAATGGATAAACACAGTCTCCTTAATACTCAATTATATGTTTTCACATCTTTATTGAACACACCGAGTAAACATTTACAGTGTAAACATTCACAGCAATTCACAGAGGATCGCCTCAACCAGCCCATCATCCCCACAACCTGCAAAAACAGGACTGTCCTGTGGAAAACAAGACACAAGGCATATATGCACCACTGAAGTTATATATAATATTGATTGCATTGGTGTAACTAACCCTTGTTCCTGTCTCCTCATTCTTTTTAACCGGCACAGGAAACAGGAGGGTAGTGGGGTCACATTACGTCATGTGACCCTGCGGTGAAACCAAGGCTGCTCGCACAGTGTGTGAGCAGCCCAAGAGAAAGCTCTAGGAGTGGTGAGAGATAAGCGGGGGATGGTTGGGATGTATGCATATGTGTTTGTATATATGTATGTATACGAGCATGGATGCGTGTGTGAGAGCAAGGATGTGTACTTGTGTGTGTGTATGTATAAGCATGGATGTGTACATGTGTGTGTGTGGACATGGATATGTACATGTGTGTGTACTTATGTGTGCGCATAAATGTGTACATTTGTGTGAGCATGGATGTGTAATTGGGTGTTAGAATGTATCTATAAGTGGGGTGAGATGGAGTGTGTTAGTATGAGTAAGTTTGTGTAATTGTGTTTACATATGTTCTATGTTGGAAGGGGGCAAGGGGAAAAGGAGGCACAGACACGCTGATAAGTTGGGGGGCCCCAGGGCAATTTTGGCATCAGGGTCCCATGGTTTGTAGTTATGCCCCTGAATGATTGTTATTCCCAAAGCTGAATATTCATTAGCATCTGTGACCGTTTTTATACATTTTCCACAATGCTGTATTTGTTTCTATATCTTTCTTTTATGGTGAAGTATGTATATAAAGTAAAAAAAAATAACAGGGAAAAAGCAATAAAGCAATTCTAATAATGGGAGTTTTAAAGAAAAAAAAAAAAGAAAATCAAAATATTGTCAGAAGTGGGATTTGAACCCACGCCTCCATTCGGAGACCAGAACACCCATGTTTATGGAAGAGAGCAACTCTTGAGTCTGGCGCCTTAGACCGCTCGGCCATCCTGACAACTGAGCCTCTAGGTATGAATGACTCCAGAACAACCTACATGTACTGCAAACCTGTTCACAAACACTCTGTGTTAGAGAAATATATGAAAAATGAACGACTGTACCTGGGAGAGAGTGTGTAAAAGACAAATGCATGAACAGCATATCTCCTATGTCTCCATGTTTACCATCTAAAATCACCCCCCACACACTTATACGAAAGCTCAGAAGGTGTGAGTGTTATTATAGCATTTTAAATGTATAAATACAATTTTTAATGTAAGAAAATGTGGTTTGCCAGATTGTTTTTATAAAACACATTGTTGCTCTTATCTCATTCAGTTACATATAAATAACTCTCAATAGGCTACAAAGTCCAACAAAAAAGGTCTTTCTAAAGCTGAAGCCCTTCCCCCCTCCTAGCAACTCCGAAAACAAAAGCTTCTCTCATTGGTCATTTGAAATGTAAAGAGCAATGCAAACTAAAAGCAGGTAAGAAAAAAACTATAGAGGTACGCCCTTATGCATATGTGAAAAGAAAAATCTCAATATGCATAGCGCAGAGAAAAAAGAAGAGGAGGAGATGTGATAGAAACATTTAAATATCTAAAGGCATTTAACAAAGTACAGGAGGGAAGTTTATTTCCAAAGTTAGAACAAGTGGCCATAATCTAAAACTAGGGGGTCAGAGGTTTCAATGTAATGTAAGGAAGTTTTACTTTTCTGAAAGGGTGGTAGATAAATGGACCAGCCTCCCATCAGAAGTGGTAGAGGCTAAATCATTAAGAGCATGTATAGATACATGGTATAGGTATAAAGATTTAAATTACTGATTAGGATTTTCCTGCCACTGACAGTTTTTCTTCCTTTACGTTGATAAATAAAATATATTATTTGTAGATTCCTCTTGAATTTGACCAGAAAAAGATTCTGATATATTTGCTTCAACCACTGGGCATAGATTTCTAAACACATGACCGCGTGGCCTAATGGATAAGGCGTCTGACTTCGGATCAGAAGATTGAGGGTTCGAGTCCCTTCGTGGTCGCTTTGGAATTGTTTTAGTTTATTTAACTCCTTCATCACAATGCACTGTTTTTGATTGGTTTAAGTTATTTAACCCCTTCATCCATTGTCCTTAAGTGAGTTTCTTGTGGTTGTTTCTGAAACACATTTTTTTCTTTTTTTAATTTAAGATTTTAAACCCTAGCAAAGACATCATAAAAAATTAAGGTGGCTGCTTCCACAGCATACACATGGTGATATTTAATGTATATCACTTCTTTTAATTTGTAAACACCATTACATGTGTTTATTTTAAGAAAAAAAAAAAACTGTGAAAGGTGACAAATATAATTCATATTTCTAAAGCAATAGTATATCCTGTATAGTATAGTAGTTTACATAGCCATAGTAAGTGGGGATTTGTTTGTATTTATTAAGACTATTGGTGGGTGAGTAGTTATAGTTAGTTTATGTTTTGTCTATAGCTTTTATAAACACAAACAAAACAAAAACAAATAATAATAATTTTAAAAAGTGTGTTTAGCTATATAGTATGTAAGTTAATTAAATTAAGTATGGTGGGCTTTTTTATTTATTATAATTATTTATTGGATGAGCAATTACATGGGTGATAGGTTCTTGCACAAGGAAACCACGGGAATGACATTCCCCCATTCTGCATGTATATTACTTAATTAATGGGGTATTACTGAACTCGGGGGATTTTACTGAATGCAAATTGTCAGGTTTTATTGTAAGTGGACATATACATTAAGAAAAAAAAATGGGAAAAAATGCATATTTTTTTACCACCAACTGAAGATGATTTTGTGGAAAGAGATGTTTAAAACAGTAGTTCAGTGAGGTGTATTTAGATTTAATTGTCCTACCCCCCGAAAGTCATCTGTGGCTCATAATAGAATCATTTAACTTCAATCATTGTGCAATGTGTGGTAGTGATGAACTTTTCTGTTTATGATGTCATACAGCAGTTTAAGCTAAAATAAGTTATTGTTTCTGTTCCCCAGTTCATCGGACTGGTCCTGTCCTTCTGTTTGTCTTGAGCCATTACAAAGTGTGAAAACGGAGGCCAAACTGCCATTTAAGGTTTGGTATACATTAAGCTATATTTAGCAAAGTTAAGCAGAATTACTACATTTTTGTTGGGGTATATAAGCTTCTGTTGTAATATAATTAGGTCTGGTGATTACTGGAAATGAAGAATACAATTACTGAAACACAAGCTGTTGTAACAAGCTGTTTTTAATATTGCATGGAATCTTTTTTTATTAGAAGCTTTAGAAGACCCTTCATACCCCACTACTCTTTATTTATTTGAAGCCTTACACACTGCCAAACGTGGAAGACCCTTCAAAAGTTCCAATGATTTACAGCCTCTGCTCATCAGCTGGTATCCTCAATCTTCTCCTGAATGGAATATTTTAGAGCTTGAATCACCACCATAATTGACTTGTTTCTCAGTTATACTCCTGTCGATTCTTTATGTTATATAAATGTGTTTTACCCACTAACTCATGTGTATGTACTTTATTCATTGGGTTCTATGACTACTACTTACTCAGTAACCGTGTGGCACACCAAGCAAACTCCCAGTCACCAAGAGGGCCAAATACTTACCAACAGTGGCCCTGTGACAGAGGACTGGGTTCGGCAGTGCGTAGTATTGGTGAACTTCTAAAGAAGAAAAGGTAACTATGCTTCCGAAAAAAATTCCAATGCAAAGACTGTTATCTGCACTTAGCGCAATACCTTTCCGATAACCTTAGGAACCACAAAAGGTACTTTACTCCTCTAGCCCTTGTTGCTGTTTTGCGTGAACTTCGTTCCATATTTGTTATCTTTGTAATGTAACAAGTACAGACCTACTTTACTTTCATGAACCTTTTATAAATAAGGAAAATAACATCAAGCTTCAAATGGGTGCAATAAATAAGAAAAAGCCACAAGGTGGCACCATGTGCTCAATTCTATACATTGGCAGAGTTCTTGGTAGGAGACCGCAGATGAAGTCAATGCTGTCCAAAAAAGAAATTGCTGAACATCCGAAGTACGCAAGAGACCCTCGATGTCCAACAGCAGTCCAACTACTGGTATAATATTCTGTGGAAAGAACATTTGAGTTGTTTGAAAGGAACACACAGTGCTATGTGGAGAAAGTTGCAGCGTACGTTGTTTGCGCATGCTCAAGAAAGATGTGTTCCACCAAAGATATCTCCTGGAAGGCAACTAGCTAGGGGGTTGGGCAAAGGGGCAGATGTATTTGGAGTTCTTTAGTAGTCACAAAAATGTAAAAGAAACACGCAGCTATCATATTGATTAAAGTGGATACAGTAGCTTGAGTGTCCCTTTAAACATTCCAATACATTAATGGAATGACAGATCTGCTAAGGTTTCTTTAACTAGAGCAACTTTAAAATGATGACGTCAACAACACTGGTCACCTACCAGCTGAATAAACTGTGTATCCTTCTGGGTCTGTAGAGGTGGGACCACAGATCTACTGTATGTGGAATGTAACGGGGGTAGAGTTTGCAATGGAAAATTAAAAACTGCCTTCACTGTGTGGTATTTCACAGAGAGGAGGAAGGAACTGGGAGGGGTACCAAGGATGGTTTGGAGTGGCAGTAATGGAGGAACTACTACGTATTAACAGACAATGTACATTGACTTTTAAAGATAATAAAATAACCAATAAAGCATGTATCCACGTGTTTATCAATACTCAAATATACACAGGTTCCCTTTACCCGCAGCAGTCACACATTTTTTCAGAGCAGGCTCTTATGTGTCAAAATAAACATAAAACGTAATCGGGCGCTGACATTGGACGAGACGCCTGGCTCACAATCTCCATTCCAGTTCATTCCAAAGGTATTCGATGGGGTTGAGGTCAGGGCTCTGTGCGGCAGGTCAAGTTCTTTTACCCCAAACTCCAATCATGTCTTTATGGCCGTTGCTTTGTACTCTGGGGCGCAGTCATGCCAGAATAGAAAAGGGCCTTCCCCAAACTGTCCCCACAAAGGTGTCCAAAATGTCATGATATGCTAAAAGGGACATACCAACCACATATCGTAATGGCCAGGTGTCCCAATACTTTTGTCCAGAGTGTCTTACACACACAGTATTAATTACCCCTCATATAACATATTTCACCTGAAGCAAAGTAAATACTATCTACTTTGTTTGGAACAAACGTTTGTTTTGACTGCCGCTCTGCCATCAGCCCCCACTCCCCGTGACTAGGGATGGTTACGCCTCTCAGTATAGCCGCTGTATGTAATTGGTCACTTTATTGTGTTTGCATCTTCAGTAATCGGCTATTTCCGTCTGGCTCTCGAAGTCCTCAGACTGTTTCCGGCAGGGAGGAGAGCCGCTTGGTTGGCACAGCTTCGCTGCTATCATGGCGTCCCCCTCGCAGAGATTACAGACCAAGCCTGCTATCACTTGCCTAAAGAGCATCCTCCATATCTACACCTTCATCTTCTGGGTCAGTGCGCTGGGCTGCAGCCGCGGGTTACACCCGGAGTTGGGTTTATTCTGGGGCAATTATTGGGTGCTTTAGTCCTTTGTTTGGTGCGAGACGGGGCGGAGTTTGTGTCATGCATACATGTATAACTTTTGGTTTTTAGGAAAAAACATTATTTTGCTCATTTTGTAGATAAAGGCTTATATAAAGAGATTCACTCCCTTTCTTGCATATGATGGAAATAACTACAGTAGGGTGTGGGGTGTAAGGGTGAGTGTGGCCGGAGGCCAGCTGTGGGGTATAAGGGTGAGTGTGGCCGGAGGCCAGCTGTGGGGTATAAGGGTGAGTGTGGCCGGGGGCCAGCTGTGGTGTATAAGGGTGAGTGTGGCCGGAGGCCAGCTGTGGGGTATAAGGGTGAGTGTGGACGGAGGCCAGCTGTGGGGTATAAGGGTGAGTGTGGCCGGGGGCCAGCTGTGGTTTATAAGGGTGAGTGTGGCCGGGGGCCAGCTGTGGGGTATAAGGGTGAGCGTGGCCGGGGGCCAGCTGTGGGGTATAAGGGTGAGCGTGGCCGGGGGGCAATTGTGGGGTGTAAGGGTCGATGTTTTGCCCGGGGGCGTAAGTGTGGATGTGGCTGGGGGGGCAGATGTGGAACTCGGTTTAGGGATAATCTCTGCCGGTTCCTGTTGTGACTTTTCCTTTGTGCCGCTCGTTTGCTTTTAATTAGCGGGGCTCGTGATGGATGTGGTTTTGGGAAGTGTCTCCAACTAAAAGAGTTTATAGAGTAGACTGGGGGCTTTATTATAACTTTCCAGATGTGACGTTGAAACAATAACAGCGGTTTTAGTATTGTAGGGAAATAAACCCCCGTAGATGAATCAATTTATCCCTTTCCTTTGAAAGTTTATTCATATTAAAGCACAAACATTCAAGAAGTCTTTCAATATCTACGGCAGCAACCTATCGGTGCCTGATTCTGTGACAACCGGCAAATCCTTCACTGAGTGTTACATTCTCTGGGTCTGTGGAACGCCGTCTTTCAGGGTCTGATGATTGGATGTAATGTGGTTGGGGGGAGGTAGTGGAAGTGGTTGGTACTTTGCATCTTCTCCATACAGTAAACTGGGATGAATACAGTAAGAACGAGCTCTCGGCAGGACTTACCCAGAACACCAAGTTTTTGTACTGTAGTGTTTTTAGTACACCTAATGTGTTATTTTTGTTGTTGTCGGAACTTTGTTTTGTACACCCGCCATATAAACACCGCAAACTCCTGGCAAGTGTGGCATCCCTTATCTGCAGGTCGCATTTTTTTTCTATACCTTTTATGTTGACTGTCCCATTTAGTGCTGTCCTGGATTCAGACGCTCTCAACAAAACCTCACGTACCCTACAACAGCTATAACAAAAATGCTATGATTTTATGATGACAAAAACTGTGTGATTATCTTTATATGGACTTCTGACCAGGGTTTTTTTCTGGCATAAAAAGTATTTCAATAAGTATTAAACGCCCTCTTTCTCCTCTTTTTCTGCCCTTCCCTGGATGTGTGCAGGTCGGTAAGTATTGCACGGTTTGGTGTACTTGTGTTGCTTTCATTATCAGAACGGTGGAGGCTCTCCCTGTCTCATCACTTTGTGATTGGGGTGTTTGGGGTGTAATAAACCTTTTGGATCACTTTGAAATCTTGTTTTGCTTTGAAAATTGCCCTAAACACACATTAAATTGATAAGGGAGCTAAGAATGAAGTCTTGACACAAAAGCCTGTCTCTGATCCCGGCATCGTTAATTAGAATTGTAGACTGCTGCCTTATCGTAATTTAAGTGAAAACACAATATGGTGAAATCTGTAGTATTTAAAATCGTTTAATATGCTTTTAAGATCGCAAAATGTGTTTCCGTTCCAACTCCTGATTCGATGATCCTCTGTCGCTGGTTTCCTTAGTAAGATTTTTATATGGCTTTTGCCGCCTTGTAACATCAGATCACAGGTGTCGTCCTGCTCACCGTCGGCGTCTGGGGAAAAGTCAGCCTGGATATATATTTCTCGCTGCTGAACGAGAGCGGCACCAAGGTTCCCTATATCCTAATTGGAACTGGCGCTGTCATCGTGCTCCTGGGATCCTTTGGCTGCTTCGCCACGTGCCGTGGGAGCCCATGGATGCTGAAAATGGTAAGGATTTGACTCTCGATGCTCTGTGGGGCTTTGCAATGTCTCCGTCTAACAGAAAATATCCTTTATATGGCTAAACTTTAGAAAGGTGGCTTTTACTCCTAACACTGTCATTATGTCTATTTTTTATATGGCTTTTACAGGGCCTTGGTGATATAGATAAGTAATCTAAAGCTCTGTATAGTTTAGTCCTCCCAGCACAAGTAGCATTATTCCATGGGAGGTACCGTTGTCTTTACTCCTCACGTCCAGGAGACCAGCTTATTTTTTTGGCTGATTGTGTAGAATTGGGATACTGACGCTAATAACTGTTTTTTGCCTTTAGTATGCCATGTTCCTTTCCGTTATCTTCTTGGTCGAGCTCATAGCAGCGTTTGTGGGTTTACTCTTCAGACATGAGGTGAGTTTTCTTTATTTTGCGTCTGATTACAGGCCACAGATCCGTTTTAACTTTTTTTCTGTAGCCATTTTTATTGGGAATTTGATTAACGTCACGTTTTCATTTTTTTTCTTAATCCTGCCAGAATAAGTTCTCTTTGGGAATGTTGAAAATGAGCAATGATAAATCATTATATTTTGCTACAGTTTGCGTAAATTATTTGCAGTCTCACTGTGTATATAATTCTGATTATTTTCTATTTTCTTTGATACCAGTGTTTTTATTTTTACCATCGCAGATAAAGAACAGTTTTGAATCTGGCTACATGAACGCCCTCAAAGAGTACAATTCCACCGGTGATGCCAAGAGTCAGGCTGTGGATACCATTCAGAGGACTGTGAGTAGAGTTATCCAACATTAAATGCGATAAAATGACCCGGGGCAAACTCTTATATAGTACTAATGAAACCAAATAAAACGTTCTGATTATCTTATTCATTTTCTCTCTGTCTCTTGATATGTTGTCATCACATTTTACTTTTCTTTTAAATCTGTCACGCTACATGTGCTTTTAAATACTTGGTTACCTTCTATGCCACGTGGTATGCGTTATTAATTCTGCATGATTTTAAACCCCTACTTGATTCTTGTGTGCAGTTGCAGTGTTGTGGAGTTAAGTCCTATACTGACTGGGGTAACACCTCATTCTACAAAGCCAACGGTATCCCCATGAGTTGCTGCAGTCTGCCAGGGAAGTGCACAGAAGAGGACATGAAGGACTTGGTTAAAGCCAAAGATAAAGTGTTTTCACATGTAAGTTTGGCTTCCCCCCACCCAGCATTTCATTAATCACAGCAGAGGTATGAAACTCCTTGAAGCCTCAGTTCTCACTTAGGTGTTGCCTAACTAACATGTAATTGATAGAGAAGGGTTGGCCAGTGTAGGCTCAGTTCAGCTGATCTAAGAATATCCCGTTCCCTTAAAGGACACTAATGGGACATTGTGATTGACGCTCTTCAGGACTAGAGCTGAACTTCAGAGCAGTTTATATATTTATTATCTTTTATTTATATAGCGCCAACAGTTCACGCAGCGCTTAATACAATACATATATTCAAAGGGTATGACAAGAGGGGAATTGACAGACTAAGACAAACCGATACATTAGGTGGAGAGAGCCCTGCTTACAATCTTGAGGGAATGGGGTGACAAACATAAGGCACAGAGAAAGGTGAGAGGTAGTGTGGTGGTTGTGGCAAACCTGGAGGCTGTGTTAAGCATGTTTTAGTGCTGAGGGTCGGATGCGATGTGATTTCCAGTCAATCAGCAGAATAATTGATATTATGAACTAAAAATGGTCACCTGCTAAATGTTGGCTCACAAGTTTGGCCTTGAAATGGTTAAATATTTAAATTCTAATCTTTTTTGTTGTTGCTTTGTGTAGGGTTGTATTTCTTTGGTAACAACAGTAATGGAGTCCCGAATGGGCATAGTAGCTGGAACTTCCTTTGGAATATCCTGTTTCCAGGTATGCCTTTCTTCTATAAATCTGTTTACTTGTGGTGTACAATATGATTTTATGTACATATTAAAAAAAACAAAATGTGCAGTTTAAGTTGAATATAGAAGTAGGCATATATAAACAGTCCCCCCCCTCTCCATCACTTTTTAATGTAGTTTTTTGCTTGTCCATGTCATGAACTCAAACCAATATCCCCAGAGACCCGTTTGTGGCAGAAAATGCAATCGTAATTTAAGTAATTGTGTAATGAGTGACGGTGCTGGAGTTCTCTGTTGGTGATGTCATACTGCAGTTTAAGCTAAAATAAGTCATTGTTTCTGCTCCGCAGCTTATAGGAATGCTCCTGTCCTACTGCTTGTCCCGAGCCATTACAAACAACCAGTACGAGATGATGTAAATGCAGATTGTTAAGGTACACAATACATGTATAAAAATTTGAAAAAAATTGCTTTGTTGCATTATCTTGTGATCAATCATTTACTGGAACTCAATCTGTTCTAACGCACTGTTTTTAATAGTGCTTTATGGTTTCATTGTAGGGAATCTTTGTTTATTTGAAGCCTTAGACACTTCCCATTGTAGAGACCCTTCATACCTCATGTCCACATCTGACTGCGGATGAATCCAACACTAAGAGAGAAGCGGCGATTGACAACCTTGTGTTCTGATATCCTTAATCCTCTGCTGTACGGGATACTCTGAGCTGGAAATATTTCCTCCTTGCTCAACTTGGTGTGATACATTTTTTTTATTTTTTATTTTAACACTACTTTTTGTTATATGCACTAAACTGTGTGTTTCTTTTATATGTGAGATGCTCAGTCTCTGTGTAGAAATTCAGTAACCTTTATACCCAAAAGAGTGGACAATGGCATAGTTTGGTATCGGAGAACTAGTGGGTTTACACTACAATAATATTCAGTGACTGTACCTGTATTGCTATTTTAATATATATATTTAATATACCCAGTACATAAACTATTGGTTTATATTTGGCATGCAAATTAACCGTGTATCTTGTATTGTACCTTGTATAGAAAGATCGCAGACAGTCTCATACTGACGTAGCCACTGAACGGCTGGATCGCATTTCTTTTTCCAGGCTGCTGTTGGCAATACTAAAAAAATTATCTTGGTGAATAAGAACAGCGCGCCGACACATTACAACTACTATGTAAAAGTTACCAGACCCGACCGTACTGCCCGTATCGCAACATTTTAGAGGAATCAGGCGATGACGGTTACATAGAAACACATACATACGTGGAGAACGCGTTTGAAATCGATCTGATCGGCTGCTTGACTCCTTTTCAGCATTAAGGATTAAGATTCTGAGTAATGACCAGAAAATGCACAGATTATGTGCAAACATCTAGCCCAGCTAGGTTTACATATGTTTGGATATCTCTAAATGTGATGTTGTGTTGCTTCATCATGAATTGCGCCAGATTGTTCCTTGGATTATTCTATACGTGAGCTTATTATACGGCGTCACAGAATAGCCGTGCCCGTTTTATAACCCCTTCATGTATTACTATTGGTGGTCTTAAAGGTAGCTGTGCTGTCCAGGACAAGTTGCGTGTTTCCTGCCACAATAATGTCAGTTGCAGCAGACGCGTGTTTTTGGATTTTATGACGTTTTCTAAATTACCTCTGCCCCTTAAAAGGAGAACGGACGCTCCAGATCGTTTCCATTCTTGATTCTGACTGCCTGCAATATATTAATCGCATTTTTTTCCTTTTAAATAACGGAGAACAGTCGCAATCAAAGATTTTACTAGAACTAATTTTATATTAATAGTTTTTTTTATTAACAGTTAATTTTCTTTAGCTTTACGGGAAAGCAGCTGCATTGCTTGTTTGTGCTGAAATATGACGGTCCAAGAAAATTGTTGGCTTCTACATTGTCCTTGTTTACAAATAACATATGTTAAAATCTATAAATATGTACGTGATTTTACTTTGCATATGTAGCAGTTTGTATCTTTTGTTTGTTTTTTAGTACAAAGGGAACAATACAGTGTTTACCTAGACATGCAAGACGATTAGCGTGTCTTTCAGTATTATATGCTGCACATTTTCTTTCTGTTTAAAAAGCATTTTATACTTTACTGTTATATACAATAAACCTGTTATTCTTCTAAAATTGGGGATGTATTATCTGTGTCCTGCCTGCCATCATTTCATTATTTATACCAAAGTTTGTCCATTTATTTTGTTGCAAATGAAATCCAACATTTATTAATTGCTTTTCTTAATCAGATATAATATTTTGGGAGCTCAAGCAATCTTGTAAAGTTTTACCATCAAAGCTAAGCAAAAAATGGACTTAAAGTAGCCCAATGTGGCTTCACAGCTAGAACGCACCTTGGACGTACTTGCAGATTGGCCTCGGGGATCCTGATTTTTCATTTTGGTACTCGTGATCTGGCTTGTTGCTCCTTGCTTTACAGTATTGTGCGCTGGAATTGATACTTATGGTTTGCGTTGGATGCAGGTCCTCATGGTTACGCATAGAAACCGTGTGTAATAACGCCTTATGGTTACACATTCGCCACGTATACCTGCCGCTGTGTAATAACTGATCACAATGAAGTAATATTTTAACTGCGCTACAGGATAGGATCTTACAGGGACACTTGAAATATGCTGCCCGTGTCCATTTGCCGTATGTGTGCCATGTCAGAGCAAATTAACAAAGAGAAAGGTCTGTATTGACACCCCCTTAACACACAGGTGCCGGCTCTGAGTGGGAAGCATGCTCTAGTAAGCTAATTAAAGGGCGGTGCGGTGTTGGCATCTCGCAGATATGTGACGTGTATGTTTTGAGTGCATATTATTTGATTGAGAATATTGTGTTTGTTTTGCTGAAAGTGGTGCGTGTGTTTGAATGCAGTCCGCTATGGATCAAAGTTCGTAGCAAGGGTGATCTGTGTGGCGGATCGGTATTATTGGGGCCTTTAGTAGTTGGTGAGTTTTCATGAGTTTTTCTTAGGGTAAAGTACACAGTGCTAACATACACACATCGCCACCAAATAAAGAAAATGAAATACAATGTGAATAATTAAATTAAAAAAATACTCCAGATGTAATAAATAGGCCACTAGTCTCTGGGCTGCAGAATATACAAATAGGACTGTGCTAAAACTACTCAATGCCACTATATATTTTTTTAATACATATAAAAAATAAATCAAGATCCATAAACTCAGTGACGGTGCGTATCAGGAATAATTTCAATACGTGTTTTCATACAGTATTGTTGTGTTTTGTACACAAACCCCCATTCGCTTTGGAAAAGTGAAAAGTATCTAAAAAGCTCTGTTTTCATAGAACACCCTGGATATCTTGAAGCACAAGATTAACCTAAACAGTGGTTTGAACTAATAATGTGTATTCCATATCTTTGCAAATATTATCTTGTAACCATTCACAATTTAGCAGACAATTATTTAAAAACCGCTACCCAACTATTAAAACCCTCAAAAGTTTGTTCATGAAGCTTTATCTTTTATTTTTGCGACACAGTACATAGCGGATCTGGGTAAGTAGAAGATATATCCGTCCTCTGTTTCTTCCTCTCGCTTTCTTCTCTTTATCGCTTTCTCTCCCTCCATTTCTTTCTTTATATCTGCCCTTTTTCTCTCTATCCCTTATCCTCTCCCTTTTTACTTCCGTTACATATATTCCTTTTAAACATGTATGTGTAAAAGTCTCAAACTGAGCGGCTTCATTCAAATCTTTAGACAAGATGGAGCCTGAGAGAAAGGAAGAGCCCGTTAGTAGTAAGTACTGCCCGCTTTCTGTGTCCTCACGTGCAGGGTGAGACAGGAGGAGGTGGGGAGGGCTGATAGTAGAGACGGGAATCGTTGCTATGTTACTCACCAGCGCATGGCGATGCAGAGAGGTGGAAAAGCGGCAGGTAGCGGAGAGGATGACGGGTAAACAGGAGAGCGGAGAGAGAGGGAGAGGAACAGTGTCCCATGCGACGTGTTATTTCATGTCACTGAGCCGCCGTTAGGAATATTTGCATGTTCTGTCCGCTCCACTGTAGAGAACACAATTGCCCAGTAGGAAAATACATCCATTGTCCTAAACGACTGTACCCAGACTTGGTTGCTGTATTTGCCATTTAAGCGATACAGTTCCCCCTATAAGACATTAGCTATACAGACTTCTCTCATAAGGGGTGCTGGTGATGGGACATAACACCTTACGATGATATTTTTAGGTTCTTACGTCTCACAGTAAATCAGAGGTGTATATTTAAAAGCCACAAGAGGGCGCTCCTCAAGCACAAATAACAAAACCACACAATGAATTTTAGGTCTGGTAGAAAAAAAGATTTATTTGTAAATACACTATATGGACAAAAGTACTGGGACACACCTCCTAATCATTGCATTCAGTTGTTTCAATCAGACCCATTGCCACAGGTGTGTAAAAAGTTCTGTGTTCCTGTGTTAGAAGCAGGAAAAATGGGCAAATGTAAGGATCTGAGCGACTTGGGCAAGGGCCAAATTTGAGATGTCTAGACAGAGCCGTCTCCAAAACTGCAGCTCTTGTGGGGTTTTCCTAGTCTGCAGTGATCGGTACCTATCGAAGTGGTCAAGGGAAGGAAAAGCAATGAACTTTGAGGATAAAATGTTCACTTGCTGTCTAATATATCCCCCCCACTGATAGGTGCCATGATAACAAGATCATCAGTGTTATTTGCTTCACCTGTTAGTGGTCATAATTTTATGACTGATCGTGTGTGTGTGTGTGTATATATATATATATATATATATATATATAATGTAAATGGGTTTAGTTATAGCAGTATGCAATAATGTTTTTGTCCTCTGAGATATATATATATATAACAGCCACAAGAGGGCGCTCCTCAAGCAAAAACAAATCTATTGGGTGACATAGAACTAGGACATTTTCGCTTTGTGTATTTTTAACGCTTATGTTTATTTTCAGGACAGTTATGTTTTTTTTTTATTTTTTTTTAATACAACAGCTTTATTTATTGCATGCTGATAAATGTAAAGTTATTTTTGATAGGGTCACTTTAATCCCAGGTGCTTCCTGCTATTTTTAGATATAGGTGAATGTTTTGCGCAGTTCCTCCCCATACCACCCAGAAACCCGGTAACCGAGGTGCCCTGTGGTAGTACTCGCACGGAGTGTCAGCCTCAGCGAATACAAGGCATTTTAGGCTATTGCATGTCTCGGGCATCATGGGAAAGGCCCGTTCATGTCCCAGCATGACTGTGCCTTAAAGCAATGACCATAAAGGCATGGTTTGACAAGCTTGGTGTTAAGGAACTCGAGAGGTCGCACAGAGCCCTGACCTTAACCCCATTGGACACCTTTGGGATGAACTGGAACGGAGATTGCGAGCCGATCCTTCTCCTCCGAGATCAGCGCCTGACCTCATAAACGATCTACTGGATGAATGGCAACAATTCCCCCTAAAACACTCCAAAAACTCTTATGGAAAGCTTTCCCAGAATAGTGGAAGCCGTTACAGCGGCACCGCAGTATATTAATGCCCTTGGTTACAGAATGGGATGTCCAACAAGGTTCTATAGGAGTGATGGTCGAAGCTCCTCTCTTGTAGATAATCTAGAAGAGGAGTACTAGCCTCATTCTCTCCCAGGACCACTCACTTTTTTAGCTCTCTCATTTTACCCCCACCTCACCCCACGCCCTCACCTCACATCTCTCGTCACATCACCACCCCATTTCCCCAGGGTTTCTTCATGTGTCAAACCATATTTTCTGTGCTTTGTCCGCCAACGCCATTATAATTTCCTGTTATTGTCAAACTCGGCTTTATGATATGATGGGGGTTATGCTCCGCACCTGAGCTGCCCTGTGCAGTGTCGCGGGACTCACATGGCGCGTCTGCTCTGACCAGTGGTTTGTGCTGTTGATGATGCTTTTGGATGTTGTATTTTATTGATGTTGTTATTGACTCTGTCGCTTACTACGGTTACAGCACATGGAATAATACCGGGTGTAAGTATGTAAAGGGGGCTTCCAGCAGTACATGTGCAGGACACAGCGACATCTGCAATGCAAGTCTCAGGAAACGCTTGCAACATCGTTGTGCGCTGTTGTGAAGATGAGTGCTAATTTTCAGCAGGGTCACATCAGGTTGACAGTCAGGGAGAGCCTGGCAAGGGTTGTTGAAAGAATGGCCTCAAGCCGTATTACCCCCCCAAACAGCAGTGACGAGTTGTAGCTGAGCTTCGGACCTCAGGCTTGTGAGTGTATGACTTCTACAACAGCCGTCACACCGCTACCGGGAACCTACAGTCACATAGACAGCCAAAGACCCCCGGAGACAAACCGCGGCTAAACAAACCAGTATGTCTACACGAAGGACCTGGCTAAACCAGTGAAACCGGCTCCTTGTGATCCTTTACTCCAGTGGGATCCCAGATTTATTCCTTTAGCCAAAGGCTGTTTTGGTGGCGGTGCATTTAGGGTAATTCATCATGTATTTGGGAAACAATGTTTCTAATAATGTGTGAGGCGTCTTCAGCAGGCAGGACAGATCCTCATCCAGGTGGGGTTCCTGCCGCTGGATGCCCCTGTCTCTTGGGGACAGGTGTACCCCTAAATCTGGCCAAGGACAAGACCAACGGCTTATTAAGGCCTGACTTTTTAAAGTCATAAAGGGGCAGACTATACGGCCTATGGGTCGTACCCGCCATCAAATTCTATGTCCCTATACGGTATATGCCATGATCACCGAGACCAGAGGATAAAGTCCTGTCTAGAAGACCGATTAATGGGAGCATGAGATCCACCATGTGCCCCCCATGCATTTCTGGGAGCTTTCTAAATGAGCGGACCCTGTGACTCTTGAAATATTAACCCTTTAATGTGTTACCCAAATGACTCTAATACCGGTCATTATTTAAAGATACACTGAATTGAGTCACCTGTATCCAAGCAGGAATATCATCCATAACACACCGGGAGCAAAAGCACCAACTGGGAGTCACATATATGATCAGAGCCGTGTAGAAAAGGACGGAGTCAGCTGCAGATGTTTAACCCTCAGAATCTGCCCCTTCACCCGAGATTGGGGCAAAAACTGACACTCAGGGCCAAACCCTGAGTTCCCAGAAATGCCCCCATGCATTGTCACGAGTTTAGATGTTTATATCGCTCTATAAGAGACTGATGAGCCCTGTTAAACAATAGTAAGTTCCCCTCACAGGCATCCTGTTTTGGTAACTTCACACATTGCTCTGCAGCATATAGAAAAAAACAGGATGTCGCCGATCCGAGCAGCTCAGCCCGAGGAACCCCCGGGAAACCCTTTCTCTGCCGGATCACATGTAACACTGGCCGCTTCCCCTTTTAGCGGAGAACGCACGCACGCAGGGGTTAAGGAAGTTATGGTTTGCACAGCATCCTAGAACTTGTTGGCACTGAGGGAGTTAAATGAGATTGGAGGCTGGTCCAAGCATCACTCAGGACCAATAGGAGCAGAGCAGCCAACCGGAGATAAAGCAGATACTGAGTCAGTTTCACCATAAATAGGCCCGTCGGTGAAGGCAGCGGCGGGGAGGGCGGAGCCGCGGATCACTCGGGGCGAGTTTCGGAAAGACCGGCGCTCGGCCGCTGCTGGAGACCGGAGGGGAGGAAGGAAGCTGATGGAAGGGTAAAGCCCGTGGGGGCGCCGTTGTGAGGCGAGGGGTTAATGATTCCTCTCTGTATATAGGGGCAGTTAAAGCGGAGGGTACCAGCAGCCTCTGACATTAGTTCTCATAGATTGTAACTCATATCATGCCCAGGCAGCGAGGGGCCGCATTGCCAGTTTATGTTTTTTGCGCATCCCCGGGCAGGTGTTTGCGGCGGGTCACCCTGAGTGATGAGGAGGGGTGTGGGGACCCCCGGTCAGACTGTGGAAAGTTCATTAGGGTCCCAGCTGGGAATTCTAGAGCTGTTTGGTAACTGTGGGGTTAATACTGAGCTGCGGTTTCCCAATATCCTTCTAGATCTGTCACCGATTACCGAGCACTTCTAGATCGTTAAAGAGGCAGGGAAGCCCCTTTTTTGTTGTTTTAGAGTTAAAATGGTTGCTCTCCATGCAGCCTCCACACCTGCATACAGTTGCTGGGATCATACATGTGTGTGTGTGTGTGTGTTGTACATGTGAGTGGAGTGGCCCATCCCGCAGTGTTTGCCACCCTTTGCCCTGCTGGATGGGATTAGTTTTAAATTGATGACTTTTATTTCAATTTTTTTGGTGCAATCACCATGGCAACCAATAGGATGTTCTTACTGATTGCAAGAACCTTGCCCTAGGACCTAGTCTATGGTCCATGGTATCCTAAGATCATGGTCACCTGAGCAGAATGATGGCTTCCCTTTGGAGCGCCAGTCATTATGGACCATCCAGCCAACCTGTTGTAAAGCAGCTGTGATCATGATCCTAGAGGCAGGCAGTGATGCTGTTTAATGGCCGCTGTCCTCTAGCTGGTTGTAGTTGTGGAGGTCTGTTTCCCGGTGCTCCATGTGAATTATTTCTCCAGCTTGGTTGTGTTTCTGAAGATAGGAGAGACCTAGGATAAGGTGGCACCACTTCCGCCCCATGGCACCGGTCTCCCAAGGCAGAGCCCGCGCTTTCCTCTGCATCAACTCTACAAGGAAATGTCTGCTTAACGAAAAGTCACCACTGCAGGTATTTGGGAACTGAATGGTGGTTACTACCATCCAACACCTCCCGCCCAGTCCGGTATCTTCTGTGCCATCCCATCCTCCAGCTAGAACATCCGTAAAACCGACCGTTTCACTTTACAGTCTTCGCTATTCATTATGAAGGGCCTTCCCCAGTGCGGATCTCCAAAAGAATGCCTGAGGAGGCCCTTCGTGATGGATGTTGTCGTAGGAAAAGCCCACCAGGGTTGCTCCATCATTTGTATGAAACGGATACATTTTGGAAATGTTTTTTAGAACGTATGCGTTGAAGTCTTGCTTTGTCTTGTGTGCTTATTGGTCATTACCACTTCTAGCAGCAACCCGGGTTTTTTTTTTATAATTTTTTTTTTTTTTTTTTTTTAAGGTTGTGTTTTTTTTTTTAACATTTGTTTTACGTTTTGCCCTTTCAGCCTACCTATAAAGGAGATTGGGTCCCCGGAGCAGGCATCCAATATGGCCGGATGCTACTTTAACCAGTGCTGCCCAAACAAATTGGAGACGGCGTCCTGCTAGCTGACACCCCCCCAGCCCATGATTACCCCCCAATTTTATTATTAAAAAATAAATTAAAAAAAAATGATATATAACACAAATATATTTAAATTTATTTATATTTTTAATGTTTTAAACAATAAAAATGGCTGATGCTGCGATCACACTTAGATGCACCAGGGATGCCCTACTTGTGAGCATGATTATGGCTTCTAGCCCGTTAGGTGTGTGCACCCTGTGATACCACGTGTCCCGTGACTTAACATGGTCTAAGTGCGCAATCTACATGTATGTATAACTGCATCTATTGCTAACCACGTGTCCCGTGACTTAACATGGTCTAAGTGCGCAATCTACATGTATGTATAACTCCATCTATTGCTAACTTTGCTAAGGACCATGCGTATTGGCCATCCCAAAATGTGATTTATATATACATGGACTGTATTATAGAGAGAAAAGCCTGGATTGCTGTTCTCTGAGTGGTAGGCACCGTATCCCTTTGGTTTAGTCCTCCCTTGCGCGTGATGTTTAATGCAGGAGTTAGCGCCTGGGAACGCTGCCAAGCCCCGGAGACGGGGTCTGCCTGGCACCGAGCAGATGTAATGCGCGATTGAGGAATTCCCAGGAAGCGCATAGATGGGGCGGGAGGCAGAGGAAAAAGTTGCTGCTATACCCGACTCCGGCGGGAACTATTTATTGTTCTATCAGAAGCGCAGCTGGAAGCCGTCCATTTCATACAGGATATTGTTGAATGCAGGGCTGAGCCGTTTCCGACAGAAACATGGATGTCCTCAAACCGGTCGCTGATCCGTCAACAGCTTTGAGAGCGCGAGCCATGGGGCTCGGAGTTATGAGCGGGGGGGTTTCCCCTTTTTGCTCTGTCCAGAGGAACACGCGTGTAAGGAGCCGCGCTGTATGTCAGACTCTGTGTGGGGCTTGGCAGTAACATATGAAACATGCATCATTAAGTATGCGTGGAGTAGCGCTTTACATATAAACCTGTAGCGTGTCCATACTTCCCTTCTGTAAAGGAAACTAAAACTTCCTGAATACTGGAGCAGGCGGTAATAACTACTAGCAATAATATAATAATGGAAATATAAACATTCTCTACTGCTAAAAATATTTTATGTGCCTTCTGCAGAAATTCTTTATTCACGTAAAATGTTTAAAAGTTCTTAAAGTTTCTTAAGATTTGGTTTTATCGTTAAAGAATAATATTGGAGAGTTTAGGGTAGAGCTCCTAACCGGGGAGACGAAGAGAGCGCAGTATGTGTGGCTTGGAGGTGAAGATGAGATAGGGGTATTTTATAAAGTACAGAAGGGAGGTTTTATTTCAAAGGAAGGGGAATGTTGGAACAAGAGGGTCCGAGGCTTGCGTGTAATGCAAGGAAGCTTAGCTTTACTGAGAGGGTGGTAGATAAGTGGAACAGCCTTCCAGCAGATGTGGTAGAGGCTATTACATATACAGCTATTACAGAGGCTATTACAGAGAATTTAAACACGGGATAGATTTAAAACGATCCTGAAGGGACTGATCAAGGTCTGGGTGTTTACATTGGTATAAATGAGCAGGCTTAGATGGGCCAAGTGGGTCTTGTATCAGAAACCTAGCATTTGACGGCTGCCAGCAGATCTGGTAGGGTTTATTTACATAGCACACTTGACAGCGCAACTAATGTTTTGTGGGACAGATACACAATTGTCTGTTTTTAGCTTTTTGTCGCTTTGCATAGCACTATATTACAGATCAAGGGTCACTAATCTCTGTTCCACCTGGAAAAAAAATCTATCTCCATATGGACTCGCCTACTCATCCCTAATGCGTTCTCCTCTAACAGCAGAGGAACTAAGAGCTGCTCTAATGAGGTGCGAGAAGTGCCTACGTTTTAACCCTTTCAGCACATTTTACACTTTCTTTTTCTTAACGGTTTGTTCTGACAATAACTTGCTCAGATGATCAACCTATAACATACACATTGAAAGATTACTGTTAAGAAGTGTAGGTGCACACTGATGAAGGGGTGTGTGTGTACCCCAAAATATCTGCTTCCACCTTGTCCATCATCGCACTTATTAAACGTGTGGATTCACTTGCAACATCCCTGGGGTTAATGATTACAGTTCATGTTTTTAAGCAAAACATACAATTTACTAAAAGTAAATTGTTGCAATAAAGAATAATTTGGGAGAAAAACACCAAGTGTGTGTGTGTGTGTGTGTCTGTGTACATATGAGCAGGTCTCTATTACTGTCCCATGTCCCCGTTTGGAAGCTACACTGATGACTCATTAGCGATGGCTGCGTTCCAGATCAGTTGCCTAGACAGATCCTCCGATAGAAAAGAGGAAAACAAAGTATATTACGTGTTGTTGTAACAGAGCGATTACTTTATCTGCTATACGCCTCAGCAATAAAGTGGTTACCCACCATCTAATGAGGCGTAACGTCTAAATAATGTGTCTAATGCTGGGGTAAAATACTTGCCACCAAGCCCAGATGCCGAAATGTGATGCTCCAATTTTCCAGCATTGGGCAGGAGCTCTGATCACCACAATGATCAGCTTCAAGAATGTGTTCAGTCTGGTTTCAATATAATGGTTCTGTGTATCACTATTGATGCTGTCTGTGATCGAAAAAGTCAGTAGCCCAACTCACCTGTGGGACGACTTAGAAGTCAGTGTGGCTTCCAGCCCAAAGACTCATTGTGCGCCTGGATCCTCCTGCTACTACCTGGTGTTTCTATACTAAAACTTCATCATGATGGGAAAAGCCATCCAGCTACAAATGAATTGGTCTAGACGTACAAAGTTCATTCTCAGTAGGACGCATCTAGTTTGGGTATCTCTGAAAGATGTACAAATGTCCTTTAATTGCTGATAAAATGTGGTTTATTGAATGAAACCTTGAATCTACTGTCTGTGGGCCTGCTTGGTGACCGTAGCTGGGAGCATCTCCAGTAGAACTAAATGGTGTTTACAGTAGGATGTTTGTATATCACCTTATCATTGTTCATTGATTTGTTTTTTACTATCAATTTATCCCCCCACCCCACCCCACCCCTTTGCCATTTCAAAAAAGTGTATGTATGTATATAAAAATGATGCCTGTGCTATCCTGCATTTACTCAGTGTGATAAACATTTTTATTGCAGAAGACTGTTTGAAGGCACCAAAGAACTTGAAGCATGGAGGAATCACAGTATGGACATCCACGCCAATCCCTCCTTGATGCCATTCATCGCTTTAACGCTGCTACGACCATAATGGATGAGACAATCATGGTGCCTAGCATGCTCCAGGACATGACTCCAGATAGGCAGGGCCATGGAGACCATTCCAAGTCTACAGATGTTGTTGAGCAGAAAAACCTGTATGACTCTTACCTCTTGTTGAAATCTCTAAGGCATGACATGAAGTGGGGAATTAACCAAGAAAACAAATCCATACAAGAACGCCGTGCTGAAAATGAAGAAGCAACGGAGGATGAGACGAGTGATTTGGTAGAACAATTTCAGCATCACTTAAGAGGTCTTCTATCTGTCCTCACTAAACTTACCAAAAAGGCCAATCTTCTGACCAACTGCTACAAGAAGGAGATCGAAGTCAGCTCTCCAAGTAACGGACATTATTCTAGAAGCATTTCAAACTAAGTGATTTTTTTTTTTCTTCCCTCCCATCTTTGCAGCCTATTTTGCATGGATGCCAATGCATTTTTGCACATTAATGCACGCACCAGGAAACGCAAAGTAAAATGACTAACTTAGCAGACGTTTCTATTGAGGTCCCTGGTGTGTATTGGGACTAGCTCTTAGCCCTGCCTGCAACTCTTCTAGCTCTTCCCTATTCTAGATCCCACACATGACCTTGACTCTTGTTTTTCTACCATGGCTCTATGCCTTCCCTCCCCCAGTTACGCTCAAGCCTGCGTTTTTCCCTTCTGGGATCTGTTGCTAAGACGTGCCAAGGTGTATCATGGCCAGCGGAAGGTTTATTCCATTTCAGGAAGCTTAGTTTGCAATTAAAGCTGTATACGGACATTTTTTTTTATATAATTATATATAATCCCACCTCAGGTCACATACTTCAGCAGGAAAATGATGCAAACATAGTCTTATTTCAAGAAAACAGAACTGTGAACATCCTGTATTAGGCTACAAGATCGAATTAAAAATACTGGGGTGAGGATGACTTTCATTTTGTTGGCAAATAGTGGAAGTTGTCCGCCATCTAAGAAAACAACTGGGTTATGTATGAAGAAGGTGATTCTGGTACACTGTTCTTATCACCAAAATGACCAATGGAGTTGAATAACCAGCAAAAACTTACCATTTATTAGTATGGTAACGATATCCCTTTTTGTAGCAGAACAGTTTTTCATACTTAACTAACAAAGATGTAACAGGCGGTAATGCATCGTGTATTTCTGGACTACGGAAGTGGACAATGTTTTGAGGAACTCAAAGGATGTTGGCCTTGGTGTGGGCAATGGACTTGGTCTTCACCATAATGACTCCTCATGCTCTTCGGATTTTTTTGACCATGCTGCACCAATTGGAGTATGAAATATAATGCCTATGCCAGGGGTGTCCAACGTGCGGCCCTCCGGCTGCTGCAGGACTACATCTCCCATACTCCTCAGCCAGCCCCTTAGCTGAAAGAGCATTGTGGGAGATGTAGTCCTGCAGCAGCTGGAGGGCCGCACGTTGGACGCCCCTGGCCTATGCTATATAAAGAGCGGAGAATCTTGGGCAAAGTTGTTCATTATTTTTTTTATTTTTATAGGGAATTCTGCAAGTCAGAATTAAAGGGAAACACCGCCATTTAACCAATGATTTCCGATCAGTATCGGAGATGCTCTGCCATATGGTTGGGTAATGAAGCATTCCTTATCTGTTTTTATTTTGTCTGCCATGTGATCAGGTCCGGTAATCAGGTTTTCCAAATCCTATTCTGGTCTAACATAAACCTCACCAAGTTTTTTTACCCATTAAAACAGGAGGTCTTTACTTGTTCTCAGTGCTGCATGTAAAATGTTGGACTTTTTCTGGAGTGGAATAACTTGGTACAGAATGTAAATATACAGCGATCAGACTCCACCTAGCAACAGATGTTTCCAAGTAGCTATGGTGATATGTTTGTCTGGAGGAAGCCAATAAAATCTGACTTTTCCTGGCTGCTCTCGTCTTATTGGCTGGGCGAGCCAGCCCGTTTCCTTATCAGTTGTAACCACTCAAGCTGTAACTTTTTAGTTTTTTTTCACTTGTTTACACTATATTATATGCTGCTTCAATAACCGCTAATAACCTTGGAAACATGCTTGTACGATTATTTTTATTTTATTTATAAGCCGTGTCTTTACTTTTAACTTTTGTAGTGAATGGGAGGTTACTGGGACTCTTGTAAAACATGAGGAGGACCCATGGAAGTGACAGGTTTAGTCATCTCTCCCATGCTTAAGGTGGTCTGCCCTAACATGTTTAAACCTTTAGCCACCCACCCCAAATGCCATTTCACACCTGGAAATAAAACACCTTTGTTCGAACACGTTTAAAATCCTGTATCAACCTGCACTAGATTGAATGCAGGCCATTTCTTTACTACGTAGAAAGGTCACGAAGTCCATTTTTAGTACCAATTAATGTGCCAAGGCAAGAGGTGTATTGGCACCCCTCGTGACACAGGGAAGCACCACAAGGTGTCATTGAAGTATCGCCCCAAGCTGGCAAGACTTTGTAGTTCAATGTGTTGTTCCTCAAGGGGTTAAATCCTGATGGCTACAAAGTGCAAACAAGTGTAATCTTGAGCTTAATGACTCCTAAAACACCTACCATCCAGAATCAAAAATGTTCTTTGCCAAATCATAGGACGGTAAATCATTAACTGACTACTCGTAGCCAAACAGGCAAGGGGGTACCTGCTACATCTGTTACAAGACTCCGTGCTTTACAAACATGTTGACGATCATAGTTTCATTTCTGCATTTGCTGTCCGTATGTAACATTTGTTTGGTGCTGTTATGTTTTTAAAAATGTAAAAGTGATAAGTAGGGACATTAGATGAAAGCTTCGACGTGGACCTTTTTGGGCTCCATGCTTCAATCCCAAGCATTGTGTCAGATTATGACTTGTCACCATTAGACCCCATAGAACCTTCGCCAGGCCCGTGCCAGTAAGTTTAGAATGCGTGGCCACTAGTAAGCAGGAGTTGTGTTCGACCCAGCCTGTCTCCCTCAAGCGAAGGAAACTGGGCAGGGAAACCAATCTCTCTTCTGACCAATGTCTCTGTGCATTTAAAAGGCAAAGAAAACACTCAGGTGACACTTAGTTACGATATGCATTAAAGGGATTATTAAGGTTCCCGATACCCGCACTATAGAAGAATGCATAATAAAGGATTCCGTGGGTTCAGGACATTCTTCCAAAATGAAAAATAAAAAATTAAAGCACTTACCTGATGAAGTTGCCCTTCTCCTCTATGGTCCGACTGTTCTTATCACTAGAAGCCAATCATGGTCGGAAATGCAGGCCCATTGAAAATAATGAGAGTCTTTGCCTCGCATGCATACGGGGGCCTGAGCACAACTCCTGCACAGCATTTATCTGGGGGTCATATGCACATGGGGTGTTCTCCTGAATCTCCAATGCATTTGCAAGGGGGGGCAACACAACGATTAAAAGAGATCTCAAAGATATTGTACCCCTGTTTTACCACTCAGTGTCAGACTGGCAAATGACAGGGTGGCCCTGCCACTTTGAGGCCAGTGGCCGTCTGAAGACATTGGTCTGGCTGAGGGCTGGATATGCGCAGCTCACCCAACAGCCCATTGGTTGTTTGCCCAGTGTGCCAGAATGCTGTGCAAAGCCCTACTAGTGAGGTTCTAGAAGAAAAATGAAAGGCCTCAAAGAGCTCTTGGGTTGAGTCATTCCCAAGTATTGGTAAATCTCTGCACCCTTATCACATCTCTCACGTCGTCTAAAAGAGAACTGTCTCTCCATGGGCATTTGAAATGTTGGAAGGTAAGACTTTGTACAAAGGGCGGCACAAAGACAGACCATTCATTTTATGCTCAGAAACAGACATTGTCAACTTTACAAAGTGTAAGTAAGAATCTGTGTGACTGTTACAATCAACAACACCCATGATGATCACCCAGCAACAAAGGCTTTTGAGTTAATTATCTTGCTATCCTCTTTTTCATTAGCTTCTAGTCTCCTAATGTGCAATGCATTCTGATGCTGTCACTTGACTTTTTTATACCCGACTCATCCGCAGCATTCTTGGGCCTGCAGGACACCAGATGTGTAGCGCTCACGCTCCCCAAATCTCATGGGGCTCCTGCAAGTCTGTGAAAACTGCAACGCATATAAAAATAGGAACCAATAGTGCAGAAATACAGCAATTTATCCTTTTATAGCAGTAGAGGTGGGTAGGAATATTTGTGTGCTAGCGCCACCTACTGGTCAAATCATCTGAGTCATTTACTCAATGCAAGCCTTTAAATGATCATAAAACTGCTTTCAGAGGGTACAGAGCTTTACATTATTAACATTCATAGACTTCCCAGCCATTTTTCTTTCCAGTAACAGCGAACCAAGGGAGGGCTGGCAATGTTCAGCCTTGGGGCAAACCCAGGCAAATGGTCCGGCAATGTAGTGGTCAAAAGCACAGGCGAGCAGCACACAATGCACAATATCGGGCCCTGTTCACAAAATAATGCTTCTTTATGGCTTACATTATGTCATATTAACCACACAGACATTCTGTATCCCCAGAATCAGAGCCAAAGACATCTTTAATTTTTCAAATACTGCTTCTCCCACAGCAGGAGAAAATGCTGTTCCCTCCCCTCTGCCCAATGTGTGCCGCAGGACCTGCCGCTGAGCGGTGCAGATGGAGGCCTGTGCATGCCTAGTACAGACCTCTCCACTAGCCAATCCTCTTCAATGCTTTGTGCGCCACCTGAAGTCGAGCTCATAGATATGATGTCATGTCACTGTGCTTTACAACAGGTGGCGCACAGAGCTCAAATGTGTAATCTCAGCAGAAAGGCATACTCGACATGCTCTGTTGCAGACTTCTTGATACATCTTTTGTGGCTTTTGAGGGGGCCCATTGGACAGCTGCTGTGGGCATCTAAGATAAGCCTGTGTCCAAGGCATATGCCGCCTGCGTCATATGTTGAAAACGTTCCAAACAGCAGTAGAAAAAATGGAGTCGGAAGGGACCCCAGCAGTCATATACACTTGAATCTCAGCCCAGTTATTTTCCATACACTAGATGTGTTCGGCTGAACAGACAGTATCTCCATGCTCAGCTCCAGCTCCGACTCGTGGAATGCTGCAGGCACCCATTGATTTTAATGGAAGCAATTCTTGCCACTAATTGGTTGCTTCAAGTCAATGGTGCAGTTCTCCTTTCTGTCGTGGTTGTGGTTCCTCTTGTTGGAGTCGGACCAAGAAGATCTGGCCCTACTGTATGCTATCATTCTTCACAGTGAAGAAAATAAGGGGAACGTAGGCTTCCTTGTGCAGAGTTCTGTTCTGGACAACCCTTGTGGGTGGAATTAAACTAATATGCTATTTTTCTCCCCGTAAATGAGCTAAAATTTGTCTATTAAGACGCCATCTGTTAAATGTCATATTTTCTCCCTTTGGGGTGCTCTGTGAGTGTAAGTTTGGGTCTAGCATTAAGCTCTAGGCTACTCAGTACAGATACTGGTAGTTTGGAGCTCATTCACAACAATTTAGGCTGTGTGTGTCTTAGGTATACAAACTTAACAAACAATGTTTCCTGTACACAGCTAGTGTAATGCACTGTGCATAGGCAGTAGATGCAAATTTGATGGGACAGGACCAAAAAAAAAAAGTTACTGTCCTGGTAAATTCAGGCGCGTTGGGAAGTATGGATATGCTGTCCCTTCTCTGGCCTGCAGGAGAGCCAGATCTTCTTGGTGCTTCCCCACAAGGTGAGGGGCCACTGGGAACCTTGTCTGAGGGAGAGGGCCACCCAAATGGGCGACAATGCTTCCCTTGCAAAAAAATTCTGCCCTCTTTCTAATATTAAAAAGAAAACCTTCACTCTAAAAATACACAAACACAGTGAAAAAACAATGCCAGTGTAAAGACATAAAAACATAAAAAGGGTCTCTGATTTATTACAGGAAGCTCGGGGTCTGGGGCCACCTCTAGAACCCCAGGGCAGCTTGCGGTGAACCAATCTATCCCTCACTTGTAAATGCGCACAAAAATAGCCTAAATGCCGTGTTCTGCGGTGGCAGAAAAAATACAAAACAACCGATATTTCTACCTAAATGGATTTTTTTGTTCAATTATCCTAGTACATGTTTGGATTAACACACACAAAAAAGCTGAATAATAATAATAATAAAAGGTTAATACAATGTAATTCCATTTAGATTTTTTATTTATGTATTTGTGTACAATTGAACGTTTTTGTGGTTGATATCAAAATGAAGAAACAATCCTGCGCTAGGAAAAAAAACATGGTTCCACTGGGGCTCGAACCCAGGACCTTCTGCGTGTAAAGCAGACGTGATAACCGCTACACTATGGAACCTGCTGGTAAGCGCCTTTACTTTTTCTGTATCCAACTCTTTCGTTTCTCTTTCGTTCCGCTTTCGTTTCGCTGTTGCCCATCACACTTTCTATATGTACATGATATGCCTGCAATAAATACATTTCAATAAAATTAGTTTGTGGTCAATGTTCTTCCGTGAGAAGAGATTACCGTTTATATAATGTTTTGATATGTAAAACGGATTTAATGCAGTATTTGGAGAAAAAGTAGAATAGTGAATAATACCAGAATGCAGGTAAAAATAATGATATAGAATCAAAACAGAAACATTCACTTTTGTTTAAACATTTTGTGCTGCATCCACAGTAGTGTATCAAATTACTGGTGGTCTGCTTTAAATGACGTTGGCATCGCATTTACTCTGTGTTACTGGGAAAGCCCCGCCCACTGTATAGAATAAATTAACAAGGTTCTAGAAGCTGTTCTATTTTAGGTTTTACCATAACAGGCCCCTGTACAGAGGACTGACTTTTTACCTTGGGGCAATGTCCTCCTATAGTTGCTGGAATTTTATTTTTTTATTATTTATTGTTTTATTATTCTTATTTTTAAGTATAATGCTGTTATTACCTGAATTTCATAAGCTTTGTCTTTTTGTTATGTAAATAGTATTCAAAAACATCAGACTCCAAACAGGAGCAGCTAAAAAAACTAATAATAACAGTAACTGGTTAAATAACTTACATTCCAAAGAGTCTTTCCAGGAGCAAAGGTCTCTGTTTCCACCTAAAAAAAACCAAAAACTAATCCTTCCAGATTTTGCACTTTGTGCTTGCTGTATGTTGAGGCAAATGATACTGAAAGTCTCAGGGACTGAGAAATCTCTTGCGTCTCAAAGTTTTTAAACCAATCACATTGTGAGTCTGGAGTTGTCTCTTAGATATTGTGCTCTGATTTAATTATATTATCTGAGCATAGTATTTTTTATTCGAAATTATTATTTATTGCTTTCTATCACCCTGCGTGAACACTGGTGACAATTAAAGACATATTTACTGCCTGTTATTGAATTAGTGATGTTACAATTCTTTTGCTGGATGTCTTTAAGCGGAAAGGGTTAATATTTAATTATTGTCTGCTTGTTTGCCAGGCCCCCAGATAATTGGTATTGCTACTCATTTACAATCTGCAAATAATTCAAGGAAAATTATCTCTGCTAGAAAAAAAATTAGAAAAAAATAGAAATACTATTCAGAAGAGGACGAAGAGGATATTTTCAAATGCCTACCCCAGCACCTTAACCTGTCTCACAGTTCTCTGTGCCCATAGACAGGGGTTCTAGTGTTCTACTGGTCTGCATTTCATTCTGAAACTCTGCTGGGTTTTTACTCAGACAAGGAAGGACCTTTTTGCTGAGAAAAACTTCTTCCCCAAAGTGTTCCCATAAAGTTGGAAGCATAGTATTGTCCAAAAAGTCTTGGTATGTCCCCTTCAGCATTTTTGGACAATGCTCTGCTGTCAACTTTGTGGGAACAGTTTGTTGAAGACCCTTTTCTATTCCGACATGACTGCGCCCCAGAGCACACAGCAAGCTCCATAAAGACATGGTTGGACGGGTTTGGGGTGGAAGAACTTGACCGGCCGCACAGAGCCCTGACCTCAACCCCATCGAACATATTTGGTATGACCTGGAACAGAGATTGCGAGCCAGGCCTTCTCATCCAACAGCAGTGCCTGACCTCACAAATGCTCTACTGGATGAATGGGCAAAAATTCCCACAGAAACACCCCAAAATCTAGCTGCAAAGGGGGGACCAGCTACATATTAATGTCTATGTATTTAGAATGAGATGTCATTAAAATCCCTGTTGGTGCAATGGTCAGGTGTCCCAATACTTTTCTCCATTTATATATATATCTAGCTTGGGATAGCCGTGTTGGTCCTGTAGTTTAAATTGGATAAAGGCAAGTACTGCAATACTCATCACTTCTTTAGGTGGAAATAAAAAAGTTGCAAATCAAGGTAAAGAAAGTGTAAAGTCAAGAGGTCTTTGGCAAACAGCTGAACAACATTCTTTATGAATGGGTAGACTTGTCAATGTTGCGATATCCAGGCAATAACCAATAGCATAGTCAGAGATCAGTCAGTGTGATAGCTATAATGCTTATGTGTTGCCTTATTTGCTGGAAGGAGCCATATAACTAAAATGTGATGCCAAATCACAGGAGTGGTTCTTCTGCCTACATAACTATTTTACACCTGCATGAAACAGATTGTCAAAGATGGCTGAGGAGAAGGCAATTCATCTGTCTGAGCTCTTCCTCACAGCTCTCCTCTCCTGATGAACCAGGGCAGAGGAAAGCATTGGGCATCCAAGCCCATCCCGCTGTTACCTCTTATTGTGGATGGTTAGAACGGCAATCTCTCGCTCCCCACACTCACTGTTGTTACTTTAGAACCAACTTTGGGAAACTAGAGAGAAGGTTGTCTTTGCATTTTTTATTCTGGTCCCAACATAATATATTTGTATGTTGCCGTCCCTCACGTGTATAACGCGCTGCACATCCCTTTGGGTGTTAAAATCACTAGTTAGGGCACACAATCTTATCCGCTCGGTGGCCTCTGACAGCAGCAGCTCCCACACTACGGATCACTTGTGGTTTTTGCTCATGCCAAACAACCCAATCTAACGCTCTCAATCATACATGTGTATATGTGCCGTTTGCCAGCTCTCAGCCATCGCTGGGGTTGCCAGATCTTCCATTTAGTACCAGAGGCATGTGACCTGTATGCGCTGCTGGCCAAGAAAAGGAAAATGCCATCCAGCAATATGAAGCATTGATTCCCGGCCCAGAAAAGGGACTTAATTAATTAATCACACAGTGCAGCTCATCTGGCCAACCTGCCTCTTCATCTCAGTATCTAAAACGATGAGTCGCGACAATCATTTTCACTTTCACATGTTTTCGCACTTTGCAGATTACCCAGGTTTCGGGGGCAATTTGTGTCAAATTGTTGCACATTTAAATGCATGAGCACACACATGGCTCAAGAAGGGTAAAAAACAACATAAAAAGATCACATCAGTTAAAAAACATGGCTTATCCTACCATGCAAGAGACCAAAGACCCGAGCTGGCAGGGGGCACCACCAGGATAATATTTCCGTTACCAAATTAGCGCATGAAGGTCAGGCCAGGGACACGAGCTACACACGACCAGCCCCATTTAATGATCATCTCATCGTTTGCCTCTCTATGATTTACCGGCTCTGGAAACGTGTCATATTAAAATGCTTTCACATCCAGCAGAAGGGTTCTGGAGAGGCATAGTCATAGTGTGGCCAGGGGATAGGAGATTGGAGAGATTGTAGACAGAGATACTGCTAAGCCATCCTCCAGTAACCCATTGAACCGGGGTCTTTGTCAGGATTCCATACAAAAAAGGTGTAGGATGAGGTGTTCATAACCCAAAGAGTCATAATGTTCGGATTTCTTTATCTCTTAAATCAATGTTGGTTATTTTAGGCCAATTTTTCTCCAACCGCATATTTGGAATAAAATGAGTTAAGTAAAATGAATAGATGTCAATGCATTATTAGACTATTTTAAACTGTGTAAAGACTTAATGTCTAGTGACTGCTCTGACCAATGTCTCTAGAATTTTGGTTTTGACATAAAATTGAGCTGCAGGGAAATAAATTAACTACAGAATGAAAATCAATGTCCACCCGAAAAAAATAAAATTGAAAATAAATAAATATAAGTAGTTCTATTCGCATCAGGTGGCAGTGGTTTGTAAAATGGCTGCTGGACGCTCGGGATCGTGTGTATATATAATCTTGTGCACCAGTGCAACCTAGTGGTTATTGGGTGCATTGCATCCTTCATTGACCGCACGTTTCCGCTGCAGAGGGATAAGGGTTTTATTACCCTGCTTGTAGGGAGGGGGAATAAGGGTGAGCATCACCCCCTACCTGGGTTATAATTTGTTTGGAGGACTCCATTTTATTTGTTTTTGAATTATTTTTATTTTCAAAAGTCCAGCTTGTATTTACAGATTGTGGATCAATGAATCTGCGACTTGCTCCCATTTTTTCAACACCAATTTCACTTCTGCATAGTTTCTGTGCAAATACGGCACGGCCTTTAGTGATTCTGTGGTTGTAATTGCATTTTTGCCCACCACATGCACTTGCAGTTTAATTAATTGATCCGATTGTGTTCATTGTATGGACAGTACATTATGTGCAGTCCTGTAACAAGGGTGCCGAACTTCATATCACAAACAGGCCAGGAGTTTTGGATACTCCATGTTGAGCACAGGTAGCCCAAGCCAAATGGATTAAATCACATGTTTTCATGTAATGATATACAGAATTCCTGTTCTATTTGTGTCCAAATATCGATCAATACAGTTCTCCTACACCATCTCTAGAATAAGATAGACTTGGGTAACAAAGTGAGTAACGCATTGTTTTCAAACGAAAGAGCTCAGTAAGGGCTTTAACCGCTTTTTAAAGCTAAATTAACGTCTAAACGCCCACTTTCCTTCAAAGTAAAATACACTGTCTAATATAATTTATTGATAAACAGCGATATCCCGCAGAGGCAGTCTTACTGGCATTTTGCCGCAATTAGCCCTTTAGGCTAAAAGACGTTTCGATGTAATACGGTACATACCGGGCATTGTGGCAAACGTCAGGTAACCTAAATGATACAGAACCTGTCGATTGATGGATACCGTGTCGATTTGGCCGCTAAGATTTAAATTTTGCTTTAATTTGGGGATTTCCAGTATGCTTAAGTTTTGCAATGAGCATAAACAAGAGTCAGGGTCAGACTTTCAGTAAGGTTGTAATATATTTGTCCCGACCCATATTTAGTCCGGGATAATTGAATGTCAGTTTTTCTACAGCTGAAAAGGCAGTTAAAAGTTAAAAAAATTCTTCATGCTCTCACTCAGGGTCGCTCGGTACCCTCAAGTAAAACAGTTTATACCCCAAATGTTGTTCATGATAGTTTATGATTGTTTTTGACATATTATCATCCCATCCACTGTGTCCGCTGTACCGCGGCCTTTATTATCTGGTGGTACATATCGGTAAGGCCACAGCAGATAACGAACATCTCCCATCCTGCAATCCTCCACGGCAGAGAGTGTTAATGCCGAACATTACTACGGCTTCCGTTGATAATGCGACACTGCGTTGAACGCCAGCTCCGGCCCCGAGCAATGCTAGCTACCACGATAAGGTCACCGGAACTCTCTCTTAATGACAACCCCTTATAAAAAATGTATGTCGTATGGTTGCAAGGTAGCGAAGGTACCCAACGGAGCATGCATTTTTCATCTCCTTTGACGCTGATTCACCTTAACCCTTCGAGTGTTTTGGGAAACGCTTCATTGTCAGATGCCAGAGTGGTGCAACAGTGAATTCTACTTGCCTCAGCTTTCCCCCCCCCCCCCCCAGTGTTTACAGACAGTAGCGATCACTGCTGGTATAGGGAAGCAGGAACGAACGCTCATACCGTGCTTGCAATCGCTCTGGAAGCATTTGCAAACAGCACTGGATGAGTGCAATAGGACTGAATGCCTCCCCTCCCCCCACAAAATCCTGGGTAAGCAGAAGGAATTAATACTGTACGCAGGACGATGTTGGGAGGGGGCTTAAGGCGTAAAAAATTAAAGGGGGCCCTGAACGCCTCTAAGTTAAGTGCCGAGAGAAAATAGCGAATAACAATTAACTCTCTGAGTACCAAATGGAAAAGGAATACGCAACGGGGAAATCACAAAAATAGCAGCCTGGACGAACCACGAGAGTCATTATCAAACCAAATATAGCTAAAGGCAAAGGGTATACCAAACAAATGAGTAAGAAAGAGCCTTAAAGGAACAGTCATCTTATTTTATTTATTTCATAAATTACCGAGGGGCCAAACTGCCCTACAACGGTAGAAAGCACAGCGTTCCGGTTTATCGCAGGCTCTGTGCGCTGCGTCGCTCCTATAACGCTGCAGGATACTGTGGGGCTTTTAAAATAGATGACGAGGAATGATGCAAATCGAATTAAATGTTAAAGAAAAATCACAACGCACTCAGCAAACCGCGGTATAATACGTTTGCAATGATTGGATAAATAGCACATAATTATAATTGTTTAATTCAGAGGAGGAGGCATGAAATTGCAGAGGCCATAATCTAAGACTAGATGATCAGAGGCTTAGATGCAGGCCTGGACTGGCCATCTGGCACATCGGGCTAATGCCTGCTTCATCGACTCCCCATACTCATCCAGCTCGGCGGTAGATCAGGGACTGGATGCGTCCGTAGATACATCAGCTGGCCGCGCTTATGTCGTCAGGGGGCTGCTGGCATTAAAGTGCCAAGGCTGCCCCGTCAGTGCCAGCCCGGGCCCTGAATGCCATCGGATTCTATGATTCCTATGCAGTATCGTTTGTCTCGTTGCGAGGAAGGGTTAAACGGGCAAGCGCCAAGCTAACTGCTAAATATAATCCTTTAGCCAGCAGCACTGAAAAGAAAAGGGCTTCAAAACTAGGTTATTTCACTATAAGAGCCAAAAAGCTACAAACGCTGCTAATGGCGTGTAGGCAGAGATTACTCTCAGGCACCTTTCCCCCTAGTTTTAGACAGGTCAGTTTTTTTGTCTCGGAGATAGACGGGCATTATGTGCTAAAAGCCTCAGTCGTTATTTGCTGCTATTAAGGCAGGCGGCGGCGGAGGTGATCAGGAGGGGAGGCGTTAGAGAGATTTTTTTTTCTGCAGGGATACGCACACCGGGGTGACACGATTTTTCGCTGTGATGTCACTAAAGGAGGATTACAATAGTATAATTGTCACATCCCCGGTGCCCAGTGTTGAAAAGTCAATGAAGGATTACAGCCGGTCCCTGAACTTCACACAGCTTCCATTCACAGCGCGCCGAGAGGACACGGGACTCGCGATCAGCTGAGAGGAGACGGGAGACAGGCTGTGACTACTAACTGGCTGACACGTCTGTCGCCGGCGTAATTAAAGCTTAGCACAGCCTCTCATTGACACTGCTGGAAGAATATTTAACCCTTTATTATTTCGGGGGGGGGGGGCTAGAGGAGACACGATGCCCATACCCAGAATTTTAAGTAGTCCTAAGGTATATTTTTCAGGTGGCAGCCGTTCTGGTTTTAGGAAGCGTGGCCAGGGTATATATGACTATAACGGAAACATAGAATTTAACAGAAGGTAAGAACCATGCGGCCCAAGCAGTCTGCAGATGTTTCCTGATGTAACATAGTAACATAGTCATTAAGGTTGAAAAAAAGACCCGAGTACATCAAGCTCAACCCTTCTACCTATCCTTCCTGCTTTTGATACAAAAGAAGGCCAAAAAAGCAGAAGGCATTGTACGTGGCTGGACTTCGACTCCAGCTCAAGCCCTCACCATCTTGGCCCTCTCTAGCCATGGTATTCTTCTGGCCCTGGTGATAGACTACAGATTTATTCTGGACTGTAATATACCAAAAACACAGGTGACATATACATCATTCATGGAATCCAGGAAACAAAATGGCATAAAAAACATTTTTCCTAAGTGGGAAGGGGTTAAACCAGCTGTTCTTAATATGAAAACTGGCTGAACTTCTACAACCGATGGGATGACTCCACCATGGGATGTCCTTATACTTATAATTTTGCTTCTTAATGAAATATCTGTAGGCTACGGGCAACCAGACAGTTCCAAGCCACACACTTTTATTTACATAAATGATTTTATGAGTACAATTATAAGAAAAAAAAGAACAATTACATGAGTACGGGGTATGCTGCCATGAATACCTACGATACAAATATTTCAAGGTATGAGAAAAGAGAGAAAACAGAGGGAAAGAATATTTCATAACTTTGTATGTTCAATGAGAGGGTAAGCGAGTGTCTGAATAGATTGGTAGCATGTCTGTTCATCATGACTGGTTTTCTAAAACAAAACATACAAGGACTGTCGACTTTGGGCAATCAAGCAGTGATTCCCTGCTTGCACACAGAGGGCTCATGAGTGCATGCATGGTGGGGAGCACACATGACTCTTTAGCACAACTGATTACAAGTCTTCATAGCCAGTCCCATAATGAAACAGGACTGGCAACCTGTCACAAGACACTATGGGTCAGTCTCCGGTAGGTACGCTTTAACTCTATGTCTACGGCTTACCTGGTATGATGGGAAAAAAAAAAAAACAAGTCTGCGATCCATTTTACATTTCGCCTTTGTCCTGACGTCTTTCTGATTGTAAGCTCTTGTCCTCAGCTATATGAAACAACAAATAATCATAATAATTATAACTTCCTCTTAATGTATCGTGTACGTCAGGTTGTCGTTAACCCCTTTCTATTGTAAAAAAGTGTGGAACATCCTAGCATAATACAGAAGATAATATTAAAACCCAAACTTCGGTAAACACCCCAACAGGCACAAGCAGCCCAAAATGGAAACGTCAGTTTTACTTGTGACGCTTCAATTCCAACTTTGTGTTGTCATCACAGCCAGTAACGACCTAAGAGAGAGACTGAGCGGTTCATCCGAAGCTGCACGAGACCGGACAGGGCCTGGTTAATCTGTATGCATTTCCAGCACGCTCAGCAGCCACGTCCCCTTATTCTCACCCGATTCCCGTTGCTGTTCACTGAGCAGCAGACATAGCTATGTAAGCTAGCTCCCCGCAGGGGTCTCCCACTCCCACACGAATCTGCGAGGGAAGCAGGAATAACTCGTAATTGGGAGAAAGCCACAGCCAGCAATGTTTATAATTATTCCTGTTTTTTTTTTTTAATCATGTCATATATTCTGGAGTGGGGACTATGGAGGCGGCGATAACTGAGACACGGATGCTAATCTCATGTCCTCGCCAATGCACAACCATACTTTCTAACCTACAGGTCCGCACGGCTGGAAAATTCCCATCACCCTCTGCCGAGCAGCGATAAGATGAGAGACGTACCTGTACGCCAGCCGGCATTTTAAACAGCCGACTGCGTTTCAATATACGAGAAGCAGCAGATATTTTATTATTATTCTGATGAGGAAAAATCATGCATATATTGGCCAGATATCGCAACGACGCAAACCCCGCGCAGGTTTTTGGGTGCAGCTTTCATGAACATGCAAAGGTTTATCTGGAGAAAGTCAACAGATGACAAAAAGCATAGGTTACCCCGGGTTTAAGGAAAGAAAAATAACACAAAAGGATGTAGATATATTTCGTATTTCATTTTGCATACAAATACTGCTTATTCTTGGAATCAAACCCTTTGCAGTCCTACAGTGACATTTCCAGTTACAAAGCAGTCCAGCCATCCACATCTGCGCGATTTACAGGTTAGAGATTTATGTAGCTGGAAAGGTTTATATAGTCGTAATTAAAAAAATGGAATTGTTTATTTTAGGTACATGTCCAGCATAGATAAATGTATGCATGATTAACCAAACAAATCGATTTCACTACATACTCGGAGTCATATTAAAGTGAGCGCCAGAAAGAAAATGGTGAGTGAGGTAAGGGGATGATGTTGGGAGGGAGTATTTATGAGTGAATGTATATATGTTAGAAAGAGAGTGAATGTGTATGTGTGTTTGTGTGCAAGCGTGTATATGAGTGCGAGGATGTATGTGTGTTTGTGTGTGAGCATGTATGTCTGTGTGTGAGCATGAATGTGTATGTATGTGTGAACATGAATGTATATATGTATATGTGTGTGAGCATGAATGTATATGCGTGTTTGTGTGCAAGCGTCTATATGTGTGAGCATGTATGTGTGTTTGTGTGTGACAATGTATGTGTGTGAGAATATATGTGTATGTATGTGTGTGTGTGTGTTTATATATAAGCATTTATGTATAAAAATGAATGTGTATTTCTTTGTGTGTTAACATGGATGTGTAAGTGTTTGTGAATGTGCATATGTGTATCTGTGTGTCTGAGTGTGTGTTTAAGTGTATGAGTAAATGTATGTTAGTGTATATTTGTGTTAGTGTGAGTATGTATGTTTGCGTAAGTGTGTATGCATATATGTGCCAGTGCGTATATGGGGGCACAAGAAGCATTTTAGAAATGCCAAACGGGATCTCAAATAAGTTATTGTCTACAACTGATGTGACTGGGGTGATTATACAGATTGCTGTCTGGAAGGGTAGTAGATAAGTGGAACAGTCTCCCAGTAGAAATGGGAATTTAAACATCCATGGGATAGGCATATGGACAAAGGGACACACTAAGGCAGGAACATATTGTGCACAGCACCCAGCAGCCCCTGTAACCGAGGCAATCGGCTCAAGGTGAGTGAGTGTATTGTAGTGTGTGTGTATTAGTGTATGGTAGTGTAGTGTGTGTGTATTAGTGTATGGTGTTGCAGTGTGTTAGTGTACAGTGTTAGAAGTGTATGATCTATAAAACAGCCCAGTAGGACAACACACCTTAAGGGAACCTGGTTTGAAACTATGTTGTTTCGTGTGTTTTTGCCTACAATTTATGTAAAAGCGGCTGTGTTTAGTAAACACACTTTCCTAGATTTTGAACAGTATTACACTATTGTGCTGTCTTTTCCCTTTGTTGCTCTTTTATTTTGATAAGGATTTTCCTATACACCTGCTAATTAACATTACGAGGAATGCCGATGACTCCAGTGAGACAGAAGTGGGAGGATTACGGCGGGAATATGGAGGAAGACGCTGATCCGCTCGCACAATTTCTGTGTATAAGACGTTTTTCTTGCTGTATTTAAACCCCACACTAATTGCTTTTTTGCAGCTCGTCAGTCCCGTTAGTCCTGTGAGTATAGACACGGCGACTGCAGCCATTTGAGGGAGACAGACTTATACTGTCAGCTTCCATTGCTTAAGCTTTTATTATTTGCTGGTAGTTTTGTTATTGTTTTTTATACGGTATGATCTCTTTTAGTTAGCACATGGTGTTAGAGTGTGTATAGAGTGTGTACAGAGTGTGTATAGAGTGTGTATAAGTGTATAGTGTTATAGAGTGTGTATAGAGTGTGTATAGGGTGTGTATAAGCGTATGGTGTTATAGGGTGTGTCTGTATTCGAGCGGAGAAATACTGCACCCATGTGCCAGTAACCCTAGACTTATCCTGGGCATCTGGCAGCTATATTAACAGGACGAAAGAGTTAAAATGAACAGCAGTGGCATCGCCTGCCATTTTCCCCGGAGTGGAGACATTCACTGTTGCTACTTTAGTAGAAAGGTCAGACATTTCAGTCCGGGGGTGTCAAATGCCACGAAAAATGCATACTGTATCGCTGGACGGAAGAAAGCATGGCTGCGATATGTAGCTATCGCGAGACAGGGAGATTTAAATGTCATAATGCCTTTAAAACACCCAGTTTGCCCCCATTCTCCTTACATGCCTGAGGAATCTCCTTTTGGCAGGAGAAGTTCTTGCCCTGAAACCTTCTCGGTACTGTCTGCCAACTCTACAGTCTCCCCGTCCCGTGGCCGTGTCTCCAAAGACTGCGGCCCCTGTTCATTTTCCATTTTCCTTCACAGGAAGAAAATACTAGTGACTCACGCAGGAAGCACATCGAATTTTCAAAAGCCTAAAATCACGGACGTACGGCAGATGGCTAATTGTGCTCCTCACATTTATCATATAGCCAGGAGACGTATGTTCCTGAACGTCAGCTTCTGGAGAACAGCATACATCTGGGGGGCCATGTTAATCCCTATTTCTGTCTCTTGCGTAGACAGCGCACAAAGACCAAGTTAGCAGCACCAAGCCTCTCTGGTTCTTGTTCGTGAGGTAGACAAGAGGAGATCCGGGCTACATCGACCATGTTTTCCAGCACGCATATACATTTCCCTCATTGCCAACCAATAACCAGTAACTGATTCCCTTCTGTGAGCTTATACATCATACATATTGCAGGGCAGCACTTTTACGCTAGTTTGAGCAGGGCCCTCCTCACCTATTGTCTCTGTAAGTCAAATTGTTATGTTATATACTACTTGTTATGTCCTGCCTACCAAATGTACAGCGCTACAGATTTTGATGGTGCTATATAAAACAATGAATCTGTTACTCAGTTATACATCACACATACCGCAGGGCAGCACTGGTCAGCAGCATGTCAAACACATTTGTGTTCTGGAAAATGGCTGAAATGGCAAATCTCTGGACAACTGCATGGGCTGGGGCTGGAATTTGGCAGCAACATAAAACACCAGCTCATGATAATTCTGTATATTATGCTGGTCTGACATTGCCGCATATTAACTGGGACGATAAGTCAATTACTGATACCACCTCCTTTTTTAGAGCTTTTTCCTGGCTTCCCATTATTATGCAGCAAGTATTTATTCTATCGGCATTCCACGTTTACAATATGACTGCCATGCTTTAATCCGGAAAACACATGAAATAGACTGATGGCCACGTTTTAACAGAAAGATCACAGAAACGGAGTGTCTATAATTACAACAAAAGCTTGATCGCTTTGCCTTTGTATTCACTATTTATGTATACTTCTGTTCCAGTGAAACGAGAATCCACAGCGAAATGCCCAAACATCTTTTATTTCAGATATAAACCAATAGGTGGGGTACTGGAGCCGAGAACACAACATCCAAGACGTTTGTGAATGAGTCCAGGAGGATTCGGAGTGCTGAAATGTGACCCTTTCACTGCCAGGGTAGCATTAATTAACAAGGTGACGAAGACCTTGTCCACTAGAGGAAGGGGCCAGAGAGCTCCCCAGTGCCTTCAATGTGCAAGACTTGGTAATAAAAATGTAGCATTGGAAATGTATGTTAGTATATTGTAACAAGCGGGCCAACAGTTAATATATTGTAACAAGAGGGTCAACAATGTCCAAGATAACACACCTTTTGTCCGGTGTTCTGACAATGGGATATAGTTCTGAGGACAGAAGAAGGAGGGGAGATGTGATAGAAGCCGCTCAATTCTTTAAAGGATTTAACAAAGTACAGGAGAGAAGTTTATTTTAAAGAAGAGAAATGTTAGAACAAGAGGTCATAGTCTAAAACTAGAGGGTTAGAGGTTGAGATGTACTGTAAGGACATGTTGCTTTACGAAAAGCATGGTAGATCAATTGAACAGCAGAAGCTCATGAGGCTAATAAAGTGAGAGAATGGAAACATGTATGGGGTAAGTAAACATTATCCTAAATCTAAGACGAAACCAAGGACTGATTAAGGCCTCAGCTCAAGAACAATGGGCAGACTAGAAGGGCTGAATGGTTCTTATCTGATGTTGAATTCTGTGTCAAATTCTATTTTTCTATTATTTGCCCAGGTTAAAGCCAAATTCCTGCGCTTGCTGTTGTATAGTTGAGTAACCTTTTGTCCTGATGAATGGAGAAAAAATAGAAATCCAGCTTTTATTACTAAGAGTAGTCTTTATAGAATTTGTCTGCCAATCAGACTATCTACCTACGGGGCAAATCGAGAGAGATTCCAGGAACGGCACAATATTGACCATAACATGGGCAAAATGAGATTAGACACCAAGTAACATGTAGTGAGTCTCGTTCATTCTCGGTGAAGATGCGTAATTAAAAATTAAACTCTTGAACAATTGGAATGCTGCGTTCCTAAGCATTGTTAACGTGTCCATTGGGGACAAATACATAGGATCTGTTACAAAAGGGATGAAATCACAACCGTAACTGCATCATAAATAAAATAACTTTCACGTAGATGAGTGACAGGAGGATTAGGCAACCTGCAAAATGCGGAAAGAGCGATGTAAAAATCAATAGGGCACCTTGACTGCATTATTACTGAAAAGGTGCAGGTAGTAGAAAAGGTGCGACCTGAACTAAGAAAACGAGCCGGTCTGGCGCCCACTTAAACCCGATGTGAAGTTTTTCACTGGTTTAGGAAAGGCGTTAAAATGACATTGGTCTATTAATTGGTCTAGTAAAACCTCTTTTAATAGTATTTTTTGTTTTGTCATAAAACTCCTTGTTTTACTCTGGAAAATCCCCTACGTAGTATAAATCTAAAATGTATTTATTTTTTTAAAATGGACAGCAAAATCATAGCGTTCTCTGATGAAAGGGCAGGATCCAGGTCTGATCCAGGTCTGACGTAGGAGAACGGGCCAAATCACGTCTTTTAGACAGTTCCTGGAGTCCCGATCTCTCTTGCAATGCAAGTAGAATGTACTTTGCATTACAGAGGACATTGGCTGTTTTTCTTTCAGGACACATTTACATTTCACGTGTTGCTTACCGGCACATGTAAAGTGCTGCCCGACAGTATATTGGGTGTATAGACTCACGATAGAGTATCAGTTACTCGCTTACTTATTGCCCGACGTACTGCATATTGTAGGGCAATACTTTACTGCTGGTCTACGAGATGTGTAATGTATGCTGGAAGAAAATGGCCAATGTGGTCATCTTAATCTCATCATCAATGGGTCCTCAAATTGGCCGGACAGTTTTTATTCTCACTGACAACGTCAGCTGTCACAATTGTCTCTTACAACTGTTTCTAAACTACAGCTCTCATGATTCACGGGTTATTTTGATTATTATCATCATATTGATTGATCCTATTTATGGATGTATATAGCGCCATCATATTCCACAGCGCTGTACAATGAATAACAAAAGTTCTACATAAAAATGGCAATATGATCTACCCTAAGGTTAAAAGGTGTATGCATTGGTGGGAAACAGTGTCAGAGATTACCAGTGATCACAGTTTGTATGTACTGCTTAGGTAACTTGGTAAAGTGCTTCCTTTCTCCCTCTGTGGCCCTACAATGGCAGTGGCCCTATCACCAATACTGATATGTTTAAAACACAACACAACACTGGCTTTTAACTTAAATCACACTCTTCGCTTTTTCCACTGAAGGAAGCAATCCGACTTTTTGGGGGTCACCCATTTTAAATGAATCTTGTTCTCACCAAGGGTTTTTGCTCTGCTGAAGTACCCGTAGTCTCTCTGGGAGCCCAGAGGTTAATGCGACTCGCCCATTGCTTGCTCTCTTTCTTTTACGTTGATGTCCTGTGGGTGTCCTGAGGCTCACTGAACTTTCACTGACTTCTTACAAAGAGGTCACTGCAAGTGGACAAAGAGCAAAGCGAACACACGAGATTTGTCACACTCCGTGCAGGAGGTGCCGAAAGTGAATGTCCGAATCTGGATTAAGCTTGGCATGTTTAAAGAGGGGTCTCTTAAAAAGCCATTTTACATTTAGATCCCATCTTTATATTTCAAAATGTATTGCTTTATGTCAAGAATCCTGGAATCACACCCCAGGCACAAATATCCCATGTGCTCCCCCAAATAATGCTATTAATAAGGGATCTTGGAATACGTGGTCTCATGGTGTTCCGAACATCTGCAGCAGTAAAACTCACATATTACATTTGCTACTAACTTTCATTCTAAGGCGAATTTCTAAAACAAAAGGTACCATCTCACCTATTTTTGGACCATCACTCAAAATATTTGCCGGTTCCCATATAACAATTTTTACCCTTTCCCAGTCACGGTTAGATGTCTTCAAGCCCTTGGAAGGAGGGCGTTGGAGGAATGATCCGTTGCTTGACAGAACATTGATCGGGGAATGCACTGTTCAATGAACTTGAAGTAATGGTTAAACAAGAACCTCTCCCACCAGATGTCAAGTTAAACCCTCATCAAGCATAGCCAAGAACCCATGTGAACACAAGACTTAGGTGCAGTAGATGTGAATGTCCCCAGCTATAGGAGTCAGACAGACAGGTGCTATAGGTGTTTGATGCTATAATGTGAAAACATTAACTTTTTAATCATTTTACTACAGGTGACCTTTCATATCATGGAACTGCTCTGATTGGCCCACACAGCTATAAGACACAGCTATAAGAAGAAACATCCCGCGATGTTCATTCAGTTCACCCTTCCCAAGGGCTCAGTTTCTGCACATTTTTTTAATCAGGTTGATTAATACTTTCATTTAACACATCTTTTACATGTATCCAATTAATACATTTAGTAATCTTTTATGACTAAAACATATCATGGAGTATGACACTCTCAAATCGACAGATATAAAAAGGCAAAATAAGGGGGGGAGCCCTGCCCTCAAACAGTCTAGAGAGACGTACATAGATATGTATCTATATTTATCTATAATAAACTGGGAACTGTCCGTTGGAGGCCAAGCTTGTAGCCTGTCTTGTATTCCACTAAAACTGGCCACCCGTCACTCCTAAAAACTGAGGAAATTCACAGAAATTGAGCGGATATCAATTTTTTCCCATGCTCGGAAATTCAGGAGAAATCAATGCACTGACCTTTGTAGACGTCGATGAGATGTGGGACCCCAACATACATTCTTTGCTGGCTCTAGATGTTTCAGGTAGCTTTGAGCCTTAGTGAACAATCCTACGAGCCTAAGTGAATAACTCTTCGAGCCTTAGTGAATAACCCTTCCAGCCTTAGTGAATAACCTTTTGAGTCTTAGTGAATAACCCTTTGAGTCTTAGTGAACTACCCTTCAAGCCTTAGTGAATAACCCTTCGAGCCTTAGTGTATAACCTTCATGGTCTTATTACATCAGCTTTCCTGATGACATGTTGCAGGGTTTGACCTGAATGACAGCCACAAGAGGGAGCTTCTGTCTTGGGCTCACCTGGCCTAGCTCTTTAGAAGTGTCACTATTTATGAATGAGCGTGGGTCCGGTAATCCTCCGACACAAAAGTAATGATATGTCTCTGTGTTTTAGTCATATCCAGCTCTGCCTGCAGTGAGGAGGCCACTCTTTGGTCAGAACTTTATGGGGAATTTTAAAAAAATGGGTAACCATCAAGGAAGAAGAGGCCATATGTAAACTGGTAAGTATTGCGCAATATACTGGTGGCTGGTTTTCTTTACAAGAAAATATCTCATTTTGGATTAAGGGCCACAAGGGTCACAGGGAACAAAGATAACACTCTTCAGATACAGCCGCATTGACCTGGCTTGGCCCTGCTGAATATCGGTACTCATGGGTCGTAAAGATTTCAAAGACAGGTCAGTGGAAACGGTATTACTATAAATATTTTTAATATATTTTTAATATATTTATTTTTAACTTCTTATCAATAAAGCCAAATTATTTTTCCGGTGACAGATCTACTGTGAAGAGATACTAGAAGGAGAGAGCTTTATACTGGCGCGTACGCAACATTTTATGTGTCTTTCTGCCACATCTCATTTTATTACGATCAGGTGTCTGGGAAGCAGAGATTATGGAACTGGAAGTCTATCTGATGGTATTTACTAAAACATGAGGGTGCAGATACACTGGAACCCTGAGGCAAGCATTCGAATACCCTCTTTTTAAAGGAACAATACCGTTAGTGAACAGTAAACACCTCCCTTTTGCGCCTGTTTATATGTTAACAAGTGTTGCAAATGAATTTGTTACTTTTAAAAACAGCCCTTTGTTTAGATAAGAGACAGCCAATTTACTAATCAGTGCACTATTCACGAAAGAATTATCCTTACACTGGTCTATTAGGAGTGTTACGTAGAGTCGGGCAGACTCTCGAAAATGATCCGTTCTTTTTAATTAATATGTAGAAAGCCGATTTCACTTTTAGCCTCAGCTACATCAACGAGGTCGGACATTAAGAGCAAACAATAACTCACAGCCACTACAGCCTATTACTTACACCTACATAGAATCCCCTCATGTACATTTGCCCCTTTGCCCACCCCCAGTGATTTCCATAAAGAAGATGAGTTTTGGCACATGATATCTTCACCGACAGACAGGGCTGGATCCGTTCCTTTTGATTTCTGCAACTTCTCCCTAAGTTTAGATGTTTTTCTTATATTTCTGCTATAAACAGTGAATGTGTAAAGTACTTTCATATGCATCGATTGTTTAAGGCAGCTCTGTGGGATGCTGGAGTGTCTCTTTTAAACAGGTAGCCCTTCTTTTCCCAACTTCACTTTCCCATACTAAGACACAAAAGTGACAAAAAAGGCAATGCTAAAACATAGCGTTAATAAAAACATACTACAATGAATGAGGGATGGAGTCAATAGAATTGTAAATCCAGGCGACAATGAGAGGTGATCATCTTCAAACATAATGCTACGGGGTGGCAATATTGCCAGTGCAGGGCAATAAGGTCTATCAATCTTTAGCATTCTATCCAATATCACGATATTACATATATTATTTTTATTTTATGCTTCTTACTTCACACAGACAGGCAATTTCTAGCTTCTCAGATCATAAAAAGAACAAACTCCATTATGTTAACTCGCCGGCTGTACATGATGGGATTTGTGACCCGTGTTTCTCCCCCCCCTGCTCCTATCTTTGAAAATACAAATTATATTATACACGGAATGGGATTAGAGATGACTTTGCCTATTCTCGAACACCTGATAATAATCTCATAACCGGTGACAAAACATGTTTTCTAAATGTTTAGGAAAGTTGTTGAAAGACACAGAATTGTAGCAAACGCTGGACGTATTGCTTGTAAATCACACTGGAGGAGACAGTAACGAAGGAACGCCCGTGGACAGCTTGATGTAAATGTTCCTGTCCTTCTGCATCAAGTAACAAAAACCTGCTTAGAATACACTGATAGCTACCCTACAATCAGTATAAATATGCCACAGAAGAAAGATTGGAGCTCCTCTCTTTGACGAAAGTTTGGGCGTTCAGCAGTAGTAAGGAATATGTTTTTAATGCTGTAACAGCACCCACCCTTCTTTTTTAAGTCCTTGTTAAATAGTTACTTAGCCTTCCATTTTTTACAGGAGCGCCCATGATCCTCTGGAATTCTTCTCCTTGTGACCTAGAAGCTTCCTGGACCTCAGAAGTGATGCAGTTGCAAGAAGATCTTGCATGCAACTTAGTGTTGTCTTGAAGGTCACAACTGGTTTGTCTGATCCAGTGGAATTGCCATATCTGAGAACTTCCCATAGTAGGTCTCTCGGAGGAGTAGAGTGACCCGGAGATTTAGGGGAAGCAACGCTCAAACTTAGACAGTACCTGGGTACATGTATTGCAGACTTATTTTTGGCAATACGTGGCTATGAGAAAGAGGCATCTGACGTCTGACCACCATGTCTGGTCTGAAATATGGTCGGGAGAGGAGACATTGGAGCGCTATGAAGACACATAGAGAGAACCAGGAGGTAAGAACACCCATGGAAAACACTGCTTCACCTAACAATTACGAACTAGGCACACAACCCTACTGACTACACAACCACAAAAAAGTGGGAGATCACCTCCAAGGAAAGTAGAGGATGTCATCTAGAGCCGACACATCTACTGCTGAGGGAGATAATTCTAAGCAGGTGTTAAAAGAAACAAACCATTATATCTGAGAACTTTCTAAATCCTGACCCTGAAATATTAACACTTTAATAGCCCATTGTGTAGATTCTATATAGTGACTCATCAAATATGTTAACCAAATGACTCTAATGCCCATCCTCTTTACTGAGTCACCTGCATTCAGAGATGAATAGTAACCACAACATATTGGTAGCAGGAACACCAAGAAGGAGTCTTACGTATGATCACATCAGTGTGTAATAAGAAGGCGTCAGTTCCATATTGATTCACTGAGAATCCGATATACATACTATGTACAGTAACCTGTAAAATATGTATATCGCAAACGGGTTACCCACATATCATGCACACCCAGAGGTGGGGTAGTGGTAAAACTTAAGACAAAAAGGTTATGTCAGCAGATTTTCAATTATTTATGCAGACTTGGCCAAATGTATGAGTTTTACAGAATAAGTAGTACCTGTATTCAAGCAGGAACAGTCGTGTTGAGGGCTTTAGTTTTGTTACAATAAACTCTCTTATCCTTCATGTCCCTTTTGTGATCCACATTGTTTCGGTGATGTGTACCACAAATATTAAGAAAAAATGGTTTACTACATACAGCAAATACGCAATAGGACTCTTGGTAATTTTCCCACCACTTCATATCAACAGTTTATCTCCTAAGCAGACTATTAATACTGTTGGATTTTTTGGACAGAGAAGGATGGGAGTTGCACTTCAAAAACAGCCGGGGTCTGCGGACAGAGCATGGTGCCGACACGTTATACGATGCACGTTGATTAAAGTAAGCAGGTTCCGCGAAGCATTGTACGGTATTTGGCAGTAGGAGACACGTGATAATGTTTGGACAAGGTTCCGGTAGACATAGAACATTCTAGAAGACCACTTTACAGAACCTCCTTTAAAGCACCATTGAAGTGGAGTATCATATTATAGTGGGTGAGGAGGAAATATAAATTATTGATGGGAAGGTGATGTATAGCATGTTTACCATGCAGCAAAGGGTGAGACGTAGACACAAGGACTGAGTGTGTTTCCTTCTATTCGGGAACAATTTAGGTTTTTAGGTGGGTCACTTGTCTCTTTTAACACTGACATAATCAGTCCCCCCCCCAAAAAATGGACAAAACATATCTTTATGAGGGTGGGGGGGTCTTATGTTGGGGCAAATTACCCCAATACCTATATGTAGCTCAACTTAAGTGTCTGCAACTTAGGGTTCAGTCAGTAACAATCATGTTATCTCCTTAGTGCGTCAGAGGCTTAGGCTAATTTCATTATGATTTAAATCATACTGGTAGATAAGTGGAACAGCCTCCCAGCGGATGTGGTAGAGATAGGCATAAAGCTATTCTGAATCTAAGACGAAAGCAGACTGTTTAAGGTCCGAGTCTTTACATCAGGAGTACGGGCAGACTAGATGGTCTGAATGGTTCTTATCTGATGTCAAATTCCATGTTACTATGAAGGATTCTTCTGGGGACGTGGTGCATCCCAGCACCGGTCACCTTTGTTAAGCTGTGCCGGAAATAGGCGGCGAAGCTCATAAGTGCACCTAGTTGTGAAACACAGTGTTGGATGTCATTCCTGGACGCCCAGCAGTCTTGTGATGCCTTCCATGAAGAATTTCATTCCAATCGGCTATATTAAAAGATCTCGTTCCCAGACACTCCAAGACAATCCGCGACGAAGGATGAAGAGCGAAGAACGGTGTGACAATGTTAAGGATTTAACCCTTTACATGCACGAGCAATGCATTGCAGAATGATGAGGTTCAACCCTGTCGGGTTGTTGGGGGTCTAAGTGTTTTTGATGACGTAAAGTTAAAAAAATGTTTTATTCTGCCGGGTACAAACCCCGACACGACGGTTTCATGTCGCTTAGCTACATACTGGTTCTGGGTTTTTTTCTGCACCATTGGTTTGGGTTTTCACCGCCTCCGTTAATGCTCCGTGTCAGTGTTTGCAGGCAGCGGATCGTTACATAGGAAGGGGGATTGTCACACATGAGGGAGGGCGCAGCGCCGGTCACAAAGGAGGGTCTGTACTTCCTCCTGTGTGCTAGTGATCCGCCGCACACCAGGGTGACATGCGAGGGGCCGGCGCTTTGCACAACCAGGGCAGGAAAAGCCCTGCTCCCTTAATCACTACGGTTAGGCAGAGCCGTTCAGATCCGCCCTTCCACACCCCGGCCTGTCCCCGGCCTGTCCCTGCCCACTCTGAACGCTTTCTGATTGCCTGATACAAGCTGCACTTCTGGTCTCGGTATTAACCCCTTTTCTGCTGGAGCTGCAATTTATCACAAGCCTTGTAGGAAAAAGCTCTTTGTGTTAGCTTTTAATGAAAGCATGATGGGGGCATGGAGAAACATTAATATTGTGACCTGATGTATTTTGTGTATATACGTCTATTCGCTGAATAAAAGCAGCTTAATATTTCTGATGCGTTGACACCGGAGACAATTTTGAACTGGGATTGTGTACGATCAGTGGGCTAAGCCTAGGTTTTTCCATCATCACCTGGTCACAGCGAGGCAGCTCCGGCACTTTAATGCCAGAGGCTGCCTGATGACGTAAATGCGGCCGACGGCTGAACGTGTGCGGCCGACGGCTGAGTACGCACGGCCGCGTGCTATGTTTTTATGCTCCCGTAGCATGCAGCCAGAAATGTTCAGGCAGTGGCTGCACAACACAGCACCCGATCTGTCACAGGAACGGCAGGTCGAGTGAGTATGTGGGGCTGCCAGCCACTGGCCCACCTGGTATTTGCCCGGGGGGCCAGATGACCATTCGGGGTCTGCATTGTGCTGTCCAAGTAAGAGTTCCCAGACACAAGTGCTTACATAGATATCTAGATACTGAATTATGTGTTAGCCATGTACAAATTAGCAAGAGACACTAAATGATGGTTATATGTCACCCGTGAGTTTGGACGGAAACTGATGTAATTCAAGGACCCAGCTGCAACTTCGCCAGTAGACAATTTTTCGATACATCCGACCCCCTCAACTATATATATTAAGTAATATAGAATTTAAAATGTATGTATAACTTAGGCGATATAAGAAGGCATATAATAGAAACATCTGAATGTGGACAGCCGTTAAAGAAAGTATAGAAGGGAGGTATAATTCCAAGGGCAATATCTCACAGCCTAAAATGAAAGGTGTGACCTAAAAAGTGTTTTTTTCCCTCACTGCGAGAGTGGTCTATAAGTGGAAAAGAGTTTATATAATGTCCTCATTAGAATTATTCTCAACTTTTGGATTTGAAACACCTCTAGAAGGTTAACAATAAGGAGAGCGCGGCTCTTCCCCTTCTGAGTTCTCTGCTATTTATGGGAGTCTGAGGTGCCTCGTTCGCCGTGCAGACCTCGGAAACACTTCATGCATCCTAATGGGACTTGCCAGGGACTGTGTTAGAGAGGGGCCGTGGCAGGTTTCCCTCGCTAATGGGGCTGAATAACCCTTTACAATTAATAGTCAATACCCTGAGGTGAAAAGTTTTATCTTGATTATATTCTCAATCCAACTATTGCTTATAGCTGGGCAAGGTGGTGCGGCTCAGCCCCGTCTCGTGCAGAGCCGAGTAGAACAAGACTGAGACGAGCCGCCCAGAGCTCCTCCTCTCAGTCAGCAGCTTGCTTCATGTGAGCGTCTCTACGGACAGGAATGTAGCAGCATAGGATTTGGTTGTGTGAATATATATATATACTGTATATGACTTGAACATTTTGCGTAACCCACGGGTGCTGATGATACCTGAGAACACTACATGTTTTGCCCGGAGACTCCTGGTGAAGGGACCCTTCAATGGGTCTCTGGGCCACGGAGGAGAAACTCCGGGTCGCGGCACGCCCTGCTCCCTGCCCGCTTCAGCTCCAACCACAGCGCTTTCCTGCATGTGGGGCTAATCCCACACGCAAAGTCAGCCGGACTGCACATGCCCTACCCACATCCAGAATAAGAAAGGGATCTGGGTAGCTGGAACCTGGATGTTCCCATGTATGCTCATGATAATATCTGGCAGTGGCCTAGGGTGACAAGGCCTAGGGCAACAAGCAGATGGACACAGCTCCTGTGACGCATTACTGGGGCAAATCACCCTGTTTGGCATTCAGACTCCCCGTTGGGCCTCTGATTAATGCACTGGCTTAGGAGATCCCACATCTCCCTTGCAATCGGTCCGGTCATACAACAAACGGCTGTCAAACAGAAAACAATGTGACAGCAGATAAGGTCCATTTGCCCCATTTAATCTGCCCCTTCCTGCTGTAAGAACCCTCGTCTTATTTGGTCCTTGGTCTTGTTCTATATTCGGCATGTTGAAACGTCCTCACTATAATAACATCTACATCAGAGCCTCTGACCTTCCTAGACTCTGACCTCTTGTTCTGACATTTCTTCTCCTTTGGAACATACCACCCTGTTGTACTTCGCGGAATCCCTTTATTTATTTAAATGTTTATATTTTATATCACAAAGATGAGATGATCATTGAAACGTAACTCCATACTTTGCTGTTTCGTGGAAGCCGTATTAAATGACAGGTAGCTGATTTAAGCAAGAACGTTGAATGCAATTCTACTTCCTCGCTTGCATAATAATGAGCCGGTCCCGCCCATGGCTGCTGATGACATTTCGTACACAGCATGTCGTGGAGATAAAGGGGATAGTGAAAGAACAAAAACAAGGCTCCTTTTCAGTGGAGAAGCAGATCAGCCATTTCAAAACTGGACAGCTATGAATTCTGAATGTACGAGGGCCAGTCTGTACTACCTGGCCCCGCGTAAAATTAATACACAGCGTTCATTTAATTATAACAGCGTCCGTCAGCGTACCATGCGTCAGTCAGCATGACAATATACATCCAGTTTCAAAGGACGTAGTGAAAATGCGGGTCTTTCTCACAAAAAAAACCCCATGACTACTTTGGCCTAGAGCCTTAAGAATCCCCCCCCCCCGAAATAAAGACATGAGATGTCAAAGGGGGTAAGAGAGTAGGCCACAGCGTTATTACATTTCCATGTCCGCTTTAACAAATAACTTTAACCATGAACAACCCTCTGGCTCTGGAGCCTTGACCCCAGCTGGCGGTTCTCCGCACGGTGAACCAAGCGTTCCAGTCCAGCGGGTGCCTCACCAAGCCGGTTCGGGCACAGCCTCCAGTGTATAAATCAGTGAACGCTCGCCAGAGGGAAACCTTCTCCTACAAGGAACACGATCAATACAGAGAGGAGGACTCAAGAGAAAGTACCTGTCCTACCATTTTGTGCTTTACAGATTTTTTCCAGAAACACACACGGAGGGCGGCATTGACGATGCTTGCCGTCTAATGTGCTGTGCGAAGGATGCTTTATGATCTGCCAGGAACGCCTGGTGCTGACACAGGAGCAGGTCACAGTCCATGACTACCACAGGCTCACCCACAGCCTGCTGAGTGACTACTATCTTATGGACAGTCTAGAGGAGGAGGACTAGTCCCACTCCCCTCCTGACCCACTCAACTCCATTTCTTTCCCCCCTCATCTTGCCCTAAGCCCACAATCCGCATCCACCCCAGTCAAACCACCACCCCATTTCCCCAGATTGTCTTCCAATGCGCCATGGATTTGTAATCGTACACTGCTTTTACTGTATTCTGAGCTCACCGTGAATGTACGTGAATCGCCCTGCGCTGTGTCGCAGTACTCACATCATGATTTTATGAATGTTTGTACTGATGATGCCTTTGCCTCTCTGGTGTGTTGCAGTACATAATGTATTTTATTGATATTTGTTTTTCAGTAAATAAAGATATTTTAAATAAAAAAAACAGTACAGAGAGAAAAAGCAACACCCTTACATTACCAAAGCATAGTTACCCAGGGGCGTACCTAGAGTATTTGGCACCCCACACACTGTAAAATGGAAAGACACTTTAATGTTGAAAAGAATATTTCACAAATTTTTAAACTGTAAAATTAACTGAGAAATAAATTCAATAAGTTTATATAAGTAACATTTACTAAACAGATATGGTACTCCTATCATTACTGAGGCAGACACTGATGGTGGTACAGCGTAACCCCCATCACCATAAACTGAGACAGACATTGACAGTAGTGTAGTATAACCCTCATCACTATATGCTAAGCCAGACATTGATGTGGTAGGCCTCTGCCCCTGAAGCACCCTGCCTGTGCCTCCTCTACCCATGAAGCAGCCTGCCTGTGCCAGCTCTGCCTCTGAAATAGCCTTCCTGTGCCTCCTCTGTCCCTGAAGCAGCTCACCTGTGCCACCTCTGCCAATGCAGCAGCCTGCTTGTGTCACCAGTGCCCCTGAAACAGCCTGCCTGTGCCTCTTCTGTCCCTTAAGCAGCCTGCATGTGCCACCCGGCCCCTTAAGTTGTCTGCCTGTCCCATTTCTGTCCCTAAACAGTTATAACATCCACTTACTCATTCATTCCCTCACTCACACCCAAAAGCACAACTGCTGGAATGCCCTTAGCTGCCCTTCTAGGCCAGGGGATCCTTTTCCACATAGTATATCTCTTCCTAAACCCGTCTGCCATTTGTCCTGCACACCTGTGATGGGGAAGAGATCGTGTAACGCATAAGCCTAATGATGTCACCACACGGTGGAGTAATTGGTGAATTCTTTATTGGAATGAAATATCGAAGTGCATCTTTTGGAAAATGTGAAGCAAGTTTGACAAAAAGCCCCTTATTGGCCTTTTAAATTCACTCGTGCAAGTATAAAATAGTGCTTGCTAGAAGGACAAGAAATTTTAGGACAAGAGGCCATAATCAAAAGGCTTAGAGGTAATGTAGGGAAGCTTTACTTTATTGAGGTGGTGGTAGACAGGTGGAACAGCCTCCCAGCAAAAGTGGTAGAGGTTAACTCAGTAAGGGAATTAAAACATGCATGGGATAGGCATGAAGCTATCTGAGATGAGACTAAGGACTGACTAAGGTCTGAGTCTTTACAGCAGGGAAAAACAGGCAGACTAGATGGGCCAAATGTTTCTTATTTGCAGTCAAATTCAATGCTTCTATTAAATCAAATGACTTATTTAAAATAATAGTACATTTTGAAAAGAACGTAGCTTGTTTGGTCGATGGTTTTCACCTCTTTCTTCCTCAACTGCTTTTACAGGCTTCTGGTGATCGGAGAGTTCAAGTGTCTGAAGGATCTCTTTGATGCCAACTCAGCCAATATCAAACCGAGCCGATGAGCTGCAGGGTTACTTGCATAAAAAAGGGGAAAAGAAAAATGGTTGTCTGCATCTTTTATGGAAAAACATTGTGCGGTTTCCAGAGGTTACAGCCATGACATAGCAGCTAGTGCCATAGAGGTAGGCTACTCTATAACCTCTGGGACCTGTTTGGATGGTTGACTGCTACGGAGCAAGAAGAAGAGTGCTTATATCGGTACAGATGCCTCTTTTCACATATATGTCCATTGCTGTGGACTCATTGAGTTATGATGCTCCAACTTGCAGATCAAATAGATATCTCTGTTGTTTCACTGCTCTACCTACCAGCCCTTGGACAACCCTAGTGCCTGGAGAGAGAAGAGAAAAGCAAAGGAGAAGACATCAAATATGAATTATATCTTACATGCTTTGTCTTCTGTAATAGGGTTAGGTGGTGTCACAAAAAAGATTGGCGGGAAATTATGGACCCAAACATGGCCTATGGTTTCTAGCTCCCTAGACAAATTAGGCCTCTTGTGGCCCAGCTGTATTCACTTGCCTCCTACCAATGACTCCCCCTACTAGCCTGAGGCAGACACCTAGTTTTCTTATACGGTGGGGCCTATTTTTGATATTCCTGTAAATTGTTCTTCTTCTAAGGTCTGCATCGTCTGCCATTTGGGGCAAATATTTCCACGTTGTTTCTAAAGGGCAAATGAAAAGCGCCACCTGGCAATATGTTGCAAACATAATTAAGGGAATCTATTAAATAATCACATTGGTTCCATGGAGATCCCTGCTGTGATTATTTAATTGATTCTATTAATTCTGGCCGCAGAATGCCAGGCTGCACTTTTCACGTGCCCTCCGATACAGGCTGGAATTTATATGCGGCTGGCGTGATAACACTATTTCTTGCTAACGTTTAAGCTTTGTGTGAATTACATTTGTGTTCGTCTTCTATGTGAACGTACGCTGGATTTTAGTGATTTACCTACATTTTTACCTAGCTTTCTTTTTGTTTTGCATAAATCAACACCTACCTCCTGCCATGGATTGTCAAACACAGTCGCGCTCACTGATCTTTGGTTCTGTATCGGTAGCTCAATAGTGATGGGTGGATGGGTGATGGATGCAAGTGGACTAGTACCTTTAAGTTTCCGGCTATGACTAAATGGTGCTTGTAGGCCTCCTAGACAAGATGGGCTGGTCTATACAGGGAGGCTGGGGGGCTTTAACCCCATAGTATATATCAAAAGCATTTACACCATGTCTGGATCCTTTCCATGTTCCTGTTACGGAGTCCTGGTTTTATGTAGCCCTTTTTGGATGGTTTTATGTTGTAGTGATCCACCTGGCTGGTTTTAATAAAATAATTAAAAAAACAGCAGTTATGAGAAAAAAAATACCTGGCTGTTTCTTTGTCTAACACGCTGTTTCCTCATATAGCAAAGAAATGAATCCCCTTTCTGTAACAGCTTTCTGAGAACATCACTGTTTTTTATAGAGGCATTTGGCGGCAATGTATCAGAATTCCGGTGAGCTGTTATGGCTTTACTGTGCGATAAACGGAAGTTATTGACTCCCTTGCTACTTTACATCAAGAACCATTAATGAAAACTACGCATGGGGTAAATATTTAGTGATACCGCAATATACAAAATATAGTATATATTATAGCATATATCAAGCGCAGATTGCAATGGGATAGACAAAGCAATAGGAAGCGTGGCACGGGTAGCTGAAACAGTTAAACAGGGGAAAGTATATTGACACCTGGACATGTCAACTTGACGCCATCTGTCCTGATTTGTAGGGTCTCTGCTGATTTAGGACAAACCCATTGTTGTTGCATTTAGCTTTATTACTGTACACACATTTTCAAGCAGCAGGTGTGTGCGGTGTTAGGGCAGAATACACAGAGCCGGCTGAGAGCACGAGTCCGGCTGGCCGACATGCCCCCAGCCGAAGCCATGCAGATCGTACCGAAAGCCATGAGGCATATATGAGATTGCAATCCAATTCCATGTTCCGCGTCCGCGTGAGAAGTGGTATTGTACAGCGCTGCGGAACAGGATGGCGCTATCTATCATTATTGTACTTTGCCCAGTGACCGCCAGTAGTAGCGTGACTTCTACAAACGTATCAACGAGTGGATGCGGGAAAAAATCACAAAATTCCACTATCCATCAGAAAAAAAAGTCATTAGTCTAATGGAAAAAGTTACTAGTTCCCTGTGTTAGTTATAGAGAAATCCAATTTTTTGCCATCGTCTGTATTTTTTTGTATTTGCCACGGATGAGCTGAAGAGGGTAATTTCCCAGCCATGCCAGCGTATTCTTCACCGAAACATGTCGCAATTCTGGTTATCCTACTGCCACGTATGCCTATGATCTTAAGTGGTAAACGATTTGACCCCCAGCGAAGGACCATGAGAGTCCGGCAACCACAATTTATGCTCCGGATTAAACAGTATTATTACCACTTTACCACCATGCCAGGATTATTAGGGCATTACCGCCCAGGGGTAAATACCATGAGACTGGTGTTTAAAGTGACCTGGCATTTAATAGGAATGCTGGTTGGTAGAAGCTACTGTGTACAGGGGATTAGTTACTGTAACAGGGCACGGTCTTCTAAATATGTAATTATTTCCGATATATTCTATTTTCTCAGTTTTTTTATTTTTTTTCAATGTATTTATTATGGAAACAAAGGTTAAAATATAAAATGTTACAGTCCCAATAATATTATTAAAACAGGGGTCCAACATTATAACTATAACCAACTAAACGAACACACGGTAACATATAGATAAAAACATACAGTATCAATGTCCTGAACAAAGCAGAAGAAATGGAATATCAGGAATACATGTGAAATAATTGCGTATTAGCACGGCCGCGTCTTATTACAGGTGGGTTTGTGAGGCATATAAAGGTAATCCTGTCCTTTACGGCCATATTTCTTTGTCTCGGCCATCGCAGCAGTAAAGGACTGATCCTATTGCAATGTGTCGATAAACCCTTCTTAACGTCTCGGTTGCTGCATGTCGTATGTACTATACTGCGGTATCGGAGGTGACTGAAAGACCCCGAGTCTCTACTTAAAAATGGGCAGACCAGATGGGCCGAAGGGTTCTTATCTGCCCTCAAATTCTACATTTCCATTTATTACCTTGCATAACGATTACCAACTGCCAACTATTTGGTAAACTTCATACATTGTACAGGGCTGCGGGACTTCTCATGGTGTAAATACGCCCCAGTGTTTACGGTAGGGTTGCCATATTGACCATGTCTTCCATGTCGCTGATGAGCATTTATGAAGCGCTTCCCTGCGGTGTGCGGGGAAATCAGTACTTATACATCTTTCCTAATGCAAGGAAGGGCTTCCTAGTCGGCAACATACAAAAATGACATGTGCCCTTGGAAAACATGGCTGATACGGCAACCCTAGAGTACATGTGTGTGCATACGTTCAGTTGTGCATAATACCTGCACCTAACCCATGGACCCAGTCGTGCCCTGACAGATAACGTGTAAGTATGCCGGCCCCTTGTTGGGAGGTGACATTTCCACGAGTCTCGCTACCTCCTTCCTTTTCTTAGCTGCTTGTGCTGCTCTAGCAGTGGCCCGGGGCAGCTCTCTGGGGCTGCTGGGAGGGGGAGGCTGCCGGGAGGGGGAGGCTGCCTAGTCTACATCATACAATTGGGGGAAGAGGGAACGAGAAGGGAGGGGGGGGGTTCGGTGGTGAGCGCTGCAAGTCTATGTCATTGCAAGGCAGGAATCCTAACTGTGTAGACAAGGGTTAAAAGAAGGAAGAAGCCCTAGAGGTTGGGGAGGGGGGGTGTAAAGGGGCAGGTTCCAAGACGCTATTCCCAGGGGATCGATCATTGTGCTGTGACGTATAGGGTAACTGTATCAGACCGGATTTTGGGGTAGTTTAAGGAAGGACTTAGGGCAAGGGTAACATGGGGCAGGAGAACAGATATGCTTCACAAAGCAGTGATGGAGGCCACGAGAAACAACGTGAGAAAGGCATATTTTAATGCAATCCAAAGGCGTGATGTGGTTGTACCAGAGCTGCCACCTTGCCAGTGTTCCTTTGCCAGACAAGTAAATAATTAGCTTGCGTCAAATTACAATTCTTTCTGGGAGTAAACACATGGCTAGTATTGCGTGCAGATAAGGTGGCAACCTTAGTCCTACTACTAAGTCCTACTACGCTTGGAGAATTATATCTTCAGAGCAGGAGTTGGAGGTGAATAATTCCAAATTGCATACGATACGTCTGGCAGTATCCTAAATATCTAGACATCTTCATCTACAGATATACGATTATTGGAGCTCCCAAATCTAGCAATGTCTTTTTGCGCAGGTCCTACCAGGTCAATGCGTGGAGTGGACAGAGCAAGTTCTTCTTCTTCCATCTCCCTCTTCTAAAAATCCATTTAATATATGGTGCCCAGATAGGGGACGTATCAGATATTAAACTGATAGGAACAGATACCACACTTGATCTTAGCCAAAACATCGAGAAGGGATTGAGTTAGGCATTTTTACAGCGAGGATGGTAAAACTCCGGAATTCACTATTTGGTGACTGTAGGCTGAGTGGATAATTTAAGAAGCTTATGATTTTGAGCTTGGTTCTAGGGCAAAACACCTGAAGACATTTCACTCCACCTGGTTTTTGCTTTACTGTTCTTCCGCTGTTGTCTTGATGGAATAAATTTCCAAAGGAACAATTTGTCAAACTGCAGACAGACAGGCTTCATTTTTGACAAGCAGGGACATTGAGCAGCTCTTTAATATAACTAGGGCTTCATCCTAGTATTAGTCTGATTCTTCTTGGAGTCACAAATGGTCGCCAATTCTCGCATGGTGGCATTAGTTTGCCTTTTTCTGGATCATTACAATTAGGGATATCAAGGCAGGAGCATCAAACATTTCTCAGTGACATCCAACAAAATGCTGGGACGTTACTGGAAACTGCATTCAGGACCCCTTCTCCATGTTTGGGGGATATGTACTTACCTACGTGCGGTTATATTGTGAGGTGCCTCATTCGCTGTGCAGACCTAGACAACACTTCATGCATCTTAATGGCTCTTGTCGGGGTCTGTGTTCGAGAGAAGACTCATGCTGTTTGTTACAGTTACCAGTCACCGGTGTATCCGTCGACACACACGTATCCTTACTGACATAGAAACACGGATACTTGAACATATAAGCACAAACCACCTGCGTTGGTATAGTCAAGGTGCTACGTAGAAGGGTTCTTAATCTTCTTCCGTCTTCTGAAGTGCAGCAGGGGTCCACCACATATCGGGTGAAGAAAGGTTTGGCCAAAAGGGTTGGCAAAAGGGCAGCAGCTCTCCTGTTTTGGGCAAAATAGAAGAAATTAGTTGGTATTCACTGGGAGTAAAACGGGCAAACTGGATTATGGAGGAAATTGAGTAACATTCTCTCTTATTTGAATTATTCAATAATACAAAGTGTTTGCCGAGCTTCCCTGCAATTTTTCTAGTGGCTGCGTGGAAACCTACTTGTGTGTTACGGGCGCAGCTCACGATGAACACATCTCAGGTTAATTGGCCCTCGCGGTGAAGACACGCTAATTGTGCTCTTTGTAGAGAATGGGACTGGTAGAACGACAGTGACTGTCAACTCTGAATTTTCATATGACGCATCTCTAGGCAGAAGAACCCCCTCCAGAAGGGTTAGCATGATGTGCAAGCTGGGGCCCGAAGCCACGGCGACCCTAAACAAAGGTCACGTGCAATATCATTCCAGCTCTCAACTATATAGAGATATAAATCCATGGTGCAATTTACTAACAAACACCGGCCCATACTGCTGTGCTGTATTCTTCCAGCTATTACATGTTTCTTCCATTTACCACTCTTTGGAATCCTTTCTCCTCATTCTTGACCAAACAGGCTACGTTTGGGCTATCAGCTTAATAAGGCCCTGCTATTCCTAAACCAGTCAGCGTGGCAACCTAATCATAGGATTTAATAAGATAAAATAAACATTAGAGAAGGTCTAAGAGGCCCGATATTAATTTTCCCACATATGTCCAAGTGAAGACCCTAGGCAACAAGACACAAAGTTAATTCAGCCCAACATATCTGTCTTAGTCCAGTTTCAAATGTAGTCGAGAGAGAACTCCAGGTAGACGCGACTTATAGCCCCTGAGCGGCCACAAGTTGTCCTAGCAGCTGCAGGAGGCTTGACTTGTTGGGGTCTGAGTTGGCGAGGCTGTGGCTTCAGACCCAGACATGGATTAGAAAATGTCCCAAGAGGTCAATGTCATTTTCCATACGAGGACAGCTCAGCCCTGATTCCATATCTATGAGACAACGGAAAGTCTACCTGCGCAAAACCCCTTCCTATACGTGTAACCCATGGCCCGACAGCGCAGAGAAAAAGCCTAGATCAGGACGGTGACTGCCACGAGGGGGGAGTAACGGTCATACTCCAAGTCATTACTCTCTGGAAGCAGGAGAAGAGATTCATAGTATACACAACTACTTTAGAGGATAAAAGGTTGAGGAGCACGACTAGGGTGAAAATAACAATTGGACATTGTACTCTGAGGGTATTATATCCAAGCCCTTGATTTATGAGAAATACCCCCCTCTGAACGAGGTCTCTCTTCAGTTCGTTGTTACTACAGCACAGACGCCTTTTGGGTTTCATGTATATTCTTCTGTACCTGTGGCTCCTTGGAGTCGCATTGGGCCGACCTTCAAGAGAAATCCTGCTTTATGCTTCTTCCACTTCCCTGAGCTTCTGCCTCCCGCAGTAAGAGGGCCTACTTAGGAGCGGAATATGTTTCTGGAGGTTCCATAGGAAAATGATTATGAGGAGAACAAGTCATAATCAGGATCAGAGGCTATACAATGTAAGGAGGTTTTACTTTACTGAGAGGGTGGTAGATAGGTGGAACAGTTTTGCAGCAGAAGTGGTAGCAGTTATCACAGAGAAGGAATTTAAGCATGCATGCATTTGGTTATCCTAAACCTGAGACGAGACCAAGGGAAGTCGCCACATGAAGTAAAAACAGGTAGACTAATACAGGCCAACATATCCATGAAGACATGAAGTGTAACGGCTCCCCTTATGCCCGGCCGGAAGACGACTACCTTACATACAGTCAGGGAGCCCAGGGTCTCTCTCGATCTGCTTGCACTGACAGCCAGTGTTTCATTCTGACGGTGTCCTTACACTCGGTGCTGTACACACTGCTTTCTGGGAAGGGGACGCTGTACATGATAGCAGATCTACGCGAGAACGTGGCATGGGGGTTATTTCCTGCGGTCACTGATGGTCTGGGAACTGACTTCTAATAGTGAGGAAGCTGGGGACCCGTAACCCGAACACTTTGGGTCAGGGGACTGTGTGCGCACTGCGCATGTTCCCAGCCATTAACCAGTTATGTCTGTAGCGAGTGCCCCTTACCAGATGTATGGTTGTTCCTCGTGATGAAGGGTGATTTGTATAAATGGGTGCTACTTGTAACTGGGAGCAGAGGATACTGTGGGTCTCATACATGGGGGGTCTTGTGTTCACGAAGCATGACCACTGCATGTTGGGGTGTTGTGTTAATGGCTACCCTCACATGTTGGGGTGTTGTGTTAATGGCTACCCTCATATGTTGGGGTGTTGTCTTAATGGCTGCTCTTGCATGTTGGGGTGTTGTGTTAATAGCTGCCCTCACATGTTGGGGTGTTGCGTTAATAGCTGCCCTCACATGTTGGGGTGTTGTCTTAATGGCTGCCCTTGCATGTTGGGGTGTTGCGTTAATGGCTGCGTTCCCATGTTGGGGTGTTGTGTTAATGGCTGCCATCACATGTTGGGGTGTGTGTTAATAGCTGTCCTCGCATGTTGGGGTGTTGTGTTAATGGCTGCCTTTGCATGTTCGGGTGTTAATGGCTGCTCTTGCATGTTGGGGTGTTGTGTTAATGGCTGCCCTTGCATGTTGGGGTGTTGTGTTAATAGCTGCCCTTGCATGTTGGGGTGTTGTGTTAATAGCTGCCCTTGCATGTTGGGGTGTTGTGTTAATGGCTGCCCATGCATGTGGGGGTGTTGTGTTAATGGCTGCCCATGCATGTTGGGGTGTTGTGTTAATGGCTGCCCTCACATGTTGGGGTGTTGTGTTAATGGCTGCCCTTGCATGTTGGGGTGTTGTGTTAATGGCTGCCCTTGCATGTTGGGGTGTTGTGTTAATGGCTGCCCTCACATGTTGGGGTGTTGTGTTAATGGCTGCTCTTGCATGTTGGGGTGTTGTGTTAATGGCTGCCCATGCATGTTGGGGTGTTGTGTTAATGGCTGCTCTTGCATGTTGGGGTGTTGTGTTAATGGCTGCCCTTGCATGTTGGGGTGTTGTGTTAATGGCTGCCCTCACATGTTGGGGTGTTGTGTTAATGGCTGCCCATGCATGTTGGGGTGTTGTGTTAATGGCTGCCCTTGCATGTTGGGGTGTTGTGTTAATGGCTGCCCATGCATGTTGGGGTGTTGTATTTACAAAGGGTGTTCCCTGCATAATCGTATTTGTGGGTTATTAATAGATTCAGATGGTGGGGGGGGGGTGTATCGGCAATTATTACTACATTAGGTGGGCAGTTTGCTCTGCTTTTTATAGACTACAACTCCCAGCATCCTCAAACAGAGCCCAGCTGGCTGAGGATGCTGGGAGTGGTAGCTCATTTTACAGCTGGAGGGTGCCCGTTGCTGTAAGGTATGTGCGGAGGCAGGAAGGGCTCGGCTCGCCCCCGACCATGTTTATTTCAATGCAGGCAAAACCCACAGGGCCGATGCCAGAGCGTGAGTGTGAGAAGGGATCGGGCTCCGTCTGATCGCTAAGCTTCCCCCGGCATAAATTCTGCGTGGAAGGAACACGTCACGGCCCGGGTTTCCGTGTCTGCGATCGCAGGGAACACCCTCGGACAAGTTGCAGTCGTTTAGGTGGGTCGGACGCCCCCTCCTCCTTTCGGTGTGTTTTCGGGGTACCGAGGTATGTATTTGGGATCCCCCCCCCAACCAAAGTCATCCGGGAGCCATTTTATTAGGCTCAGGGTGCAGGGTGGCATCGGCGTGCTGCGTCTGCGCTGCGATCTACCGCTGTATTTACGAAGCTCCCGCACCGAGGTGGCGACGAGCTGCGCACCGGGGGATTATTCGGGAGAACTTTGCGAGCACGTAAACAGATTAAAAGCCTCCATTTGCTGGACCTAAGGTAGGGTGTTAGCAAACCGGGTCCCCCTCCCCACATTCAGGGGGTATCGCGTCTGGGGAAACGGGGGGGGCACCTCACCTGGGGTCCCCCTACACAGCCCCATATGTAAATGAATGCTGCCCGGGGAGCGGGTCATACATGTTACAGGGGATGTGCGGAGTGGGGGGGCAGGCTGGGGAACACGGTGTGATTCGGGGGGATCGGGGTGTACGATGTGTCAGGCCGTAACGCTGTTAATTGTGGCCGCCTGGCTGCGTGTCGGTCGTGTTGTTGGGGTGATTGTTGTGTGATTGCGCTTTTGTGGCATTTTTCTACGTGTGTACTTTGCACATTGTATAGTTTGACTGAGTACCTTATCCTGCAGGTTGTGTGCTTTATTTAGTAAAGTTTGGGTATGCGTTGTGTAGGTCCTTGCAGTTGGGTTATTTATTGTGTTGTTGTGTTCCCGTGTAGTTGGGGTATTTGTTGTATGCCCCCACTTTCCGTATTGTGTAGTTGTGGGGGTTCCCCACTTTTCAGGTGGGGTTATTGGGGTATTTGAGGAATACCCCGGTACTCGGGCTGTGCTGCTCGTTGTCTTCCCACTCTGTGCGCGTTGTGTAGTTGTGCTAAGCGTTGTGTGTCACAGAGATGCCCTGTCCTTCTCCTCCCTCCCTGTGTCTCCCTGGGATGGATGTGTGTGCGCTGTTTTTTTTTTTTTTTTTCTATCCTCTCCCCCGGCCGTCCGCGGCGCACGTCGGGACTTGTAGTTTCCCACCGGTCTGCTGCCCATTGGCAGTAGTGGTGGGCGGTGCGGTGCCTGGACTACACTTCCCGTCACGCCCCGCGCGGCCTGGCTCGCTGCTCTCGCTCGCTGGCTGCCAGTGTCTCCGCCGAAGCTTCTTCTTCTTGGTACGGGCTCGCGGACACCAGCCGGCTAGCCTCTCACCCGAGACACCCGCCGGCCGCCCATTGGCCGTCGCCCTTGGAGTGGAATTTTGGAACAGGTGCGTCTTTTAACGACCTCTCCCTCCCCATTTACCCTTCGCCCCCTCCTCCTCCCCCCCCGTGTGTCCCCGACGCTCCGGACATTTAAACCCCCCACCGGGCTCACATCGGCCGCCTTCTCACCCGATCTTGAGCAGCACATCCCAATCCCATCACGGGACCGTGGCTGAACAGAGTGCAGGGTATCGCACCCTCACCTACTCTTAACACCCGATGGGGCAAATCGGGTCACTTCGGGTGAATGTCTCGCTACTAATTTCGGGTGTGAGGGGTTCCGCTGCCATGGTAACAACTGGATGTGAGGGAGCCCAGTTCGAAGGTCCCGGGTTAGCACCCGTTTCTCTACAACTCCGCACTTACCTGTCTGGACCGGAGTGCGGTGCGTACGCTCGCGGGTGGGAGTGTTTACCCCTAAATGTTTTGGGGGGGGGTGTTGCGAATCGCCCTTATCTTGTAGGCAGCGGGTGTTCGCCCGGGACTGGGGCCAGTGACAGGAGTTGTTTGCGCCGGCCGGTGTACGGGTTTGGGTGATCGGGGTCACGCAACTCCCGGAGTGCCCCTGGGGCCTGGGCAGGGGATGACAGGTTTACCCCATGTGTCCCTCCCCCCCATCCAACACCTCGTTTGGGGCCCCCGCGGGTATCGGGTCACCAGTGCCGTGTGTGGAGGGGTGTGGGTGGGAAGGCAGCTCGTGGCTCGGGTTGTCGCGATATTCAGCACCACAGCCTGCGGGAGCGATCGTGACATACGCTGCGCGAAGTACAGTAAATACTCCCACTCCGGCGATGCGCACGCCAATAGCACACTACATGCATGAGCGGCGCTTCCACACATGCGAACACGTCATGCGCTGCATGATCTCCGTGCATCCCGAGCTGACCCGTGCAGCCCCTCCAGTCTGCCCGCTGCATCTGCTGTAGAGACTCAGTCCTCGGTCCTGTCTGAGATTCAGGAGAGCCTCATGCCTACCCCATTCATGTTTACCCCCCCACTGTGATTAGCCTCTACCACTTCTGCTGGGAGGCTCTTCCATTCATCTACCACCCTTTCGATGAAGTAAAACGTCCTTACATGACATTTAAGCATCTGACCCTCTATCTTTAGATTATTGTTAAATATATTTAGATGTTTCTATCCCATCCACTGTGATCTGGGAAAGGGATATATTGTTGGTTTGTATAGAATGAAGGAATCAGAATATTAAGTAATATCTGTAAAGCATTTTCTGTAAACGTCATGCGTGTTAAAAGTCTGAGCCGCTCTCCACCAGCACGTGCGCCTCTCGGATCGCCATCTGCTTAGGGCCCAAAATGTTGGCGACGTCAGGTGCGCGCGTTGGGTAAGTGTGTGTGGGGCTCCCCAGCGGGCCGTCTGCGGGTTTCCTTACGTAGGAGAACGTGCGATTCTGTAATTTTGGGGCAGATCACATGCATTTTGGCATTGTCTGCTTCTATATTACTGCGGCTGAAGGACAAGGTGATAGTCGGATTTTGTGGCTTGTGGGTTTAATAATATTTCTGTTTGCCCCGTCTGTGGTTTTGGGCTTTTGGGATTGTCATGTTTAATTTTGTTCATTGGGAAATCCACCCAACCGTCCGTCCCGCCGTCCACCCAACCGTCCGTCCCGCCGTCCACCCAACCGTCCGTCCTGCCGTCCACTCTCGTTTTGTGAAGCCCCCTTGCATTTCCTATAAATGGAACAGAGAACGTTCCTTCATCTGACGTCTCGTTGAACTTGTTTCCGCTTACGTTTTTTCCAGTTCAGACCCAATAAAATGACTAAAGTACTCGAGAAAAAATGAGTTCTTCCAAAACTTCAAAAGCTCACTTACAGCAGAGCTACAAAGTAAGGCGTTCTTGTAACATGGGCGCCTTGACTTAACGTCAGAACTCCTCGCTCTATATATCCGTCAACTCCCTACTACTTAGTCCAAGGCCGTAACCTATATGGGGCAAGAGGGGCATCTGCCACAGCAAGGCAAGGGGCACGCTAGAGCTGAGTGTGGGCAATCTCCTTGATCCTCCATGTGCTTGACCTCTGACCCTGCTCCAGAAGCCACGATCCCTAGTTACGGCTTTGCCGTAGACTGTAAGCTCTGCGCTGCAGGGTCCCCCTTTTCCAACGTATGTGTGCCTATTGTACCCCGATGGTTATGTCTGCGCTTATGCTACCTGTAAAGCAATAACCTATAACTGGATCATACCACCTGTGAGAGGGACAGGGTGCGATCGTTTAATACCGCAAAATAATTTTAAGGTAAAATAAATCGGGTGATAATGTGCGCTTAGTAACAATATTGTACCTGCTTCGGAACAGGTGAGGATGAGACATAAAGCTCTCTTGAATTTAGGTGGTTGTTTATTTGGTTGTAGACTGCGGGTACGGCTATTATTACCCCCTCAGACCTTGGGACGGACAATAATTGTGCCGTGAGAAGGTTTGGTTCTTGTGGAATTGTGGGTCCTACGGTGTTTTAAGGGTTAAACTGTGTATTCTGTGAAAGAGGAAGCGGCCCGTGTTTCCAAACGCTGCTCGCCGGCGGCCCGTCGGGGCAGGCGCTTCTGTGAATCAAAAGCAGGTTTAATGTCTTGTGACTTTGCTCTTAGTGAATACGCCGTGTTTAGCCGAGCGCGGTGATGTTTGTGGAAGTTCCGTCGGCGGCTGGGCTGTCTGTCGACGCTGAGCTTTAATAACGAGGCAAATCCTTCCAGTAGCTGTTCTTTACAAAGAATGGCTTGGTGGCTGTCTGAAAGTGATGGGAGTTGTGGTACAGCAAGCACCAGAGAGCTGCAGGCTAGTCGGCTGTGCACTAGAGGGTTCCGTGTGTGTGGCGTGTGACCTGTTTTTGTCTCCCTGTCACTGAATCCTGTCTGCGGAATATATTTGAACCCCCTTTCAATGGAAAGTGAAGCCGCGCGGAGGGTCCCGGGCTTTGTACTCCGCGGATAGTCTTACGACCCCCCGAACGTGCTCCTGGTGCACGGGGGCAGCGACGCAGACAACGTTCTCCTGAGTGACGGGAGCGCTGCTCTCACGCCTGTCGGACGGCAGCTGGTGTCAGGAGACTGCACTTTCTGCCATCGCCCCGCCGCTGCTTCGTCTCTGCGGCTGATGCCCGCATTATTACTATAATGTGATCAGAATGTGGTTGCAGCGCCCAAGCAGGGATCCTCGTATGTAATTTGTTCTTTCGCGTCTCCATAATGTCTGGATAAAACTTCACAAAGCGGACCGGAATACGGGCGAAGTAAATAAATGATCGTGCGGAATCCTGCGGATGCGCGGATCCCTAAACAGCACGATGCGGGTTTCTTAGATCTGTCCCCGCGTCTCTTACTAAAGAATTAGAATTGGTTTCGATGCGTTTCATTACGGAGTAACGTCACCGTCTGGTAATCTCTGAGCGAGTCTGCGTTAAGTAGGGCGCTTTGGTTTTTGCGATATCATTAATTTGGGGGGGGGGGGTGACCCATGGTCCTCCTCAGCCAGATGTTCACGGGAATTGTATATCAATAACTGATGTTCTGTTAACTCCAAGAATATTTTGCTCGTTTCCTTGTGTGTTCTCTTCTGGCAGTAAACTACAACTCCCACAATCCTTTGCCAGTGGCCAGTAGCTGTTCTTCATCAACATGTTAATATCAGAACTGTATACACGCGCAAGGCTTCCCTCCTGTGTATTTGGCCGCAAAGATCTAGTGAATGTTAACAACAGGTGAAAAAAAACTAGTATTGGTCAATATGGCCATAATTCCCTTTTGCCTCTGAGTGGGATTTTCATAATTTTCACTGAAGTTTGGGTCTCGGGGACAGAATTCCCGCTGAACTGGGTGTCCCAATCGTCCGCTGTGATCGGTATCCTGGCTCAGCTTGTGTTTTATTTTCTTCTTCAAATTACCGTCGTTCCTCTTGTAAGAATCTCGCTAAATAATGCAGAATTCTCCCGCTCGCTCTGACTTCAGATATTGAGGTTTTTTTCCCCCTTTGAATTTAAGGAAGCAGAATTTTGCTTTCAGTTTGTTAAGAAGGCGATGGTGTCAGACTAGGTAAGGAGGTGGGAGAGTTAAGCTCTCTTCCTCCGCATCGAGCCACATCACGCAGGGGGACGTATTAATTGCAGTGCCTGGTGCACGGTCTCCTCTTCCCCTAACTGCCTGTAATCCCTCGCAGTCTCGAAGTTACTGAACGCTCGCACTCCCCTCCCTTGTGGCTGCCGGAGTCATGTGACATCCCAAGATTGGTTCATTTTGTTCCCGGCGTGAGCAGCACTGACGAACGTTTGTCCGCAACCCTTGTGTTTTGCCAGTACACACGCCTGCTTTACCTGTCTCGCAAAGCAGCATGCGTGGGGTGTCTGGCTACCTGTAGCCTTCCCACAGCTGATTTGCAACTCCTATCACCCTCAGCCAGCCAGGAGCTATTTGCATCAGATCACAGCACCCCAAGTTCTTCCTCTTTGAATCGCCTGCCTTTTTGTTACAGGCTTCCTTGTAGCATTGGGCATGACCAGAATGTGCTTGCTAGAGGCTGGGATAGGAATACACGTGGAAGGGGTTAATATATTGGCTCTCGGGATTATTATGGAAAGGTCTGAAAGGAACAATTGTATCCCTTTTTGGTTTATACCTTGTTTCTCTTTGGACCTCACAGCTGCTGAAGCTCATTTTTAGTAGCACTCGGTGCCTTTATATAGTTGGCTTCACCAGGTTGTGCCAAGGGTCAGGGCGTATGTGGCGGTGCAAGTATATGGTCTAGCTTGTACAGCCGGTCATGATGAACATGGAACGTACTCTGGTTGACTGGCATACTTAGGGGGGCACCAGAGAACTTTTCTAATGAATAGTTGGTTTGGGCGCTGCAACCGTTGTAGCATCTCAGACAGGAGAAGTCAGGGGATCCAGGAATTGTTCCTGAAATGTTGTTATGGATCCCAACTGCTTGTACTACATGAAGGCACTTTCTGTGGATGCGTATATTCCTGACTCATACAAAAAAATAAGATCGCTCCATAATTATTATACATTCTTCTAAGATGACATGACAGGCAAATGGCTGTTGCTTTACGAACGTAGAGGCTTAGAGTATTGCTTTAAAGCTGTAAGTAACCAAAGCCAATAGAAGGTACCACTGCTGCCCTCTCTGTTCCCGCCTGAAAGTCTTAATCATGGGTACAGCCGTGCACCAGAATGGACAAATCCGAGTGTGAAGAAACTGAGGAAGGCCATTGTGATTTACAGCACCGCGACCCCTGACCGATTGGTGTTAGGTCTTTGAGTGAATGTAGATCGGGGGCCAGTGGCCAGAGGTCAGCCCTCCATTCCTTACAACTAAAAATGGTCTTCTTTGCGTAGGTTTCGTAGTTAGTACAATTCGTACTGCACCCCGTGGTTCTTCTAATATGATCAGGGTTAATGTAGAACCTATTCGTATTTTGGAGGAGACCAGAAGAACTGTGGCTTGTGTACATGAGTCACAAGATCTGGAGGCTATTCTGGAAGATGTCTATCATAACTCCTAAGAGGACGCCTTATGTGGCAGAGATCTGTAATATTTGAGACATTCTGCGGCCGGTGACTGGAGGTCAGTGCCAGTGGGATCTTTTCAAGGCCATGTCTGTACCATGCTGCACGTAATGTCAAGGGACTGGTCACTCTGGAGAGGGCCTTATTCAGCCATGTGTAAAATAAGGGGTAGTGGATGGGCTGCTCATACTGTATCTGTCACCTGGGTTTCCTTATGCTACTTTACTATAATTAGCTTAAATTTTGTTAAAAAAAAAATACTTAAAAAGCCTAAGATGGTTGTAAGCTTTACATACGTTTGTCTAGAGCTGGCAATGGGCACACCTGCTGTAGGGTATTGCGGAAGTTGTAGTCCACATTAGCTGAAGTGCTGGATATTGCCTATCCCATCTCTCGGATGTAGATATAATTATAATTCATTGTTTCCTGTACATTTCCTAATGTGTGTTATGTTCTCGTTTGTTCCGAATAGAGGTTTGGATGATATAAATTGGAGTGGGGGGCTTTCTGACTTTTCAAGGGACGTGTCAATGACCTGGTCATCTTCTGACTACATCTTCTCCTGTCACTGAATAGGAGTATGTGTGAAAAGAAGAGCTCAGGTTTCACAGCAAAACCCCCCCCCACCTTCCCTAAAAATGACCCGTCCTCTTCAATACGGAGGGATTTTAACCATTTCCACTCCCAAAATTGGAGTCTAAAACACAGAATTAACTGTAACGTTAAAACCCCGATAGTGTATTTAGCTACGCTTTTATCACCTAATGCCTTGCTGTTTTTATTTCATCGTGGGCACGTTATTGATCTTTGCAGGTCATGATAGTAACTGTTTTGGGGACGATCTGCGTTAAGGTGGCAAAGCCTCTTATTCGCTAAGAAGACATACATGCATCATAATTTCCCGTGTATACCAATTAGTTTTGTCACGTTGGGTAACATGACAGAGCCCTCACGGCCCAGCGCTCCTGATTGCCCCTATTGCCCCTTGATCTTCCCCTGCAGCCTAACCACAGAGCCCTGTGACATAGCAGGAGCTATAGGGAAAGCATTCGACATTGGTGGGTTAATGATCTGGTAAGGTCTTTTTTAATGTAAAAATAAAGCTTTAAGTTCACTTTAAAGAGTTGCTAGAAGATTTATAGCAGGTTAGAATGCTGTTTTAGATTGTGTGAGCAGGCTTCGGAGAACAGATCTCTGGAGGTAGTTGTGATTATTATGTACTGCCAACCTGGTACACATTTTGGCAAATGCTAATTACATTTAAAGTTCTATAAAACTGGTGGGCTTCCACTAGTCTCTGGATGTTATTGGTGGGACTATATAATCATTAATACAGTTGTACTGTTATTTCATCCCCTTCCAGGAGGAAACTTTAACGTACGGCATAAATAAAGCCTGGGGAGCTGCAGACGTCTACAGCAGCTCCAGGGGCGCAAGCGCCTGCCATGATATCGGCTGCCCCACTTTACAGTGGTGTGCACAACTGGACCAGTGCAGATCACGTGCGCATGTGTGGCATCAACGAGGACAGGTGAAACCAGCTTCCTCTACTACTAAACTCTTATTACCCTAGGCTGATTCATATGCACTACACCCTTAATTGTAGGCTTTTGGCCCATGCTAAGAAATTAGCTGTTCTGTACAGGGCCATGGAAAGTTGATGTTCCCTCATGAACTTAATCACTGACCTGATTTGATTTTTTTTTTTAAATAGGAGAACACCACTGTCTGATGAGGAGTCCAAAGCCAGCAGCTCCCAGCACCTGGGGTCTGAAGATCGTTGTGTAAGCAGTGTTCTTTCCAAGGTGGGCAAGGTGTGGAACACACTATCATTTCTTGTAGAACTGTGGCTTCAGTTCCTTTAGAGTCCTTAACATACATGCCAAGCAACAATAGATTCTATGACACTCCATACGATAGGTCAACAAGGAAGAGCTTTCCGTGACTCAGACGCAGTAGACATAATGGAAAAAAATCCTTTATGGTAGCACAATTTTATACACAGGATGGCTTCCTCTCTTATACCTTAAAGTAAAACGCACATCTTGGGTAAAACAATAACTAAATCGAGCTTTGCATTTCTCAGTCATATTACCAACCGTAGCCGTATTTAATGTTCTGTTTTTTTAAATATTCAGATTCATTGAATCTGAGACTCCAAAATGCATAACCAATGCAAATTCTTCTTAATTTCCTATGATCCTTAAACGGAGCTTGCATTGGAATCCATCTGGAGCGTACTCGTGAACAGATTCTACATGAGCCCATATAACTTGAAAGCTAGTGGCACAAATATCTTAGCGTGAGGTCTTTAGGGTATGAAGAAGTTAGAGGACATGTCACCTCCTTGCACGGCTTTGTGAGCTTTATTAAACAGGAGTGAATGCTCAGTTATTTTTGTTTTCTGTTCAAAGGTGGATTTCATACCAGCAACTAACCAAAGTGATGCCCTGATGCTGCGGGAAGATGGAGGAGCAGAGGTGGAAGCCGTACAGAAGCTAGAGGAAAAGCCACCAGATCCCACCATATTTGTTTCTGATTCAGTTGATACCCCTGCGGTGACTCCTGAAAACTGTATTGGTATTTCAGTACCGGAAAAAAAGCAACTAGCCAACATGTTGGATATCTCCGTTCAAGGGGCTTCAAATGCAGATAGTAAAATAATGGAATCTGCAAGGACTCCTGCTCCAGAAAAAGCAGCTGAGGCTGACCCTACTTTTCAACCAGCCGATGGGGATCACTCAGTGAAGCAAAGGACTGTTCTGACTGCTGATCTACAAATAGCAGGTCAGCCAGTGGAGGCGTCGCGTACCGTTGTGACCTCCAGTTTTGGCACTCTGACTCCTTTTACAATGAGCGGAATATGCTTCTCCGCCACTCAGGTCCCCAGTGTTCAAAAACTTCCTCTGTCTTTTCCACCTGGAGCGGTCTTGACACCGACACAGCCTCTGGTTTATATCCCACCCCCTAACTGTGGGCAGTCCCTCAGCGTAACTACATTACCAACTACATTTGGGGTGACATCCACACTGACTCTCCCTATGTTGCAATCCTGTTTGCAGGATAGATGTCTGCCTAGCATCATAACACCCACAGAACTACATTCACAAGCGTTTGCATCTTCTGTAGCAAGACCCATTGCAGTAGATTCCAAATCTACAGAGTTGACAAAACCAACCAGCACAACTTCTTCCACTCCTCCCACCAACAATAGCATCACAACATCTGTAGATGTTACAGCGATTTCCTCCAATGCTTCATCCTCGGTTCTTTCTTCACATCCAACTCTCCCGGTAGTCATTAACCCTGTTACCCTTGCTTCCTATACCAGGACATCCTCTAACCTAGAATCACAAAGCGATGCTGCATCTTCATCAATTTCTCCACTAAAGTCACCTCCACAACTTGAGAGGGAGATAGTCTCCCCGCAGGACTCTTGTGATATGCCTCTTGATCTATCCTCTAAATCCCACCGTCAAAAACACACCCCACCAAACCAGCGCAAAACTCCACCTATGCCAGTGTTGACCCCGGTCCACACCAGTGGGAAAGCCTCTTTGTCTACTGTACTGTCCAGGTCTGATTGTAGTTCTCAACGTTCTATCCAAAACAGTTTCACCAGCAGCAGTGTTACCCAGAACATTCGAGCAGTACCCCCGTTAGTAATGTTTCCAGAGTTCCTCCGTAACGGAGATCCAGGGTCAGCTCAGTTACTGGGTGCACCAGGATCTTGGATCAAAAATTCAGCTGCTTTCATTAGCACTATCCCTGGTACTTATGTTGGAGTGGCCAACCCAGTGCCTGCTTCTATGTTGCTAAACAAAGACTCAAATATGAGCCTTAGCAAAGACTCCCGACATCTGGCAAAACAGGAGCCAATCTCAATCATTGACCAGGGAGATCCAAAGAACTCAGGATCATGTAGCAAGAAAGGAACCCAGACTAGTGTGGATGTGCAGCAGCCTACAGCTAACAGGTACCTTCAGGGTCATGTTACTTCAGTGACCTCTTTATGTCCTCCAAAGGACTGGTCTTTACGTGGTCATGGGAGTGTACACCCAAAGTGTCCCTTAAATGGGAAGCCCAGCAATGCTCAGGTTCTGCCGGTCAGTTGGTCTCCATACCAACAGGCCTCCCTGCTTTCCATTGGTATATCAGCCACAGGAACACTTCATTCCAACCAGGCTCCTCCTCATAGACTTCCTATTGGGGAATACACTTTGTTCCCAAACATACTTCCAGCTGAGCCCACTGCTACGCCTCAAAAGACTGTTGGTGAAACTCCAGATGCTCAGCAGAAAAATACTGTAGCATCAGTTCCTGAGCACGATTTGGTAGCTAAGGGAAGGACATGTGAGACTGTATCCAAGTCACGTAAATCTAATGCAAATAAAGCATTGCTTGCACCCAAACCTGCTGCAGGAAACTCTGTCTTATATATTCAACCTGCAGAGCCAGCAGAAAGTGGAAAAGACAGCATAAAAGGGGCGAATGCAACTCTAAAGTCCCCAGACAAAGCTAACTGCAAGGAAGAAAAAATACACCCTAAGTTTCCTTGCCCCCGGAAGTCATTTGGTGACTCCAAACCTAAAAACAAAGTGTTGGCCACGTACATGACAAATGAACAGCCTTTAGTCAGTCAACAAAAAGATTGCCTTTCTTTGTTGGATCAGAACTGTAGTAAGAATGGTTCAAGGCTAGATGTGCCTCAAGATACTTCTGCATGTAGTAAAAAGAGCCGCAAGAAAGGACAGAATGTAGACTCTCAACACTGTGTGCAAGAGGTAGACTTGAGTAAGGTCAAAATTGAAAGGGTTGATGATGATGAGAACTTTGGATGTATTTCTTCTTATGAAAATCCACCATGGTCACCTGTCGACTTACCCGCAATTTCCAAAGTCAAGACTAGAATTAAGAAAGAGCCAGGTCTAAGATGCCGTTCCAAGCGACTGGAAGAGGTTTCAACAATCACACCGTTGCCTCAGAGGTCTAAATCTAGAACGAAGCAAAGGGATGAAGATGTTACTAAGGCATCCCAAGAACCTAACAGAAGAAAGGTGAGTGAGAAAGAGAATTTTGTGTACCTACATGCAGGACTACATGGCATGTAAAATATCTAAACTTTGCAATTGGTATTCACTTGTAAATAGTCTACTAGCACTTTCCGTAACTAACGTTGGGGTGACTTGAACCGGGCTTCAAACTTAAATGGCACATCTTGGCCAATATGGAATAGAACTAGTCATATCAAACACTGTCAGTCTGAGAAGGACCTTATCATCACAATGCCCGACCCATTTAATTCAAATCAGAAAAATACCCGTTTTGGTTGTGCTGAGGCACCATGTGCACTATATGAGTATTGTGTACACACAATGGAGCCTTTCTTCTTGAAGTTTTTTTTACCTAGTTTTAGGGTCCAACTAGTGTGTCCAACATATTTCACATTAACAAAACAATGTTTAATAGACCGATAATTTAGGCATACGAATGAGATGTTGGTAAAATAACTAAGCCAAAGGTAAGTATTAAAATGCGGTATGCACTGCTTGTTGGATTGATTGATCCAAGAACACAACCTCTTTAGAATTCTACTTTAATCTCATAAAAATGTGTACAACCAGATACTAACCAATGTTTTTAATAGCCTAAACTAATATTTTTTCAGTGTGCTTCGCACACGGGTTCTCTTATAAAATATAACTGAAGCTATATGAGTAAGAAAGAAAGAGAAAGATTTGGCAGTAGAGGATTTCTCTTCTCGAAACAATAGTTTACTGTTAGTCCAGAATTTCTCGTTTAATCAGATACATGAATTCCCCCATATCTTCCTTGACATGTGCAAAGTAATCGATTCCAGGAGTATGAAGTGAAGGGGGTTTATTAACTAAACAGTGAGCTTGGTGTGTTTAGTTAAAAAATTCTATCTTGTCACTGTGCATTATAAAGAGTCAGTTTCTCCTTTCTCCAGTTGTAATTTTTCTGCTATTACCCAGTTTAGTGTTATTGTGACACCAATCCCACCCATAGATTAAACATCAAGGATGCAATGTGTGCCACAGGAAGGCCAACTACATTTCTGTGTTTTGATGGGGGAATGCTCCACACTAAGGCTCAGAGTGGTATGTGTGCCGTTTGGCTGAGAATACTGTGTGTTTGACTAGTACCGTATTGGCCCGAATATAGGCCGCACTTTTTTCCCCCACTTTAAGACTTTAAAGTGGGGGTGCGGCCTATATTCAGGGTCTAGCGCCCGACGCCCGGGACATGCAGTCCCGGGCGCCGGGCAGGCAGCGGGGTTAGGATACAGATCCCCCGCAGCGGTGCGGGGGACCTGCATCCTACTGTCTGATACGCTGAGACAGCCTCCCCTGCCGGCACTTTCCACGGGGGGAGTGCCGGCACGGGAGGTTGTCTAAGCGCATCGCACGGACATTCACCGGCAGCGGCGATGCGCCGTTGCCGGTGAACATCCGCACGATGCATTTTAACCCCCCCGACTTACCAGGGCAGACTCCCGGGTGTCTTGCAGGGCCGGCGGAAGACACCTACGCAATACGCGTATACAACTTCCGGTGCCGGTACTTCCGCTGAGTGCCGGCACCGGGAGTTGTATACACGATGTGCATAGATGTTCCCCTCCGGCCCGTAAGACACCCGGGAGTCTACTCTGGTAAGTCGGGGGGGAGGACAGAGTGGCAGCATATCTCGGGGGGGGGGGGGGTCAGAGTGGCAGCATATCTCGGGGGGGGGTCAGAGTGGCAGCATATCTCGGGGGGGTTAGAGTGGCAGCATATCTCGGGGGGGGGGGAGAGGACAGAGTGGCAGCATATCTCGGGGGGGGGAGAGGACAGAGTGGCAGCATATCTCGGGGGGGGGGGAGGACAGTGTGGCAGCATATCTCGGGGGGGGAGGGACAGAGTGGCAGCATATCTCGGGGGGGGGGAGAGGACAGAGTGGCAGCATGTTTTTTGGTGCTTTTTTAAAGAAAAAAACTTTTTCTTTAAAAAAGCACCAAACTTTTAGGGTGCGGCCTATATACGGGGGCGGCCTATATCCGAGCCAATACGGTATGTGTTTCAGCGTACGTCAGTGTGTTTAAGTTTGCGTCGGTTTGGCTGAGAAGTGGTCAACAGAATGTCAGCTGTTCTATCGCAAAGGTCTCCTAGATTAGAGGTTTCTGTCCCTTTAAACGGATGTTCTCAGGCCAGAGTCCCATTGACATTTTGTCTGTTGCCATTGGCACGTCAGCCATTCTCTGCATTTTAAAAGAACACTGGCCATACACTTTATACTGGATTTTGACCATAAACACCAACGAAGTTTAGAAATGTTCTAGGGGCAGTGTAGATAATAAAGCAAAAAGACAGGAGCTCCCTAACTTCAAGCTATAGGATTTAATGGGATCGTAATGGATTCCCAAACCTCTGTTTGTAATGTAGTGTCTTTCTGGTCCTTTCAGTGGAGAAGACAAGCAAAAATCACAGAAGCCGTACCTGAGAAGAAAGTAGGCAAGATCACGGCAACTGAAAAGGAGAGCAATCGCATACGGCCAAAGCGAAAGAGGAGAAAATCTATAAAGCACGAACCCTTCGACCCGGAATTTGACAGAGGTAATTGTCACAAGTAACGTGTTGTCCTAGGCTACAAAACAAGTGGCCTTGATGCAATAAAATGAGAGAAGTCTCTTTAATCCCTGCGTTATTCTCCGAAGCCCGGAGATGGGTCAATGCATAGAGTTTTTGGTGCCTCACCGCAGTCTCCGTCACTCAAGACTTCTCTCATCTTAGTGCATGCAGTCTCTTTAATTGGTTTGTTTACTGTTGCGAAGGACCTGTAATCACAGAACAACTACGAGCAATTTTCTGCTTCCAGAATAGTCTTTGTGATTATTATTTTTTTAGGGGATCTCCTGTATTTTATATTCAACTTTTCAGTCTACCCCTTCGTACTTTGAAACATTGCAGTCTGCTTTTGCTTTGTATGTTGTATTTATTGCCTGCTTTGAAGAATCCAGCTTGCACCTCCCTGACATTTTAAAAGTCCATCTAGGATAATCTGCTATTGATGATGAGTCTCTGTAGATCCACAGACCTGTTATTCACATCACGCAATTAAACAGCAGACTAAACATTATTCACCCTGATTAATGGTTCTGGAATGGACTGAAGTGAAGATGGGCTTATAAAAGTATCACAGCCGTATCTATATACCATTTGTCTGAGATATTCAAACCTTGCACCCCTACTTTGGACTTTGGGTTCATCAAGAAGAGGGACATTTTAATATATAATTAAAAGCTCAAGAATTTATATGAGTAGTAATTATAATTGCCTTATAATTTATTATTATTAATTACATGTAAATAATGTTTAAACAAATGAATTATAAAGTCACTCGCTTGACACACTGGAATCAACCAGTTCCTAATTTCTCTATAAAAAATAACAATAGTAAAAAAAAAAAAATAGTGCTAATATTTCGGAATTTGGTGAAAGCCAGTCCCCCCCAGTCGATGTAGATTATGCTAGCGTTCGGTAATCCATCTGCTACCGCCTGATGGTCACAAAGTAATGAAAGCAGATCGTATGTGAACGACTAATTGTTAGCGAGGAATTCTGTTTGACTCGAGTTTTTTTTGCGACTGGAGGATGTTACATAACGAGCTGGAGTCACTGGCAGGCCGTTAACAGTCCTTCCTGTGTCCTCAGTCACACTTCCTGTTGCAGCCTGCAGAAGGTTTCCCCCGTCTTATCCACCGGTCCTGTTCTAGCAAATGAAGTCTGTTTATGAATTACCCCTACAGCGTGGCCCTTTCCGCTACTCGATAATTCATGGTTTTGTTTGCTGGGGCGTTTAATGTCTTTGAACGAAGAGAGATTTGCGATTGCATGTGCTACAAACACAAAATGTTGGGATTGGGATTGGACGTTTCTACAAATACAGGCTGATGATTTGCTTGCTCGTTATTTGGACCCATCATTTCTACTTGTGTTTTTGTGCTTAATATGATATTCTTCGTACTGCATCACAATGTACACATAAACATCGAAAGCCTCTTGAGAGGCGAGAGCTGTATATCTGCCTCCCCTTCCCACAGTGAGAAGTGCCAGGATAAGCAACATTATATATATCCTGATTACGAACCTCTGCTTGACGTAATTATAAGGCATCTATTGCGCTAATTGGTCAGAAAAAGGAAACCTTAATATGCAGCATTGTGCAGTTTTTCCCCTTCCTTATGGGTGTGGGTTTCAGTGGCTGCCGTAGACAGTAAGGTAACGGGATGTTCTGTCTGCAATTGTGTCATTCTATATTTTTTTTTAAATCAAATTCTTTGTGTATAAGTAAAAAAAAAAAATAAAAAAATCTGAGCCCCAACATTCCTTCCTACCTTGAGAAGCAAATGTTCCTTGAGGTACACTGAGAAACCCGGTAGAACCGATGCATAGCTACCAACTTGCACTATGCCACCGAGACATTGTACCCCGTGCCCTCATTCATACATGTAAAATCTTGTACAAGGTAAATTTAGAAACTAACTCGATGACTGTGCTCTCTCTGCTAGATATACCAGAGAAGAAACCCAAGAACAGTTTCAGAGATTTCATCCCGGTTGTCTTAAAAAGCAGAACCCGCAGCCAGAAAGGTAAAGGGAACAGCAGGGTCCATGAAAAGTTATAGGATGCTAATGCTTGTTGGTGTGCACATTGGCTTTATTGATGTGACTCCCCTTTTACCAGTTCTTCCATAGACGTGTAGGATAGAATACTAAGCACATTGACTAAGTCCATCTAGAGGAGGTAGCATGGAACCACTTGTAAATTCATCAGAGCAATGCGCCCCTCAGGCTTTGTTTAGGGCTGTAGACATTATTCCATGGACTTGGAGTAAAAAGGTTAGAGGAAGGCCAGATATGCCAAGAGTCACTTAATTTGCTTATTCTTTACCCAGGAAATGTTGGTTCTTCGGACAACATGGCTGCCTGCCCAGGGGTCTTTTCAGAAGAGGAGGAAATGGAAGTGCCTTGTAAGAGACGGAAACCAAGGAATATTTATAAAGACTGCCCATACCGCAAATATACCTTGCCCAAAGAAGAACCACAGTCGATGCCCATCACTCCTGTCTTACGAGGGTCGTGGGAATTGTCCAACAGAGTGAAGGACACAGGGAAGCCATGGGCCCCGTTAGCAGTGGAGGATGAGAAAAATGAAGATGGTTCTTTGGTAAGGAGGAAAAGGAGGCGACAGAAAAATAGAAAATACCAGAACGGCGAGTACCTGACGGAGAAAGAAGAGGAAGAGGTATCTCAATGTTACCGAAGAAGAAAAGCCAGATCAGGTGAGCCATTAAATGTGGTCCGTTGGCCTCTTGGAACAGATTTTGATTAAACCAATGTTTTAATTTGTGTGAGTGTTAACAAATGTATAGTGGATGTTGTAACAGGATAAACCATCTCATGGCCATGAAGTAATAGCTGAATCTTGGTGACTTGTGAGAAGTAGCTGGACCACGGACATTTAGGATAGTGTGATGTATTTGCTGTGGAGAGTAACTGTATATTAGAACAAGGTTGCTAGGCTTGCTTCTTGGTGTGGGTGAATAAACTGGAGGGAAGAGTTGGATTAGTTTGTCAGAAAGCAGTATTATTGATGTACACATACTGAGAGTTAGGAGGATGGTTTGGTAACTTTGCGCACCATCATTAAATCATCATTACATTTGGCCTCTTTTTTTAATTTCAGATTTTCGGAAAAGAAAATCCTCTCTGTCAGACAGAGATATCGATCTTAAAAACAAGCTCCCTCCATCTTCCCGGGAATCCCAGAAACAAGGTGAATCCAGAAACGGCCTTAACAAAAGCAGCCCAGATGAGTCGCCTACGTCGATGACCCAAGATAAACCCTCGGGGAAACGCAAATGCAAAACAAAGCATATCGGAGGAAGCACAGATGAAGACGCAAAGGTAGAAAACTGGATATATGGGGCAAAATGTTTTAAGTAATTGTATTGCCAAACTGTCCTGTAACATAATGTGAATTGTCGCTGTTCCCTCATTGACGGCCTTTACTTCTGCTGGGATGCTGTTCTACTTATCTACCACCCTCTCAGTAAAGTAAAATGTCCTTAAATTACATCTAATGCTTGGGAATCACTTAGTGATTCAGTTTAGTTGACACACCTATCCGCGAGCATTCATATGCTGTGACTATATGAATTATACATGTGTCATCTAATTGCCGGCTTGGTATTTTTATGTACTTTGCGTTCCAGCGTTTCTAATTTTAGATACCCTTTTTCTTCTCAAAGGGCAAGGTCCGACGGACAAGTCAGTCCCCCAAGAGCAGTCCGGTCAAATCCCCGTCTTCCAGGAAGTGTGCTGATCCAGTCACCCCGCAGCGATCTCGGCGTACAAGCACTCTTGGTTCCTCTGACACTCCGTCTGCTCAGCACATCCCTCCTGAGGCCAGGAGACTAATTGTGAACAAAAATGCCGGAGAGACTCTGCTGCAGCGAGCCGCTCGGCTAGGATACAAAGTGAGTACAAAGAATCTTAAGCACTCTTAGCCACAGATGACCAGTACATGTGTGTGTTTATTACATGTTTATAGCGCAACACCATTTTAACAAGAGACTTGTCACGTGTTAGGGCTGATGTTCAAGTTTTTAGACTATAGCAGTGGAACTCCTCCCAGCAGACCTCCCTAATGACATGTATAGGTGTCTATTGTACAGCTCAACACCTTGGATCAGTGATCAGTGGCCTGTGGTCTAGATCAGAATTGAGTTAAAGTTAATTCTTCCAAATAGTTTTAGTAAATACTTTTGGTGATTCCCCAGGATGTCGTCCTCTACTGTCTTCAGCGAGACTTGGGAGACATCAACCACCGGGACAACGCTGGTTACACCGCACTACATGAAGCCTGTGCACGTGGCTGGACGGAGATACTACAGATCCTTCTGGATAACGGAGCCAACGTGAACTGCAGCGCGCAGGATGGCACAAGGTAATTTCATGCTGTCATGAACGTAACTCTAGAGATTAGCTGATGGTTAACCAACTGAGCAGCATTTCTCATTCTTTTGGATCTGCCCCTTTAACAAGCCAAGGTTTTGTCAAATATGTGAAAACCACCCTCAATGTACCAAAGAGTGGAACCATCACTGAAGTATACCGTTTGGGTACTAGGCTTTTGACTAATCTTGGTAGGACCTTCCTTGCAAATTCAGCAGTGACAAGAAAATCCTACAGTTTTGTATTTTGTAGGACGTTTAGGGACGTTTCCAAGCGTTTCTTTTAGTCTTTCATTTGTACATCCTCTGTGCATTGATTCCATATCCTTAAACTCTGGGAGATGTTATAGTAATAAATTCCATCACAAAAATTAGCAAGCATTCTATTTTTTGGAGCTGCATATCTATTCTCAAATGAGTAGGAGTTAGACCTAAAGCTCATAGAAACACACTATTGTGACCAGGGGCCTCCCAGGAAATTTTCCAAAATGGCCGCCTGCCCAGTCAGCCTTCTTGTTTCCATAGCGATGATGCACACAGGCTGTGACATCGCAAATAGGATCTGCTAATTTATCGGTGTCTGGAGGACGGATATTTGGGGGGATCAAGAGGGAGGATGGTATTGCTTTTCCAAAATAGCCTGGATTGTCGTGAATGCCTGATAAAACGTAGCCAGAAGAGAAGGGCCGGTGAAGGAATTCTGTTTACATATAATCAACACATTTTTGATTACTCGTTTATTACCCGAGGCTTTTACTTTTTTTTCCCTCAAAGCTAAATATTATTTCTAAATTATGCTTCCTTGACAAGAGCGTCTTCGGACGGGGCTGTTTATAACGCAGATACATTTCTCTTGCAGACCCATCCATGATGCAGTGGTGAATGATAACCTGGAGACCGTATGGCTTCTGCTGTCCTATGGCGCTGATCCAACACTAGCCACCTACTCTGGACAAACGCCCATGAAGCTGGCCAGCAGTGAGGTCATGAGGACATATCTGAGTGGTAAGCTGAGACCTTTGTAACTCTACCACTCACAGAAAAGCAAGTGAGAAACATGCACAGAATATTCCAAACGTGCTCCGCGTGTTCAGAGCCACAAACCCCTGAGTTAAATCGACTATATGGTTTTGTTTAAGCTCACCGGCTTGTGACTTTAATGGAACAGCCCTTGTAGCCTGGTTGGACAGCTAATGTGGGATTGAATACTGTAGTCACAGTTTGATAGACTGTCCATTCAGTAGTAGTAATGGAAACTATACAAAATGATTAAATAATTAGAGGATCAGTTCAGAAAGGCCTAGGTAATAGCTACTGATTTGATCAATTCAACTTCCAGCCCTGTTATTTGTTCTAGATACATAATAAAGAACCGGCTCACCACAAATATGTGATCCTATATCTTACTTTGAATACAGCGACCCACCCAAAGTTACACTTACAACTACAGCCTATTAAAACTGACTGTTTTGTTGTGTGATATATAACCGTATATACAAAACTATTAAAAAGAGTATTTTTTGTTTTGATGATGACTGAGTTGCTCCTTGCTTATGTCCTCGTTTTGCTCCTTTTGCAGATTACCTCTCTGATCTCCGGGGTCGTTCTGACGGAGATCCACGCGCAGCTTGGGACTTCTACAGTAGTAGCATTTTGGGTAAGTAACCTATTGAAAAATCTGCCTTGTTTTGTACATCGATGGTAGGTAACACTTGTATACCTCGAATTGTTGGTATCTTGGTTTGTTGGTGTCGTCAGAGCTTCTAGCGGTTCTATAACCCATTTTTTCTCTTCTAGGTGGCAAAGATGAAATTGGCCATGATGTCCTTCTGGACTCTTCAGAGAAAAATGAAGAGGAGGAGGGAGACAAAGATCTGGAGGACAACTTCATGTTTGAATTCTCTGATAAGCCACTCATTTCCTGCTATAACTTGCACGTCTCTCTCACTAGCGGGTAAGTAGCAGCTTCCTGCGGAGGCAAAACAATGTAATAATTCATTAGGGATGGAAAAAATCTAATGTGGAGGGGACGCCACCTCCACCGTGCCGCAAAACGGGATTATGCTGCCCTCTTGTGTCATTCTTTAGAACTTAATATATTTATCCTTTTTTCTTTAACTTGGTTTGAGGACGTATAGCAAGTTTGTTATTACAGACTAAAATAATTTTACTTTAACCCCTTCTCGACAAAGCCCGTACATGTACTGGCTCACAATGCATTGTCATAAATGGGTTTATCAACACCCTGTTGTCCTTAAGGGGTGAAAGCAATATGTGTGATTTATTTTCCCCCTAATTTTGTAACTATACTTTTGTGCTGTGTATTTAATTTACTAAAAAATGCAAACATGATAAAATGATATTGTTTATACATTTAAATAATATACATATATATATATTTATGTATAATTTTATATTTGTATGTTTAACAGGCCCGGTAATTGGTTCCTTTTCTCTGAAGTCTTGAAGAAGCTCAAACTTTCCTCCAGAATATTTCAGGCTCGCTATCCAAAATTTGAAATCGCTAGCATGCAGAAGAAAGAGTTCACCAGGCAGGTGTGCACGAGTCAAATTCTGACCGCCTCCGAAGGCATGGACCTATGGCCGCAGGACGTCGGGGAAATGGTGGAGCTGGTGCGATATGAGCCGGAGCTGCTTCAACTGTTGGGATCCTCGGTGGAATTTCAGTGTGTCAACAGCTGACAAGCGACAACAACGTGTGAAGGACCCTTAAGCTGCATCTGAGGCAATAAAACCAGACAAAGAGGTGGCAGCCTTAACAATGCCAGCATTTCTGAATGGGTGTCTTAGTTCGATCTTTTGTTTTTCCCTCCCATCTGCCATTGGTACATGTCAGCTGTTGATTTCTCTGGGGTTGGACAACGTTGGTGGACCTGGTGGAGTTTTTTTTTATGTTTATCTATTGGAGCAATGATGTTCCTTTACCTGGCTGCTGAAGACAAAGTATTTAAATGGGAATTGTAACTTTAGGCATGTGGCGGAGAAAATCACAGTACATCATCTTCCTAAACCCATTTACCACATACAACTTCTCCCTATTTACTCATATAATTTGTGTTGAGTGTGTGTGTCTTTGTGACTCCCTTCGTTCAGTCATCACATGTTGTAAATGTATGTGTCTTGTCTGTACATTATGTGCAAATGAAATACCAGTTCTCCCCGAAGACATTCTGGATCAACTCGACCCACTCAACATTCAGAGCAGGATAGACAATCATGGATCTTTGTCTGAAGAAACTTGAGAATTATAAGCTAACCACAACCAAGGAGGTCACAAAGGTTTACAAGCTCTTTCTTGTCCATCTCGCAGACAGAAACTATTGGAGGAATTTGGGAATGGAGGGACGATAACTGCAGCTCAGTTACGATTGTGCTGGCAGCAAAAACAAGACACAAGCCGCGCAGCTTCAAGTTTCGCAGTCTTTGACTTAAAAAGTGACTCTTCTGATGAAAACCCTGCGCATTTCGGTGTGCCCTTCTACTGAATGATGATATGGCGAGGCTGTTTGCTTGGACTTCCAAGGACACAATGATAGCCTGAGCTAGTAAGAAAAAAAAAAACCAGGTTGCAGACTATTAAAATACATGCGCAGCGTTGATCGCACAAAAAATGAAATGTTCAGGCATTGCTGCCGCCACTAGATATGCTTCAGCTCTGCTTGTTATGGTGGACACTGCAAATCATTAAGCAGCATGGCCAGAGTGGGGAGAAGGAATACGTGTGAATGAGCTCAGGGTTCTTCTTCCCACCTAATCCAATGCTTCTTACTTTTTATAGTAAAGTGCTAAATTTTAAAGCAATTTTGAGTGAAAGGAGAGTGTGAAACTGTCCAATTCCACTAAGGAAATTAAATAGATAAAAAAAAACAGCCCACAAATGCCCTCTCTGCAGGGCAAAGCCGTGCATTGTTCCAGATGAAATACACGGCACTTTATCTTCTTTTGAACTGAATTTTCTTCTTTTCTTTTTATTGTAAATGGTACAGTTTTATTGTACGGGTGCTAAAAATACAACAAAAAATATTCATTTGAAGGCTTGGACAATCCATTCTTTCAGAGCAATAAATAAAAAATGTGGGAATTGGGGGTTATCCTGTGTTGAGCTACACTTACAGGTTGTCTGTGTTTGGGGTCAAAGTTCAACTTTAATTAAAAAGAAAAAAGGGAGAGGGTTGGTGGAATCTAGGCCTTGAGCCATGTACATGGCATTTTTAGATGAGTTAAAGGAGTGCTGAAATATGCAACATACAGGAGCAACTCAAAAGGAGATGCCTCCGTCATCACCATTATGGTGGTGGCTCTAGCTACAGGAGAACCTTTAGCTTAACTCAAGAGGAAAAAATCATTGAACTATCCATGTTTTATACACCTAATGCATCCTTTTAGCAGGCTTTACATATAGAGGAATTCTGCAACCTTAAATGTGTGGAGCAATAACATTTCATGAGTGTTCATGAGGATTTCCTCAAACAGAACCCCAAATCCATCTTGTCTAAAAAGCAAAGATGGCGTCCAGCAAGATGGAGGTAACTTGTAGGAATAAAGAACCGTCGTACATATCTGTGCCTGCCATTTAGTCACATGCTTCTATTTAAAAAAAACAATGCCTTCAGATAGACACCGAAATTGATGGCAAGTAAGAACCATTAAGCCCCATCTGGTCTGCCCGTTTTCCTGCTGTAAAGACTCAAACCTTAATGGGTCGTTGTTTTAGATTCAGGATAGCTGTGTGTCTATCCCATACACTTCCTCGCTGTATTGGCGTTTACCACATCTCTACTAACGCCCAAAGCTCATTTGGCACTCGCTCTGCGTATCCGAGGTTATCAGCCGCTAGTTTTGAAAAAAAATGGCGTGGCTCGTGGCTTTTAATGGATTCTGGCACTGAAATACTATGCCAGCAGAACATGCAGTTTGTCGATATACTGTGCCAGGAGGCTTCCAAGCAAATGTATAGATCAGTAGAAAGAAATGTTTAAATACATTGACCTGTGTCCTATGTTTGTGGCTTTACCGGTTGGCAGACAATGAAGAAATATCTGCTTGCCCACAGGCAGCCCACCGCTTCAAAAAGCTGGCCTAGAGCTACACACGGCTCAGGGATCCCCTAGATCGCACCTCATCACAAATGGCATCTGATCATATTACAAATGGGCAGCAGAGGACATTTTCTTCCCCTTGAGCTATACAATTGCTGTTGGTACGGCAGATACCGGTTTAAACCCCCCCCCCATTGTATATTTGTATTATGGGACGTATGCTGTCTTCAGCCTTTTTTCGCTGGTGCGTTGTGACCCCTTGAGGGCGCCTCCAGCATTATATCGACATCTCTCACAGAAAGGGCTGGGAGAAGAGACTTTCTGAGGAAAAACCACATCCGTTTTGGCCAATTAACCCTTTTAGTGTTAGACCATGCACAACATGTTTACAAAAATTCCTGTGTTTTTTTTTAAGTTAACTACATTTTATATTGTAGCGACTGAGAAAAAGCAGTTTTGGGGTTACTTATGTATATTTTGGTCTTTTATCAAACTTTAGAATTTCTGTTGCCTTCCGGTTGGCTGTTTCTGTCCTCTGTGCACAATTTCCCGTTTCTAGCTTTATTTTGCTTGCACGCCTGCTTCTCGCTGGTATTTCTAATTAAGCGCTGCAGAATGTAGAGAATTTCCTGGCTGTTCCCTGATCGTTTCTACTCCCTGCCCCAAATTCCACTTCCTGAAAGGTTCAGTTAAAGTTCAGTTTTGCCACACATATTTTTTTTTAGCGTCGCTCTAAAAAAAAGCTTTCTTGTTCCCATATAATCTGTTTTTTTTTTGCTGTATTGTTACCTAAATATGTTTTTTTCTCATCTGTTTAGGAGGAATTTGTGTGACTGAGGAGACTACAGGAAGTGACATCACTAATGGCTTTCTTTTTTTTTTAAAGACAGCCTCCTGCAAAAAAAAAGCATTTCAAAACAGTTACTTACCTCAGAGAGAAGCTGCAGCCCGTTACCTCCGTGGTCCATCATTTCAATTCACTGACGAGGAATGGGGCAAATTCAGAGGGTGTAATTCTGCAGAATTCATTTAAAAGGATCACTCACCTATCGAAGGGCATACGATGGCTGGAGTCTCCCTATAATATATTCATAAGCTTTGGCCATGGGGAATTCCTGCACCGCTTTCTGTGTCAAGGCCGCAGAGTAATTTCATGTTTAAGTCTTACTTCATCATTCACCATATTTTCCAATTGGATTTCCCGATATTGATAGGTGTATTGATGCCAGATGCTTATAGTAACGTTAAACTGGATGCATAGGATATGTATTAAAAATGTAGCTAAAGGCCCCTGTCTCGATTGCTTTTAGTACTGACTAAAAGTAACTTTATTTTCTTTCGTTATGCGAGGTGCTGTTAGGTACTGTGCAGAATTCTGCTGCCAGGGATCTTTGTGTCTTTGGACATGCGCAGACATCCAGAGCTGGCTAACACATGTAATAACTCTCCTTCCTGATGAAGTTCATCTGTCACTGTCCCAAATCATACATATTAGAGCTCTGTACGCAAAGATACCTGTATGATTGTATTTATGGATCAGAATCATCCATACACAGGTGTGTGTGTGTGTGTGTGTGTGTGTATATATATATATATATATATATATATATATTATATGCTACAAGTATGCCACACTATTTAGCTATAATTGTTATTGTTAAATTGCTGATAGTTATTGATTGGTTCAGGCAGCCACTCCTTTACACCCATATAGACATACACATATGTGCTCAGAAACAGTACCATGATGACCATTAGGGCATATATGTACATCTTAGTCTTTTTAAAAAAATGTTTTTACAGCATCCAGGACTCTCTCTGGACTCTTCACTGGCTGTATGCGGTGTAATCGGTGCTTGGCACGAGCACTGGTACATGAATGCCAATCCGATATTCCATTCTGGTATATTCCATTCAAAGCTGACAACTGGGACTACGTCTAGGTGGAAGAGAAGAGACCCTGCTGGGATCTCTCTTTGCTCCCCCTGCTGGTCGATAACAGAACTATGCAGACATACACAGTGTGATCATTACAATGGAGATTAGTGGGAGTAGAGGGAGAAACAAACTTTCTACTCCTTCCAAAAAATTAGCTAAAAAAAAAAAGTAATTAAGTATAAATGAGAGAGCACAGTGATGTCACCACGGCATCAGTAAGATATGAGAGATCCCTAAAAGTGGCTATATATAAATCTTCACTACCCCTAAACCTCTTAAGCTAATTATATAAAAAAAAATGTCTAGTTTGTGTGGATACATCAAATATGGAAATGGGGAAATCAGTTCAACAAAAATATGGTAAAAATGACTTCTGTCTTTAGCGTATTAAAAATCCCGGTCCGGAAGGAGTTACAGGTGGGTGTGGAGAAAGGAGAGAAATTCAGGACAGGAAATTGATTAGATGGCTGCCGCCAATCTTGACTGCCATGAAGTGATATTTAAAACTATTTACAAACTAATTGATAAACAAAAAGCACCAGCTATCGGTAGTTTCTATAAATTAACTTACGTAGCAAAACACAGTGATGGCGAATGTTCCCTTTGAAAGTCCAGGTTCAGTAAAACCCTGATTGAGCAGTCGTGTTACAAGCGTGGTAGATGCCCTAAAACCCGTTACTGAACTTACAGCCTATGCATATACACATCAATTATTCAGTGATAACAGAGGCTTTGTGTACAAACCAAAAGGGTCGGGAGTGGTATTGATTAATAAAGTGGTTTGGTTTAGCAAATGATTATTGTTACAAATGATTTAAAGCTGCAATTTGCTATATTGTGTATTTTGTGTATTGTGTAAATGCGGTTCAGTAAATTGACCACAAGAGGGCAGCAGAGACGCTGGTACTGGAGGTATGTTTTCTGGACCAATAAGGGGAAATACCTATTCTTGATGTTGCACAATAAGTAAAGATTAATTTAATCAATTTCTGATGAACATTTTTCAACCTAAGCCGTTTTAAACCTAGTAGTCTTTTCCTGTACATAATACATATACAATTCCTACAATGTATTTATTTTTTTTGCTATGAGAAATTTTAAATGTAAGTCTCTTCGTATACCTATACAGTTCCTAAAATTATTATTGATTGTTTTATATAGCGCCATCTTATTCCACAGCTTTGTACAATGACTTAACAGGACATAAGAAGTAGTGTATAACATAAAAACTTTACTTAAACAAGCTTAAAACATATTTACATCTAAAGAAGGGACCTCTGAGAGCTTGAAAATATATTGTAATCTATATTATCTTACATGAATATACTGGCCCATTTACTAACGGACCTTTACTGTTTCTTAGCTTTTAGCCCTGTTCAGTAGAATTCTACCATTTTACCTTAGCCGTGCTACCTCTTTCAGACACTAGATGTCCCTGTTTTGCGTGTCATTTCACTCTGCAGATGTGTGATTATTAAATAGTTTTGAGACTAAAAAAAAGATATTCAGTAAGTATTGGCGTTACCTGTTATACCACATAAGGTGTGGCTTTGCGTTTCTCCTTTTTAACTCTGCACTTGTAAAGTGTTTACAGCCACTTTTATGTCCATTTGTGTGCATGTATTTATTCTTTATTTGCAATTTGTGCTGTCCACCCAGACCTACACACCTTAGCTTTGGAACATTTGGAATCTGTCCTCTAAAACAACAGCCTGCATAAGAGCTTCTTGTGGTAGATGTTGACAACCTTGTGGCTCACTGTAAAGTTACATATATCTGTGTACAAGGCACCAGAGAATGACTGGGGGGAAAAGCATCCCTGGCACTTTAAGGCCAGCTGCCGCCAAATGACACACTTACACATGCACAGTGTGAGGCGGCATGTGAACAGCACAAAGGTGAGTGGTCTTTTGCAACCTGGTAACGGCCCACCAGGCATTTTACCTGTTTGCCTGATGGCCTGTTTCATCCATGTGATCCAACAGCAAGAAAGCAGCTCCTACGTACAACAGGAAAAACAATATCAATGCATTTTTGGTCTTAATATGGAAGTATGTGTAAGAATCGGATCAAGGATTTCTTGCAATAATAAAAAGGGTATAATAACTACAAATCATTATTGTCTTAATAGTAACGGTAACTAAACAGTTACATGTAAGGGAGAATTCTGGCATCCTGAAAAAATCGGATTCAGAGATAATGCCTGGTAAGCCAGCTGTTGACCAACAATAGCCATGAAACTTTACTATCTCTTTAAGTGTTATACCGAAGGAATCTTCATCTAATCTGACTATTTCCCAGTTAACTAAATTGCCCTCCACACATCACATTCTATCAAATTAAAATTAATTTATTTCACTTTTAATATTTATTCATAGCTTTTTCAGGGCGTAAAAACCTAATCTATATTCATTGATGTCAAAGCTAATCTGACTTGTCACAAATCAACCTGCATTGATGTTTTTCTCCCCCCCCCGCAATTCCTTCCAATCTTTTAATATTTTCTAGCCTATTTTGTGTTGATACATAACATTCTGAAGTGTCTTCTTTCCAGTGCAATGATTTGTATTGTACCAATTCAAATGAAAAAAAAAAAGTGAATCACCGTAAAATCTAAATTTTCAATCTAAATCTAGAATCTAATATTGGTTATACCACCTATTTCTTAATTGCAGAAAGCGCATTGTAAAAAAATGAAAGAGTACGGCTGGATGATGTGAATAAAGTATATACACAATAAATACAAAAACAGTGTTGCATAGGTTAGTACCGTAATTCACATTCTCACATTCTCATTCATACTCTCTCACACTTTCTCTCTATGTCTTCCTACCTTCTCTGCCGACGGATTCCATGTCACAGTCTCCTTCGCCGCTTCTCCCCATGCCTTCTTTCGTCATCTTCTCCATGAACCTGTCCACCCGAAATATGCCTTTGGGCGTCAAAGTGTTGCTTGGGTCCCAAGGACCCACTGGGACCCATGTAAAGGCCAGCTCTAGGTAAACATAGGAATAGACCTATGTGGGAGAGAAAATTAATCTGGACTCTGTTTTAAATGTTTGTTTTACACTATACCTAAGCACCTAACGGCATTGTTGCTTTGTTAGTAAATCTCAAAATAAATGAATTTATTAATATAAAATAGTTTGGAAATACTATGAGAGAAACCAGTCTACCTTAGTATTTTACAACCTGAAGGTTACCCTATGGCAGGAAGTGGGGTTTACCATAGCAGGAAATGGAGAGTGCGCGTTCAAATAGTTTCCCCCAACCATTTTTCAAATTATCAAGTAATATCTCTAAATTTCCGTTGAGGTGTCGAACATGTACTTATATATTGATGAAAAGTACAAAATACCTTTTCATGTTAGACCAGCTTGGAGGGCAATTGCTTTATCTCTTTTAAGTGTTTGAAGTCATACTCTTTTTTATCAGCTCAGAATTCCCCCAAAGACTCGGCTGTCTGCAGTAATCAGCTTGTAAACCAGCTAAGCCTGGGTCAATGAAGTACAGAGATAGCAACTGTCATCGGTATCTGCCTAATCCATTTGGATATGCTTGCATTATCGTAGTTACTAACTAGGTTATTGCCTTGGATGCAGCAGCAGCAGACGGGACAAGAAGGAACATATTTGCAAGCATTCCTCTGAATTCTGAAGTGTCTCTGCAAGGAATAGATATAATGAGACCATTTTAAGAAAAATGGAGAGGTACGAAAAAAGGAAAAAATAGAACAGGACTGTCCTGGGGTATGCATTTTATAACCTCTCAAGGTACCGTTCCAGAAGATCCCTGCTGTAGCTCTCCCAGGCCTGTCCAGCCCTCCCGCGCCGAACCTGCTACCCTTCTGCATACTGCAAACTGAGCACAGCGCCACCGATGATGCTCAGTGGTGATGTGCATTTATGACCTAGGGTGACCTCTGTCTCCACAATATGCCTCGTTGTCAGTTCCTATCGACTATTTTAGAGTGAGACTTTCACTACTGGGATCCCCTTGGTTGGCGTAACATATTTTTTATGCTTGCTGACCCTGCTTTTTGGTTGCCGATTCGGCTATTGGTTTGGACTTCTGGCATTGACGCGGCTTGCTGACTGCGCTCCTGGTTCTGGTTTTTGGCTTTGGATTTCTCTCCTGGTACAACCCGTATTGTTGACTACACTACTGCTCCTCTTCTCCATTCCTGGGTTTCCTGGTCCTCTCCGCCCTTCGGGATCCAACTCCTTCTGACATTACACTCCTTGAAGGACCTCAGGGTTTCATATTATTTTGAAAAGTGTCAGCTCCACTGATTCTCATGAAAGAATTTTAGGGTTAAACTAGGTAAGCAAGTTCCAGTAACAACAACACAATATGGAGCACCTGATCCGACTCACCGTTGTTGAAATCCAGTCTGAGAGAAGAAATTTGTGCTTATTCCGCTGTTCCAGTTAATTATAGCCTTAAGATGCACTTTGCTGCCACACTGTACAATTATTGCCTTTATTCACAGCTTTGATGAACATACTCACAGCAGCCAGTAACAATTAAACATTAATTTCTCCACTTGCTAAGGGATAAATGAAAGACCCCAGAGTAGCCTGGATAAAACACAGCATGTTCCACCATAGCTGGAACTTTTAATAGCACATGTTCTAAAATAAAGCTCGGTAATTATACTTAAACACTTTGTCACGCATATTAAACAATATCTCAAAAGCTTTACTCACAACGCGACTATTTTCTTTCGAGGGCATTAATAATGTCTGGATTCGATCATAAAACCCAATACGCCTATAAAATTTCACTATATGTACAGGGCATGTAAGAGGAGATTTGCGTGTTACTTTCTAGAATTGGAAAGTAATATAAAAATAAAGGCTATAACGTTTTGCTTCGCTGTACCATAAAATAACAAATTATTGAAACATTAAACTTTCTCATTGAGTGCCTTGTGTTGAAATATAGGAAGTTATTCTTGTAAAAAAAGTTTGAAAAGTTGTTTTATGACAGTAGTAACCTATGGAATGCTTTGATCAGCACGAAGAAAACCATGCAAGCGGTCATACTTTATACACAACCCCATAAAAATACAATGCTAGCAGGATTCATCTTTGCTGGTTCCTTTAAACCGAGAAGCTAATTAAAAAAAAAATGAATCATGAAGGGGGCAACTATTTCAAAGGACCTTCACAGTAGGCATCTTCCACTAACATCACACTCCAGCCAACATGGGTACTTTAGACCACCAACGCACATGTGTTCCCATTGACTTTATGTTAAAATTTGGGTAGGTTAGCAATGAGGAGCTCACATTAGGGGTGGCAAAGGAACAGTTTAGGCATGAGTAAGATATGAATTTCTTTTTGAAGTTTCTCTATTTAAAAAATGTAGAGAATGTAGATTGCGTATAAAGTGCTTAAGCACGACATTGTGTACCAATGAAGAATACAAAAATTATAGTGGATAAGGGTTGAGTGATCTCTACCTTAATGGTAATGCATCTGTCAGCCGTCCTTTGTAAAGTTACGGCACTCATTTTAAAGTCCACAGCTTTTACTCCCATTTTAGCACACAACTCACCTCCCCAACAATGGAACGGCTGATAGACTTCTCATCAACCATTCAACGTTTGGTGATGCTTGGCCATTGAATTCTGCTTTCGTATAACAGAATGCATTCTAATCCCCTTTTTATAATTCATTTTTTCCGCTTTATATTTACTTTAGGAAAACAAAGCCTGCAGACTGAACTTAAAGAAAATAGCGGTTTTATCTATTTTTTTTTAGCAAGTTCCGATTTAAACAAAATCTGGATAGCTCACGAATACAAAAATCCGAACGTGCCTTTTTTGGATTGTTGAAATCACGGAATGTTTACCTTCGGGGTCTGGATTTCAGTTTTAGAGTCATAAATGTGGGCGACGGGGATAACTGGATAAAAACTACGGATTACTTATTGTGAAAAATAAATATTGCATATAAAGAATAAAGTTATGGGGAGATACTGTTTACTTTTTTTTTAAATAACCTGAATAAAGGTACCAATACAGTAAAGTGCAAAGAAAAACCCCAAACCCGAAAAACAACAATATGGACATTACAAAATGCTAGTATTAGAGATTTTTTGTAATATACGCTGATATTCTAATAATTTATATTACCATATGTATTAATAACTATTAACTACTTAGAGAATGGTGTATAGTGCTAAAGAGCCCCCTGGAAACAACGACTACTGAAATGATGCATGGTTTACATTGCTTTGTACAGGACTACACACAGAAAAACTGTCCGTGGTTAGAGGGAAAGTGAACGGGGAGCGGAGGGTGACGTGACGGCGATCCCACGTCACGGAGTGACCCATGTTTATCATTCTTTCATCGGCACAGAGCTCAGCTGTGTATCTTAACACACCATTAAAATGAGGAAAGGTAAATAGTTCAAAGGTCAGATATAAGCGAATAGTCTACCCAGCAAAAGAAATGTAAGAAAACAAACCTATTGTGCGGTTTCAACGCCTTTTATTTTAAATGTACACAAATGATAATGTGTAGGTACGCTGCACTCATCTAGCGTTTAGTGGCTGCAAATAAACACAGTATAGGACAAATAGAGTACACCGGCCTATTAGAATGACAAAGCTATTAATGTGATGTAAACGCTCTGGAGATACAGGGAATAATCAATCATCAGGCGATGCCTCCGTGTTCTATAATCTAGGGCCTGATGCAGAATTGCGATATGTCCGAGGAAAGCTAATTGTAGGAAATGAAGCATATACCAGGATCTGACTTTATCTCCCCTCATCCGGGATATCTTGTCTCCTGGAGAGGCTGACGGTGTGTACAAACATGGGCCAATGGGTTTAAATTTTAGGCTGTATTTACTAAAGCAGAGCGAGCGTTTGAAGGAGCGGTGAATACGTCAAAACCATTATCGTTTATTCACTAAAGTGGGAATTGGCTGGAGAGTCAACAGGAGGGTTGTAAATCCATGAATCTGTTATGCGTCATCTATATTCTCTTTTTTTTAATGAACACACGACAAACACTGAACTTGTGTTCGCCCTCAACTTACTTCAAAATGTAAATCTAAATCAGGGATTTACTTACAAAACCTGGAACCTGCCAAATTATTTTGAACTGAAAGCCAAAAATGTTCATTCAGCCATTGACAGACATTTCTTTGCATCTACAGTAGCTTCCTCTCCAAACTATTCCCACCAGAATAATAGAGTTCGAGGAGGAAGCGTGAGGTTAACATGATATATATACTTCCCCCAGTACTATAATTACACAGTGAATGTAAAAGATTAGGCATATTACTTGTTGCCCAATATTACTATAACTCCAAGAGGGCGACTCGTTGAAGGAAATCACAGAGAAGACCCCAGAACACCCATTGATTGGTGACTCAGCTAAGTAAGTGTGATATAGCCTGGACTCCATTTTGTTTTTGATCTACTCAAATAGATTTACAGAGTTTACGAGTCTCCATTTTGTCTCCATCATAACCAAAGAGTTGATATTTTATCTAAGTTTAACCATCCATTGGTAGACCCAATGTTACATACCCTACGGCACATGGAGACCTCTACCGGGAGCTTTCTTAATCATACCGGGATCTTATTTTTGCTGATGGGGTCATTTAAGCCGGCAAATAATTGCTTTAGTAAATCAGTTTTAGTAATACAGGTGGGCTTTGTTATGTTATTGTATTAAGTTATTATTATTATTATTATACTTTATTTATAAAGCGCCAACAGATTCCGCAGCGCTGTCTGCTGTTCCATCTATTCCTTTTTTTCAATATTAAATTTTTCTTCAAATCTCTGATAATGTGTTTTCTAAGTAGATGTTAAAAAAAAGCACTTTTTCTTCGAGTTTTCTGTCAAATTATGCACACATGAAATAAATACCTATTATACGCAAACATTGAATTCTGGAGATCTGTCTGGACACATATATACCTGAAGGTGATATAAAAGGGTGTAAATAATTTCAGATATAATAAGTAAAACAAGTTACAACGTAACAGCAAATTGCATTTATTGAGGTCACGGAGACTGATACCCTCGGTGTGATTAACGTGGTCTGCACATGTTTATCTGTAGTCAGGCATGTAATACCTTGTCCGACATCTCAATGTTTGTTTCGGGATCACGGAAACCCATAGTAACTACTCGTCTGTTGCTCTTTGGCAATTTTTTTTCCACCTCTGACATCTTTTCCTCACTTTTTTCTATCTTCTTCCCCTTTTTTCTTTTATCTTGTCTGTCTTTTACTATTCTGCCGCCCCCCCATCTATATAATGTGTAGGGCCAGTCAGAAATGTCGGGGTTAATGACGGGGTTAATGTTGTAAATGACTATTGAACCAGGAAACGGCTGGTTTTAATGGAATATCTTCATAGGCGTACAGAGGCCCTTTATCACTCCTATCACTCCTGCCAGTGGCACATTGTGTTCGCCGATCCAAGTTTAAGTTGAAAAGTCTACTTGATCATGAGAAAAACCTTTTGCAATTATATTACAGCTAGAAATGTTGTTCTTTCGTTACATAAAAACAACTAAGTGACCCCAAACTTTGAAACTGCAGCATGTGTATATATATATATATATATATATATATATATATACACACGTACATATACGCATATACACGTTTATAAGACCTCTTTGTAATATGGAATTTAAAAAGAGACCCAGATGGGTAATTTTGTTTATATTACACATGTTCTGTGGTCTGGGCTGGTGTCCCAGATTGTGATGTCAAGTAATTGTTAGTCTGAGCCCATTTGCCAGCCTCTAAAATACAATATAGACTTCATTATAAACTGCTGAGTAAAGCGGATCTCTGAGGAACTTGCAGTAAAGAATGCGTCAAGGAGAACCATAGTGCATTAACCATTAGTTAGCCAGGGCTAGGCTTCTCCCTAAGACCAATTAGAACTTTACACTTCTTTCCCTCCCGCATTAGATAGTGTGTATGTGTGCATGCGTGTGTGCGTGTGTGCATGCACGTGTGCATGTGTGTGTGTGTGCGCGTGTGCGTGTGTGCATGGGTTTGTGGGTGTGTGCGTGCGTATGCACACTTGTTTCTGAACTGTAAATTCTGAAAGCCACATTTAACTTTAACAACACCATTAAGTTAACAACGCTAACATTTTAATTTGATACAAATGCACCTTGCTTTATTATTCACAAAACATATTGCCAAACATATCAAATCAAATATATAGCTGCACATTTTGCTAAAATAAGAACTTATGATTCCAAGACAATAAAAGCAAAATAATACAATAAAAATAAAAATAATAAAATGTAGGTGTATATACTCATCAAATCTCTCTCCTATGACACTTTACTTATTTATAGTTATTTTATTTTTAATCTATATCATTACAATGTATTACAAGTATTGCACTTTGTATTCATTACAACTGAGAGAAAAAGAAAAAGAAAAAAAAAATACCGTATATATATCTTACTAGCAAAATCAAATCTCTGGACATAATATAATTTTTCCACAGGTTCACATTTATAAAAAAAACATATGTATACATATTATGAAGTCATAATGCTCAGAAAAAGAGATACATATCTAAAATAAATAAATAATATAGAAAATGAAGTAATAAAATCATGCTACTTAAAAATGGATTGTAGCATTAGATTTGTATTGCTGTTTCAATAGCACAGAAACGTTTAGGCCACTTTTGGTAACAGTCTCTCCAAAAGTCAAAATATAAGTGAGCCATGGGAAGGTGGAAGAGAACTTCTACCTGCTGCTGGATGATAAATCGCATCACTCTCTATTAGGGTCAGCAATGGTTAGGGTAACCCAACTGGGAGCTTCACCTATAGAACTGCAGTGCTTCTGATTCTCAATCATGCTAATACTTTTTGGGGCTGGCTGTGTCAATGTTAGAGTAACAGCAGAAGGACTCCCGAAGGACTCCCGAAGGACTCCCGAAGGACTACCGAAGGACTCCCTACATCTTATGTGATAATTGTTTCATTGAGAATTACATTTCTCTCTATGTATGTATAGTAACATAGTAACATAGTTCATAAGGTTGAAAAAAGACCAAAGTCCATCAAGTTCAACCTATATACATATTGTGTCCCTACCGTGTTGATCCAGAGGAAGGCAAAAAACCCTTATGAAGCAGATGCCAATTGCCCCATACCAGGGGGAAAATTCCTTCCCGACTCCAAATATGGCAATCAGAATAAATCCCTGGATCAACGTTCTGTCCCTATTAATCTACTATCCATAACTTGTAATATTATTGCTTTCAAGAAACACGTCCAGGCTCCTTTTAAACTCTTTTATTGAGTTTACCATTACCACTTCCTCTGGCAGAGAGTTCCATAGTCTCACCGCTCTTACTGTAAAGAACCCCCGTCTGTGCTGGTGTAGAAACCTTCTTTCCTCCAGCCGTAGAGGATGTCCCCTTGTTATAGATACCGTCCTGGGTATAAATAGGTCCTGGGAGTGATCTCTGTACTGCCCCCTTATATATTTATACATAGTTATTAAGTCCCCCCTAAGCCGTCTTTTTTCCAAACTAAATAACCCTAATTCTGATAATCTTTCTGGGTACTGCAGTCCTTCCATTCCCCTTATTACTCTGGTTGCCCGTCTTTGAACCCTCTCCAGCTCCACTATATCTTTCTTGTACACTGGTGCCCAGTACTGTACACAGTATTCCATGTGTGGTCTGACTAGTGACTTGTACAATGGTAGAATTATTTCCTTGTCGTGGGCATCCATGCCCCTTTTGATGCACCCCATGATTTTATTTGCCTTAGCAGCAGCTGCCCGACACTGGTCGCTACAGGTAAATTTACTGTTAACCAAGACTCCTAAGTCCTTTTCCATGTCAGTCGTCCCCAGTGTTTTCCCATTTAATACATATTCCCAGCCTGGATTTTTCTTCCCCATGTGCATAACCTTACATTTATCTGTGTTGAACCTCATCTGCCACATCCCAGCCCAAGCCTCCAACCTATGCAGATCCATTTGTAATCGTGCAGTGTCCTCTATTGTGTTAACCACGCTACAGAGCTTAGTATCGTCTGCAAAGATTGATACTTTACTATACAATCCCTCTACAAGGTCATTAATAAATATATTAAAAAGAATAGGACCCAAAACTGACCCCTGTGGTACCCCACTAGTAACAGTCACCCACTCAGAGTATGTACCATTAATAACCACCCTCTGTTTCCTATCACTGAGCCAGTTACTTACCCACATACACACATTCTCCCCCAGCCCAAGCATTCTCATTTTATGTACCAGCCTTTTATGTGGCACCGTATCAAATGCTTTGGAAAAATCAAGATATACGACATCCAGCGATTCTCCCCGATCCAGTCTAGAACTCACCTCCTCATAAAAGCTGATCAGGTTAGTTTGACAGGACCGATCCCTTGTAAACCCATGCTGATATGGAGTCATACATTTATTTTCATTGAGATACTCCAAAATAGCATCTCTTAGGAAACCCTCAAACAGTTTACATACAACAGAAGTTAAACTAACAGGCCTATAATTCCCCGGGTCACTTTTTGTCCCCTTTTTGAATATTGGCACAACATTTGCAATGCGCCAGTCCTGGGGAACAGACCCGGTCACTATAGAGTCCTTGAATATTAGAAATAGGGGTCTGTCTATTACATTACTTAACTCCCTTAGAACGCGGGGGTGAATGCCATCTGGACCTGGTGATTTGTCTATTTTGATTTTTTTTAGGCGGCACTGTACTTCTTCCTGGGTTAGACAGGCGACATGTACTGGGGCATTTATCTCATCCTGCTGTATATTACCTGGTATTTCATTTTCCTCTGTGAATACAGCAGAGAAGAATATATTTAATAGATTCGCTTTTTCCTGATCCCCGTCTATAACGTCTCCCTCATTACTTTTTAAGGGGCCGACGCTTTCATTTTTAACCTTTTTACTATTTATATAGTTAAAGAACATTTTGGGGTTTGTTTTACTCTCTTTGGCAATGAGTCTTTCTGTCGCCACTTTTGCTGCTTTTATCTGATTTTTACATATTTTATTTTTTTCCCGATAGCTTCTTAGTGCTTCCTCACTGCCTTCCTGTTTTAGTAGCTTAAATGCCTTTTTTTTGCCATTTATTGCCACCTTTACATTTTTATTTATCCACATTGGTTTTCTCTTGCTCCTGACACTTTTATTCCCATACGGTATGTACTTTTCACAGTGAGAATTTAAGATATTTTGAAAAATCTCCCATTTAGTATCTGTGCTTTTGTTTTTGAGGACATTTTCCCAATTTACAGTGTTAAGGGCTTCTCTTAGTTGATCAAACTTTGCCTTCCTAAAGTTCATAGTTCTTGTGGCTCCTCTAAGAGTTCCCTTATTGAACGACAAGTTATAATGTATTATATTGTGATCACTATTTCCTAGGTGCCCTCTGACCTGCACATTAGTTACTCTGTCAGGTCTGTTGGTTAATATTAAGTCCAGTAGAGCGCCCCCTCTGGTTGGGTCCTGTACCATTTGGGACAGATAATTATCTTTACTTATAGTCAGAAAGCGGTTTCCTTTATGAGATTCACAGGTCTCGGTTTCCCAGTTTATGTCGGGATAGTTAAAGTCCCCCATAATAACCACCTCATTGTGATTTGCTGCCTTGTTTATTTGCTTTAATAATTGATCTTCTGCTGCCTCAATTATATTTGGTGGCTTATAGCAAACCCCGATCAGTATTTTATTATTTTTCTTACCGTATATTTCTACCCATAATGACTCCACATCATCATTTCCCTCACATATATTCTCCCGCAGTGTGGCCTTTAGGCTGGACTTTACATAAAGGCAAACTCCTCCCCCTTTTCGTTTTTTTCGATCCTTCCTGAATAGACTATAACCCTGTATGTTAACCGCCCAGTCATAGCTATCATCCAACCATGTCTCTGTTATACCCACTATGTCATAATTTTCTGCAGACATTATTAACTCCAGTTCGCCAGTTTTATTGGTCAGGCTTCTGGCATTAGTAAGCATACAATTTAGAGGTGTATGGTTTTTTCTCCTATCAAGCCTATCCCTATTAACTATTCTAACCCCTCCCTCCGCTCCACCCCCAGGTACATTTATATGCCCCAGCTCTCTATCTATACTATCTTCCCCTTCTATATTGTAGTTTCCCTCCCCCCCTTTCCCTAGTTTAAACACTCCTCCACCCTTCTGGCCATCTTCTCCCCGAGTACAGCTGCACCCTCCCCATTGAGGTGCAGCCCGTCCCTACCGTAGAGCCTGTATCCGACAGAGAAGTCGGCCCAGTTCTCCATGAACCCAAACCCCTCCTTCCTACACCAGCTTCTGAGCCACTTGTTTAGCTCCCTAATCTCCCGCTGCCTCTCTGGTGTGGCACGTGGTACAGGTAATATTTCAGAAAATACTACCTTGGAGGTCCTTGCCTTGAGCTTGCTACCTAAGTCCCTGAAATCATTTTTAAGGACACTCCGCCTACCTCTTACTTTGTCATTGGTGCCAATGTGCACCATGACAGCTGGGTCTTCTCCAGCCCCTCCCAGTAATCTGTCAACCCGATCCGCGATGTGCCGAACTCGAGCGCCAGGCAGACAACACACTGTTCGGCGATCCCGGTCTTTGTGACAGATTGCCCTGTCTGTCCCCCTAATAATAGAGTCCCCTACTACCAGCACCTGTCTGGCCTGCCCTGTGCTCGTCCTTCCCTCCTTACTGGAGCAGACACCGCTCTGGAGGTCAGAGGCAGTGACTTGCTGCAGTATTGCTAACTCTGAACTAACATCCCCCTCATCTGCCAACCGGGCAAACTTGTTGGGGTGTGCTAGATCAGGACTAGCCTCCCTGGCGCTTTTCCCCCTACCCCGCCTTCTAACTGTAACCCAGCTAGCTGCCTGACTGTCCTGTACCTCCATCCCGCTATCCTCCCCCACCTCTACCCGCGAGAGAGCTTGCTCAGTGAGCAGCAGACTCCTCTCCAAGTTATCAATAGATCTCAGTGTTGCCAGTTGCTCCTCTAGACTCAAGATTTGTGCTTCCAAATGAGCAACTTGCACACATCTCGCACAGCAATATGCACCCTCGAAGCGCTGATCAAGGATTGCATACATTGAGCAAGATGTACACCTGACCGCATTGTCAAACATGGAGGACATCTTGGCAATGGGGATAGCTCAAATAACTGGCAAAAACAGACAGTAAGGTGCAAAATATATATAAATATATATGGAATAACAAGGATGTATACTTTCCCCTCCTTTTTGCTTTTTAACTCCTTCTTTGCTTGTAACTCCTCACTTAGAGATGTCACTTAGGAGATTCGCCCCAGCTCAGGATTCTCTTGTGTGTCCAAGTTAAATGCAACTGCGTTACGGCATGCGTTGTCTTAATTATTGTCCATGCTTTAAAGGTGTAGAGATACCTACTCTTTAGGGTTGACCTGACAAGGCACATGATGTGGGATAGAATTAGTAATCAAACAGTATCAGAACTCTTGTAATAATACCATATGGAAAAGACAGCATTTTGTAAACTGATTAACATAAATCCTTAAATCATATAGGTCTCCTTGTGTGGGTGGTGGTAATATAACATCAGGATATAACTTTATCCTGATATAATTCAGCATCAGGATATAACTTTACAATAGTTTAATATCCTTTCCTGTCCTAGGTTGCTCTCTTCGGTCTCTTCTCCACCTATGTATTCTCAGTAGGGACTATAGGGGCTATAACCATCTCTCGACCCAGGGAAATTTCCCTGGTGGAAAAGAAAATTTACTGTTGTTTTCGTTCTTTTCACAAATCCCTTGCCTTCTACAAAATGATGCGACTGGTGTTCCCTATAGAAAGCAATCACTAGAATGTTCACGTTTTACTTAGTTAAGGACGTTCTAGAAGGGTTTTTACATCTCATTCCAGTCTTTCATACAGTAATCAACTTTGTGTTTTAACGGAATTTGTACATCTGGCCGTTTCTTTTTTTTCAAGTGTCTTTTCCTTCTACACAAAAACAAAAATGTTCCCGTCATGCAGCACAAGGCAGAGATACTCAGGATTGCTAGCGTGACGGGTGCCGTCAGAGACCAGGACAATAACGCCATTGCCTTATATTGTGGACATGGACTCAACATTATCACCTGGTTCGACTTGGTTGTAATTGTCTTGTCCATGATTAGTGATTCCACGTAGCTTCTATTACTGATGCTGTGATTAAGGAGAATGTTAACCCTTACTATAGCGGAAAGAGCCTCGGGATATCCCTGGTCACTTGCTTTCACCAGCATTTGGTAAAGCCCACAGTGTTGAATGTTTGTGGTTTCTTTTAGTGTGATGTTGCCTGTAATGGTATCTATTTTAAACAGATTGGCGTTAGGGTCCACTTCACCAAATTCACTATATGTTATGATTCCATTCATCCCGGTATCATAGTCAACAGCATGGACTTTAGTAATGGAGGATCCCTTTGTGATATCTGGCGAGACTAAAACATATGAAAAGTTGGATTCTGGTGATAGTATTAATGGTGCGTTGTCATTTACATCCAGTATGAAGACATGGATTTTTGCTCTGGAGACCAGAGGTGGGTTGCCTTTGTCCTTTGCTTCAACCCATACCTCGTACATTCTTTCTAACTCATAGTCAAAGTAATCCTTAGATCTTAAGATTCTATCTGGGCCGACTGAAAAGAGTTTGGTTACATTCAACACTAGCAAAGTAAATTCACCATTCAATCCAAAATCGACATCTGTCACATTTATAATTCCAACTTCCCCATACCGGGGAAGGTTTTCTGGAATAAAAAAGGTGAATTCTGTAGTAGAAAATCTGGGAGCATTATCATTTTTATCTAAGATATTAATTTTAATTATACATGAATTATTCAGTGATGGTGAGCCGTGATCCATTGCAATAACCGGAAAACTGTAAGCCATTTCATTTTCTCGGTCAAAAGAAGCAGTCGTTGTAAGAATCCCACTTGAACTATCAATTGAAAACATATCGGGGGCTCCATGTCCCAAGCTGTAACTTATATCTCCGTTGGACCCGCCGTCTGCATCAGATGCAGAAACCTTTAGTAACGGTTCCCCAGCATTATTGTTTTCATCAATAAATACTTCTAGCAGACCCTGAGGGAATTGCGGTGCATTGTCATTCACATCTTCAATTGTAATACTAAGAATTTCTTCATGGAACTTGGATTTGTCAAAGGTAGAATTACCAATAATGTGTAGTGTATATTTTTGTTCTGATTCAAAATCAAGTTGTTTGGATGTTAAAAGCAAATACGTATCAGGGGAGCTCTCAGAAGGCTTGAGGAGGAATGGAGATATTCCATTTATGTACGGAGGTCTAAGAATGCTATGATCGGGATCTTTAATTTCCAAAATGGCAATGACTGTATTTGGGGAAACATCCTCCTTTAAAGATACACCCATGGTATCTTGGGTACCTATAAAACGAAACTCCATTCTAGGCTGTTGCTTTGTAAGTTCCTGAAAAGTAACCTTAACAACGGCTACATCTGGAACACAGCCTGGCCCAACGGCCAACACTGGGAGTACGTGTAGCTGAGTCCTCTCGTCACTTATAAGGGCTGATAAAATTATAATTCCACTTGAGCTATCCAAGTTGAAAAGTTTTTTGGAAGCTTCTGGGACTCTGCTACTATAAACATACTGGATAACACCGTTTTCACCAATGTCTTCATCAAAAGCCACGAGCTGTGCCACTGTAGTGTTGACTGATGAGTTTTTTGGAAGACTCACAGATATGTTATTCGTTAGGAAGACCGGGCAGTTATCGTTGACATCAATTATTTGCACAATAAGAGCAGCACTGCCGGATAACGATGGCGATCCTCTGTCAGAGGCAATTAAAATGATCTTGTACTCACTTTGTGATTCCCGATTCAAAGGCTTGGACACAGTTAATGAAATTACGTCAGCACGATGGTCTAAAGTGAAAACGTGATCTGGGCAGTGTAATTGGTAGGTCAGACCCCTATTATTTTCCGCGTCTGCATCTCTAGCCAAGTGGTCAATAGGAAACATAGACCCCACTGCCGCATCTTCTGGGATGGAGAGAGTGATGGTGTCCTCTGTGAAATAGGGAGCATTGTCATTGATATCTTCAACAAACACTTTCACTTTTGTAATCTCCGAATGGTCTTCAGATGAAACAAAAACATCAATTGTGATGACACACTCATCTATACTATCAAACGGGCAAACCGATTCTCTGTCCAGTTTCTTTTCAGTTGTATACAAATCCCCATTTTGTGAATCCAGGGTAAAATACTCGGTTTTATCCAGCAGGATGAAATGAAGGGGGTCTGGGATCTTCAGCTTTTCTTTTAAGCTTCCAATAACTCTCCCTCCTGTTTGCTCCTCCTGCACGCGGAAAGCGATTTCCCCTGTCGCTTCAGTCACTTTCACATTATGGATAATCATAATTAGAAGAAACACTCTCTGAAACAGAAAAAAAAGATATGCATAGATGATCTTAAATTGATACTAAAATGCATACTCAGCAGTAAATGCTAATTATTTACCATAAATAGATCATTCTATTCAGATGAGGGGAAAGTTGCGGCAAATAATAAGAGCCATTTTTATTTAGAAGATGGGGAGGCATGGAGCAGTCTTTAAGTAAATATGCTGCCTATACCTATACCTTCTGTTAGTGATTTAAATATCCCCACTTCTATTAAGACCCTACACAGCTGCCCAATGAAAAAGTTAAATGCTGACTCCGAAAGACTAATATTTAATAGCAATAAAAATCCAAGCTAAAGGAATGCAGCCAATTATACGCCACATCCCGATCCGAACTGCCAAATGTCTAGACCTTTGTGCATCTATACTTAACGAATTTGTTCAGAAGATTATACAGAGAATCTAACAACGTGAAATTTCAATAAACACTGAATTAAATCTACTCAAACATAACCTACAGTCGCACAAAATACACAACTTTATCAGCGATGGTAACACAGCTATTGTGTGTTTGGTTGATTTTAAAGGCTACGCTATATAAACTTCCTATCTAAGTGTTTTTCCTGGATTTGCAGAAACAAATTGCTTTTCAGGAGCTAGTGTCCATGAAGAGTGGGGTAGACGCTTTTCACAGTGTATGGAGAGTATCGATACAAAACAAAGACAGACACATACACACATGCCATCCGTCCCTCATTGCTTGCATTCAATGAAGACGACAACAATAGGAAGAGGAAATGGAGAATTAGGCATTGTCTTTGGTTGTGTTCGTGGGGTGGTTGTTCGGGGTTATTAAAACACAACCATTGCAGAACCAGTTTGAAAAATAACAAGACAGAAAGTATATTATCCTATCAGCCATCCTCCCAAAATGCACAACAAACTGCCCTCACAATATATTAATATATGGCAAGCAGGTACACAACACACTCACAATGCACAGCCGCTGGGTCATGACACAGAGGAATGGTGCTTGTCCTAGAGTTCTCCAGGCCAAACCCGGAGAGTTCCCAGGCAAGCGTATTATGATGTTATTGACTATGAATGGAAGAATTAAAGAGCGTAATATAATAAAAGCCAAACTTGAAAGATTTGTAAGTAGGTAAGCATTTATAGAGAGGTCACTATGGCCAAAAAGGGAGCATTTTTGTCTAAAGCCCACTACTATTAGGGATTCTTCTAGGTAACGGGTAGTTTATAGCACCGTGAGCAACACAATGATAAAAGTTGGATACGTGAGTATAGTATGGTGGCATCTCACAGGTCTTCACAGCTTTCATAGGTGCAGGAACTAGACTGTTGAACCAAAGTGTTTGGTAACGCTGGGCATTAAGCTCCATAGAATCAAACTATATTGTTGAGCTGCCACATTCCTAAAACAACATTTGAGAACATATACACCTGGGTGGTTCTGAAGAACACTGATTAAGAAACAACTTCTGGAACTTTATAATATAGAAAGAATAAACCATACTAAACACAATTTGGAACACCTAAGAAGGGATTAGGTAAACCTAAATTTGAGACCTATTGACTGACAATGAAAGCTGACACCAACTAACACCTGTCTGATTTGTAGTATGTAATAATCATTTAGCGACACAAATTAACCCAATGATTTTGGGTAGTCCAACAATGAGTGGGCAACAATTACATTAGAGACGTTTTAGATCCTTCCGTTGTTTTATGATGTCATGCAATGTAGTCCTTATAATCGATTAATTTAGCAAGATTATACAATTTCCATAATAAACATAGCTAAATGTTTATCACGAAGTAATATGCATGTACGTATGTGAAGATGTACCATGTCTCAGCGTACACAATGGCTGTGCTTATTTTCCATATAATAATTTGTTTTTTATTACAAATATTTTTTGCTTATCTCAGTTAAAAAAGCATAATTTCTCTATTATTTAAATATCCTGATTTACTAAGAATTAAAAAAGGGGATACATCCATAATCATCAACGTGAAACCATCCTCTGTGTTAGTTTATAAAGCTATTATGTTTTACTAAAACCAAAATTAAATGGGAAACACTAAGAATTTCAAGTCCACGTGGCCTCACATGAAGACATATTTACAGATTGTGGCTATGATCTTCATTAAAACATTCTGAAAACTGAACAATGAAGAAGAGAACAGCTCAATATGACATTTTCAATATATTGAATAAAACATGGAAAGAAAAGGCTTATAGAAAACAGAGATTAGGCGTATTGTTAGCTTTGTTGGAAGCAGCCTAACAGGCAGCTTATTTTACAACAATAGTTCAAAGATTATTTACACTAAAAATGTTCTGGGGAATCACAGTTAGACATAAAAAACACACACAAAAAAAGAAAATTATGTCAATTTATGAAATAATGTATATTCTAAACAGGAGAACATAGGACATTGCTGGCATTTGACCCATAAATTACTTTAGATGATGATTTCTATCTTAATCCTATGAGAATAGCCAGGAACTCTCAGGGTTTGACCCTAAAGGGACAAAATCTCAGGGTCCCACAGTCCTATTCCACACTGCTGTTATCAGATGAAAGACTCCCAACTGGTTCTTTTGCTTCCAATGTGTTATGGTTGATATCCCTGCTTGAATGCAATTAAGTGTATCTTTAAATAATGACAAGTCAAGCTTTCCACAATGGCCGATTTTAGAGCTATTTGGGTAATACATTTGTTGAGGCCATACACAGAATTTTCATAATGGGCTATTAAAGGGTTAATATTTCCAGCATCTCAGGGTCAGCTCATTTCGAACGTTCCCAGGTATAGGCGTATGAGGCATGTGGACACTGTGATGCCTCTGATAATCAATGAGCATACCCGAGAATCCACATGACAGTTCATTAACGGGTTAATATTCAGGGTAAGCTCAATTAGAAAGTTCCCACGTATCTCAATTAGTTAGAAGATGTCACTTTTGAAACATACAGACAACACAACTATTGTGCCACGAGTGCCCTCGTTTAACCTATTTGTAGCCGGAGATTTAAGAAACCTCAATGCATTACTCGTCCCTACGGCTGGGTAAGGGCTGGGATATGTAGTGTAAGCAGGTTGTATTAGCTCGAAAGGTTAATTTCAACCTCATTTATGCACCATTAAAAAAACACATAGTAATCGGATGCATCAGGTTTTTGTTTAAGTAGTATGGTACATTTGTATAGTTCAAAACCAGCACAACATTGAGTAATAAGTAAAACTTCATGAATACATATTCCGATAGTGGTTAAACTCTCTAAATCTGTCACATAAATGTCATTGTTTAAAATAAGTTGATCCCCGGTTACGTAAATCTCTACTTTAGGATGATAACAGCAACAGGCGACATCTCATTAATGCCCGTTAACACATAACAGTAATTACGGAGCTAAAAGTGCTAAAAGTTGTACCAAAAGGTAGTAACAATGTTCCACCTTCACTACAATGCAACAAAATGTCTCTTTATTCTCAAACCTCCCCATAATTCTATGCACCGAAAAAAACAAACAAGATTCACATCCCATTTATTAAAATAGCGCCAGCAGATTCTGTAGCGCTGTTACAACAGGGGACAATAAAAAACGTAACAAAACATTGACATTTTTACAATGACGATAACATAAACACACATTAAGACATACTTTTACAGAACGAGAAGAGGACTCCCGCCAGCTTACAATCTATCGGGAAAAATCTGAAAAGGAAAAAGCCCGCTTTCTATGCTTGGAAATGTATAAAACATCCAGTCTATGGGTTAGAAAGCGTTATACCTGTGAAGGTGCCATCGCCGCTGTGGATAAAGCCAATATGCCCCCAGTTTCGGAGTAAGAGGTCTGTACGCCTGTGTGCCTTTGATTGCTCTGTGAAACTTCCTCGCTGCTCTGTGTACATCAGGGTGTGGCGTTCGCTGCCTATTTTAATTGTGTTTAAAATTCCCAACCTTTGTAGCCTGAAGTAATACATGCCAGTGATATTCAGCATTGTACGATTGCGTTACACGCAGAATTCTTTTCTGCTACTCCGCTTTGTGTATTACCCTACACGCTTAATGTGTACAAAGTATATATGCCTCACGGATCATTGGCCAATAAAGTGATCTGGTGGTGTTGATTTGTGTAGTCACATAATTATATATATAACATGACAAAGTGTTGAAATTTTACACCTCTTATTATTTTCCAAATAATGTCAGGCCGGTTATGACCCAACCAACAATTCAATTTGGACGGTCTTTGGAGAATACAGTATTTTACAATTCGTTGTTGCCAAAAATGTATTTTGTGGGTCCATCAAATTCTTTAATAAAAAGATGATATGGCACTTGAAAAAAGTAAAAAAATATATACATTTAATTAATTGAAAATAATGATATTGACGTGGTTCACTAAACGTTTCTAAAATGATTTCCAATTTCAAATATTCGTCTTCCCACGATTTTTTTATTTGTTTTGTATTTGACATTTTCTTAAGTCTCTAGAGTTTCATAACACTAGTCTACAATATCCCACAACCAAGCAGGTGTTTGGGATTATGTTAGATGAGCACAGGTAGACCAGTCTGTGTTACAAACATGACATTTGACGGCAGGTAAGAACCATTTGGCTCCTATATTCTGCCCTTCGTTCCTAGACCTTAGTCGGCCTTTGGCCTTATATTCCGGAGCCACATGCCTCTCCCTTGCATGTTTCAGCTGTATTACATCTACCGCTTCTACTGGGAGGCTTATTCTTCCTTTTAGATCTATGTTAAAGAGTCTCCTTTCTGGAAACCAGAGGACAGCAATGTTCCTGAAGATAATTCAGCACAAAAGCGACCACATTGGCCATTTTTATCGATACTCATATACATTTAACATACCGCTGCGTAACCCGCAGAATGTCCAATGCATACCCGGACAATCGAGTCCCTTTAATGTTAGGTGTTTCTGACATTATTCCTCTGAAACACACTTTTTTTTGCGTACCTCTTATTGTATTTCAAAGTATATTACATTGTTATACAATGTCACAAATGCTATGTGATACGAACCCTTAAATAATGGCCGTAACAATGCAGGGGTAGCAATATCCGATACCTAATACTTCCAGTTTGTTCTTTTTCTAAAGATCATTTCTGGAAACTGTCACTCATTCTGATTGACTGCCCAACATTAGTATCAAATATTCTTTCTCCCGTACCAGCTGTTGGACACCCAAAAATCTAACTTAGACAAAGAAAATTGCGACCATGAAGATCGCTTTAGGTTATGTTTGTTTATATAGCTGAATCAGCATTTTTGATGACGGCCATATACTTTATTTTATGCTTTCTATGTTTCTTAATATCTACATGTTTAGCTTATTTTAAGTGGAACACGGGTCATAAACCTTTCAACGTGACAGATCTGAGATTAAATAGTACTTCTGCTATATAAACAAGTAAACATTTAGCATTATCCGAGACCAATTTACCAATTACGTGCACCGTGACTCTATTTTCGGAGGACCGGGTAAACAATTACAATAAATTCAGTAAATGCCATACATTGTAATACACTGTATTTAGGGAAGGGCAATATGGGCACCCATATTTACTGCACTTGACACTTCCTTATAGACAGCATCTAAGGATTAGTTACTACGCATCAAGATAGCAGCGCGCAACAGAACCATCACTCACAATATTAGGCCACTTACTGTACATAACGTTAAACAGACATTAAGGTCGCACACATGACCATTAAGATTTTGTGATTTCACACAGCTTTGAATAAAAGTGACCTAAAAAAGTTTTGTACAAATAAACAAAAGCCCAGAAAAATTAAATGGTGATTTTTTGGGACCATGTTGCTTTTAAAACACATTTGTCCCATATCTCCTATCCTAGAGACTACTTTAGTTTTGCTAAAAATGAATCACACAAAGCGTCTCCAAATACACTGATTAGATTAGCACAACCCGGGGGTTAAAGAAGATTCTGTGTTAGTTTACGCCCATAGAAAACAATGAGAACAGCTAATGATTTTAATGTTCTATTGCTGAACCGCACATTTAATCTGTATTGAAATGCGATATATTTAAGGGATATAATGCTTAAACGCTGCTGTAAATCACATTCAACACTAGCTGGTAGCGTGAGGTTGAGCTGATCACCAAACTAGATAGACCCTACCACTTCTGCTGGGAGGCTGTTCAACTTATTTACCACATTCTCAGTTAAGTAAATCTTCCCTCCAGCCTCTGACCCTCTAGGTTTAGATTATTGTCTCTTGTTAACATTTCTTCCCCCTTGAAATAAACTTCCCTCCTGTACTTTGCGAAATCTCTTTACGTATTTAACTGTTTCTATCACATCTCCCCTCTCTCTCCTCTAAGATATACATCTTAGGATCCCGTAGTCTTTTCTGATAATTTCTTTCCTGTAAACTATTTATCATTAGTAGCCCTCCTCTGAACTCTCGCCAAAGTCAATATCCTTCGGGTGATGTACATGAAGACTGCCCCGGCATTTTGTTATCCAAGGAGTATATATATATATATATATATATATATATATATATATATATATATATATAATGTCAAAAAATAGAGTATTGCAGCTTTCGAGAGTTATCCTTAATTAAAGTACTTTAATTTGCATAATTCTTTGGAGTGGCTCCCCGAGACATTAAACTCTCCCTGTAGTAGATCATCGTGGTTCCTATGATATCCGGGCTGTGAGTATATTGTACACACTGGGCAGTTCTTTACAGTAACACGAGAAAGTTACATCTGTCTGGGTAAACAAGACAACCCTACACTATAAAAAAACTAAACTAAAAATATAAAGCAAGAAACTTAACCTATTGAGCACCGGAGAGATGAGGTAAGCGTTACCTTAGTCTGCAAAACATTGTTTCGGTTTAATGATCCCAAGGAGTTAAAACAGATACATGCCTAACAACAATACAAGACAGCCCATCAAAAGAGAAATATAATGAGGCGGTATTAGTATGAATGAAAAACTCCGATGTGAATCGCTATTAACAGCTGCTACTATGCCCTTCTTGTTTGCTTAATGCTTTCTCCAAACAGTAATGCCTGTAGACAAAGAGAGCGCCCAACAATGGAGGGAGAACTTTGTTCTCATTTCTCTTTGAACTGTGTAGTAGTCCTGCTGGAATCTCATTCTCCACCCTATTCCAGGACAAGTAGAAATGCTGCTGGAACTATGATCTTCTTCATCCTCAGGACACATGTAAATTAGTGATGCCTCATTCAATAAAATCACGAGAGAAGTGTTATAACACGTAAAGGGAAACTAGTAAGCGTACGTAACATCTATACGTCTCATCATCTCATGCATTCTTGATAAAAGTCTTATGGCATTGTCTTCGTAACAAGGTCGTCCAAGCAAACTTCTTATGTGGATACGAATCATGGGACGTGGGAGAGGGAGAAGAACCCTGAGCACTCAGTAAAAACAGGACCAACTCATTTTGCTTGGGCCCGCATTTAAAGCATTTTTTTGCAGCATTAAACATTTTGGGATACATGTAATAAAAACAAGACCTCACTCCCCAATGAAATGAACACAGAACAACAATTGCTTATCAGTGTTTTGGGTACAGCCTAATTAAGATCAAACCCAACCTGACCATTAAAGTTCACCGTTACACAGACTAGGTTAAGTCTGGGCCAGCTGTTGGGGACACTGGACAAAGGCCTAAAGGCCCAAGGGCTGATGTCTGATAGCCCCTCCAATACATCCGTCATGAGTAACTAATAGGTTAAAACGAATCTCCCTGCCCTTTAAATTTTATAGCATGGAATTGCTTCTGCTCTGCTGAATATAATACATTTATATCTGAATATAGAAAAATATTTTAGCACTAAATATTTAAACCCTGCCATTTTCTCATAGAACACATAATTCAAGCGCGTAGTCTTAAATTTATTCCTGTAGAATTCCCGTGGCTATGACACCCATTGAATATTTTGTCCAGGTAGCCCGGCGCCTTTGAACTTTGTGCTGGCAGTTTAACTTATAACAGATATAATAATCCAAGTTCAAAGATAAACTTCAGAAATATTTTCTTTATCTATACTGCGGCACATCTCATAAAAAGTCGATTGAGAGCCCTGTATCGAGATGTAATTAAAACTGGATATTATGCATCAAATGGGCTCACTGCTAATCATTAATATTTTAGAATTCCGGTTACTTGCGGCAGCCTGTGTAGAACAAAGTTTCTGTGAAGCCATAAATGCTCCTAATTCACACTGTATAATATAAAATAATATTTGGAAAGTACAGTTTCATTATAATATATGCCTGTTTTGTTCTCCCCTTAAAAATATTAATTTTATAGCTTTTTTTATAGCGTGAAAGTGATCATCAGCATACCTAGGTGAAGTGCCACTTCTCCGGGACATTTGGGGCCGACCTAGGTGGTGCCCTGTCAGGATTCCACCCTGTCAGCCAGGAATCTGTATTCATTTTCTAGGTGTCATTTCTGTGACAGCCTCGAGAGGGCGCCTGTCCGTACACTAACGAGCTGACCAGCTGCCTCTGCTTACCTGGATGTAACCCTACCCCTTAAATAGCTGCTTCCGCCTCCATTCGATGCCTTTGCATTGCAGTTTAGCAGCCTATTGATGTGGCTCTGTACCAGGTCCTGAATCATTCCTGGCATCCTGCTTGTGATCTTCGGCTTCTGACCTGGCTTGATTTTGATCACCCTCCTGCATGCCGTACCTGGCTTTTCTGAGCCCAGCTACAGAGAGCGGGCCCCTGCCAGGTCAGCTACATAGAGTGGCTTCCTGCCATGTGCCCTGCCAGAGGGGCTTCCAAGTCGTGTGCCCTTCCAGAAGGGCTTCCAAGTCGTGTGCCCTGCCAGAAGGGCTTCCAAGTCGTGTGCCCTGCCAGAAGGGGTTCCAAGTCGTGTGCCCTGCCAGAAGGGCTTCCAAGTCGTGTGTCCAGTGCCCTGCTGTGTGTCCGGTTCCCTGTCAAAATACTTACAGCCTGTACTTGCCTGACGTCCAGCTTCTCCAATACAGACCATATTGTACTATTCAACCTGTGGTGTGTTTACCCGACCTGCTTACCCGAGTCCTGACATGCCCCCCCATTCCCTTTCACCGCCTGTGGTTGACCTCTCCAGCTCAATAAAGAGCTGCGCACCTTTAAGAAACAAAGCGCAGTAATATAATGTCATGAAATCTATGGAGGCTGTGCTGAGCTTGCGCAGCCTCTTTATTGTAAACAGGCCAGCTTGGGAGATCAAAGATCTCATGGGTCATGGAAAATGATTTCTCCAGTAGGAGAACCAGTAGGACTTTTCCACAGTAGTATGTAGGGTTTATGGAGTGTTCTTCTTCTCTCTAATCTCAAACAGTATTCTCCAGGCTCATGCGACACTTAGAACAACAGATGTAGGATAGATTCTTTCTTTGGTAGTGTCTTAAGGATAAGCAATACTTTATTTCTACTGGGCTGGAGACTGATGGGTTATCCTTAATCGATACAATCTCGCTTTCATTATTCATCTATCTCAGACGACATGCCAATAGGCCTTTGGTTTTCTCTTCATTATCCCAGTAATGCAAATTCAGCCAAAACCATAGCATATTCAGCAGAAATCCGCCAAGTCAATTAATGTCAAGTTTTACAAAGAGGCTTAATTGATACTTTTTATTTTTACAAATCAATACAAATTGTGCATAGCTTGGAATAATGTCTGTTTAGTATATCTGACATTGAAGTTGCCCTGCAGCCATGATGTTTTTTTTGGCAGAGTGCATTAAAGCGAGAGCCTCGTAGGGTTGTTTTTCTCATTAGGTCTTATGTCTGGGTAGCTTGATGTTCAGTAAAGTGGTTGAATTCTGTACCTTATAGAACAGCAGAGCAAAGATATATTGTTAAAGAAGAAAGTTTCTTCTGATAAAGCCTGTAGGGCATGTGCTTCCTTTCAGGTCCTCACCTAAGAATAAAACTATTAAGAGAAAACTCTTTACTAAATTGAATCTGTCACTTTTACCAAATCCTAGAGAGTCTTTAGTCAAAGATGAAACTTTTTATTGGGCCAAGAAAGAGGAAAAAATATGCAAAGTTATGTAAACTTACTGGACCCCAGAGGTCTTCAGCTGGAACAAGTATCATTTTAACTCAGGACCAAGGTTTTTAATACCCTAAGTTTTTATTTATTTTTACTTTATGCTTATTATTTGGTATATCCACCCAAAACTCATACATGGCTTTGTTCAGGACAAGTAGGACCTTCTCTTAAAAGGATAGAAATACATAAAAATTGAAATCTAAAATAAGAAAAAATATATATTTTTGCAGCTTTGCCTAGACTTGCTTTTACAATGTAGGTGACACAGCTTAACAATGACCCATTTTATGCTTGGCAACATCCCCTGATTACAGTGATAGTCTACATACATATTTTATATGTTCAAGTTCACATCCATGTTTATTTAAACTACTAGCTTAAAGGGTTTGGTGGTAGTGTTTTTTTTAATATAGTTTTTTTTTTTTTTTTTTTTTACTTGCAGTGAATATCGAGGCACTTTTCTCAAAAAAAAAAAAAAAAACCAACAACAACCTATTTCCCCTTTGGTGATTTCTCTGATACATTTTGGATGCCAGTGATGTCATCCATTGCATTGCTGATAGAAAAAAGTCAGATCAGCCACCAGGGGGAGCAATTGGAGATGCTAACAGGATCTAGAACTGTAGGTGATCTCATCATCGGTCATTCCTTATATAACAGTGTAGCAACCTAACCTTCAGCGATGGAGTGTACTGGTACACTCTAAGTGGCATCCTGGAAAAGCTTTTAAGGACGTACTGGTACGTCTTAAGGGACATAAAAGGGTTAAGCTAAATATCTCAAAAGCAATGAGTTAGTTCTCAGAAACTTATGTATTAAAAGCTGTGGCTGTTACCTTTTAAAATCACTCTATTGCAGTATATGTAAAGGAGCCAGGCCTGGCCACCTGCACACTGGGCACTGGGCCACTGCCTGGCATTTCTCCATACACAACCGATCTGCCACCAGCTGCATATGCCCCGCCGCACACCGCATGAGCATAAAAACGTAAATTACGGCCTGCCATATCCATCAGGTGTTAAAGTGCCATGGCCGCCTCGTTATCCTCAGTCCAGCCCTGAAAGGAACAATTATGGATCAGTTAATTTTGACATAATGCTTTCTACCAGTCTTTTGATGCATGTCCATACTTGTTTTACTTTATTATGGCGTATCTGTTTAGACCATTTAAAAATAAATCTTTTCAAATAGGTAATGATTATGCTTTTGAGCCTGTTATTAACCCCTTTTACCACTAGATGGCACTGCTGGACAAGAATTCCTGCTGTCAGAAGTCCATGCAATAAATTGTCTGGTTGTTTTATTATGCATTAGTTATTAGGAGGAGAGCATAATGATGCTTCCTGATAGGTGGGTGTAATGGCTGAAAGCAGAGAATCTCTCGCAGGCGCCTCTCCTTAATATCCTTTCTAATTAGGTCTGCACTCAAACTACAGTAAGAACTACCAGAAAGGAGTAATAAAAAAAAACCGTGCCCTGTCTGATACCAGATAAAACAAAGCAAAACTCTCATTATTTTTCCTTTTTTGTTGTTTTAGCTTTCTTTTCTGGCATTTGCAAAAGAACACTACTTAAGCAAATACCAAATCGTTATGGCTAGAGATTTGCTTTTATATTCTGTGTTACCTGTATACAATTTCCATTCTAAAGTGCTGCACAAAATAATTATTTACAATCATTTCAAAAATATAGCTTTTTAATGGTTCATAAGGGCATTAGTTGTGTACCCAAAATAGCCCTCGAGTTCAGGTGGTAGGTTGGTTAAAATGCATCAATGAAATATCTCAAAAATATTAACAGCTACTAAGGAAGTATAGAATATATTAATGTATTTATTTATTAACTGTTTAATTAAACATGTTCATTTTCTGCTAGTTTAAGAATCTTTTAGAAACAGTTCTAGATGATTTCAGTCTACCATTCTGGTATATATACAGTATATCTAACCCTCAGAGCTGGTATTGCAAAAATGCAGTTATATCATGTTTATCCTTCCCCAGGCTGTTAAGCCATTGCAAAGCTTGCCTACCTGTCATAAAAGATGGGAACTCATAGACTCAAGACTCATAAACTCAAGACCAACAGCAATTGTCACAATATTGTTGTCAAAGAAAGAAAACACAAACAATTAGAGTTTGCCAAAGAAGAACAGAGAAGAAAAAGTTTGGAAAGTGTCCTATGAATTTATGGAAAGACAAAATATCCAAATCCATGTGGACGCATATATATGGATGTTTATTTTTCTGAAAAATGATATTGTCCGATCATTCTATTCGCCCCATTTATCTGCTATGATGTATATCTACTTTGTTTTTAGTTTGGATAGTTATGTTAAACTATTTTGCTTAATTGCTATTGACCATTGTAATGCATCCTCCTTTTCCTTGTTCTCTACCATTTTCCTAATTTACTTTGCCTACCTCCCCAGACTTGTATATATAATTTCCTAGAAACATATAATTTGACGGCTGGTAAAAAACATTTGGCTCATGCAGTCTGCCCTTTTTCTTGCTGTAAAGACATAAACTCTTAATCAGTTATTGGTCTTGTTTTAGATTCAGGATAGCTTTATGTCTAATCCATGCATGTTTAATCTCCCTCACTGTATTAACCCCTACCAATTCTGTTGAGGGGGACTGTTATCTACCTCTCTCTCCATAAAGTAAATCTTCCTTACCTGACATCTAAGCCTCTGACCCTCTAGATTTAGATTATGACCTCTTGTTCTAACATTTCTTCTTTGAACTAAAACCTGTACTTTGTTAAATTCCCCAAAAGTATTTAAATGTTTCTATCACATCTCCCCTCTCTTTCATTCCCGTCAAGCTATGTATATCAACGGTGTAATGGTTCTGCACAAAGATTTGCTAATAATATTTTTTGACCTGGTCTATCACTGTCTGTCTGTGAATGTATTGAGGTTCTATGTCCTGACATCAGATCTAAAGTATTGTCCCAGTTTATAACACTAATATTGTATATTACATAGGGACCTAGTCAAAGGTCTTAAAATGTTAAATTCATAATCTTACATTAATCCATTCTAAAATGACTTTGCTAGATTGAACAAGTACCCCAAAACATGCTCATCACTAACACCATGTGATCTGCATAATGACCACAAGGTGGCGCCATTCACAATACAGGATGTGTATGGTCATAATAGAACATGTCAATTTGATTTAACTATGTTTCTCTCTTACCAATGTCAGCTAACCAACAACACCCTTAAAACATTAACCCCTTAGTGACAAAGCCCGTACATGTGCGGGTTCCAAATTAATTGTTTTCAATGGGTTTAGGGACAGCCCATTGTCCTGGAAGTAAAACCAGTTTGCATGTTTGCAACAGTGTTTGTAATCGAAAATGTGCATGCATATAAAATTCTTTTTTTTTTTAATCATGTACATGGTTAATTGCCCAAAAAGTATTGAAAATGGCCAGACCTAATTATGTGTGTGTCTAGCCTGGAGATTACAGAATAATTATTATTATTAAATTAAATGACTAATTATTGTACTATTGTATATTGTATTGTATTACGCAGAACAGTCTTCCAGCAGAAGTGGTAGAGGCTAAAACGGCGAGGCAATTTAAACATGTATGGGATAGGCATAAAGCTATCCTTAATCTAAGATGAGACCAAGAACTGTTTAAGGTCTGAGTCTTTACATCAGGAGAAATGGGCGACTAGACGGGCTGAATGGTTCTTATCTGCCGACAAATTCTATGTTTCAGTGTTTCAAAAAATCACAACACATTTCTGTTTTAATATAACAAAAAAACACCCAAAACTATAAGGTTCAGGAAAGGGTATGCGCTAATTAAAATCTACTTTTAACAGCCCTATCTGAAATAGTTAACAACATGTCTCAATTTGATTCATTAGCCGGTTCCTGAATCCAGCAGAAATGTAGGAAAGTGAGTTACCATTCTGTTGATTGAAAACATATATTTTAGGAGGCAGTTACCCTAACTACTTTGATTTGATAAACAGTGTATATACATTACTGAAAACTCTTTCTATTGTTATAAAATGTTATTTTTTTATTATGCAATGGGTAATTTCTCCAATGGGTGACTTTAAACCAGCTCATTTTAATCTAGGAAATGTTTAAAAGACACGTTTCCACAGTCACAGCTTAATTACTGCATTTTATAGACCTGTTGATATTGCCGGCAGGAATTCTAATTAGATGTGATTTTGTCTTGCTCTCCCGGTTGTAAGTACCTCTGTTCTCAGCGTGGGGTTTCTACCACGCTTGCTTCCTCAGTCAAGAATGGATACAGCTGCTGGGCCTTTGGCATTAATCCAGCGCAAAAACACCGCAGACATTAACTCTCCGAGCGGAAATGGTTCGGGACATAGCAAGCGTTACATGTGAGCTTTGATGACCTTCCCCATGAAATCATTTTCATGTTCCTTAGACAAATCGAGGACTTTGTTCTAGTATCTTCTAATACCAAATTGGACAAGAAATTGCCATTTAAAAGCATAGGTTCAAAAGAAAAGAGCAATAATTTGTGATACATTTTTATTGCGCTAATGGGCGCTGGTAGAGAGACATACAAAAGGTGGCCACCCTTTGTCAAATCTGATCCAGTACATCTAAGGAATGTTGCACGTAGCTTGACAAAGAAACCATGACAACGAGCTTGAAATAATTTATGTTAGGGTAAATAACTATATGTACACAACACATTTTTTTGTATTTTTCATTGGATTTGTCATTTTTAAAAACTTCAGCTTGGCTTTAACCCATTTAATGGCATCCTCATGTCATTTTCATAATGATCAACAGCTTGGAGAGGACTTGTCTATGCAGTGGACATGTTTCCATTTGACTATGCGGTGAGAAAGGTGCTTATGTATATTTCTATGTAATGAAGTAAATTTAAGGTTTTCTTTCTACAAAACTTTTTAATGTTTACCTATAAGACAAATATCAGCAAAATATCACAGTCTAATTCAAGAAAAACATTGATGTCCTTGCAGATGCAAGCTGTGTGTAGATGTTCCTAGATTACTTTTTAAATGGTTCAAGTGATAAAAAGCAATTTGAAAGATAATAATACCGTATTTGCTCGATTATAAGACAAGGTTTTTTTCAGAGCAAATGCTCTGAAAAATACCCCTCGTCTTATAATCGAGGTCGTCTTCTAATAAGACCTCAAAATGTCCGCTGGGGCCATGCTACCTACCGGGCTTTGGTCGCGAGCAGCAGGAAAAAAAGAAGCTAGCAGCGTGTCACATAACTCTGCCTCCCCCTCCTTCCTCTGGGGGCGGGGCCAGAGAAGTTGCACGCACAGCCGGGCCCCTGCAGAAGTCTTCGAGTGAGAGATCTGCAGTTCAGGTAAGGGGGTGGGGGTTTTTTGTGTGTGTGTGTGTGATTAATGGAATGAATGAGTATTTAAAGGTTTGTGAATGAGTGTGTGTTAGTATGGATGTGTAAGGGTGGTGGTAGCATGGCATAGGGAGGCTGTACTCACACTCCTATCATCCTCAGGTTCCAGCATGTACTGGCTGCCTTGGCTTGATAGGAGTGTGATTGCTGTTAGCAGTTTATATATATATATACACCCCCAGAAATGCCTTATACCCCCTATTTGCCACTCTGGCATATAGGGGGTTAAAAGGCATATCATGGGGCAGAGTGGCATATAGGAGGGTATAAGACATTTCTGGAGGCAGAGTGGCATATAGAGGGTTAAAAGGCACATCATGGGCAGGGCCGGCCGAAGACTTAACGCCGCCTGGGGCGAAGTTTAAAATGCCGCCCCCCCCCGCCGACGCCGGGGGGGGTGGCATTTTAAACTTCACCGACGCCCCCCCCGGTGCTTACCTTTAAAGAGTCCTGCGTCGAGTCTCCCTGCTCTGCCACGGTGCCGGCTTGTAATGCTGAGCGCCGGAAATTGACGTCACTTCCGGCGCTCTGCATTACAAACCGGCACCGGGACCGAACAGGGAGACTCGCCGCAGAGGAGAGAGAGAGAGAGAGGGGCGCCGAGCGGGTAAGCGAAAACCACTCAGTGCCCCTCTCTCTCTCCTCCGCTTCAAAAAAAAAAAAAAAAAAAAAAAAAAAGCGCTTGGGGCAATTGCCCCAGTCTGCCCCATTATAGGGCCGGCCCTGATCATGGGGCAGAGTGGCAAATAGGGGGTATAAGGCATTTCTGGGGCAGAGTGGCAACCCTGGAGGCAGATGTGCATAACTGGGGGGGCAGGTTGGCAAATAAAAGGAAATAAAAAAATATATATTTTTCTCAATCATAGCTTGTATTAAATATGAAAATATTGTTTACATGAATTAATATTTACTGGTAAAACTTTTTTTCCTATAGGGTAGTCTTATATTCAGGCTTTTTGTTTTTTTCCTAAATTAATATTTAGATTTTGGGGGGTCGTCTTATAATCAGGGTCGTCTTATAATCGAGCAAATACGGTACATTGATATTGACATGGAATCTTTCTTACAATTCTTCCACTTGGTTATCTACAAAGAAACTGGAGAATCATCTAGCTGTCTGCATTTACTTTATAGGAAGGGATTGGTTTCCCACAATATATTGGATTAAATGGTGCAACCACAGAAAGAAATGAACAAGACAGCATTTTTAAGTGGACTATAGTGTTTTGGTGATTCAGTGATTGCAATGTAGAAATGAGCCGGATGGACAGTCTACGTTGTCTGGAAGAAAAATTCTACCCAGAGTAAAGTATCCTGGTCATTCGCCGGCAGAACAATAATAGACTAGTCAATAGAATATCATACTGAGGACATAACATTATGTAGACGACAAATTGATCTTAGGGGGACAGTCTTTGGAAATGGTGAACTTTCGTCTTATCATTAACATGTTTAAGGACATATTTCTCTCATAAAAAAGCAGGGGAAACATTCAAAATCTTTCACAAATGTCTTCTGGCGATCTGAAGCAAATATCAACTGGAAGGTAGGCAGCAAACTGCTCATTCGCAAAGTTCCGCAGGTGAGGAAAGGTCTCATAAGTTAAATAAGGTTCTGGATACTCCAAATATTTCACTTTGTACACAAAGGACCAAGTCTCATATAAGTAGCCTGGAACAATATGAACTCAAGTTTCAGACCGTGTAATGTATTTGTGGATACTATAGAACCAACAAAATATAGGCCTCATGAACTAGAACATTGACCTTTTCTTTCTGTACAAATTCTGTTTAAATTATCACCTTTTGATGTCTTCTAAGCAATCTAGAGACAGCGTGTTAAGCAAACTCTGTATTAAAGAAGAAGGAACCTATATGTTTACACGCCCAAAGGATATGTGACATGCTATTCAGCAGGATAATGTCACACCTATTGTATTATTGATGAGACGTTGACGTGCAACTGAGACCTAGCGAGAGATAGCCTGAGTGTACAGTATAATAATCACAACAAGTGCTGCAAAAAAAATATATCCAGAGGACAAAACAAAGGTTGACAACGTAATTATAGTTCTACTAGTTATACTGTCAAGGGCAAAATCTGCGAACAGCTACACTTTTAGCTTAAAAAGGTGAAGTGATACATGTCTTGCTTTGTGAATGTTAATAGAAGGTCACATTGATGATGCATTTCTTCTAACGTGAAAAGAGAAAAATTTGGTATTTTTAAGAGAAAAAGGTGACATCCCTTAAAGTGCATTTCCTGAGCTTGTTCAGCGATGACCTCTGAAATACAAAAGGCTGTTTTTTTCCCGCCTAATCTAGTAATTATTTTGTTCCAGTAAAGCACCGTTGAAAATGTAATTTCTGAACATAGGAACGCCGGAATGATGGACTTTATTTAAATTCTTTCTTAAAATAATAGTTTTGCTGTTTTCATTCCAATAAAAGTTATGCTTTTTGGATTATATTTATTTTACATGTAAGTTCTATGAAGTGATTGTATTTACCTTCTCCTGACCACTTGTAGCCATCGTAAAACCCAGTGAAATGTTCTTGGCGTGTGCTGCCCTAGGCAGAGACCTCCACAGTGTTACTGGACCTCTCCAGCCGGGCCGAGAAAGCAGGGGCACACAACGGGGTGATCTGTGACCCATTATATGGCATAAGCGTTGATGCCTACCCTCTAACCGACCACTCAAGACGGTCTTGGCCAGAATACGCATTGTTTTCACCTCCCTCATTTTCACATGGCCTCAAATGGCCAAACATGTAATTATTGTAAAAGGTTAGAAACTGCACATTTTGAATAATTCTTCATCAGTTTAACTAACACATTCATGCCATGTCTGACCCTTTCATCAGATACTATGAATATTTTAGTGAGCACATGTAGAGTTGAAATGTGGGAATTTGGTAATACATAATTAAAAGCGGAGAAAGGAACCTTTAAGAAAATATAATACAGAACTATTATGGCTAAACAGTGAAGATAACGGTGAATTTACACAATCAAACCACATTGTGCGTGAGATAACAATCATGAACACAGAATAATATATCTGCATAGGGCAAGCGACTTGATCTATCTGGCTAATAAAATCAATGCAGGTGTCACCTACAAAAGGTTTATTATATATATCTTAAATATACCGTGGGCTAGTAATGATGTCATCAGTGGCAAACGTTTATTCATTTGACATTGTATATGAAACTCAACAAAACCCTGTGCAAATATGGCCAATAGCTGACTATTGCCGTATTATTCTATGGCAAGTTGGACTAACGGAGGCTTGTCTGCCATTTACACCAACTCACCAATAAAGTAGTCATTGTGTAGGCGTATGAGTAGTTTGAGGATGGGATTCTACAAATTAAATGGAATGGAATTACAAGAAAATGCATTCGGTATGTGTGGGAAACATGAAACTGTAGTAAATAGCAATATCTTGAATAAAAAAAATAATAATTTAAGCACTGGTGCTATGGATGCTTACAAATCCCACAATTAAATATAATGAGGCATGTAAGTTCTGCCCAGATAAAAATAGTCTGGCTGATTGAGTGAATCATTTTAGACACCCCAATATCTATTCTAATATCATCATTCCACTAGTGTAAAAAAACAAACAAAAAAAGTCACTATATGTAAAGTGGCTGTATTAGTGTAAATCTGTTTTTTGCATTAATTTTTGTTATTTATTGGAGATATTTAAAGCAACAATAGAAATTAGCATTTCTTTTCATAGTTTCACTTTGTTAGATAATTGTATTCAGCAGTGCTACCAGTGTCAAGATAATTGATACGTTTTATGTGCCGGAAAGGTGAACTTTTCCTTCTTTGTGTCAAGATAATTTATATATTTTACGTGTTCAAAAGGTGAACATTTTTATTCTTTATAATGAGTTGAAATGGTTGGTGAGACCACGCTTTATATCTCCGCACACTAGAAAAATACTAAAGATATGAATAAAGTACACATTTACGTCAAAATCTTTTTTGATGTAGAGCCATCATCAAGAAAATACTTCCAAACTATATAACTGGCTGGCTAGCTAATGATACGTTCATGACAAAGAGCACGGAAACTATCTTTAGGTTGTCCCCCCCCCCACACTCTATTCTAGTTTTAAAATATATTAATATAAAATTACAAAGGCTGTTTGAACCAATCAGCAACAATCAGCAACTTAACAGGTAAGAGATAACAGAACAGTTACGGATAAGAACCGGAAGCCCACAGACCTTCTCTCTGGGGTTTAAAAAGTTTATATTTCTTATTTTAAATACTATTACAGATAATTATTTAATGTAAATAACTCTAAATTATACTTTTATTCCCAAACCTAACATTCCTTTATGTTCCTGATTTAAATGCCAATTATAAAATATGTAACAAAGAATCACAAGTATAGAGACAGATCCGGTAAGATGTAAGTTGCATACTATAAGCACCGTCTGAACATATGACATCATATTATAATTGACTGCCAAACAATGACAAAAAAATCCATTGATCGTGTTTTTGGGTAACGGGTTCACGTCAAATTGCTTTGGGAATTTAAATATCATCTTTATGGGTTGACTAATCGTTCTAAGGATCTCATGTTTCATCCATCAAAAACTGCAAGCTATGTTATTGTTACTGGTCCAAATGTGAATTGTTAGCTCCTCTGGCAAACAGCAGACACTGATCATATTTAAATGTATCGAGCAGGTGTTGTCACTGTAGATGAAGAAACATATTAGTTTGTTATAGAAAGTGTAATACAGCAGAAATCGGCAGTGTGGAGTGCCGATGTTAATAACCTTGTGTGTTTAATGTGATTTATAATGTGATTGTAAAGGCAGCAGGCGGAATGGGAGAAATACGGGCTGAATCTAAAACATGTCAGGAATTATTCCAGAGAGAACGCTCTACATTAAAGAATTACAGCCGCAATTCACAATAAATATACAATATTTAAAAAGCAGCAGAATAGTTTTATGTGCCATTCAATTTCATTACATATTCCGTTGTAAGACCATCTTGTTAACAAAGTTTGCTGGAGGGGAAAGGGAACAAAAATCCATATTATGGTTTTACTGCATTCTACTCTACATGTCACAAATTCAGCAGAAATATTGCAAATTTAAAGGGGAAGTCATATCCATTTCCATCTAAATGAAACAAATGATATTATTCCTATCTGTTTCCGTCTCTATATAATCTCAGTGGAAAACACAGCTCGGTTACTTATCTGCCATCTGCTTCTTGGCAGCCTGTTCATGTGTGATCGGCGTGGAAATGTATATATATATACATTATATATATATATATATATATATATATATATAGACTTCCAAGACCAACAAAGACTTATCGGGTCTCTACAGAGTCATCTCTTGGAAACACTCATCAGGACACACAACACCCATGGAGTTTCAGTTTTACAGTGGGGGGACTTAAACTGAACTACTGTTGTATTACTGTTGATTGTATTAACCCCTTAATGACAAAGCCCGTACATGTACAGGCTCAAAATGCATTTTAGAGTTTTAGATAAGTAGAACAGTCTTCAAGCAGAAGTGGTAGAAGCCAAAACAGCAAGGGAATTTAAACACGCATGGGGTAGGCATAAAGGAATCCCAAATTTAAGGCAAAACCAAGGACTAACTAATGCCTGAGTCTTTACATCAGGAAAAATAGGCAGATTAGATGGATTGAATGGTTCTTACCTTCAATGTTAATAAGTATTTTTAAAGATTTAGGTAAAAAATTAATTAAAAAGTAGATCATATGTAGATATTCTGCTATCTTTTAAAAGCAGTTATCCTTGGGTTAGAAACATAAAATCCATATGTTTGGGCTCTAGAGTCCAAAGCATTAATGGGACTCAGACTTACATTTTTTTCACAGAAAGGTCCCATGAGAGTTTTGGTCTGTTTGAGAATTCTACAGAAAACGACCGATGTTATTTGGCATCGCATACACAAATGATTTGCAATCTCTACGTGGAAAGGTGCTCATATTATGTATTCGGAGTCTTAAATTAAGAGCTTTTTAAAACCTAGTAAAAAAATCATTAGCGTCTAAATGAGTTCCTTGGCAGACAACTGATGATCATATTATCTTCCAGTTGTAAATGTGCTAATTTCCCTGTAAGAGAGATTGGCCCTCGTGGTGGTTCCTGGCACCAACTCCTATGTGCAGTAATTAGCGATTTCATTTAGGCTGCAGCAAAGGTCTGTGACTCCCTCAAACTATCTGCTATGGCTGGTTGGACTGTTAGCCATCCCTGTTGATATAGCTATATTTATGGACTTGTGGATGTCGTTATAATGAATGTTAAGAAACAGCCAATATAATGCCATGCGCAATCCATTTAGGATAAAATAGACACTACCTCTGAGTGGAAATAATAACTTAAACTCATCAGCTTTCCTTCATATTATTTTGTATAAATAATTATATATATATATATATATATACAGATCCCCCGCAGCGCTGCAGGGGACCTGCAGCCTACTCTTCGATATGCTGAGACAGCCTCCCCTGCTAGCACTTCCCACGGGGGGAGTCCCGGCAAGGGAGATTGTTAAAGCACATTGTGCAGATGTGCTGGCAGCGGAGGTTGTTAATGCTCGTGAACGTCTACGTGATGTGCCGGCACCGGAAGCCGCGTAGGCGTATCGTGCAGATGTCCTCCCCCCCTAGTAAGACTAGGGGGGGAGGCTGAGTGGCAGCATATCTATAACACTAAGTTGTTTTTTTCTAAGAATCTAAATTTTTCTTTACAAAAGCACCTAACTTTTAGGGTGCGGCCTATAATCGAGCCAATACGGTAATTGCACGTTGTACAAGACAGCCTTTAGACAAAACTCGGGAAGAGGTGCAGTAGCCAGATCACCGCTCATGGACAGCTGTTTCGTCCTTAATGGGACTCGTCAGCATGAGGTTGTGATACCAGCTTGATACTTGAGGCTTGGGGTAGCACGAGAAATACCATTACAGCTGTCCATGAGTGATGATCTGGCTTCTGGAACTCTTTCTGAGTTTTGTCTAAAGGCTGGCTTGTACAGCGGGCAATTACTTTTAAGGGATATAGAGGCAAAAGATGATTATTGTTGACCTTATTTGCATGCGCCTACCCAGAATCCCAAGCCTTCTGGCTTGTCTGGTGTCTGTAGATGAGTGTTTAATAATATTTCTACTACCCCTTAAATTTAAGTGGAAGGGTTTCCATCACCTTTAGCCACCATAACTTAATTATATATATATAATAATATAATATGATTTGTAATTTAAAAAAAAAATATATATATATATTTTTTTTTTTGAATTACAAATCCTATTATCTTAAGCCAGCTGCTGGAGTTTTTTCTATCCTTCTCAAGCTGACCAGGGATGAGAGACCCAGTAATGCCTGTTTTTTGTTTTATAGCGTTCCAGAGCTTTGCTTCACAGCTCAGACATTGTTAAAAAGAAATGAACTTCAGAGTCTAAAGGCAATTTTATAGTTTGAATCACAGGAGTCGCAGGTCAGAGCTCCAGTTCAGAATAAAGCACACACGACCTTCACTGAGGCAAGCTTTATAGCTCTGATTCACGGGAGAAGGAAAAGGAGAGGCACACGTACATTCGCAAGCAACAGAGAGGTCTATTCACTAAAGAGAGAGTTGACATGAGAGTGAAGATCCGTCTCTGGGTATCACGGCTGGCAACTCTAGATCATTAGGTTCCATCATATGTAGTCTGGATGAGGTTTGTAACAATACACAATTTCTAGATAAGTAAAAAATTGGGTTTAATAAGAATTTAAATATATTTAAATATATTGTTCTTTTTAACCATGTATTTGGCATTTTCAACCCCCTTCTGCAATGTTGAAATTTTCATTTATTTGTAAGTAATATATGAATCCATGCAAATAATACAGTGTTCTGGGAATGAGCTCTGCCCTTTAAATACATCCCTCAGTATCTTTACGAACCGCTCTGTAATCAGAAATGTCAAGTAAATCAATTAACATTTGTATGAAGTATGTAATACACATTTAAGCAAGTGATTAAAGATGGATTTCATTAGAAGAGCACATTAAAGTCTTGGCTTAGAAATAGATTCTGGCTCAGCATTGCCAAAACTGAATTTATCCTTCTCCCTGATGTATTTCATGAGCCGCTATTAAACAATAGAAGCTAATAATTCCATTTGGTTATTTTTTTTGGACAGTCACACTGAAGAGCTTACATGATTCATCATTTTCAGGGTCACTGATGGATAATCACCGATCAGACGTGATGGACATCTAATGTTTGCCATGTTACGCAACACATGTAATTATCGGTGGAAACTGTATGGTATGAATGCTGAATCCGATAAGCATGACGAGCTTTCCAGGAGATTGTACTAGTTGTATTGTACTAGTTATATAAGAATGGGGAGAGCACTTGCTGTTTTATGGGGCTTGATGCCAAAAGCCAACTGAAATCCGCGCAATGAGAAAAGAAGAATGGGAAAACCATGCTTAAAAAATATGAGATGCTCACCAAGAACAGACAGCCACTTTATAGCCTGCTCTGTGGTGTATCCCCACTTGGGAGCATCTAGAATCGTAGATTGTGCCATTACAGAGAACAAATCCCCATATCAGCCTGGAACTAAGACAAGAGGCGAATTTCTTCTACACAGCACAACCAACAACCTCGGACAATTTTTTTTTTTTTTTTTCTTCCCCCCATCAGTCTCATCAATGCGATTAGTTAAAACTTCTCTAGACACACGCAAACAAGCAGGTCCATGCCCGGACTCATATTTACACTTGGGGTGAACCCAACGTACATTTGGGGTTGTTTGTTCCCTCGTGAGAGGATATTTGCCTGTAGTTTCATTTCTGGACTGCCCTTTTGGGTGGGACTGCCCTGATATGTAGATGGTTATTTTTTTTTTTTTTTTTTTCCTCTGTGATGACACAACAGAGCTAAAATTTGAGATGCCCCCAAGCAGGGATGCACCAAAAAGCTAGCTATAAAGTGGCTGTCAGTTCTTGGTGAGCATCTCATATTCTTTTTGGTTGTGAACTCTTGGAGTTCACCCCAAGTATAAAGGTGAGTCCAGATGTGGACCTCCTTGCTCTGTTGCACTTAGCAAAATACCTGATGAGACTAATAGAAGCTGAGATGTATGTCTGGGGTTGTTGCTTGTTGAGCTGTGGTGTTCTATGTGAACAGATGGTGCATATTGCTTCTTAGCTTTTTGGCGAGATCGAGTATAGTACCCCTAAGACAGGGTGGGGAAACACTTGGTCCTCTGGGCTTAGGGCTGGGATACGATAGGAGCCAGAGGTGCAGGTTTATCCCCGGTGAAATGCTGGAATCACGGAAGAGCACAGTTTGCGCACCACTGTGCACCGTGAGCGCATGCTCTCACTTAGGTTTTTCCTTTGCTTATGCATGCATCTCCCCCTGACCCTTATGGGCTTCGGGTTAAGCTAAATTTTTTTGAATCTGGCCAGGCCAGGAATGGCTGGCCCCTATTTATTATTCACTCACTTTTTGCACGAGTGCCTATTAATTTGGACGGATTCACGTTTATCGAACCCACGGCGAGGCCACCACTTTGATTTGGAACATGATTTTGACACTATGTGTTTGTGGGGGTGTTTTTTTTAATTTTTTTTGGTCACTGTTTTTTTAGCAGTGAAGCTTGTCTCAGTTGGAGGAGGTGTAGGGAGCCTTATGGCCCCTCCTTCCATCCAAAAAAGGGGTCATTCCTTCCCGGGATTGACCCGAAGTATAAAGGAGTTTCACCCTTTGGGGTGAGACTTGAAGATCCGTCCTTCCCTTCGGGGGAACCCAGAATAGTCTATAGGCTTCCGCTGCCCTCCAAGCACAGATGTGGCACCAAGGAGCACGCACCTCGGTTGTTGGGGTTGTTGATTACCTTATGGAAATGTGCCTCTTGTTTGGGTGGGATGAGGCTGTAATGTGGATTTTGTTTCTTTAATGCCACAAGAAAGCTATAATTTGAGAAGCTGCCAAGTGGGAAATGGTCAATTTTGGAGTCTTTAGTCTATTATTACTAATTTGAAAATCTTTTTTCTTTGTAACTCTCCAATTTAAATGATTTCTGCAATGTTTGCCTGCATCTTGCTATGGCGAAACATGCAAGAAAGCATTCACCAATTTACCTGCCAGAGTTTCCTCCACAATTGTGTCAATCTTCGTTGGAGAAACCATCTTGTACCATTTTCGTACATTGATACATTGTAGCAAGTTGTGCAATACAACGCTTTTCATGGGGTTAATTTCATGATACCTTTGTTACAGGCTGCAGGCAAGCATCCCAGAAATCAATCAAGGCGAAAGTAGAAAGAAAGAAAGAAAAGTGTAACAGTAAGATATTGCTTTTCAAAATAACCTTTACAATGTTGGGGCTACTAACGCTACATTAATCTGTATCGCATTGCAAATCTGGAACATATTAAATATATATATATTTTGCTTCCTCAAAGCTCCTTTAGAATCTACTGCACATGTGCTGTACCATTTTTGGTGCTTGTGGTCTTCGCTAAATCCAAATAATATTTTTAATGGGTCATTGAATAAAGCCTATGGTGTCCGGTGGAAAAAATCTGAACCCACACTCCTGGACAGGAGATCACACATATAAAAGAAAAAAAGCTTTTTTTTTAATTTTTTTTTTAGATCCTCTAACTATAGGCTAAATACAAACCCAAATGCATTTTTACTCTCCTCTCCTCACCTCTCTTTATAATTTTGGGCCACCTAACTTAGTCGACTCACGAGGAAAATGGACCCTATTGACAACACAGAATACAATACACAATTCAGAAATCTTTTGTTAGATTTTCTTTAGTTGATTACATGATGCTGTTGTACTATAACAATGCTCATTTCCATTTTAAATTGAATCGACTTTTGTTCATTTTATCTACATGGGTTAATAAGAGATTCCAAATACAATACACTATATTAAAATGTAAATATATTCATATCATACGGAATATCGTATTTGCATTCATTTATGAACAGTTAGAGTTTAAATGTTTCTCCAATGTTTCTTAATTTGATAATTGTCTGTAGAACACCCTCCTGGTGGAGTATAATTAGTTTTACCTGCTCATTATGGAATGCCCACAGGGACTGGGAAGAAAGAGGAATGAACATTGGTATACATATTCATACGCCTCTAATGTGTGCCTCTGCATTGGAGTTTCAACACCCTTCTCTTGCATTTTACATTATATTGCAATTGATCTGTTTCCAGAACTAACAGTTTCCCTTACATGTGTAAGGAATATATATATATATATATATATATATATAAATATGGTAAAGGTGATGGAAAACCCTTCCACTTAAAATTAAGGGGGTAGTATTAGACCTTATTTGCATGTACCTACCCAGAATCCCTTGTGGTTGTGGCAGCACCATGAGATTTCTGAGAGAATAACAACAAGCCTTCTAGCTTGTCTGGTGTCTGTAGATGAGCGTTTAATAATACTTCTACTACCCCCCCTAAATTTTAAGTGCAAGGGTTTTCCATCACCTTTACCCACCATAACTTATGTAATGGTATTTCTTGTGCTACCCCAAGCCTCGAGTACTTGGCCAGTATCACAACCTTGTTGTGCTGTATCTTAGTAAGGTTAAGTAAATTGTCCATGAGTGGTGATCTTGCAGCTGGACTTCTTCCTGAGTTTTGTCTAAAGGCTGTTTTGTGCAGCAGGCAATTATTTTCAAGGGATCCATGCACAAAGTGGGTAAAGAGGTGAGAGGTGATCACTGTTGTGCCTCCTGTTTGTGCCTACCCAGAATCCCTTAGGACTGAGGGAAAAACAAGCTCTCTGGCTTGTCTGCAGATGAATGTTTAATAATGCTTCTACTAACCCCTATATATATATATATATATATAGGGGTTAGTAGAATATATATAAACTATATGATAATATAATAGATTTTATGTTACTAAGAGATATGTAAAATTTGGTAAGCAGAAAATGCAAATATTTTCCTCTTTGTTGTATAGTGATACCATGATTCATCCAATAAACTCTGGGATTGACGTTCTCGAAATCAAAGGGTATTGCAAATTGAAGTATACCCTGTTTTGAGCTGAGAGAGAGTACTGCATGTATGTGTAGGTATGTGTTATAGTGTGTGTTAATGTATGGGATCAGCATGTTAGAGTGTGTGAGTGTATGTTATTGCATGGTGTTAGCTTGAGCGTTTGTGTGTTAGTATTTGGCGCTTGCATGTGTTTGAGTGTGTGTGACAAAACATTGTGTCAGGACTTAATCCAGGATTAGTTGTTATTGGAGAGGAGGACCAGTAGAAACTATGTGTGGGTATGGTGTTGGCGTGAGTGTGTGTTAGTGTGTGCGTGTTAGTTGGGGGGAGTGGGGGGCATAAAAATGATGCTCCCAGGCATCACCAACCCTAGGATCACCACTGGACGTGTAATCTTACCAAAATCTTAGTGATGTAGTGTATTTTATTTGCATTTTGCCTTTTTTTCTGAGAACACAGTAGATTTTCACGGCAGGCCCTAAAACAATGCTTTTTTATTACGACTATTGATTTATAGGGTATATGGGTATATGTTTTATTCATTTATACACCACCGTTGCTCTCCTCTTTTGTTTTATTTCTTAATGTTGTGTATTTACAGTCCTTATCCAAAAAGGTTTGCTGTTCTGGACCTTAAGATAGTTTATCATCGCTGCGGGAACAATCCTTACTTTTAAAGTTTCATAAATCCCAAGATCCACCTTGTTGAGCTCACAGCACATTATATTGCATTGTTGTTTCCTTATTTCAGACATGTGGAATCTGTATTCATGGCCTGCTAATTACTGGATGCTGTTACAGTTTAAATTATTCCACGTTAAGGCAGCATTATTAGGGTAAGCATAAAAAAACAAGTTTCATAGCAGAAGGGATGGGTGTTGCAGGGGGAGCTGTCCATGGTAAAATTGAAAGATCTGTCAAGCCTTCCTACCAACCCGCTTTGTTTTATTGCTGTTTTGACATTGTACATTTTATATCATTGGTTATTCTTTCAAAAAATGGTTCTCCAAGCCTTTGAGGTTTATTCACTAAAGGGAGAGTTGGCAGGAGATTGTATTTTGACTTCACTATACATTTTGACGGCCCGTCCCCAACAAGCTTCTGTTGCAGGAAGAGCTTGGCTGGCCCCGTATAATGTAAAGTTAAATTACCAATATTGCTTCTAAGTTTGCATTACACAGGGCCAGCTGATTTCTTCTTGCAGGAGAAGCTTGGCAGTGTTGAGCCTTCATAATGAATAACGAAGTCAGGGCGTTGAGTCCATAACTCTTCTTTTCGTGGATATTTGTGTGCCATGTAGAGTGTTTCCAAGTGAAACCCCTTCTCTTTACTTACCCCAGCATGGGTGCCAATGGACTACCTTGGCTGTTGTCAGTCAAGTTGAAGCCTTTCTTGACTTTGTTGACTACAGTTGCATTTCTATGTATAGATGAATTGTCATTCTTCACATAGCGGCTCACTGTCAGTTAGCAATTTATGGATACTATTAGCCAGTTCATTTGAGTTACTCTGGGCATTTTAACTTGGGTGCCATGTTGAAAGAACGCTAGGCTTTGTGAAAAGACCTCTGAGAGGTATTTCATCAACTTGTGTGTTTGGGGCATGTTTCTGAGCAGTATAAAGCACACTATTTTACTGGCTCTCCCTCATTTTATACACAGAGACTATTCTAAGCAGACCAAGTACTACGTAAGAGCGTTACTTCTGATATTTTTATTTCATCTAAATAGTGAGAGCATTTTCAGAAGGCCAACATTGTGAAAAATGCCCCAAATAAATTCTTGGGCAGTTAGTAAACGGCATTTAATAATGCTTTGATCGAAAGTGTCATATATTACTTGGTTCAGAATACAACATTAAACATGTTATATAATATAAGCTAAATTGAGAATCGTAAGCCTTTTTCCCATTTTCTTTAAAAAAGGATAAAATAAATGGAACATGTAACAAGCTACAATAAATGTACAATTTCTTTCATTTTCCATTTCTGGTTACTTATGAGCTGAACATTTTTTTCTAACGGCAGAGGATTTAAGTGTTGAATAATACTGTATACTGTTAACCCCTGCTATTCCTGCTAGTGTATATATTTTTCTCTCTCAGTGAAAAAAAGAGTGAAGTACTGTATTTAGCGCCACATATATTTCATTGAGGTCTTTTATTTAGGGTTTTATACATTTTCATAAAATAATGACTTTAATGTGTTTAATGTGAACTTATTACCATTATGTCTATTTATTGTGCTAGCCAATAACTAAAAAAATATATTGATGAAAACTTTTATCATGCAGAAATTAAAAGTTAAATTCTACATGACGTTGACATAGAGTAAAAGATGGCCACAATGTGATTTATGAAGACTAATAAGTCACCTATACATGTGCTAGCAATGTTAGCATATCATGTTTTATTAGCACAGCGCATACAGTTGATAAAAAGCACATGTTGTACTTCATATGGATTCTGTCCCCAACACATTTGGATGCCATGTTTTCTTTAAAGAGCAATATAACAAATGATGAAACCCAATTTTAGGATGTTTATTGGGACTGCAATTTTACTTTGACTCATAGGGGTTAAATTGTATCATTTTGTGTTTTCACCCTTTTTGTTTCAATTTGTATGAATCACTGTCTATTCTACCTTTCAGTGTTACTTCCCTAATCCTTTGTCTGCGTGAGCGATTAACTGACTGCATCAATAAAATTTCAATAAAAAATATATCAAAAAGTAAAAACACATGTACGCTGCGAAAAAAACAGTGCAATCATGTGACTAAACTATATGCTCCCAGTGGAAGCCCAAGCCTTACTGTTTGTACGCATCGCACACCAAGCCAGAAGGCTGGGGCTAGCGCATACAATACTAAAAAGTGCACGTAGGGGTCCAAGGTGTTTACCAGCATGTGACACGTGAAAGGGCGCAGCACACTTAACCTCCCACTAACAGCCGGTGCATAGCACCCAGTCCTGGAGCAAGGACCGGGGACCTAAAAACAGCCCTAAGGCCAGAGGAACAAGCTTTCCCTCTCTGACAGGTACTCACCTAATCTCAGCAAAAAAAAAAAGCCAAGAAGCTAGATCATTGCATTGCCCTTAGTAGAACTTGTCAGCAACAGGTTATCATACTGGTTTAAACCATAAGGCTTGGGGTAGCATGAGAAATATCATTACATAAGTTATGGTGGGTAATGGTGATGGAAATCCCTTCCACTTAAAATTATAGGGGTAGTAGAAGCATTATTAAACACTCATCTACAGACACCAGACAAGCCAGAAGGCTCGTTTTTTCCCTCAGAAATCTCATGGTGCTGCCACAACCACAAGGGATTCTGGGTAAGTGCATGCAAATAATGTCCACCTTTTGCCTCTATATTTTTATTTCTACAAATATTGAAACATTAGATCTGTAGCGATGTAAACACAAGGGAGGGGCTTAACCAGGAACAGGTGTGGTCATGATCGGGTACGGCAAAGGGAGGGACATTGCCACGGGAGGGCCCTTGACTTGCCTGGGGTCCTGGATGATCTCAGTCTGCCCCTGGCTATAAGATGACAATCGCCCTGCTTGGATATGACACACTGGCTCAACGACATTGTCATGTTTGCGTTTTCCTTTTATTTTCTAACTGTTCTTATATATTTTAACCAAGAATGTATTGTATTGCTGTATCCATATTTTTTTTTTCTATTCTCGAGGGAACTAATACTTTCCTTGCCTGGGGTGTATTATCAAATGGAACGGAATGCTGCCATATTAGATACATTGTAAAATCTTTATTACAAAGTTCTTTCATGCATCTATTGCTGTGAAATCCAACCACTGTAATAAAACTTCAACCTTAAAAATTGAGAGCTCCAATATGCAGCCCTGCATGGGCCATTTAACACCGAAACTGCTATGCAAATAAAGCTGTAGAAGGTATGCATTAGTATTCGTTTAATATAAGTTTAAATCTGTGCCAGGAAACGCACCCTTATGTATTGTTTGGTCAGCAATTTTCTCATTTTCTAACTTAGTCTTGTTTTTTGCTTGTGCTATTATTTGAATTATATTTAATGTTTCCATATTACAGGCAAGGCAGTGACCTGAATTGTCATTGTTACATCTAAAATAGTGTTCTAAGTATTTTGTATTTTGAAATGTTTAGCAATTTATTTGTGTGTCTCAAAGTTTGATATTGAATCTTGCTGCTTTAGAGTGAATTTGCAGATTATTAGGGTCACAGAGTCAAGATCTGATTCTGCTCAGAATTATATCTGTTCATCTAAACTGGCGATTTTTCGTAGGCATATTAAGATGGAAAGATTTTTTGCCTCTATATTTACTTTATACATGAATCATTTGAAACTAATTGCCCACTGCACAAGACAGCCTTCAAACAACACTCGGTTAAGAGATTCAGAAGCCAGATCACCGCTCATAGGACTCATCAGCATGAGGTTTTGATACTGGTTTAATACTTGAGGCTTGGGGTAGCACAAGAAATACTATTACATAAGTTGAGGTGAGTAATTGTGATGGAAAACCCTTACACTTCAAATTAAGGGGGTATTAGAAGCATTTGCATGTGCCTACCCAGAATCCCTTGTGGTTGCGGCAGCGCCATGAGATTTCTGAGGAAAAAAAAAACAAGCCTTCTGGCATGTGTTAATAATGCTTCTACTACCCACATAAGTCATTCAGAATCTATATGGCAACAACCTATCACTGTCTACTTTGGTGTCATATTACAGTTATGATTGATTAATATAATATATATAATTATATATTAAATAATAATTTCTGGGAATAGTTTTGGTGTTGCTACCAGGACTAACGCTTCTAAATGTAAGTAGCTGGGTCAGCTCCTTCAAAAGCTTTGACACTGGTTAATGCATTGAATGCACATTGGGCACATATAGGGTAACAAATCCCACATTTGACTGGGAGATTATTCTCCATCTGGTAATACCCATTGGAGTGCTGTGGGGACGAAAAGGAAATCAACCGCCATATATAGAGACCTGAGCTTGGAAATTGCCCCTGTTTTGGTGTCGCTTCTGTGTTTTTTACCTCTGTTTTTATATCTTGACTTTGGTTCTTGGCTATGGAAGAAAATATGAATTTGATTTAACGTACTAATGTAATTCAATTTGGAATAGTTAAACGCATTCTGCTTGCACTCGATCAAATTTATGATCTGTTTAGGAAAGACAATAAAACGTTACTGTTAAAAATGATTAACACTTCTTAGAAAATTCAGAAACGCATGTCTCAATAATACACGTGTTTATTGTTAAATACCAGTGAAGAATTATGTTAACCGCTCTCAGGGTCTCTGCAGGCTGTGAATGAGTTTCTTGTGTAGTATGTTACCCCTCTTACTTACTTGTTGGTACACATATCATTAAAAGGGAAGAGTCCTCTGTGACCAGAAATCAACGAGGAGCCTAGATCTGCGTTTTAGTCATTTAAATATGTTCTTACTCTGCTATTGTAGTCCAGTCTAAAAGCCAAACCTCTAACACAGACAGCATCCAAGTATGTTTGGGATCAGCTCCACTGAGACAAGGCAGCCACTTTATAGCCTACTCTGCATTGTGTCTCTGCTTGGGAGTGCCTTCAATTGTTCCCCTGTGTCATTATGGAGGGGGAAAATATTGGTACACCAGCATATCAGTTGGATGCTATCCACAAAGTAGCTTGAAGAGAAAATGCAAGATACATTTCTTCTGTAGGAGAGAGAGACCAGAGACCAGAGACCAGAGACCAGAGACCAGAGACCAGAGACCAGAGACCAGAGACCAGAGACCAGAGACCAGAGACCAGAGACCAGAGACCAGAGACCAGAGACCAGAGACCAGAGACCAGAGACCAGAGACCAGAGACCAGAGACCAGAGACCAGAGACCAGAGACCAGAGACCAGAGACCAGAGACCAGAGACCAGAGACCAGAGACCAGAGACCAGAGACCAGAGACCAGAGACCAGAGACCAGAGACCAGAGACCAGAGACCAGAGACCAGAGACCAGAGACCAGAGACCAGAGACCAGAGACCAGAGACCAGAGACCAGAGACCAGAGACCAGAGACCAGAGACCAGAGACCAGAGACCAGAGACCAGAGACCAGAGACCAGACCCATAACTGGGTTGTGGTTTTTATTTATCTAGGTAAATGTGAGCAAGGACTTGCCTTTATACTTGGGGTGAACTCAAGTTTTAGCTGACTCATTCCATTGAAGAGTAGACTTGTTCATTTAGATTTGCACAAATTGCAAAATTACTGAATTTTGGTAATCTCGGCGATTTGTACCAAGCCACCCCCGCCTCACGAATCAGACGAAAACTAAGCAAAATACTCAAAATTTTCATCCAAAATACGTCTTCCACTCTCAATAACTTGACACACTGTTTTCAGTAGAGTTGTTCTCAAATCTCTTTGTATCCTTATAAAAACACTTCAATGGATGAGCAGGACTTATTTAACATTGCCATAAAGAGTATGCTTAGTGTGGTTGAGAAGGAAATATCACCAAAGAAGTCATGTGACATTTTTTTCAGGCTCATTGTCTAATCTACATTACTGTATACAGCACTGTATTTTACGCCAAAAAGAAATATTCCTTTTTTCCACCTATTTAGGTCAATGACTACAATATGTAGCACAAAAAAAGATTTAACGGTTCAGTCTTACCATTTGATGCTTAAAATGTGACCTAGCGCAGATTTTTATAATTACAGTTAAAGATATGTTAAAAACTGACTACCTGAACATGACTTAAACATTCTTAATATACCTTGAAAAAAAGCTACTCAAACCTTTTTTAAGGACTTGTGTATTTTGTCTGCATGCAGCAGTAAAATTAATCTGACTCGTTGTGACCTGCGATATTGTCGTTGGAAGCTCTTTAATAAGAAGGAGATATGGTGTCGTACAGCTGCATTCTGAAATTACTCGTTAATGGAACAAAAAGTACCTTGGAGACATGGCTTTCAGAAGAATTCATGCTATCTTTTAGTGCTTGATTGGAAAACAACAGGCATCTTATCCTATTCTCCTGCTTCATGTAGCTTTAGTACAGATTCAAGGCATCCTGACAAGGACACATTTAACAAAAACACATTTCCTTTAATTTCATTAATGTCCAATAGGGAGAAAAGAATGTACGGGAACATATTGGACTCCCTTCAGTAGTTTGTTACTAAAAGAGGAAATTTTGATTTTTGTGGGAATTTACACTTCAAATGAAAGGATACGACCCATGCAGCAGATAATTGGGATGATTTTTCAGCGTCTACAAGAAGAACAAAATAGTAACGTGGAGACACGTGAAAATGTGGACTATAAAACGATCTGATATTTAACAGTTTTGGCCCAAAATTGTCCGTTTTGCGAAGATTTTGATGGCTTTCGCTGTATGCAAATATAGTTATTGATGTTACAAAATGAGACTTTTGTTGCACTTAACTCCTTCATGGCTGCCTCTAGTTTAGGTTACTCTCCCATTGAAATTTGCTGAAGCAGCAGCAGCCAATTGCATTTATTCTAGCAAAACACCAGCACTCAAATAACACACATATGATTATCTGTCACTACTATCATTGGCTTTAATAGGAGTAGTATCAAGCACTTGCAAGATCAAGCAGGTACATGCCCAGACTCACCTTTATACTTGGGGTGAACCCATCATATATCTGGGGCTGTTGGTTCCCTTGTGCAGAGGAAATTTGCCTCTAGTTTCAGTTCTGGCCTGCCCTTTTGGGTGGGATCAGACTAATATGTAGATTTTTTTCCTGTAATCACTAGACTTGGGCACCAGTGGGCTCTTCATCTTCGTGCTCGTCTTCGTCAAAACAAAAATCTTCGTATTCTGCGAATATTCGCCCATTCCTGTCTTCTCTTAGGGCGAATATTCGTTTTTTCTTCATTTTTTCCGGTTAAGGGGTTAATACGGGGTTAACACGTACCGCAGCAGCTCTGGCGCCAGTAGTTTAAATGTGCGTATTAGCAAATCTATTGGTCGCCAGCAGGGGGCCTCCCGCTGGTGACCAATGAGCACACTACCATATATAGCTAATATATTCTCGGGCAGAATATTATGCTACTCAATGTAAAACCAACAGAGGGCAGCATTCTGTCCGATGATATATTAGAGATATGTGGTAGTCTGTTCATTTTCATTTATTAATTATTTAAATAAATTATATTCCCATGATCTGCTGGTCTCCCCGTTGCAACAGTTAAATGTCCGTACTCGCGGACATTAATTCTGTCGAACTTGCAAACTCTTTTTTTCTATTTTTTTTTGTATTAAACTGTTAGACGAAAGGATCATGGGAATAAATGCAAATGAGCACACTGCCACATATGGCTAATATATCATCGGACAGAATGCTGCCCTCTGTTGGTTTTACATTGAGTAGCATAATAACTTATTAAGCTACTCAATGTATCTAACCAACAGAGGGCAGCATTGTGTCCAAAGTTATAAGTTATTATGCTAAGTTAAATGTCCGTACCAGCGACTTTGTTGGTCGCTGGCACTGACATTTAACTGACACAGCGGGGAGACCACTGGGACCCTGCTGCAACAGTTAAAAGTCCGTGCCAGCGACCAACAAAGTCGCTGGTACGGACATTTAACTTAGCATAATAACTTATAACCTCGGACACAATGCTGCCCTCTATTGGTTAGATACATTGAGTAGCTTAATAAGTTATTATGCTACTCAATGTAAAACCAACAGAGGGCAGCATTCTGTCCGATTTTTTTTTCTTTATTCTGCATAGCAACTTGTGGTAAGGGGCCGTGCGAGTGAGCCTATTGGTCGCCTGCACGGCCCTTTACCCTATGGATTTCTGCTCCCGTTATCCAACGCAGCATCGCAGGGGTTAACGGGAGCGGAAATCAGGAGTTAAAAAGGCCGTGCGAGTGAGCCTATTGGTCACCTGCAGGGTCTTCCTCTGGCATCAACCAATAGGTGACCAATAGGCTCACTTGCACTGCCCTGTAACCCCTGACGGCGAACCTGCGGATTTCCACTTCAGTCAACTCCTGCAATGCCGTGAAGATAAGGTAGGCTAGATGGGGAAGGGACCGGGGAGGTTAGTAGACAAAGACAAAGACGATCACGAAGATTCTTTGCGTGTGTCTTCGTCTACGTTTTACCGCCACTGTCTTCTCTTCTACGTGTCTTCGGAACGAACACGAAAACGCACTCTTCATGTTCGTTTTCATGTTCGCCCGAAGACGAATGCACAAGTCTAGTAATCACACAAGGGAGCTAAAATTTGAGATGCTCCCAAACAGGGATGCACCATAAAGCAGACTAGAAAGCGGCTGCCTGTTCTTCTCAGCACCTTACATGAGCTGGTAAGCAGTATGTGAATGTATGCTTGTCTTTAAAATTTGGCCAATGTGATACGCCCAAGTGATTAAGGATCCCTAGCTCAGTATTTCTTGAACGATATTTCATTAATTTTATTGCTTCATATTTACAGAAAAACCTACACTAAGTAATAATAGGAGATAAAATAAATGGTATAAATACAAGTATTCCTAAGATATTTGATAAAAACATGTCTGCGTGTAAAACACAATGATGATCACCCTCCTTTAGTTAACGCACATGGCAGAAATAACATGTATTGTAATAAATGTTACTGGCTACTGGCTAACGAAATACATGTTTCAATAAATATGTACAGAAAACATAGCTGTATCCAATAAAACTCCATGTTGACAAATACTTTTTCTATTTTGATTAGACGTGGAAGAAAACAGATAAAAAAAAGTTAAAAAAAGCTTTATTTTTTTTAACAGCAAGGAGATGAATTTCCCGAGCCTTTCTTGAATATTGAGTATCCTCTTATAATGGTAACTCATGAAATTACTAAATTACAAGCAAAGCTAAAGAGAGTCCGGATAACACATTTCATTGTCAGTAATAACGGGATGATTGGTAACATATACCGTGTCAAAGTTGAGTTTGACATTATATAGACCATAATAAACCCAGAGAATTTCTCTTTGAAGAACAGACATATTATCGACCCTCCACGATGCAAACTTGAATAGGTGAGATTTTTTTTTTATCGTTTCCTCTTTTATAATTAACATTGAATATATTGCATGTTATTAGCAGTAGGATTTATGTTTTTTTTTATATAATTTCCTCTGTTATGTCTTTTATAATTAACATTGAATATATTGCATGTTATTAGCAGTAGGATTTATGTTTTTTTTTAATATAATTTCCTCTGTTATGTCTTTTATAATTAACATTGAATATATTGCATGTTATTAGCAGCCGGTTTATGTGCCACATAAAGCTTTGCACCAACACGTAGAAAAATGTAAAAATATTTCAAATGTTTTTACTGCTAGTGTTTAATGAGGACATCCAAATATTTCATAAAACCAATGCCCTCTATTTCTAACAGATCAGTTGTGTTTATTGCAGTTGGTAGGAGGCGTCATAGCATATTTATATTGGAACTGTGATGGATGATGTTCTCCTTTGACCTGTCGCTTTTGCAAAGCATTTTTAAGGAACTTGCACCTCTTTCTCCTTGGGGAGACACACTCTGATTAAATACAACAGAGACATGAATCCGGGACTTAAGCTGCTCGATGCTAGAAGTGAAACCTATGCTCTCAGGGGGCGGCTGAATTTCTTCATGTTTTTAGAAACGGAGACTACAAAACACAACGGCCGTGGGCCAATTAAGCACTGCATAGCTTAAAGTGTATATCATTTCACATTTTAAGTCATTAATCATTTGGTTTTTTTTGTTAAACTTTTTTTTTTATTCCAGTCATCATAGCTGTGACGGAAGCCTCCATCACCGGGCCCACTGAATAGGCCTGACAGCCAGCCTCCTCTCTACTGACTATAGGCCCTGGCTTTGTAAAGACTTCTGTTTCTACCCCCAGCAGGATATCATCCCATTACTTGCTGAGGGGATTATCTCCGGCAGAGAGCCAGGATCTGCAGCCAGGGAGTGACCGCCATTGTTTTAGTTTATTAGTTTCTATGCCCCAAACTGCCTTGCAGATCAAAGCCTCTTCGATTAAGACATGGACTTTTTTCCACCATGGTTGTATTCCTGGACATTCCTACCTACATTCCTCCTACCACGGTCTCTCCGACATGTTCTGGGGACTTGCCGGAACATTTTGTTAAGCCTGGTTGGAACATAATACCATTGATACAGTACGTTTCGATCTGTTTCCCAATGTTTGGCGCTCTTTTGAAGTTAATTGCTTGTGGCCATCGTTCATCTGTAAATTGTTTAACTTCCTTCTCCTACTGCACCATGAATGGCAATTTTGCAGCCTTGTAAGTTTAAGCTTTGATAACAGAATGACGTTTTTTGTCTTCTTCTTTGCATCTGGTTTCCAAATGGGACGATACTGGGAAGGTTTGGACGATATGCTTCACCCGAAGTTAGATAGAAATTACAGAGCATGGCAAGGAATGCATTTTCCTTTTCTTGCAAAATTAATTTCAAAGCAAGATTACATTTTGCCAGAATTAATTCATAATTAATAAAAAAGAGTTTCTAGCTATATATCAGTCATTTATTTGAACACTCTAATATAATTTATTATTATTTATTGTTTTATATAGCGCCATCAAATTCCATAGCGCTGTACAATGGGTGGACAGGACATAACAAGTAGTATGTAACATAACAAATTGACTTTCAGAGACAACAGGTGAGGAGGGCCCTGCTCAAACGAGCTTACAATATTATTTTCCCCGTATATTTTTCATTTATTTATTTTAAAATAATAAAGTAAAACACGAGAAAAGGGTATTTTTGCTTCACACCTATAAAGAACACAATTCACCTATTAACAACACCAGAGAGGAATCTCCATCGTATATCAAAATTAATGGGCCAGATCACAAGGATTACGTGGAAAGTGCTGTAAAATAGTAATTTTTGGTAGAAGTGAATGATAATAATGGCTTATAGAAAGAAAGTTTACATTTTCGGGAATAAATCTATTTTTTAATTTTAATTGTTATAGTTGTATTCATGTTTCTAAGCCCCAGAGTGAGGAGCAGTCTTATTATCCTACACAGCTGGCAGTCTTAACGTATGTAGGGAGAGGAGTAAATGTTCCTTGGAGCCTTCCTACCCCTAGGAGTGTTGCACCGATGGTAGAAATTTGCGTTATTACGAACGTGTCTCATTTTGTTTGTTTAACGAGTAATTGGTTTAATTGCCCCATCAGCATTGATAAGTGCTAAGATTTTCCTGTTTTGCGTTATTTATTTAATAACGTGCATATGAATGAGGGCTGAAATAAAGATAAAAATCCTGGAAAGTGTGGGTTTATTCTGTATTAACGAGGGAAGCCATTTTCAGTACAAGGTAAAGGAATTAACCCACTCCCTTCCAGTTTGGTTATTGTGCACTGAGAGCCTCAGAGTCATTGTAAGAGAGGTAAAGACTATTGCACGGCTCGCGGACACTGATCAGGACAGACAAACCGTATGAACTTAAAATAATGTGGAATATTCCAGTATGGACGTGCAGAGTAATAGCTTTTTTCAACATAAACTAAAAATTAACTCAACCAATTAGTGTGGCTGGGTTTATGATTATTATATACATCATTCTTCGTGTTCATATTCTGTGTGATTTTCAACGCACGTTTTCATCCTGAATGTGGAACGTCGCATGAATTTTACACAATAATTGACATCTGCTTTAAATGGAGATTAGCTGACATTTTCATGACCACTTTTGGAAGCTTTTTCAACATTGGTTTCCCTTGGGTCAAGAGAAGATATGATTGGAACAAAAATACTTCGTTATAATAGCCATTTATTATGGCCCAATTTTTAGAATTGCTTAAATCCACATGAAATGAGACAATTAGCATCAATAAATGCAATGTGTCGAATACTGTATAATATGTTGGAAACCTCATGGCTGCGCATGTCTACAAATGAAATATTACTTCAATTAATTTAATATATAGCTATTTATATGTAACATATCTGGATATTCACTATAGAACATTTTCTTTGATGCCGGAACTTCATCCCACTCCCTGTCTATTACCCATTATCTATTTTCTACCATTTTCCACCAGAATTGTAACCAGCAAGATCATCTATATCAAACTTTAACTATTAGTTGAAGCAACTTGTATGGTGGGAGGTGAAGAACACATTTAATTCCAAACTTTGCACATTTCTCATGAACACACTGGGTGGTGTAATGATAATAATAACAACATTTTATTATATTTCACATACAACAATCTGTGAAGTTATGATTTCGAAAGTTGTCAAAAATTATATTAATACACAGCTAAAACTAAAATGGGGAAAAAAAATAGAAAGTAACTACAGAAATCTCTGCTATGGTGCAAAGAGGATGAAATAAAATGATTTGTCCTTCGTGTTATAGGGCAGACACTGAGGGAGTTCAATAGGGGCTATAAAACTGACATGATTTCAGAAAATTTGACTTTTACTTGAATTAATTGAAAAGTCAGAGCGTATACCAGCAAGGGCTGTATTTTACTGGCAGCATGATGAAAAGTTAAAAGGTCTTGGTGCCAGAGATTGCTCTGGCCATGTAATGGGCCCATAAATTTAAAATAAAGAACAATATTGCCAATTGTTTAGTTTTGAGAATTAAGATGACACTGAAATGATGTTTTAGAAGAAACATTTAATTGTCTGGAGGTCAGTAAACTCGATGACTGTCTAAGTTCAGTTCTCATGCTAACTGGCATCACAGTCACCCCTAGGACCTGACACCCTAAACCTAGTAGACCTAGGCTAGACTATGCCACTTAGCCGTAGTACGAGGCAATGACACTATTATTTATTTTTCCTCTCTCAAACTTCCGACAGCTGATTTTGTACAAGAACCCCTGCATTATTCGGGCCTTCTAATCCTTAAAAGTTAAAAGAAACAACTTCCCTGCCTATACGCACCATTATAAGCATGAGTTATTTGCACTTTTGCAGTAGGTTTACAGCATTGGCTTCCACCAAGCACAGCAGTAGTGTCTACCCCTCAGTGGAGAACGACCAAGAAGACCCAGCCGAGAAGGGAAGGAAGAGGTTGCATATTGGGTGCCCATCATGGCCCTTTAGTGGACAGTTTACCCTTTTCTTCATATTGAAGCACTGAACCACAGGGCTACCGATATCAAAAAAGTTGCATCTATCCCCAAAGCTGAAGGTAAAGGATGGTCATCATTCTACCAAAAATCAAAGCAACCATGTGAAGGGGCAGGGAGTAATAAAGGAGAACGACACTTTTTTAAGTGGGTTTTGGCAAGAGACACTTGGTTACAAGTCTACCCATGGTCAGTGACTCCTCTAGAATAACAAGTCTTTAACTTGGGAAGCAATTTCACCATGACTGGATCATTTTAATGTGCTCTTGATGATGTAAGAGGTGAGCAATATAACAGGATGGTAAAATTAACACTTAAAGAGGAACTGCTGCCCTTGCAGCCTTTATCATAACTAAATGTAGAGAGATCTATTCCTGGGAGCATTTGGAGCATTTGGAGAAGAACATTTAGGGCTATTTTCAATCATGGAAACTGACATATACCAAAAGGATGAATTCATTTATTGCCCTGATCCCCCCCCCACTTCTTTTACCCATTATAAATCAAAGTAACAGTTAACAACAGAGATACAACTTAACTGTGAGTTATAATTATACAAATCTTGTGAAAGTTAAGATGGTTGTTCCCATTGTATACATATACGGTATAAATGTCTAATATATTATCTGGATATATTTCTGATATATTTGTAAAGATTGTTAGATACGTTTATTTAATGCGCCATCATTTAAAATGTATAAGCTGAGAAAATTACAGATCTGTTTATTTTTAACCAATCTTATAATACTACTTCAACATTGTTACCAATTAATACCCGAGCGTATACACAAAATGAGCATTAAAATGAAAACATTATATATTTTAAAATTAGCTATAATAATGCTCTGCATGCACATGCGCTTCTTTCTCTTTTTTGAGCTTTGTTTTAATATGGATAATGTATTTTTAGGGTTTTTTTTTTCCTCTACGGAAAATAAGTATAGTAAGTTTGGGCATTAGGTTTCCCTACACCTTGTTCAGTGTGTAAAAACTCAATTTAAACTTTTAAATATATGGCATGACATTTCATAGCTGCAAGGACTGAATATCAATTTTTTAAAATGTTAGCAAAAATTGGATAAGGAGTCACATCTCAAAAGGAGAATCACCAGAGGATGGAAGTACTGTATTAATTTGCTTTCCATTACCACCATGCCTCTCCATTTGCTGTGTTCAACTATCTATCATTTGGTATGCATAGTCTCTACCCACATAATAGCATTTCATGATTATAGTTTTGAAAAATATCATTCTGCAATTCATGGCGGAAACGTAAAGTAATCGAGATGTAACATTTTAAATGAAGTGTCTAAAATGGGTAGCTAATTTTTGTGAAATACGAGGAGTCTGTGGCTCCCTGTTACTCTCGGTTCTCAGGCACTTTTGTGTTCCTTTTAGGAAGGGGCTTGAAGAATAAGTTTTACAGGGTAAATAAGAAATGACACACAATAAAGCCACGGGTTTCCTTCATCTGCTTTTGTAGACTTAAGATTTCTGGGGGTCAATGGGGGTCCTACTTATTTCTACCGATATTGAAAATAGTTCTATTTTTGTATTTTTTTTTCCCAGGAAAAAAATATATTACATTATTAGACTTTTCTTTTATATTTTATTGTAGGCAGGTTTCTCGGTGTGTGCTTAAAATAATGCAATACTCTGCTGTGGAAACTGACTTTTTCCTCTGTGATAAGGAATGATATTAAAACTATGCAATTAAGTGGTATAATATCATTTTCACATGTATGATGTAATATAAAAAAATGTGCCCAAATTGTTTCAAGAAAGTGATTCTGTATGTGGATTGTGTGATCACATTTGTGTGGTCTTTATGTCCTATGGCCAGTGCAGACATTGTTGATAGGGGATAATGTGGACTATGCAGTGAGCCAAAATATTTTGATTGTAGGAAGAATAAAATGATTTGAGACATAATTGCATTTTTTCTTGGGGTATTTGTTGTGCCTGGATGCCTGGAAATACATACACGCTGATCTACAGTTTTTAGGAAATTATCTATCACACAGCCAAATGCATTTTTTAATAGCAACTCTGTTCAGTGCCATAATAAATACCCTGCCCCCACCACCATTATGACCCCTACTCAGCCACACCAGCTATACTAAAACATTGACCTATCACATGGTATCACATGATACCAAGACTGGCCTTACATGTTACATTGTATGTCCATTTATATGGCCCTATGCACATTTCTGTGTATGTGTGTAGGTATATTCATATATGTACAATGCTGTAGAATATCAAGGAACCATATAAATCAATCAATAAAAATAACATGAAAAATGATTTACAAAAAATGCAGTTAGATATACCGCCACTAGGTGGCAACACAGGACAATTTTTAATAATAATAAAAAAAAATATTTCGGTTCCCATCGTTACAAATAGAATTCAATAGGTCTGCCACTGCCAGATTTAAACTGCAATCTCTCTTACTAAATGGGTAACTATTTCCAGTAGCCTGTAAGTAAGCTTTTATATTGTCGAAATTAAGGGAGACAAATTCACAATAGCAGACCTTTACCTTCCCAATATGAATAAATATATCTATTTATTTAGACAAACGCTCTGGCCGTACTGTGACTGTGCTGAAATGAAGGGAGGTGACTCGAATCTTTCTGAAGATTTTAATCTAATTTTGAATCGTTTGCGTCCTAAAGTAAAATGTATTAGACTAAAGAGGTAGTGTCATTATTCGTTTACGGCTGCCGCCAGAAATCAGTCGTGTGAAACCATGATGGTGGAAAATGTTGGAGCATTCTTCTACATAATATAAAATATTCCAAAAGCTACAAAATATATGAAAATATGTGACAAAATATATGAAATGTCTTTATATATATATATATATATATATATATATATATATATATATATATATATATATATATATATGTCTTTTGGAACAATTGTCACCCATAGGTTCACCACCATGACTATGGATCCAAACAACTAAACAACTGTAATTTTTTAATGCCCGTATATCAAGTTGCTGATTAATAGGCTACTTCTGGGAGATCTCAGACCTCTTCATAAATGGTCAATTTGTACTACAATAGTCTGTGCCTGGTGAGTTTCTATAGATTTCACAAAACTTCATAAAGATGGCTAAAATTCATAAGTAGCTGAAAATTATTTTGTTTTTATATCTTGCTACTGGGACATGGACGGACAGGTCTAAAATCATTGACCTCTGGCAAACTTTGTTAATTTGTTTTATGATTTTCATTTCCTGATATCAGAAATGCATAATAGAAGTTCAGGAGACGCTACAAATGAAATGATTACGAGATTCACCTACCTCCCACAGTTCCAATGTCTAAAATAATTGTCCTTCTTATCTGAATTACCAATTTTCACATATAAATTATGTGTGATGTAATTGCAATTATGTGTGAAACGACTTGTGATATGTTTGTGCTATGATCCGCATATATTTTGTGTTTAAAATAATGCTTAAATCCCCTTGTGTTACAGAAAGGCAAACCATACAATCATACCTTGGAATTGTAGGGGTTTGACCCGGAGTCTCCGGATGAGTCTCTACTTCCTCTGAGTATCCAGGTCACTTTCTTCTTTCCCTAGGGAGGGGAGTATTGTTTGGCCACACCCAATCCCTGACCACCTCCCCACCACTCCCAACCACTAAGAGGCTTTATGGTGCTTGCCCTGCCCCTATGTGTCAGTAGCCCCACCTCTAAGGGAAAGCTCTGGGTAGCTGACCCTGGGAAGCTCCTGGGTATCTATATAACATTCTCGGAAATGATTGTTAACATGAAACAAATCAATGTCTTTTGGTGTCATGCAGTTTATGTGCTAGAAGTTCGTTATCAGTGTTCTCCTCATGGTTTTATCTTTCAATTTGCAAAGTACTGGACAAAAGTAAAAAAAATAAATGAACAAAAAAATAGTTACAGGGGTTAGCATAAGCATGTGACATGGATAACATTGTTTACATTTTCACTAAATGCTTTGTATGCACCAGAGATAAAGTACCGTTCTACATTCTAGATGAAGCATCTTTACAAAAAAAAAGTGTATAAGAGGCACTTAGCTAGAAATACCTACAGCGCTCAGGAAACAATAACATAAAGAAGGTTCAAGCAGATGTTCTATAAACAGTTTGAAACATTTTATGGCTGAATGAATAAGTGAGTGGTACATATGTGGCACAGACAGGCTGTTTCAAGGGCAGATGTGGCACAGGCAGGCTGTTTGAGAGGCGGAGGTGGCACAGGCAGGCTGTTTGAGGGGCGGAGGTGGCACAGGCAGGCTGTTTGAGGGGCGGAGAGGGCACAGGCAGGCTGTTTCAGAGGCAGAGGCCTACCACATCAATGTCTGGCTTAGTATATGGTGATGGGGGTTATGCTGCACTACCATCAATGTCTGGCTTAGTATATAGTGATATATATCTTCTCAGTAAATGTGATTTTTTTTAAAACTTATTTAATTTATTTATAACTTTATAATTTATTTTGTCAGATTTTTAGTTTTTTCTAGTTGACATATAGTTTACGAATTTGTGAAATAAATATTCTTCCCGACATTCAATTTTTTTTGTGGGCGTCTTTACATTGCAACACACAAGATCTGCCCCAGGTGCCAAATACTCTAGGTATGCCCTGCATCAAGAGAGGAATAAAATTACAAAATGTCTATGAATAACCTGCTCTTGTCTTGGGTACAGTAAGATGCTAGCGCTTTTAAAACATGTGACCATAAGGGATAACAGAATACCCCTCTTCCGAAAAATTTTGTTTATTTCCTCAAGCGAACGATAATACTTTTTCTTGGGTGGTAAGATAATAAACCCATTTTTTTTTTGGTGGAATATTTGTGGTCCTTTACCTTATCCTACATACAAACTTTGATAACTCCTTTAGGTTTTAACAATGCTCACAACTAAAAGATTTATGACAAAATAAATAAAATATTTATATCTATTTTTATACATTTTTCTTCTGTTCCTTGAACTTTGTGGAAGCACGTAGAGGCGGAATGAAACACAATGTGGTGCAATGTCGTAACAGATGTAATGTTTTAGTTTTTTTTATGTGCACAGTCAAAATAGTCATTTGAGAGCATTATTACATTTTCATGGAGACTGATTCTGTAACTTCTCCAAAGTTATTTGGGTTCTAATACATTCTTTTTTTTTAAATAGATTCCATAAAGCTGCACATGGAAATAACCGTATGCGTTATTCCAGAGTCATCTCATTTCAATCTGTTGGCTAATACTCATACTTTGGGAAGAGTTTGTACGTAAGGCCCCACGTTATAGATGGTGTCTGGCATTGATAGGTAAGGAAGGAGAAAAATATCCCTATGAAACGCAGCTTTAGCTAATCTCTAACGATGACTATTTTTCATCTATAGTCTAACTCCAGCATTACAGAATGAAATCTCCAACTCTTCCTTGGTAGAAGTGTGGTAGGCAGCAGATCCTTCTTCTTGTAAGGTCATTGCTTTGAAACCTCGGCCAATTGCTGCTTTAAAGCAGGTGGTCATTCTTGGAGCTACACACGGCTACCGCGGTGCATTTCAAGTCTGCATCAGGTCAAATCAATGGACTAAAACTGTGTTTGATGTTGCTTAATCCTGCCTCAACAAAATAGACTACAATATATAGTATATATAGTGTCCAATAGCATTAACAGTACTGCCCAGGTGATATTACTGCAGAAGACAGGAAAAAAAGACAAATTATGAATAAAAGCACCCTTTCTATCTGTGCCACCTGATGCCCTTTTCTTACCATTCAGCACGATTTGTGTCCTCTTGAGTCTTGAGATCTAATATTATGTGGAGGAATTAAACTACTTTCACTGCGAATGAATGTAGATTTTTTTTATTTTTTTCAACTTTTTGGAGCCTTAAAGTTTGCTTTAACTAAAATTCCAAGGTTTAGCTTCTTGATTTATTCTTGTCATTTTAATCCTCTAAACCTAAAGAGCAGTCACTCTGAATTTTGTATAGTAGAAATCCTTTAAAAACTACACTATACGGGAGTAATCAATAGGTTTTGACAGTTATTCCCATAGCATTGCTCTCTTGATGAGACCTATTGGGCTTCTTCAGAAAGCTGCTTAAGACAGCTATATTTCAAGGCTGACACATTATGGGCATTTTTTATGTTTTCAAGTAACGTATTGATCTGGCATTACTTATTCTAACTTTTTCTTTATGTAAACAATCTTTTAAGTGAAGAATAAAACTTCCAGTGAACAGAGACGATTTCAAAGCTGTGTATTCTTTTACAAGCTGCTGCACGGCTGTTGTCAGTGAGTTAAATAGAGCTTTTAATAAGCCTCGGAAATTGATAGTGTTTGAAACGCTGTCTTTTAGTATAAATGGACAGCACAGAACTTACAAAGTTATAACTTCATGAAATTACAGACGTTCCTGCCTCTTATAGAGTAAAAAAAATACGTAGCATTACGATTACTTTTTGACATCTGTGTTTATTTTACGTATATATTTTTTATAGATACACAGAATTTGGCGGCAGATAAGAACCATTCGGTCCATATAGTCTGCCCATTCATAAAGAATCAAACCTTAATCAGTCCTAGGTCTAATCTCAGATTTAGGATAGCCATATGTCTATCCCATACCTGCTAGTATCTCTAGTACCACTTCTGCTGGGAGGCTGTTCGATTTATCATGCTGACAGGATGGTAGATGACTAAAATATATGTATGTATGTATATATATATATATATATATATATATAGATATATATATATATATATATACTCTTGAAATCCCTGGAAATGTATTATACTGATTGTGTAGTAGAGGTACCGCGTTTTTCGCAGATGCTCACAGGAGAAGGGGATATTTAAAGAGAATGTGTTTCGTACCATTGCTTTTGGTTGATCACTGTATTTATTTTAGCCCTTATATAAGGCAGTACCATTTTGCTACTTCTCACGAGAAAAAGGAGTACTTCAATCTCTGTTATATTAAAGTTAGAAGAGTAGCTGGAAGCAATTGCTGTTATGAATACGTTACACACTGTAAATGGTTGATTTGGGATTTTGGGTTGGAAGAACGTGATTCCAGTGGCTTTTATTTGGTGAAAGGTTGATAAACTCTGCGTTATAACATGTATAAGCCAACTACAGCTTTTGAATTTGCTGTATTTGGATGGATTTTTACTAAGCAGACAGCTACTTCTGGTTGGAGCCGACTGGTGTTTTCGAGCCACCATTGACTCTGTGTTGATAATAAACATTTTATGTAACATGGACCATTATCTCCCCTCCTCGAGTGTATACATGATAACAATCAATTATGGATTGAAAGCAAGTCAAGCCGTTTCATCCATGGAAAATCCAGTGGAATAAGGCGTACCTTGTACTGTAGCTACAGGGGTTCACTATGTGCCTTAGTCCTTTTAGATTTGTGGGGGGGGGGGCATTATCCATGCCAGTGATGGAAGACTTCTATCCTCCCTGCATGGGTGACATCATAATGTGGCGTCCTTAGTCGCTAATACAGGGAAGATGTGCTTGAAAGAGCATGGGAAGGGCATCTGTGACCTGCTGCCTCCATACAACAAATGCAAAGCCGCGGATCCGCATTCATTTTGCAGAAAGGTAGTTGTTGAGGAAACGAACAAAAGCAAATGTTCTAGGAAATAGCCGGAATATATGCTGCATTATTTTGTACGCCGCCAGATGCTGTGTTATAATAACACGAGGATGGTCTTCATTGCATACATAGTTTTATGGGAATAACATGAATACTTAATTATATGTAATTCTTCTGCTTAAATACTCAATGTATCGTGGGGTCCTCTTTGGATTCTCCAGTAAAACCTAATATTTAGTTTTTTTACAGAACGGGCCACTTGCGGTTCCTAAGAAAGCAGTGACGGTATTGACACAACTGTCAACCATAAAAAAAAATGTCATCTACAAACTTTCATTAAGCGTTCTCCAAATAACAGTAATGGTACTTAAAGTAAGAACACACAATACCCACTACAGGCTTACATACTCATTTAATTCCAGACAACAGCTATAAATATGTGTGAATGTGGCATGAATCACCTCTATTAGTTGGTCTGCACATCGACATTCAAATTATACACCAAACTAAGATCACTTTATAGAAATAAATCAAGCTTAGCTCCTTTAGCAGGAAAACACATTGTTCAGCAGATGCTAATGGCGAACGCTGGTTATTGTGAATTATTTACTAGCGTCCCCAGGTGCAAAACAGAGGAACGGGAAGTACAAAAACTTGCCCCGGATTTTTCAGACTAATTTGATGTTGCATTTGATAGTGAGGAAAACACAAAGAATCACACGTTGATGTGTGGTCTCGATTTTATCAATCATAAAATACTGATAGCAATTGGAAATTGGTTAGATATTACCAATACTTGCTACATTCCTTATTCAAATACGTTCAAGATAACTGGGATGGCTACTCATTGCAATAAAATTGATTTATAGGTTTTTCTCAAAATTGGAATTTTAAAGGAAAAAATATCTTCTGTATCTAATTCTATTTAAGCCAGTGAACAATGCTATATTCTGGTTATGGTGTTACATTGCTTTATAACCAGTGGGTTTAAATAACCAAAATCTTGAAAGCTTGCAATCCATTAATCGTCAGTTAGCCAATAAAGGTATCATCTTTACCAAATTAGCTTTCTCTCTTTCTATGGCTAACACGGTACAACTCTATACCTTTAATGAGTCGTACAAGTGAACTAAAACAGTAAATGTTAGGGCCACCTTGTGGGGCACGGCCTGTACACCTGCTGTGGATTAATCTATTGATGAAGAATTAGCTGCCACCATCATGATCACCGTGAGACTTGGAGGTAGAGCAAACATTGCCTAGTAAATCCATGTGCAAATGAAACAAACAATATAGCACTGAACACAGAGCTTTTCTGTGTTCCTCTGAGTCCAAGGGAGTTGAACCTAATTCTATTTTGTGGAATACCTGTCGTTGTAGTCATCAGGTTGAGTTAGCTTTAAGATGCATAACTCACGGCTTACTCAACCCTTAGAGAATACATTCTTCAGCTATAAACTGTCCAGAAGTTACACCTTATACTATCACTGCTCATTGACTGCTAGTCAGTAAGAGAACATAGAGGTTCTGAAGGAAGTATCACTTATTTGTTGTGACAGCAAATAGTAGAAGGCTTGATAATTGAAGATATATACGATTTGCCAAGATACAGTGAGTATATCATATTAGTGACTATTTATTATATTTATCTGAGTGCGTGATGAATATTTAGAGGCCAACATGTTCATGGGATGTAGAATCATGTTTTAAGATGTCAGAGGGCCCCCCTTCCCTACTCAACATCTACATGTTGGTTCACTAGGTATCATTAAATTCTATAAATTCTGTCTTCTTTGAGATCAACAGGAAAAGTCAATGCTTCAACTAATGAGAACTTGGAGTTTAGTGCGTCAGGAGACGGAGGCTGAAGCATCAACTTGAATTACTGGGTGTAAGTGTCTTTACCAATTCACCTCACAATAAGGAGCTTGTACAGGATCCGGTCCGGTAAGATCTGGTTCGTAGGCCATACACGCATTGTATGTTTCTCTATTTGATTTTTAGATTGCTGATATAATACCATTAAACTGCCGATATCGGTGACTTGGGGCTTCAGATTAAGCGGATTTTCCCAATACGAAGTATCAGTACCTGGGGCGGGTCCTTTATTTGGCGCCTCCCTGCCCCCACTTTAACATGTAGAACAGCCACAGTCTGACTCATTTACACTCACTCACACTCACTCACACTCACTCATGCTATCTGACACTCAGTTTAAAAATGTCCTAGAACGATAAATCACCGAGTGGGACTTTAATACGTTCTTATATTTATTACAGGTCTCAATTTCTTATTTTACTTAATCGTTTTCTTTATCTAGTGATCACCTAATAAATTTAAGAATACTAAATTTAAAAGAAGTACTAATTGTCTCTTTAACGATTCACACACAATGATATTAGTATAAAATAGGAGCAGATAATTTGTGCTTTATTCGGATACACACACACTACATGCTCATACATAACATTTTTCTTACTGTTCTATTTGAATTTTAGAATTCAGTGCACAGAACAATGCTGGTACTTTAGAAAATGATTTCATTCTGTATGTATATCATCTTCCCCAATGCTCACTTACATAGAATATGAAAGTCTTTTATGCCTTTTAGAAATTGTGTTCAAAGAAAGTCCTATTCAAGCAGAAAAAAAAGACAAAAAGAAAAAAAAACAACAATCACCATAAAAAAATCACTGAGAAGAAATTGAGCAACCATAAAATAAAAATAATAAAATAGAGATTTCTCTCTATTTCCTTTTTTTTCTTTTTCCATGGGATTCTTTTACTAAACCATTTGCACATAATTGTTATCTTGGTACAAGCGACATCGTGCAGATCGGAGGATGATACAGATTCTACGCACAGTTCATTAGGTTATGAAATTCGTGTGCTGAGGGACAATTCCTTTTCCCTTAATTTTTCTCTATTAACAAAAAGGAACATAGATCATACAAGGCGAAGGGCCATTAACATTAAACTCATTTCTGCTGCTAAAGTATTGCATACTGAGAATAGGTTAATGGGATATGTTCACAGTGCGGCACATTGCATTCTCAGCAATACTCTAGCAGATTCTTACTGTTGTAGCGTAATTAGATTGCATGCTGCAACACAATAAATCCAATTACTTTTGAACTTTACAGTATGCATCTCCATAAAGTTTCTTCCATTTGGTCTTTGGTGATGTCTCAAAATGAACTGTGACTAACTCACCAGGGCCGGACTGGGGACGACAAGGCGGCCCTGGGACATTCAGGCTGGCAACCCCTTGGATGTGAAAGGCTGAACGCTACATTTTTATATGCGTGGCCTAGCATATTTAGCCAGTGGTCGCACACTGTAGGACCCCATCTTCTGCTGGATGGCCAGTTCGGGCCTGTTACTTACAGTGTTCGATGAGGCTCATCACCTCTCTCAATATTAATACAAACCTTTGGAGAGACACAGAGCACATCCCAGTCAGTTAAAACATTTGATTGATGATGATGATGATGTTGACGACATTTGAAAAAGCCCTACTGCACCCCTATCTCTAATCTACTAGGGATGAGGTCTATCCAAAAACCCTTTCGGTACCTGGAGGGAACTCCCATGGCACCTACTAGTTGTGAAATTGTATTATATTATACCCCAGAGGGAAAAAAAAAGCCCAGGGTTAAGCATAAACCTTCTTTTAGTGTTCAATGACAGAGACAGACAATAGTTTCAACTCTGATAAGTCTTTCTCATGAGCAGACTGACTTACTGAGATACCGGCAAATTTCCTAGTGGGCCACCTGCTGTTGGGCCAGTCCTCATCCTTCCAGCTGCTGAGTATTATGTTCTTTAATTCAAAAAATTGGACCCCATAGTTATGGGCTGTGTGCAAAACAATAACACTAAGAAACATAAAGCTCGTTTTCAGATATTTCCCGGGGCTGGTTTATATTCCCAGTGTGACCCTGGTCTTTCTCAAACCTGACACCAAAACGTTGATTCTCCATAGCTCTGCCATATGCATTGAATGTATGGGACTCGTCCTCTCTTCTTGAAATACTGGTAGGTGCAATGTTAACCTTCGGCCATAATTTTGCCCTTTTGAAAACCAATTTATCATTTAATGCAGATTTGAATGATTATGAATTCTTTTTGATTTTCACATATTTTTCTCATTTTTGTAAGTATATTATATCCCATACACTTACAAATGTATTTTACATATCCTCAGCATAATAGGAATACAAAATATTAAACAATTATTCAGTTCTAATAGTCAAAGTTTTCCTGGTCACACAAGAAACAAAGGATTTACTGAACATTCTGCTCTTTCTACTTCCAAGAAATCCGACGTGGAAAGTGGATCCTTTTGGTTTGTCTTCTCGTCCTTTTAATGCTTTGGTCTAAAACGAACAACAGAAAAGATGCTGAATATGTATGAGGGCTTTGATTATTATTAGAATTTATAATTTGATTTTTGAGGTAAAGTATTATATTATGGGATATGGATAATATTTCCGTGATGATTATATTAATAGCATTTCCTTAAGGGGGTACTTGAACATAAATTGAATACAATTTTTGCACTATGTCTGATCTATCTATCTAATTTATCTATCATTCTATCTATTGTTATATCTCTCTATCTATCCATGTATATTTGAGTGCAATTCTGGGTAAATTTGTCAAATCTTGAAAAATCACCAGAGTATTTAAGGTTATTTATGAAATAATCCCCATATCTTTATTTAGTTTCTTACATCATAGAATAATGAGGACAAATAAGGGATATATTTTGTCATTAATGATTTAAAACCTGACATCCCTGGTTTAGTGAGCATAGACTTATTCCATTCTCCTTGTTAACATACTCCATTTTCCCCTATGTCTAACATATATGTAATTGTGTGATGTATGCATTAGGTAGTTGGACACAATGATCAAAAAATGGAAAACATGTCTGACAGATTAGCGATTAGGATGTGATGTCAGAATGAAGGCGATATAACTTAATGACGAAGTCCCCATTTTCCATTGTTTTGAATCATTTTATCTCTGGTACTCCTCGTTGAGTTGGGCCTACGTTAAAAGCCTTGATGGTTGTGGACTCTCAGCACCAGTCCTCAAATAAATGCGACTGCCAGATAGAACATAAAGAAAACAAACAAAAGCCATACAGAAGTACCCGTCAACGGTAACATCACGTCACAAAGAATTTTATCCCGTTGCTATATCTATGAACGACGTGTCGTAACATGAACAATAAACCCCTAATATTTTTGTCACCTCAAAACTCCACACATTTTGCTGTCTGGAATCTAATAAGTAATAATACTTTTGGGATGCAAAACACTAATAGGCCTGGAAACTATAAGCCCTGTAGTTGCCAATATAATATAATACTGGATGCTATTGTTTGTGGAGATTTCCCTAAAGACACTGGCTGCTGTGTTAACAGCCTTTATCGTTGGAAAAGGTATAAAAAAATGAAGCCGATAATCCATTAGAGACAGGTGTTTTATGCTTTTTAAGTCTCATTAATTTCACCTGGTTTGCATGTTTTAGATTCTGGACAGGCAGCAGGTTGCAAATGAGACACAATCAGGTCATGGAAAGAAAACTCGCGTTAAACATACGCCTGCACACATCAGTGTAATACAAGCGTCGTCTCAACTGAACCCTGCTGGATAAAATGAATCATTTTCCATTTTGGGGAAACATAGATCCCGTTATCATATTGATAAAACTGCTCTTGTTATGTGCATTCTTCTCCGTTGGCACATATGTACTGGTATCTCAGCTGTAAAATGTCCAAAGCTTGCGTTTAGAATTTAAAGGTGATGTTCCACATAAGTTTTTTTCCATAAAACATTCCTAGATTCTTATATTATTATGTTCTAATAAAGTAACATAGTAATTTGGGTTGAAAAAAAGACCCAAGTCCACCAAGTTCAACCGGTCTACTTATCATTCCTGCTTTTGATCCAAATGAAGCCCCCCCCAATGTTGACACTTTCCTCCTTGACTCCAAAAGTCAATTAGATTTCTCATTGGATAAAGAACCTCTAAAATATTAATAATTATTCTATCATTTTCAGCCCTGTCTGTTCTAAAATAATTATCCAGATCCTTTTTGGAGGCATCCATAGCATTTGATTGGTGTTGCAGCATTAAAGAGAAAGACACAATGACATATAGCTTTCTTTTATTTCTCTCTACATCTACATCATGCAGAACTGATCTGGGGATATTTTAAGAGCCCCTTGTGTGGAACGGCTCCTTTAAATGGAATCCCTCTTAACATTCCAAATGCAAATGTACAATTTTTTAAAACAATGTTTAATATGGATCAGCGAATTTACAGCTTGAGTGTACTGAAAGCCTGCCGATAAATGACAGAAAAGTAGCACATCTATGGGATTAAGCAGCAAACTTTTTTTATCAAGTGTTTTAAAAATATTTGATAATAAAATGCTTAAATATTAGGTTGTCCTATGTTGCGTCAAGAAAAAATGGAAATTGCAAATGTAACCATTTCAGACTGGGGTTTATTAACAAAAGAGGCAGTTGGCAGGAACGTTGAGAATTCATCACATTGTCTTCCTTTGACATTATGAAGACCCAACTCCAGTAAGCCTCGGCGCCAATAATAGTTTAGATAGTCCTATTTTAACCATTTTTTAAACCCTTAATGACAAAGCTGTACATGTACGGGCTCAAAATGCATTGTTTTCAATGGGTTTAGGGACCGCCCATTGTCCTTAAGGGGTTAAAAGGCGAGATTTATTGAACCAGGCCCCAACTGGCCAACTGGCACACTTGGAAAATGCCTGGTGGGCCATTGCCCGTCACCGCTCCATAAACAACTGCTCTGGCGCTCAAGCATCAAATTGGGTGCTGTGGTGTGCGGCCACCAGCTGGATATGCTACGTGAGCATAAGAGCGTAATGTGTGGCCAGCCACATAACCAGCCACCCTGGATTATGGCCCTTAACGGACCTATACGTTGTGCAGGACCAGCTCACTCGTTCACCCAGATAAATTAACCAGGGACAGCCATTATGATGTCATTGTGGATCTTCTTTATCACAGACGAATCCTGGATTACCTCTTGATCGTCTATCAAGCAAAGTTTTCCATAAGGGTATTGTCAGACTTTATTAAAAGTGTAGCTATCAAACTGAAATAAAATCCTATAATTTTGAAAAGGGAAAGCTTTTTTTATTTTAGCAATCAGATCTCTGCCAACATGTATGTGAAGTAATTGGATGACTCGCAGTTTTAATTCTTGCCAATATGTCTTGTAAATTCCTAATTTATTCTTATTTATATTTGCACACGTGCAATTCTGAGAAAAAAATTAATAATAATTGAGGATTGCAGCTTATTAATGGTGATAAATACTGATGGAATACAGACTGTACAATTATGAGCAGGGCCCTCTATTTGAGTACATCATTCCATATGCTGCGTCAATGTACAGCATATAAGTAAATGTATAATAATAATTATAATAATAATAATTATAATAATAATAGCACCACATGGGGCCTGTGAACTGTGGTACAAAGTGGCACATCAGGGTTTATGGCCAAAAAGTTATTCTCTGAAGTCTGTTCTACTTTTCCAATGGCCGTTACTACTTTTTAATCGCAATATAAGAGCTCTGGGCTATCCGTTGAACTGCGGTTTATCTAGTCTCGTGTAGCTGATGGGTTCCGTCACATTTCAGGCCTAAAAACTCTCAAGAACAGTTATCTTGATAACACAACAACATTTTGTACAGGTATGAAAACTACAACAACAACATGCATCCTCATACAACCACTAGATCAAGATACACAGCTAGAGCTCTTAAAATGTCCATAACAAAAGGTTTTTTGTAGCCTTACTCATAAACACGGTGCTTATCCAGGTTAAATATTACCTGCTTTATCCACAGGAGGGAATGAGTTAACTATAATTATGATGGAAACATCAATTAGAAGAAAAAAAACACAGAACATCTTATTCGTTAAGCTGCGTTAGAACATTAATCTTAAAACCCCAAGCACTTTTATCACACCTAATATAACGAGATTAATGGGGAAACATGTCAGGTTTGTGAAGTGTGGGCCGATGGTAAATGATTTGGGAAATGTGATTTTTAAAAGAAAAATGGGTTTTTGAACATTGATACAATTTATTTTTTCCCTTTCTGTCTTTCTTCAGCTCTTGGCAGATTTGATATCAGCATTATGATTTTTTTTTTTTTTAATAGGACACCAGAATGTAACGTTAGTTTGGTAATGTCTCTTACATTTTGCATGATGTTATTAAAGAAATATTTATGCTGATTTTTGATACCAAGGAAATTAAGAAAAATATGAAAAAAGTTAAAAGGATCTCTGCCATTGCTCTTATAGACGGTTGTATTCATGTTAACACACTGAAGAACAGAAATGTATTCACATATATAATGTACATGTTCTGTTTAACACGAGGCGGCCTTGGCACTTTAAGACCGGTAGCCGATGACTGGATTTGGCAGGCCACTCATTGTGTTTTTATGCTCACGCAGCTTGCGGCCGGGCAGATCGATGTGCTGGGGTGGCAGATGGGGTGAGCATGGAGCACTTTTGGCCAAAAACCCACTGGACATTTGTCTGATGTGCCATGGCCAGTCCGGCCTGGGTGCAAGTGATTTTAATTATTAACCCCTTAAGGACAATGGGCGGTCCCTAAACCCATTGAAAACCATGCACTTTGTCATTAAGGGGTTAATGCACCACGTTGCACAGAAATATTGGCCAAAGATCAGTTTACAGCAGTTTCTGTTTTTGGTCACATAGGAGGTCATGAATGAATTGCATTGTATCATGACATCAGAACACCCCGTGATTGTTTCTTGCTGGAACATTAACCCCTTCAGTCCCCTATGGACGTACTGGTACGTCCAAATAAACGCATAATGATAATGATGATAATAATAATAATCAATAATTGTATTAGTCTTTTTTCTGTTGTGCCTCTGCAACATACATAAAGGTATCTGAACAAGAGTTATACAATTCAATAAAAAGATACTATTGTATTTTCCTAATTTTTTTTTCTTCTACATTTTCTTTTAACTGCCAGAGCGGTGTCACACAAAATTTGAGCATAATTAAGTTGAACTATTCCAAAAAAAAAAAATGTGAATGTTAAGATATTCTAGATCAGCCGGCTATGTCAAGACTCTCTAATAATTGCAAAAATTACTAAATATTTTGAGCGCGCTTTCTCAATGAATTTTTTTCTGAAGACAATTATTTTATATGTACGATCAGATACTAATTGTGTTGCGATGACACATTCATAGAATTTTAACCAATTTTTTAGTTGTTATGGAAGAAAATTAGATAGAATCTGTACTGCTAAAAAAAAACTTAGCTTTTATTTGTGGAGAAAAGAAATGACTAATTCTGAGACATCAATATTACCATAATAATAGAGCGTGATGTTGTGTACAACACAACTCAAGTGTTTGCAAAAGTTCCGATCAATTTGGAGAAGAAAAACAATATAACTATATTTTTAGATTATGACTGAATGTTTCTTATTCGTTTTTTAATTAAGAGTTTGCCAGCATTCTGAATAAGAAGTGGCTTTTATCATGGAAGTTGAGTATTTGATGAGGATCTATTGAAAACCCACACAACATCCTCCAGTAATAATTGGAGTATGCATGCCTCCTGTTATTACTTATTTCTTTTGTTGTATTGTATTCAGTACAGGCACTAATTGCGCTGTCAGTTCTGGCTAAAAACATATTTAATGTAGGTGATACCTTTCACTGTATCAACATAATAGAAGTAAAAAGACATTGAGAGGAAATGTCATTTATTTTAAAAGCAATACCGTGTTTACAGAAAGAGAAATCATGCTGGTCCAGAAGAAAAAAGAGTATGAGAAATCTTTTTGTTGGAGGACTGGGCGATCCAAAATGAATGCTGGCGCTTAAATGCGAGTTGTCACATCTGAGATAAAACTATAAATGATTTCAGCAATGAAAATGGTCCATAGCAACACGATGCTACTTCTCACATACAGGGCATTTTATATTAATACTTAAGGGGAATAATATATGTATATATATATATATATATATATATTATGTTGCATATAGGAATAACAATTAGGTCTTGCCTTAGGTTCTAAGTGTAGGGCAGCTCCTCAAACTCCATTCTTTTTTATTTTATTTTTTATTTTTTTCAAAAAAACCTGCAGAGATTATGAATTATTTCCTTAATTTCACTATGATTTCACTAAACTCACACTGAATACTGACAGTGTGCACGGACGACCCCAACTATTCCTCTGTCAACAAGCCAGGAGGACACTTGTCGAGGACACATGGCTTTTATGGTAGGCTGAGCCAAAGCAGTTCTCCGATGTTCCCAAGGAACCAAGATTACTAGACTTTTAAGTACTAAAAAGCATACCTGGGAACGCTCTAAATGAGGTAACCCTAAGTCTCTTAAAATATTAACCCTTAAGTACTTACTGGGAGCAAAAGCAGCAGTTGGGAGTCTTCATCAGTCATCAGCAGTATAGAATCAGTATCAGCTTCATTTTTTTTACTTTGATTTTATATCATATCCTTCTATCTCCAGTAAAGGATTATGGATATTCCTTCTCCTGAAGTAAATTTAATTACGTTGGGAGGGGGCAGACAAATTTTCTCTAGACCAGTTCCCTCGACTCACACACTTTTTTTTTTTAATCCAGGTGAAATTACTCAAAAGTGCTAATATTATTCAAAACCCTCCGGGTCTCAGGACTCCAATAATTCACCAAGTCTTATCAATCGAGATAAAGTAACTTTAAGGAAATTCATGTCTATACATTTAAAGTAGCCTTTAATATATATATATGAAATTCCACAGAGAATATTTCTAGAAGAACCATATATTATGACGACTTAGTTTGAATGATTTCTGATGTTTCTGTGACAAAAGGTGGTAAGTGACATATTTGTTTCTTCCTTTGGGAATTTTATTTAATTTTCGTTCTTAGGGAAGCCTGTCAACATCGAGTTGAATGCTGTCTTAGTGTCGTTACTTTATTGGAACCTTGAAATAATTACATTATGATAGGTGGCTGCGCTTCAGCAAAATGCTTTTATAAATTAGATATGACGGTAAAAGGCGTGATTATTTTTGTCAAAACAATTTGTCATTATAATCTTCTATTTGGTCCTGTTCATTGACTGACATAATTCCGCGTATTTAATTTGATGATCTACAAATTAATAAACTGGGCCTAAAATGAATTTGCATTGATTTCTATTATGCAAATACAGGCAAGGTAAATTATAATGAAATAATTGTTTAACTAATTAAAGAATTGCTTCGGCATCAGTTTTTTTTTTTAATTATTGAAAGCTTATTATAATTGCAATTAGAGAGAAAACGTCATGTTCAATATGTCATTCTCAGATTATGGTAAGCCTTTATTATAGAGGACTCATATCTTTGGCAACTGAAAAGGGGATAGCGGATAATTAATGAGTACTTGCATGGCACTAATTCAACTTTTTATTAAATATTCACTACCAGAGTAAAATGGATTGATGTGTTAATTAAAGATATTGTTGTTGAATCTTCACTTGGGTAGACAAGCCGGCATCTACTCTGACTGGCAAGTAGCGCATTATTTGCGCATCATAAAGATTCTTATATTTTTTTTTTTACCATGTGGGTCTAAAACTAATTGATAATGGACTAAACAAGAACTTCTGTCTATTCTACTGATAGTGATGACATATTTTAACACCACAGGAAGGTCTACAGGAAAATGTGAAAATGATTTCTTCTTGCATTTACTAAAGAGAATATGGGTTCATGTCTGATGAAGCCATTTCTTATCTTGAAGGTCACCTGGAACGCTTTCAGAAGAACGATCTGCTGGGTTCAGCTTCACTTGCTACCAAATTCCTAATACAGTTCGTTAAAAAGGCAGATTCTCATCGAAGACAACAAGAACTTAATTGGGTTATGACCGTTTGAGATATCAGCAACTCAGCTCAAGTGTATCCAAACTATACATCCTGGAGTAAGTAGAACACCATACATCTGTAACAAAATTAACCATGTCGTAAAAGCTGCATTATTCACCAGGACTGAAAACAGAATATAAAGTGATAATACAAATCGAACAAAGTCATTAAACGTATGTGAAGAAAAAAGCTGCCACGTAGCCAGACAGAACTGATTTCCTCAACAATGTGTTAGGTGAAAATTTCTGAGCTGCCTCAGTATGATGTATTCAAATTAGAAAAGATTATGGATATCAAGAGACTCATTTCGGAATCTTGTTCAAGCTGCATAATGGTGACATTGGAATGTTTTCTTTTTTCTCAATGGAGCAGAAACAACATGTTACAGGCCTTGGTAGTCTTTGGTTTTAACATACAAGATTTTATCTGTTGCTAAGTTAGCATTAAATCCCTCTGTTAAGGGTTTTACATCGTCAGATTATAAACAGCAGTATCACATTTTGAAATGAATTAGGTTAAAACATTCCATTACATTTCAGGTCCATGGACCATGTGAGACCATGGCAGCTGCTTTGTGTATATCCACTCTACTTAGTATACGATCTAGATACATCGCCAACTCATTCCATATGTTTTACTTAAGATGTGAGCTGCCATCTTGTTCACAGATCACAAGTTCCCTTTGGAGGTGGTAATATACATTGCTGATATGGTTTGGGTTATTATAGTATTGACTAAGTGATCCGTAAATACCAACATTTTGGAAAACTGCTTAATTGCAGGTGAAACATTTTTACAGGAAGACAATCAAAAATACTTAAGCAAATTTTGTTACGTTTGTGTAGAACTGATTCACACACAGTTTACAGTGCTTTACCACTTACAAAACCATACAGGGGCTATGTATAAAAGTGTCTTTTAAAACGTTGCATTAGAATCATGTATATTATATATAATATAATAACATGCTTAATATTCATTTATCAAGCCAGAAATGGAGTGTGTAAGGGGTATGCCTTTGAAGGAAGCCCGGCATGATGATTCTAGGAGGACTGCGTTTGCTGTAGGACGATGACTTGTTTCTCATGGTTGAGCCCAGATGTGTATGTTGCTATATGCTAAGCAACGGTGACAGCAGCAAAACATGCCAAAACACTGGGAGAAAGAAAGGAAAGAAAGGAAAGAAAGGAAAGAAAGAAAGAAAGAAAGAAAGAAAGAAAGAAAGAAAGAAAGAGAAAGAAAGAAAAGGAAAAAAGAAAAAGAAAGAAAGAGAAAGAAAGAAAAGGAAAAAAGAAAAAGAAAGAAAGAAAGAAAGAAAAGAAAAAAAGAAAAAGAAAGAAAGAAAGAAAGAAAAAGAAAGAAAGAAAGAAAGAAAGAAAAGGAAACAGAGCCTCCGACAGAACCTGACAATGATGGTAATGAACAGATGGTCTCTTGTGATTAGCATGAGGTGCTAGACCTACCCTCACATAATTCCTAATACAGAAACTAGGATTGCAGTCTGTACTATGGATGTTTCTCCAAGTATTGATTATCTTTCGCGTAGTTGTTATCACATGCAAAAACAATAAAAACAAAAGTACCGAAAAGTAGTTTTAGTAAACTAACAAAAATCAGCCTACAAGCCAAAAACACTATGAGTCCAAACTGGCGAAGCAGTCATTGTATTAGGACAAGGTTCACTTTCAGTCTTTGTCTTTTACTTTTTTGCAGTGCTTGTCTAGTCCGCTTTTCTGTAAAAATCCCCACCATTTCACTTAAAATGTGCCTACGCCTAATCCGGAACTAAAAGTACAAAGTTAACACAACTTTAACTAAAACAAATATAACAGATCAGCAGGGCAGGTTATGGACAAGCAAACTGGGAGCAGCAAAAGGACCAAAGCAAGGAAACATAGACAAACAACTTGATATTTATATCTTATCCCTTAAATTTAAAGAATGTTTAATTAATTTAAAGATTCAGATCATTCAGTAAAAGGCTAGATTATGTCTCATCCTCAAACTGCCGTGAACAGGCTTTGGACCTTTAAATTGGCACAGATTTCTATAGCAAAGTCCTTGATTGTATCCACTTATGAGCCAAAAAGAGAGTTAAACGTCCTACTTGCCAATGAATCACCAAGCAGACACAAAAGCTAGAACACATTAACATGAAGAACTTCCTGATTTCTTTTTAATGCATCTGTTGAAAAAAAAATAGTTTATATTCAAAAAATGTCAGGCGAGGTAATGCGAATGTTTCTTGAAAGGTGATTATTAAATATTTTAAAGTGAAGTGCTCCGGTGCTCGGGCACATTAGTGCTTCTTGTTTTGTTTCTTTGACAATTTGACACGTTTAGACAAACAGTCTTTGGGACTTTCACTTAAACTTTCCCTCTCTTATTCATCGAAGCTAAAAGGGAAGTTTGAGCTGCTGAGCAAAGTGCTCCGAGGATTAGCCTTCCTTTCATTCCACAAGAAAGCACTTGAAAGTATTACGAGGATTTTAATGATTATTCCTATTTACAGCGTGAACTAAGTCACTTCTATTTCAAATATGTCCCTATTTTTTAAGAAATTCTGGTTCTATAACCTTATGCAATGAACAACAGATGTGTTGTTCATGACATTGGTGTTACCTCAAATAAAATACATAAATTGGGATTGTACAACCACAAATCTATGCATTATCTGGGGTGGGATAATCTCTATCTTTTGCTCCATCTCTTATCAGCATTTTTTATGATGTTGAAACTTTTCTGTACTTCTGGTTTCTACACCATGGAGAGATGTCTGGCCCTGGCATTTTATGTCCCGAGACCGCTAAAAAATGTAAGCGCTATTGGCTGGATGTATGAAGCACCTGGTGCCACAGACTGGGATAGTATCAGTTGCTGTCGGCCAGGCAATTTATGAGAGAGGCTATGAGTTCTCCTATATGGTTGCTCTATTTACAGAAAGACCTCCTGTTCTTCTGGATCAACGTATCTCCATATATAGCAGCAACCAAAATCAACTTCTTCACTCAATGTTCTTCATGATGGGCTAACAAGGCAAGTTTCTTTAGCAGGAAGGATCAGTATAATGCCTGAAGGCTGACGAGACTTTGAAGAAAAATGTTGAGTTAACTATGTAATATACAGGGTACGCCAAGATCTCCCAAGACCAGAAGCTCTCTTGGTTAGCCCTTCATAATGTGTATTGACGTCAAGGCACTGAAACAACTTTCCTTAAATGAATAGACCTCAAAGTCTCAATGTGGTGTGTTACCTACATTTGCTCTTAAACAAAGATATTGTAAATGTTTATGCCTGGTGGCGCTTCTGTCTCTTCCCATCACCTATGAATTCATCAAAATCTCTGCGCTAACCCAAGAAGCGTCGGCTAAGCATGGTGCTTAGTACCATTTATGACTATGTTATGAACAGAATATACTTTTTTTTGGCAATGTCTGGAAAATGGATTAAAGTTTAAATATATGTTTAATAGTTAGAATTTAAGAGTTTTAGTGTGTTCTTGTCACCATTCATTTTATTGATATTACCCGGAGAGAAAAGCTCCGTTATACGTGGATGCGTGTTTTTTATTGCTATTTTTTATGGTTCTTGGTAATTAAGGTACGTTGCTGGTAGATGTGTGGTTGGATTCCTTAATAGCCTCCAGCTGGCCATGACTGAGATCATTATTGAAAAATACAACAAACAAATAAAAACAACAACAAAAAGTCCACGTCAAGTTTTCCAAACATACCGAGAATGCACAGAATTGTCTTTAAATGATCAACAAATTGGCAGCTTCTTACTATTTAAACACAATGAGACCTAATCTTTTTAAAATACATATTTTGAGCTTAAAGGCTCTGTCTAGTGAAATGACATTAAAAGACATTTTAGTGAAATGAATGTATTTCTAAGAGTAATTGTGAATGCTTAATGTCTTTCTCCAAAAAAAGTCATTGACCTTTTTTATGAAATATGACTTTAATATTTTTTTTTATGTCTGTAGTTAATATATTAATAAACCAACAGAATTTTTGTAATCTAAAAAAAATAAATTGAGCACAGTGAAGCCCGAGTATAAAAAAGTACTTAATGTTAATGTACTCAAGCTGTTTATGTTTCAGGATCCAGGGACCAAATTTATTAAGAATAATTAGAATTATTATTTTTTTTCTTTTGAAAAGTGCATTGAAAAGGTAAAACGGGGTTTGCAATTCGGCAGCTCGCAGAAAACGCAAAGATATACACAATATAAAGACATTTAGTTTTAACCCCTTTCATACACCAAATAAGTGAGGTGTGCGTCTATATAAATGATTTTTATGGGTACTAACCGTGAATTACCCTTGGAAAGGAAAATAATTTGTCTTGCGGCTAGAAGCCTTAAAATGATCACACAGTAGGAAAGCTCCCACAACTAAACTTTGTTAATACCTTCTAGCACCTTATCTCCCATTACAGGCGATAAAAAGTTAATGTTTATTGGTGGAAACAGATGCAACATGTCTGATACAGAATTACTTAATGTGTTGCAAACTAAGAATATGTATTTGTATTCCCTGCGTAATAGTAATGTTACTATGCAGTAAGATGTTTCTGGGCTTTATTGCCATCCATGCCTTCTCAATAAGAGTTTAGAGGTTCACCTGAGGCCTTTCTTCAAAACAGAAGTAAGTCTATGTAAGATATAGAACTTTGCTCGTCAGTCTTAATACCAGGTGAAGCGTGGTTGAAGTGTTTGTGTTAATTATAGGCAGTGGGATGATATAGAAATACTGCAACATTTAAAAAAGGAGGACACACCATAGGAACACCGAGAATTGCTGGTCAAACCACTTTCTTTGATGTTGAGTCAATGGTCAATGAAATAGATTTTCCTGTAGACCTAATAAAAAGGGAATCGGTTGGACTCTCAATCTGACCATGTTGCATTCTCGGAGCCCAAAAGAAACACCCAGACTCTAGAATAATGCTTAGAAATGAATGTGAATTTGCCTAAATTCTCCAACCCAACATGTTGGGCTCAGACTGTAGTTGAACTCATAGGGAATTTGGATTGATGGACTCCTGTGAGGTCATTCCTGCTACAAGAATGTCATATCTGCTGTATGCCCTACATTTTTGGCCAAGCTTGTTTTTACCAATGAGTTTCCCACCCACCACAAACTTTTGGCTTGGTCTAGACTGATCAATTTTTACCTGTACAAAAAAGAAAAGTAAGTCATTTACCTTAAAGAGTAGTAGAGACAGCCAATCAGTGGAAGGAAAGTGCTCCTACTAAAATCAATGATAGCGCTTTCTGCCCATGCACATGGGGAGTCTCGCTAGACCCCCTGAAACTCTCGCAGGAGCCAGTACTGGAGCTGGCCGGTGCTGAGCATAGTGGACCAACAAGCAGGAGATGTGTTTTGCTGGGTGTTCGAGTTTAGGAGCTGGGGGGTGGTCTGAACCCATAATAAAATATTTAACGTATTTCTAAAAATATGAATTATAGTTTTATCTTTGACCATACTGAAGCTTAAAGACATTTATGCTCTAGAGGAACCTTACTATGGTTCTAAATAAAAGTGTTTAATAATAATTAAGATGCTATCAGCTCATTCCAACATGTAACCAAAGGGAAGACCAATAAATGTGTATGTTTGTAAAAACGGTGTTGAATCTTTGCACAGCGAGGTGACACACGTTGCCTGCAGCCATGCAGTGTAAATGTCACCTTGCAACCTGACCTCATCCATGCTGTATGTTCACATTTTCTGTAAAGTGGCTTCATTAAAGATATGAAGTCTTACCGAAGCATCATTCACATGTATGACTTTGTGTTAATGTGGCACAGTACATATTTTGTACCTCTTGGGTTTTATCCCTATTCAAATGGTTATCCATGCCAATAAAGGCAATAAAGGTTGCATATTTCCAAAAAGGCAACTGCATTAATACCATTGTCCAGTTCATTTATATTTTGGGAATACATACATTGTTCTGATCACCTATATAATGTCACCCAAGCATTCTGAGTGAGACTTAGGTGCTCATGGGTTTTTCTTCATGTTATTATTGTTTTAATATGATTTTACAGTTTAGTGGTAGGTGGGTTGTTATTTTATCCGAGAGATGCAGGTGGGCAAAAGGCTAATAGAAGTCAGTGTAGAACAAGGCTGGTAGACATCCTGGGTCCAGATAGAAACGATGGGCAGACTAAAGATTGAGAGCTATTGATCCATGCCCAATTAGTTACTTGTCAGAATGTATCTAGTATATCTCTTGGGTAACGTTATTGGGACAGGGACTATTTTCTACCTTGCCCAATAAAAGTGCTACTATGTCTATTTAGGGAACTCCCCCAACCCTTTTTAATGAGAATCATCGCCGACCGGCACTCTTCAGCATCTTCTTTCATCACCTTAAAGTCTTCTGGAATTTAGAACGTGACACACAGCGTGTCTAACCCTAACCCTAACCCTAACCCTAACCCTGAAAGGCCGCATATTCCCCAAAAGGCATTTCATTCAACACAACTGCATTTATACCATTATCAGCTCAACAATTTATACATTCTCATTTTGGGAATACATACATTGTTCTGATCAACATGATATATACTTTATCATCTATATAATACCTACATACATATATACGGCACCCGTGCATTCTTAATGCCCAAGCCAGAAATTAGCACTATTGGCACCTGTCCCTAATGACTTCTTTAATCATCTATTACTAGACATGAACCAATTTTTTTGTGTAAAACAAAACACACTGCTGACATTAGGGCACACACCCCAACGCTTAGTGTTGTTATCCCAGTGATTATGGTGAATCCTACCGTTCTGACCACATGGAGAGAATCACATATTGCAATTAAGTGACAAAATGCTCCATGCGCAAATCTCTGCATGACATGAATTGTTTAATTACGTATTACATTAATGCATATTCATTGCAATTTACTAACAGCTGTCTGTTTCGTTTAGATTAAATGATTTTTCCTGTACTGTTATACAAATTAGTAATTTATGTTGTTTTTTATGTTGGTAACATTTCAAAGTTGTATATAAAAGTTTTTAGTTTTTCTCCCTGAGGTACTTGTGGTCTCTTTGCGTCATGTGAAAAACCGTCGAAGGTGCTTCAAAAGTGGTAGGGTGGAAACCAGGTCCCTAGCCTTCCTCTTCTGGGGCCACAGTCCCTGTGGGGGGGGTTATATGACCCCATCCTTCCCTCATAGGTCAGAACCTAAGGAGCGCCACATCTTCTAGGGTCCCCCTAAAGAGAGAACCCACTGAGGTCTTCAAAGATCCCTTCTTAAAATAAAAAAAAGTGATGTGTTAACAAAAATGCCATACTGCGCATGTCTGGTATTATTAAGAAATAGGCTTCCACCCACCGCCAAGGTAAATGAGCCAAATCTCCATGAGATCTCGTGGAAGCGTTTGTATCAAACTTTAATTCTCATCGTGTTACTCAGAATACATACTTAGAACATGGATCTGAGTTTGCTGTTTGCATTCCAGTTGACTGCGTTTGGCATTTCACAAAAAAATATTCATACTGTTTTACTTTCGTAGGTTCAAGCTCACTTTTGTGGTTAACTATACATGTTTCAGTACTTATTTAATAAACAACTATTAACGGCGAAGCATCTTTCTAATATGAACAATATGAATCATTAAGCCAAATCGTGTCTGCAGGCAGAACATCTCTTTGCATCAGAATATTCCAGCAAGTTACACACCATTAAATGGCTAATGGAATTGCATAGTCCCCTGTAGAGCCGTAATTAATGGCAGAGAACCGGTGCCAAAATTAATTTGGTTTAAAAAAAAAATAGCATTTACTTTAAGACATTTAACTAAATAAAGTAACTGCTATGTTTAAATAGAAACTATATCACACTGGGCGAGACGATGGAAGAGCGGGTAAGGATGTTAAACAAAAAAACAAAAAAGCCATATTTATATATATAATACATTATAGTCATCATCCTATATGTATAAGTAATAGTTAGGACAGAAAGAATTTGTTGTCTTCATGATCCTCCACCAGCCCACAACTGTATGATACTAAATATGCTTTATTTTATTCATCATTATTGTTTTTACAATTAATTATGTTTTTGGCGTTGAGTGTGTGTTTTAAATAGAAGGGCTTTTATTGGAAATATTTTCTAAATCCTCCCAAAAATGGAAAGCATTGTGACGTAGATAAATGAAAGCTTGAATGCATACATAATAAAAAGTTAAGTAACAACATACAAGAAAGTGATAGAATGTGTGAGCTATTGGGGTGGGTTTGCATGTCCCTTCAGGGAATGTGACCCTCGATGGGGTAAACCAAGGACCAGTACGTCCACCGTGGCCTTATAATGACCCTTTGTAGTCCTCAGGTTTTTCACTTGATTACAAAACTTTCGAAAACAATCATCATCCCGTTATTATCTGCTTAATAATAAAAAACATACCAATCATAAAGAAATCAATCAAGTTGTCCCTTTAGTTGAGTTGAGAGCCCACCCTATAACCCTAATCAAACAAGCAGACTTGCAAAAGAATTGCCCTAGCTGGTCTGTACCTAGCCCCCACCAACATATTGTACCAGCAAGCCGTCTTAAGGGAGGACGGGCCAGAAGTCCCCAGAAATGGAACAATTATTGTGTATCCTGTTTAATGATGTTAGCTTTTTTTATTAGAACACTGCAGTAGGATATACTGTATGTCTACATCACAGTTATATAGACTTTTAAGAACTTAGCCGAGTGAGACAAAGGATAATAAATGAGATAATAGTTTAGGTACTTCACAATGTAAAAAATCTGTGCATATATGAAAGTTGTCTTAGCCGTTGTCCGGTCCTCCATTATTGAAGTGGTTATTAATTATCTTGGCTCTCTCAGATGGTAATCATGTTTGAAATGATTAATCAATGATTAAGGTAAATCTAAAGAACGAGTACTTCTAAAATGTAGTAGTGTTATTAAGTGCTTTATCCTGTTGACAGTTTGATAGATCATTAATCTAAAAAAAAAAAAAGACACTGGATAAAAATGTTCTATGTAGCAAATTGTTGCAACGACCAGTTCAATATATTTGACAAGCACTTTATTTAACAAAAAAGATGGACCTTCAGACCGTTTCTCCACCAAGAAGATGGCTGCAATGTGCAGAAAGAACGATTGTGGAGTGAAGTGCTGTGGAATGCTGTTTCTCCCCTGCTTATCATGCGTAGTCCTATTGTCAAGGACTGATTTGTATTTTTGCCTAAAAATAAATTGTTGATTTATGTTTTTGGATCCGACTGATATGTTGATGGAGGTTTTTCTTCTGTAATGGCTCAAGAGAGCTAAAATTTGAGATGTACCTGATCAGGGATGGAATGCAGGGCAGACTTTTAAGCGGCGGCTTTTCTTCATTAAGCTAATCTCAAGTCTGTTTTTTTATATATTACCAAAAAAGCATGAAACCAGCTCAATATCCTGCCCTATAATATCAAAGGACAGACTAGGAAGATGCTGTCTGCTCTCAGTTGAGTTAGTCTCATACTTTGTTGGTCTACATAAATGTTGCATTCCTTAATTTATACTAACCGGCTTTCAAAGCCAAGCTCTGATATATCTATATATCAATTTGCATAGGGCCCTCAACAACTAAACTACCTTTGGTCTTATAAGCCCTGCTTAAAGATAAAAAGGCTTAATAAATTCCAAGCGTCCTTCACTTTCAAACGTTGATAATGAAAACTGTGTTTATTTTATCGTTGTTTTAATGTACCGCAAGTGTATACAACGCAGATATCGCTACACCCAGCAACCAGCATGTCTCGCAATCCTCCATATGAAGAGGTTCCTTGTGTGAGTACCGGTATTCAGAAATATCATCCTCCTGCATTGTATTATAAATTCATAGATATGTGAGTGCATGAAGGTCTTCTGTTCATAAGAAATTAAATTGCATATCTTAAAAGCTAGATTTATTGGCTTGCCTTTTCACTCAAGCAAAGAGCCTTAGACTTTTATTTTTAATCAAGTATTTTTTATTTATTTATTTTATTTGTATTTCACTTTCTACGCTCATTCCTAGAGAAAGCATCGTGATAAATAAGGTGACAGTAGAAGGGTCAGTCTATAATAAACATACTGAATACCAAAAGGATCTCTATAAAATGCAAAAAAAGGAATATTCTGCACAAATATGTTGTATTCCGCATGAAACCGTTCTTGAAAATTCAATACCTTTCATCCAACAACAGTAGCAATCTTACACTGATTAGTAATTTTATACCATATACACCCAATGTTTGAGATATCATAGCAGGCTTCTCAAATGGAGATGTAATTACATGGAAAGTAACATTTAATATCTTTTAAAATAATATAGTCTCATAGGTGCCAAATGTCCTGAGTCTGATACAGTAAAATATACCGGTAGTTTCTTTGAATTGTTTTAGATTGGATTTTTTGTTGGAAGTTACATGAATGAAACATACCAAACAGGCTGTTGCCAGAAGACACTACTGATGGACATTTTATTAATGCACCCTACACATCATGGGTTGGCGCTGGCATGTGCCTATTCCTGTCCTTCCTGTCCATGTCACTTTGCACATATTGCTCAGAGACTTTCCATGTTAAATTGCAGCAAACATTATGACCAGAGAATTATTTTCTTTTTTAAGATATATATGACTACATCACAAGCAAATCGGATATATGTTAAACCTCACCATGAATGGCCAAGTTATTGTGCATGTAGGGAGTGCCTATGATGATGCCCATAATGATGGTGGCATTTTGTACATACCAGCTAAGTGCACCTGACAACTGTAATTTATTATGGATCTTGTTTTCTAGACCAGATATCTACTGTATTAGCCAACATGGAGAGCATTTTACTCCCAAATACTCCTGATTTAAATCAAAGACCAAAATTGTCTCCTGTGTAGGCAAAAAAAAATGCATCTGTTGGATAGATTTTATTTTCTTTACATATGTACAGCCAAATCACATGGCAGTCAACACGAGATGTTCAGAAAATGAAGTTTAATTATGCAATGTAACTGTAAGTTATTTTGTTGTTTTTTTTTTTTTTAAGATAAAATATGTTATTTTATTTCTTCATAGTGGCTGTAAATCATGTAACTATTTCATCAATAAATATCCCCGGGCCTACTTCAGGAAATATATAGCTCATCAGCTCTTGAGGATTAAATATGCTGTATGGTGCATTAGTAGACGTTTGCTTCTGTAAGTGACATTTCTGAGAAAACAATATGCTCAAATTCGGATTTGATTTTGTTACTCCTCTCCTACTAAGTATCCCTCTTTCCAACTTTTATGGTACATGAAATAAAGTGCAGTGAGGATATAAAGGGTAGTGAGACATCTGTCATTCCCTCAGCATATTTTAAGACTGCAGATTTTGGGGATGAGGACTTCTGACAGAATTTATCGCGACAGACTTTTATTTTTAACTTTTATTTTTAGTGGTCTTTTAAGACCAACATCAAGATTGTCTACCAAAAACAGCCTTTCAACTTTAAACATTGTAAATGGGGTCCGCCACATTCCTTATCCTAATTCCTATAGCTGTGGTCACCATTCTACTTCACTGTTTTTTTTAAATATAAATATTACATTTATTTCTATTTAACCTGTATTCAAGACCTGCCATCTTGATGCCTTTACCTGAGATATCTGTGATAATAGCCTTTAGAGGAATGTCAGAGCTACTAACACCTTCTAGTGCTAGAAGCCCATTCATGTCTGTTAAAAAACTGCAGGTCAAGTCCAGGAAAAGTTCTACAGCTTCCAACTTCCACCGACCGTGGAATTCCACAGAAACCATTATTTGGGGATCATGGGAACCAAAGAAAAAAATACATGAAATGAGATTTCAGAGCTGTAAATATAAATTAGAATAATTTACAAATAGAACAAATAATAATAATATGTCATGCTTCTATATGTTCTCTATTATGTCTGTTATATATAAAAAAATATTGCAAAATATCCTTCCAAATAGGTGAAAATTTAACAAAAGTTTCCTTGCAATTGAATTCTTTTACCTAGATCTACGCGTTCAAGAGTAGTTCTTTTTCTGAAATCGTTGCCATCGCAGCTGAAAGTTCTATTTTAAGCTTTAATGTTGTACAAGTATATAAAAAAAAAAAAGTAAACCAGGGTCCCAAACAGAAAAGAAAACGCTGTGCTTGAATAAGAAAACAATTAGACCAAATGCTTTCATATGCTATAAAAACATATAATCTCAGCATTACAAGGACAAATGTTGATGAGAAATAGCTGTGGGGAATCTCTTAAAAGGTTTTTTTTTCTAGACGGAAACCACAATACGGATATCAATGATCTGGAGGGTGTTGTATGAGATTAGAGGAACACATTTGTATTGTAAGCGTCAGGAGATTTATAATAATGTATATATCAGTTTGAATGACGTTTATATAAATGGGATCTCTGAACCATACTCTGGAGTACACCAGAAGACTATGCCTATGTTGTTATTTCTATCCCTAATTAAGCTCAGCAGTAGACAAGAGAAAAAGAGGAAACTAATGTGGTGCCGAATTATCACAGTTTTCTGGAAATATGCATTACGTTAAAAATGCTTTTATTTTATTCAGGCTTGCAGTCAATGTACACTTTGTATCTGGCAATTTGTTGTTCGTTATCCTGAGACTTTGATTTTGTGAGCAAAGGAAAAATGAGAAAAGCTCTAGACGTACAGAGTTCAATAAGCAAGATTGTTTTTTAGACATGCCTATGTAACAGCGGGTAGAGAAACCGAACGCAACAAACCTTGTGTCCTCACACACATAGCTCTTCCTAGAATGCTCAGAGGGCATTGGAAACTTTGCTTTTTCATTTTATTTTATTTATTATTATTTTTTAATTTAGAGCCAGGGTATGGCTGGCACTTTTGCCCACCGACCCTGTACATGTATGTATGAGCGTACACTCTTACCCGGAGCGTGTCTTGTGGCATGCTCATGCTACCGTGGGGCGATGTGATGGACCAGGTCAAGTCGGGCTGTTCAGGGGGTGCCAAGCATACATTACAATGTATGGTAGCAAGTATAGGCAAATGAGGAAACCCATACAGGATGGAATCTTGTATATACATTGTGATACAATGTGCACTTTACTTAGAGGATTCATATAAAATGTATATTTTTTTAAAGTTTATTTTATTGAACTCATAAGTAAGATATATCTGCGGGAATAATTTTTATTACTAGAAAATTAGATACACAATGTTTACTTATTGTAATATATCTTTTTCTATAAATGATTTGCAAATTAGAACTATTTTTGATTAAATAAATACATTTATAAAAATATTTGTTCAGCTGCTTTGTGGTAAAAAGAAAAGCACATGTATGATCTTATTGTTTTCCAGTTAAAAAACAAATTAGAGCACTATTATGGATTTTAATGTATCAGATGTCAGATTAATGATTGCATTAGATTAATGGCTGCAATATAGTTGCTTACTTCACATGATTGGGGAGTATTTAAAAGAACTATCCTCCCAGGTAATTATTATTTTGCGAGCATAATTATTCACATAATCAAAAGTTCATGACCTGCACACATTCTGAAAATAACTATTCAATGTCAACTATACAAAGTATGTCTTGGTGGGACTTGCTCAATGTGGTATGAAATAAATGACCTTAGAATGAATGAAGATAAACTCTTTCTTCTGATAAATTAACAAAAGAATATTCAAGTATTCAAACAACGCAAAGGATTTGTGTCTATTACTAGTCCACTATGGTAACCAATAACCTTATGGTCCTTAATGGGACACACTAGCTATCACTTTGATGCATATTAATATTAATATTCTGGGGAATCTCCCATGTACATTTTCCTTTTCCCCACATTCCAGTTAATTTCAGCAGAGGAGATGTGTTTGGCTAAACATACTTCCTAATTCCTGCACCCATACGATTTATTCACTTACATATTCAGCAATCAATAAATGACTCAAAAACTTGCATGTGTACATGTATGTGTTATTGGGTTTAAGTTACAGATTTTTGTTTCGTTGGGGGGGGGCAAGGTAAAACATGTTCCCTGAAGACTCATCTTTTTGGTTGTGGGCTCCCTCTTTGGTGGGGACCCTAGAAGATCCGGCCCAATGAGGAGATTGGGGACCTGTATCTACTGTGGCCCTATACATTGGAGGACATTGTTCACCAGCTCAGCAAGGAAATGGAAGCACAAGGAACCACAGGCTTATGGGGGTGGGAAATAAATTTTAAAAAAAATCAGTGGTAAAAAAGTTGGACCACGCTGGGGACATTGCACTGCTGCTTCTCGTAATGGTTAAAATGTATTCAAGAGGTGGAAGAACAAAGTACTTATAAAGTATTTTTATATGCATCCCCTGTTGTCGAGGCTAAATGGATCTTTAATGCAAAAAGTCAAGTTCTATCAAATAAAATTCTCTCTAGTTCTATCTATTTGCATGCGCCTACCCAGAATCCTTTGCGGTTGCAGCAGCACCATGAGATTTCTGATGGAAAAACAAGCCTTCTGGCTTGTCTGGTGTCTGTAGACGAGTGTTTAATAATGCTTCTACTACCCCTTAATTTTAAGTGGAATGGTTTTCCATCACCTTTACCCACCATAACTTATGTAATGGTGTTTCTCGTGCTACCCCAAGCCTCAACTATTAAGCCAGTATTGCAGCCTTTTGCTGATGAGTCCCATTAAGGATGAAACAGCTGTTGATCCTTTTGGCTAAGCTCAAGTGTGTACCTGTGAGAGAGAATGCATGCTTTTGTGTGTCATGTGCTGTTTAGTGCCTTTAGCACCTTGGATCCCTATATGCGCTTTTTATTATTGTATGCACTAGCCCCAGCCTTCTGGCTTGGTGTGTGGTGCAATACAGACAATTCTTTATCACACCAGCTAGTAAATATGGGGTTTATGCTGGAGAATTTTGTATATAGTTTTGCCGTAAGATTGTGCTGTTTTTTTTTTTTTGTATTTGAGATTTATTTGGAGCCGGGTCCCCTAAAGGTCCGGCTTTTCTGGTGAGGAGGGGAGTTAGGCAACTCTTCTGAGGAGCCCCCCTCCTCTAAACGACAATTTCAGTGGCCCCAACCCTTGCAGGGAGGGGCCAAGAAGAGCCGGCCCTCCTGCAGGCCTTATGGCCGGGAAGGGAAGGAAGGGGTCTCAAGGGATCTATGTGTATAGTGGATATAGCGGCAAAAGTTGGTTATTGTTGACCTTATTTGCATGTGCCTTCCCAGAATCCTTTGTGGTTGTGGCAGGACCATGAGATTTCTGAGGGGGAAAAAACAAGCCGTCTGGTATCTGTAGATGAGTGTTTATCTTCTACCCCCTTAATTTAAAGTGGAAGGGTTTTCCGTCACTTTTACCCACCATAACTTATGTAACAGTAGTCCTATTTATAAAATCTATAACTGACCATATATGAAACCTAGGGGTGGAAAGGCGATGACATGGCAGCCCTGGTACTTTAAGATCAGCGGCTGCCTACAGAAGTAAGTGTGGCTACATGCAAAGATTTATGCTCATGCTGGAGCACCTGATATGCTTCTGGAGATACAGAACAGGGGAGTTGTGGGTGCTGTTGGCCAGTGAGCCACTGGGCATTTACCTGGTGCACCAGATGGTCAGTCCAGGTCTGATCTAACCTGCTTTTTCACTTGAATTTCTTTAATATGCGGCTGACATCAAATAGCCAAATACACGTATGCATTCCCCAGACTTCCTTCCAAATAACTGCTAGGCATAAGATAATAATGTATAATGCTAATATCCAATACTCATACTCTAAGGTAAACAATATGCACACGTTCCACTTAATCCATTGACAAAATAGCAACTAACAAGGTTAATGAGATCACTGGATGGGCACGGTGCTTAATTCATCATTACAACCTTGTACCATATGAAGCAATATTTACTGAGTGGCATTGCTGTTTACATAATTGAACTCATATTGGCTGTTTTATACAGGGGCAGTTTCTGTAATGTAGTTATAAATATTTTCTCAAAAAGTACTTATTAGTTCTATTGTAGAATGGAATACGTAACAAAATGTCTACTGTTCCTGTCTGTGGTGCCCCATTGGGTGCATCTACTACAGGGTGAGAAATGTTCTACAGAGCTCTGTTGCTAAGCAACCCTTTAAGACAAATATATGATACATACCGAACTACAACAGTTTATTTTTCAGAAACAAAAATATCAATGAAATGTTCCTGAGACTGTTTATTAAACTCTCAAAAGAATCTTATTTGTTCCTGTGTGACTTTCCGCGGTGAGATAAAGACTAAGGGAAAGGTACATTAAAGTTTTATTAATAAGATTGTCTTGTACAAAACATCAATTTATTTGAAAACCTCTTCTGCGGAGGTTCTAAATGAGGTGTCATTTCTTTGAGAATTATTGCCTAATGAAGCCTTTTAAAATAAATTTGTGGAATATGATTTCAGTTCCTTCTTCTGAGGTTGGCTCATTAACATTAGTATGGATTCACTAGGAAATCATTTGCAACAAAAGCTGCTCCATATATAAATTATAATTTTCCTTGCGGCTTAATGTATATTAATAGTTAAGAACAACTCAAAACAACCAAAATCACACAATTCCTACATACATGATGAAAATGCATTATTTGTTATATTAAATGTCTGAACAAGAAAGGATGCATTCTCTCCTTCTGCTAATCATTTTCTACCAGAATAAACATATAAAAAATGACTTGGGCTCCCATCACTACTTGGCCTTATGATCAAAGAAACAAGTTACCTCAAACATTTGCTTAAAACCTCATAAGTATACAAGTAAAGCTGCTGTTACTATGTATGACTTAAGTAAGGGTTTCACATCTGCACAACCCTTCACTCTTAAGGAGAGTATTTAAATTGAGCGAGACACTCCACAAAATGAAGGACGTATTAACAGGAGTAAAGGATGTAAAGACCAATAATGGTTTTGATCAGATGGCTTGTGTTGGGTCACCTGCAGAAAAATAGGTATGAATCTACTTTTTGTTTTTATTTATTTTACTTTATATTTTAGCGCAAAGGTCAAGTGACTTCCTCTGAGAGAGGGAAAGCTTGGTCCCCTGGAGTCTCCAGACAAGGCTCATGTTCCGGGCACTTCTCACCATAGGTGTACCTATGAGAGGTACACAGAGCACTTTTATGGTTTGCACTATGCATCTTTCCAGATGTTTTATTTTTCTCTATCACTTGCCACTTTTTGGCTGGATAGTAGTGTAGAGTATTTTATGATGGGACTTAATAGGATGGTTTTCTGTAATCTCATGATGCTTTTTTTTATCCAAGTCATGGATATTGTACACTGGAACATACACAGTAGGTGTGGTACCTCAGTGGCCCTACTCCTGGTAGAAGCACCAAGAAAATCTGGCCCTCAGGCAGGTCTTCAGGTTGGGAGGGAAGGAAGGGGTTACATATCCTTTCAGGGCATGCGATCTCTAAAAATGAAGATTGGGTGGTCCAGTTCCCATTGTGGCCATTTCTGGGGCACTTTGGCACCATGCTTTTCTCACTTCATTTCCAAGCACTGAACTTTGGGGCTTCGATAAAGAAATTAGCAGAATTAAATCTGACAGCCACTCTTGTATAAATGCAAGTGTGTCCCTTACATTTCTTAAATGTACTTTGCAGTGACAATCCATCAGTCATTTTATGTATTTTTTGTAATTCAATTCTTATGATCTAATGTAAAATTATTTTAGCCTCAGAGACCATTAAAGTGACAACCTAGTAATTTGGGAAATGTCCAAACTATTCCTTAAGGTCCTTATATTCGTTGTAAGAACCACTTGTAATTGCAATTGCATATATACTCTTATTGTCCTAGTTTCACTGGTAGTCTTAGCAGTTCTCCTTGTGTGGAGGTGTTTGAAACATGTCACATTTCATTTCATTAAATGATAGTTTTTCAGTTTTACCAACATAAGATAAAATACAAATACAGCATAGAGCTGAGCTGTTGTTGAAAAGCCTCCAGCAGTATCCATTCTCAATTAGATTAAATTGAGCTAGAATAATTCCACTCTAGCATTTTCATGTTTCTGTCTTTTTTTCAGACATCTCCTTGAATTCAAATTACTTCTACTTGCCTGTAGCTTTTTTAAAATATTGGGTTCCAAATATAGGTGTCTTCAAGTTTCTTTATTTCTCAATCTATTGGTGCTTTAGGATTTTTTCCTTGTGATAGATAACAAAAGGAATAAATAGACTATGATGGTACTTAGGACCCTACTTATTAAGTTGTCCTGTGTTATAAGAGATAGTCTAGCCTTGGGAGATACATTGGTACAACCTAGTCATTTGAATGTCTTAAATCTGTCTTTTCAGTGCAAGAAGGTGACATGTAATAAGTCCAGTGTTTCCTACATCAGTCTTTTTCTTAAGTGTTTTAGGGGTTCCTGAAATCTGTAGAATTCGAGAAGAATAGAAGATAAGGTAAATCATTCAGTACACCATATTAATATTCAGGAGTAAAGTCATTTAACACATATGTGATGAAAAAGGGGAGCATATGAATTGTTCTATAATATAATTCGAATATATGGAAACAATTAATGAGAATATATTTGAATTACATTAACATTTTGGAGTTTTTGCACTGTTTTATGAATAGTAAGGATATTTCACAATTAAATACATTTTTGATTGGGATCATAAACTACATGTTGTGTCGAGCAGTAGTGTTACCATACCTGGGAGCTTCCCGGACTAGCCAGAGGGATGTGACAACCTTTATAATGGGATTAGTGGGCTGTGACTGGAAGGGCAATAGGGAAATGTGTTACAATTTCTATTAGGTCTATTTTTTCCCAATTGAAGCCCCAAGTATCAATTGTTTTCCCTAGTGTGGTAGGACCACATTGGATCTTCTTTCCCAAATAATTCTTCTGGGGCTTTATTCCTTACGTGGGGATATGGAGCCCTGACTTTCCCTTCCACACAAAAGTCAAGAGGGCTGTCTCTTCTTGGTCCTTATCCGCAATATATACTGTGACAATTAACCATGTAAATGTAATTACCATATCAGGCTCGGCATTATCCTTCTACTACCAGCCACAGACTGGGGCATATTCAAGAGAAGAAGACAAATAACACCCCCCCCCAGCTTTGGCAGACAATTCCGCTAATGCAACAAGGCTCCAAGAACCACTTCCCCTAACACCATGAGGGACAGGGCACCAATAAATCATGGTAATGGAAAATTTGAATGAAAGCATTATTTGTAGATTTAATGTCAGGGCTAGAAACTATAAGTCAAAACACTGGAGAAAAGTTAAGTAGCTTTCTAAACTTTTTGTGAATACTGTCCTTTTCACGGCACTGATTTTGTTATGTGAGTTGTAGAATTCCCATCATGCTTTGCATGTTTTGAAATTCAGGTCAAAGGATTAGCAGAGCTCTATTTATCAATTTTAATTAAACACAAGTGCTGAGGATCATTTCCTTATTTAGTAATTCATACATTTGCAACACCATATCCGTTTGTATAAATCTGGGATTTTTTCTTCATCATTTATTGACATTTCTAATATAAAAGGGGAAAAAAAGGTTGCTGGGAAAAAATTAAATGGCTTAATCTGTTTCTAATGAGAAGTAATAAGAAACTGTTTGGAGCTTACCCTCAGTTGGAAGCCCATCATTTGCCTACGCTCCTGGGAGGACCTATGAATTCATTTAATTTACCTTGCACTGAACTGTAAAAAATAAATTTAAAATGCTTGGGTCTTAATTGCTCACCCGTTATATGTCAATAAATATTAAACAAAAAATTCTACTAAGCAGTTATTATTTAATTGGTTTTATAGGGAAATGACCAGAGTAAGTTAGCTTTGTTTTTTATTTTTTATTTTTAAAAAGAAACTTACTAAAGAAGAGGGAAATTTTAACAGACAGTCCTATGGTAGGTTCTCACCCAGGAGTAGATTAAATATACTCCTTTGTTATTTCTGCTATTTTGTTAAGTTTTTTTCCTTGATGCCCAAAGTACGTTGTGCTTTGTCTTGTCATATGAAGAAGTGGACTGTGCCACAAGTGGTAGGACCATGGTGGAAATCAGGTCCTCAGTTCTCCTGGTGGACCCGACTCCACTGCGGCATTTTCAGTTAAAAAAAAATAAAATAAAGAATTAAGGAGCATGTGTACAAAAGAAAAAGTGTTCCATCATACATAGAACATTAAGCAAGACATGCACACGCACATCTCTACATTTAAAACATGAAACACTTTTGATGTTCTTTAGACAGAGGCATTTAAGTAGGGAAACAAGGCATGTAACTGTTTTATAACTTTCTCCTTCTTACCAGGGCTCCCTTGTTTATATGTGTCTGCTACTTTGAACATAGCTTTGATCCTAGCACGTGTTGGAATTATGCAAGACAGTGGGTAACCCTACAGACAACAATTCCATTCTACCCCTTTGTTTGCTGCATTGTTGTTTTTAAGTAATTATTATTTCTATATTATTTTTTGTGTAACTGAAATATGTGGACAGTCCCTCACAGGCATCCTAGATAACAGCCCTTGTATGTTATTGTCATTTAAATGCTTGAGTGAATCAATCTAGATATTTTAACATCTTAAAAATGACAGAAGTTATCCAGAAACCCTACTAGAAATCAAACTAAATACGCAAGAAGAGCAGGCTAGTATTAAAGGCTATGGGATATCCCATTCTGGGCTTCATAAACTGCTCTCACGTGAAACACAGCACATAACACATTTATAGTCGGTGTCAGCACTACCATACTAGTTGGTTAAGCAGCGGCATAATGTGTAGTGCCACATTTCTCCACTGTCTGGGAAGTAGAACCATTTTTAAACACTCATCTACAGATATCAGACAAGCCAGAAGCCAGAATCTCACGGTGCTACAACAACCACAAGGGATTCTGGGTAGGCACATTCAAATAAGGTCAACAATGATCACCTTTTGCCTATATCCACTTTATAGAGGCAAAAGGTGATCATTGTTGAGGTTATTTGCATGCGCCTACCCAGAATCCTATGTGGTTGTGGCAGCACCATGAGATTTCTGAGGGGGGGGGAAATAAGCCTTCTTGCTTGACTGGAGTCTGTGTAACAACGCTTCTACTACCCCTTTAATTTTAAGTGACAGGGTTTTCCATCACTTTTACCCACCATAACTTTTGTTATTGGTGTCTGGGAAGGTAAGCAGAGTTTGGGCCAAACATTTCTAATGGTCCCACAGTTGTAGACATCTCTGAATAAGCAGAATTACTGAGCCTGAATTCCTGGACTAGTAGTGATCCTCGAGGACTACTTTGAGAGCCTGTCCAGCTGTGAATATTTAAACTCAATAATGAGACTATTTAGTAAATGTATGCTATTATTAGGATAATTATTCTTGGAATAATGGGATTCATCCATCATAGATACCGAGATCAAAAGCCATGGCTTCCAAGCTGCTAGAATTCTTTCAGTATACACAGAAGTTGTGAAAAGTACTTCCTACATACCAATTTGGAGTGAAAAGATTGCCTCTCACTCCTGCTCAGTGATAGAAGATTGTTTGGTTTCGTTCAGCTGCAGAAAACGAATCTTGGAAGATCCACCTCGACTTATAAAAATTCCAACACCAAATGAAAAAACAACTTCGGCTCCTATCAGTCAATGTGAATTTAAAAGTTGACTAACTCATTACCAAATACAATGCTATAACATCAATATATGAAATTTTTTTGTTTGTTTACCGTAAAATAATCCACACAGTTGTTACTTCCATTAGAAAGACAGTGAAGCCTCTATGATCATTGATATCTCAAGAACAAATGAACCTCATTATTGTTTGCGCTTTAATGCTGCTATTCAATCCAAAGGTTGATACAATGCTATTTTGCTCTTAAGAATGAAAGCATGTTTTCAATACATCTGTTATAACAAAATCAAGATATTTCCATTTCGTCTAACAATACCCCTATAATTATAAAAGAAAAAGTTCGATTTGGAATCTATGCCGTTTCAGAATATGTCGTCCAACACCCAAGGCTTTGCTGTTTATGGAAAGTGTGTGTGAAGAGGTCCTTGGGACTTTCTTTTTATATATAAAAGCTGCACGTATCCCTCTGCATTGTCTGCGGATAATTAATACTCCCCGTTCCGTATTGTCGTCCTTGGATATCAATGAATATACTGCCCTAATCCTTGAATTGCGTGATAGCGTTATTTGTATGGGTTTGTACCCAACATTGGAGGAAACAGCTGCTCTGATTATTTAATCACACATTGGATAATTATTAACATTTCTATAAATTCTTGCTATAAATGGTATAATAAATAACCTAAAAAATGTTAATTATCCACATGGGAGTGCAGAGTATCCTTGAAATATAGTCTGTTTCAATAAATTGCTGGTGAGCGATGGGAGGGATTTTAATAACTTTGGAGAGCTACTTGCAGGAGATGCCATCCTGGACATATTGTGTTGAACAGTTTCTGTTATCTTATTATTTTGGAGTTTAGTTTGTTTGATACCCTGATAGCATTGTATAGTTTTATTTCCTGAGGCCAGTGGGAAAAGCAACGGGATGCTTCATGCCAACTCTCCTATGTATTTTCAGTGCTTAACGCCATACAGTGATACAGAAAAGTGAGAAATGCATTCCAGAAGGTTCTGTAATTCTAAGCTATGAACACGCAGCAGGACAACTTTTTGACAAAAACAACTTAGAGAAACCTTTTCTATACACTAGCGCTACACTTATTGGCTTCACTGCTTACACCGTTCCGCAAAAACAGAATATTCTAAACCATACGCCTGGGAGGTAAATTAGTGGCCTATACAGTAAGCGGGGTCTATAGACATTTCATTTATTCATCAACGCCAGCGGATTCCGTAGTGTGTGTGTTCCGGTCGTCAGATTAGGTAGACAAACATATGGAGAGTGAGAGTGAATGTGGGCACCGGGCAACAAATTTTTCCCCCAAGTTTTTGGCCCGAACCGTATATCTGCAGGTGCTTTATATATACAAATAGAATGCAATAGACTTAGAGGGGGGCAGGTTTTTTTCTATGATGTTTTTTTTTAGTTTTTTTGGCTGACCCCTTCCCCTAGGACAAAAAGTATTCAAGGGTGTTGCAGAGCTTCGCTGGGTGGGTCATAAACGGTAAGAAACCTGCTTTATTCTCCTCTGTTTTGAGAACCAAGGGTTAAACAGTGATAATTTTTGCCATCTTGCAAGCTCTTCAAGTTCAGTGAATAGACCTCAGTATTACAATTAGATTTACAGTTACATTTAAAACGAAAAGGATGGTTGGTGTTCCAATAGTGCAGAGCATTGAAGGCATCTTGGTCACACTACCATTTCATTTTAAAATAATATTTTTTTCTCGCTAAGCTTAACAACACTATATTCCTTTTTAGTTGCATCCTGTTTTATTACCGCATCACATGTTCCACCCATTTTTTTTTTTTAAATTTCCACTTTTTTAACCCCTTTGCCATATGCTTCTTAGCTCGTGGGAGCTGAAAGGTGGCAGTCAGTCACGCGACACTCTCCGCTGTTCGCCAGGCACACTGATAGCCACCTTCTGTTAATTTCAGATCCTGCGTGACCGACAGTGTTTCAACTTCATTTAGCTTTGGAGATTGAAACATCTGTTAAAAAAAACATTCTCCGGTTAATATTAAAAAATATTCAGCAGCACACAAAGCAATAGCTGCTACGAATTTGTACCGAGGAGGATTTTGCACTGTCTGCGCTTATTTTTATTTCGCAACGTGTTGCTGATATGGTGTCGATATTTTAAGCCACAATGTACACAGTAACTTAGTGTCTTTAGTCCTTCAGCAGGCCAGATATTTAAGATCAAGCATTAGGGACTTAACTGATATTTCTATATTAAAAAAAAATGGCATTAACCAATCACACTTTACCTAACAAATTAAAAATGGCACTTATACAGTGTGTTAAATGTGTACATGAAATGAAATATGTATGTATTTATGTGTGTGTGCAGAGGAATCCCTTTTTGGTGTGTTTTATTAAATGATTGCCCACCCCTCACATTAAAGGACCGATATCTTGTACGTTTATTGATAAAATGGTGTTCTTGTCCAGGGCTGGACTGGGCGTCACTAGATGGATTTGGCACTTTAAGCCCACACCTTATGTTATATACTTATTCTGCATACGGTTAGGCATATCTAGCTGGCGGCCGGCGGTCACCCATTGCAGAAATCAATCTGCTGCTGGAGCAGGAGACTGGGTGAAAACGTGATGCTGTTGGTCGGCATCTCTGGGCTATTGCCTGGTGCACCAGATGGCCAGTCCAAGCTTGTTGTAACCTGATGACTTGTTTCTGGTCAGCACCCACCACTATGTCATTATACAACAAGTGCATTGCGTTTGGGGATAATGTATTGAGTATTGCATGTAAACAGGGAGCCATGACTTTCTGCTCCTCTCTACCATCATCTAAAGATCAAACAGCAATAGGGTTACCTTATTGGGTATTTCTTCCAGTTCACAAATCCATTTCCAATGTTGCTGACCAGCACATATAAAGTGCTGGGCACCTGTTTTAGGACAGGTAACTGTGTAGGATGAAGAAAGGAGAAGTGGTGCGGACCCCCCAATTTTTTGAGTGCCTTGCCCCCCTCTTCCATTATAAAATAACGTGGTTGCTGTAAATTCTGATCCCATATATAAAAAAAACAGATATAAAAATCACAATAATGATATAAAAGGTTTGTCTACATTTACAGCCATTTTTCTTAAGAAAGAAATAATTGTTCAGGTCAGAAACAGAACAATTGCATTGCCTATCTGTCATAATTAAGTTATTCCTGAAAGGTGAGGATAGAGATCAAGGGAGATCAATGTGTTTAGTCCAGCAATAAATCAAGTACAGTTGAGCAGTAAGGAGGCAGGTTTCAGAGAGAAAGTGTTCTTTTCCGATTGATCCCATGAACTTGTAGAAAACAAAGCAAGGACAGGGTGTGATTAGCTGCAGGAGAGCAGACAAGCCATAAAGAACGTACGGTGTGATACAATGTAAACCTGACTATGAAATATATATCAACAATGCAAGGTTACTTTGATCACAGGAAGCCAACTGAAACCTCAATGTATAGGTTTTAAAAAGCACATTTGTTGTAACTATATAAACAAAATATTAGTCTTTTTTGAAAAGACACAATAAAGCCTCATAGTAAATATACAAAATTTTAAAGAGGCATTAATGGCTATATATATATATATATATATATATATATATATATATATAGTTCTTCTGGCAATACTGCAGAGCCACATGGAGCAATGGGGTTTTGGGGTTTATTCCTTAGAAGTATACATAAAGGGACAAGCAGGAAGACAGAAGTACAGCCGAGGATGTCACATTACATTTATTTATATAGCACCAGCAGATTCCGTGGTGCGGTTACAATAGGGGGGAGGCAGATGCCCTGTGGGTTGATGACCGTCATTGCTCCAGTGGCTGGTATGCTAACACATATTGGTACAGCAGCTTACAGTTTAGATAGATCGATAGATACATACATATATACATGCTATACATATATCTACTATATCTAATGCATGACTAGTAAAACCTGCCATTTTAAATCACAGGCAACAGAAATCAATGCACTATTTCATCCGAAGGCTGGGCTTCTCATATTATACTATATATATTGCACTTGTCATATTAACAAAAATGAAAAATGGCATAGAAATAAATCATTTAAGAAAAATGACCAGTCAATCAACTAATTTCTCAATAGAATAAAATGAATTTAAATGTAATGATACCATAGAGAATCTTTTTTTTCCCATATGGCACAAAGGAAGAATTCTTGTCATAAACACCAAAACGAGACCTACTTTTTAATCTTTTTTTATTTTTTTAATTTTTTTAAAGAAATCCCAAGTGTTGGTGGATAAGATGATGGGAAATGCTGTTGGCTCGTTGGAAGCAATTTCTGCATGAACCTCCTTTGCTTAAAAAAAGGTGCCTTCTGGCAAACCATTGTCAGCAAGATTAATGTTGTTGAATTTGCCCATAGGAGGCAAAAAAGCAACAGCATAATTACCAGCATTACCTAAAGGAAAAAAGAGGAAATCACATTGATTGAAAAAGAAGCCTCAGGAATTAAAAAGCTTCTGATTTTGCGATGTTTCTTACTAAACATGGAGATTTTTTCGTGCATAGTAAAAAAAAAAAAAAAATTCCCCGAAAAATGTAAATTATATTTTTCCCAGTCCATAAGTGGTATAAAAATTAGAATTAACTATTGAAAGCAGGAAGCAAGTAATATCAACGCATTAATCATTAAATTGTCATTGGTATCACACTTAGCAATCACGGGGTTAAAAGTATTGATTCTGTGTGTGTTGCTTGCACTCTCTCTCTCTCTCTCTATATATATAAGATGTATGTTTTAGTTCATATATTGTGCAATTGTAATAAACAGCACATTGCAGGATATTGTGTTGCGTATCCCGTTGAGCATACATCTTTGTAATCAACTGGAAATAGCAGTCTAATTTAACTTTAGAGTGCAATCAAGGCTGGAGCTGAAACAACTTCCTGAGGCACTTACATTTCAGCTGCATCACCTGCTCTCAACAAGCCAGTGGTCGAATATTGAAATCACGCTAGCAAAACAAGCAATTTTGGTAAAAGCAGCACAGCAGTGGGTTTGGTCAAGGTCAAGCCAAGAGTAATTGTTACGGCAGGTTAAAGGGGACCTGAATTCTGATGCGATTGTAGCAGCTGCTGAGATTATGAATGAATGGTCATACTATGGTGAGATGGAAACTGGAAATACAGGAGACATGTAAAGTTGAGGTGATATCATTTATTGGCTGAGTAGAATGTGAAGGACCCATTGATCTTGTGGTTTCAGTGGGAGTTGGGTATGGTGTAACTGCGGTACAGATCTGTACACCGGTTTCACATCCTTGTTTGTGCCATTTATTGTAAACCTATCCAGGGAGTTCCTCTCTAACAGTTGCTTTAAGCTAGAGCTTCCATAACGAGTCTTTCATTTACAGTGATCATTTTGGAGATCTGCTCGTATTGTAAAATACCATGATGGGCACTTCCAAAGCCTCAGGAGGGACTTCACAAGCCAGGGATACAGTGTCAGAGTCACTGATATAGGAGAGCCACCGACATTCCCAGAGGAAACCCACGAAAAAAACACAAAATAATAACAAGAAGGAAGCCAAGTTCCATTAGTGGACGCAATCATGAACACAAAAAGCTATGAAAAATACCAGGGATTTTCTATATCTCTTCTAAACTACAACTTCCATCATTGACATCTAGTGTTGAGTAACTGTGGCCGATGGGAGCAGTCATCCAGACAACAGAGCCTTACCTGATACCGAATAAAACTATGTTCCAAATGTGTCTGGATATTCGTCTCTCTAATTAGGCAAACTTTTCAAATGTTTACCATTTGGAACTGGAGAAAATGTTTGAACTCGGTGTCTCAAATAGACTAATAACAAGTGATTTGAGAAAATAAATCTATAGGCAACAGAGATACAAGTCTGTAATACTGCTTTGTTAATAAAAAGGAAGACGGAACTATTGAACATTTACGTGAGCCTTGGCTAAGCCTCTTGTTTTCACTGACCTTGGAAACTGACCTTGGTCAATTAGTGGTTTATCCCCTCTTTTTGACAGACTCTTATTTCCTCCAACATATTGGTGTTACAGGAGGCTGGCTGGTAACCTATAATATTGAGTGGCAAATCCAACTAAATTGCCCAATACATACATAATTAGTACATAGTAGATCCGCAATCATAGGTCTAATAGGCTAACACTCAGAATTGGGAGCTCTACAGAAAGCAAGGAGAACAATTGATGAAACAATTGTCCATGAATAGGTTGCATCATATGCCAAAAATGTCCTCTGACATCACATTATGGGCATTATGTTGTCAAATTCTCAGTATCTCAGGATGCTTCAAGCAAAAAATATACAACTCCTATTGCCTTAAATTATACAAACTGATTGGTTAAGCATTCATATTCTTTCATTCTATCTCGGTAACAAAGACTCAGATCATTCTGTAAATATATACAGTTCACATATTGTTCTTTGATATCTGATATTTGTTATGATTTTAAGTGAATTTTTGATCATGTTGATTGATTTGCTTGCGCGATAAAACAAAGGAAGCAAAAAAAGCACGTAGAATTAGAAATTGCTTGGACGTTCTTCTGTGGACATGTGAAAACTCCAATAGTCTAACTTAGTGTTTTCCAACCGCTGTTCTTGGACACGGTTTAGCTACTTTTATCACGACAATGAGAATTCCTCTGTAAAAGGACTTTCATCAGATTACTGAATAGTGCTTTTTAACACAGGACACATTTGATGATTGGCTTGCATATGGCAGCTATAATCTGAGTATACATTATACATATGTGCCCCTTTTTAAAGGAGGGACCTCTTTACTTTACTTAATTAAAGAAGCATAAACCAACATGGTATGCAGGTTAACTCACTATTTATTTCTTTAACAGAAAAAATAAAGATAAAAATGGCAATATTAATGCAGCAGTCCTTAACTAATCACTCTCCGGGTACTTCAATAATCTGTTCATTTAAATTAAACTCCCATTAAAATCAGAGCCATCCCGCAGGAGGAGAAAGAAGATTGGAAGAAGTCGCATTTTATCTCAGTTATAAATAAAAATATAAAAAAGAACACATATTTTAATCCAGACTCACATATGCGTTTTAATCAAATCGGGTGATTTTTTTAAGCAGTTTTTTCCCGTTTGACAAGTTCCTCAGGAATTAATATTTTTTTATTACTGAATGCCTGACCTTAAACCATGTTTCTAATATTCTGTAAAGAAGAAAATTAAGAAAGTAATTACAGCATTTCCGATATAATCTGCGTTATTGTTACATTAAAACCTTTATATTATCAGAGGGGCGCGCATGTTGTCTAATAAACTTGGTTTGTATTAGAATGCCAACATGTATAACCCAAGGGGGAAGGAATCCATTTGCAGTTTATGGTCCTAAGTGGGCACATTTATGTTATAACATTGTAACAAAAAAAAATGTTAGCATTAATTCTATCCCTGTTTGGATATTTAAACTAAACCGTTAAGACAGCCGCGATCAACTTCATCCTCTCCACGCTAGAATCAATTATATACAAAACATTAACTCTATAACATCTCAACCTGCTTTTAACATAAATCTTTTTTTTTTTACAAGTTACTTTGAAACAGATGTATTAATACTTTGGTTTCCATGGCAACTTTAAGCAGGCATTATTTAAAAAAATCAGTTTAAAGACCAATGCTGGTGGAGAATTCTAAAAGTGAAGTGATCGGCAGAAATATTTTATTGGTTGCTGTGGTGACAGTATCACTTTCGCCGCGTTTGCATTAGGATTGCTCTTTATACATGACCCCCATAAACGTAAACATCTATCCATTGACCATACATTACAACTCTTTCGGTTCTTGATCTATGTGGTTTAACCCCTTCAGTCCCAGGGGTTTTTGGTACCTAAAGTCTAGGAGCTATTTTGTCATTTTTACCACGTGCGGGTTTTATCAGGTTTCCCCTTTCAATGTTTGATGTACCCAAACATCTTTTTCCCCCCAGAACAAATAGGGCTTTTATTTGAAACCATAGAAACATACAAAAAAAAATTATAATTGTGAGTATGTAAAAACCCTAAAAAAACCCAGATTTTATTTTTGGCAATTTTCTTAGAATTTCTTCTATACTTTAGGGGGGCCCTGTTGAACAATAACTGAGTTAATGTTCAGCAGCATCCTGTGATTATAAACATACCCCATATATATTTTTTTTAACGTTCTAGAGGGTCACATCCCTTACATAGTACACCTTACAGGGTAATAGTTTTATTAGTTATGGCTTGGGGGTTTGGGGGTAGAGAATTGGACAGGAGATTATACTTTTTACACATAGAGTTAGGGCAATGGGATGTAAGTTTTTTAAAATTATTTTTAATTACATTTTTGTATTTCTTTTTTTGCATTGTTACCAGCGCAATATGGAAAACTTTTTTTTGTGACGCTAGCCTCCTGCTAACAGACGAGAGTTCAGGCTGTCTGTTGAAAAGCCTGATCTCCCATGCAGCATCAAGAAGATGTCAGCACCTACCGGTACATCCTAAAGGGCTTTATTGGAAGCTTTTTAGGACGTACATGTACGTCTATGGGGGACTGAAAGGGTTAAAGCACTAATAAAAGCTAGTGTAAAGTCTCAAAGTAGTTTTCATGTGTGGGCCTCACAGATTAGAGTTTAGATTAGCAGCTAGGGCTGGAGTTAGGCAAGTCTATCCATCGTCCACGTATTATAGCTTCCAAAAAAAGTGTGTCTAGAATTGCATTGAAAAACATAATTATGACCTAATTGGCACCAACACCCCTTGAAACCCCATCATCATACACATAGGCAGAGTCTTTCATTTGTAACATTCTACTGCCCTATGAACACTTAGTGTCATTTTACTGTAAATAAATTATATTTAAGAAAAATGCCTTCAAATCGAAAGCCTTGTGTTCCAGACATTCATTTTTAAAGTTCAGCTATATATCAGGACAAGGAAACGAGTCAAAGTCCCAGGTGCTCTGTCCTCTTGCATCTCGGAGAATGCCGATTGGTTATTATCTTGTTTGACTGTGATTCAGATTCATTTCTCTACTTTGCGTGTCGAAGAATACCGTAATGATTCTTCAGAACTGTGGTCATTAGAGGGGGGAAAGCATCATATATTTTTTTTTCCTTGTCAGGGATAGATTTTAGATTTATCACAACTGCATTTTTCACGGTTCTACTGACAAATCTATTGATTGCTTGGAAAAAAAAAAGAGAAGAACATAGATGAGTTTGTGTCAAATTATCATGTACTCTGCATTTTGTCTCTTCACTGCTTTTGGAATTTATCTAATCAAACAGAGTTTAATGATATGTAGTTAGTTTCGTATGATATATTGCAGTAGAGTCTACAAAATGTATAATAAGTCCTTATGGTCCTTATCAGTTTACACCCCGAGATGTTCACATTGGGACTTTTTGGGTGATATTAGTCATTTAGAGAAATTCTAGATACAGTCAATAGCCTTGTGTCAATATAACTAAACAGCACGTTGCGGACTCAAAGGATTTATTGTAAAGGTGTCCTTTAGTAACCCACATTTCTTTTCCTTTAAACAAAGACCTTCTACTGGGATACCAACTGCACCCCACTGATGAGGCCCATGAAGGCTGAAGTTGTTGTGAACAGTTCAGATAACTTCAAAAATATTTGTTTGATGACCAAAGTTAGTTGATATGAAGTGCAATATATAGGTACTGACACCGTAAATCTATATGTGTGAGAGAGGAGAGAGCATCTCTGAGAACAGAAACCAATAATAGTGAAAAAGTCAAAGAAAGTCACCACGACCTAACTAACCTACTAATACAGAAAGTTATTTAAAGGCAGTCAAAGATCCAAAAGCAGGCATGACAAAAAAAGAAGCGGGTTATGTGCATGTACTGAAAAAACTTTAACCGTCAGTCATGTCTGAATACACGCCGCCAAATCTACACTGGAGAGAAGCCTTGTGTGGAAAAGGTTATTATGGATAGCTCAAATCTAATCAAACACCAGCGAACACACACAGGGGTGAGAGGCTCTGCGCGTGCACAGAATGCTCAAATCTTACCGCACACCAAAAGGCTCACAGTGTGGAGAGGCCTTACGCGTGCCATGACTGGGAAAAGAGCTTTACTATAATATCCAATCTTGTTACTCGCCAGAGGGAGCACGCCAGTGAAAAAACCTTACGAATGCACAGAAAGTGATTTTCCTGCAGATCACAATTAGTGAGGCCATACGTGTGCTAAGCATGTGGGAGACGGTCTACACAGATCTCCAATCTTTTTGCTCACCAGAGAGCCCCCATGGGACTGAGGCCATTCATGCAGTGAGCGTGGCAAAAGCTATACTCAACGATCAAGTCTCACACACTGGGGAAAGGCCGTACGTCGGCAGAGAGTGCAGAAAGAGCGTCAGTCAAGATTCAAGTCTGATCAAACCCCGAAACGTACATTTGAAAGATGCCGTGCGACAGAGCATTGACCAATCAACCGAACAGACAAAGTGCATAAAATAGCTCACATTTCATTCCGCAATATCTTTCTTGTTTAAAATAAAGGAAGAAATTGTTCTTAGTAGATGTCTGTGTTTTTTGGGGAAGAGGTAGACTTTTGCTCATGTTTTTATATGGAACCCTGACATCGATGCCCTCTGAATTCAGGCATTTAATTAAAGTAGGACGGAGAATGGATTGTTAGGTTATGATGGCTCATAGTTTTAATCTGGATTTTTAAATTTAAAGGTTGATATTACCGTATTTGCTCGATTATAAGACGACCCTGATTATAAGACGACCCCCCAAAATCTGAATATTAACTTAGGAAAAAAGAAAAAGCCTGAATATAAGACGACCCCAAAGGAAAAAAGTTTTACCAGTAAATGTTAATTCATGTAAACTATTTTTTTTATAAAAGCTATGATTGAGAAAAATATTTTTTTTGTTTTTATTTCTTGTATTTTCCAACCTGTCCCCCAGTTACGCACATCTGCCCCCAGGCTTGCCACTCCAATATGGCACTGTGGCCCATGATATGCCTTTTAACCCTCTATATGCCACTGTGCCCCATGGTATGCCTTTTGACCCCCTATGTGCCACTCTGCCTCCAGAAATGCCTTATACCCTTATATCCCATTCTGGCATTTAGGGGGTTAAAATGCATATTATGGAGCAGAGTGGCATATAGGGAGGTATAAGGCATTTCAGGAGGCAGAGTGGCATTAAAGGAGTTAAAAGGCATTGTATAGAGCACTCTGCCTCCAGAAATGCCTTATACCCCTATATGCCACTCTGGCATTTATGGGGTTAAAAGGCATATTATGGGGCAGAGTGCCATTATAGGGAGGTATAAGGCATTTCAGGAGGCAGAGTGCTCTATTAAATGCCCCCTTAACGCCACTCCAGAAATGCCCTATGCCCCCATTTAACACACACACACACCCTATACCCCCATTTAACTAACACACACACACACACACACACACTCACTCTCTCTCACCCCTCTCAGCCCTCTCTTACCGGTGCTTCCAGCCGTGGCAGCGGGTTGACGTCGCCTTCCGCTGCAGCCGGAAGGAGGTGGAGTTGGCAGCGGGGGTTTGTATGCGTCCGTCGCGTATACTTTCCCCGGCTGTCAGAGATCAGAGTTCCCCGCACCGGTGCCGCACTGTGCTCTGATCTCTGACAGTCGGGGAAGGTCTACGCGACGGACGCAGACAACCCCCGCTGCTAGCCACACCTCCTTCCGGCTGCAGCGGACGTTGTCTACGCGGATCGCGTAGACGTCAACCCGCTGCCCCGGCAACACAGCAGGAAGCACCGGTAAGTGTGTGTGTGTGGGGGGGCGGAGATAGGAGGATCCAGGTCTCCTGCAGCGGTGCGGGGGATCTGGATCTTAGTCTCCTAATCAGACCTCTATTTGAGGTCTGATTACAAGACGACCCCGATTAGAAGACGAGGGGTATTTTTCAGAGCATTTGCTCTGAAAAAAACCTCGTCTTATAATCGAGCAAATACGGTAGTCATTGCAGATTGACAGCTGAAATATTAAATAACCTGATAATCTACCCAGGGGTGAATTAACAATGGGGCAAATGAGGCACTTGCCTGGGTAGATTATTGTGATTTTGAATATGTGTAATTAACAGCGGTGGTTATCAGGTTATTTAATATTTCAGCTGTCAATCTGCAATGACTAATATCAACCTTAAATAAACAATTGCCACCCCCCATTTTTTTAAATGCCCATTCTGTATAATAAACACTAACGAAACTGGTGTCTTTAAACCTACAGTACATTTGGTGCCCCCAAGTTAGACATGGAAATTATGGTAGGGCACCCTGGAAGAAAGAAAATAAGGAAATGTGAAAAAGGTGGCTGATACAGCCAGATTGAGCCACTATTTGATATCCTGGTCTTCTCTCCGCTAGCTGGAAACAAAATGTATGGCCCAAGGGTGCAGTGATGTACCCCAGCCCAAGCCTAGGGGGCAGCAGTCTCCCTGGTACAAAACTGAATGGCATATTGTTTCTTAAATGCGCACAGTGCCTTTTAGTGTACCAGAGATCTGACCACAGAGGAGACTATGGGCACGGCCTAGGGTGCCACTAAATGTAAGTATTCCCCTGCCAGAGTGATCGAATCTTTTCAATGTTTATATACTTTAATATGTACCGAATGTGTATTTTGGGATCATTGTTTCTTTCTGAGCAAATGTTGTTCATCTTTAATATATGTATATATATCTTTGCTTATGGAAACAATAATATGCACAGGTTTTTTTTAGATAAGTTGGAGAAAAAAAGTGAATTCTGCTAAACCCCCCACCCAATTCTTGAATTCTGACATGCCTAAAACTGGTCCTTTATATCATGAATGGCGAACGCTAACATTATCTTTGTTTTTTTTAAAGAAATTTCTAATTATAGCAGTTTTATTATTTTATGTTTTCAAATAATAAGGAGCAGTTTTATAGGAGAATTACTGGAAGGATATGCTTTTACGGAGCAAACAGTGTTTTATGTATAATTACAAAATAAGATGCAATGCAACAGGGAGAAAGGTTAGAATTTTTATGGCGAGCGAGTTCCCAGTGGTATTAAAGAAAAGTTCCAATCATATTTTTCACACTATACATTATTAAGAAAAATAGTTCCTGTGGAGCCTTTGTGCATTCTATTTGCCTGATATATTTTATCTTCTCTCCTCCTATACATATATATCCTTTCTACTGACATTACGCCGACACAATTCCCTATCCCCATCAGTCTTGCGTCTACTCGCACACCAACGGCCTCCCTGTATAATCCTGGGTTCCACTTGAACAGATTTGTCTTTTTCCACTTTATTCTGGTTCAACGAAAAAAGGGGGACGCGAAAGATTAAATGTGATGGAAACGTGTCTTTATTCCACATACTATCAGTGATCATTTATATTAATGGGGACACCATTCATGGCACAAGTTATAATTATATTATATTAATAATGGTAATGCTTTGGTGGTAATAGTGGATCATCACATCTGTCTTAATACATTGCAGAACTGGGAATGAAAACAATAATAAAACTGTGGATGAGGAAAGGTAAAAATGTAATTAAACGCCTCTTCTTTCATTTTATCAGCTCAACTTATGCTCTCTCTCTAAGAACCCGGCCAAACCCTTGCCCAACTGAAATTTATGGCCCATCAACAGGACTAAGAATAATTTAGTTAGTCTCAGTTTTTTTGTCTCCTAGTTTATGTTTTAGCCTCTTTCTTGTGGAAATCGCTTTCTGAACAGTAACAATTTTGTCATCATTTTGCGATACGTTCACCCCACAGCCACAAGAATTACACAGTACGGCCGACTATTTGTTTAGAGGGGGTGTGATAGAAAAAAAGAAGGTGAAAGATATGAAATATAATAAAGAAAGCCCCAAAAGAGAAATCTATAAACAGATAAAATGACACATAAAGTTGATATTTAATCGCTATATGAACATTTGTTCCGGAATGTTTAGTGATGCTGGTTAATGGCTTTGCATCTTAAACCTATAAGTTGCAATTGGTGGATTTTAATGTATAAATATTCATCTATCCATTGATAGAATTTTTTTTTAATTAATTTAATAACTAATGCAAGATGTTTAATAAGAAATCTGATCATGTTATTATGAAGACCCCATACCCTGACTTTTTTAAGGGCCAGCACACTTAATTCACGCTGAAAAGGTTTTTCTAATCATGCTTACGTAATAGAAATAGATATATGTTCTCCATGATTTCCATTGCGGAACTGTAAAAACTTCTCGTCGTTGAAAGAAAACAGAATCATTCCCGTTTGCAGAGCATGGCCATTACTGGATGCAGTCAGATGCATCCAGTGATTTGCGTACCACTTGACATTCATTTGTTACCCTCGCGCCCACCCACAGATTTTTCATTATAGCTCCTATGGCTGTAATTGTATGGTAAGAAGGCTGGTGATAAAGTATACTTGAGATAGATGGAATATATTTACGTACTCCACAATGACTACTAAAAAGGAAGAAAATGTAAGAAGATTGCACTCAATGCCTGGTAAATAATGTTTGTTAAATTCCAAATGTAAAACCATGGATGGATTCAAGTTTAATGAAAGCATTCGATTTCAGCATCTCACAATGTGTGATAAGAATCTCCTAGCTGACTAACAAGTTGGGTCTAGATTCACTGAGGGCTGACATTTATAATTCTGGACCCCTGACTGGGTGCTGAAATTAAAACAATTTAAGACAGCTGGCAAAGAATGCAAATATGTAGTTCAAAGGTCAGCCTTAAAATAATGTAGAATCACTAGGAGAATCAAGTGAAGTTCTTGGCTTTAATTTAGTGTTGGATATTTTCAAAGATGAACGTGTTGGAACAGATGACCAATGGAATGATTCATAACATATCTTTTGGCCCCACATAACCAGGGGTAAAGTCCTTTTGAACCCCAATTAAAACCCCAACAGAAATGTATAACCCAGTGACAGCTGCCAAAGGTGCCAGAGGAGCCCTGGAAGGGGTGAAATCCCTTGGGCAGGATGAGCCAACAATTGGAGTGGTAAAGGGTTAACTCTGGTTAACTCAATGTGATGAAACTTAATTGATTCTTCATGTAAATCAAAGGCTTCATCACAGTTTTGCATTGACAGAAAGGGGCCATTACTGGAGAGCAAAACAATTTCTTCACCATATTGGTGAGCTAGTAGACCCTTCATGTGTCTCATCCAACATTGTATGCACCCTATCAGGTTATCTGGACTTTTGTTGTTGCTGTAATGTTTGTGAAGGCAATTTTTCTCGCTTGTTACACATCAAGGGGTGAATACATTGAGATGATTTGAAAGCTGGATGACACCAAGAAGAAATGGTAGGTGTTGGACAAATCTAGGTCCAAAGGCCAGACAAGAAACTTTAGCAGCTGTGAAGGACAGAATCTTTGAAGATTAGCATAAACACTGAACAAAATGTAGGATACAAAGCAGTAAAATGTAAGAAGCAATGGCTCACTGACACCTGGGAGTTCTTGCCAAGCTTTCTGTATCATTTCATCTTCTCAGGATAGCCCGTTGGGCTTAACATGTATGAGAAGGCATAAGAATGTCCTAATTATTTTAAGCAGGAAAAATGGACAGACTAAGAATGCTTATAAAAAAAATACCATACCTATTATGTTGTGTTCGCTTTTAAAAAATCTAGGTCAGAAAAACTATTGACAAATTCTCTAAAATGGATTTATCGTAATTCTACAATGAAATGTTCTTTCTTCAGGACCGTGTATGGTGGACAGTTCCGTCTTATTTATTTATTTTTTTTATGAAGAGAAGAGATAGTTTCGTTTTGACTTATTTTTGCTTTCAGACTATAATTTAATGTTTTCAGCTTGTGCCGGTGTCCTCTATAGCTCTGTCTCATTGTTTTTACTTTTACTCTATAATTTACTCCACAATTTACCACTGTCCTTGCAAATCTCTGGCTTCGGATATCTAAAGGTGTTTTTACATTTTTTTTTTGCTTCCTGTGCATGGGATATTGTTCTCCCTTTTGTAATTTAAAACATGTCAAAGTGAAAAATCTAATATCAAATTTCCAAATAACAAATACTGTTTGTATATAGACATAAGAAACTAAACCACTCAAATGTGTTTTGAAAAGTGAAAAAGTCATATTCAGACCAACCTTATTGGAAGCCCTGCAGCTGCAAAGTTTAAAGGGACACCATGGTTAATATTTTAAATGGGAACGCCCGCCATTTTGTTTTTGTATTACCTTTAAATTAAATAAAAGGCGTCTTAAAGGGGATATGATATTATTGTACAAATACATACAGGGACAATACCAGTCGCGCTCTGATCACCTGTTCATTGATAGGACTGTGCAAAGAACAAGAGGTCATCCATTCAGACTTGAAGAAATGGTTCTTTATAATAAGAGCAATAAAGATGTGGAATCCACTGCCTATGTTGTGCTATTAAGATGTATTAAAAAAATGGGCTTGATGACTTTTGGCAAAGAAGAATATACAGGGATATAATTGGCTATAAGGACAGCATTAGTTATAGCTTGTGGATTGTGCCATTTATAAGATTTTGGAGTCAAGAAGGAATTTTCCTCTTTTTGATCCACAATTGGGTATCGGTTCAATTTGGGTTTTGGCCTCCTTTTAGATCAACAGCAAAGAGTCAGCTCAATGTGGTGACGGTGCAGAGAAAATTACAACAATGGCAGCCTCCAGGATCACAGATGAAGTAGGTTAATAGAAATCTTATGCTTAAGCTGAAAAATACCCTTTTTCCATTGGACTTCCTTTTTAACTTTAGGTTAATGTTTAGTTTATATTTTTTAATTGACATTTTATGGTGTCCTGTTTTAAACACCATTGTCCAGTATATTTTTATCACATTTCTAGCCTTTAAATTTGAGACCTCGCCTAAAATGGTCCTCATAATCATTTATTTAAATGGAAACTTTGAATTATTTGAACCTGGGGTATGGAATATGTAACACTTGGAGACAACATTAAGAAATCCCCTTAATTGATCTCCGGTCTCCAGGCACGTGTTACTCATTTTTATTGAAACAGTTTAATTACACAAGAAGCTCGCTCAGCATTGTTCATATATATGTGAGGAGAGGGGGAATCATATTGCACACCAGGGATTCTTCTTCTACATTAGAGATATGGTTATAATTATAACTAGCTCTATGAAATACCAGATTTGTTATTTTCCTCTTTATATTTTACACAGGGTACGGAGGCATATCGTGTCAGCAGCCATTGTACACAATTCATGTTCATATTTCTCCACAACTTCTTTGAACACAAGATGCATGAACTTTCCCCAAAAAACATATATATATATATATATATATATATATATATATATATATATATATATATATATATATGCTACATATTCAGGGAAACATGCATACTAATACAAAATATGAATTTGCCAGATCTGCAAGTAAGTTTATTAAGTGAAAGGTTGAATGCCTTTTTGATTCTTGCAAGATCCTCTCTTCAGATGGTGGTTTGCTGAGGGCCTGAGATGTTTACGAAAGCTACAAGAGGGGAAAGAGAGGTAAGAGGCGACATAATGGGAATGGAGAGATCCTGAAATGAGTAACAGACGCTCGCACAGGAACAGGAGATATTCTCACAACCAGATGGACTGCCACTCACCCAAGAACTCTTAGTGATCACAGACACACAACTCACGGGACTTCCAGACTATTGCACAATTACACAACTACAGGCACGCACTCAGTCATTTCCCAGGCTTGTTTGACAATCCTGTATTAGATTGTAAGCTTAGTGGGGCAGAAACCTCCTTCCTCTGCACCGTATCCTTCATATTAGACAGTTTTAGTATCCGTGACGTTATTCAGTGTTCCACTGTCTATAGCTCATATTCTGTGGAGAAAATGATACTTCTAGTTCCCGATCCTCTGTAATTGTAGCAGTCTTCATTGCGCTAGACCTGCACTAGGTTTTTATGCTCCCGAAGCACGTGGCGGCCATATGCAGCTGGCGGCCACTCATTGGAGCACCCAATCTTACTCACCAGTTATGATGAGTATGTGATGTTGTCAGCCACTAGCCAGTGTGCCAGATGGCCTCTCCGAATCGGGATCCAGTTATGTTGTATCATCTACCAATGCCAATATGTGATGATGAGAAGCAAAAAACTGTTAACATGACTTGAGAACCGTTTTGGAACCTCATTCTTCTAAAATGTATTATTTTATTATTCTAAAGACACTCATCGACTCATTTTATAAGTCACATCATTTCAAATGTTTTGGAATTTATTCGGTGCATCAGTGATGTCTTCTGGAAGCAAAGTACAGGAGATTGTCAGGACCCCTGACTGTCTAACACTCTGCAACCTGATTATCATCAAGGTCAACGATGTTCTTGGAAAGCAATTTGTCAGTTGCTATTTTGTTAACAGTAAGCAAAACGTATTCAGAGCAGTCCTCTTTCCGTAACCACATCATCTACTTTTTGACAGCCTAGGTTTCATTTATTCTGAAGAGGAGTAAACCATCAGAGGATTGTGTCTTCTAGATTCACATTAGTGATTAATCTTGATTCACATATGCGGAATTGGCTCAAATTTCGAGTAGGAAAGATGGAAAATATATTAGCGGCGCTAATTTAACTTAAAACACACAGGCTTTGTCAGAAACAGATAATTATTTCATAGTGCCCAGTGATTACTGTTTAATTTATAATTCCCCAGGGATTTTATCTAGTCATTTATACTCCCGTTAGATCCCGCTAAGATGTTTTGGAGTACAGGAAATCACTGAACGTTGTACATGCAAAATTACCTTTGTTAATCGTGTAAGGGGTGTATAAATTACTTTAGGTTCCCAGCAGTTCATTAAGAAAACAATGGAATCTATTTTTTTTTTGTTCCTTGCAGATTTTGTATATATTGCAGAGCTGTACTCAGCCGTTTTATCTGGCCTGCGAAGCTGTGATGCTGGAAGCCAGCCCGAATCAATTGTTAACGTACAGACACATAGGGTGATGAATGTGAAAACAAAAATTCACACACTTTTCTTTGTAGAGACTGTCTTCCAAAACATTAGTACGGGAATTATTTGGGTAAAGCCAATCTTGCCAGTGAGATTTGCCGCAATGATATCAATGAGAAGTTCTTTTACTGGACTGTAAGCTCCTAAGAAAATGTTCTGTCTTCTCCTCACACAGTGTGATGAAATAATTAAGAATGAGACGGCAAAGACGGAGAAGAATAAAAAAAAAGTCATTATAATAAATAGCAAAATCATAAGAAACAGATAAAAACTTTTCCAGAAAATTTCACCGTTTGCCGTTTAATAAAATGTTCCTGTCCTTTCCAGGAAATAAATAAAATGTGATCCCTTATTCCCATAGCCATTCCATTTAATATATTTAGGATGCCTGCCCTGAGTTGTCCGTTGACCCACTTAACCGTACAGACATATATATATTAGGCAAAGCTGGAACCGTTATGGAGCAGAATGGAACCTGGAGAAGTCTCCATAGGCACCGTTGAACTGTTTCTGTTGATTGATGCAAAATGTAGCATTATTCCCCAGAATTTTCATTTTCCCAATGCTTTTTCCTTCAGATCCTCATCCTTTCCCTGATCTCTTTTCCAATTCATGAAACTCTGCCAAGTAAGTCTATAGCCCAATAAACACCGGTCCTCTTAGACCGAGCTTAGCAAATTGAAAACGGTTTCTGCCTGTTTAATGTGTAGCAATTTAAAACCTAATAACCGTCTTTATAGTGAGATATTTTGTAACTGTACATAGAACACACAGTGGTTCATGCAAAGGGCAATTAGCTGCATGCTGTGCTAGTTCTGATGTTTATCCTGGCTTTGTTCTTTATTAACGTGTTGAATATTTACAAGATCATAAGGGTTACCTTTCGCACTTGGTTTATACCTCTTTTCGAAATGGCCAACCCAAGTTATGTACAGCTCAAAGTTACACAACAATTTTCTTGCAGAATCATGTAATTTTCCTTTTAGATAATAAGGAAATTGGAGACAGGAATGTATATTTTGATCGTTACTCAAAAAAAAAGCAAATTCTATCCAATCAGCCGGTAGGTACTGACTTTATGGGACATTATTTTTAATTAACTTGAGAATGTATTAACTATTTTACTGCATAACAATTCAGACAAATTGTTGGAGTCACAATTATTTTAGCCTTTATTTTAAGTTATTCCTGTAACTGAATTAGTTCCACGTTCCCGGGAAACGAGCCAAGCATTGGAACCAGGGTTTCCCATGTTATAAAGGTTTTTTATTTTTACACATTTGATAGATCTGCAAAAGAACAGATACCTATGGACCTCATTTGGCACAGATCTAAAAATGTGCTCTTATTAGGAAAACCTCAATAAGAATCATCGTATGGAAAATTTGTTTAAATTCTGCATGTCGTGAATCAGTGGCTCATTTATTGTCATAGATATTCTTCTTATCAGACAGGTCAACAAACTGGAACAACCTGTACTATTTATACAATATCTCATCATTCGAAAACCGTTCTAATCAACATCATCCTTAATTCGGGATAAACTGCCCACTTCTGGATACTTTGGGTTAAATGTCACTCATCATATCCTAATATCGGCCTCAGCTCTGTAATTTTGCATATTTAATATAAATATAATAAATCGGAATATTGAAATGATTTTATTTTGAATACAGAGATTATATCTTTAAGCTAAACAGTAATTTGTTGCCTAATGAGCTGGGAAACTGCAGAATTCACAACAATTTGAATATTGCTGAATCAAACATTTTGGCTACATCATGAATGTTCATCAACTGTAAAAAAAAAAAAAAAAAAATCTATAATCTAGTGTTTTAATGTTATTTGGGACATAATAATAAAAAACAAATTCAAATAAATCATGTTCTGTCTGCCAAGTTTACAACATATTATTTACTTTATGATCGATTAGTAAATCTGTTCAAAAGAATGGAATCAATATTTTTTTGTGAATTTATTTACAATTCCAGTCAGTAGCATGTTCCTAAATAACCAAACAGCAAAAAAAACAACTTTATAGTATATTTCCAAAATTTCAGGATGACATACGTTTCTTATGTTGCTTTTGAAGTGTAGGTGGAACAGCAGTTTTAATATCAGCTTCTGATCTGTGGCTTACAGGAAAAGATGGCCATGTATGAGTTTGTGACATTTGTTATTGTTTCTTGTATTGTTTTAGCTACAAGTATTCTAAAAAGAGCCTTAAAATGCTGGCATGCATTTAAATTCAAATAATCACATCTGCTGACTGGCTGAGGCTGTCACATTAAATTAAAATGCACCTCATTAAAATTTCTTGAATGTTGCCAAATTTAGCACAAATCAATTAAGCCGTTCATTCACTACTTATATCCCAAAAAGAAATAAAAGCAACTAGAAAATCTCAATATTATATGTTTGCGTGTGTATGATTGCTTGGTACATTATGTAGGGACCATGTAAATGAATCAAGAACTTATTATGCTCAAGTTACTTTTTTTTTCCATATTCTTCTTTGCGCTTTATTTTGCCAAGTTATTATTATAATGGATATCACATTATTCAATGTTAAAATGGAGTCATAGTGCTTTTTACTACTCAGCAAAAATGTTTTGCTTTGTGATACTAATTGCCTGTTGTTATACATTCTACAGTTGTTGTAAAATGCATTGGGTGTTCCAACTGGCACCATGTTTGGATATCGAGATGCATGGTCGATTTGTACCCCAGAGATCATTGTACCTGATGGTCTAGTGTGAGGGAAAAGGATATTTGTACTCCAAAAGGAAAGATCCTCTAAAATTATGCACATCTCTATAGCTGAAAATTTGCCAGGTCGTTGAGGCGCAATCATTCTGTGTGGGGGAGAAGCTAGGTGTGCTCATTTTGTTCATTCCCTGCCCAGTTCCACAACCTTTCTACCTTTTGTGTTTAGCCCCCTGTTAGAGCATCTAGCCATACCCATTCCAGACTGACTCTTCCTTTCAAGGCTTCTACATGGAGAATTTGGGTGAGCCTTCAGGAGGCAGATCTGTGATGTTCCCAGGAACTGATATCTTGAATACTGCCTATGGATAGCCATAGTAGATGAAACGCTAACCATATCTGTGAACTTCTGCGTAAGAAGCAAGAAGGAGGAGTGGGTAAATAAAGTGACGCCAGCCACACAAAAGCCCTGACCTGTCGAGGCATGGACTCCACTAGACCTTTGAAGGTGTGCTGTGGTATCTGCACCGAGACATTAGAAGCAGATCCTTTACGTCTTGTAAGTTGAGAGGTGGGGCTTCCATGGATGCTTCCTGGTGCCATGTGTTCTCTAGGTAAGCGACGCACCCGGCCATCCACGTGATGTAAAAGAAAATGTGATTCATCAGACTAGGCCACCATCTTCCATTGCTCCGTGGTCCAGTCCTTATGCTTGCATGCCCATTGTAGGACATTTCGTCAGTGGACAGGGGTTAGCATGGGCATCCTGACTGGTCTTTGGCTACGCAGCCCCGTGCGCAACATACTGAGATGCTCTGTGTGTTCTGACAACTTTTTATCAGAACTAGCATTAACTGTTTCAGCCATTTGAGCTACAGTAGCGCGTCTGTGGGACTTGACCTCATGGGCCAGCCTTCGTGCCCCACGGGCCTCAGTGAGCCTTGGCCGCCCATGGCCCTGTTCACCGATTTTCCTTCCTTGGACCGCTGCAGACCCGGAACACCCTACAAGAGCTACAGTTTTGGAGATACTCTGACCCAGTTGTCATTTTTCCTGCTTCTAACATATCAACTTGGAGTACAAAATGTTTACTTGTTGCCTAATATATCCCACCCACTGACCATGATAACCATGACAACAAGATCATCAGTGTTATCCACTTCACCTGTCTGTGGTCATAATTTTATGGATGATCAATGTATATATCAGAAAACAAAAAAATCCAACAAAACAGCATGATGAATTTGTCAGTTCCATCTTTGGTGATATTTTATAATCATATTAAGTGCCAGAAGTCTTGTTGTGGAATGTATTCCGCCTACTAAAGAATTTTTCTAAAGTGCTGGAAAACAAAAAATCTCATATTTATATTAAAAAAATCTATGTATTGTTTAATATTTACCTAATAGCATGCTGACCTCTACTTACAAACGCTTTTTTCTTTATTCTAGGAATGGCCTTGTTGTAGCTTTTGGCTATGTCTTTTATAGAACATATTTTTTTTTTGCTTACCTATTGTCCCCAGCAGCTGTTCTACTCGCACCAACAATGTATGTTACAATGACCTCTGCTTCCTTTTTTACTCTGATTACTAATGTAGATCTGTGTTAGTAAGTCATCCTGGCTTTAATAACACTGAAAATATATATCAGCATTTTTTCCCCATAGTCCTGTAAGTAAAAAAAAAAATACTTACCTTTAGCCATTGCCTGGAAGAAAATATAATAATACAGTATGTTGGTTCATTTAATATTAGTTTTTTGGGGAGCGCAAGTGTGAACTGACAATGGCTACATCACAGCATGAGCATACCCATTGGTGGAAAACCTATGTTGGTATATTAGAATAATCCCACCCAAAAGATCAGTCTGGAAAACAAATTTCATATGATTGAAACCTCAGTAGACTTTATTGTTGCTTACGTAAAATGAGCTTTTATCAGAAAGTTGTGCTTGTGTGTTTGGACTTATTATATTTTTATCTATACATGAAATGATCTTCACATATTAGCTAGAAGTGGATGAGTAGACCATGGCCCATACCAAGTCCAATATGGTTAATTAGTATTACTGGGGGAAAATATACACTATATAAAAATATATATACGCTATACACTGAGAATTTTCTTCTCCCCAATTTTTAGTAATTGATTTCCATCTGCAGTTTTGGTTTCACCCATGACCCAGTTATCAGTTACCGCAACTTTAATGCCAATAAAACACAGAGTAGCAAACAAGATACTGAAAACTATGACAGTTCGCTAAATCTGCTAATAAGTAATTTATTTTTTTAATGCACATCACATCACAATGACAAATATCTATCATACAACAAGTTCCGGATCGCTCATCTTCGCTGTATTATCTGTGCTGTTTATTAAGAAGACAATAGTTACTTACTCCTTTAGGTGTTATAGCCTAATACGATTGTAGCTTTTGACAGCGGAATCAATCATGTAAATTAGATCTTTAGACAGGCACAACTATTGTGCAAATAATACAAATAAAGGCATACTTTATATTGGCAAAATAAATCAAAAACATCAGGTTATGAATGGTGTAACTAAAGTTATTTTAGGGAAATTGGATAGAACTTTGAATTCTCAGGTGTACGTTCTCAAATGAAACATAACCTAACAATATATGTGCATATGTTAACACTAATAAGGGTGGCACAAATAATATTTATTTTGTTGAACCTCAAAAATTAATAAAAATGGCCGGTTAAGCATGCAGGTAAATTTAGCAAGTATATAGACACATTCCAAATTCAATATCACTGATGGCTTTGTTCAAGAATTGAATTCATTGGACATGCAGACGATATGTCAAGAGCGTCCTGCATACCAATACACCTACAGTCCATTGGATAAAAGAATAATGGGAGTGGTTGGGTGGGTTATGAGCATGGCTGAATGCTGCTTCCTGTCAAGCAGTGCTTGACACAGGAAGTTCTCAGGGTGTCTCTGTACTTCCTGTATACCGGTTTCAGGCTCATTGCTCTCATTCCTCGCCCAAGAACATTGCTACAAGACCTAGCAAAATCTTGCATTGATTTTTCTTCAGGCATTTGGTGCTCTGTCATTAATTTTAACTTATTACATTATGTTTTTTTTTTTGTAACCCATGGCTGAAATTTTGAATTTAAAATGAAACATTACATTAAAATGTAATAAAATGAAACATTACAATTAGCACGGTTCAACCCCAAGTATGGTTACTCCATGTATTTTTTTTTTAACATTCTTATTTCCCCCCCCCCAGGAATAGCATTATAAACCTCCTTTGTCCAAAGAACACGACATTAACAGAAAATATAAAACAAAATGGGAAAAAGGTACAATTACAAAAACAAAAGGAAACTTACTGCTGGAACAAAAGTGCAGCAGAAGAAAATGACCATTTTGCCTGCACGAGGTCTTAAAACATGAAGCATTGTCAGGAATAAAAAAGGGTTTATTGTGCCCAAATTAGACAGAGAGAGCACAGTGGTTCCATTTGAAGCCGGTCATATTAATTGGATGCTAGATTGTAGTTTTTGTTGGTGGTACCTGTAAGCTGTATCATTGAACACTCCTGTCCTGCCAGCCAGCTACACCGAATCTGTATTAGAAACATAGAATTTGACGGCTCATCTAGTCTGCCCAGTTTTGCTGATGTAAAGCCTCAAACCTTAATCCATCTTTGGTCTTGTCTTAAATTCGGGATAGCCATAGTCTATGAAACGCATGTGCAAATTCCCTCTGATGGGAGGCTGTTCCATTTATCTACTACCCTCTCTGTAAAGTACTGAACAGCCAAAGCGAAGAACTGGTACTTATTAGTTTATATGGCATGTGTCTTACTGCACCTGCGTGTGACATTATATTAAAATTCAAAATGCATACATGTATTTATTTCTTTTGATTTTTTTTTTCTATATTTAAATACATATGAGATAACGGCATGCTTATTGCAGGAATCACCTTCAGGTCAGGCTTATGTTCGTGTCCTCTGCTTATAATGCAAATAACATTTGATGGAATAATTTACTCTGAGCCGTGGTTAGTCCCATATGCTTCACTTCAGAAGATCTATGCATTATGGTTTATGATGCTTTAACCTTAGCAGAATTGAGACCATTTGACACAGTTCTGCCACTTTACTATCCCCTTTTGCAATATTTTCTATGGGGTGCATAAGCAAAAGGTTTTACAAACGCTCCAGTTTGCACGCGCAATATATCCTTGTTATATATCTAATTTTTGTAATTTCCGTCTGAGATGATTGCTATTTCGTAATTCTTGATAGAATTAGCCTCATCAATAAATCCAATTCCATTGATCCAAAGCAACAGAAACACAATATTCAATGATAGGTTTTGTAACTGTGTTACTTTTAACCCCTTAGCATTACTGCAGATTCGCACCCACCGGTAAATTGCTCATTCCTGACCGCAATTTATGGTCTGTACGGCAGTACTAATGGGTTGATGTTCTAACTACTGCTAAAGGTTATGATTCAACCAGATGCTTACAGTTTACTTAATTAACATCCAATTAACTAATTAGCCTCTTGTATGATGACATACTGCGTTGAATATCTCATTGAATATCAGTTTTGGAGCCGTCGAACATAAGGCATGACCAGCCATGTATTGTACAGCCCCATGTTTAATTAATTAATTTATTATTATTATTTTTATTTCATGTATTGAAATCCTTTTTTCTGATAATTGTGCTTTTATCTGTTGTGTTATCTAAACTGTCCACTAGATGTCAATGTTGATTAATATAAAATCCTTTTCAATGCAGCCATTTGGAAAACTGCTATTAATGTTTCATTTACAACAGATACAAATACATACAAGAGTCAAAAAGCTACAAAGGACATGTTGATTTGAAACTTTCTTCACCTTTCTCTCACTTTTGTTTATACCCATTGGTGTAAAGTACCGAATAGAGATATTAACTGTCTGAATAACAAAACAAAGTGCCCCTCTATGCCTTGTTATATGTCTTGCTCTTCTTCCAAGGGGCAACTTGCAGTAACCCAGAATGGATCGAGACAGCATTTAGTTTAGAATAACAAGCTGGTTGTAATTGTTTCCTTATATTCCTTTAGAAACAGATGCGTGTTTGCATAAGGAAATAGCGTAATATAATATTTTTTCTTTTGGCATGTTATCCACAACGTTGATTTCTTTTTAAATTAAATGAGAGAAACGGTTTTTGGGTTTAGTGAGAAAAAAGTAAGATCATTATTTTAAGTGGAATTAACATTTAATGTACACATACAGCGTGATCAAAAAAAAAAGGAATGTCACTGGTGTTACGCCAAATCAATAATAGTTTAAACATTACATTTGCGCTGTTATTTATATTATAAAGACATTGATGCCATTTTGTAGATCATCTGATGTAATGGAACCATGGAGATCAGTTCAGAATTTAATCCATTTTGTGTGTCAGTTTGAGTCTATTCACGTAGAAGTCAAGGGGTCAGGCAAGTTAAGGTTTAACCCAGCTAACGACAGTCAACTGCTTTTGTGTGCCCATACTAACACTAACTAAAATGCGTATTGTGGACAAATGCTTCTCACAACTTTAATGAGAATTGCTTTCTGCCTAACACCTCATAATGCCCATAAATCCTTAGGTGGTAGAGGAATCTTTATCCACCCTATGTGTTTTTGGCTTGAGATGGGGGGCATTAAAATCAACCAAGCAGTATAGCCCCCAAGTATACTCACTTTACTCCCATCTTGTTACTGGTGGGATGGGGGTAAACTAAATTAAACCCCATAAGGTGAATGATTGCCCCCTGTCACCCACATCTGCCAACCAAGGTGAGCAATCAACGAGAGTGGCAGCAGAGGTGTAGATGTGCCTCCACAAGGGTACAGCTCACATTTTAACCTTCCCATCCCAGTGGCCATGGAATAGAAGGTCTCACTCAGCTGCTGCTCCAAGAATAACTGTCCAAATTGTATAAAGCATACTTAAATCACATTTAATACAATAAGTCATAAGTGCTACGGAGTTTGATGGTGCTATATAAAACAATAAATAATAATAATAATAATAATCTAAAACCAGAGAGTTAAATGTCTTAGATATAGTGTTGAAAACTTTTACTTTACTGGGAGTGTGGTAGATAAGTTGAATGGCCTTCCAGCAGAAGGGTTGAGTCAAATACAGTGAGGAACTTTAAACATGGGCTAGGCATGTGGCTCCTGAATCTAAGACAAGACCACTAAGGTTTGAGTCTTTGTGTCAGGAAAAATGGGCAGACTAGATGAGCTGGGTTCTTACCTGTCATCAGATTCTATGTCTGTACATTCTATGATTCTGTGATTGAACTATACATTATACCGGTCCAGATGAGCCCCACATTAAACACTTTTCCATATAATGTTATGATGGAAAATGATTTGCCATGCTGTATTTGGTTAAACTGTACGGTGACTTGTAGGGCAGACGGCTCTCCAACGAGTAAAACTGCATAACTAAATTAATTGTATTAATATAAAAACCTTGGAAACAGTTCTTAAATTCTTTCTTTCAAGATTACAATAAAAGAAACTTTATTTCATTGCAACCAATCTTTTTATTGTATCCGGTAATAACCTAGAACATTAATAAATAACTGCCACAAGAAGAAAAACATGCATTTAATTATATTTCCATTAAAACGTACAATGAAATAATTATACCGCATTATATTTTATTTTTACACTTGAGAAGTTTGCTCATTATTTTGTACCACATACAGATGTTATTAGTTTACTTAGCAGTTTATTTATTAATTTTATGTATATTTTTTTTTCTGATTATTCATTAAGAAGTTAAAATTTAGCAATTAGGAATTTGCAGGGGGACCTGCTGTTCTGCCATGACACAACTTATAACACAGAATGGATGCACTTAAACGTAAAAAAAAAATATTTATTGTATGTCATGTATAAAAGAAGATTTTATTTCTAGATTGTAAACTTGCGAGCAGGGCCCTCTCTACTTAATGTATCAGTTTGTCTTAGTCTGTGATAGTCTTGTCTCATTCCCTGAATATTTATATTGTAAGAAGCGCTGCATAAATTGTTGGCACTATATAAACAAAAGATGATGATAACAATAGTAATAATAATAATAATTAATAAAAGATAATTTGTTTCTTAGTTTAATTAAAGAGCAGATAGCACCATGAAGAAATATAGGGTTAAAAAGCCACATCCAAATATTGTAGGATCAATTCATTATATATTTTGTGGTACAACGCACAAACAGCTGGAGTTATACAAATTATAACAAAAATAATAAGTAAGGCTGGTTAAGATGCACCTTATGAGGCCATGATTTAGGGATGGCTCAAGCCAGGGTGCCATCAGACCCACCCACTGTAACGTAAACACTAAAACACATACAAACTCACACAAGTACCATGAACAGAGCTGGAGACTGAGCATCTCTTTGGCGCAATTTGTTGTGAGCTGACATGCTACCACTACAAAAGTTATGGTTGGTAAAGGAAAACCCTTCCACTTAAAATTTAAGGGGTAGTAGAAGTTTTATTACACACTCATCTACAGACACCAAACAAGCCAGAAATCTCATGGTGCTACCACAACCACTAGGGACTCTGGGTAGGCGCATGCAAATAAGGTCAACAATGATCACACCATTACACCATTACCCTGCCATTCAGCATCTTGACTTCCACTGAACCTTTTGCTTACCAGTTATCAACCACAATAATTCTCCCTGTCAGCCAGCTCCAGCATGAGAGGATGCATGAGACTTCAAGGCGTTCCAACAAGACAAAAGTGCTTCCGTTCATTTAAATAGGAGACAATAAAGTAACAAAAACTGGTGTAAATAGCAGATAACGGCAGTATGTTGTAGCTTCTTATAAGCATAAGAGTTTTTATTTTATTTTATTATCCTTTCTTACAGGGACCAAATGTTGTTCAACATATTTATTACTCTAGACACCATGGTGAAAGTTTGGAACTGTAAGTAAAACAGGATTTTCAAGTAGTTGCCTAAAAACTTTTAATCAGAGCAGAACAAGAGGTGGTTGCCCATCTGCCCTCGTTACTAGCCTTCATCTGATGGACAGTTCACAAAGTTATGAAGAAATGTGTTTCCTGGTTTGTATTTCATATCCCCCCCCAAAACAAAATCTAAAGGAAAAGTTACACATCACATGGATGCAAGGTGTTAGGATCTTGCCAGACTTAAAGATCTTAAGGAGAACAGGCAAGCATCAACCTCAATTAAAATGTCATTGTGTAACCCTAGAAACTGACGTTCCTGCTGCCAAAGACCCATGGAGAACCAAGAGCAGAGAACAAAGGCATTTGTAGTTCAGCAATGCCTGAATAGCTACCTGTTTGCTTTCTTTGATTTTTTGTTACCTGCTTAAAAATCACATATGTTCTATTATAGTGCATTACTAATATAGAACGTATGTGCTCCTTAATGTATGTGCGCCTCAACATTTAATCATGCAACACTGATCTAGAGGATAACATTGGCAACTAAGAATATTCTGTTTACAAAAAAAGCTCTTCTGCTCTTAAAAACTTAATACATTTCCCCCCAGGTTACCAATTTCCTCTAAAATAGTATCAGCTACCTAATATACCCGCTGCTGCTCAACTTTTTTCTGCATCCTTTGCCAAAAGTGATCATTTTAATGGCAAAGAGATAGAGCCAGGAAGATCCTTCCTGAGATACGGAGAATATTAATGTCTCCTCCTTTCCAGCACTTTCCCCCTATTATAACTAGACGCTTTAAGGAAAGTAATTTACAAATCATTTAATTCTCTGGATGTCATGGACACCACAGCTCCTCTGACAAGGTAAATCACTGCCAGCAATAGCTACATCGTCACATTACTATGGTAACTCAATTTTGCAAAGCTAGAAAAAAATAAAAAAACATCTGACAAGGTCTATGAAACATTTTTTACCTGCTAAAAATTTCAAAACAAGAAGTTGTCGTACTAGCGGAATATAAAAAAGGACTTATCAGACGCAAAACATATTCCAGAGAGAGAAGTTGAATACGAAATCAAGAGCTAATACCATTTAAAAGCTGGGAAAAGACTTAAGAATTACTTATTTTATTAAGAATACGATATAATGAAATGACACCATGCAACGGTAACCGATACCGCGCATAATATTTGAATTGTTGCATAAAAATGTAATGAGATGCTGATTTAATGCATTATAGAATAGTTATACACAGATGTGAGCTGTAAGGTGTGGAATCTATCTCGCGGTTCATAAGATATACATCAAGGCAGTAATTACATATCTCTAGTCCGAAGACACAGAGGAAATAATTATTTAGCAGCCAGCGGTAACTGAAACAGCCAGTGGACATATCTCTGCACAAAATAGCTGCCTGCTTGTAGGCTAGACAAGATATTGATCACTTGCAGAAAATTCTTCAGTTAATTATAAAAGAAGAGGATGGCAGAGAGAGAGAGAGAGAGAGAGGATCACAGAGACAAGAAAGAGAAAACGATACAGAGAAAGGAGGTAAATCTGATGAAGAAAATAATGGGAGAAAAAATACATTTGCGTCTTTATCTTTCTCTGAAAAAACAATCATATTTTGAGCTAGCATCGCCATTGATGTAACAGAATTCAGTCATGTGTGACCGTGAATGTATTAACTGTAAATTTCAGTGAACCTGAGAGAGGGAGGCCGAGCATAAGTATGTCTCCAGAGAGAGTAACCGCAAGGCAACCCTGGACATTGCTTAGGCTCCATGATAGAGGTGTCTTCCCGTGACCACAACAAACATTATAGGGCTTATTACAGAGGTAGTGCCCCCCCCACATACACACATACACACACACACACACACACATGCACACATACACACACACACATACATACACACACACATACACATACACCACCGGCTGTGTTTTTATGGGCCACAAATAACAACTTGCAGAGGCCTGTTAGACTTAAGGTAGCAGGCAAGGCCAGATTGAGGAGCTTTGGGCCCTGGAACAATTATATCACTTTAGCAGCCTAGTTTTTCCTCCTTTGTTCTCCTTTTTGCCTACATTGTGTTGTCTTTTTTCCTTTTCTCCCTAACCCTTTTTTCAGCCTCACTTCTGTCATCTTTTCCTCCTTTTTTTCTATCTTCTTTTCCTTTTTTCTTTTATCTTGCTTGCCTGCCTTTTACATTTTCATTATCTTTCTAACTTCTAGTATGCCCCTCCATACATACATATACACACATATAAACATACTGTACATATGCACATATCCACATATATATATATATATATATATATATATATATATATATACACACATACATATACACATAAACATATATATATAAATATACCGTACACATACAACAACATACATATATACATACAAGTATGCACACAAACACACACACACACATATATATATATATATATATATATATATACATATACACACACATTTATACACATATATACACAAATATATTCACATACATACACACAGTACTCCTCTATTTTCCTTGTGGCCTGCAGCTCCCTCACTAAGCCGCAATCTACCCCTAGTGTATTATCCAGTAGGCCCACAAGGTGCATTCCTAGGGCACCCCAAGTTCTGGTAGCCCCTGGTGGTTTACTGGATAACCTGGCCACCCTACTGATTTCATGGCAGCAGTAGCCATCCAGGCCATCGTAACAGTGAGGTGGGCACACAGCTTGTTTATGAAAGCTCCCACCGCGTTTAAAAAAGTAGAACCTGGTTTGGTCTAGGTGATAACCCTCTTTTCTCTCACTGAATTTAAATTTCTCCTACGTTCTCATTAAAATAGATTAAATAGCTAATTTAAAATAGTTTTCAACATGGCTAAAGATCCTCTTGAGTTCTTTTTAGACATTAGGGGTCTTTCTTGTAACTAGAGGGCCCCCTGATTATATCATAGTGAAATCAATGAGGTCTATTTACATATAACTGAGATGCTATATGTAACTTAGGCAGGCCTACATAGAACTGCGGGGTGGAACAAATAAATATACTTTCTTTGTAGGTTCTATGAATTAGCATTTGGCTTAAAGAATCTTCACAATCATTGTCTGCATTTGGGAGAACAAAAGAGCTAAATAAATGACTACATTTGCTAAGACCGTTGTTATTTCTTATAGCATAGCTTTTTCCATGTATAAGGTATCCATAGATTTAACCTGTCAGGAACTAGGTATTAACATGTCAGTATGTGTGTGTGTTTCAAAGTCAAGCCAGTCAAAAAAGTACAATATGACACATTTTATTTTAATCGCTATACTGAAAATCTTTATCTCGGGTAGTTTTTTTTGCTTTCTCTAAAATGAAAGCTAAAACACAAGGGGAATAATGTGACTTAAATACATAGACACATTGATTTAAAATGAAGATGATGCTTTCTGTGTCAGTTGCCCTGGAGTACTCGACAAACTCCAAGCTTGGCTGTCTGATCTACCTAGCAAACACTCATAGGGACAGACTAAAATGGATTAAAAAGTACATGCAAAATTATAATAATGTTATATATATCAAACCTTTATTTTTGGGTTACACGTTTTAATGGAATGCTTTAAAGGCTCAGCAGACATGTCATCTTTGTTTACGTGGGTAAATATAGTACACAAAGAAAAATATAGTACAAGGATCTGTTCGCTAAATGTAGAATTGAATAGAATTGGCAATCAAGTCAGACTTTTGAGGCCAACTCAAATAAGTTTGGTTTAAACTAGGTTACTCACAGAGCCTACTCCATTGACAATTTAACTAGGTTTCAAGTCAACCTGACTTACCTAGATTTGTGTTTTTAAGGATAGAACAGCAAATTGGTATTTAAGTTGAAGAAGGGGCTCCAAAAACTGGCCAGATCCACTTGATCTGCTTAATCTCTTTATTAATCAGACAAAATCAACAGGCAACTCAACAAAATCCTCAATACAACTCAATGGTAGACCCAATTTGGAAGAATGATTCACTAATAACAACATTGCAAACACAACAAAACATATAGATATAAAATAGTAAAATTCACAAACATTCCAAAGTCCATATTGTCACATTTACATTTCTTCAAGTAGTTTTATTGTGTGGCAGCAACAGTATTTATTATGAAAGTTAATATATGAATACATTTCATAAACATTGATTTATATTGGGCATAATTAAAATCAGCAGGAGATACAACTAGTAGAAAAACATTTCTGAAACGACATGGATCATAGAGGTTTAATGGCAATTATTCTTCTAAGACTTTCCACGTAGCCTTTAGTCCAACTTTAATTTAAGGCAAAGTGTCCGTGTCCCCTACTAATTTTGGAAGATTTAATTAGGTGCAAAGATCTTTCTAGATTATTATTTGGTGCTTTGAGATACATTACTCTTATATACTTAACAGAGTAAGACACCTTTGGAAAGAAAAACCTTGTTTATAGGAACTCCTTTCAGTTAATTAAGAGCCGGTCACCTATGTGGCAAAATGGTAAAACTAAGTGGACATTTATTGATGTTCTTTCGTTCTTTTTTCTCCTTTCTTTCTTTCCTTTAATCATTAATGTGGATACATCATCAAGACCATTTTAATTAATCACCTGAGCAATATTAGCTCACTGTGTGATGTGGAAATGTGTGCATTTTTTAATTAAACGTCCTTATTGCATAGTGTAACAAATAGGGCAATCTTTACATGAAAAACACATAGCACAATCTTAACAAAAATCACATTTGTTACAGCTACAAAGTAAAGTCCGTTCTTTTGTTATATGAAATAAGGCAAAAAAAATAGTTTTCGTGTAATGAATGGGTCATTTGCATAATAAACTGTCTACTTAAGTAAAATTCCACTAGAAATCTCGTAAAAACCTTAATTTTTCAATTCTGGTTTAAATTTTGCGATGTGGACCTTATTAGATTTTGGGACACTCATCCGGCTCCTTGCCTCTTCCCCTACTAGCTGTAAAATATGTCATCAAAGCTTAACCAATAAATGAAAGGTTGGGTACGTGATGGGGAATGGTAGACTAAGTCCAGGTTACATATAATAAAGCTGAAAAAGAAACTTTATCAGAATAATTAATGAACGGTTTGAAAATAATGCAATGATAGCACAACAATTGTCGAGTCTTGACTATTGTAAAGTTCATTTGCGGTGACAAGACCAAGTTACTGAAAAATTCTTAAAATATGATTGATAAATGCTTTTTTTTCTGAGCCACACTCAGTTATTGAAATGTAATTCTGTTTAGCTTCGTAAATTCAATAAAATGGCACTTTCCAAGTAAACAAATGTTAAAATATTAAATTAAGTCATTAATACCAAAAATGACAACATTTTTTGGAACTATAATGTATGAGCCCCACGGCTTTACTCCATTACACTTTACTTAACTCATCTTACTGAGAATTTTAGATACAAGACACAATTCTAAATTGATTCATACTGTAATATTGGAACACAAATGATCTCTCAGATGTTGACACGGAAGGAGCGTGAATTATGCCCCCGGAAATGTTTAGATGAGTCCTGCATACCTCACGAGGAGACTTCCAGCAAGCTTACAAAATGATTGTATAATTGAGGATTTTAATCTTAGCTACAAACATTGTGAAAACGATCTATTACAGTAGTCTGAATTGTTTTCCTTAAATCAAGACAGGGCAAGCAGTGATTGTAGAAATTGACTTCCACTCACAGAGCTAAATCAACGGCATCAACCCCCTAGAGATGTAGAACACAAGCCACAACATTCTATCTTTTAGTTCCAGCTTCTACAAAAGTCACACAAATAGTTGTTTGATACTCGTTTAGCTTATTGTGATATACTCTAGATCAGGAGCTTGAAAGAGTGAATGTTTTGGATCACTATTTTCACTATGCATTATGGCCAACTATGGGGAACTAGGGAAGAAGAGTCTCTGTGTCCTAAGGGTAATCACAGATAAGTCTTCAAAAACTGTTTCTGTGTTCTAGGCTCAGGAATATGCTAGATCAGTCTCCCTATGCATTTACCCTTTCCTTCATAGGTCTCCCAAAAGTCTAAGGGCTTCATTGCTTGATCTCCATGGGCTAGAGACCAGAGATCTCTCTTGTAACCTATAAAGTCGCTCAGCACTCCAGCAGCCATGGCTCGATAAAGACCATAAGGTCGAAACGTTGCCCTTGTTGTTGAATTAAATACACCTCACTTAACTACTGGAGTGCTGAGCGACTTTATTTGTGATATTTTGGGGCGCTGGTGGAGCCCAGTCCAAGCACCAGAAATATTGGAGTTCTGCTCTACTATTTCTACATTGGTATATGCTCTCTTGTAACCTGGCCATATACATTATGGAAGACTGTGCCTAGCCGGCACAGCCTCCATTGCAAACCTATTTGGCTCCAAGCATCCCTTAATGCAGCGTTTTTGGATATGACATCATCCCGGCACTCAGCATAGAGGATGGTCATAACATGTGATCTTGACTATCTTTAAATTCATATCCTTAAATAATGAACATATTCCTATTTCATCCACCAGACTCGTACTGACCATCTGGCAAATGGCGGATGGGCTGTTGGCCAATAGAGCCACATACTAGCCAATACTGCTGTATACCTGCAGTGTGCATCTGCGTGATTGAAAACGTGAACCTTCTTGCTGTAAGGGTATAAAACCGTGTCCAGTATCCGCGTGTATCCTGCGAGTGGCCACATGTATGCCATCTGGAGGCCACTGGCCTTAAAGTACCCGCCAGCACTTTAAATTCTCTGTGTTTTTTTCTATTTTGCATTCACTAATTTGGTGATCTCCTGGTTTGGAAATAAAATTCGACTTGAAACACGTACACCATATATATAGTCTAAATTCCCGGGGTAATACTTGTTCTGAGTGAGATTTATCCCCATTACGGATATTAATAGGGTTGCAAACAATTACATTCTTCCAGTGTGTTGCACTCATGATACAAGGTCCCAAAAATGTATCCAGTTTACTTCAAACACTAATATATTAACAAATAACTTTTGGTCATCTATTAATAAGTTTATCTTGCTTTAGTTATTTCAAATAGTTACATATAATACAGACAGTTTTTCTTTGCCACAAAGACGTTTAAATCAAAAGAAAGTAAAAATAAACTCTAATTTATGTTTGCTTCCAATCCTAACAAGTCATTAGTTTAAAATAATTTGCACTTAATTGTAACAATATATTCATGCCAAACTCGCTGGATACAATTCTAAGCTTGGCTAATGAGAATATGTTTGTTACTCTAGCGGTTTATGCAGATTTCTTCCTCTCCAAAATGACCTGCAATCATTTTAACTTTCCTTAAAGTTCATTTTCCTTTTTGTAAAATATGCAGAATTCTTCACACATCATTACATACCGAATTTTACAAAAAAAAAACAAGTGTTACATTAGGAAAGGCCGCTGTCGGACAATGATATTGCGGCTGTATTACTCTCAGGTTTTTACTTTGTCGGTTTCAAATGCTACATCATTTTTTAGAGCAAACAAAGACACACAATGCTGAGCATTACATTATTTGGGCAAGCTAGAAGATTTCCCCTCCTCCTTTCATAACTCAGTTTAATATAAGCAGGGTCGGACTGGGGATAAAGAGGCAGCCTTGGCAGTTTAAGACCAGCAGTACGGCTGCTCATTATGTTTTATGCTCACCTAGCGTGCTGCTGTACCTGATCAGTGCATATCGGGTTAGTATGGAGTGTTGTCCGACAGCAGCCCCCCCAAGATTTTGCCAGATGGCCACCTACAGTATATGCACATGACACCCTAATCTATATCTCCTCTGCCGACTTTTCACCCTCTCTCCTCTCGCCTCACCGGGGACGTTCCCAATGGGGGAAGTCCCTGACACTTTCTGGACTCACCTTTCACACACAGAAGCACCACCTCAAGGTTAAAAAAGAAACCCACACTTGGTTTTGCACTGCAGGACCCCCAGCAACAGCAGCACCGGACGAATGGATCCACACATCCATCAGCATGCTATGGGACTCAATTTCTCCAAAAATGATACCAGTTTTATTAATTGATTATTGAATTGAGTAATGAAGGTCATATGGCAGCAGCAGAAGCAGGGCATTGGGAGTAGGTTGACACTGACACATATCCAGCCCCACCGTACAGGACACTGAATTTCGCCTAAAATTAGAAAAACATTTCTCCTTCAGAGTAAGGAAGGAAATTGAGCTCCAGCAGGAGAGGCAGAGCAGGGCACAGGGCAGGCACTGCCAGACAGACTGAATCCCCCCCTCATATTACAAATAAGAACAAGAATTGATCTACCAGAGTAAGGAAGCGCATTGAGGTACAGAGCAAGGCACAGAGCAGGACACACCAAGCACTGACAGACAGTCACATCGAGATCCAAGCCGATCCCTCCTCCATATTTCCCCCAAAAAAGGTGCAGGGCAGGCCACAGGCCAAGCACTGGTGGACAGACACATCCAGTCACAAGACTGAGCCCCCATATTAGAAAAAATTAAAATTGAACCCCCAGAGTAAGAAAAGTGAGAGAATAGTAGGACACTGGACCTGGGCAGACACTGGCAGATGATTGAATTTTGTATATAAAGGGGTAAGTTATCAAGTGGTGATAAGCGATACAAAGCTGGAAAAATGTTTAATATAATAAAGGTGTCATTTGTGCCATCTTCTCCAATAAGTGTAGTAAATACTCAGAATAGTAAACTTGCCCATTAGTTTCTAAAACTTTTTCACCAAATCATTGTCCAAAAAATGTTGTTTGCTTCATGTTTTATCAAATAAAACTCAATAAAACCTAAACCTTTTTTTATTTTTTCCACCCTACAATACTTTTTTTTCTTTTAATTATGCACCATTTTGACTGCTGTCATTTTCTGAAGAATAAAAAAAAAAATACAAACAAGCAGGGCTCCTAACTCAAGCTCCAAATGATTTTCATTTATGCCTAAAATTCAGTTGCTGGATCCAGCTGTTAAAACTAATCATAATCTTTCATAGTTCTGTTATTCTTTTATCAAATGTCCACGGTACAATGGTACGCACAAATGAATGTATAACTGCCTTCAAAGAACAAAATACATAGACTATGAGAAAATTATATTTTAAATGTCACACAATGCGGAACGGCTCTTTTTTTTTTTTGACAGAATAAGAGAAAAAGGGAAAATAGCCTGATTAAGTTCCATGTCAGACATACGCGTTTTCATTTAGCTAAATTTATCGTTTTTCTTTTTTTCTTGCTAAGAGCAGGTTTGATGATGCATTTAAAAAATGATTACCTCGGTGACAGTGTCACCTGGCTCCATACCAAATGCTACAATATCGAGGTTACTCCTATTGTTGGCTATGATTCTCACTCAACGTTACTCATTGCTAAATGAAAATAGCTTGACAGATTTAGCAGATAAACTAATGATACATGGCATTTCCTTGAACACTGGTGAATCATGTGCTAACAAAATTGGATCTACCTTCTGACAACAGATGCTACCGATATTGACCAATGACTTGCTGTGAAGGTATCTCCTACATGCCAAAGAATGCTTGTTCCTATCTGAGGTCTTCTCTGGCGCAGAAGAAGGCCTCCTTAGACAGCAACCAGGACAGCCTTCTTTTAAATTAAAAATATTCAAATGTATTACTTTTATTGTAATTTCTACAGGTAGTTGCACGTAACTGAAGGATTTCTGGGCCAAAGTTCTAATTTTTGAGCACCTATTAAATATAGAACGTTAATCCACAATGACTCCAAATTCCAAAGTGTCCATATAGAACATTAAGGACTTTTGACTGTTGGTTCATGAGATGTTAACAAAGCCCTCAGGGAAAAAATCCAATTAATGCTCACATGCCCTTTAAACCAAAAAATGTATAATTATCTAAATGAAATTGGGACTTGCCTCCAAAACAAGGACATTTGATTCTAACCAGCTTTCCATAAAAAAAAACCCACCATTTCTGCTGTAAACTCTTCAAATTTGAGATATTTGTGATATTTTTTCTTGCATATATTTGATATACTCTTAACTATTATAAATAAACAGTGTAATTACCTTTTACTAAGGAAACAGACTATTCAACTATAAATGCTGCATTTAATAGCACAGATTGGCACCAGTTAATGGGGATGCAACTCAAAAAGAAACAATAGTTTGCTGCTGAGAAAATTAAATTGAAATGTTATATGGTAGCACCATAGCACCCCGTGTTCTTGGCTTCATCACTAGTTCCATACATCTCATCTTGTTGGTCATTGTTTATGATTAGCTGCCTGGGGTAAACCTTCTGTCTACTTTAGCACACTTGCTGGTAGAACAGCTGCAGCTGACGGGGCCATATACACCATCTCTATTTCATGTATGGGTGTATAGAGGAAATAGAATATAACTCGCTGGGGTATTTCTATCATGAAATAACTATTAAGGAGTAATAGGAGGTTGTAGGGACCAACAAATATACAATCATTTGTTGTTACAACTGGCACGTTGCAAACAGTTTTTTTAATTCTCCCGTGTTATGCTTGCACAAGAATGTCTTTTCCTGAAAGATCTATAGAATGCAAAGGTAAATCAGTGACATTTTCTTCTTTTTAGTCCCCCAACCTGTTGAACTATACTTTATATAGAGCAAGTTGAGTAACTTGGAAAATTGTGATGGTTAAAATAGCAAAACCCTTGTCTACCGTGCTTTAGGAATGTGTATGTACTTCAAAAAATAATACACGCATTATGAACGGTGGGTTTAGAATGCTTCATAATATTAACTATGCCAGCCTTATGGCTGCTTTTTCAACAGAAGTATGTGGGTGTAGCTATGGATATTTCTAATCTATGAAAAAGAGTGAAATAAAACACATACAGGGAATCTATACAGATATTTAAATGATCGCATAAAATATTTTGTTCCAGTTGGTGTACACACAAAGACACACATATAGAATGTTAGGCAGAATGTTTCTCCTGGTTCATAATTTAGTATTTCATTGTATAAATGAAAATGTCTGTGAATAAAAAGTGATTCTTGGTTAAGTGGAACTAGTTGCAAGCTAAGGGTATTCTGCTATATGTGAAGTTAGGTAAAATGTCAGCATTGGAAGCATTGGATGCATGACCATGACACCTATATGACTTTGTTCAACATCCCATTCCAAAACCATAGCCATTTATATGTAGTTGCCCCCCCCCCTTTGTGGCTATACCAGACTTTACTCTTATGGGAAGGCTTTCCAAAGTGTGTCTGTGCAAATGTGTGCCCATTTAGCCACGCAAGCATTTGTGAGGTCAGACAATAACGTTGGACAACAAAGCCAAACTCACAATCAGCATATCAATTTATCCTGGAGGTGTTCAATAGGTTTCCGGGCTCTCTACAGGCCATCCAAGCGCATCAGTGCCAAGCTTGTCAAGCCATGTCTTTATGGACCTAGCTTTGTCCACTGGGGCACAGTCATGCTGGAATAGAAAAGGGCCTTCCCCAAACAACAACTTCCATCAGCTTGTAAATGTTTTTGTCTACTAAACACATAGTTGTTGGAGAAAAATGAGTAGTATATAGTATAGTATATTTAAAACATTGGTAGAATGAAAATAAATATTAAAAAAATATATGACTTCATAGTAAGGGATCAAGAAGGTAAGTTTGTAAAAGTCTGAAGACTGGTGAGAATTTTTGTGACATTTTTACATTGTGTAGTGTGAATCACTGTTTCCATCCCAGTCATATACTGATTTATATCCTAAAGATGTGATTTATTACAGCCCTGAAGAGTTGATGTTGGTTATGTCCACCCACCACCCGGAATATTAATGATTGCTGAAATGTGGTGTGTAGCTATCTGAATTTCTACATGTGGATTTCATTTTATCGACTACTGTAAAATAAACAGAGTTGTTTAAAGAGAGTTGCGGATCAAAATTGTAATGGGATTCAAATTAAACATGGCAAAAAACCTATTTATGCATTTGTTTACCCAAGCAAATGCAATGGCTCTGGAACCGCTATTCATAATTTAGTATTCATTATTTCTTAAATCGTGTTCGATGCATATATTTTCTATCATATATATTGTGCTGAGACATAAATATTTCACAATGTATTCTGCTAATCTATGTTAGCTTTTCTTTTTTTTTCCTTTTTAATGTATATTTCATTGCAAGGCTAGTCAATAAATAATTACAACAACAAAAAAACAAACCAGACTATATTTGTTTAACATTTGCAGTCATTTAGGGAATAAGAACACTGCTTGGAATTTCTAGGAGAAATGTATTAATATATTAAGATACTGAGTTAATTTCTAAGTGTGTATATATGTGTATGACGCTATATGATAGAGAACGTTCTTCAATTCCAAGAGATAACACAACAGAATTTGTAAAAATAATTAAATGTTGATCATAGTGATATCTTTTCATTGGCTGCTGCCCTAGGCCTGACCCAGGGCTATGCCCCTAGCTACCCCTCTCAGCAGCCTCCACGATAGGTAAGTGCTTTTTTGCTGGTAAATCATACCATTTCTGTGTTTTACGCACTGCATCAATTCTTAGGAATGTCCAAAAATTAAGCAGAGTGTTCCGAATTGTCATTTTTCACTCTCGCTCATTCTCTCACACACTCTCTCCCTCGCTCTCGCTGTCTCTCTCTGTAAATGTCTCCCCACTTCTTCTTCGCTCCACTTCTTGTTCTCCGTTTCTTTTGTCTTCTCTGGTGGTCTGCAGCATTATCCCAGCTCTCTGCAGCATTATCCCGGCTGGTGCCGCCGCGCACATCCTCTCTTCCGATTGGTGGAATGGGGGAGAGGCTGTCCCCGGGTTGCAGAAGTACGTCACTAGGCCAGAATAACGCAGACAGATCGGCGGAGATAGATAAACGTTTCTACGCTTCTCTCCGTGGATCTGTCTGCATTATTCTCCATGCCGATAAATATTGCATAATAAATTATTCACAAAGCTATTTAGTCTAGATTGTAAGCTCATTTGAGCAGGGCCCTCCTCACCTGTTGTCTCTGTAAGTCAATTTGTTTTGTTACATACTACTTGTTATGTCCTGTCTACTCATTGTACAGCGTGACGGAATTTGATGGCGCTATATAAAACAATAAATAATAATAATATGTAACTTTAAGGGTATAGCTGCAGGTAAACCAGAAAGGGTATCCTCTAGTTAACATAGAGCAGCTGTGAAAGTCCTTTAAACATATTTACCATGTATTTATCATACTATTACCTTATTCTTAGAGAATACCGTTCAAAAAACATCTAAGGCTTAAATATTGCTATAGATAGGCAGTTTTTGAATGGCATTTGCTAGGTATGTGCAGAATTCTTGCTTTTTTTGTGTACTTCTTTTTTATTCTTGTATTCTTTCTTATTTCTTTGACGTACTAATATGCATTCACAGTAAGTACAGGTTTCGCAGCGACGCAGGCACACCAAGCTGTTAACACAGATGAACACAGAGCACCTCAATGATTTGGTGTTCCCGTCACGCAGGACTTAGGTATATATGTCTTTAATCTGGTTTTAAAGACCATTTAACAACACTTACAAATCTTAATCACGAGGCACCCCGTAGGAAGTGGTTAGAATGCCTGCAGCTATTATTTCTTAATGAGTCTTTGTTCATGAAGAACTTTTAATCATAGTCACACAGCCATGCATATTGTATGTACTTGGGTTTAATTACTAATTAGTTTTGAGAATGACTGCCCATTTTCCTGTAGTCATCAGATTTTATTTTTACACTTATCATTTAATAAATATCTTTAAAAAAGGGATCTGTCAATTTTTGGTACTTTTTACAGAGCTAAAAATGCAGCTTCAGCCATCAAACATTTTAGGCAAATAAGCTTTAATCCATCATCTGCTTGAGCTAATTAAATATAATGTTGCGTACATGTGAAAATAAAATAAAAACACTAAGGAAACAGATTAGGAGAAAAAAATTCCATGGTCTTAACATTGCGTGCTCTAGTAAAATGTAAAATAACGTAAAAATGTCATTAACAAATTCTGTATATATTTACACAATACATAAAATAATTTCATTTTTAATAAACATAATTTCATAATAATAAATATATTACCTAGGTGGCAGGAATTAATAAATCACTCTGCGAATCATTATAAGAGCAGTCAGAATGAAGATACCTTGAGATTCTATACCCACAACATCATATATTATTGTTTCTAGACAATGTATACAAAAAACAAAAACTGTCTGCGCTTCTCACCCTAATAAAGTTGGCTACAAAACATAATATAATATAAATAAGAGGTTTTTGGTTATATGAATTGGCCAAAGCATAATTAAGCTCACCCGCCACGTCAAGGCACACTCTCAATAGGGTGAGAACCTACTCTCACCTCCTACATAGTGGGCACACAAAGCAGTTCTCTCATTTATATTATGTTTATATATTTGTTATAGATAGATAGATACATACATACATAGATACATATACAGTACCTATTTTTTTAAAAAAAACACATTTATGTAAATGTTCGGAAAACTTTATTTCATCAAATTATTAATCGTGCAATGTTTCCAACACTAAAGGTTTTAGCGTATAAAATTCTTAAGTCTAACTTGGTGGGTTTTTCACCTGTGTCATACCTTTCCAAAAATACAAAATATGAAATGTTTTAAACTTTAACCATATTTGCATACCTGGGAACTCTCTGTGACTCGGAGTCTCCAGGTGAGGTGCTGCTATCTCGGGTCTCTGGGTTGCTTTCCTCTTTCTCTGAGCAGGGGCGTTGCTTTTTGCCATGTCCACTCGGCACCCCATTATCTTTCTGCTCCCGGCCCACTAAAGATTGTCTCGGCCAGTCCCATCTCTCACAAAGCTGCTTCCTCAGAAGGAGGAAAGCTCCGGGTAGCCGTCCCAGCGCTCTAGAATAGCACGGAAAACCTTTTGTGTTGGGTTAATAGCAAGAAAGTAGAAAGACTACTATATATTCTAAATAGTTACAAAAATGACACTTGCCTTTTAAGACACAAATGCTCTTTCATCTAAAGGCGAAATTATCGTTAATACATAATGAATAAACAAGCATAATAAATGCAGCCAGAAAGACTATTCTTTTGTTCCAGATAAACGTAAACATTTCCTATCCAACTGAGTTTAAATTAAAGAATATAACTCTTTACAACTGGGAATTGACTAAATACACCAATATGTTTTGGCCTTCAACATGTTATGACAATTTAACCCCTACCATCCCGGGAGTTTTTGGAACCTCAGGACCAGATTTTTTTTCACCACGTTTGTTATTCCTACTTTCCATATTTGATGAATCAGCACGAATTATACATTTTGTTTGGGAGTAGTGGGGCCTTTTTTTAATAAATCACAGAAACACATAAATCATAATAATTAAGTGATAATCAAAAAAAAAATATATATTAAAATAGAAAAAAAATAGTTCCCAGTTTTGCTTAAAAGTCTTCTATACGGTAGCTTCTAAAGCTGAACAATGACCCAATTTATGTTTAGCAACATCTCCTGATTACAGTCATACCCCACATATATTTTTTTGTTCACATCCATACTTTATATATTATTCTTTATCACATATTTTAAATACTATAATAATTAATACCGGTAATATGATAATAATGAATCATAATTATTAATAAATTGTATAAAGCATTGACCTATAATGCATAGAATTCTGACTCGGTCCTCAGCGTTTCACTGGTATGATGATCCTTTACATTATGTATCTCTTCAAGCCATGCATTTCTAGTTATCTGTTTTAATCGTTCCTCTCAAAAACAATTAACTTGAGCAAACTCATGAAGTATGAGATGTGCTTTATGTAACGGAACACTGGGTATTCCCTGATGTGCTATACTGCAGATGTTCTCCTATTCCTCTCATATAATCGATACAGAAATTTAACTTATCATATAATGTACTTAAAATGTGTTTTTCTTTCTGTTTTCTTAGTTGGGCTGCACAATATTGACCAAGCCGTTTTAAAGTTTTTATCTTATAAAATTGTAGTACAACTTTTTACTTTTAGAAAATGTAAGGTTCCTTTGTAACCATAGAGCCATCTGTAATACCCTTACGGTAATATTGCTTCTATTTATCCCATCTATTTGAATGGGAGTGCTTTCCTGCCTCTGACTGGCTAGTTCAAGCAGCAAATCATTGGCAAGAATCATCTGACCACGGAGAAGGAGGGCGGCCCAGGTAGGTGCTTTTCTCTTGTTTTTGAAGAAAGTACTCACACATTATCTTCTTAATTCAGGCTTTTCAGAAACAGTAAACTTTAAACGTGTTTCTTACTTCTATATATTAGTAACAGGGAGCAGAGTTTTAGTTACCAAGCCCATTAATATGGGCCATGTGATTTTCTTTCATTTTTGTTTTCATTATCAAGGGTCAAACCACACAAGTTGTTCCTACGAGAAAAACTAAATTGTTCATGCATTATTTAAAGTGGCTTTCAAGAAATGTTATTGGTTAAACTATGCAGGGCCACATAAGCTCTTCTTGCAGAAGAAACAGCTTTGGATTGACTCCACAATGTATTCTTGCAAAACAACTTGGAAACCCAAGGACAGCACCCCAGTCTCCTGCTCTGCACCAGAATCCTTCTCCCAAGTAATGGGACATGGCATCATGCGCAGAGCTGGGTGGACTCAACACCATAGGGGTAATGAGGCTGTTGGGGAGATCAGTTGACTCCTTTTTAATCGACCCTTTGAGCAGAGGTGCTATAGGGAGCCTTATACCCCAATAATATAATTATATATATAATATAATAATTGGCTCCCTGTTATGCAGCAGAGGTGCTGCCACCACCTTTGACATGCCTCCCTATGCCAAGTCAGGGTAGGTCATAATAAGTCACTGCTAAAGAGAATTTTTTCAAATGTAATTTAATGTGTGACTTTATTGTCTTATTGCGTTATGAAAGTAATATAAATTGTAAGTGCCAATAATTTTGGTAAGTGTTTAATGGTCACTATTAATTGCCTGAGATAATTTAATTCATTATTATAATAGGAAAAAATGATTGAGGGATAGCATAAAGCTAAAGTGCTTTCCTACGCTTTACTCAAAAAGAAAATGTATTAAAAATACCTTTCCTAGCCGTCAGAATTGTTCTTTAAATAACTTTAAATTGCATTGAATAGGTTGAAATACTTAATGTTTCTAATTTTCCACTATTTTAAGGCAATATAACTTGACACATAGTGTTCTTGTCATTTTATTATCTATATTTATCAAAAATACCTCTATGGCCAAGATAATGTATAATAATGTTGCACAGACCAAGTTTTAATGTTGTTCGTTCGCAAATCAGCCATTTTTTGTGAAATGGTTATGAGTGCCAACAGAGGGCCAGTTGTAAATGTCCCCATTCGTCTGCACACATTGGGAACTTGGCAATCTTATAAGACGGCTTGTTGGAAAATTCTGCATTTTGTATACTTGTGGTTTTAAAGTGAAGGAAATTTACAAAGAGGATTTTAAGATTTTTTTTTACTGCAAAGAAAGCCACCAAGTATCCCGCGGAGCCTCATTTTTCTGGATAAATAGAGCTCACGGGACATCACGGGAACTTTCACTTGAGAGAAACAGCTCCATTAATAATTTCTATTATATATCATTCTTTAAAGGAACAGTAAGATCCCTAATAGAAAATACATCTATTTTTCTTAGCCATAATATAAAGTTTTATTAAAAAAGAAAGTGAAAGTCATTTATAGGACACTCACCCATATGTTTTCTGTTTTCTCGCTTAGGGTTGCCAATGCAGTTTAAATGGAAGCGCTACAATTTCTAGATGATCATGGAAAGACTGGAGATTCTTGGCAAATCTCTGTTACTTCTCAATGCAGTTTTTTCTTCAAGTCCTATATATTTAGAGAGATAAAAAACTAATATGTTATGTTTCATTATGTTATACTGTTATATTGTTTAATTCTTCACACTAGGGATGAAGAGTTCTTTTTGTAATTAGCTTTCTAGTAAGCAAGCACTATCCCCCATATCCACACCCTTAGTTAAAAGGCATCTATTCTTAATTACTTTTTTAAAAAAAAGGTGTATATTTGGGATAAGTATGCACAACAGTCAAATCTTACTATGGTTTATTTAGCGTTTAGTCAGCAATAGTCACACCTGGAATTTCTCTCAGTTTGACCCAGAGTCTCTGGATGAAATGCTGCTTCCCTAGGTCTCCGGGCAGGGGAGCTTCACTTAGTCAAACTACACTCCGCCCACTTAAGGCTGCCTGAAGCTTACCCCGCCCCTATGCCAAAATCGGAACCAGGAGCGAGGTCAGCAAGCCGAGTCAAAGCCAGAAGTCCAAACCAAGAGCCAAATCAGCACCCAAAAAGCAGGGTTCTAAATGTACATCACCGCTGAGACACGTGTACATGTGACCACGCGGTGGCTCTGGGGGGTAGCAAGTTCTGCACAGGAACCCACTTACCGAGGAGACCTGGCAGCAGCCCGGGGAGCCATCAGAGGAGGTCCTGCTGTGGGAGCAGCTGGGACGCAGATCGGTACGCCGTGGGACAGCGTCGAAGGTAAGTTCTGGCAGCTTTTATATCTGTTGACAAGGGGGCAGGGTCTTATATTTTGTGTATTTATTTTCAAAGATGGAAATCCTATATGTAGAACACCTATTTCAGCCATCTGATCTCTTATGATGGATACCTAAACGAAAAGTGGAAAGAAGGAGCGGTGGAGCAAAAGATCAAAAACAAGGTGGAGGAGGTGAAAGGCTTAATGCATTGATTTTGCTTTTGTCCCCCTTTGAAAACTAATATTTTTATGACCTTGTTCTTTTTTTCTTCTTCCCGCTCGCCAGTTCTATGATCTTTCTTTTTGCTGCCCCATCTGTTTTAACTGGAAAAGACTCGCCTCTTAACCGAAATCAAATGTTTATGAGCATGATGGTGTCATACTAAAAACTCCAGATTATGGATCACTTTGAAGAACTGATACATATAAATAGACCGTAGATATATTAGCCATATTAGAAAATATAATTTCCTGCTTTATTACTACAGTAAATGTTTTCCAAACTCCAAATAAAACATATTTAGTAGCTTAATAATATCAAGTGGATGGGAGCGTTAAATCTTTTACTTTATGTGGCAAGTGTAACATCCTTAGACCTCTCCCAGAGTTTAAATATATTAGCAGTAATGAGCCTTCTACTAGCATCGGGAACAGCGTGATACAGGGATAATTATAAAAATAGTGAAATACCTTCCAGCATTCAGATGAAGTTCTAGCATTTTCTTTACTGCTTGCAATACATCATGTCACAGGAGAACCTTCATCACAGCACTTTGGTTTAAAGACCAGAAAATGATCAATCACATTTGCTGTGGTTAAGCAACCTGTTGTATTTTTCTTTGCATGATCCTGGAACACGCGAAACATTTATAACTGTCCATATTAATGGAAAATAAAACCTACAAACCAACCCATAAATTTTGGCTGATATTTATGAAAAAAAAAAAGAATTCTAAGGCCACATTTTTTTTTTCAACATCTTGCTTGATTTTCCATTTTATTTGGTATTATCAGAGGCACAAAGGCTATACTAATATATGTTCATATTATTGAGGATAGCTGTGTCAGTCTAGTGGTATAAATGTAAAAGAAAAATATCGCAGTTTGTGGCTTTACTATTTTTTATTGCACTAAAATTTAGTTTAGGACAAGCTTTTGACAGTACAAGTACCTCAAGGTAAAAGCAATACAATTTCGGATTCGATCAGTGCCCCATCCAGTTACTAGAGTTGGGCAAAGATTTTCCGCATTGAACGAGATGCCTCTGTATATAAATAATCAGGGGCATACCTTGTGCCAGTTCATGTTCCTCCACTTTGCTTCATAATGACATTATAATGACAATGGGTGGTTGAACATTTTATTTTCAGCAGATTTAATATTGCATACAATTGTTAGAAGCTTGATAACCCAGGCAAGCAATCAGCAACAATTATAAGGAAGCAACATAGGGGTATTGTTTAGGTTATACGAAATGAACAAAAAAGTATAAATGGGTAAATTTGACCTTGCTCCTGCCCCAGAGATTGACCCTTGGTGTTGTCTCTGATCGAGTCCCCTCTCTATCCACCGTCCTTATTGCTCAGCGCAGCTGGGTAAAGCATGCTATGGTCCTATATACAGGGCCGGCCCAAGACTTAATGCTGCCTGGGGCGAAGTTTAAAATGCCGCCCACCTGCCAACGCCGGGGGGGCGGCATTTTAAACTTCGCCGACGCCATTATCTACCCTACACCGTCCCCCACCCCGGTACTTACCTTTAAACAGTCCTGCAGCGAGTCTCCCTGCTCTGCCACGGTGCCGGCTTGTAATGCTGAGCGCCGTAAATTGACGTCACTTCCGGTGCTCAGCATTACAAGCCGGCACCGCGGCAGAGCAGGGAGACTCGCCGCAGAGGAGAGAGAGAGGGGCGCCGAGCCGGTAAGCGGAAACCACTCGGCGCCCCTCTCTCTCCTCCGCTTAAAAAAAAAGCGCAATTGCCCCAGTCGGCTCCATTGTAGGGCCGGCCCTGCCTATATAGTGTAAATAGGGAGGTTGGGAAACCAAAGATCTCCTTGCAATTGGACCGTGTGGCAAGGGTGTCCTGGGAGTACGCTCACCTAAAAAGGTGAATAGTTCATTGGCTTTACAAAAGTGGTTCTGCTGCTTCCCTGACCTCAGCCAAATGCATTTCCTGCAAGCCAAGGAGCTGGAAGGTACAGAAAGAGGATAAATGCATGGTGGTGGTGGTGGTGGTGGTGGTGGTGGTGGTGGTGGTGGGTTGCCTGATAGATCACTCCATGCACGGAGGGAAACTAAGGGCCACTTGGCTGCCATATACATTAAACTGCACATGATGGCTGAAGTGTCTGTAGGCTGATGCTATGCACGTCTACATGACAGTGTAGCGCATGTAGTATCAAGAAGAATATGCATCAAATTAAGTCAAATACCAAATAAATTGACAAAATACTCTAAACTAGAGAGAAACACTTTTACAAAGGATAAACTAAAAATAAAGTTTAAGCTTGGTCACCACAAACCAATTTATTTTTTGCTACGTTACGTGACACCTTCCTTACAGCTGAAGTGTAGAGAGGAGATTCTTCACCTGCTTGTCCATACATTTGCGGAATCAGCAGAGAAGAAACCAGCTGCCAAGCCGTCGGAGGAAAATGTATAGCTTTGTATTTCATATAAGAATAAAATTGCTTTTTAAGTTATTGCTGAAATGTCTTTGACTTTAAAACAAAACAGTTTTGGCTACAATGTATCTTTAGGAACATAAAAAAATAACATCTGTAACTATTCAAATACAAAAACACATGTACCCATTAACTTGTAGCCTAAATTATGTTAAACTTGGGTGGGAAGATTACCTGTTAAATCAGGATACAGGAAATTAAGGAAATAAATATATAAATAAAAGCATCACTGGGAGCTGATCTACTCCGATCACAAAAATGCATGTTTTATTTTATTTTTTTACTATGCTCTACATTAAATAACTTTTTTTTCCCTCTTTATTAATTTATATGTGCGTAATTTACAATGGTAAAAGTATTGGCTTTGTAATACACACAGTAATGCAGTAATCCACCATTGGATGGATACATAAATTAAAATAGAATTAAAATATAGTTAAGGTGTTTTACTTTGATTAAATAATGATTTAAGTGTTTTCTTTTAAATGCTAATCCTATATAGCACAGCTCCCATATATCAAATGACAAATTGGAGCTGTGCTATATAGGATTAGTATTTTAAAAAAACAAACACTTAAATCATTATTTAATAAAAGTAAAACATGATTATTCAATAAACAAAATCAGAACCACACAGTTATACTAAACATAAAATTAAATGATTTATATTAGAATCTGAAAAAAAATGATTGCTGTAACACCCATAGGAACCTTATCTAACCAGCTCTAGCAGGAAATCATCGGAAATAAAGAGCTTACTGCTACTGAGCTGTGTGCCATAAAATAATTTAACCCTTTTAGTGTGAAGCACTCTCAAGCCAAAAAGTCTTAAGCACAACCAAAGTATTCTATGTGATCTTTCCATACGTCAGTATTTGAGTCAAAAAATAAATTAGCAATTTTACATTTTCTCAACATCTCAAGTTTTTAACCTGAGTTGGGTAAGGCCAATAGTCTTTCTTTGGACCTGCTATGTCTGGTGTTCCAAAATCACAATGTCCATGCTTACTTAATAAGCAATGCCTGATATGCAACTTATATGAAACACATACATTGTCGTTTAATTTTAGAAACCAATATACATATAAATATTTGCTTCATGGATGTAGATTGTAAATGCATACTATTTGTGTGCTACACATATTTCCATTTTATAGAAGTAAATTGCTACTTTTTCAGAAAATTAGATACAAGTGAAGCAAACAAATGTTGTCCCTAAACTAGATGCTCCCTTTAATATTTTCAAATTGCATATCAAATAGCTGGAAATAAAATAAAATTATATTGAAATTATTAAAGATTTAGCGTATATTGGATCATAACTGGTATGCTGGTAAGATACAATTTTATAGGCAATTAAAAGAAATTTGTTCTACTTTTATACTTTGTGTTTTATTTTATATGTATGTTAAGTTCTGTAATCGGTTTACAATTCCAAAAGTTAGATATCATATTTTATTTGTTGTATCATTGAAAAGTATCTCCATACTGTATATTTTATTATATAGGTGATTAAATGTGTTCACCTAATTAATAACAATTTTAAACGTTTTTTGTGTTGCAATTAATTTTTTTCTGATACTTAATTTGTTGCAGTTTTTTTTAATAATTAAAGTGTTTAAAATAAATGTGATTATATGTGAATTAATCACCCAAACCTGCATTAGTTATTTTATTATTATATCTTAGAATTAATATTTCTATGCCCTGAAAAATCGATTAATTACTTTGTGTTCCTGTTTCCTAACTTAATAAATTCCCAACTTCAACAGGAAAAGTAATTTTAAACAATTTAATTGTACTTTCACACTGGCTGCTTAATATTTTACCATTGTTATATTTAATTGAATCTCAGATGGAATTTATTTATCTAAACCATGTAGAAGATTATAGAAATAATCCCTCTAATAATCCTTTCCAAGCAGACCACTTTCAGATTGTGTCTGAAAATTTATTAACCACTTTGTGAAAAAAAAACTTATATGAAATTAATATATATAATAATTACTGCTAATGCTGTAAAATATATTTTCAAAACATTTAACTAACATTACACTAGATTTACACATTCATCAATGTGGGTTTTTTATTTGTATTTTAAAAAAATATTTGCCAGATTATTTTATGTGACTATATTTTTATATTAACTCAATGGATTTACTCAATTTAAGATTGTACAATGGTATTAAAAATAACATTTTGTAGAAAATGTTCACCATGTAAATAAAAAAATCCTGTCACTGACAGTTTCTATGGTTTACCTGGCTGTATTTCGTTTGCCGCACAAGGCTAAGGTTAACTTCGACCCAGAGCTCACAGATATCTAATTGAACTCAGGGTTTGGCCTAGGCCCAGTGAAGGAAAATCTTAATACCAAGATATTTTGGACAATGCTATGCTTTACAAGTTTGTGGGAACACTTTGGGGAAGGCCCGTTTCTATTCCAGCATGACTGTGCCCATTAGTCTTTCCTGATCAGTTATCATTTTAGCCGCCCTCCTCTGAACTCTCCAATGTGTCGATATCCTTCTGGAGATGGAGTCTCCATAAGTTTACACAATACTCTAAGTGAGGTCTTACAAGAGGTCTGTGATGTGGCAGAACCATCACTCACTCACTCACTCACTCACTCACTCTCTTTCTCTCTCCTCTTTTTCTCTCCTTTTCTCTCTTTCTCTCTGTCTCTCTCTTTCTCTTTCCCTCTCTCTCTCTTTTCCTCTCTCTCTCTTTTCCTCTCTCTCCGTCCTTTCTCCCCTCTCTATTTTATTTCATTGACTTCTTACAAGTTTATTTTATGTTGTTTGTACCCCCAATGTTATATTCTATCTTGTGTTCGTACGCCCCAAGTGCATTATTTTACATTTATTAACATTAAATTGCAGCCGCCTCACTCTTGACCATTCTTACAATTTACTTAAATCATTTGCCACTTGGCTTGTTCCACCAGGAATGTCTATCTTGTTACAGACATTTGTATCATCTGCAGAAAACATTACCATTATGACTTTTTATCTGGACCCATATGTTATTAAAAAAATAAATAAGAATGCCTTGCTAGAACTTTGTAAGAAAAAAGACTTACTTGTAGCAGAAGCTACAACTGCCCACTTCCTCCGTGGTCTAAAGATTCCCACCACTGATTACACATAAAGGGGTCTAACAAGACCACCCCTCGTGATGTTCCACGGAGCTGCAGCTGATTGGCGGTAAGTATATCACGGGCAAGGAGATATGTCGAAGGCACATGCGAAGGGATTCTGCAGATTCTCATCATGTATATGCAAGGGAGACACCATGAAGATCTAAAGGGACCTCTCACCTATTATATGCATTTACGTGCATATGATGGTTGGAGTTTTACTTTAAACCCGTATTCCTCCAAGTCTAAAAATGGCCACTGATCTATAGTTACCTAGAAGTCTTAGAAGAATTGAGTTTTAGCAAATGAACAAATCTTGTTTTTAACAAGGCTTTAGAAACCAGATCATTCGGCTTCCATGAGGGCTGAACTTTGCAGGTGAACGAAATCTACAATCTGATGGAAAGTAGATGTTCCAAGTGGCTCCATCATTTAGTACACGCAGCGGCAAGAACTGTTTGCTATTTTCCTTCACATTCTAAAAGGTATGACTGTGTTTGTCCCATGATTTAGTCTGAATGTTCTGAAACCATCCAGTTCCACCATCATACTGAGAAGATATTAAAAGCACAGCTACACAATTAAAACCCGAGACACTTGGCTAGCTAACTAAATGCCAACAGATTTCTAACGTGCTATCAGCGAGCAAGACTCATCCTTCAACTCAGCATTGCTACAGTTTCTGATGATGTAAATGCGCCGCACAGTACTAAGAACATAGTATGAAAAGGCAAGAATGTATCAGAGAGCATCCTGGTGCTGTGTATCAGACTTTAGACCTGCTGCTTGAGGTTTTGAACTCCCTCGTATTGCTGGCAGTGATGTATATTCCTCCTAGTAAATTTCTCTGCCTGTTCCATCTGTTGCCTGATTAGAGATCCTCGCTCTTAATTTTCAAGGTTATCCACTAGATGGAAAACAGCTGCTGCTTCTCTAACATTTCCTAGCTCATTTTAATCAAAACCATCAGATAAAGAGCATTAGATACCAATTACTGGATCTCCCCACATATTCTTTCATTTGTGGCTTTTAGATGTTTTGGTAGTTGACGGAAAACCAAGTTCTTAAAGGATGAGTATGATTAAGGAGATCCTGGCTTATTTATGTATGTATTTATTTAGTATATCTTCATAAAAACATGTTATTTGTTTTAAAACAATTAATCTAATAAACTGTATAACACGGCAAAAAATGCAGATAAAAGAATAAAAACGTGCTTCTATTTAACACAAATTTTATAAGGGCTTAAAATCACCCATAGCCGGGATTTCTAAGGATCCCACCTGGATGATCAAGCTTTTCAAATATATGAAATATATGGTGGGACTTTAATTAAGGAAAATGTAATTATGTATGGAGAGAAGGGGATAAGGTTTAGGCAGTTGGCAATAAGACAATAATTACTGTAGGTCCCCTACACAACATACATTTAAACAGGAACAGTGGGAATCAAGATATGATAAAGATTAAAGGAAAATATAAATGTGGTGGGACAAAGGTGTTGGGCTCTTACAAAATCAGCCGACTGCATCCGTAGTACATTAGTAATTGTTCACTTACTCATTCCATGCTGTCTCACACACTGCATACATACTAATCATGCTATTCACACATCCTCTACGTATACCGTGCCCTCTAAGCACTTATCTCCTATAATGATTCACGCTTTCGCCTTCCTAGCTAACCTACATTAATACTGCCAGAAGGTAATTAGAAGGCGCTCTAAGGACAGTGCAGAAATAGCAAGCAATAAAAAATGTAAACACTCAAGAATTGCATCCGTAACCCCAAGTATGAAGAATGACTGGTAATTCCAACTATATACACATTATATATATATATATATATATATATATTATACTTGAAAGGTTTTTTTAACTATAGTTTAATAAATATAATATAGAGAGATACAATTTTATGGCAGTTAAGAGCCATTTTGCTCGTAGCCTTATGTCTTTCCCATATGTTAACCTCTACCACTTCTGTTTGGGGACTGTTCCACTTATCTACTTCCCTTTGTGAAGTAAAACGCCCTTACATTTAAAGATCTGGCCCCCTTGTTTTAAATAACTTTTTTTCCCGCCATTTTTCCTCCTCTTGTTCCCTCTTGTACATTGTGGAATCCCTTTCTGCATATAAATGTCTCTATCATATGACCATTTTCTCTCTTCTCTCCTATAAGATATACATGCTGAGATCATATTCTGTATATCCCATTCACTATTTAGCAGCCCTTTTCTGAACGGTCTCAAGACATTAATACAATTATTTATAATTAATACACAATCCAGAACACAAGGGTATAAAAATGTTTATTTACAGAAAAATGAAGGGGGGGGGGAAGGAAAATCACCATTCGATCTTTGACTCCACCATTTGATGTTTGATTTGGGCACCAGGGACTTAACTTAAAGAGGTTTTTAATCTCTAGATGTTTTTACTTTCTTCTTTTGAATCCCAACATTAAATGTATAGTGTTATGAAAAACATATGCTTACCATTTCAACAAAACATTGTTTTGATGAATAATTTAAAATGCATGGCGTGCACATATGATGTTATAAAGCCGGCCTGATTCTGCATTGTAATGTATCAATGGAGATCTCATGTGGTAACAAATTGTAAATATATATATATCAGATTAGTTAAATAATTACATTTAAAAAAGGATCAGAACAACTCCACAACCACTTAGAAGCCTGACCTACAGCGTCCCCAAGTCAGGATGCACTGTAGGTCAGAGAGTTGCCCATGACGACCAAAATGGATGTTTGGGTTGTTGATAATGTTGTGTAGAGGACCTTGAATTTCGGTTCTGCACTCCCCGTTTGGGTAGAATTAAACTGATCTGTAAATGGAGACATTTTCCTTTGAAAAGGTAAAAGTGAGCTAAAACTTGAGATGCTCCAGAACAAAGGTGCACTGCAGGGCAGGTTAACGTAACCATAATTTAGACAACATCAGATGTATACAAATCTAGTATCATACTAAACCAATCAAGCACCCGTGCACAGTATGCAAACCTATCCCTGGTTATACTAAAGCCAGACTGGATGTATAGAATGTTCGCTGAATAATTAATGTTTGAATAAAAATGCTGGATTCAACATGCATTATCTATTTTAGTTAGATGAAAAAGATGTGATTGTTTACCTCTTACGTAACTGCAAACACACAATTTCTTAACAGTTGGCCTAAAAACCACATTTCCACAAGGTTATTAAACAGTAGACGATGTTCACAATGGCTCCATAGACACATATCTTCAATCGCAAATCCCCTTTACCATGTTTCACTTCAGCTTTATATAAAGAATCGCTATACCATCTTTTGTCAGAGTGCATTAAAACCAATAAAATACAAGTGGAAAAAAAATAAATAACTGTATGGACAAGGCTTTCATTGTTTCTCTAGAATACAATATTTCTATTACTGTTGGCTTCCATGTAATATGCTTTTGTAATGAGGTGGCAGCCTTGACATCAAAATCTCTCTTATATAAAGAAGATTATACAATTATTTATACATACAATTCCGTGCATACGATTTTCTGAACAAGCAACATTGTATATGCCGAGGTCAATATATATTATATAATCTACCCTATAATCTACTGACATTTTTCACTGGGTTATGTGTGCAATCAGTCAAACTTTAACAGGTTATGTGTCTAAATGACTGCCTTTGGTTACGGTAATGGCCATTTGCTGTGGTCGTGCGTCATGCTCAATTAAATCATAAAAACATACTGTGAGTAAGTCAACTCCAATAGTTATTTATGACCACGTGATTTAACTTTCACTGTTTAATGACAAGTGGAACCTAACTGCAGGGTGATTGTAGCCCAGAGCCACGTGTCAGTCCAATAATCTCAGGAAGGAGCTGAGGCTGTGTTAGTCCAAGCCAAAGTCAACCAGGAGGGAGGTAGCCGAAACGTCAAGATGGATATCAGAACCAAAATCCAAAGTGGCCCAATAAGCCCTCTAACATACACACTTACACACTCTAACACACACATATTTACACTAACAACCACTGACATACCACTTCTAACACACACTTACATGTATACACTCACATACTCAATCTTTCCTTACCTCCTTTACCCTCTCAGTCACTTACTCACCCCTCACTCCCATACCCACTTACCCCTTTACTTTGTGTGGAGCCTTACTTCTATAGGGACAATTTTGGTCTCTTGTGCCTAGAGGAATACCCCAATGACGAGGCCAATGAAGGCCAAAACATTCATCTGATGTTGTTGGTTTCCTCCTGCAGAGAAAATGTGCCTAACATTTCAGTTCTGGACGCCCTTTTGGGTGAGATAAGACTAAAATGTAGATGAAGAATTATGCTCTGTAATGGCACAGGAGAGCTAACATTTAAGATGCTCCCAAGCGGGGATGCACAAGCTATGAAGCGAACCTCTGTTCTTGGTGAGCATCTCATACTATTTTTGTATAACAAGTGTAAATGTGAGTCCGAACGTGGACCTCATTGCTCTCTTGGGATACCAGCCATACTGATGAGGCAAATGAAGGCTGAAATGGGGCTGTCTTCTTGCTACTTGGGAACAGTTTAGCTGTCGTCTTCTCACTGCGCTGGAATCTGTAGCTACTTGATAGAACATTAAAATCCACTTTCCATACAAACGTGCTAAACATAAAAGTGAAATGAATGTTTAAATGGACTTAAAGGATGCAGTATGTATTACTTAAATACTTTATTAAAAGAAAAAACATAGGGCAGGGCGGTGGAAGTCCCCTTTAAAACGAAACGACTATGTGATGAAATGTATCTATAAACACTTTCAAGTAAATTTTATGTTTCTCTTCTGCAAACACCAACAAATAGATTTAAATCACAAAGGACTTTTAATTTGTTTGTTTCTCTTCTTTTCACCCTACACTGTGTTTATAACCCACTCTTAAATAAAGTTTCATGGCAGTTTAACTGATTTATGGCCATTTCCCATGTCAGTTTTATGATCTACTTATCCTCTTAAATTTTACATTTTTACTGCGTTGCACCTTATGAATTATGAAAGAGGCATCAAATATAATCATAACAAAACTTTTGTTAAAAATTGAAGAACAAGCAAAACTACTGTTCCTCTAGAGAAACAATTAGAAAAATATGAGATCTACTTTGCATCTGCGTAGGATAATTATTTCGTTATGTTTTTTACATTTTATTTCTGGTATATTTTTATAGAATATGTTCAACATTTGCAATTATTATTGCAATTAACACAATACCCGAAGTTGTCGCAAAAGGTAACACCTTGCAGTATGATATGCCTGTGAAATTAAGCACAGGGTATTATATAAACACAATGCACTATATCGCATCCAAATTCAAGTGTCAACACATAAAAAAACCCAACAAATTAGAGTTAATCTCTGCTTTTCTCGTTTCAGTGCATCTGGACTGTTATATGGATCGAATACTGGAACTTAATCAGAATAAACATACGGAAAGTGCATACATTTTATAATTTACAAACACTGATAAAATTTGACGCCAACAATTGTTTTTATCGTTTGGAGGTTTTATATGTAAGGGATTGTTGTAGAAAACAGATGTGATGACAACTAGGCTTATCGAAATGTATGAAAGTTTTCCGGGTAAGGAGAGAGACTTACACCAAAGCAGGCAAACCTGATAATTTTACAAAATCACACAAAATATATATAAACATATATATAAAAATATATAAAATATCTAAATCATATTAATATGTATTACATGGACTGGGCTTCAACAACACTGTATGACCATGTATTGCTTGGCCCGCCATTATATTGCCGAATTTACCCCCTCACCCAAATCACCTGTTTAGGGTGTTAAATATTGTAAATGTAGCAGTAAAGAGAGCCAAACTGCCCCTAGTGTTTGGAATCAGTATTACATTATCCATGGGCTAAAATGAGCATGCAATGATGGCTGTTACTACAGCTGCAAGCATTCAATATATAAAGGAATCTGCGCAGCCTTTATACATTTGGTTATGATATCACCAGATGGAAATTGATGATGCTGTTTGAATCAAAAATCTTTGAATTTGTGGACATTTTTCTAATTATGCTGTACCACAGTTACTGTCACGGGTATCTCAGAGGTTTAGCAGGTAGGGGCATGTCTCTCTAACCTGCTATAAATTCCAGATATAAATTTATAACTAGAGCAAAGTTATGTCACTTTGAGACAAATTCAGGTTTGCATCACCATTATAAATCATCCTCAATGCCAGCGTTTCATCTGCTGCACATCATCAATATAGCGAAAAGCCCTATAAAGCATCTCACAATAGCTTAAAATGTCAAAATAGGCGAATTACTTAATTTTCTTAAGTTTTAAAGTTTTTGGGGTTTTTTTTTCAAATTAGATGGTTTCCAAATAAAAATTGAATGGAAACTCCTTAATAGCTTAGGTTAACATTTAGTATGCGTGTGCCATAACATCAAAATACCAGCTTAACGTCAGATTGATCCCAAATCAAGTTATTATGTATTGCCTGTTCCTAGCTGAGGTTGTTTTTAGACAAATTAACAATTGAAATGCAATAGTAAAAGAAAAAACATTGATTTCTCAAATTGAAACTTGGTAGTTTCTGAAAAAAGAACAATGCTCAGAAGAACTCTCATGAGAACAGAGAGAATAGATAAGCCTTTTTTGGCTTGGTTCTACCAGACGCAAAAGTTTGGAAGAATATGGAGGCTTCTGTTTTTATAAACTTATTTTACTCAAGTCCTAAAATCCATCATTGTACTAAATTAATGATGTCTACATATGCAGTAAATTTTCTTTGTTTAAGGCCAGTTTAACATCAAAACACATTTCCTATTCACGAGTCTTTAGTTGTTTTCAATTACATGAAGCTATTGATTAAATGCATGGAGGAGTTCATTGGAAATGTCACTCTTTGTATTTCAGGCTGAAGGACAATTTCGTTGTCCCATGGGAAATTTTAGCCTAATATTTATGAATTACAAGTAAAGTAATGGGGAGAATAGAATGCAACCTTGGTGATTTTATCCAATCAACTAAAATCTCCATTTTTTAGCTTATTTATATTAATATAACTGAATGTATTTTTAGGAATTCGGTAAACTTGGATTGTGCTAATTCAGCCTTGATGCAAGCAGTAACGCTCAGTACATTCTGTTTAATGATTACAGAAATTAAACTTCTGTTTGGTTAAAGACTCATCGGGAACGCTGGGTAGAAAATATAGTCCTACTAGACCCTGTGCTGAGCTTGCTTACCCAGACTTGGGAAGTCCTTGTACACTTTCCATTGAAAGATGGGTTGAGGTGTTGGCTAAATGGTGTTGAGGTGTTGGCGAATACACCGGACATTGAGCTAAAAATTACAAGACACCATGTAAAATGGGCAGGCTAGATTAATTAATATCTGTTGTCAAGTTCTATGTTTCTGTATTTACTTCCATGATTTTTAGGTACATCCATTAGCCAAGAGAAACAAAGAATTTGATGGTAGATAAGAACCACTTGGCCCCATCTAGTCTGCCCATTTTTTTCTTGCTGTAATGACTGAAACCTTAATGAGTCCTTGGTCTCATCTTACATTCATGATAACTTCATGCATAGAATGTATATAAATTCCCTCACTCTAATAACCCCTACCCCTTTTTTCCCTAGATCTATCTATCTATCTATCTATCTATCTATCTATCTATCTATCTATCTAGATACCCAATAACACTTATTCTAATACATTATCTGCCTAAAGAGTATCCTGGGTAATTACAGTATTTCTGAACAATACATATTTATTTCTTTATAATAGAGTCTTGCTTTGTTGTTTCATTTGACAAGGGGAAAGCAAACACTTGACATGTCTGCAATTTCCTTGGTTGATGTCCCTTTGGAAAAAGTCTATGCGCATAAACACGCACTAATAAGAACTTGCTCCCACTTGGATCCTCCGAATTCTTACATGATGCGGATGGCTTAATTGCAATACTTGAGTAGATTAAAGCGGGTAATGGATATCGTCTTTGCTATCCTCTGGCACATTTAGCTTCCAGTTCTTATGTGCATAATTTCTTAGGTCTTTTTTTTTTATAGAGGTTTGGTCACTTTGTGTAAACAAAATTATCTACTAGAACAACCTCCTGTCTGATGAGGGTTCAAGGAGTAGACATTTGTGAAACACAGCAGAGGAGCATTAATTAGGGAAGGCAGAATACAGCAAGTGGTGAAGCGAGTAGAGATACTGTAGCTACTGATGTTATTAGATTAGAAGACACCGGACTGGTCATCAGCTCTAGCGGCGCATGGAGAGCGGCAGCGTGCGGCTGGATATGGCTGCCGTACACTGTGTGATAGAGAGAGAATATCATGGTTTCTTGGAAGTTTACTTTTAGTATACAAACGGTCTGTTTTGCACCCCCTAATTAAAGTGTTAACTGGGTGTTCTGTAAATAAATACAATTCCCTAGTTCTGCTCGGAAGTTTTCGCAGGGGCTGGTTATTCACCCATGTTGTTTTTGCACACTATGAATGCTTTTTAATGCATTGTTGTACAGAGGAGCATGCTTAGCTAAAGTCTCATATTTATTCGCTAATTGTTTGGCTATGGAGAACTTTAAAAAAAGTATAGTTTTTATCGTACCTCAGATTTTTAGTTGGCCCTTAAAATATTTACCATTTTACAGACCTTTGTAAACATTTTATTGACTTTCTTCACATGGCTACTAAATGGTTCTTAGTATGGTCCTTACAGAGACTCTTACTAGCCAGGAGAATTTTAAAAAAAATCTAAAATCACCTGTTTTCAAGCAGCAATTTTGATTGTTAGAAAATCAGATATCATTAAATCAGTGAAATACTGCGTGACCCTGAGGATTTGCCCATTTACCTTGAGACTGGTGTAATAACACTACAACCCAGCACTGTGAGTTCTTGGCATGGCCCTTAGTGTGGCCCTTATTGCCATCCACCAAACCACCTGTATTATTAACGGTGAACTTTTTTCTTTCCAATATTTAGATTGATCACACACTATACTCTCATTAATGCGAGCGAACAAATATCAAAGAGTAATATCAATATACATACTTAACAAATATCAAAGAGTATGCCCAAGATTCCTTTTTTTTCCCCAAATGTAATTTACAAAGAAATAATTTCATTCACAAAATCTCAGATGTATGTAATATTTAACAACGATCATTTCATGTTTTTTTTATTTTTTTATTCCCACAGTCTTTAAAATAGAATGAATAGACTTACACGATTTGCTAACGAAGACAGCTGTCTATTGAATGAAAATTGATGTAATTATATGATGGAGAGAAGCAATTATTCAGAAAAAAAAAACCCTCACTCATTCAGGGTAAAATTGCAAGAGAATGTGTGTAGATACCAGCGATGGGGCATACGTCCACAGGGCAAGCATCTTGCTAAAATACAATACGCCACGGGAATTCCGTACCAAGTTATTTCCCCGTGACTTAATGAGATCTTAGACTCAACCAGAGCCCTTTAATCCCAACGGGAGCGCAATTATCACATTGACTTTATTGCCGCTAAAAAAAAAAAACTTCGAAGCTGTATATTATATTGATTGAATGATATTTTCACATGGCATTTAAATGCAACCTCCCTATATACTTATATTAGCTGTCCGTTTCTCAAATGCTAAGAAGCCAATTAAATAGGATATATCAGTTGTATAAGATACGAATTTATTCTTCCAGGACAAAATCATATTCTTTGGGAATATCTAGGTATTCCGGATATACTCACCTGGCACGAGCCACTGTCCAGCTCGTTAAGCCAATAAATAAATAAATAAAACATAACGGCCTCGATAATTGACTGCTCCTATTGAAGTGCTAAATTTAACTTTCACAGGGCCGATCATAGAAGGTTCACGGCTCATTTCTCTTTTGGTAGCTTGCAGCAGACCCGACGGGGAAAAAAAATAATAATCAGATACGCCCTTTATGTTCCTTATTTTATGTTTCATATATGTGGGTGAGCGTTAATAGTCGCTTTAGTAAGTTACTGTAATAAGAAGCAAAGTAGCCTAAGAGCGTTATAAATCGAGACACAACATAAGCCCGTTAGCGCATTCACAGTATGTGGTGGAATCAAAAATACACACTAAGGCGTACATCATTCACGCGGTAATATTTTCCTGAAATATATTTACCTCTAAAATTTTATCTGGGTCCCTTTTATTTTTACAGCAAACCAATTAGACATTTATGAATGTGGCATAGACTGTGGGTTTATTTTTAAGCTGTAAAATGCACAAAATATAACTTTGTTTTAGAACCTTTTCTAGGAAACAAATTCTCGGAAGGAATGAACTGCACAGCCACTACCAGATGGGATCACTGGCGGTAAGTACAGGGTGGTCATCTCTGTCTTAAATGAAGTAGTTACTGGCCATCTCTGTCTTAACAGGTGTAGATTCTAGATAGAACTAACTACGTTTCACTGTGTGGTCTGTTTATCAAGATCATTTCTGGAGCTAAGTCTAAAGAGTAGCCTTATGACCATAGCAATCATTGTAATGACGCCATCAATGATTCAAAATTTGCACCAGAATTGCTCTTTAAAATAACTTCTGGGAATTCTGGGAATGGCCTAGGAACTTTGGTTATTACAAGTAATTATAGAGAATCCAGGCAAACGGAATAAAATGCTAGATCTGGAGTAATTTCCTCCCAATTCCCAAAGAAACAATTTCATTCCAAATAAAACCCTATAATTGTCTTCCTTATACATCCCATTCTTCTAATATCCAGTTTCATTTCATGGGTTTATTTTGTAAATTGACCCCTGAGTTGGATTTCAGCCAGCCTAATGTCAACAGATAAGATGGATACGAGCCATGATAACCTTATCAACAAAATGGTCCAGATTATGAGCAGAAACCACTCAACTTTCGTCCTAATTTACTAAAAACACAAGCAAATGGTCATTATGTATATTGCAAACCCAGCCTATGACGTGGTTGTAATACCCTCTAGGGTATTTGCATACCTCCCAAGAAATGGTAGAGGTTTTATGACATCAAAGATTATCTCGATGTCTTTTTTTGTGTAGATGCGAAGGTAGTAAGGCTTTTCCCATCAAAGATAATTTATATCACGTCATTTATAATTCTACAAATAATAATAATAAATAATACGAATAGAAAAACTAAATATGTGAACACAAGTCATTTAAATTTATTTGTAAAAAAAAATGAAAAAAAAATTTCAAACACCCAATCTTCTGGTATACGCATGTTAAAAATACAGCAAAACTATTTATAAGTTGTTGCTTAAAACGTTCTGCGATGTTTCTTCTGGTTCCTGTAAGAAAGTTATTTTTTTTATAGAAATGCGTAAGATCTGAGGAGGTAAATCAATTCTCTTTACTTGTGGAAGAAATGCAGTAAATTCCCTTTTATCTGTGTGAGGTGCTATAATTTTGTAAAATCAGTTGTCTTCAGACACAATAAGAAAGACTAGAAACCCACACTGACTGTGAAGTTCGAATGGCTGCAAATTCTGCCATAATTTACGCTCCATGAAAGTCGCAGCAGTTCTTATGTTACAACTAATAGAACCAAAGCATTAAAGACATAAAAAGGAAATATAAATAGAAATTTAGAACGTATTAAATCTGGCAAATGAAACATTATAGAACCAACTATTGGATCTACTCTGATGTTCTAAACTTCTTAAATTTGGGGACCATTATCTGACAATTTGTAACATGGGTGCTTTACATGTATACCTAGTATAGGAGCCAGTTCAAGGTTAGGAGCTCAACTAAAGATCCAGATTGGATACTATTTTACCCGTAATTGTGCTACTTGGGATAACTGTGTTGCATTTAGTAAGACCTCAGCAGGATACAATATAACAAGGATCCTTGTTGATGTTTTCACGTGAGATGACCTAAGTTGGGCAAGAGTTCAGTATGATAAATGCCAACATTGGTAATAATTAGGATCTAACAAGAAGATAAAGCACTTTGTTGAGCTGACTGGAAAGTGCACAGTACTAATACAGACTGCACTTACAGCTCTACCAGACCAGCTGAGCTGCCTCAGTAAAGCAGGTTAAGAGAAGCACCGGGCCCAAACTGGCCATCTGGCACACCGGCCAAATGTCCAACGAAGCGCTGGCCGACAGTGCTCCTTACTTACTCCTCATCTGCAACTCATGCAGCCTGGCCAGCATAAAAACACAATGTTTGGCTGCGCATATCCACATATCCGCCTAGACATCCCAAGACCAGCCCTGCAAAAACATAACCCAAAGCAAAGTGTGGCGGTTACCTTAACTCATTTAAATAATAATCTTATTGTAGTGTTTATGCTCCTGTTCAATAGTATGCACTATGTAGGACCTTTAGCCTTTCATAATGAAAGTCACCTTACATTCGCTACTTAATGAAAGGAATCCCATGAGAAAACAAAATTATTACCGGTAATTATCAGAACAATACCGTGTCCACATCAACAAAGTCTGACTTCCATGTGATTGTGTATAGAATAACTGCCAGGAAATAAAATTCCCATGTTTTTCTTTATTTTGAGAAAATTAAGATCATTGTATTCCATAATTAAAACTATAGTCTATAGAATAGTCAATTGCTAAAATATTCAAAACTTGCAGAACTTAATAAATACATTGGTGGAAACCAACATTTCCCAACGTATTTCAGATGCATGTATAAATAGATTGCAACATATCTATTTCCCACATAAGAGAAATAATGTATGTGAATAACCATGGAAACTTTTTATATGTCCGCTGGCCCTTGGTACTAGCTGTGTAATCAAATTATAACAGTGACCTTATCATTATGCGCCTTTTAGTCATAATAAAATCCACCTAAGAAAATCTGCATTGGAGAGTATTAGAAATATTTCTTCAGGGTAATAACAAATGTACGGGTAGCTATGGGAGATTCAGCCTCCGCAGGAATACACATGTGCTTCATTATCGATTATAACTGGCAATAAGACTGACATTTTATATTATATAAATATATATCATGCATATTGGACTTAGTTTTGTTCTCCATTTGAGGTGGTGTGCTCCGTCAATGGTCTTGGCCTACGTTCCTACCAAATCTTGTTTATATCATGACCATAAACAGCAGGCTGAATCACATTTTTGATAAATTACACGTATCCAGGAGGTGATAATTAAATGGACTATCATATTTGGATATATTATTCTCATGCATGCAGTAATCTTTAACGAAAGACCAAATTAATTGGTTTAATAATAATACAGGATTTTTTTGTCTATTTTTGTCTTCACAGTAATTTTCACCAAAACGTGCCACATTGCAACTTTTTCTTGTAACTTCAAACTAGATGAACATGGACATTTTCATCCAGCTTCACTAGCTAGCTGTAAAAAATAAACGTATGTGAACAAGGCTGGACTGGGGATATCAAGGAGGACCTGGCGCTTTACAGTGTGTGGCACTGAGGGCCAGCAGCCCACCAGGCAGGAGTTGTAGCTGGAAAAGTGACAGTGACAGAGGAAGGGTAGGAAAGCATTCAGTGAGAGTGGATTAGTAAGTGTGTGAGAATGATGGGTGTTATGCTGTAGTTTATGCTAAATGTTTATGAATGAGTGTATGTGTGATACCATGGATGTGTAAGTATGGGGGATAGCATGGCATAGGGAGGTTGTAGTCACATTCCTATCATGCCCAGGTTCCAGCATGTACTGGCTGCCTGGGCATGATAGGACTGTAATTGCTGTTAGCAATTATATATAACCACACTTTTAAAAGTAAGTAACTTTTTCGGTTTTTGGCCAAGTGAATGCTGAATTTTTGGTTTTAATTTCGGTGCATCGTATATACTGAGCACGACACTGAAGTGGTAGGGCTACACCACATCAATGTTTGGCTTAGTATATAGCGATAAGGTGTATGCTGCATTATTGTCAATGTCTGGCTCAATGTAGAGTGATAGGGATTATGCTGTACCCCCATCAATGTTTGCCTCAGTATATAATGATAACAGTTATCCTGTACCACTGTCAATGTCTGTCTCAGTATATAATGATAACAGTTATCCTATAACACCATTAATGTTTGCCTCAGTATATATATTGATAACAGCTATGTTGTACCCCCTTTTAATGTTTGCCTCAGTATATAATGATAAAAGTGATGCTATATCTATCTATATCTATCTATTGTATATAAATACAATATATATATATGTGTGTGCAGAACAGGTTTACAACACTTTTTTAAAAAACAATAGGTCCTAATGATTTTAATCATGAGTGAATGAAAGTCCAGTTCAATGGCCATACTCATGTATCTATACTCTCTAAGGGAAGCAGCATAATTCACTACTAAATGAATTTATCAAAATTATTAAATTATTGTTTTGAGTTTTTTAATTGGTGTAACTCTTTTAGATTGATTTAGTTTTACTGAAGCTAAGATTGGCATGTGGATAATAGTAACATCTAACTACCTTTCTCTTCACCAACCTTTACAATGGTTGCCTGATCCAATCAACAACAGTCAGAAACTTAACAAAAGAGGGAGAACATGACACAACTGGTCAACGCAACAGATTTTTTTTTAGAATAAATCAAAATCTTCTAAAACATTGGGTTTGCTACCATTTTACAACCCGTTGCATGGCTCATATAAGCAAGTCTCGGCAGGTCGGATACTAAGGGCACAGTTCTTATTGTCCTGTAGGCTTTAGACTTGCACAATGCTTGGTGGATTCAGATAGGAAGCTTCTTTGTATTTCTACTATATATATGCAGATAATTCTGCTTGTCTTCGTGAATAAAAATGAGCTGATTAGCTGTCTTTAGTTTAAATTCCAGTGAAGGTAAAAAAAGTAGTGCTAAAGCATGACTGCTTTTGGCTCATTGGGACATTACAGGTTTTAAAAGCCATTATGTAAATGTACTTTTCTTAAAAAATGTTCCTAAAAACATTTTCAATCAATGGATGTAATCACAAAAGTAAGTGAGACTGTAATCAACAAAAATCGTTGCTACATTCAGTAGAAACAACTTTTTTTTTGTACAAACCCTACTAACCCTAACCATACCCCAAACCTTTTATTTTGGGGAAATTTATTTTTGTTATTTTGGCCCTAATGTATTTTTAATTGTTCAAATGCTATACATATGTCTTACATATTACATTAGATTTTGATATACATTTGATTATAGTTTTAAGAATGTATTTGTTTTTGTTTATCTTGGTATATATACATAAGTGTATATTCATACTACTTTTTAAATTGTTGATTTTTATGAAAAGTGTGTTTATATTTTTTTAAACTAGTTTGTCTTGTATTTGAGTGAAGGGTAAAGGAAATTTCCATTAAACGCAGAAGATGCACATTGCAGGCCTTCAATAACACTTGATCCACTGCTCATAAAGGACAAAGGGAACACAATAAGATTAGGAGGGGCATTTCACAGCTGTGGTTTTATTGAAAGCTATATACTCAAGAGAAGATGATGATTAACCAAAGGTTGATGTGTTAATTATCTGGAAAGCACCAAGCTCCATTAACTTTGTGGTTTCTGATGAATCTCATACGGTAATAGAGTGTTTTTTTGTTTCCACTGCAACTTTTTAAGACTTCTTTGTGGCCCTTTAGGAATTGTGGAATTAGTCTTCCAATGAATGCCTAGTGAGTAAACATGCCACAAGTAATTACACTGAATGCAGCTAATCCTTAGGCTGCATAACATTAAATATAATTAATACAATCCACTGGATAGAGCACCAGCAATCTAGAACAGACTGAATGTATAGAAAAGTTTTTGAATTTAATGTTCATGATACTTTTATTAGCTGATGCTGAGCCTCCCATAATGTGTTTGTATTCGGGAATAATCTGTTTATGGTGGATGTTGTAACTGTATAACAAATCTAAACCAAGGTGGGCAGAAACTCTGCTAGGACTTCCCCTAACCCAGGGGTGTCCAACCTGCGGCCCTCCAGCTGCTGCAGGACTACATCTCCCATAATGCTCTTTCAACCAAGGACCTGGCAGAGGAGCATGGGAGATGTAGTCCTGCAGCAGCTGGAGGGCCGCAGGTTGGACACCCCTGCCCTAACCATTTGGGCACATGCACCATCCATTCTGCCTGCCTCCCACCTACAAAGCAGTTTTTGGTAACATTTACCAGATGCAAAGAAAAGTAGCAATGGGGGTTAGGTATTTATTACATATAATCTAAAAATCTGGCCAATAAAGTATTTTATTATTATACTTTACATTGACATATACAATTGGTACTCACCTACTCATGTCACCGTCATGGTCACACCAGATTTGAAACTGGTGCCTAAAAATTCGGGATTTCTATACAATGGGCCTCACAGAGAGCTGGCTGCTGCTTTCAATTTAGATCTTTGGTCCTGTTTATAAGACTATTGTCTACAGCTGTGAGCAAATCTCTTCCTACTGAGCAATTACCAGGGCCTATATAAACTGTCTCTCTAAGCCGAGTTCTGTGATATGATGTCATAATTCACCTCTTAAGGATGAGCAACATGGAAACAGCATGTTATGGAGGCTGTGTCAGCTATGCCCAGACCCCCAAAATGTAACTCTAATCTTCTCAACCAGCCTATTAAGTAAGTGGTAAACCTCAGAGCCAGATCACTCATTAGGGTGAATGGCCCCCAGGTTTGCCCCCCTCCCCCACCTGACCTGGTGCTCTAGGCCGGGACTGGCTATGCAGGGTTTATCAGGGTAGAGGAAATCCGAAATTCGGATTGTTGAAACTTTACATCTCAGCACCAAATAGGTTAAAATAAACCATGTGCACCTAAAAGATGTTTCCTATTTTAGCCCAAATCGGTACTTTTTATTAAGTCAATGCATGAAGCAGCTGTCATATTAAAGGGGCATAAAGGGGCATTGAAGGGCTAATGCACCTTTGTAGTGGCATAGGGAGTAAACGGGATATGACATGACATTTGCATACTTTAAGTTATAAAGAGTGGCTAATTATTTTTACACAGGGTCACTAATTATGTCTCATGATAGATGACCTTGGGCCCTCGTGATGTCAAAACCCACCACGGTGACTCCCTTTTTGATGTCTGTTGTTCATGCTACCCATCATGTAACATAGTAAACCTTCCTCACAGATGTTCTGCATCCAGGCACCATTGAACAGCATCGCACAGGGATGTTGATGGCAATTTTCTAATGTCTACCGTGTTGCTTAGTGAGATTCAGAGATGTTTCCCTATAGTGCATGAGAGTAGAAGATCTTACTATTTGTGCATGAAATGTTTTAGAGGTGTATTACGTTTTCCCTAGTTTTCTGATATGCACTAATTGCGAAACCCATTGGTTCCCATATGACCAATTATACCGACAAGACATACAATCGCTAAATATGCAGAATAATTCACTTTGAAAAATCATCTGCAAGCAGAACAAATTGGATCCTTGCTTTCCAAGAGTCAAAAGATTGAATTAAGCAATAAGGTAATTAGCAAATACCATAGAAATGTGGTGTAATTATGTGCAGTGTTCATCTTTCCCAGGCATTCCAAGCATCTTGACATAATTATAAGCGGTAGTTAATTGGTCAAGACTTTTGGATTTTGTGAATGTTGATAACGAGTCTAGAATCAACTGACACTATTGGATAAACCAACAAACGTATGATACACTGTGAAAATAATATGCCGGTAAAAGAAACTCTACGTGTTATGGTGATTAATAAACGCAATCCTGACCTCATCTCCTTGGAAGCTGACATGTCCGAAAATGATTTTTTAAAATTTCGAAAACATTCTTATTTTATATTACTTTGAAGGAACATCAACATCAAAGAATGATGTCATCATATATATTTTACTTTTAGAATTCAAAGTGACCTAAACATACTTCCTTGCCATCAGTTTCCAATGTTTTATCAGCTCTGTGTTTGACATATTCCATTACATATATATATTTATACTTTGCATATTACATTTTTTGATCACTTGCAAAGACTTTTTGCTGTATTATTATGCATGTAGTAGATTATATTCTTTTGTGCTTCAGTACCTGAGATGAACAGTAAATACTAGTTGTTATTCCCCCCCCTCAAAGGCTAGCTATTTTACCTGTTATTCTACTTTAATCAAATGATGCTCTCAAATCAGTTCTTATTCTTAGGCTTCTAATTATATTTAATTACAAAAAGACAATGGAAGAGAAATACAAGATTTGACCTTAGGTCGGTGCATTAGTTAACCTTTCCATGTTCCGTTTCTTATCAAATGACCTAAAATAATGCAAGATTCCACGGTTCTTTTTAACAAATTTCATTCTTGGCTACACAGATATATAGCTTTATTCCAGAGGGGTTGCCATGAGGCATTCATGGAAATGCTTTGTATCTAACAAGACTTGAGGATTTAAAATTTGATGCTTGAGCTTTGGGTCAATAATCTTTTGAAACACCTGAAACAGCCACAGTTGTTCTACCTTGGCTGAGTCCCAGCCCGCCCCGTCATAAATGTTCTCATCAAAAGAATGATGTTTCCCAGGTCACTGCAACCAACGTTCTCAGGTATGAGCTGATAAGACACATTCTAATTTATACACACAGTAACCCGTCGCAACAAAACTTCAGCATGCCATACTTTCTCGAAGGCCGAGAAACATGGCGTAACGGAACCTAGAATAATCAAACAAATTCAAATATTATAACTTTGTAATGGGGAAAAAAAATATGCAGATAAGCCTAATCTGATGACGACTGCAGATAATCACGCTTAATTTACTCTACAACACATATTCCCATTGCTGCCTAATTATAAATAATAATTAAGTCAGCATTTAAGTGTCCCATTGGTTGAAGGATGTCCAGCACCGTCTAGATGAAGCCCTTGGGACCTTTACAAAATAAAGCGTTAAAGAAAGTAATCAAATAAAACAAAACAAAAAAAATTCAAATTTGTTTCCTAATTTCATGCTTTAAATGTTGAAGTGATCCTCAGTGCTTAACGCTAATTGCCTACACTTAATGGTTTCATTTAAATGTATGCTTCCTGTCTGTTTGTTTAATACCCTAATTCTAAATTGACAAACTAGGAGATACAGCTATCATCTTCATCCTTGTAATTAAACTGTCAGATGCTTATAAAAAATATGGTCTATCATCTCTGTGGGAGTTAATCATTTGTATAAGTAGTATGGCAAAGAGGCTCAGCTCGTTTTTTGGATGTGAGAAAATAAAAAAAAAAAAAAAAAAAAAAAGATTTAGTTAATAAGAAAAAGTAATTTATTTAAAGATGAAATGGCGTTGTTAAGATGTAAGTATAGATAATGCTATATAATCAAACCAAAATACACATACAGACTATTTTATCGGGATTTGTTGCTCGACGCGTATTGTATAAAAAGAAAAACAAATCATAGTTATTTTTAAAGAAATAAAAACCTTAGATCCAAATGTCAACCTAAAGAACCCTCCATATTTTAGATATATTCTTCAGGTAATTCAAAGTAATGGAGTTGGGAGTGTCTAGTGTATATGTTTATGTATTATATAGACATTCAGTGTCTTATTTACCTTTTGGCGCTGGCCTGGGCCTACCCCAGGGCGCGCCTGTAATCCTTTCTTCTGGATGTATGATGTCATATCCCGGCTCCCCACTTTTTAATCAGTGAGCTCCCTTTTAACCGGCCCATCGGACCCGTCGCCCTACGTCTAGTCGGCCTAGGCCAGAATATACCGCTGCATGAATTATTCCAAACCGTTGATGCCCAGCCGATAGTCAATGACCTAGATGCCCGTTCGGATTTCTATTACTCTTACTCCAAATATTGGTCTAGAGTATGGGAAGTGATCCAAATTTGTGATCATAACTTATTTACGGTTAGTTGGTCATTTCTACAAAGCCAGGTTCTGGATTTTGATATATTTCTTTGGCCAGCCATCAATTTAATTGTTTAAATACAGTGTATAAAAAGTTCTAATGGTAATAACCATGATTTAACCTCGACAATGTTATTTTTATGTCTTTACCAATAACCGGCCCCTGATTTATAGTTCAGAAGCCTTTTTCTTACTAGTGTTACTTATTGCTTACGTAAGTTAACTTTACGACCAAAGTGATGTTCACGTGCACCTGTTATCTGATGTTATCGCTGATATGCTACATAATTAATCCCTATTTCAACATTGCTGTTCTTCTGTATTAAAGTTGTAAAACTTAGCAAAATTAATGAGGCCTCACTTGGAATAAGTAATATTTCTGTATTCATGGCAATTACATCCTAGTTTTTCCAATACATACCCTATTAATCTAGGTTTCATAGTTTCATAAAAAAAAAATAATATAAAAAATATGCATTCATTATTTTAATGTATGACCACGTCGCTGAACATTCGTACCGTGTTCTATGCCGAAATGTCTCATTAAGGACACAAATTGGAGCAGTAAACCCTTTTTTTTAGTATCTGGTCATTTTAACAGCCAATAACTTGAACTGAGAAACTTATTTACAACGTATTATTTCAGTATATAAATGATCATCATTACTAAGGTATGTCCTGCTATAAAAGCACCATTTAAAGATAAAATACGTATTCGTTCACGTCGATGATGTGTGCTTTAATTTAACTTCACGTTAAATCATTTACGTAACATGGAATTCAAGCTCTCAGATTTGTCTTCGCTGTGCATATGGATTACTAGGATGTTTAATAAAAAAATACTAGTTAAAAGGAATATATATATATATGTATATATATATATATATATGTTCTCTTTTTCTCCTGTGCACCTGATGAGGTACAACGGAGACCATACTTTGGAGCCTCCCAGGGCAGGCTGCTCATAGCTCTCCCTCTTATGGGGAGTGGGATTGTATGTGGCTGGCCATACATGGGAGCAGGGGTATAGCCCCAATGTGTATTTTGGGGGGAATGTTGGTGGGGGAACAAAAGTGAGCAGAACATGTGCGGGGAAATGGATGTGGGATGCTGTTCCCCTGACTGGAAAAAGAAGAAACAGACCTGGAGAGCAGGACTTCACCCAGAGACTCCAAGTCACACTCCAAGAGTTTCCATGTATGTTAATAATGATGTCAGGATGTGATGTAATGTTCCTAACCTATCACTGACAAATTCAGCGATCCATGGAGGAGCAAGAAGGGGGATATCTGTTGATCTGAAGCACCCCGGCATCCCAAATTATACATCATTGATGAGGTTTGCAGAAAATGGAAACATAGACAGTGAAATAAATTGTATTGATAAAATAGGGCAGTATGAACCCGGAAGAGAAGGGGTTAAGTGAGCATTCAAGCTCCAAAATTGTTCATACAGGAGAAGGTGTTTCCAGTACTGGGTAAGGAGGTCATTATGTGACAATAAAGTCCGCACATTCTATACGGAATAGAATTAAAACCAAGTCGAGTTGTTTTTTTTTACCAAGGTAAAAGAACAAGTTCATGTTCAATAATATGCGTAATTATTATATGGTTAATCGGTAATTATACAGTAAACTCATTAATACCAAACATTTGTACATCTGCTGCTATTGTCTGGGAGATAAATTATGATCTATTTAGTAACCAAGCAGATAAAATACAAGTGAAGTGTTTCATCCCAATCAGATTAAATAAAGTAGGAAAAAAACTTCCTTGATTGCATAGGGCTAATTACACTGAGGAAAGTAAACGTCCATTGCAATGAATAAGGGCCATAGCGTGGGGAATAATTAAAGTGTTCTCTAATTGGCTTCAACCATTGTTGTCAGCTACTAATCTTAGATGCTAATCAAGCTGAGCAAACATAGTACCAGTCGGAGCCATTGTTACAATTTACCTTTAATTGTTATTGGATTATTGTCTTTGAAAAAAACAATGGTTGCCATGCCATGATCATGGAGTATTATGGTGTGTAAATGTTTTCAAGTTATTTGTACTTTTAAGTTTGAATTTTAATCAGCAGAGAGTGGTCACAATCTTTGTTACTGTGCTGTATAGTCGTAAAAACGCAGAAAATTGCTGTTTTGTTTGTAGATGCAATATAAGAACGTGTGCTTAGGAGGAATATTAAAGCAAGTGGTCGTAGTCTACAAGCAAGAAGCGTCAGACGTTTAGATATCATGTAAGGAAGTTTTACTTTACCAAGAAGGTGGTAGATAAATGGAACAGCCTCCCATCAGAAGTGGTAGAGGCTAATACAGCGAGGGAATTTTAAAAAAGTATGGCATATGCATCTGAATCTAAGATGAGACCCAAGTCTTTACATCTAAAAAAAATGGGCAGACTAGGTGAGCCAAATGGTTCTCATCTGCCATCAAATTCTCTGTTTCTATGTTAATGTATAATGCGTGGATATAAATCATTTATACCATCTTGGCTCGGATATAGGCCGCCCCCGTATATAGGCCACACCCTAAAAGTTTGGTGCTTTTTTAAAGAAAAAGTTTTTTTCTTTAAAAAAGCACCAAAAAAAACATGCTGCCACTCTGTCCCCCCCCCGAGATATGCTGCCACTGTCCTCCCTCCCCGAGATATGCTACCACTGTCCTCCTCCCCCCGAGATATGCTACCACTGTCCTCCTCCCCCCCGAGATACGCTACCACTGTCCTCCCCCCCCGAGATACGCTACCACTGTCCCCCCCCCCGAGATATGCTGCCACTGTCCTCCTCTGCCCCCCCCTCCTCGACTTACCGGAGCAGACTCCCGGGTGTCTTGCGGGGCCGGCGGGGGACATCTACGCAATACGCGTATGCAACTTCCGGTGCCGGGACCGGAAGTTGCATACGCGTATTGCATAGATGTCCCCCGCCGGCCCCGCAAGACACCCGGGAGTCTGCTCCGGTAAGTCGGGGGTGGGCAGAGGTAAAACGCATCGTGCGGACTTCCGTGGGAAGTGCTGGCAGGGGAGGCTGTCTGAGCGTATCGGGGAGTAGGATGCAGGTCCCCTGCACCACTGCGGGGGATCTGTATCCTAACCCCGCTGCCTGCCCGGGCGCTAGACCCCGAATATAGGCCGCACCCCCACTTTAAAGACTTAAAGTGGGGGGAAAAAGTGCGGCCTATATTCGAGCCAATACGGTATAAAGGAGACATCCTGAGCTTTTAAAAAAGGGTCAGGATGAGATCTGGACGGGTGGAACGCGTGAAAAGGGGCAGGTGCTACATAGCGTAACTTTTTGTGTACTGCTAAGTTTGGTGAAAATGGTTAAATAAGCTTACTAATAAAGTTAATTTTGACGTGACATCATCTTTTCTCACAGACATTTCAAACAACTTTGTTAGTCGGAGATCTGGGAGTCTGTTCTACGTGACGCATGGCAATGGGGGTCAGATATTTGGAGATGAATATTTCAGCGCAATTACTGTCTATTAGAATCACTAGTGGAGAAGTTCAAAGGTGCAATCCTCTTTATGCTTGAATTATTTCCTTGATTACTTTGCATGACAATAATTGAAAGAAATGAAACTATAATACATAATCCACTTACATTGTACCCGCGTTGGTACATTGACCTGATATGTTCGTATGATCTATATACAAATGTCAAAGATGTCCTTGACTGGTTCCAGACAGAATGCTCCGTGCTTGATGTTAATGGGGATATAATACTGTATGTGAGTTATCATTAAGGACCGTTGAAAGGTCTATTGTGTCTCTTGCTACATGGTCTGAATTTAAAATGTATTTTTAAAAGGTGTTTGCGTATGTGACCTTCTGTGTTTGCGATGGGAGCAGGTACCTTATTACTCTCAGGATTTGCATGATTTCGGTTCTCTTCATTAAATTATTAATTGTCGTTGATTGACTAAGGCACTTTTTTTTTTTTTTTTTTTTTGAAAGGGCAGGATAGAGAGAAGGTAGACAACTACAGGACGGGAATATATTATTAAAATATGCCAGTGCCAGCTACTGATCTTCCCTCTCTTGGGACAGAATAGTCATTTATCAAACATCTTCAAAAAAAAAAAAAAATTACTTTGAATGACTCACAAAAATAATAATTAAAAATTAATTGAATTATGTAACGACCTATGTTGAAGGCAAAACTCCTACAAAAAAGATGAAGTTTGTAGAAAATAAAAAATATATATTTTGCCTTTTTTTACGGTAATAACAGTTTGAGTTATTAATTTCTGCATGATGTCATCACTTGGCCTATATGGATGTCAAGTGTTCGATGTGCTGTGGCAAGGAAGATCTTACTTATTGGAAAGAAAATATAAGTTCACAGAATAAAATGAAGAACCTTTCGCTTCTTCAATACTTAAGCACATTAAGCGCTGTAACTTAAAAGGTTATGCATGGATAGCTATATCCCGCTATCTTGTGCCCTTTACTTTATAAGAGCAGTCATACCTACGGATAAAGATAATCAGGGATTGATTTGCGCCGCCTGAAGTGTAGAATGCTTAAGTAGATAAAAAATTATTTTTTTATTGATATCTCTATTTTTATTGTAAGTTAAGTCACTACAAAAGATAAGATAAATGCGTTTGACTTTATCAAAATCGCAGTTACCATATCCTAGGGTTTAATACATTGATTAACATAGCAATATCTTCCTTTGGAAGTTCTTATCTTTTTGTCAGGAAACAAAGTTTTGAGCTGCTGGACGGGCTTCACGGAGCAATGTGACCCTTCGAAAAAGTGTAAAACCCGCTAGTGCTAAAAATGCCAATAAACCTCAAAAAACCTTAATTATTTTTGTTCAATGTCCCCCAAATTTGGGGAAAGTAGATTGTACTTTAGAAATTACAAGCTGTTTTCTCAGTGTGACTAGCAGTGCTTGCTTGCTTACTTGCTTGCTTACTTACTTGCTTGCTTGCTTGCAGACAGTGGTCATTAAGTGCCTCTGCAGAAAGCAACGCCATTTCTATCTAGGTCAGTAGAGATCTTAACGGGATCCTCTCTATGATTTGGGAGCCAAAACAAACAATCTTTACCGAAAGATCACTCCATCATGCCGTGGTCTCAGCTGTCAGTCATCACATTACATTATGAATATTTGTTTCTGTATCTTATGTCTAGCCATATAAAACATTAATTTCACATTGTAATCTTTACAAGGACAGTATCTTCAAAAAACAAAACAAAAAAGCATTACCTTGCCTTTTTAATATCTCTTTGGAATGTGTAATAATTTTTTTTGTATGTATTTGCTTTATTTCCTGCATTTGCCTGTGTAAAGCCATTTTTGGAATATTTGCAGGTATTAACCACCACCAAAGAGCACAGCATTTCCATCTCACTAGGAGCTCAATTGATTGTGTTTCAGAACTTAATACCCATTGAGCTCACTCTATGAGTCAGATACCCGAAAGCTAGGGGTAATTAGGGACAAACAAAAAAAAAAGAGATTTTTGAGAAACCCTGGAAATCATCAGCCTTTTTCATCCATTAACGGGAAGTAACAGGATACCAGATTGGGTGCAGAGTATCTTATCACATCATGTTGTCACTCAACACTGGTGTTCTACGCAAGGAACACATAATAGCTTTGGTTAAAATAAACAACAAATCAACGCAATTTCCAATTCCCCATATTTAAAGGTGTCGAATTTGAGAGCATAACTCTGTGAATTCCACATCTTTACTGCTCTTACTTCAAGAACCCATTTTCCTGCATGGACTCTTGTTCTTTGCACAGCTCTATCAACATACAGATTCTAGAAAATCACAGGAAATGAAGCTTGATATGGTAAAGCTGTAATTTTTTTGTATTTTTTTATAGTAGGGTTATAGTAGGGTTGCTGCAATTTCCCTGGCTTACCCACTCAAAATAAAGGTTTAGCTCCCTATTAAAGAATGACTTTTTCTGATATGATTATACCAATCATGCATGCCGTTTGAACCTTTTTATTGCCTTCCTACAATGAAAGGTGGTCCATCCGAGCATAATGTGGTGATTATCTGTCTGTCCCTTGAGCTCTGAAGCAGTTAACTGTACTTTCTTTTTAGATGTTAGAAAGTGACTAACATGAAATGTTACCATAATAACATGTCTTCCACCGAAGTGTATACTTTCAAACAAATCATTGAAAATGGCTGTATTTTATTCCCACTATCTTACATTTTATTGCTGTGAAAATTGGACATTTTACCTCTAAAATATATGGCAAATCTTTCCCATTTGTTTCGAATCACTCTCATGTTGGAGCAGGTCTTAAAAAAAAAAACGTAGATAGGCTGGGAGATACTGAGCCGTGACTTTAATCTATTGAATGCTTGACTGATGTCTAGTGAGCTGCCATACAGAAGTGAGTCTCGCCTCTCCAGCACTTAAGGGGTTTGATTTTTGGTGCTCAGTGTTGCCTGCTTACTTAGACAGAAGGGCACTGCTGGCACCACAACATGACCTCACTACTGTGCAGTCATACAGAATGTCTCGATCTGCAGTTCCGCTCTTCTAAATAAACAGCTGCTCATCTTCGGAAAAGACGCAGCCACCATCCTGATGGCTTACAGTGATATCTTTCTGCACACATTATGGTTTACATATGGCCATCTGGTATTACATATGGTTATTATTTACACCCATATAGTCATGTGAAATAATGTATTTAGCATGGATCTGAAGTAGGTCAGCACCCAATAGTAACCTACTGCTTGAAAAAACTCCCATTAAGACCTAGCTAAAGGAGGCTTCTCTATCAATATCCAAAGGGGGTTCGGGCATTTTTGCTTCTACCAGCATAGATCACACAGTGTGTGTCTCGAATATATGATCTCATACCTCATCTTCCAGTTTTAAAGATGAGGTATGATGTCATATCCTGGTGATCCACATTTTCACTATCTATGTGCTCCACAGTGTGGATCACCAGCACATAGACTCATAACTAATTTGTCATACCCTTTTAAAATTTTCCTTATTTGCATTTTGCAATCGATATTAATAAAACCCTTCCAAAAGAAGAGACAGAGGCTAATAGAGTGAGACAATTTGAACATGCATGGGTTACTCATGAAGCTATCTTGAAGACCAAGAACTGATTAAGGTCTGAGTCTTTACATCATCGGCAGACTAGATGGGCCGAATAGTTCTTATCTGCCGTCAAATTCTAATTTTTTATGTTTAAATGCATGCATTAATCCTTCCTCACACAGCCAGAAATACGTATTTTGTCTTTTGGAATCCTGCAGGAGACATTCTCTAACCAACATTATTTTTTTTTTGTATAACATTACCGCTAATGAATTGACACCGGATGAAAGAATTTGCAGGGGACATAATAGTAACCATAGTACTGGCCAAAGCATGTGCCAAATACATGCAGAAACCATTCTGAAAAATAGAAAATAACATATTATTATTATTAAAATGGAAGATAATTTGCTATCTTCTGCATCATGAGAGTGTGAAGAGATCACTGGCAGACTGTAGAGGCACAAAATATTAAAAAAGGCATTATTTCCGCAGTTCTCATAGAACCGAAATCATCGCTCGGTTGTTTTTCTGCCATGTTCTTTCCACTGTGTTCCAAGCAGAAGTATTTTTTTCTACGAAGCAATAGATGGCACTGTTCCATTTCCAATGTTCTATACCCAGCGATTGGCGTTCTCTGCGCTGCTAGTAATAGCCTGCAATGTTCTATAACAGAGGCAGCATGAACTGGATCATTAACCATTCTCTCTACCTAGCCTCAACATTAGATTGTGCCTTTTGCTAAGGTGGCAAAACTCATAATTAAATCATTGGAAACTAGACTTTTATTAAACCGGGAGTTACAGGGAAGCAAATAACAAAAAAGTAACAGAAAATAAAACACCTAAAAGAAAATCAGTAGGCATTTCTAAAGGGGGGGGGGGTGTCTTAAAAATAGTATTTTACATTTTAAAGAAAATCAAACATTTGAGCAGCTTCTTTTTAATGAAACAATATTGGAATACTGAAAAAGTACAATTTAGGATGCTGTGAGCTTAGATAAAAATACAATCATAGGTTAAGGCTGTATGTGTATAATGGAAATTTCACAGGCTTTCAAATACGTTATTAGGAATAATTATGACCCGCTTTACAGCGTTTGCAACAGAAGGAAGCATCTCAGCCTGTACATGTATTGTCTTAAATATGCTAAATAATTAATGACTACTGTATTCGGTAGTATACTGCATTGGTTCAGATTTATCCTGCAACACCAAGGATTTGGTTTGGAAGACAGAAGGTGTGTGGGGGAAACATTAATAGTCATTTCTAAAAAAAATGCTATTTTTGACACAGATCTGGTCAGCTTGCACAGTATATAGCAGGGGAGATGTAGTCCTGCGGCCCTCCAGCTGCTGCAGGACTACATCTCCCATAATGCTCTTTCAGCTAAGGGGCTGGCTGAGGAGGATGGGAGGTGTGGTCCTGCAGCACCTGGAGGGCCGCAAGTTGGACGCATACTCAAGTATGTGCCAGTAATGTATTATAGTCTACAACCACGCTATGCTTTTTTGTACTATAAACTTGTTATATAGTCTAGGTGGAGAACTTGAAGACTCTCTTAATTATGGTTATTAATGCAGCAATTTCAATTTTTAACATCCAAAACCATGTTTCCACAAAAAATCCATCCTTCTTCCATTTTTATTATTCTTCAATATATTGAGATAACTTTATGTCCAAATCACAAGTGGAGGTGTTATAGTGCCCCGTCCTCATTGATTATCATGTTTCCCTTATGCATCGTCCTTGCTTATGATTAGATCTCCAATGCCTACTGCCAGAAGGTCTCATCAAGATACTCTGGGTTTGTCTAAATATTAAAGATGGGAATGTTTGGATTGTTAGAATTCTACCCTTTCTGCAGTTTGTTTTATTTGGTTTTGCATTAAATACAGCGCATTAGATAAGATGTAAATTCTATTGGATTATGGAATCAAATATGGCTGCAGGATTTTAAATAAAACAAATTAAACCTTCTGCTGTGGTTGTCCAGTCTTTAAATCGAGTTGGTTGATGAGTCTGCTGCTCCTAATGACTTGAATGGAGTCATGGGTCAACTAATCTCCTTCTGAAGAGTCAATCTGTATAGGAGTTCTAACTACAGTAACTATCCTATTGAGTCAGTTAGCTTTCTTTCAATATACTTGGGCAGTTGCATTGACTTGATCTGTAGTCGAGCTGACTGGTCATTTTACTAAATAGAGGTGGTGTTCAATTTTTACAGTGGAGTTAATTAGGCTTGATTGATAACTCAAAGCCCCATAATACTGGGACCATGTCCATACCATGGTTTATCATGAGCTGTGCCATTAAAATAAAAATGGCATAGCCTTGTCTATGATAGAACCCCATATAGAAGCAATGGTTCCTTAGCGCACTTGTTCTGTTATAAAAGTAAATAAGCACAAGGCTGCTAGTTAGTCTGTTAATCAGATAGCTTCTGCACAAGACCATTAACATCTCTCTATATTTTGGCAACCTTGGGTGTTGTCGATGGAGTTCAGCTGCTATTTCTCTAGGCACAAAAAAGTCATCCAAATATAGACTTCTTCGTTTTTTTAGGAAGAGAGTCTAAGAATCTTGAAAAAACTAAATAATGTGTTTCTCTACAGTAGTGTCCTCAGTGAGTAGTGCTTAATTTTACTATTAAAGAGGAAGAATATATATTAGAAAGTAGGATGAAGTCCAGATGTGACACTTAATGCAAATTTCCTGCGTGAGTCAACCAACAACCACAGATATTTAATTGTCTGAAATGGGCTTTCTCAGTGAGGAGTGTTCTTGGATCTCTCTGGGCACAAATAGAATGGGATCCAAATCTATGTAAAAGATGGCAATTTACCATTATTTAACATTAAATAAGAGGCAGACGAGAGACAGAGAGGGTATTATTTCTTTCCTTTTTTTTGGGAGACAAAACGAAATAACCTATGATTTGGTTTTTCTATTCATGATTAATTCAACCCACAATTAATGAATATTGTCTAATAACTCCATAGGGATTACTTGTTAGTCCGTATGGCTTTTCCATGAGTAACGTGCATAATACTATATTAATACAATATTATATCCCTTATGGTTAATTTTTATATCATCGAATTAACCCCTTGTAGAAGAGACCCCTCCAAATGTTTTCATTAGGTCCCCAGAATTCCTAGCGCTGACTCTGCCACCCAAGTTTGACCATTTTCCGTTACTTAAGCATGAATCAGAAGAGATTACACGGTAACTTCAGCTATATCTCTCAAGTTCCCTGACTTCCCATAATACTTTAACAAGATAATGCCATACATTTTTTTCTGGATTACAACAACATGAATGACATGCTCTGTCAATTTCTACAGGAACATCCCAATAAATTATCCTAACTTCAGTCTTCTTCTATATGTTGTGGTCTTAGAATTACTCTGACTCACATTTTGACATAAAGATAACTGTGGATGAAGAGGTTACAGTCATTAGTGAAATGATAATTATATATGCTCTCCCTTCCTGCTATAGAACATGATATAAATAGAGTTTTCTCTTTTTAGAGTTAGGCAGGGTACTTATTTAATTAGAACCACTGGTAGATTTTTAATTAAGGCTTGGTAAACCACATGCAGCCGATGATAACACAATGTAGAATTCTGGAGCTAAAGCCGTGTAGATGACCCAGAAATGGTAAAGGCCGATTTGGGACAGCGAGAGTATCCTTTACATAGACCAGGGTCCTTGTGCCATGAACCCATAAAACAAAAGGCGAGAGACATTTGTAGCTGGCTGGACACCAGGTCATGTTCCTCTCTTCTTGTTGGCCTGGGTTGAGATGACTATCCGACATGTATCAAGCTCTGTTTAAATATCCCAGCCTTTTTTATGTTAATATATTCAAATCAATTATTAGTATCCCAGTCTATCAATAAGAAAATACATAACAGAGTATGATACGCAACTTCAACTCAAAAAGTAAAAAGACAGCACAATTTGCTGAGATGTATTGTTTTAGTATAAATGCAACTGTTTTTTTAAATAAATAAACTTAAAGCACAAAAGTATTCAGAAGCACCTGATAATTTATAGTAAGAACACTCCATTTGATTGAACTCCCATTACAGATAAAAAAAAAAACACTTTGAAGCACTACTTATGTATCTTGAGACATTCTAACAAAGCTTGTTGTGATTTTTTAATGTTTGGAATGACTTAAGATTAAACAGTAGTTATAGAAGTAAATCCATCTATCGATGCAACCATATATTCCAACTCAACTGTTTACATTTCTTTTCTAGTTAGTTTGCTAAACAGCATAGCGTGATAACCCCACAAGATGTACATTTGGTTTTCAATGGATATTACACCACCCATGCTCTATGTGGAATTAAATATATATATATAATATAATATATTTAAAATATTCTTTCAGTATCAGAAGCATGATAATTCCTTATACTGTATGCCGCAGATTGCCCATATATGCATTAAGACTAAGCTACAATACTCTTTGTTAGTAATGTTGCTAGACCCAACAACCCTCAGTTGGGTATTTTTTTGTTGACTTTGGTTCATTTATTTTCATTGTGACTGGGTCAATAATTTTGGCAGAGGAAAGCAGTTCATGGTATTGCAAGCAAAGGGAAAACTTTGCATGGATACAATTAATGGGCAGTGCTAGTAGGCTTCTAGCTCAAACCCTGATTCTCATATTGACTTAGGCTAGGTTTCCACTTGGGTTTTTGTCCTGCGTTTTTTTTCTTGATGAAAAAAGCCAGGAAAAACGCCAAGAAAACTGCCACTGCATTTACCTGCGTTTTGGCGTTTTTTCTGGAGTTTTTTTCTGGCGTTTTAGCCTTTCTGTGGAAATTGCTTTTTTTGACCTTAGGCAGTTTTTCCAGCCTTTACAAGTTAGAAGTTTCACCCAGCTAAAAGGGATTAGGATAAATGGCAAGTATCTGCCCTCTCCTGATGTCATTTACTTGGTAGAGTTCTACTTAAACGCAACGGCGGACCCTTTTGTCTCTGTTCTGTGGTTTGTAAGGCATGCTTTATTCCAAATGTCTGCTCCTCTAGGAAGATTGGCCCCAAATGATGGTGCAAATTGTTTGCTGTTGCTTTTGGCACGCAGGATCCAGTTAATGTGTCGGGTATGTTTGTTTGTAATGGCATGTTTGGTCCCAATGGTGTAAAATTCAATATGAACTTTGTTTTGTGTGAAACTGTTTGTTTCCAGCCTATTTCTCGTAGGACACACAGATACTGGGTCCATCCTCTGCATTGTAACTGTGGAAAAAAATGCCATAAAAAACGCCAAGGCAATAAACCCACATGGCTTTTTCATGGCGTTTTTTCTCTCCTATTGACTTCTATTGGAGAAAAACGCCAAGATTTCCTTGCAAAAAACGCCAGAGTGTCAACATGCTGCGATTTTGAAAAACTGCCACAGAGCCCAAAAAAGCAAAAAAACGCCAAAGAGGACTGAAAAAACGCCAAACAGAAAAACGCCAAGTGGCTATGGCATTGTGCGATTTCCTATTGAAGAACAGCTAACATCTGGCTGCAGCGTTTTTTCACTAAAAAAACGCTGTGTGGTTGAATTGGCGTTTTTATGGGCGTTTTTAGCAAAAAAAAACCAAGTGGAAACCTAGCCTAATGCAGACATTTCAGCTTCAACCACAGGTTGCACGATATGGAAAAAGAGTCAACCAGGTGATATCTGTATTACGTTAAGGAGGGACCTTCAATTAGAATTAAACAGGCCTTTCCAATTGTAGACGGGTTATAGAAAATGTATTTGCTTCCTCCAGAGAGCAGGGACCACTGTCCATTGCTCAACGACTGTCATAGACTCACAATTGCCTAAAAGAATAATACATAAAAGAGTTATAATACAGAATAAATGGGGAAATGACTTCTTTAGCTGCCAACTAAGCCATCAGGTTGGCATTGCTATTGAATTCATTAAGGTTCTGACTGTTGTGATAAATGAACACAACTCTACATATTATTTTTTATTAATACTTTATATTAAATATTAGAAATGCCATCAGGACAATCCTAACCAGAAGCAAATTTGCATGTATAAATATTTTTCCCTTTTAGGTCTGGCAAAATACTAAGTGTTTATTCAAGGAATTAAAAACAACGAAGCTGTGGAAAATATTTATACTACCTCCCATTATTCACAATTATTCAAAATGATTAACCAAGATGAATTAAACAGACCCAATACCGTTTACTGAATGCAGACTGCTGAGCTGGCAGCTTATTACAATTAAGGTATTATATTGGCATTCAATTATGTTAATTTATGGTATTCGTACACATACAGGTGTACTTATACACACACAAGGGTTTTGCTACTTTTTGGGATCCATGTATCAACTCTGAGTTGGTCTACAGTAGCTTTGACGATGTCTATGCAGGCTCAAGAGACTCAAGAGATCTCAGGACATGATACGCTATGAAAAAAAACACGCTCTGCATGTAATTTTGGATCAAATATAGCTTTTGAGGGCTGCTTTAATGTGCCAGTTCAAAGCTGGAAATGTACACTTGTTATATAGCCACATAGCATATTAATGGACCAACCAAACAACCCCTGGAATAAAGAATGAATAAACTGAAAGCCGCAGAGTAGAATAAAAAATGTGTTAATGAATAGGGAACATTAGCTCTTTAGAATGTTCTTATGACCAAAAATATTTTTTCAGAGTATGTCTAATTCTAGCAATCTTTTTTGGTCTTCAATTTAGTTAGAAGAATAGTTCTGCCTGTTGGAACACTTTACATTTGATATAGATGGTTGTCTGGTTTGACCTTCAGAATAAAAAGGTCTAACATCTGAACAGATCACGAAATGGAGTTAATGTTATAATCAAACAATTTCCTGCACCCGAAATGATAGGCAGCAGATCGTTAGTGCAACTGGATACCAATCCTTAGCTTGCGCATTAGGTATTCATTCAGTAAACCAAATCAAGGATTTAGAGTGCATTCACAACATTATTCCAATAAGTGCCATAATATTCTAAGTCATGAACGGAATAGTTTAGAGGGACATGTTGTTACAGTTAATTTATTGTTCTGGAAAAGCCGGAAAATGTTGCAGAAAATGAAGAATCAAATTTAATATTTTATTAAATGGCTGGCTTTTGGCCCCAAGGCATCTTTCGAACTAAACAATATGAAAATGTTGCCTTGTACTTAATTTACCAATGAAATGAGTTCACGAGAAGTTTAATTTGGCTGCATTTTATTCCAGCGTTTGTTCTCCATACTGATAAAGCCCATATCACGAACTTTATGAAGTGATTGCAAAACATGAGCAAATGTTAATGGCAATACATGTAACTTCTCAGACAGCAGACTGAATATGATATAACATTATTTTAATAATATGATTAATTAAAAATATTCAGTACATTTTCTTAAACGCATTAAAGAGATATTGTCGCAGATTGAGCAAAATCCCCCAACAAGCAGCCTGCAGTTATAGGAGTAGTGTGTGTGTGTGCGTGAGCGCGTGTGTGCATGCGTGTGTACGTGTACATATACTTAATGATATTGGAGGGTGCTCCTTGATACAGTGTTGCCCCCGGGCCCAATCTAAAGCAGATGCAGCTCACTTAGTGTCCGATTTTAGTTATACAGCCACACGGGGAGATGGATCAAAGGGCCGCTGACAGCCGGAATATTAATCTGCCGGTGCATTTGCAGGCTTAGACCATTTTGTTTAATGCTACGAGTCCAGAGCAGATTGTTAGCCTCTTATACAGGAATCTTCAGCACTTACGTTGTTAAACAGAATGCTGAATACCTCTTACAATAATCATAGAGTATTTGTTTTGTATTTGCTAGTATGGAAGCATTGGCCAGGGTACCGTCTCCTCTCGCGCAGGGGAAATGAAAATGTGCTTCCGCGGGGAACTGTTAATGTGAATCAGACAGTCCTTCAAACTGTGAGTTTGATCCATCTCATCCCTAAAGACTACTGTTAAACAAATATAATGAAAAAAAAGGGAGCTGCATCCTTAACGGTACTATATTATTTTAGCAAACAGATGCGTATCCATGCAAAACACTCATGTGTGAAGCTTTAATGAAACTCTCAGCACGGGCCCACGGGGCATTTGCTTGGCATGCCCAATGTCTAGTCTGGGCCTGTGAAACAGGTGAGGAGAAACTCAATGACCGGCATCTCTATAGTAGTTTGAAGAATCCTTTGTGAAACTAAAGTTTTAAGGAATCATTTTATAGCTGGTTTCCAGAAGAGGCAGATACTGGTTGCATTAGTAATCAAAGGGAAACTAAGAAACGGAAGACCTCCATCCTCTAAACCTCTAATGGATTTCCTGAATACATTGGTGACGAGGATATGTAGTGGCGAGAGAAAAGTATGTGTGTTAATGTTTATATCAAGCAATTTTGGTGGAGAATTCTAAATTAACCTTCTAAATTAAACACTTTGCTATACCCTTTTGGCAACAGAATAATCCATTTTATTTATGGTCCTAGAATATACTGTATTTGCTTTTCATACAGCTATTTGTTAATTGTATTAGTTAAATTACCGCATTTTAAATAAAAAAAAACTGACTTACTCTGTAAGAAAACAAACATGACGCTATTTACAGTAGCTTCCCAAAGAACTGTCAACGTTTCTTTACTTCCCGCGCATTAAGGAGAAAAATAGGTTGTTTTGCATATGCTTCTATTTCATCTGTGACACAAAAATATACGTAGAATGTACATATTATTTTAAACAATGATGCCATATATCTGTTTGTGAAAAATCTTTTCATATATGCGCTTTAAGCAAAAGAAAAAAATATCTATATACTGTATTTAAAGTAAAATATCAACCATGGACAAAATAGGGACTGGACTAGGGTTTGATAAGTTGGGAAGCTTCAACAAGTTGCGCACTTTTGGTCCTTGAGACAAGGCAGGTTGCCCACGTGAAAACAAGTAATTCAATCATTAGCCAGTTTCCCATTAGAAACATAGAATATGATGGCAGATAGGAACCATTTGGCTCATCTAGTCTGTCCATTTTCCTCATTGTAATAGACTATAATCAGTCTATTATTTCTCCTACAAAGTTCTCTCTTCTCCCCAGAAGTTTTTTAAAAAAAATATTGCCCCACAGTATACATTTTTTTTTCCCAGGTCAAAAAGTTTCTACTCATCTTGATTGGCTTTGTTCTTCTGGATAGTTTCATGTCATTCCTTTTCATGCAGGTCCCTAAAAAACCCTTTGGGAGGGCAGAGTAAAGGTAGCTGGTTCTACGAGCATAACGCTATACAAACACTGTCAATCATTTTCTTGATATGTAGAAAAGTTTCCAAGTGATTTGACTTAACTCGGAGTCTCCAGGTGTAGCGCTGCTTTTCTAGGTCTCCTGGTCACTGTCCTCATTTTCTGGGCAGGGGGAGCTGTGTTTGGCCACACCCACTCCCCACCCACATCCCCTCCTACTCCCTGCCCACTTAGGACTGTCTGGGGCTAGTTCCCAGGTATGCGGATGCTGCTGTACCCTGCCCTGCTTATAACACTGATAGCAAATAATGTCTTGTGAAAGGATCCTTTAGAAATGGTATCTTTCCATGTGTAACTTCTGTATTACATGCTTTGCTACAACTTTGATGTCATAAATAAGGAATAGCTCATAACCTAAGCCGCTAGGAGGTTTTAAGATGCACCGCGTGCTTGAAAATATTTTTCATTTTCCTCTGGGCTTAGAAATAATGATTATTATGAGTTCTTCTGGTGCGTCATATATTGTTTATACTAACAATTTAACGAATGAGTTTACAAAAATATGCCTGTGTATGGTAGTAAATGTAAATGGGCTTTGGGTGAAATTTTAATAGCTTTTGAGCTATAGTAATAGCCGTCTTTCAACAGTGTCCCGTTTTTGTGGAATATATCCTGAGTAATAAGTCACTTTTAATACACTCATTGTAGCCGGAAATTGACAGAATGCATTGATTGATTTGGGATGATAGCAACTCAGGTTTGATGATTAAAGCCATAAATGTTTTAATGGCCAATTAATTTTGGAGGTGGAAAAATCAGATGGATTAAATGTGTTTTACCTGAAAGAAGATGCTGCACACAGAGATTAATCTGATTTAAAAATGGCATTGTTATGGAGGAGAGAACTAGTGTTATCAGGTCAGGGATACTCAGTGGGGGCTGCTTGTATGGCAGTTTGTATAACTAATTACAGAGGGGACCATATTAGCAGGGACAAAATAACCCTGCACTCAGTCTCATATCCTAAAATATAAGTGGGCTCCCTCAATATATTTTCCAAGGTAAATAATGGAAGGAATTTATAAAATCACCCATCTTTAAAAATATAATTTCTGTATTGCCATGGAAATACCCAGACATGCCAGTCTGATCATTCATAATCGCTGGGAGGGGGGTTTTGTCAAACAAAATTGCTATAGACTTGTTTTAATAATTGTATAGCTTCAGTCACTGTATAAGATAATGCCCCTATTACCACCACAGCTTATACTTTGGACTATTTTCAGGGCTATGCATGTTATATAGATTGGATTTATCTCTCAAAATTTGAGCAAATACTAACTGCTCTGAACATGTTCCTTTTGATGTGATAGTCAGTCATGAAATTTCACATGTCCGGCTGACAACCTCATCTGGCTTTTTTCCCTCCTTTTTTGTATATTCTCAAATCTTGGCTGCTAGTCCATTACCCTCTCTCGGGCATTTCATTATCCTTTAATATAATTCTTAGCTTTATGCACCAAAACAGTCCTAGCTGACCTCCATTCCTAGATTAAATTATCTACAGCATTAGAAATGCCGATATGTTATGTATTCTTCAGTGGATTTGCAGTGAATGGGTTTGTTAAACGTTGTCTTGCTTTTAAGAAGACGCAATGTTCGAAACAGCTCAGACCCCAGCTGTGAAACTCCATCAACTCCTAGTCTTCAACCTCAATCTTTGATGCTTTTTTCTTTCCTTTCAAGATTCCTAAAGCCATCATGTCACTTTGTAACATTTCCCTATTTCTAGTCTGTTATTTCTTTTGGAATAAAATTCTTTGCTGAGGCCTGTTACCGCACTTCTGGTGATGATAGTAAAAGTGCCTTCATATACAGATATGAACTCGTGTTATCACCATTACTGCCCCAAGTTATGCCAATGCTATCTTTACACTAAAGTAGCACACACACATTAAATGCTATTTATACAAAACCCATCTGAGACATAAATATTGGGGATTCCATCACCCTATATGGCCTTATATTGCTTAGCCCGCCGATACGTCAAAGTACTCCAAGTTTGGTGACTACTATCTAAATTTTCATGGCTGAATCAGTGGGACAGCACTGCATTTTAACCCACCGAGACTTTAAAATCCACCCATAATGAGACACATATAGCGTGACAGAATCCCCAATATATAAACCTCAGATAGAAGCTTTTAAACAGTATTTACTAGGTGTGCGCTGATCCCAGGAATGGAATGTATATGCTTTTTAGGGTGCGCTTCCTTTTTCTGTATTTGTGCATATTTGCAGGTTTTCACCAAATCTTAGGGTATGAGCACCCCGTTCTGCCACATATGGTGTCCAGAGAGGGCTTTAATTGCAGGAGAGTTAAATGCAGTGCAGTCCCACTGAATCAGCTCCTTGGTAAGCAATATAGCCATGAAAAATTGGATAGGACTCGGCAAAATTGGGGTACTTTGGCGTACTGGCGGTCTAAGCATTTTGCTCTTTCCTTTCTGGTTCTCCATGCCTTGGCTTACAAAGTCTATTTAACATTTAACATATTCAGTTCATTTTTCTTAATATATTTCACTGAGATTTTTTTCTTTTGTTAATACAGTTTTAAATGATATGCTTTATATTGCAATGGCAGTTGCGCTATGTTTTTAATTTCAACGGAAACCTCTTTGGGAATTTAGCACCTGCAAACCAGTTAAAAGCATAATTTTTTTAGTGGGTTTTCACCATGATTCAGTGAACACAAGGATCAGCCAGCTGGGTTGGTTAACTTTGATCATTCATTTTCTCATTTTATGTTATTAGAGTGAACAAGTACAGGTAATTTTCATGTAATGGTGATTTATTAAACCATAATAAATTGTGCAGTAATCAAAAGAAAGGTCACATAATGCAGAAAAATAATAATATTAAGTTTTAAAGGGTAAGTTAAATCAGTGGTTAGCAAAAAAAAGAAAAACAGTGGTAAGGTGAATAAAATTCTATGTGGAAATATTTAATTATGCATTTACAACATTATTGGTTGTAGTCTAAAGTCCTGTTAATGTTTTAATACTTTTTACTTTAGCAGACTATGTGAAAAAGTTTATTATATATATTGAAATTGAGATATATTCCTCTTTAGTTAAATGCAGAATGGGATTATATATATAACTTTTTCTGGTCATGGTCCTGAAATGACAAAATACAATTTTATTTTTGTTTCCCTGACCCATACATACCTCAAATCCATTTGCAAGAGTATATAAATACCATTTGGTTTTCTAGGGTGCTTGCATGGACCTCATCTGCCCATATCTCAGGGACATCGACATAGAGGAGGTGGGTATTTTTATCAACTATTTTTTTAACACAGGGAAAATGCACAGAAGATTCTCTTGTCCTTCAGGTATATATATTATATATATATATATATATATATATATATATATAAAATGCCCCCACAACAGCATATCGGGTTAGGAAAGAGGGAGGATGATTACTACGATTTATTTTGTTACATGTTTTATTTTTGAGAAGGGTTATTGTTTGTTTTTAATAATTTGTGAGTTTCAGGCAAGGGCATGCGAAGTATGATTCAACTTGCCTGCACTTCCTTCCTTGCAACTTGCAAAATGCAAAGACATCTTGTTAATAAATACAAAAATTGCTTTATGAGTGTTATGTGGTCTGGCTATTCATCTTGTTAGTAAATAGACCCAACAAACCTTGTATATAGAAACAGCATAAAATGAGATAATGCATAGCATTCTGGAAATAAAAAAAATATTTTTATCCCAGTAAATACTCGGTTACACAAGTTGTTGATTTGGGATCACGTAGGTCACACAGTGATATAAGAACTCCTGGTAAACCCCTCCTCTCTAGCCATACTTCTAATCTCCCCTCTAAAACAAAAATGTCCCTCTTTGGCCAATGGAAATGTTGGAAGGTGTAAGTGAAATCAGTTTTACAAATGGGTATGTAGCTTTGTCTTTGAATTTGAAAATTTCTAAACATTTGGCACATACAGACTACCCCAGGATCCCAATGTAATCTTCATATTGTTCCATCTTTCAGTGTGCTGCCAAGGATAGCATGCAGCAACACATGGCACCGAACAGTACAGAACCAAAATAACCTGGTATATTTATCCCCCATAAGGACAACATTTTATGCTGGTTATCATGGAAACACAGCTGAGAAATTGTATAGTTTAATCATGCTGGCATTGTAGACAACATCCCGGCTATTGCTAAATCCAGCCTTCAACGCTACTAGATTTCATTAGCAACTCACACATCACATATACACCCGTCAACTAGAACATGGTGCACCCTACTGATCAATATCACAAAGACATACATCGACATTAACCAGGGCAGCCTCACCCACTGCCTTACCTAGTCCTTTCTCATAAGCTATTTAATGTATGTATTTATATATTTTAACGTAAGCCGTATTGGTCCAAGAAAAGATGGAATTTCTAATCAAAGATTGGGGCCAACAGGGAAATAGAAGTAAAGTCACATACATTTCTAGGACCTGAAATGTCTGTTCTTCAGTTAGATGGTCCCACATTTTTTTTTTTTATATTTTGGCCAAATAAAAGGTTTAGGCTTATTTTTGTCCAGAATTCTGACCATGGCAATGTTCTTCGCTCAATAAAAGATTGATATACTTACAGGAACACAACACTGAATATGGCTTAAGGAACGCAACTGTAAATGCCTGGCAGAAAAGAAAAACCATTCCTATTGCAGCTCATCTTTCAAATCAGAAGTATTGAGGTGGCAACGAAGCCCTTGCTCCCCTAGGCCATCATATGTCCATGTCAGGTCGACATAAATTTAGCTTTCGTAGAACTCTAACCCTTTGGCAACCTAAAGAAATCCACTTAATGCAGCAAGCAAAATAAAATGCTTCCTCTTAAAGCATCTTTAACGGTTTTAGAGCTATATGACAAATAGTTTTTTCCTTCCTGCAGAGCTTCTTTGGAGAAGCTATTTTATATCTCTAATAAATCCTTTTTTTATTGACGCTGCTTGTGATGAGAAATCATACAATCTGTAATTCCATGATTTAAAAAAGGCAATCAAGCTCCAATAAATATTTTACTTTCCATTTCTCCGATCAGAATCATACCCTTCTGCAGTCCCAAATAATTGAGCATCATTTAATGCCAGAATCTATCTCTTTGTTATGTACATTCTAGTGCTTGATGTAAGAGAACCGAGATCATCCAATCAACAAAAAGAACATTATAATGTTTTTCTTGGAATCTGCTGTAGTTATTTGACTGAATTTTCTTTAAAGCAAAAGCATATTTTTTGTTGTCCACTTTTTATGATACAATAGAGTCTATTCACAAAACGGAAAGCGCAGGTGAGTTGGCTAAAAGTGCGAGTTTGCTCTTCAATCTGCAAAGGTGGACCAGAAATAATTGTTTAAGCATGTCAAACTCATCATTTCCCATGAATTGTTTAAATCAAGTCTCATAGGAACTGAAAACGCTTCAGAAAAGTTTGAAGAAAGAATACATTTCTGGAATTTCTTCTTATTTCTTTTAATTTATTCTTACCTTCACTTGCACAACTACGCACGCAATTTGATTTGAACCTTGGCAGCTTCCCAGGCCATTGCCCTTAGTATCAGACTTGACAATGACGTTAAAAGGTCTGAACTTCACATGGCTGGACTTGCCACAGGGCAAACATAACAAATGCCTCATGGGCCACTGGCTCTAGACCTATATTTCAATCGCAGAAACCACTTAAATAATTTTTTGGTCCAACGTCTGGTTGAAAAGTAAATACACAGCAATACACCAGTTTAAAAATATTGTAAGTAAAATGTAATCTATTAGCGTCATGCCTTTTTTTCTTATTAGCGTCATGCCCAATCTTATACAACATAATTTTTTACATTTCATTTAAAGATATGAGGTTTAGGCTTCAATCGTATGGCCTTTTCATTATCCTCATTAAAATGGCATTTTACGTTGTTTTTATGCAACTCTAAACAGCTTTCTCTTTGACTAGGTAGAGTTTATTAAGCTTAGCTCTCTGTTGGAACTTTGTTTGATTGCTTAGCTTAGCAGGATCTCTGTTAAATGCTTGCATTCGCTTTATCTATTAACCATCACTATCTTCAGACAGGTTTAAACATAGCTGGAAGGCAGATTATCTCTAAAGAGATCTGTCTTGTTCCGTTGACCTGAATGGTTACATGACATGTCAGAAAGGAAATCGCAGATCTGATCTCTTTGAGAAGGAGCATCAATGTATCCTTAATTTTTGCTTTTGTTGCCTTGTATTTATGGTAATCCGTCGTAGTCTGAATGTTGTGATGAACATAAGCCATTATTCAAGACCTCAATCTTCACCTGTGACAGCCCTTTTTACCCAGAGGTTACACAAATGCACCCATCCCTATAAACGAGTAAAGCGTGCAACACAGAGAGGACAACAAAGACAAATTAAAGTGAGTTTACTGTGAGAAGCAAAGTAGGTCTCGAGAAGACGTGATCAAATTGCAGAGGATTTTGGAAAGTGGGTATAACTTGCACCTGCTCCTGAATGTAGGCAGGAAAATATTTATCAGATATGCTGAAAAAAAAAAAAATCACCTGTAAAGCCATGTACAATAGTTCAAATCCATCTATAAAACAGGATTAGTGCATTCCCGTGACAAATGCGGTTTCATTAGTCCCTGCTACAATTGATGATACTCCCGAAAGAATAAACATGGACGGAAAACCAATGGAACCGTAGCTGCCATCCGCAGTATAACATTACTTTACGTTACCATACATCACAGAAAGTACTGAAGAAAGGGGCAGTGACTTAGTGTTCCAACAAACTTCAATCTGAATCACAGCACTTAAGTCAAAGTCTACTCTTATAGTGAAATATATTTCTACCCAGCAGAGCCATCATTTCAAGTGTGCTATAGAAACTTCAATCTAGAAATTCTCGGTGGACGTATTTATTCATACTTTCAGTCTTGTCCAATATATAAATATACTTGAAAATAGGCATAAGGAGCAAATAGGATCCCTCTGGTAATTATTCATGTCATTAAATGAGACTTACCCCCCATTTGTTCATATTTGGAGAGGTCATGATACAGCCTACTTGTAATGAGTTGAGCCCGTTGACGACTAAAGAAAAAAATATTAAAAAGCGACTATCGCATTTTGCAGACTTTTTTTTAATAATATCAAATTTAATTTATGTACTTTTTACAAACTCTATCCTCAGTGTAACTATAAATTGTCAGATATATCATCCGTTTGTCTGCACCTTGGAGAGACGCATCAAATTCTTTTATCCCTTAAAGGCTCCTATATTCTTGATGTTAATACTATGGGATAGTTCCATTTCAATGGAGTCTCGTAGAATGATTCGTATAATTTGGGAGATAAAAACGTAAAATTATAGATGTGACAATCTACTGTTTATCATCATATAAATAATATAACAAAAAATAAGAAACATTGAATCATTGCTAAAATAGATCAAAATATTGTAAATTAGAAAAAATAAATTACAAGGAAAAAATATGAAATTCTATTTTAAAAGCCAGTAAACTCTAGTTTTATAATTTACATTCCTGGCCATTTTTGCCAAGGATCATGGATTCTATAGGTAGTTCTATAGAGAGTACCGGTAATCTGCCTCTCCTTGAGGTCAGCATTGACAAGAATCTGGCTTTATCTAATTTTGTTCCAATAAACTCCCTTTATTGATAGAATTAGATGCTGCCATTGCTGTCAGTCATCTATTTTGGATGAATTTACCTGGACTACCCCCGTCAGCAGAAGCTAGCATTGCTGGCTTCTGTAATGGCTAGCATTTGTAATGGCTGCTGGTCCGAGCGCGATAAGCCATTATATAAGGAAAGCACGATCAAGAGATTGGGCATTCCCTTCTGGGCAACGTCACTGCTGATGTCAACAGAGGTCAGCAAGGGACAAGATATTCCCTGCAGGGCCGATCACACACAATCCAATCCCTAATGCAAGTCAAGTGGAAAAAGTAAAAAAAAAAAAAAAAAAAAAAAAATTACTAAAAATAATAAAAATAAATAGAGGGATTCTCTATCCATATTGCACCGATAAAGAAAAGAAAAAAATGGAAAAATATTTAAAATAATAATTTTTTAAAAAAGTACATCCCATTGCCCTAGCTCTATTTGTAAAAAGTATAACCCCCTGTTTACTACCCCTAAACCTATTAAGCCATAACTATAGGGTACTATGTAAGGGATAGATGCGTCCCTTGAGAACATTAAAAAAAAATATGTATGGGGTATGTCTGTAATCAGAAGATGTTGCCAAACATAAATTCGGGCATTACTTGAAAGGGACACCTAAAGTGTAGAAGAATGTCATTTGTGTGGGTGCATCAAAGATGGAAAAAGAGGAATCTTAATGAAACTCACATATGGTAAACATAGCTCCTGGACTTAAGGTACCAAAACCCCCTGGGACTGAAGAGGTTGAAGTTGATGGAGATGCCCTTTTATAAGGTTTGATCTGCTACGAAATGAATAAATATTCGGCAGAGTACACCGTAGTTTAGTAACAAGCCAACGGTTATGTGGTGGCCTTATTTCTCACATTGGGAGATTACCTATTATTGTCTGGGAAACCTACCCATTTATATTACTTAGAAACATGAAGTAGACGGCGCTTGTGAAAAAAAACCCAACCAACCTGTTTATACGTGAGAAATAAGATAATGTCAGTGTATAACAATATATTTGATTTTATGTTACCTTTATAATTTTATCATCCAATTACCAGTGAAAAAAGGGAAATTACAAGCAAAATATTGCTACACATTACCGTTATCAGCTATGATGAATAGCAGGTGAATGAAAGCCGTGGTATAAAATGAAGGCTTTTCAAACAAGTGACAATAAATATTATTTCGACGACTCAAGATCACACGCAGGCAATGGAACCCGATAACAACCACGCAATAACGTTTTCTCCTACGTGAGTCTCATTCAGTTGACAGCTGGTAAAATTGCATGGAAATAAATACAAAGACTAGCAGAAATCAAACTGTAGACAAGTCGTATATACAGCGAGGGAATTAAAACATGCATAGGACAGGCAATCCTCAATCTAAGGCAAGATCCTATGATTAAATACAGAAAGTAAAAAGTTTTAGGGCAAAGAAACTCACCCCATACCTCTAGGCATTGGATAGGGAGCAAAAGATTGCTCCATCGACCCATAGGCTATTTTTTCTTTTAACTTAAACACCATCCTACCCCCTTAATGCTTAATGCATAGGGTAGAGAAAGAGGAGAAGTGATCATGTCTCCCATTCCCGATAATAATGACCGCTCCTGAAGGAAGGGAAGACAGTATAAAGGCAAGAGAATAATAATAACATATAATAATGCCTGAACAGGTATGTGCTTTTTTATTACTTGTATGTATCACATATATGTGCATTGACTTTATGACTGTAACTAAAAATTATTAGTTAAAAATGCGTGGCTTTTATCAGTTGTGCACTTATTTTACCCACCTGCCAATAGTGTCCAGTTTTTCCCAAATATTCATGATGAATTCATCTCTTGATTCTCAACATATGTTTTTATATTACCACTTGTATATATATATATATATATATATATATATATATATATATTTGAAATAAATGCCAGTTTTGACAATTTCATTGAATTTCAGGATGTGTGTTATTGAAAATTATGTCCACAGGCAACTCTCTCGTAAAAACAATAGAATTCCTGATTTTTTTTTTTCTGTTTTCCAAAAAATGTAATAATTTTATTTGTCTCTAACATAAAGTCTTGACAGATTGAGATAAGATTAAGTGTTTAGTCAAAAACAAATGTTCATGAAGAATGGCTCATCTAAGGAACCAAAAATATAAATTCTTTGGAATATTATTTATCAAAGTGAAATATCATAATACCGGTATTTCTTTTTTCTTTTTTTTTAAACCATTTTTTCTTCTTACACAGTAGAGTGCAATAATCTGTGTTTAACTTTATGAACTATCAAATTGCAGGTACAAGAGGAACAAGTGGAACTGTTAATTTCATCTATTTTCTTGTTTCCCATGTAGAACTTCCCTTCTAGAAAATCAAGGTCAAAATAAAATTTCCAGCAGTAATCCATAAATTGATTTAACTTTTCTGAACTTCAAGCAGTTACCACAGGCACAGAGCACAAATTAAATAATATGCAACTCTAGATTAAGTGATCCAAAATGTGGAAATATTAAGACAACCGGTGTCCAACTGTTTTGTTTGTTTGTTTTGTTTTGTAGATAAAACAACATCTTACATTGGATCCCAAAAATCTAAAAACCTAAGAAAGGTACATTTAATTCTGAATAATCCCTCAACCTTTGCCGCAGATGAATGCTTTGTGTGATACATCTCTTGTTGTAGATCTCACATTAACCGACAGATTTTGGTCAGTTCATGAGAACTGTATATTGCTACTGACTTGTATATCACCCAAAATTTTAATATATTAAAGAATTTTAATTCCACTTCTAAATCTTTGGTATCAACAAAAATAACCCACAATTTTCTTTAAAATGTTATGGAAATGTCTAGATAATCTAGAGATCATCTACTTTAAAATGTCTTTTTTAAGGGTATTTACTTTTAGGGTATTTACTGAATTTTTAATTTAGTAAAAAAAAAAAAAAATTTTTAATCAAGTGTCAAAGTTTCCAAAGAGGGCTCACTATCCGAATATGTCAGAGTAAACTATTTTCTACTTCTAAAGAATACAGATCCGTGGTTTAAAATTAAGGCGTTGATGTTCCAGAACTATTTTTCCCAACAGAAAAAAATATATTGATTTTCTTTCATTTTCACTTAAACCGTGGTTTTAAAAAAAAAGGTCAGCTAATAACAAAAAATGTTCCTTTAAAAGGTACATTTGATACATTGTGTCTGGTTTTGTAAAAAAAAAGTGAAGCGCGCACAGCTATGGATACATTAAATTTTTACCTGTAGACAATTGATCCAGAATTTCTGCACTAATCTTTATAACTGCGGGTTAAGTGTTTTTAGACAAATAAAGTCAATAATGCCAGGGCATGTTGGTACATTATGTATTTCATCACTGGATGTAAAGAAAGTGGACAGCAGACACTGGGTGTATCAAGTTATGATGTCATGACTCAACCTACAACCTAGTTGTTAATATTTCTTTACAAAGAAAACATGTTAGGATCATACATAATAAAAATGATGGCTCTAAACCTGACTAGAAAAAGGTGGAGAGATTGGATTGAATTGTAATGGAGTGGTATTTCCACCTATGTTCCTCCCACATATAAGGAAGATGACTGATAAATCTTGGCAGCTGAATAGGAATAGAATGAATTAGTTCAGCATCGGTGGTCATGTATATATAGAAAGCCATTCCAAGAATCCAACAAGATCTGGGCTATAAGTTCAAAAGAAGTTTCAACAAAATGTTAATAAAATGTATATGTGATATCCAGGGCCGGCGCCGGCAGCCGCGCAGCCTGGAGTCGCGGTCACTTGATGGGAGTCAGGCAGCCGTGCAGGCAGTGCAGGCTGCATCCGCGAGCCGCTGGCCGTGGTCATTCAGTAAGCGTGGCCGCGCCTCGCGGTCACTATGGGGAGGAGTGGGGTATAAGTGGGTGTGACAAGGGGAGGGGCTTGTGGGGGTGGGGCCAGGGGCGGCAAAATTATGTTTTGCCTAGGGTGGCAAAAATCCTTGCACCAGCCCTGGTGATATCTCTCTACAATTGCCAAGGTCCAATGAAAAGTGAAGTGCGATTGGAGGCTCGCTTTAAGCCCCACCTAGTGTGACCAACAATTTCCATGTTCCAGTCATAGTGCAGTTAACGTGTGGAAGACCGGAGTTGGAGAGAGGTGATCATTAAGTGGAACTGGAGGTAAAGGGGGTGGATGGCTCTTGCCAAAGACTGGAGGTGAGAGAAAAGAGGTGGCCATTGTGGGGACTCAAGGGGAGAAAAAAAGAGGGAAAGGAGAAGGAAAGACAGGATATTGAGATGGATGCTCAAAATGCTAAAATGATTTTGTGGCACATCATTGCAATAACCGGCACATGCGCTGGTATCCTATATATACACATGATAAGCCGAATCACGCTGATCTTGGAGTTTTCGTAAAAGACTAATAGCTTCAACATTCTTAAGTGCTTTTGTTTAGATCATACATCTTAGAGCTTTGCAATAAGTGCATACAACTTATGGTAATGAAAGTAAGCTAGTGTGGCACATGGCCAATATCATCTAGAAAATATCATTTGAAACGTTTTCTAGACAGTGGGTTTGGTTGATGGTCTGTATTGGTTTGTACTGAAATCTGGACATGGGCTATTAATAGGACAATATCAAAATTCTCTTGGTGAATAAAAAATAAACAGGTTTCTTTTCAACTCATTTGTTAAATTACTGATTGTTTATTTCAATATTCACAGAATTTGCTTATCACTACACAATAGGAGGAAGTAACTATTAATTCTCCCTTTCTTTTTACATGAAAACATATTTATGGTTTAAAAGCACTGTTTCAGAATAACTCAATGTTACAAGGTAACATATCACAGAAAAAACACCCACATACGAAAACATTCATTCAGAATGAATTATCATTTATCACACAAAAAAGCTTTATAATGATTTAGGTTACCATAGAAGCTGAATCATTATTACCTACTTGGTTTACTCTAAATATTACTAGGAAGAACAAGCTGTGGATAGATTATGGTTCTTTAAGTAGTGATTAGGACATTGGTGTCACTGTCTGTAAGCTTTTTATTGTGACAGAATGCATGGGTTAATAATGAAGGGAGGGTATATATCCCCTTATATTTTGCAGGGTGGTTACCCTCAGTAGTTTTTTTTACCAGCCCCAGGGAGATGTTTGGAATTTCACTTCCATGATAAATTGTGTGGTTTTGGGTCCCTGGGGTGGAGAGTAGGGTGGGCTAGTGCTCCACTCCACAGTTTAGGAGCAGCGGAGGAACCCAGTCCAGGATTCGAGCAGCACTCACCTGTTTTCACTAATTAATGGGAGAGGCAGTTAAATAGCCTCCTGGTCTCAGCAGAGGGAGATCATTTGGCTCCCTGAGAGAGAGGGAGAGAGCTGCTAAATTATTGATTGCTGCTATTACTTGTAGTCTGGTTTTGTTGGTAACGGATAAGCCGTCCAACCGCAGTTATGTTGGAGAACTTTGTTTAGTTTGTTTAGTAAGAGCAAGAACTTGTTTTTCGATTTGTTTTGTTCTGGTGCGCCTGTCTTAAAAAATATGCCCATTGGGGTGGGATCTTCTGTTAGTGTCATGTTAACTCAGACCAAGTTCTGGACCATACTAAAATTAAAAAGGGTTAAATCTATATAATGATATATAAAAGATGTTTACTAATGTGCCTATAAATAGATTTAAATATCTCTCCCTACCCTTTTTCTGTTTCTCTAAAAAAAAAAGTCAACTAGAGGCATCCTTTAGAAAGTTTTTAGCGTAAAAGGGAAAAATGGCTGTTAATAAACATTTTCCAGTGGATTGCAAATTAGATATTTATTACGGACGAAGCAATAAACACAAATTCACTCCTTCCGAAATGTTAACGGCAAGTCCTAACAGAAATTAGATATTTTTTGATTCACAGAAGCACTAGAAAGTGACTCAGCCAGTTAATAGACACTAAAAATATATATGATATTACCCAAGTGAAATTTGGTTTTGAGATGAGGCGCAATAACTGGCATTGCACTGTATGTTACATAAATGCTTTTTCACTTAAATCTAGAATTTAGATTTGGAGACGTAAAGCTGCTTTACATTGCCGAGCAAGGCTATCCGGTAGCAAAGTAAAATATGTAGACGTGCGTTACGACAACTCCCAGAAGAGAAATTTGCTAAATTTCTATCTAAACATTGATATTATCAGAATCCCTCAGGAGGATATAAACGGAGGATTTCATTTAGGCTCATGGGTTTTCTGAATATTATAATAAAAATTTAGAAATCTTGTCTCGGCGCAAATAGTGATGGTAAATCACTTGCTTCTTAGCCCGTTCTACGTCTTCTAAACTTCTCGTGATCATTTATGGCACCAATTGTTGAGAGAGAAAAAGTTTAATGCGTCTTCTAAAAACTCTCCCAAATAGTCTATATGAATATTTATCTTTTTATCTATTCTGTATATTCCTCCTCCCCTTCTTACTGTTTTTATTAGTTGGGATATATTCAAGTAAATATGTGAGTTATACTGTATATTGCAAAGAGGAGCTGGAAGGGCAGACGGGTACGGAGGCCCACTGGAAGGGCTGACATGCTGCAAACTCCACTCCGCGAACTCCTGGCCGTTTACCTGCGGCCATGTGTCACGGACTGGGTCCAAACAGATGACTGAAAGGACCCAGCGCGCCCAAAGATTGTGTGCAGGAGTCACAATGCAGTAGTGGAGTTGGACAGGGCCTGGTAGCAGGGTGACCACACTCACCCAGGAGATGAGCACCTAGGGTTGTGCAGCCAAACACCAGCGCCCTGATATGGCAGCGGATGAAGTCCAGAACAAAGCGAAATACTGTAGGCACCCTGGAGCAGGCATGAAACATATCACTAGAATAGGTGCAGGTTGCTGCAGGCAGGGAGTATGAAAGCTAAGCAAAGGGTATAGCAGAAACATAACAAGCAAGGGACAGGGAGACCAGGCACGAAACATAACCAGACAAGATATACATGGTACATGGCACTACAGTGAACCAGACAAGGAATAAACATTACTAGACAAGATATACATGATACAGGGCACAACAAAGGACAGGGAAGAAGGCAAGGAACACAGGGGAAGGAGTGAGGAGCCGGAACCCTCGGACGCTTGTTCCTTAAAGCAAGGATAGGAAATCTTAACTGGGACATGGGGAGAGGAGAGAGGAACCAGAATCCTAAGATGATTCAAGGAAGAAGGGCAAAGGTACATAAGAGACAAACAAACATAAATACAGGAACTAGCCTAAGACTGATTGATAACAATTGGAGATTCCGTCACATGATATAGCCATAGTATGCTTAGCCCACCACTACGCCAAAGTACTCCAATGACGGTGGGTCCTAACGCTAATCCCTGCTGACAGTGGTACGAAACAAACCAAACATGTAAACCAAACACATAGCACTGAGACATACCTTTAGACTGAAGACTGAGACAAACAGAACACACAGGTGGGGCACACCCTATAAAGGAAACAGAGCTGAAGCAAAGAGCTGAAACAGAAGCAAGGAATGGAAGATCAGAACAGAGCAAAAGGAAATCCAGGAATGGATCTAAGCAAAACAGAGAAACTAAAGCAAGACAGATATGCCAGGCTCCGCAGCCTGGGCAGAACGTGACACATAGGGGTTTAATTTGAGTGAATTTGCAGCTCTGGGCAAGACAGTCTTGGCTATTTGTGGATTGTTGCTATAACAGACCACCTCAATATCAGAAGCACGTCTACAGCAGAGATCTGATTTAAACTCCTTGACTTTGCTTTACATTCTAATTGCCAAATTATTAATATGTTTCTGCTGCGTAAAGAGCTTCGCTGGCCCTGTATAATGCATAGCTAAGTCAATGAGATGTCGCTGGAAAATCCCTGACCTTTTAATTATGCACTATACAGGAGCAGCTCAGCCCTTCTAGCAAGAGGAACCTGTAAGTATGGGCAATATGGACTTTCCCGTCAGCCCTCCTTCCAGGGAATACTCTCCAATTAAGGAAGTGGCTGCTGGAGACTTTCTCCCGCCTGATGAGCCAAGACAGGCTTATCCTAGTCAAGCAGCAGCTGTCCCTCCTGATTGATGGGTGGTGTCACCTAATCAGGGCTGCCCAATCAGAGAGAGAGGGGAATCTGGGCTGGCTGCTGATTGGTTGCTGGAGTCAGCTGACTTGGCTCAGCCAATCAGGGGCTGCTCCTCAGCCCTAGCCTCCTGATTGGTGGGTGGTGTCACCTGACCAGGGCTGACCAATCAGAGAGAGGGAAACCTGGGCCGGTTGCTGATTGGTTGCTGGAGTCAGCTGACTAGGCTCAGCCAATCAGGGGCTGCCCCTCAGCCTAGCCTCCTGATTGGTGGATGATGTCACCTGACCAGGGCTGACCAATCAGAGAGAGGGAAACCTGGGACGGCTGCTGATTGGTTGCTGGAGTCAGCTGACTAGGCTCAGCCAATCAGGGGCTGCCCCTCAGCCCTAGCCTCCTGATTGGTGGATGATGTCACCTGACCAGAGCTGACCAATCAGAGAGAGGGAAACCTGGGCCGGCTGCTGATTGGTTGCTGGAGTCAGCTGACTAGGCTCAGCCAATCAGGGGCTGCCCCTCAGGCCTAGCCTCCTGATTGGTGGATGATGTCACCTGACCAGGGCTGACCAATCAGAGAGAGGGAAACCTGGGCCGGCTGCTGATTGGTTGCTGGAGTCAGCTGACTAGGCTTAGCCAATCAGGGGCTGCCCCTCAGCCCTAGCCTCCTGATTGGTGGATGATGTCACCTGACCAGGGCTGACCAATCAGAGAGAGGGAAACCTGGGCCGGCTGCTGATTGGTTGCTGGAGTCAGCTGACTAGGCTCAGCCAATCAGGGGCTGCCCCTCAGCCCTAGCCTCCTGATTGGTGGATGATGTCACCTGACCAGGGCTGACCAATCAGAGAGAGGGAAACCTGGGCCGGCTGCTGATTGGTTGCTGGAGTCAGCTGACTAGGCTCAGGCAATCAGGGGCTGCCCCTCAGCCCTAGCCTCCTGATTGGTGTGTTATTTTACAGAGAGAGGTATCATATTGCATGGCACTTTATTATTATTTATTAAATTGTTAAAGGAATCATTAATAATAGGTATTTGCAACATGGTTAACAATTACCACAGAGAGTTTACATCCATTCTTACTGGCGTGGGAACAAGCTGGCAGTAGCCAGATTTGAACTTACGAGCAACGGGGTGGAAGTCCAACACCTTAACCACAACTCCAAATCAGAGATACTGGAATGCATTTGTCTCTGTAGTGTATTGGTTTAGGGAATCACCTAAGCCTTAGGGAATCACCTAAACCTAAATTTTTATGTGGATCATCACGTAGACCAAAATTTAAGCCATCTTGTCTCTGCTCCTACAAGGCACCATTCTTTAGTTTATTTAGTGTGCTTGGAAGACAGGCCAGCTAAAGGACTGTATTGGGGTGAAAAACTAAAGGATTGTTTTTCAAGCAACTCCATCCAGTCTCTGTAGCCTAATGGCTAAGGTGTTGGACTTGTTGTCTTGAGTTCCTGAGTTCAATTCCCCTAGGCTTCAGCTGTGTCTGTTTTTGTTTTTAAGTAAGCACATGGGTTTAACCCCTTCAATCCCAGGGGTTTTTGGTACCTCAAAGCCCAGAGCAATTTTGCCATTTTTGGGGTATGTCGGTTTAGCGATGATTCTCTTTTCCTGTGAATAGTGTACCCATGTAAACTATATATCGTTTTTTCAAGGAGAGATAGAGCTTTCGTTTGATACCATAGTTGGATGATTAGCTGGAAATTTAGAATGAGAAATTTAGTAAAAACTAGCGAAGATTAGAAAATTAAACTAATTTTTTTTTACATTTTCCCTCTGAATCCTCACAAAATTAGGTAAAGTGATGGAAAATCCCCTCCAAGTTTATTAATTCAGGTGTCCTGATTTCAGAAATACCTAATTTATATAGATTTTCCAGACTTTCCCAGCACCAGGGAGCGTTCTATTAGGTGTACAATTTTGTAAAATTTGTATGCCTATGGCTTAACGGGTTTGGGGGTTGTGAACGGGGGCAGGAGGGTTATACTGGCTAGATGTTATGCTAGGGCAATGGGAAGTAAGGTTTTTTAATAATTTTTTTATTATCTTTTTTTATATATTTTTTTTAATTTTTTTTTTATTTTAATTTTTTTACATTTTTTTTATTTTTTATATATTATTTTTACACAGTAATGGTTAGAGGTCCTCCTAGGGACCTCCTGAACATGCCAGTGATGTCACAATGACATCACAGCCCACATTATAATTTTTTTTTGTATTATTTATATTAATATTTTAATGATTTTTTTAATATTATTTTTTAAATCACTAACCGTTTTTTTTTTTTCAGCTTTTCTGTTACAGGACGGGAGGGGGAGTGAGAGAGATGGTCTCTCACTCCCCTCCCCGCGATCCCCCTGCACCGATCACACTGTGATCTCTATGCAGGTCCTCACAGACCTGCATAGAGATCGCAGCGTCTCTGTGCCTCATCGGAGGGCAGGATATCCCCGCAGGGGATATCCTGTCCTCCGATGACCTTCCGGGTTACGTCAGCAGTGACGTAACCCGGAAGGGAATGCCCGATCGCGCGTTTCAACTGCGCGATCGCGCGATCGGGCACTTTCAACCGTAACAGCTTACCGGCTTTCATGCCGGAAGCTGTTACGGGAGATCGGGCAGCAGAAAGCCGGCAATGCCGGCTTCTGCTGGCAGGGGGGAGTCCAGGCTGTCAAACGACAGCCTGGTCTCCCGTGCAGCGGCAGGGATGTGTCCCTGACGCTGCACGAAAGGCTGGACGTACCGGGACGTCCATAGGGGTTTCTTTGTGGGCGTTTTTTGGACGTCCCGGTACGTCTATAGGGGAACTAAGGGGTTAATTCACTCCAATTGATTTATTTGGTGTGTTTGTTTGGGAGGAAGGCAAGCTACAAGATTGCAATGAGGTAAAAAAAACAATGGATTGTTTGCAGGGGACAGGTTTGCTAGTGTCTGTAGTGTACATGCTACCCTTCTTTCGTTTATTAATTGTGTTTGTGTGGAGACAGGCTAGGTGGCATTCCCATATGGCTATGTGGCATTCCCATATGGCTATGTGGCATTCCCATATGGCTATGTAGCATTCCCATATGGCTATGTAGCATTCCCATATGGCTATGTAGTGTAATGGTTACAGGGCTAAGCTAGAGTGTTTAAGGTCCTGGGTTCAATTCCCCTGTGCTCCATCTTGAACTTTCTCTCAGCTTTCCTCTCTGTTATGGTTTTTTTGTTGTTGCTTGGTGAGGGAGAAAAAAGCTATTGTTAGCAACCAGGTAGACCAAAACACAAGCCACCCAGCTCATGCATTTAAATTGAATGATTTAATCAAAGGGATTTGGGTCACTCTGTCACCATTAGCCATTTTCCCCACATTTGGATATTTATATCATCATTCACAGGTCATACAAAGTCATCAACTTAAAAATTACCCCTGCATTGTATATTTATCCCACCAGACAACCCCACATTATGTATTGATTTATGTGATGACCCTCAGCTAGCCCTCCATGCAAATGAATGCCCCATTGCCCCCCACACCGTTGTGTATTGTCCTCATCCATTTTCTTTGAGAAATCCAGGTGCTGTGGTTGCAGTGGGATGTGTCTGATTGGCTGAACCTGGTCAAGTGATTCCACCATCCAACCAGGCACTGAGATTGAGACCCAGGGGGGGGATTTAAGCTTCACTTGCAGCCCTTGGTTCTTTTGATGGTCATTTTCTTTGAGAAATCCAGGTGCTGTGGTTGCAGTGGGATGTGTCCAGGCCAGGGCTTATCTTTGTACGGTATTTCCCCTGTCTCAGTTTTTGTATTGCCATTGGCCCTATTATTTTGTGTTTTAGTTTTTTTTCCCGCCTCCACCTTTGCTGTTACTGAAGGCACAAGGCGTCTCAGACCCTATCGTCTCCAATAATACTAATGTCTTTTCCTTCACTTATCATGAGTAGTTCTTCTTTCCATAGCTTTAATGTACCCTGTTCAATTTGTTTTCTGTTGTGTCTTTGAAGCTAACGTTCCCTCACTTTATTAGTCTCTACCACTTCTGCTGGGAGGCTGTTCCATTTCTCTACCACTCTCGGAGTAAAACTTCTTTACATTACATCTAAGCCTCAAACTCACTAGTTTCAGATTATGACCTTGTTTAACCATTTCTCCTCTTTTGAAACAAACACCCCTCCTTGAAGGATTTCAAGTATTGTCTCCAAGCTTATACATATCGAGATTCCCTAGTCTTGCCTGTTCCTGAGCCTGCGTTATTCTTATCTACAATGGTAAGTTGAACATTTCCTTTCACTGTAACTCATCTAGTACTCATAGTTTCCTCATAGAATTGTGTTGCTTCTTTACATGTAGAGATACATATAGTTTATTGGTTTTGAATTGCCGTTTCAGCGTTTCTCTTTATGTTTTTGGTTTTTCATCTTCTTTTCTTTTCACCATTGTCTTTATCCCTTTTTCCAAGGCCGGTATCTCTTACTCTTCTAGCCTATTCTCTCTTTGTTTTCCTCCTATTACCCATGTTCTCTGGTTTGCAATTCACTTTTTATCCTTTTTTTGGCTTATAACTTTTTGTTGTTGAGGTTTATTTTGTTGTTGTTAGAATCTTGTTGGATCAGAATGAGTTAATATTCATTGTACATATTCCAGATAATGAAACAGGTCACATAAATTATACAATGGTTTGTTCAGTATAGCATAGGCAATGTAATCAAAGTACAGATTTGAAACATAAGAAAATCCAAAATGCCCGTTAAGTGCCATGTTAGATCAAATTTGAACCATTGTATGGTTTATACACTTGGTCATCCTCTCCATCTGATAAATATGTGAGTGTCACCAACACTTCCCCCATAGTAGGTGGATCAGATAAAAGTAGGAACCCCAGTAACCTGTGATTTTTAAATTTTTATATGCTGAGGGATGGCCACCAAAATGTGCAATTGTGTTGAGGAACGTTCTTGGTAACCTCTGAATAATTGACACATCTAAAGACTTTTGCTAAATGAATAAAACTCTACCCCAAATTTCTGGAGACTATTCCATGTTACGCTCTGACACCCCACTTCCTGATAAAGCTAAAACATTTGGAGGACAAGAAATCTTAAAAAAAAAAAACAAAAAAAAACAAAAAAAAAAAAAAACACGCACACACACACACACAAATTAAAAACAAAACAAAAATTATAACGGAAATGAAACCATGTGAATATGGAGCTTGTGTTGACCCAGGAGAGCATGGGTACATATAATAATTAACAATGTTGCAATTGTGAATAACATATTTATATCATTTTATCTGACTTTTCTTGTAACTTTTGAAAATAGGCAAAGATTCCCATATGGAACAGATCTACCAGTTTGTCTATGCCTCGTTTAGCATTTTAATGTTTTATTATTATTATTATTATTATTAACTTCCCCTCTCTCAGTACTGTATGTCCCATTCTGCTCTCCCCTGCTTGCTTCTATTGAATTGAGAAGTCTCCCTCAACAGTTTGTTTCCACTCTTCTTTTAGTTCCTTGGCCAAATGTTCTTTAGATCAGTTGTACAGCCTCTCAATCAGAAGTGGTAGAGTTTAGTAGGGTAATGGAAGATAAACATTTGCCTGGAAATTGTATTCTAATGGCCTTCCCCCACAGACACCACCCTGAGCTGATTGTTTTTGGTGACAATTGAAATAAAATCCCTTCCCTTAGATATACTCTTAGTCCCCAGGTGCCTGTTGGTGTTGAGGGCCTGCTTATCACAAGGTTGTAAGATAAGCATTTAGTGTCATTGTCTAAGACCAGATCTGGCCGAGATCTCATAGACAAGAGAGATATGTTTGGCTAATATGTCAAGCTGTCAAACACCCTGCATTATGTTAAGACTACAGTTTCATTGTTACAGGAAAAGACACTAAAGCAGAAGCTTTAATATTTTGGTATCTTCTTTCCAAAGTTACCCCCAAAATGTTTCCATACTTTCAGTTTTTGAACAAATGCAATAATTACATGAAAATATAAAATTCGGGTACTGTTGACGCGTACAGCCAGACCCCTTTGTTACGTCCTCTTTAGCACAATTCCCCTGTCTTTTTTTTACCAGCTGTTTCTGTCTACCTTTTTTAAGTCTTCATCCTCTCCCTTTTTTTTTTAGTTGATGGGTACCAATAACTCGGTTGTGAAATGTTAGATACAAAATCATTTGTGAAAATCATACCTTTCTAGCATCTTGAAAATGGTTCTATTGCTTTTGTTTACCAAGTAAAAAAAGCAAGAGCGAGTGCGATTAAGGTCTGTGATGCTCCTGAATGCTGCATGGTCATCTTTGCATCGGGCTATTGTCTGGGCCAGTGCACTATTGGGTAAAAGAGGGCTAGGTGGTAAGGCAAATTGCTTGCCTCAATAGAACAGCCTTTTAAGGTGGCTCGTTAACTTGTTTTCTTTTTCTGCTTTACTAGCGACAGTGGTGGACTCTGTTGATTCCTGATAGATTTGACAGAGACCCTGGCAATGATGAGAGGATCTGACATTCTAGGACAGGCCGTGAGCCCTTGCAGCTAGTAAGTCTAACATGAACTTGCGATCAGAGGCAAGATGGTCCATAGTTGTGCAAGCATTTGCGAAACCACCATTATGTGTGGCCACAGAGTGTGGAACCAGCCTTTGAGCGATCCTTTCAACCAGTGAGTATGAACATGTAGGTTTATTTTTATTGATTAAGTACCAACACCGTCTGCGCAGCACTCGCTCCATGTCACCCTTCTGTCCCTTCCTCCCATCAAACAGTTCTGCTGCTCGTAGTCCCTCCTCTTCCTCTTGTTCCCTTGATACAACTGTTTCTTTGCCTCCCTGTTTCATTCCCCTTTTGTATGCTTCTCTCTTTGCTTAATTCCGTAAGTTTTGCGACCCCCCCCAAATAATTCCGTCATCCGCTTCAGTCCTCTAATACCTCCCCGCCTAGAAGTTTTGCCACTTGTTTTACCAATCATTACTTTTAACAACCCATACTGACTGCCCCTTGCCCATTCTCCCCTCCTTATTTAACATAGCATTGCCAATTTAGTAACATTTCCACCCCTCAGTGGCCATGTTACAGCTAAATGCACTACCAGCCTAAAATTGTCAGGTCCCTTACCCTTTGTAATGGGTTCACCAAGAGAGCTCTAATAACTTCCAGAGATCACCCAGTATCCTCTTTTTGTCCCCAGAAAAACTTCCAGCACCAGCCAGCATGCACACCTTGGGACCCTGCTATGTGTACCCAATAAGTAGACACAGCTACCTTGAATTGCGTACAGCAGGAATGAACAGTTTATTGTTGTAAAATATAGACACACTACACCATTGTGCTTTTCTTTCTTTTTAATAACCACTATCCGTGTGAAGCGCAACCACTACCCCCCTGTGACTACTGTTCTACTATCCAGCCAAGAAGAGGGATCCTTGGCAAGTGGTCTGCAGCTGTATATCTACAAAACCTTCTATAATAGACTATTTAAACTAAGATTTAAAGACTTATTTTACTGCCTAATTGTTTTAACTTTCTAGCGCTTTTATGCTTTCTATTTCATCAGTCCTCTACTGCTTATTTACCCAAGACTAAAAAATAATCTGATGTATAATCTAAGGATTTTCTTTACCGACAGGGTGGTGGATAAATGGAACAGCCGCTACGATGGAAGCTTTTTTTTGTTGTTGGTGATTTTAAAGTTATCCTACTGGCTCTGATTGTAAAGCGCTACAGAATCTACTGGCGCTATATAAATAAATATAATGTAATTTGCAATGTACGATGAGTGCTGATTCTTTCAAAGGCAAATCATTCATCAAATTCATTTTTGTCATTCAAACAACCTTTTAACTCTTTATGCTACTAGTTGCTTCACAGTGTATTTCACATATTTCTGACCTCTCTCACAATTCAGTTGTTCGCACAAACCCTGATTGCAAAGTAAGTCGGATGATCCATAGTAGAAAGGAGCTTCCTAGAGACTTATCTACCTTACTTGGACAGGTGCTGCAGGAGTGATCATCAACATTTTAATTATGGATGATCTTGTGGATATACTTCACTTCTTGGCAGCTTCGCGGTCAAACAGAATAAAAATAATTGGAATGAAATGTTGCGCAGTGTTGCAATGCGGGATAATTGTAAATGGCTTCTCAAGATGCTTCTGCTGTAAGCACAGAAGAGACTTTGAGAGCTGACATCGGGTTACACGTGGGTACAATCTTAAAACTTTCACCTGAAGCCCATTTCCCACCATAAATAAATATATCTCTGCAAAATGTAATCGCAAATCTTAACAGCAGTTAATCTGCCAAAAGAAGGAATTTGGAATCAATAAATACATCGTTATAGGCATGTGGATGAAAAGCTCGCCAGGATTAGCACCCTGTAATGTTATCAAATTATATATCATATATAAAAAATATATATATAATGATGTCACTAGTAATCAAGATGTTCAAGGACATTAAAGAAAAGTTGGATAATAAAACATCTTGGTGAGTTTATTAGATCGCATTTCATTTTTTATCTAAATGATGCAAATTGGATTAAATTGGCAAAATCCATTAATTTAGTTGTACTTTTGAAGGGTCAGCTTGGTCCCTCTCACAGAAGAAATACTTGATCTTTAATAATAGTAAAAATGTGTTATTTGCTATGTAGCTTTGCATCAATAAATAGAATAAAGATAATTTTTGCTTTCAAATGGAAGTCAACAGTAAGTGTTTTTGGAAATGTGATCTACGTTAACAGCCTGGTAATTATTTGCATACTGTAGGGGCCCATTAGCTGACGTAACGCGTACTAATGTGTTTCTGGACCTTAGGTTTCAAACCCCGAGGCAAAGGGAATCATTAAATGCAGGTGTGCATAGCAGGTATAATATAAGAATAATGTAAGTGCAGATGTGCATAGCGGTTTGTCGGTGGCTACACATAGTGTGTGAGACCCTAATTAATATGAATTAGAAAATGAATCACCGACGGATTATGATTTGTGTTTCTTTTTTTTTCCCCCTTCAGGTTTTCATGACACGGATTTTAATATAAAGAAGAAATTGTCTGCTCCGTTTAAATGGCGGTGGTTGTGTTTGTAATTACAATGATGAAAAGTGAAAATTGTGACAATATAAGGAAAAGTAAAGTTGATGGATGGATTTTGTAGAGAAAGTAGCAGAAATAACTATATATAACAATTGCAACCAACTTTCAACCATTCACAGAACAAAACGAGCATTGACGTTAAAGCTTTTCATGATCTTTTCAGCCAGGAAACACTGGGTGAGTGGCAGACTAGAGGCATGCCAACCACCAGGGGGCAGCAGAGAGGGCTAGTGTAGTAAAGAAGAAAGGTATAGAGAGTTACAGAAAAAGGGATCTGGCAGGCCTCCCCAGTATTGGATTGGACAATAAGGACATAATAATCATAAATGATGATGAATATGGTATTATAGTTCAATACAATCCTGGAAAGCAGCATTCCAAGATGCCAAAAGTGTGCTCAATAACTAATTGGATCATCGTGCGTGCATGACTGTACCTCAAGCAGTAGCACTGGTATCCTAAATGATCTACGGGAGTGTAAAAAAAGTCATCATGCAGTTTCAGGTCTCCATTACATTCCACTATGTTAAGACATTTATATACATTTCTTTATATACACGGTTATATAATTCAGTAGAGTTGTCAAGCTATTTTGTGTCATGTATCTTACATTGGTGATGAGGGTCTAATAACTTTTCTGTAAGTGTGTTGTACATTATTTGTCTTCATCTTTAATGAACATGTTTCCCTGATTTGTCGCAAACTTTCATTTAATTCATAATCCAGATTGCTACAAAAGTGAGAACACCGACATTCATTAGGTATTAAGATTTGTTCAAAACACATATAAAAACTGTAAACTATATGAATGTTTCTATAGCAACTGACCTTACATTTCTCATTATATGCATTGCTTCTTTACATAATTTACAAGAGATGTTTTCATTTATTGATTGTGCCTGGTATCAGACAGCCGTTCGCTACGGCCTTAGACCTCTTCTTACAGGACTAATAGCGATGGGCAGAAGCGAGGTAGCAGGCTGGGGAACTGGCAGCCAATAGCACATGGGCATTTCCAAGGGTTAAACAGGGCAAGGTGTAGAAAGACGGCAGCATGCTTCACAAGTAGGGATAAAGATATATGTCCCAAATCACAAACTCACCTCTTTATGCCCCTAATTTTAAGAGGAAGGTGGGGTTGAACGGGGTCTCGGCAAGTTGCGCTGCATGCCCCCGTCTGAGTAGAGCGGCAGCTTGCACTGTGTGTGTGAGCTGCATTGAAGACAAATTAAAGATAGGGAAGTATGTGAGTATGTGTTAGTGTCTGTGTCAGCGTGAGTGCTTGTGTGCGTGTCTGGGTGTGTTACTGTGTGTTAGCGTTAAATGTCTATTTGTGAGTGTCTGAGTACATTAGTGTGTGCATTAGTGTTTATACATTGTCTTAGTGTTGAGTATCTGTGTCTGGGTGGATGTGTTTGTGTAAGTGTGAGTGTATGGTTGTGTGTTAATGTGAATGTCCCTCTTGATACCAGGCTCTAGATCTGGCCTTGCGACAGCAGAGTCTGGGGGAAACTGCAAGCACCAAACGCAGTGGAGAGGGAGTTTAACTGGACTCCAGAGCTGAGGATAAAAAAGCAAAGAATAACCACAAAGCCAACAGCCATAGGTAAAGCCTGGAGGCAACCTTGGTTATAAGGGCCCTTGATTACCTGACGTGCTACAGAAACCTGACATACGCTTGACAGAGACATCAGGGAGACAGGAATCTGGTGGCCACAGAGTCGTAACACTGGCCAGTAGGTAATCTGACATCCTCAGGGTTGCTGGTTTAATCCGCATGGTCCCTGACAGCCGGTTTGTTTGAAGAGATCAGATGTTGCCCTTGAAACTGGCCCATTTAGGGGCAGCACATGGGGATCCTGTACCCCTGGATCTCTCACCCATGGCTAGGGGCTAAGTATGTGATAATCACCGTATCGCGTGAGCCATGATTTGTACTTTGCTTCAGAACCACTCTTTATAAATATGTAAAAATGTCATTCATTTTTTGCTGGCAGACTCAAAGGTGCGACTTTTTATCCCTGCAAATCAATATATGTAAAATACTTGGCAGCTGTGAATATGATATATATTAAAAAATGTTACAAACATACACTTCATTACACTCCTGCAAGACAGGTATCCCCTTTCTATAATTTATAATTTGATTTTACGTTTTATTTATTTATTTTATCCAGCGAATGTAAAATACTCGTGATTATAGTTTAGCACATAGCGTGCTAATCTGTGCCTAGACATTCTCCTGAAGATATCCCCTAAAGGACAGGCCTTGGACAGGTGCATATCTTTGCTTCTAAAGGGCCACAAACCAGTCCGGTTTTCAGCTCAGCGGCTAACCGGGTGCACAGGGGCTCTATACAGATATACAAATTAAAAGATCATTACCACGCTTAGAAAACCCAGGGCTATTTACAGACTTGCAGACCTGAGCTTGGGAATAGCTGAGCTTCTGAAAGCTACCATCCTCAAGATTTGGGAAGATTAAATGTGTCAAAAAGACATACAAATCGATGCAGGTGTCCCTCGTTGAGACAATGTGACTTTACCAATCGAAGACTTATATGTTCCGGCTCCCTGCTCTATAAGTTAAAAAAAAAGACTCGGATAGATAGAAATAAATTCTAATAGCAGCTACACGGGGTAATTTTAATGTACATACTGTATGCATTGGTTAATTCTGGGAGTGATACACATGCTTGGCAATAAGGAGTTGATGACTGGACTCAGCATTTCCCCCCAAAAAATTGGAAAAAATGTATCTGCCCCACAGTGTGCATTAATTACCTAAAAAGAAGTTATTTCTCATGGCAGATCAGACGTCAAATAAGGACACAACAAAGTTTGATTATAGGTGGGATTTCATTGGAGGGGGGATCGTAATGCGAAAATGTAGTTTAAACTAGACAAAAAATGTGTTATCACAATATACAACATTTCATAAAATGATATCACACTTATCGATATGTTCTCTTCATTCAAACAGTTTCATTATGGTAGGTGATTGTGACGGACAATGTGGATGATAATGGATGGGGTTTTGCTCATCTTAACATTATACCCAACTAGATAAATCTTTTCTCCGCTTCCCTCCTTTCCAAGCAGATTTACCAACCAGTTTAGTTTAAAGTCAGCCTGGTAAAGATTGCAATAAAAAACTTCCAGCCCAGTTAGAGACTTATAAGTGCTCCTCAACTTGCATTATATCTTGCCCTTGTGTTGCCCTATGTTAAGAGCACAAAACCCCAAAATAACATAAATACAAATGCATCTGATTGATTAGCTTCAAATGCTTATTAAAAAAATGCCTACTTCATAAAGCCCAAACACAATCGAAGCCTTTTGCCTTTAAGAACCCCAGTGACGCAAAAGGACCCCTTTAAAAAAGATGGAACATATATGCAAATAGTTAAGGAAATTTTAATTTATCTTGTAAATATTTACAGAGATGGTGGAAGATAAGTGGAGTAGCCTCCTGGCAGAAGTGGTAGAGACTAATACATGCATGGGATGGACATATGACTTCTGAAACCAAAACTTGGCCAAGGACTGATTAAGGTTCAAATTTACATCAGAACAGGCAGAACAGGCAGACTAGACGGGCCAGACGGTGCCGTCAGAGTCAGTGTTTCTAGACCTAACTTTCGCCAAGTCCTTCTCTTGAAATACTTATTTTGGGTTTTTACTTGATGCATGTTTCTTTAAAACACAGCCATAACCACAGGGCTTGTTACAGTTTATTGAATGATATTAGTTTTTTATATACAACAATAATGATAAAGCCCTGGGACTTCAATAAATTGTATCAACGAACACATTAGTTAATCATTTCCCCAGGAAATCAATATTAGAGATTTTAATTTCTCGAAACTTTTTTTTTTGTTGAAATGTATGCTTTCGTGATGAATTTGTGCCTTTATGCACAAGCTTTGATTTGAAACAATTGCCGTAACTCACAGAATAACCATTGAGTGGTTTAATCCACAAACAAATAAGGGCAGAAAATGAAGAGAAATTGTGTTTTTCTGGACACAATCGATAAAAATATCTTCTAGATAATAGACAAACTTCATGTAAAAAGCACTTGCACATAACTGAACCAAAACCCCCCACTTAAGTGCTGATTTAAAAGATCTTAAAGGGTTACTTTCATAAATGGCATTTTCAGAACTTTTACAGTATTATATTTTTTTAGAAGAGGTCTCCGATGTCATAATTCATTTGTTGACTCAGCCAGCTGAATTTATAGATAACACCGTGAAAACGTTCAATTTCAAACAGTAGTAAAAAAATATGAAACTTGAGAGGCGTATTTAAGCCGCGTGTCACAGATGACACGGCGCTGACAACGCTGAAAAGTGTATTTTACATTTGCTGAAAAAAAGTTATATTGTATACCTTTGGGGCACTTTACAAACGTGTTGCCTCAACATTATCAAAAAGTATACTTAATAAATACAATAAACGCTTGTTGTCAATATGGAGCCTAACATTTCACTTACACTGCTGCTGCCCCTTCTTTCTATCTGGACGGATAGACATTTTTGTCAAGAATACCTCAAAGGTCCTACAGACCACTGCTTTGCCCTTTTGGTTCAGTCTGACATTACCTTAGACGCTGTTCTATGGTAGATTCACTGGCATGTTCAGGCCTACTATGCCTAGAGGGGTCTGAGCCCCCAGCCGCAAGACTGGGTGCTGATCGAACGCTTGTGTGTTCAGCACCCCCGGGTCCTTCTACCCAGTGGGCTGGTAACAAAGGGGGGGGTCTATGACCGAGCTGGCACAGCCTCCACATACTGCTTTAAAATGCGCTTTGCACCTTAAGACATGGAGCGCCAGCATACCTGGGAACTTCTAGTCTCTGGCTTCCTGGAGACGTCCCTTGCGGGATGCGGCCAGGACTGCCCACTGACGTCAGCAGGTGGTCCCCCTGACGTCAATGGGACTTCCCACTGACGTCCCTTTTAAAGGGTCAATACCCCACTCCAGTGACCCGGAGGAGTCGGGTCTTGGCCCGGAGAAGCGGTGCTTCATCTGGCAACCTCCAGGTGAAACCCGGAGAGTTCCCAGGTATGAGCGCCACGATATGATGTCATAACGGGCATGGAGGTAACTGCGCCTCTAGGTAGATTGAATCATAACACTGGGGCTCCTGAAAGTTCTTTCCCAGCTGTAGATGTAATAATTAAATAATTCACACGATCTGTGTACGATTTGTATACCTGTCATTATCTATAGCAGAAGCTAATTTTTGCCCTGAATGTTTTAATATAATGTAATGCAAATCACATTTGTTTCTAGAAAGGGCCCTGATAACTGGTCCTCTGAGGCCCCTAGGCATGGGACTCAAAATATCAAGCATTCTCCTATAGGAGCCATGGATTTCTAGCTGGGAACAGCATGTGTAATATTTAATTAAATTACTTAATCAATATTTATTTAACATATTATCAAAAAATATTATCAATATTAAATCATGTAGTTTTATTCAGACAGCATATGCTTTTACTATTTACTTATTTTGTTGAATAAGAGTGATAATCCGAGTACGCATGGGATTGGTTTTTATCAGACCTATCAACATTTATGGTCTAATTTCAATTTATATTCTTTACATTTATCACTGCTTTATATAGCGTTACACATGAATGAAGGATTTTCAGTCTATTTTTATCAAATAAAAGTTATTTTGCCAAAGCAAAATTAATATACCTGTACTGTACAAATCAATACATAATACTGAAATATTTTGACAGGGACTTGAAAATCCTATTATCTAAAAAGTTAAATATGAAGCATTTTGGCAAATGTCCTGGATAAATTGTGCTGAAAAAGAACTTTTATTCCTGAACAACTGCCTTATCTGTACACGCCAATTCTACATGCATCACAATACACCCTGTGTTAGAAACTTTGGAAGTTCTCAGATATACTTCTAACTTGCTCGATATATACTTTACAAGCCAGGATGGGGCTTAGCCGCTTACCTAAGCTGGTGCGAGTAAGATACTTGTTTTTGTATATTTGTACACATAAATTGTATTATGAACTGAAAAATGTAATTCTTTAAATGTAAAAAAAAAAAAAATTTAAATACATATATATATATATATATATATATATATATATATGTGTATGTGTGAACTGTTGAAAATTTTATTTATAGATCAACATCAACATCATCATCACTATTTCAACAATAGGGAGTGAAAATTAACGATAAGTTAATATATATGAACTTGTAAATCAGACAAACACTTGTTAAGACTGGCTCTAGTACAGCTCAATGGTAGATGGGGTAAAGCCAGACCTTAGACCCTGATCATTAAGCCTGACTTGCCCACTGAACAGCAGAAGTCCTCATAGGCTGTCATAAGGAGCTTGTCCAGCTTTATTTTAGGCACAGACACCAAACTTCATGAAATATTCACTGCATTCTATTACTTTAACATAAGTTATGGTGTTTAAAGGTGATGGAAAGCCTTTCCACTTAAAATTAAGGGGGTAGTAGAAGAATTATTAAACACTCATCTACAGACACCAGACAAGCCAGAAGGCTTGTTTTTCCCTCAGAAATCTCATGGTGCTGCCACAACCACAAGGGATTCTGGGTAGGCGCATGCAAATAAGGTCAACAATGATCAGATTTTGCCTCTATATCCACTTTATACATGGATCCCTTGAAGTATTAGGCCAGTATCAAAACCTCATGCTGACAAGTCCCATGAAGGACAAAACCGCTGTCCATGAGTGGTGATCTGGCTGCTGCACCTCTTACCCTTATTTGCATGTGCCTACCCAGAATCCCTTGTGGAAGTGTTTTCCATCACCCTTACCCACCATAACTTATATAATGGTATTTCTCGTGCTACCCCAAGCCTCAAGTCCTAGGCCAGTATCAAAATCTCATTAAGTTCCATTAAGGAAGAAGCAGCTGTTTCCATCACTTTTTGGCTAAGGTCACGTGTAGTAGTTCTAGGTTGGAGGGAAAAATATTTGATCCTCTGGCCTTAGGGTCGAGGTAATAAAGAACCTGAGGTGCCTATTTGCCCTGGTGTAATGGTGGAGTCACATCCTTTCACAGTCTGCATGCCTGCTGTGGAATTGTGAGTGCACGATACGCATTGAAGACTTTTTGTTACTATGAACTTTTTTTTTTATTCTGGCCTGAAATGGGTGGTTATTTATTTATTCACTGCATTTTTCACGTGTGTCTATGAATTGGACTTTGATTTCACAGTACTGAATCACGGTGAGCCCACCACTTGATTTTTGATTATGATTTGGCACTTCGTTTTTTAGACACTGCACTGCTTTGATAGCTTGATCTAGCTGGTGGAGGTATAGGGCGCCTTATGGCCCCTTACCTTGGTCCCCTTTCGGGGTTCCACCTGAAGTTTAAAGGGATCTTACCCTTCAGGGTTTGATCCGAAGATCCGGCCCTCCCATGGGGGAGGGAAGGAATTCTGTCTGGAACATCCCTTCAGGGAGAACCAGAATAGTTCATCAGGCTTCCGCTGCCCCAAAGCACGGAATGCTGCACCAAAGGAGCACGCTGCTGGGGCTAAAATAAAAATAAGAATAAAAAAAAGGCTGTCCCTGAGTGGTGATCTGGCTACTGCACCTCTTACCAGAGTTTTATCTTAAGGCTGCACAGCGGGCAATTACTTCAGGAGATAAAGCAGATATAGAGGCAAAATGTGCCTACCCAGAATCCCTTGTGGTTGTAGCAGCACCATGAGATTTCTGAGGGAAAAACAATCCTTCTGGTTTGTCTGGTGTCTGTAGATGAGTTTTTAATAATACTTCTACTACCCCCTTCTATTACTTTAAAAAATATATTTTCTAATGTTTTATCTTAAAATTATTTTGCCTGTGTCAATAATAAACTTACCGCTTAATGACATGAATACTTACCATGAATCAACCAGAATCTATATACTTTAATAATTTATATATATGGAAAGAATCTCCACTGATAATGATAATTATGTCTACGAGATGCCAGGTTTATACTTCTTCAAAGCTGGTTTTAGAAAGAGGTGATTAACTTTGAACCGACAAAAAAGTCCGGTGAATGTAATTCTGTTTGTGCCCGACTAATACTTTATTTGGTTAACAGCTGTTAGTTTGACTGATGAGACAATTGCCAAGAGAAATGTCCACCTGACTAAACAAGGACACATTAGGATACTTAATCAGATTCAAGCAGGTATTTAGACTTGGTGTACAAACACCAGGTATACCCCTTGTGATTTTATTTTGGAAAGATAAGGTTTTTTTTGTCAAAATAAATTAATTGACATTCTTGCAAACAGAGACAAAATAAAGCATTCTCATCATTAGGGAACGTAGAAGCCATAGTGTTAACATAACTGCAGGTTACTGTGAGATATAAGGACGTGACCTGATAATTTAGTGGGACAGTGATAAGTTGCTATTGAATTTAAGGACATGTAACAGTCAGTACTCGGGAAACGGACAAAGATCAAGGTCACAAAAGCCAGACATTAGTATTCTCAAGCTGCCTTTGTGAGAAATAACGATTGTAACCAAGTCAGGCTTGTACAAAATGAAGGCGTCTTTTTATTAAAAGAAGAAAAGGCAAAAAAAGGCCCTCACGTGGATCTTCTAAACTAATTCAATATAAAAAAATGTTTCAAGAAATAACCGACAGAGGATCATTTTAAATAAGAAGTACTAAAGACCAAATACTGTAAAATAAAAACTGTATGTTAATTAAAGTTTTATGTGCATGGAGTACAGTACCAGATAAAGGCTCTAGGGGGCACCCTCTCTACTATCCCAGTTAGAGTCTTGTATTGAGTGCAGTCTCTTTCCCAAAGGTCCAATGAAGGAACCTGCGGCACCCATCAGGTTCTCTATATAGCGGTCGTACATGCTACAGCTCCCTTTTGGCTGGAGGTGGAGGATATGGCAGAACACAAACTCTGGAACTCTCTGTGTTCAACCTGAAGTCACTGGCTGAAACACAGTTTCTCGGGTATTAACCCCTTAATGACAAAGCCCATACATGTACAGGCTCAAAATGCAATGTTTTCAATGGGTTTGGGGACCACCCATTGCCCTTAAGGGGTTAAATAAATAAAAACCATTTCCATCTTTAGACGTTATTAACATGTCTTTACATATGCAAATTATACCTAGTTGTTCCTGATTTTGGGACGATTTGAACTCTCCTTAAAGTTGCTATGACACATCCAATGATTACCCAAGAAGTTGGCTCCCTTGCGATAAGATAAGAGTTTATAGTTTTCCTGTACCAGTGTAACAAGCCATTGTGTTAAAAAACAGCAGAAAGGTTGCACATTCCCTTCAGCAAATTAAGCTACTGACCTATACCCCTCGAGTCTGAACAGCACACGATGGATTATTATGATATGAATGGTTTACTAAAGGGTTAAAACCTTTTTAGCCAAGATCTACTGTTCTTGTACCTTGACGATTATTCTTTAGTTCAATCAGCGCCTGCTGATTTTTGTGATTCAAGCCATTTTCATTTTTTTTTTTTTTTTAGCTTTCAGGCTTTTGTATGATGTTTCTTAAAAAATGCCTCTGTGGCTACAACTTAATTTAGGAGGATTATAGCTTTTAAAGCCTAAAGTGTGGATGTAATAGGTGGACCAAGGATGAATAACATTTTTTACTTGTCTCCTACGCTTTAAAATTGAGTACCCCGCTGAGATCTTGCTCAATATATGTAAGCTTTCAGTCCGTAATCTATGTCTAAGTGCCAAGTATACAGGCAAATGCAAAGGAAAGTTCACTTTGCGAACATTCCCTGTACACGTTAATAATAGTTCCACAGAAAAATAATTACCATAGAAACTTATAATTTAACAGCAGCGGATTGCTTTTCAATTTCCACTGTTTATGTTATAAATGTATATCCCATTGGATCAGACTCCGTGTTATCCAAGGGACCTATGAAATAAATCCTGAGTTTGCGTGTTAGTTATTAGCTTCTTAAAACTCAAGGTCATTCAAGTCATTTGGTTTTTTTAATTATTTAATATATAAAGAAGCAACTAGAAAGTGTTTTAGACGAATGCCCAACATGCCCAAACTAGACTTTATTTCCCAACAGGTAGACTGATTTTTTTTTCTTATTATGAATGTGCCATAAACTGTAATTAAATGCATATTGTAGCTGTTCATGCGGCCCCTCTTGAAGGAGAACCTGTAGAGTCCACCATATGCATTTGCCTCTTCCACTGCCCACCCCATCTCCTAAACTTTCAGGAGTGTGTGAAACAGAGCCACAAAGGAACAAAGGAGGCAGGGAACTGCAACTCTAGAGCTGCAGCTTCTCCTAAAGGTAAATAATAAAATATTTTTAACAGGTTGAGGAATGCATATTAAAGTTCCTGACTTAATAAAGTTATTCTTTAATAGACATTCTTCATTGGTGAGGCTGCAAGGGACACTGGAATGCTCCTTTAGCTTTTTTAAACTCTGTGATTAATATCAATGTGTTATCAATCCCGCACTGCAGGAAGATATGATCAGATTGTTTATCATGTTGGGGGAAAGAAGAACGGGTGTGGACACAGTTGTCATCAGCCTCTAAATCTTTTTTATCAGACTAGGCTAGGAAGCAAAGAACACAAAGATCTGTGAACCCATCACCTCCTGGTGCTCAGGAAAGAAGTCGTTGTCCAATGGGAAGTTCCATGACTCTGCTTTACTTATTGTCTTGGACTCTCATTAATTATTTGTCACAGTTGACAAATATTCATGAATAGGTAAGGGCAGTCAACTAGACTTTTGTCTTTACTGCCAGCTTCCTTGGTAAGTGTCCCAATTCACCGGTTCCATCGGAATCCTACATTACATAGGCAAACTCGCAATGTCACGTGCGTTTATTCTTAGTGACAGTAACCCAAATGTCAACAAGTATTATCTGCTTGTGTTTAAAATGTTAACCGCTTTCCTTTGCTGTGAATAAAATCCATTTAGAAGAATACCTCACCTGAGTAATATCCTATTAATAATAAAACAGCCATTTAAAACATTGCAATTAAAAAAGCAAGGGCAATTAGTACAAGAGAGGAGAAAAATTACTGAATTCTGCACTGTTTAGGTTATGGAAGAGAAATGCATTTCGGTAGCAGTTCAATTCTAGAGAATAATGTGTATAAAGTGCTGATTAAATACGCAATATGCTTACTATAGTTTAGAGTTTAATTAGAAATTTCACTTTTATGGTTATTTATTTGTTTTCCATTATCACCTTTTTTTACTTTCTCTTAGATTAAGTGTTGGGCAACATTTTCACATTGGATTCAGGTACATTATTTGGGTGGTGTGCTTTCTCTTTTGCTTGTTATTACCCCAGGTGTTGCTGGAGATTCTTTTAATGCTAAAATGTGGGTTGGTAGAAATTTTAAGATAAAATGAAGTTTTGAAGATGGTTTGATGATTTTTTCCCAACCCAATGTAATGTTCTGTTTTGTGTTTCTTCCCATCCCTCTTCATTTTGGGCCTAAAAGGGTTTAGAACCAAAAGATTTAAGTCGCACTAACTCTGTAGGGATGTGGTAGTCACAGGTAGGGTTGTATGGGTGGTGCAACAGGCAGAGGAATACCAATGCAGAACTCTCTAATTTGTAAGGTTTCCATGGTAACACAAGCAAGGAGGTATTTTTTTTATTACTTTTTTTTTTGCCTAGTTCTGCATCCCATGACCTGTGATTGTAGAGACTACCTTACAGACGTTGTGATCAGTTGCTTCTGGTAGGATACAGACAGTGCCCAGGCACAACTTATTCAGCGATGTTTGCGCAAGCTGGTGGCTTATTCTAGCCCAATAATAAATAATAGGTGTCTTTCTGACCTGAATTGAAGAGCCTGCTTTTATTTTAAAACTACGACAGATCCTGTTAAGTTGCCAATTCACGAAGAGATATTTGAAAGCCTTGTTTACTCCACAGATACATTGTCTGTTCACTAAAAATGGAGTTTGCATGAGAGTTGAAGTCCATGATATCACTCTGCATTATGAAGGGCAAACTCCAGTGAGCATGCAACATACATAGATATCCATTTTTAATATACCGTATTGGCTCGGATATAGGCCGCCCCCGTATATAGGCCGCACCCTAAAAGTTTGGTGCTTTTTTAAAGAAAAAGTTTTTTTCTTTAAAAAAGCACCAAAAAACATGCTGCCACTCTGTCCTCCCCCTCCGAGATATGCTGCCACTCTGTCCTCTCCCCCTCCCCGAGATATGTTGCCACTCTGTCCTCCCCCCCTCGAGATACGCTGCCACTCTGTCCTCCCCCCCTCGAGATACGCTGCCACTCTGTCCCCCCCCGACTTACCAGAGCAGACTCCCGGGTGTCTTACGGGGCCGGAGGGGGACATCTATGCACATCGTGTATACAACTCCCGGTGCCGGCACTCAGCGGAAGTGCCGGCACCGGAAGTTGTATACGCGTATTGCGTAGATGTCTTCCGCCGGCCCTGCAAGACACCCGGGAGTCTGCCCTGGTAAGTCGGGTGGGTTAGAATGCATCGTGCGATGCGCTTAGACAACCTCCCGTGCCGGTACTCCCCCCCGTGGAAAGTGCCGGCAGGGGAGGCTATCTGAGCGTATCAGACAGTAGGATGCAGGTCCCCTGCACCGCTGCGGGGGATCTGTATCCTAACCCCGCTGCCTGCCCGGCGCCCGGGACTGCATGTCCCGGGCGTCGGGCGCTAGACCCCGAATATAGGCCGCACCCCCACTTTAAAGACTTAAAGTGGGGGAAAAAAGTGCGGCCTATATTCGGGCCAATACGGTATTCACCCTCTAAGATAAGAAGGGACTGAAAGGGGACTCATTCCATGGTTCAAACCACCCCCAACATTTAGCAGTGGTCTGATAGAAGACTATAAAGATTTATGTCTTCAACAGGACTTGGAGCCCAGTTACAGATGCACCTCTCAAGCGCTATAGGTCTCTCCATGACAGAGAAGAAGACGCCTTGCAAAAGTTCAGGGCTATCACCAATCCTCTATGTCATGGAATCCCATTACCTAGGTCTATGGCTATAATGAACAAGGCGAAACAGCTGTAGTTGACCTTTACGCACCATTCTTATCTCTTTCTGCCATTCCTATAGCCACAGGCATGTGTCAGCTATTTGTCACTTGCCTTAAAATTGAAATAAATAATACTGAGGATTCTAGAACATAACTCCTTAAAGTAACTCAAAACTTATTAGGGCCTTGGTCTTGTCATATGCCTATCCCCAACATGTGGAACTTGCCTCACTGTATTAACCTCCACCGCTTTATGGACTCAAATCCACCCATTTGCCACCCTCTGGGAGACGTAAAACCTCCTTACACTACATGCATTCTATATATCTTCCAAAAAATATAGTACTTTGACTTGCGCTGATTTTTTTCAAATAAAGGCAGACAGTTTGGCAAATATTTCTAATCTCCACCAACTGTTTTGATGACACTGTCCAGACGCAGGCCAAACTAATCAGTTTGTGCGAAAATATTTTGTCTTCTTGAATTAATGCCTAATGGCTGGAATATGTTCAGACTGGTTTCAACTGAAAGGCAATCAGTGGGACAAAAACTCATTTATTATTCCACATTTCATCGTGACATCTTGTGCCAGGATTTCATTATAGAACATGTTGGTTCTCCTTGTCCGTTTAGATACCGAGAAGACCATCGCCCAATACCGTGAACAAGGATAATTTTATTAAAATGTGGAATAAAGAGTTTTACCATGGCGCACATTTCATTTCTGCCTCACCGACATGATTCTAAGAAACCTATTAAACCATAAAAAGGTAAATAATAATATCTATCGCTGCAAAATACTTACTATATTTGTATAATACTTTGCTTTATTGCTGCTCGTCTAATCTGAAAGAGCTGATGTTACATTACTTCATCTGTCAGCTAAATGAAAATATTTTAATAAAGGTCTTGTCGGTATATTTCAGGGTTCTTCGGTATTCACTGGCAGTATTGTTGAGTTTATATCAAGAGCTGCTAGGTAGAATGAAACTGAGCTATATAACTTTACAAAGCTACAATAATGGCTTTGGGTCTTACATTCCCGACAATCCCTGGGTAAAAAAATTGATGTAATAAGGAAATAACACCTGTAAAATACTCAGTTTAACTCTGTAAATATCATTGTAGCCAAAATGTTGGAAAAAACTCTTCATGGAATGGATTTTTTTGGGAAAAAAGATGATGGAAGACACAGGGTGTTATGTATAAAACAAAATGATAGCAATGTAAAGTTGAAAAGTGCTTTCGTCTCCATGGCAGTCACATGAATGGTCCAATCAGCTTATATTTATACATAAAAACCCATGATGTTTGGCTTTGATAAAAAGAAGGGGTAAAACTAAGACATTCCTTACCCCAGGAAAGAATTATGAGCAGTACAACACCCTCCAAAATCTGATGGTGCTTTGGCGTTAGAAATAGTAAAGCAAACTTAGCAGGTGTCGAGGTTTTCTGACTTAGAGACCAATGGGTCTGGACTGGCCATCTGGTAAAACTGACAAACGCCCAATAGGCCGCTGATCGTCAGCGCTAAATACTGACCTGATCTGCCGTACTGTGCTCACGCAGCGTGTGGCCGGGCATATTTGCTGGCAGCCACACTTAGATTATTTGGCAGCCACTGGCCACCAGGGCCACCTTCTCATTCCCCAGTCCGACCCTGGAAACAAACATGGAAATATCTCCGAATATGTTTTTTTTCCTAACCGTAAAAAAGGAATCTGCCGACGGTTGTTATTTACTAGGCGGCCACGCAATGAATAGTCCATATTTACAAAGCTCAGTGTGGTTTCTATTTAACGACAGTGTATTCATCGCTGCCGCGTGTGAAACAAAAGTATTTCCAAACTATAGCAGCACCAGATCATCGCAAAACTGAAACGCTGCAATGTAAGCAGCTCATTAGCTGTGATTGTCGTAAGCTTTAGTAAAAGCTGGCTTAGTCATGTTCCTGTGTATTTTTATTTCAGGAAGCCAGCACGGATTTATAGAGAGGTGCTTTATTTTAATATGTCATAAATCTGCAGGTATCCTACCTATACTTGGCTTACAAATTATATGTATATTGAATCATGCTGTTGTCCTGGATACAGTAGCATATCGGTAACATTAATCAAATGGCAATCACAACGTTCTATTTTTTTTTTGTAAAAAACTGTAACTTCAGTGTCAAATTTAGTCAACTGAGTATCTAACCTATATGTTTCACCTAAAAATTTGAGTCACCAGATACGTGTTTTGTGACCAATGACATTTGGGGCGTAAATTTATCTTTTTATGTCTTTATCAAATTGGATGCACATGATTTTAGATGAAAATTCAGGCTATTTCCTAATGCGAGGGTTAAAAAAGGGCTGAAGAGGAAAAAATGGCCGACACTTAATGATAAGATGAATGGTTCATTTAATTTTCTTTGCCAAACATCCAAGCTTTTTTTCTGAATGATTTTCTGACACTGGGAGAATAATGATGTTAGCAGAATCGGTTATTTTAGCCACTTTGATAAATTATACGATGCATTATGATAAAATGCTGGTAATATGGCTAATGTATTAAAATGCAGAAAAAAGCATCTTCTAGCAAAATCCGCTTGTTCTTCTAACCCTTGTAACAATTTGGATTTAGAGCTGGAATCCCTGATTCGGGATTATCGCAGAAGTGTTCTTTCGAGATCGTTCCTGCGCGCAATAAATCTGTGAATGTCATTAAATGAGTCCGGATTGATGTTTACGCTTCTTCTGCCATCTCTTTAGAATAGTGCTAATTATAACTATGGTATTGTTCCCATGGTGCCTTAATAAATTAGGAAAGAGACAATAACTGTGTTATTTTGCTGAAAACCGACAATAGTATTTACGTCTGCTAGATGGAACGTGGAATAATGTGTTGTTACGTTACTTAACACAGTTATATTAATTAGGAGCGGATTTAAATCCTAAATAGAGCCAGGTGAAATATTGAAAAATGTGTCTACGGGAGTTACCACAAAGCGCTTTTTTCCCCCACCTGTTTCCGCGGTAACTCAAGCAGAAGCAATGATGCGTTTGAATGCTTCTTGAAATGTTGCATGCAGTGTGATGTCATACAGGTTAAAGTGATGTATATGCGATGAGCTTGTGGAGTTTAAGCCAACACAAACTCAAATTTATTAAAAATTATGCTGCACAACCAGTGGCCATTGAATAACGATTGTTTGAAAAAGTCAGCATAGAAATGACTCTTTGGGATTAATGTAAAATATTCTAATACATTTTCTAACCTCAATTAAGAAATGGACCATATATAATTATTAGTATAGGCAATAGTCAAAGATATGTAATCATTGTTCATAAATAAATGATAATTAAGATATATTAAAAGGTTTCAATTATAAGCTTCAAGGTTTTCTTGACCTTAAATATAGAATGAAGGATTTGCTGAACATGCAGTCTATAGATAGGATAGTAGCTTGCTAATGCATGGTATAGTTGTAACTCTAAAAGGGCATTACAATATACGTACAGCGACCACCTAAAATAGGGTTTGGGCGTGTAAGACCTAAGTGAACATGTTTGAACACCTAATTAGGTGAAGACCAATAGACTGACATCATTTTCAAATGATATATAAGCTTGGTGTACGAGAGGCAGGGGAGGAGAGGTAGAGGGGAGATGTACTTGCCATCCACAGACTCTTCTTGTCCCAACACTCCCTCCCTCCATCCTCAGGAATGCATAGGACAGATGCCATCAACTAAATTCCTTTCCAAGGTTTTGTAAGACTTGTTTCGTATTATTTTTGTTATCTTCTTTTTATATTCTTCTTTTATTTTTGTTCGTATTAAATGTTTTACCTTTGTTTGCATCTAAGTGACTCTGCCTATTTTTGACGCACATACATTTATATGTGATCCAATTATTTGAAGTTTGTATTGGCCCTATATATTTTCTTACAATTAACATGGTGACTGGGGAGGCTGAAAGCTCTCATTGAGTCTCCATGCATAAATGGAGAGCAATAATCCCTATTTGCTTCATTGAACAGCAGAGTAAGGCCATAGCTGGCACTACCACATAGGGACTTTCAGAAAGCACTTAGGACTTCCACAGGTCTATGGTACCACCACCAGAAGAGACCCGTCTATAAATACATCCCGTGCCAGCTGTTCCTTTATTTGATAAAGCAAAACAATATCATGCACTCTCAAAGAGAAAAAAAACATATTTATTGATGACATATGCCAATGTTTCAGCCTTTATTGGGGACTCAAAAATAATGATAGTGATTTCATTACTTGACGTACTTCTGACGCAAAAGAAACCATTCTGCGCTGATTTTCTCATTGGTGTGTGCTGCCACATTTTTCCTTTTTGTCCGATCCTCCAAATATTTTCCCCAGACTTTAATGCTATAAAAAAATCATAGTATTCAAGATTTCAAGCTTATAAAAATCATAGGCAATGTTCATGATTTCATCGATACTTACTGTGTGCATAATAAAAATGTAAGATCATTTCAGTCGTTTATATATTTTATTGGAAAAAAACAGTGATTTAATTTAGCTCCAGGTATTATGCGTGAAATGTAATAGAAAAGTCATCTATTTGATGACTGTAGCTGCAGATCTGCAGTTCTGTCTCCTCCTAATGTGGTCATTTTGCTGCATACCCTGAAGAAACGTTGTTGGTGGTCGTACATAAACACCATTTAATGTAAAAAGCTCCCAATTATATGGTAACGTAAAAAAAAAAAAAAAAAGATACAGGTTTCAGGCCGGGATAAAAATAGCAGATAGGACCTAGCAGCCAATACGAATAAATTTAGATAAATGTGTGTAAGCAAATGACCTCCGCTTTAATATACGAGTGAAATGCATATTTAGCAGTGAATTGCAATTTCGCTCCCCATGCCTTGTTAATTACGGCACAGATAAAAGACTGGGGTTTATGTATATCTGCAGCTTGCACATAAGAAAGTGGAATGGGAAGAAAATATTGAAATGGTAAATATCAATGTTTATGCTTTCTTAATAGGGGAATGTTATATTAACTGGCCTTTAAAATGAGAGTGAGGGTGAGAGTGAGCAGGAATACTAATAATCCAATCAATTTGTACATTAATGTATGTATATATATATATATATATATATATATATATATATATATATATATATATATACATACATACATATACATATATACATATACATATATACTATATGCACAAAAGTATTGGGCCATCATTCACTCACATCCACTCTCACTCTCCCACATTATTCACTCTCACTCTCATTCTTATTCACTCTCTCACACTTTCTAAATGCTTCCCTACCTTGTCTGCTGACCACTTCTGCTCCCTCTTATCATCTTTTATCTTCTCCTATCTCCCTTCTCTTCTATCTTTAATCTGCTATCTTCAACCACATCTCCTCAGGAACTTCCACCGATTGAAGCATCGGGGAGAGGATGTCACTGGAAGCACGTGCCATATTGCCCTAAGTTCACCTTAAGACCTTTCAGTGGCATCCTCTACCCCGATTGGAGGAGATGAATAATATGTGGAATAGGAAGTGGTTGGCAGAGATGGTAGGGAAATGTTTAGCGAGTGTGAATGAATGAGAATGAGAGTGTGAGAGAGTGTGAGGATAAGGGCCTGCAAATTTCAGAAGAAAATTCTGTGCTTTTTGCTTCGTTTTCATCCGCATCGTAAGAGAGTCTGGCCTTATTTTGAATATGCCGAACATGGTCAAGTAAGTAATACGCAGCATCATGAGCTCCTATGCCCTCTACTCTGTTAGGTTTAGTTTAATTTACTTAATTATTTCGTGAGTAACAATTGGGTAGAAAAAAAGCCAGCTTTCCTTCACTTCTGGTCGAATACCTGAGAAGGAATATTTGTACCAAGGGAATTTGCAGCTCTCCTTACAGCACAGATAGCATAATATAATGTTTTCAGGCAGCTGCATATAAGGGTAGATCTGGCTTATATAACAGAGCTAGACCAAATATAAATGTCTGAGTCTGTATCATACTGCTTGTGGCAAATTATAGAATGGCTGACTCTTAATCTCCAAAACCAGGTACTCTGACTACTAAAATCATGTTGAGGAATGTACCATTTATACACCTTAATGTCTACACTATTTACATACGCTTACAACATCACCTCCATAGGAAAAACTTTGAATTTCAAACCGCATTTGAATGTTCAAAAAATGACCCAATTTGATTCAAATCTACTGATTCGAAATGTTCAGCAGGGTAACTGATTCTGGTATAATGTTAGGATAGGAAAATATAAAAATCGCTTTCTTTGTCATCTAGTTTCTTCTGCAGTTTTGTTTATAGTTTAATTAATTGATTTGATTGTAGCTTAATTTGGGTTGAAAAGTTTCCTTCTGATTGACTCAATGTTTAATTTGAGATTCAAAGCACCGTAATCGCCAGATGACCTACTTCGCACATGTCAATTCTTAGAGAAGAATATTTTTGTAATAATTATTTAATTCCTGTAATCTTTTCATTATAGACATTCAATATTACTGCTTTATCATGATAGCCACGCTAATCTTGACTCGGGGGATTAATAAAGATTTTGCTATAATTACATTATGTTCTTTATTTAATTCTTTCTTCTTTACATTATTGGCCCGTACATCCATCATTACTATAAATACCGGAACTCTAAAACTTTAAACTGGAATTATCTTAACTTTAATCTCAAATTTATTAAATGCATCTGTAACGGAAGTTCTTCCTCTTTCTCAACTCAGCTGGCAGCTCAAGAGAACAGACAATTTCATACCACATGTCAACGAAGCTTGATGTTTTTAGCACTTGGAAAGTAACCTTCAACATAATTATGTAGGAATAGCAGTTCAAACACTCATCTCTGTTGTGCTGGAAATACTGTACATGTCATACATTTAAGGCTGTACTTTGTTACAGTGACACTTAGGAAAGTTTTCTATAGAACTTGCTCATATTTGATCCTAAATAATTTAGAGGGTGACGAACTACGACCCTGCCCTGATCAATCCATTAAAATTCCAACCAACAGAACTAACAAAGGCAAGCTACATAGATTTATCAAAGAACAACAAAAATACTACAAAAAATAAAGCTGTTTTTCTGTGTAAGAGGAGAGGTACAGTAATACCATGAAGATGTATCCAGGCCTACTTTCTTGTGACTTAAGGATATTCAGCATATTTCTTTAGATAAAACAGTGATTTATGCAATAAAGGGAATTCTTATTGTCTAACATATATAGCATAACTCTGCATGCATTATATTTATTTATATAGTACCCGCAGATTCACTAGCGCTATTACAATAGTGTGCAGACAACATAAATAGAGTGCTATAATTATTATTGACAGGCGATACTGGTACAGTAGGAGAAGAGAGCAGTCTATTTGGTGGTTAAGGGGGGAAGACAGGCAGGAATAATGAACTGCTTAAGTGAGGATAAGCAAGTGAGATATAGAGAACTGTGTTATCTGTGTAGACATGGCAGATGGTTTATTTGGCACTCTGAAGGGACAGTTGTAGGCTTCTCGGAATAGCTTGGTTTTTACTGAGCTGTTAAAATTAAAAAAGAGAGAGAGTCCGATGGAATAGGGTAGGGAATTCCAATGAAGTAGGGACAGCATGAATACGGGAGCGAGAAGAGGTGACAACAGTAGAAGAGGTGCAAGCCATTGTTGGAACAAAGAGGGTGGTTGCATATGAGAATAGCGATATAGGAGTAGCAGAGTTGTTAAAGATTTTTAGTGTTTCAATGTCTCAACAACTCTGCAACTTGATCAAGACTTGTCTGAACAAGATTTGGGATTGACTTGGTCTGGAAAATAGAAAGAGGTTTATATGTATCTAGTTAATATAGTGATTTTACACATATATTACATGATCACCTCATCCCTTTGAGAACATGTTTGAAATGCCCCAGTATGCTGACACTCAATCTGCTGGTTACACAGGAGATCTCTGATCTCCCCAGCTGTCTCACTGAAACCATGGAGTAGAGAAGGAAACAGCCATGGAGGTGTCACCTGCCACCATGTTCTCAGACCATTGCCGCTCTTCGTACCAGTCCTTAAGTCTTTGTAGGTCAGAGAATACCTTAAACCGATACTTTATCGTTAGCATTCTTCTAATACGCATCAATCTTGACCCTTTTAAGCATCCCATAATCCTACTTATGCTAAATAAGCATTGCTGTATAACTCTCTAATGGGATACCTGAGCATTTTAATTAACATCAGTGGTAAAATCTCTCAACAGAGTCTTTTCCTAATTTTCGTTATAAGGAGCTTTTAACGGTTTAAGAGCCAATCTGTTAAAAGTCAACAGTATTGCATTAAAAAATAAATATTAGCCTTATAAACCCAGCTATAACCTATATGTTTTAGCTATAGGCATGCATGCTTATGCTGAACCCCCAATTCATTTGTTTAGTACAGTTTTAATATATCTTATACAGAACACTGGCAGGAACTGAATAATAGTTTTTTTATATTGCCTTTGGGGGTAATACAATCACGTCATACTTTGATGTATTGATTTTTAAGCTACATGTATGTTCATTCTTGTAGAAACTGTTTTGTTGAAAAATCCTTGTATTGACTTTTAATAAGCATGGTAATCAGACTGTACACTAAGCACAGGGCCAGCATAAGACAATGTGTGGCCTGGGTCCAAGGATGAAATGCTGCCCCCAATCACAAACCCACATCCAATCCTAGATGCGCACACAAACCCAGACACACACACACACATAACCACACACACAAACCCAAACACACAAACCCAGACACACACACATAACCACACACACAAACCCAAACACACAAACCCAGACACACACACATAACCACACACACAAACCCAAACACACAAACCCAGACACACACACATAACCACACACACAAACCCAGATACACACAAACCCAGACGCACATTTTTATAGAATTTGTGTTTTGTTGTCTCAGACATAAGACTCAAAAAGATAAGACCCATCAAAAACCATATATACATGTATATAAAAAAAACTAAACAAAAGGGAAGCACAGCTTTTTGGTATTTTTGGTGTACATTTGCAGGTTTTAAATGGTGTCCAGAGAGGGCTTTAAACTGCAAGGGAGTCCCATTGGGTTAAAATGCAATACAGACCCACGGATTCCGCTCCATAGTAAGCAATAGATAGGACTTGCCAAACTTGGGGTACTTTGACTTTGTAGCATTCCCAGCAAAACTTGTAAATGAGGCAACTTTTTAACATGATAATATAATTATTTCCTAAAAAAAAAAAAATCAGCCATTCAACACTACCAGGAATTATGTTTGTAACGCTGCATTTTGTTACACTAGTAACTGGGTCCTTATGAACCAAAGCAGAGTCCTGGCACACTGAACAAGAAGATACATCGTCCCTAGTTTTTTTCTTTGTATATTAACCCTTTAAATCCCATTAAAAAGGGCACAGGGCATATTTAAGAACAAAAAAGAACTGGTTGAACAAGAAAGTAAAACATTTTCAGCAAGATGATTTAACTGTTCTTATTTCTGGTGTTATCTTAGCGACTAATCTCTAAATTTGACATATAGATTAGATAATTTCAGAAGCTGAAAACACATCAAAATGAAAGATTGCAGAAACCCCTTTTGACGTGCCTAATTTTCAATTTCCACTTATACATTGTCACTGTCGAATTTCTAGCAAAATAGAACTAGCAGCACTATAACTATTTAGTTTTGGGACTCCAAAAAGATCACCAGACAAAGAAAAATAAAATAAAAAGTTAGAAAACTGCAAAAAAGAAGGTGCCGAAACAACTTTCAATACCACCATCCTGAAGCTTTACTAACACCTCTCCGCTCTCCCAGTCTCTTCACTGGCTGCCTGTGCGCTTCAGGATTCGTTTCAAAATCCTGACTGTTACTTTCAAAGCCCTTCAAAGGGCTGCCCATATCCTCTGGAATGCCCTCCCCAGCCTATCCGTCTTTCTCCCCTGCATTTAGTCCTTTAAGAAATCCCTCAAGACCCACTTCTTTAAGGACACTTACAACATTCCACATTAACGCGCTCCCATATTCCTTTAGCTCACCTTTCCTAGTCCCTCTCCTTTTACCTATTGTGTAATACACCATAATTCCCTCCATACACCATAATTCCCTCTAGATTGTAAGATCGTTTGAGCAGGGCCCTCCTCACCTGTTGTCTCTGTAAGTCAAATTGTTATGTTATATACTACTTGTTATGTTTTGTCTACCCATTTAACAGCGCTACAGAATATGATGGAGCTATGTAAAACAATAAAGTCAAATGACATGGATATTATATTATGCTATTCTTTTAACTCCTAATAAGAAGACACGTTCCTCCCAGTGCACTTAATGGGAGACCAAGCATGGCTAAAAGACGCTTCTCCAGCCCAGAGAAAGATAGGGAAGCGACCTGGAGACCCAGGGAAGCAGTGCTGCACCTGGAGACTCCACATCAAGCCCAGAGAGCTCCCTGGTATGTTTATCAGCTTCCAAATTGTTAGCAATAATTACAATGTAAGGTACTGTATATGTTATTATACCAATTACATTACTAGGTTTCAATCAGTTGAAAAATCAATGACTTTATCACTCTAAAAGTGGTAAAGGGTGATAAGAATTGTTGTATTTTTTAAATGAAAAGATTGAATTAATAACTTTCATTGTTAAGAGACAAATAGGATTGCACACACAGTGTTTATGAGACACAGCAGATATGTCAGTTTTGATACTGATTTTCATAAACAGATCCACATAGAATCTACCTACACTGCAGCAAAGAGATAATTGTCATCCCTGCATGCAGCTTGTGCATCCTTTAAAGATTAAGAGGAAATAATAATGTAATAACTATACAGCAGGGTGAAATTGTTCTTCATCTGATTAGAGACATATAAAGGCTTTCAACAATTTCCAGGGAGTGCTTAAGAGAAGACATTGTCCTCTGACTCCTCTGTTATGAAATAAATCAAGGATTATAAAGACAAAGCTTCATAAAAAGTGTTATTTTAATTGTTTATATAAATATAAAAAAGCCCCCCCAAAAAAATATATATATATTAAAAAAATTTTTTTATGACACAGACATTTAGACAGTGAGGTCATTGTGACGAGCCTGTCCCAATACTGTTAAAAGACTATTCATGTATGTCGCCCCCCTGTGGCCACTGATATTACAGTCCCGGAATGCTTATAGCTGATAACTCCCCCACAGTATGCAAATGGTACCAGATGGAAGAGCCAGGGCATAGAGGAAGATACTTGTTCTCCAGGGACTTGTTCTAGAGCAGGGGTGTCCAACCTGTGGCCCTTCAGCTGCTGCAGGACTACATCTCCCATATTGCTCTTTCAGCTAAGGGGCAGGGTGAGGAGTATGGGAGATGTAGTCCTGCAGCAGCTGGAGGGCCGCAGGTTGGACACCCCTGTTCTAGAGGGTAGTCCCTATCTACATCCTGCTTCTAAGAACCACTATACCAGGTTATAAACCCAGATACCCCAAGAGCGCGTCCCAAACAGGCGCAAGTGCTTGTAAGTTGGCAAAAAAATATATATATACAATCCTATGTTACGTGGATCAGGCATTTTATTGAATTTCTTCTATTTTAGTTCAGTGGCTTAAAAAAAAACCCACAAACCACCTTGAATTGGAGAAGCCCAAAAGGGCTTGATGTCAGAAAATCTATAAATGTCCTTGTCTAGCAAACACACATTACTTTAAAAATGAAAATCCAGATCGAGTCAGGTCAAGAGCAACATTCTGATTAATATGCTAGTAGTGTACCAGACTCTCTCTTACAAATTATTTAGCAGATGGTACTGACTCTGTCACCGGTTGACTTTACTGCTCTCTCCGAGCTGCTTGAAGCTGATAACATAGAGGTTGTCTTGTTACCAAAGGAAGAAGCAAAATACCACATTGTACAGAGATGCTGAAAGTCTCGTTACAGTGACTTAATTTTCTTGGTTCAATGAGCCGGTGAAATTACCTAATGTCACCAAACAAAATCGTGTAACGAAATGTCATGCCCTTATCAAACTACGAAGGGAAAACTACTTTCGTACTTTTTGGGGGGGGGGCTTAGTTCTGATAATCGATGGGCCGTTATCATATTCTTACCTCGCTGTGGTCATGAACAGAATAATAAGCATGGATATTGCCTTTGTAAAGTAGAATCTGCAAAGCCCCTCTAAACGAACTTCGATAGACTTATTTTAGTTTTGAAAGACGCAGCGATTATATTTGTTCGGTCCATTAGCAGTGGATTAAAAAGCTGGTAAAACGTGGGTAAACTGAACATAAAGCGCTAAGTGAGCTGTAGTAAATGCATTTTTGGCTTTTAAGATGATAAACAAACTCCATTATTTCTCTTTTTGGTCACATTAAGCTTTAAGCAGCCAGTCGGTGGTGTAGAAACTGGTCCACGGAGAGTGGCGGTACACTGCAGCTCTGGAGCTGCAGCTTCTCCTTTATGTCATTGAGCAAATAGCAGATCTGTCATTTTATTATTTTCTCTGAAGCTTTAATCCCCCAAAACAATAGAAAATCTTTTAAAAATCTTTTTTTTCTCTCGGCAAAATTCTGCTGAATAGATGGAACAGTACCTTTAAGTCACGTGAAGTTGTCACCTTATTTTACTTAAATCTTCATAATCCCATTAATAGCCTAGAAGGAAAATTAAAGGTCTTGGGTTTCCACAGCCAGGAAGCCCATAACATTTTGTAAAGCAATACAAAGAGGCAGCGATGCGGATAAAAATTCTATCTTCTATTTCTTATCTTTTTTTGGGGGAAAAGTACAAAACTTTAGAAAATGATTTGGAGCTGTTTGATGCATAATGTAGTTTCCCTGGATTTTGGTACTCGGTCTTGATGTATTTGTAAATAATATATTGCTTTTCATCTGGACAAACATATTTCTGAGACGATGCAGTAAATTCCTGAATTATTAATTAGGATTTGCAGATGTCTTGTAAAATAATATTGTATTAAATTATGATAAGCTGTTCTAAAGGACAGCAATACCCTTCATTACAAATATTTCTTTTTTTATTATTTTGGAAGTCAAGGATTTATTACAAGATTGCACTCAGAACCGTCTGGAAGCTGTTATATTATGCGGTTCTCACTATTTAAAAGGAAAGTTCGCAGACATATTTTTCTGTAGACTTATATACACATTTACTAAAAACCCAGCTGGTTCGTGATCCTCCTTTTTATGATATATATATATATATATATATATATATATTATAATTTAATGACATCATCACACTTGGAACGTGAATAGTTTGTGTGTAATTCGCACATGAAAATCATATGGCACACATTTACATTTTCTGTGCAACTTTAGGTCTAAATTATGCCTGTTGAATTTCTGTATTAAATATAAAATATACATACCTGAGAACTTACCAAATAAGTCGACCCTGAACCTCTTGAAATAATAACACTTTCATAGCCCATTGCGAATATTCTATGTTACCAAAAACCTGACTTAATTGAGTCACCTGCATTCAAGCAGAGATATCAACCATAAGATACTGGCATACATGGGGAATTTCTAGTTCAGGCTACCCGGAGCCCATGCTCTTCTGGGGTACCGGCCTTATGAGGGGTGGGGCTAACCACTGATAAGGGCGGGGCTAGCCTCAGATAGCAGAGACCTGTTTGGGAGTGGGAGGGGGCTTGGAGATGGAGCAGAGTGATCCGGAGACCCGGGGAAGTGGTGCCTTACCCAGAACCTCTGGGTGCAACCTGAACGTTGCCCAGGTATGCTTCCTGGTAACAATAGCAACAGTTGGCTGATTAGTCTTAGATATCATCGCAGCCGAGGTGGAATAGCAAGCTCCTGACTCTGAGAACTCGGGGGTTAAATGCACAGGGTTCCCACATTTGAATATATAGTATTTTTTCCATTGTGATTTACAATTATTGTATTGATTTTTATACATAGCGTCCTCGTTTCTTCTATTCTTTCAGGGGGAAACTGTTACGTGAATACTATAGGTACTAAATCCATTAGAACGTAATCTTTGATGCACAACGTCATGGTGTGGGAACAGATTAATTACTGCTCATAGGCGACATTAGGCAGACTGCCTGCTCTCTGAAACAGGGAAGAAACAGTCATTTGCATGCTCATTTTAAATCACAAAGCGCTTTAATATTATAGCTGTTCCTCATCCTATAATTAAGCCCAATGTGCATATGGCATCAATACATTTTTTGCTTTGCTAAGGGTTTTGATGTACATTTGACCTTGGTTAAAATTTAAATTGGGTATTTAATTCCCAGAACAAGATACATACAAAATATTGTACATAAAACAACATAATTACATCCTTTGTGGAATGTATTTAGCAATCATCATAATGTTGTGCAATTCTTCTTATGGACGTTAGAGCCGGAAGAGCTAAGTTTACAATCCTTTGGTAGGCGTTGAGAAACTTCACATGTGAAATGAATAAGTCACGTGAAGCCACTAATTGTTTCTTTATCGAGGATAAAAAGGGGGCAATTGTGCAAGGCGGTCAAAAGCATTGGAAGGCAATCACAACTAGGGGCATTAAAGTCGGGGAAGAAAACATTTTGGTGTTGGACTTCCATGTATTACACGTTATCTAAAACGTTTCTACAAAATAAAAATATTCCTTGTGAGATATATATATATATATGCAATGCAGAGGGAAAGTGATGCGCTGCTCTCCCATAAAGTGTATTGTTAAGTATAGCATTTTGCTGAAGTGTTTTTGGAAATCGTAATACAATGTAACGTGCTATCCCTGGAGGATGCACACTAAAAAAGGGTTTTAATAAAACAGCAGAAAGCCAATTAAATAGCAATAGTGCAAAAACTCGACCTTTGGGCACAGAAAGAAAACCTTGAACTTTATTTAAGACCAGCATAAATGGCGAGCCCAAAAATCTCTCTCTTCCTCCTCTTCTTTCTCACTCTTCTCTTATTCTCTTTTTTCTCTCTTTCTCCTTTACCCTCTCCTCTTCAGACTGAAGCCCTTTTCGGGCCCGTTGGCATCTATACATTGTAATCATTTATATGATACAAAGTCATAGTATTTTCTTAATTTACTAAAAAATATGGCCACTAAATCATTTGGAAATAGTTATGTCCACTGAAAGTGACTATATTGAGTGGTGCACCCTAGGGTTGAAGGTTCTGTTGAGTGACGAGGCTTCCATTGTTCCACAGGTCCCATTAGGGTGATTGAAGATAAATGGCTCATTTGCCCTTGCTGGCACAGCCTCCAGAACGCTTTCCCCTCTTACTAAGCATCCTTGAGAGGCATGACATTGGATTCTCACACTCAAAACAGAGGAAGCTTGAGACAGAACCTAGAGGGTGGCTGGGGTAACTTCCCACCGCCAATCCTAAGGATGAGTTGCCCATCAATGTACCAAAATGTAACATAGTTCTGATCATCAGAGTTTAAAGACATTCATTGCAAGGCTTGACCCAAGAGCACCTATCTGGAGTTGCTTCTTTGCAAATGTATTGCCCTTCAATATTGTATTTTAGAGTGTGTCGCTCTGATACAGATGTCCACAAACTAATCCCCTCCTCCGCCTTCTAAGACAGACAGTCCTTTCAAGAATTCTGAGATATCCGAGATCACAGGCTACTGAATAAGGATTGATGAATTATTAAAGCCTAAGCTCAAAAATCCTACTGGTGCAACACACGATTTTAAAATTCAAGAACCAGAAAGGTTTTCTAGATTACGAGTGAATTCCTGGGGATAACTGCCCCCCTCCCCCACCCTGCCCTCTGGATGTCTATGTCTTCACTCATATAAAAAGTGCCTTGGGGGTGACTCCCAATATTAAGACCTGTAATAAAATATATTAGCTTACAGTATGCCGTACCTGCTTCACACCGTGCTTTACTTGCTGTAACATGTTTCTTTTCTCGGTTATTGCGCAAGTACTGAGTAGACCCCCGCACCTGTTATTGAATATGGTTATTTACTTTGTACTATATCTTTCAAGCAATTTGTTTTGTGTGTACGAGCGTATATCCCTACTGGTTATATGTATAAAATCAATGCCAACTCTATATTTATTCTGTATTGTAGCTGCTAGAACAATTTGACATTGACATTGTAAATATAATTACGATATTCCCTTGATGCTGGAAGGCTGTTCTAGTTTCGCTGTATTGTTTCTGCTCAGAATCAAGCATCTTCGAGTCCTGAGCCATGCTTTGTAACTTTAGGTTGGTATTTAAAGAATTTAAGTAGCCTCGTGGGAGGAAATGTGCCCTACATTGTTTTGTCTAGAAGAGTAAGCAGCGGCTGCTTTCTTTTCAGTGGTATCGGATGATAAGAAATGTCTACGCTACTAGCAATTGTAAATCAGATACAATGTGTTTTGTACATTTGCTTCCCATTTCTAATTAATTGTGTAATGTTATATGTAAATTAAACTATTATACTTTTTATTCAGATCACTTTTACACATATAGATGCATATTACATATTAGCACACACGCACACACAAGCACACACACACATGCACACACACACACACTATTTCTATAGCCAGGGCCGGCCCTATAATGGGGCAGACTGGGGCAATTGCCCCAGGCGGCACTTTAGAAGGGGCGGCACTTTGCCGCCCCAAGCGCTTTTTTTTTTGTTTGTTTTTTGAAGCGGAGGAGAGAGAGAGAGGGGCACCGAGTGGTTTTCGCTTACCCGCTCGGCGCCCCTCTCTCTCTCTCCTCTGCGGCGAGTCTCCCTGTTCGGTCCCGGTGCCGGCTTGTAATGCAGAGCGCCGGAAGTGACGTCAATTTCCGGCGCTCAGCATTACAAGCCGGCACCGTGGCAGAGCAGGGAGACTCGCCGCAGGACTGTTTAAAGGTAAGTACCGGGGGGGGGGGAATCGTAGATTATGGCGTCGGCAAAGTTTAAAATGCCCCCCCGACGTCGGGGGGGCGGCGTTTTAAACTTCGCCCCAGACGGCGTTAAGTCTTCGGCCGGCCCTGTCTATAGCTGACTAGCCGGACTGGCCATCTGGAATACTGTGCATATGCACAGTCATCGCTGAATTTTTTATTTATTTTTTTTATTATTTTTTATTATTATTATTTTTTTAATATGATATTTAATTCATTACAGGCTAAAATACGTTCTTGGCGCTTTACATTAGGATTTATACTCCAGGAGAATTAGAAATTGTAATATAAAGTATGAAAGTGTTTTGACATTTTCACATTTACTTATATTTTAGGCCAAACAGCCGTTTATTATCATTCTGCAAATTAAGAAGACACCTAGCTTCTACGCCAGCATGTTATGAACCTGCTAAGTCTTTCCATTTAGACACCTTCTTCCATGAAATCTCTAGTAAACCCGGCGCTTACCGCAGTGGATCATGTTAAGCCTGCACAATCTTTTGATGTGTCTTTGGCAGACTTAATTATTACAATGCCTTCTAAACCTCATCTGGGTAATTCCTATTGATTTCGGAGTTTTCTCCTGCTGTGAGAAAAGCTGATCCACTGCTAACTTCTGGGCTTTTAATCTTTGCCAACATGCCAGCAAAGTCCCTTGATCATTTTGCATTTCTGGTAAATACTGAGAAGAAAAAAAGAGCTGTTTCTTATACAAACAGAAAGCCATAAATTCATTAGTAGCGGAAGGCTCTCTGCAGTACTGCCTGGTTCTAGTGCAATAATAATATATATTTAGTTTTTTTGAAGATCGTTAAGGGAGATTTGGGGGTCTATTTACTAAAAGGTTAAATGGTGGGTCGAGTTAAGGGTTAGCTTCACCGCCCAGACTCCGCCAAAGCTGCATGCTTTCACATGCTAACACTTTCAAGGCAACCTGTATATTCATTCATATATTCAGGCTGCAGGCGAGGGCATGCAAGATGAATGACAGCAAAAACTCCTCTACTGCAACTCACAAAAAATAAATAATAAAGGGGATTCCCCAGACAGAGGGCTAGCCTCCCCTTTCCTACCCTGTCGCAGAGGTGTGGGGTATTAAAGAATAACCCTATAAACATAGAACTTTGATGGCAGATAAGAACTATTCAGTCCAACCTTTTTTTTCTGATGTAAAGACTAAATCCTTAACCAGTCCTTGGTCTCATCTTAGATTCAGGATAGGTTTGTGCCTTATCTCATGCATTTTTAAATTGGCCTCTACCACTTTTGCTGTGAAGCTGTTCCATTTATCCACCACCTTCTCAGTAAAGTTAAACTTCCTTACAGTACTTTACTTCTAAAGAGTACAAAGTGCAACCGGTGCTTGCCCTGTTCCCCTATCCATTGGCGGAGATGGCATGGAATGGTCCCAGTGCCTCCCGTATGGTTATTTAGTCTGCTCTAACCCCTGTAACCCTAGGCAAATATATTGGTGGTGGTACAGGATGGGCTCCTCCCATATGGTTATTTATTATATGTTTTATATTTTCAGTGCTCTATACTATTGGCTCTATACCCCCTTCCAGCTATTATTTGATTACCCCCAGCCAACCTACCTCCTCTCTACTGATTTTTGTCCCCTTCGGTGTGGTGATGTGTCCGTAGAGTACGAAATGCTATGGTAGCAGGTTTTTTCTCTCTAAACTTGTGCTGTTCGACGCACTCTTTTAAATTAATGGTAAATAACAAAAAAATAACAATTTAGTGTAGTTTCCCCCGTAACTATGACTATGAAATAACAGAAGTAAAAATACAGCGAATTTGTTTCTCTAGTGTGATCTTAAAATCACAGGCAAGCAGACAGGGCAAACAGACTAATTGAATTCCCACCCCTGAGGCTAGAAAATCCTGGAACACGTTTGCCTGACTTTCTGCTGGAAGATTTAGCTTCAGCTAATAGGTGACACAGTTATTGGAAATGTTTTCTTGGATGTAACGCCGGAACAAAAGGTCAGGCACAGCAGGAGGAGAGAGGCAGACCCAACGGAAATGTAAGTAAGCACTTCACTGAAAGGGTAATGAATGCACGGACCAGCCTCCCAGCAGAGACAGTTTAGGGGAATACAGTGAAGAAAAGTATTAGTTCACATTAATAACCAGAGGTATGTTTCAGACATAGGTGGGGGTGAAGCTTGGCTAATGTGCACTACTGACTTTAGTATTGTCAATTAATGTGCAAGGCAGCTCAATGTGGAATGTTTAATACTGATTAAAATAAAAACGATATGAAATATAAAGATATGTAAGTAGCATAGAGAAATTTAATAGTGTGCAGAGGGTATACCTGGAAACTACAATTGTTGGCCCAAATTCTCGACTTTTAATCCAAATTTCAGGTTCTTAGGGTCACGCAGTTGAGAGCTGGGTCCATCGTGTTCTACTCTGATCCCAGTGGGTGCTGTTCTCTCTGGTATATCACAGGTTAAATCCTGATTGCATTCATTCAGAATATCTTTGGCTCATAACAAGTCATAATTTCCTAAAATATCATTATTAGAAGCAATTTGCTGCCATCATCAACAAGTTATTACAAGAAAACAGCGATGTGGAATATAATGGCACTAGATAACTCAATAAACAGTAATTAAAGGGTTAATATTTGATCCTCAGGACCAGCTCACTTATGAAGTACCGTATAGAGTATATATATATATATATATATATATATATGTGTGTGTGTGTCTGCATTGTGCAAATATAAAAGAACTATTATAAGGCTCCCCATTTGTTTCTATAATTGCCCCTAAAATGCGGTATTCTATAAAAGAATTATCACGCTGTTAAGGACATTTATTTACTGTATCTATCCCTGTCTCGCATTATGGCTTCAGATGTTGCTTCGAGTCTTCTTGAGCAAAAGGTACAGCTGTAAGTACCTGGTTTTATCTCATTTTGTTCCAATACACCTTATCTGCAGACCCGGCGGCTGCCATTGTTGTCGGCCATGTGATATTTCACTGCACAACCACCACACTGAGCTGATGCACGGCAATGCTAATGAAGTCTGTTCTTCCATAGACTGTCATTAGTCAGAGTGTCCGGCTGGGTGATTAATACCGAGCCATTCTATTGTTTCCCACAAGGTAATATGATAAAGAATCATGGTGTTTGCCTCGTTGATTGAGGTCTAGAACACATACAAAGGGCTAATAAGCAGCTGGCTGAAAACATTATTTTATGCAAAAACTAGAACTGTTTCATAAAAATAACATAAATGAACGCAAGTGGTTTTGGGGATGTTTTTGTTACTGAAATTCCATTACCCACGGGATATACAGGCACTGTACTCAGCGTGCTTCTCATCAGTACCGCCTGAGCGTAAACTGGTGGAAAAAAACCTAAGACGGCCATTCCAGCTACGAGGAACAGCCACGAGTGAGACGTTGCAGTAATCAGCATTTCTGATCTGTAGCATGTTCTGCACAGAGAGGTGCGAGGCGAGCGCCTTGATCTTTTCTGCGAGTTGCTACTAGTTTAGGTTTTCCCAGATGAGCCTTTGCATAAACCGCAGAAGTATTTTATCATTCTTCCTCATCTTGTGTTCAAAGCAGCTGCTGCGGAACTCAACAAACCAGTCATCCCTGCCGCCAAAAAAAATATATTTCTAATTAGTTCTGGATGCAGTCCAAAAAAAAAGCATCGAAAACTTGGAAAGCATTTTTGTGTTGTCGAGGAAGTTTTTCAGATCTTAATATTTTGTGTATTTATGGTGTTTCTGTTTGTTTGTTTCTATATTTTTGTATATAATATTTAAGGTTATAGTTATGATAATGCGAGATCAAGAGTCAGGATAAAGTTGCCATTCCGAATGTAGGATTAATGAATGTGTTTGGTTCCCAGCAAAGGTTTATGCGCAGCTATTGTGAGATGTATCTGATTTCATTGAGCACGAGGCTTTCACTTTTTCAAGGGTGCAGATATTTTAAGGGTTTTCCCACTTTCTCGGTGAATGAATGAGTAACTAAATTTACTGTAAGAACTAAACTTGTGCAAATGGACCCAAAACGATTGGGCTTAATTTTTCGTTTCATTTTTGTTCTATTCATTTTTGAACAACTAATTTCTGCCTTTCCTTTCAGACGAAATTCGGGGGATTTTTCCATTTGGAAATGAAATTCGCTGTCACTCACCCTCACTCATGCTCTCTCACACTCTCTCATTCTCCCTAACACTCTAACTCACTCTTACTCACTCTCTCTCTGAATGTCTCACTACCTTCTCTGCTGGCCGCTGCAGTGTCTCTGTCTCCTTTTCCACAGCTCCGCTTCTTCTCTTGCCTCGTCTTGTACTTCTGTCTTCTGTCTTCTCCCGTGGTCGGTTATAGATTACCTGTATTACGGCGCATTACCAAATCATTTGTTTTGGCCAACATCAAATCCATTAAATGTGAAGAAGGGACCTCTGAGGTCCTGAACGTTCATGTTACTCTACATTTCTGCCCTCCCCAAAAAGGTATCACCTTTGACAAAAAATAGCACCTCTCTAATAGATTGTAAGCTTGCAGGAGCAGGACCCCCTTCTCTTTCTGTACCTGTACAGTATGTCTTGACGTATGTTCATTTTATTGTCCAATTGATAATTGTGTTTTTTGTTTCACTAATTTTTGCTCTCTCCTATTTTATTAGTGCTACGGAATTTGCTGGCACGCTATAAATGAGTGGAATGTTATATTTTACTTTCTCATCGATCTATTCTCCCTTTCTTGCAGCTCAACTTTTCTTTGGCGATGGCATTTTTAAGGAAGGTATCCACAAGTCTAAAATGAGAGAACAGAAAAATATATCTACTGTAGAAAAACGTGATCGGAAAAAAACACAGAAAACCGTTTTCTTTCTATTGATTAACAAAATAACTTGTTTGCTGTTTACCGGCTATCATAACCTTAGCTGCGACCTTCAAGCCTCTGAGCCCTTCCTATTAGCTTAGCCACGAAATGGCCTTCAATAAAAATTGAGGAATCGGAGCACATTTGCTGCAGTTCGATTTGTAACACTCGGTGCATCTTCAGTCAGGTACCCTTGGGGGGGGACTTGAAATTTTTCCGAAATCACTCTTTAGAAAAAATGGAACGAGGTCATTGAGTGGGTCACCGATGTAGTTGGAAGCAGGATAGTTAGTTAGTATGAAATGTCACCGCGGTATCCTTCTCGGCGAGCTTAAACTGCTAGTATGGTTCACCTTTTACAACAAAGAAAGAAAAATCAATTACAATTGTACATTTGTAATATAGCATGACATTTTAGATCAAATAAAAATCTCTATACACTTAAGCAGTATTCTATTTACAATTAAGTGACTGGTGGTCCAGGGGTTTTCCGGCAACATTTAGCCATTTAGTGTCATTTTCTGTTTCGACAAATCTTTTTTTAACAAAATACAGAGTTTGTAGTGTTTTTTTTTGTATATGTTAAGGTATGTCATCCCAGCCCAAACTACACACTCGGTTCTTACCATACAAGTTTGTTTTGTAAATAATAGAATACCTCAGTCTTATTCATCCAGAATGACCCACTGACTCCTTCTAGTCCATGGGGAAAGAGCACAAGGGACCTCCGAAGTCCTACAAGCCCATGTGACTCAATATTTCTTTCCTTTTTTATGAAAGGTTGGCAGTGAGTATCCCGCACATGCACATTGCTGGACTCGAGACATCATTTGCAAAGTAGATACCTGGAGGTGGACGAAGAGTGCACAGACATGGAGGCGATTCGGTGGAATCCCTCTATACATTTGCGCACACAAGACATCAGTTATACGGTAACATTATCTTTTATATTCATTAAAGTGCATATGATGGCTGGGGTATACGCCTAATATTTTGGTGTTTTTTTTTCAGAAAAACAAGTGATTAATACACATACTTGTCATTTGCGGAGCCTGATGGGAGATTTTCTTTGTTTAGAGGACCCAAAGGTTCAACATCAACAGTGAATTGGAAAATACCAAGAATTTGCCCGTGGCAGCTGCCCCTTTTGCTTTTTTTATTAATAATAACCCTGACCTGGCTGTGCCAATGAGAGAGGAGCTCATACAAGCTTTAAAAAGCAATAAAATAATGGTAGACATTTAAGATCCTTAATAATAAAAAATATTCTTTAATAGCGAATGGAAGTTCAGCGGGGCAAAAAGCAAAGGAGAGAAGAAGAAACTGAACGATGGGGCAAATGGAAACACAGTAAGACACGGACAACTCAAAGCACTGCAGAGGGACATGCAGCTAGGGGCACACGTTATGTCCCTTTTTGACTCCTTATCCACTGTTAGGTGGGCTCCCCGTTTGCCTACGCTGCTACTTTCTATATAGCTTCAGGTATAGCTTTAGGTATAGAATTGCACGAGCCTCAGCACAAAACCTACAGGCGTCCGGTAAGCTCTTGATGTTGAGTTTATTTCAGTACAGAACATTTATCACACACCAAGAACACTGTGATGCAGCACAGAACACAACCAGCGACAGCCTCATCAAGTATATGGAGTCAATAGTATAGTGTACAGTCAATAAAAAACACAGAAAAACCCATACAACTGTACACACCGTACAACGACACAAGATGCTAAAGCTAACTGGTTTCCCTAGAGAGAGAAGACAAGGCAGAAGTCTATTGTTCCTTTACTTAAAGGGTGGTAGGTAAGTGGAACAGACTCCCAGCAGAAGTGGTAGAGGCTATTACAGAAAGGGATTTTAAACATACATGGGGTAGGCATTTTGCTATCCAGAATCTAAGATGAGACCAACGACTTATTAAGGGGTGAGTCTTTACAGCACGAAAAATGGGCAGCCCAGATGGGCCGAATTGGTTTTATCTGCTGTCAAATTCATTGTTCATTTTCCAACTCCAGTTAAATAACATGTGCTCCGCGCAGCTTTCGCCCCAACATGCATTCAAAATACAATTTTGGGGACTAAACTGCTCTTTTAATTATGATTAATAAGCGCATTTCTATGTATTCCTAGCCCTATAATTACTGTTCTCCGAAGTCTATGACGTACATTTTAGATCTTATAGAACCTTTATGGCCCTTTTCATTTATAACTTTATGTTTTGATTGAGGTCAACGAGCGGTAATAGAATTGTTTTTTCTGTGCAACATATTTGTATTTTCAATTCATAATTTTCCTTAATTAAAATGGCTTTTGCGATAATGGAGATTACAGATGCTTCCACGGCAATAACTCCACGCAATTGGCCTGGATTAATGGCTACGATGCGGTGAGCTGCCGTTCTGGGCTGATTTAAACGGCATATTTGATGATACATTCTACTCAATGGCTTGGGTTTCTCATTTGGCTTCTCTTCTGCAGGTGATGAAGAATTGCTAATTGTTACAATTACCAGCCAAGAACGTCTTTGTTTTGAGTCAACTGGAAGCCATCTAATCACCAAAGAGATGACGTATTCCTGTAATACTAGCTCCAGCATGTGCTCGGTGTTTATCAATATCTTTAATCGTTTAGGAGATGCCTCGTTTAAACATGAATCTCATCGAATGATACATGGGAAGCAGCCTGTGGCAGGATCAGCATTATCTGGGTAATCTCCTGTCCTGAGGTTTGCTCGATTCTCTTCACCCACCCCTACAAAGGCAACTTAATGATATAGGAAGAAATAATAACACAGATCCTGAAGAAAAAGGTTACAAACATAGAATATGACGGCAGATAAGAACCATCCGGCCCATTTAGTCTGCCTGTTTTTTTTCCTGATTTAGAGACTCAGACCTTTAATCAGTCCTTGGTCTTGTTCTAGATTCAGGATAGCTTCATGCATGCTCTCTTACTGTACTAGACCACTTCTGCTGGGAGACTGTTCCGTGTATCTACGTAAAACTTCCTTCCCCATGACATACATATTATGCAAGTTTTCAATAGGCTCATTTCTTTTATTACTCTGTTGCATGGGTTTATTTAGTGTATAGTATTGGAAATTGGTAAACTAAACAAGAGGTGGCCTGGTTTTCACAACGATTAACCCACTGTGTTCAGGCGTTGCTCTCTTTCAAGCAGTTTCTTATTCCTCGTTTGTTCATCGTATTTCTTCCTTTTATCTTGGAAATGGTGGCCCTTCCCCGTTGCTATAGTTTTAAGTCTGCAAGGTATGCACAAATTATGTATAGAGATCAAAACACACACAATGTTTCATCCATCAAGTGAGCTCTTGAACTGAAGCATTATGTTCTATTGTAGGGAAGCCATTATTTTTTGAATTAATGCTCGTACTTCATTCATCGACGTAAACGGCAAAAAACAATTATGTTCTAAAGGGCTTTCTCCCCTTGTAGTGTGTAGATAGTGACACATAAAGAAGCGACTCCTCTTTCATAGAAAATCAACCTTCAAGTCTTTTTTTGTGTCGCTGTATTAATTTATGTTATATGTACTCACTTTTTATTTGGGTTCCGTTATCCAGAACTAATCATCTATCCATATATAATGGCATTAATTATGAGACCCCCCCTCTTCTGTTCACACACATCTCCCTTCCCCTTTAGTGGATTTATTCCCAGAAATACCCCGCAATGGCCCTAGCCGGACAGGTCTTCCGTAACTGCTTACTTCATCAATTAGTAACTGACACAGATCCACCTCCACTTATAAAAGAGGAGTCCGAACATTTGTAAAGCTGCCATGGATCCTTGGACCAACCAATGTCCCAATATGAGGTATCAACTTCAACTATGGACTCCAACGCCTTGGAGAAAACTGTAAACCACTGTTATTCCTTATTGAGAGCCACCCTGAGTGCGCCTATACCTACTACTCCTTCGCCCATATGGACGGGAAGGCTAGTCAATGGTGCACTTATTAGCACATAAGCGCTCTTGTTGTTATCTTAGTTAAGAAGAGAAGGTAACACCAGGGGGACCACAATGACATCTGCATTGTGATTGGATAAAGCCATATCACCATATGGACATGGAGGCCATAGCAATAGTAAGAGATGTAGGAGATGATTAATCGCAGAGGAAACAACAATTCGAATGGAGGTGCAAGGGTTATGATTGTGGGTCCTACAGAATACGATGGGGTTAAGTCATTAATTAGAAATAGGTAACTTTTAAGAGCTAAAAAGGTTTCAAAAAATGAATGCAATGCATGTGCTGGCAATTGGAAAACTTCTAATTTTCCTACATGTAGAACGTGGTAGTAGCTCCAGGATTGCCCCAAAAGTACCCGAGGGTCTAAGGGCCTATTTCTAGATTTGGGATGCGAATTGCTATGATTATTTAAAATGAGTGGGCCGACTAATCTAAAATTTTCATCCTCTATCAGATAATAATATGGTCTGGGTTTTAATTTCTCCTCCTTACACAAGAATACTGTTTGAATTTGTTAATATGAATGAGTTTAATTGAATCATAAATGTGATACTTTGTAACACCCCCTGTTTTATCTGCCACCCCAAGCTATATATTATGGACTATATTAGAACGCTTACTTGTCATAGCGAAGTCTTGTAGTGTTATTAGTACATATTTTTTATGTCTTTGTGGTCATAATATTTCCTCCCACTGAGTTAATAATTAAACCATACATTCTAAATAATATTGAAATATTCTTTGTTTGGTAGCTGCAGAATTAAAACATAATTCACCCAGCAGTTTTAATTATCCTATTCAAATACATTTTTCATCATATGTAAATATAGAGGTTTTTTTCAGCAATTGTTGGCCGTTAAAGAATATACATTTGTGTGAGGAAAGAAGCAAAGGTTTCATTTGTAGAAATGTGTTAATAACAGCCCTTCTACACTGCAAAAAATTGCTGTTTTTGTTTAAGTAGGGGGCCATACCCCAGTCTTATTATTAGGACATCATCAGAATTTTTTTTTCCAAATGAACGGCTGGTTCTGAGGGTGGTAGATAAATGGAACTACCTCCCAGCCGAAGTCGTAAGGGTTAATACAGTGATGGGATTTAAACATACATGGGATAGGCATGAAGCTCTCCTGAATCAAAGACAAGACCAAGGACTGATTGAGGTCTAAGTCTTTACATTAGTTAAAATTGGCAGCTTAGATAGGCTCAATGTTTTTTTTTTTCTGTCGTTAAATTCTGTGTTTCTATGCAAGTGTCATTCTGATTTGGTGATGTAAAATCTACTTGGCTAATGGAAGTGGACAAGGAACCCACCAGGGTTCACTCACTGGTCCTCTGACATTTCGCATGGAGCCATTGGCCCTTATGGATGTGGGACATGGAAGAAGATGTTATGTGTCGAAGCATGTGCCCTTCTGCATTGATTATCACAGCTGTCAATCAGGTGGAAAAGTAATTCGCTCCAATACCTGATTTCATAGGTTTTTATATTTGTTATTTTCAACAAATTGAACCTGTTGCCCTTTTTTCCCAGCCATTTTGTTTACCGTTGACTCTACGTGGCTGCTTCCTTATCTTAGGTTTAACGCGTAAAACGTTCACTTCAATTAAACCTATTTGAAACAATCCCTAGATACTTGCTTCACTTCACAGTAATATTTCAAATATATTTCTATATTTCACTCACTATCTTTAAAGCAATTAAATTGCAATTAATTAGTATCCAAAAAATCAAATATATCATGTATACTGCCTCTAGTATAAATAGTAGTTCTATAATCACATACAATAGAAATAATAGAAATAGTTCGTATCTGGTGTTGCTTTGGCAGAATAAATTCTTTGCTGGTGAGTAATTAATCCTGATCTGTTTAAAGGTTTTTACTCTAGTTTATTTATTTTATTTAAAATAACTGTTAGTAGGTCTAATGGTGGTAAAAAATAGTTTAAAAAAAAATCAGTATTCAAAGCCGGTGGAACAGCTAGTGGACCTGCCTCTCCCTAACGTCTCTTCCTCTTAGAAGACAATCAAAGATGGAAGATTCCATCATGATGATGACCCAGGACAGGTTTACAAAATAGACACTAGAAGCCCGTACTCTAATCTATAACTAAATAATAACTGGGATATCTCCTACGATGAGGAGGCTTCGCCGGGATTTTTTGCATGTACCTTGGAGGGATTCTAACTGCTCCTTTGCACAGACTGGCACGTATCTGTTATTTATTGTGGTATATTTAGCCTTTGCGATGGGTGTGGATTTGTGTTAAGATGTCTCGGACACAATAGCCCTTTGCTCCTTGGTGTCTTTATAATTCACATCCTTGCCCATTTAGTGAGCCTTTTTGGTGATCATGTGTCTTCTTGCTTTTTGATGTTTGGCTTCTGCTTGATTTTACTGGTTTGCCGTCCATCTTGACCTTTGGCTTGTTCTTTGACTTCAAGCTAGCTTTGCCCTTAGGTTCTGTTTTTTTGAGAGAAGCAGCTATGTCCTGGAGGTCATGGTATCTGGAGGCTCGACCGAAGGGGAATGTGATTGTCATAGGCAGAAAACCTTCTTTGAACAAGAATCCTACAGTGACATGCTATTGTTACAATTGTGTTTAGTGCATAGAGGGTGCTGGACGGAGCATTGCTAGAAAAGCATATCCAATAATGGCTTTGTCTATGGAATGACTTGACCCTTCACAAGGAGGGCTACCATGTATGTGCTTATACTGCCAGAATCAGACTCCATTTTGACAGGAATACCAAAAATGATCATTCCCCTAGGCACTCTTGCTAGCATTACAAAAGCATTGTAAAGCATTTTGTGGCTTCCAGTAGAGGCGAACTATCCCTTTAAAATCAGGGAATGATAATTCGACAAAAAGTAATTTCCAACCAAGAGTATCTGAGGACACAAGTGCAGAATTTGAAGAAAAAAAAATATTTGCATAAATATGACTGTTTACTGTAAATAGAAAATACAAACTTAGGTTAGCAAAAATGTTTCCAGAAAAAAAAGGTGATAGGAGTATATTTTTCAAAGTATATTTGCATTTTTATTGCTTGTAAGTTGTTACAAAGTGTTTGGCTCTTGGCTCCTATCAGGCATAATATAGGACTATTTCCATGTAATTTCAATGCGCTCTCTCAAAAACCAAACTGTAAATCCAAATCCGTGCAGCTGAACACCGAACACCTTCCTGAAAACACCTCTCTTGAAAATTAAACAGAGGTTTGCGCAAGAAGCTGATCTCCTCTTTTTTTGATAGTATGCAAAGTGTGAGCGTTTAATGTTGCTGATGGGGCATATGTCAGTACGGAGGAGAAGTACCATTTCACTAGAAGTATGAAATGTTCACAGAGCAATGACATAATCAATCCTTGGAATGATGCTCAAAGACAAAAATCGCTGCATACAAATGAAGACACGGCCACTTCACAGACAATTTCCTTACTTCATAAATACCATAATGATCATTTTAAACAAATTAAAGTGACGTGTGACAGTAATGGGGGTAATAAACTACTCATACAGTATGTTCAGTCATTATGAGGTTTTTTTTGGTTCCTCATTAGGAAGGATAGTGTAAGGCTTAGTGAGATAATGAACATGCATGTCAAGGGTGCTTTTGTCTTGGTTACTTGCCAATAAAACTTTTTAAAACTCAGAATGCAGATCACTTTACCTTTAATTTAGCCAGATTTCGAAAGTACCAGCTCTGTCCTAAATCTACATCTCATATCACCCGATAATCAAAACACCCAACAGATAGTTGGGTCAGACTAAACAATAGAGGGACTAACCATGAGTCTTCAATGCAAGCATTTACTTAAGGTCCAGTAGACAGGACACATACTTACTGATAACGACACTCCAGAAAGTATAACAATGTGATATGAGCCTATGTATAGCCAACTAGAAGTCACACAAATGCCATTTGCTGGCTACTTAGCCATCCCATTTCCGGCCTGTATGTGACCATACTACACAGGTTGTCTCTCAACCCTAAGTTACATTCAATAATTGTCATTATCATTATATTCTTTTCGTTGCAGTTTTGATGGATTTATTTTAGATTTGAACATTATTGAGATACTTGGCATCTTTCCAGGGCTCGTCCTACAAAATTCACATTGCTCCTGGTAGGAGGTAGTGGGGCCAGGCCGGAGACGCAGGGCTAACAAGGACCAAGGAGATGCAAACCATCTGTTTGTGCCACACCTCAGTGACTCCGGTCTGTACATTATTCCTGATCCATTACATATTACAAATTGTGTTGCTGCGGGGACACACAGGTTAAACAAGCCTCACAAGTTTTTAAATTGCCTTGGACCTAAACTTCAACTTCTATAAGGACCATATTAGTCTCATGCATTCCTCTTCTATATGTTCTCTGAAACCTTTACGTTTTTTAATGCAGTATATTGGTAAATGTATCAATTCTTCAAAATATGAATTTCTGACAGATTTCCGGGACTATGTAAATATAGTCTCCTAATTGTAAGACATTTTTTAGACAGTTTCAGCAAAGCTATTCCTCTTTTAAGCTTAAGCCTTTTAAAATCATCCACTTGCCCCTTGTTTCCAGATACAAAGACAGACCTAACATCTTACTTCTGCCATCTGTTGAATCCCACGGGTTGATGCTGCTCATCTAGATTTTGGAGCTATACCATGCTTATTGTAGGAAACAGCTCTTTATCACTGTCTATAAGAGAACCACATTTTCTTGGCTTTAATGCATCTGGCAACCTTTTGTTTCCAAAAGACAATGCCAAGAGCAGGCTCGGGGAAATAGAGCTATGCCTTCCCTACGCTTTTAATCTTATGCTGTGGTTCTAATGCACAGCTCACCATATACAGGGTGTTGTTAATAGCTAAAAAGTAGAGATGGAAATGACCCAGAACAAGTAATCCTGAAACAGACATGTTCTGTTACAGTAGATTTTGCTCCTTTTTGGCATTTTACCCACATGCAAGTAAACATGAAATATATCAACGTCTTGTAACGGCTTTATGATATTTGCAATGCTAATACACTGTATTGATGTCTATTTGATTTGTCTAAAAGGGTGGATTCAACACTGGGCCAAGTTTTCAACTGTAGAGTAAAAGGCACCTACAATGTAGAAGTTAATTTTAAGTTGAAAAAAAATTAAGGGGGTAGTAGAAGTATTATTAAACACTCATCTACAGACACCAGAAGGGTTGTTATTATCTCAGAAATCTCATGGTGCTGCCACAACCACAAGGGATTCTGGGTAGGCGCATGCAAATAAGGTCAACAATTCTAACCTTTTGCCTCTATATCCTCTTTATACATGGATCCCTTGAAAGTAATTGCCCGCTGTACAGGACAGCCTTTAGACAAAATTCGGGTAGGAGGTGCAGTAGCCAGATCACCGCTCATGGTCAGCTGTTTCGTGCTTAATGGGACTCGTCAGCATGAGGTTGTGATACTGGCTTAATACTTGAGGCTTGTGGTTGTGGCAGCACCATGAGAGGGGAAGAACTAGCCTTCTGGCTTGTCTGGTGTCTGTAATAATGCTTCTGCTACCCCCTTAATTTTAGTGGAAGGGTTCTCCCATCACCTTTACCCACCATAACTTATGTAATGGTAAGATGAATAAATAAATAATGTACAGCAGTTTGAACTGTTGCTTAAAATACTTAATGCACAATTCCTTCCATAGGTTATTTCAATAGCAGATTTTTACAATTGTGCAGTGTTCTCATAATCCTATTTTAACTCAGCGTGCAAAGCATATATACCAGACCACAATGGGGCATCCATATCTAGGTACCATGGTCTTATGGTCATATTATACACAAGTACAGAATTACAGGTCTATGTAAAGTTTCATGGAAAATAAACTGACCATCAGGCCCACCAAGCAAATGCATTAAAGGTATTTGGCCATTAACCCTTCCTAATAATCAACACTACCCAGGTGGCTGATGTCATAGTGTAGTATGCCGCAATCTTCTAGATACATGGAACTGCAAGATATATTTCTACATGTTAGCATGGATCCAGCACACCTGTAGTCTATAGACCACTGGCCTTAAAGTGACGGAGCCTATTTTTCATTGGTCCTGGTTATAAAGTAAGCATGCATATTATATATGAGTAAGTATTATGCACATGGCCTTAGGGTTAAGTGGCCACTTGCACGATAAAGAGGGGGGTCCATATTCTAAGTGATCAAGAATGTGTTTTTTTTCCATTGGGGCACAAGAATTCCAGTGAATTGTAAAATGATATAAGCTCGTTCTTCCCTATTACATTTTAATTTTAAGTGCATTTATTTGTTCTCAACATAAATAACATTAACAAAATCATCTTTCTCTGAATATTCCAGATTATTTAATTTAAATTTTGCAGTTCAAAATATAAATAAATAAAACTGTGCTTTCATCCTGTAAGTAACAGCTGGACTTTTCATATTGCTCCTTCTAGAAAGCGAAATTACAAAACAAATCAATAGAAGTCAACGCTACATTCAGACATAAGATACGTTTCCAGAAACTCTGTATGAGTATCACCATCCAGGCTTCCTGGTGTGCAGAGTCACAGAGGGGCCATAAAAAGCTGAACAAAAATCACAATGGGACAGGAATAAAAATAGAAACAAATCTAAAAAGGTAGACAATAAGATGTGTTTATGATGCAGAAATCCCAGTAGTTTCATCGTATTTCAGTGGCAGTTACCATATTATCTCCTTAATCACCAGAAGTGAAAAGAGTTTATTTACTAGACAGTGACTAATTCAGATGACGTAAGAAAAAAAATATATACTTTTACTGCAATTGCTATGCATTATACAGGGCTAATTTAGTCCTTCTAGCAGACATACTCATGATATATAGAGTGAAGAGAACTTCCCATTTACCGAATAAACTTCAGGTATATTTAACTCTGTTGTATATAGTCTCCAGTCTTGGGCACGTATGAACAACTTGATGACCTACTCAACCCCCAACCTCTGGCATGAGTAATTGACTCAACCCACAACCTCTAACTTGAGTAAAAACTCAACCACCAACGTTCTTCACCAATTTGACCCAAATACTCTAAAGAGCCGCTGAACTCAACCTAGCTAAACAGAAGGATTCATAATGTCCAACTTGCACCATTCCACCCAATGCCAATGAATGTATATGTTTTCATTTGTAATCTTTGATGCTTCCTCATCTTTGATGCTTCCTATAGATAGCATTTCCATAGCAAATACTTATCCTTATTACAGTTTAGTCTAAACTAAATTCCAACCTTCTGAAGTTTATCAACAAAAGCCACTGTCTATCTTGAATCAAGAATTATGCATATTCTGCCAAACACAGCCTACTCCAAAGACTTAAATAGTCAAACTGTCTAATCTATCCATCAGCTTTTGTTAAACAAATGCAAAATAGCAAATAAAACTTTGGTTTACAAAGAGAATGCTCTTTTGTTCTCACGGAAATTATTTATAAATTATAAACCTTCTAATCTACGGAACATTAGACACATGTCAATCACTGGTCTTGTTAAAATTGTAGAAGCTTTGATGGTTACGTTGAGCTTGTACAAATTGATAAATAATATACAAAACAAAACAATGTCCATATATATATATATAGATATATATATACTGTATATAATATTATTCTTCCTAGTGCAACCTTGGCCAATAATCTACGGTAAATCGTCATCTCGTTCATTGGACACCCACGTTACACAAAACATGAATAGCTGATTTTCCACAAGGTTTCCAAACAATCTTTAACTTGGGGAAGGTCAGAGGAGCTTCAATCAAACTCACCAAGTTCTGAGCAAATGGCACCTGGAGTTTAACTACCTTGTAATTAAAATTGGCAGCAAACTATTATGGTTGCCTGCATGCTGGCGCACACTGTAGCATGGATCTTTATATGAAGATCGCATGTGATTTTTTTTCATCTTGGGTAGGCCACATATTACCATCCCAGTGCTAGGACATGCATATGCTACCACCATCCCTAAGGAATCTTCATTATCCTAGGAGAAAACTAGGATCACTCAACCCCTTGATGACAAAGCCCGTACATGTACGGGCTCAAAATGCATTGTTTTCAATGGGGTTAGGGACCGCCCATTGTCCTTAAGGGGTTAATATGGTTGAGTTTTAATGCAGTAAGGCATCTAAACATGTATAGGATAGGCATACGTATGAGATAAGATCAAGAAACAATTAAGTTTTGAGTCTTTACAGCAGGAATAACGGGCAGACTAGATGGTTCGTATCTGCTGTCGAATTCTATGTTTCTAACGTGTAGTCTGTTGATTTCGCAATACCGAGCAAGAGATCCAAGAAATCAGAGCAGTCTCAAGTCATCTATACCCAAGTGGTCACCCTATCTTAGACCCAGTCAGGCGCAAGTCACAACTCAACTCTAATCCACTTGGAAACAAGCGCAGATAACGCCTCTCAATTGTGGCAACTCTAATCTGAAAATGTAGAACATATTCCAAACTCTCCTTTTGCAAAAAAAAAAAAAAAAAAAAAGTTCATTTTCACTGCCAAATTCTTCCCTCTGCTTTTGCTTGCAGCAGCTTTTTAATTCTTACAGGTTCAATTAAAAACTAAACCTTGTAGCAAATTAAAATGACTTGCCTTGTTATCAGCATCTCGCTATCCAGCTGTTCGCAATATTAGCATTAACACAGTTCATGCAGCATCCTGTAATGTCCTCTGTGGGTTTTCTCTGTTCTACAATTAATTGTGTGTTAGGTATGTGTTTATGTCAGCCTAGTTTCCTATTTATTTTTTCTCCCTTTTTCCCATCTTGTTTTTTCCAAGTAAAGATCCAAGACATGAAATAATGTAAATTACTATTCACAATGTTGCCTTTTTGAATTGCCAGGAAGACTTACTTTGTACAAAAAAATCGAAAAAAATCAATACTGGTTATGGCTTCTTTTCTGGGGTTCCAAAAGGAATCTTAAAAGTAAAATCAGTTGACACTAGTCATCAGAACTTGCTGACGTGGATATAAGACTAAACGAGCAAGACAGGCCAACTGGAGGCAAGATTTAAGCAGCATTTGTTTACCAGGAACTTGGTCCGTATCTACCCATCAAAGCAAATGGTCAGTTCAATAACCCTATTCTCAACCTGTTGCTACCCGATTTCCATTCCTGCGTAAATCATTTTTTTTTATTTTAATGCTCCTTTAAGCTACACAGTATAAAGAGGAATGATGTTTAAAATGGGAGAATGGGAAAACATGATTTTTTGTCCGACAAGCTCTATGTGACATGTGATCTGTGCGATTACAATTTTGACCTTCAAAGATTTACAAAAATTATATTGAGTGTTCTATAGAAAGCTTTGTAACATTACCTGTGAGGTATAGAGAACATAAACTACCGATCAAAAGTTTGGATCACTTAGAAATGTCCTTGTTTTTCAAGTAAAAGCACATTTTATCCATTAATAATAACACGAGATGGACCAGAAATACAGCACAGACATACTTGATGACTAGTAAGTGACTATTGTAGCTGGAAACAGCTGATTTTTAATAGAATCTCTTTATAGGCATACAGAGGCGCTTTATCACCGTGTTCCAATGGCACGTTGTGTTCACTAATCCAAGTTTAATTGATCATTAGACAAGCCTTTTGCATTAATGTTAGCACAGCTCAAAACTGTTGTCCTGATTAAAAAACAACAAACAATAAAATTGGCCTTCTTTTGACTAGTTGAGTATCTGGAGTTGTGGGTTTGATTAGAATCCTCAGAATGGCCAGAAACAAAGAACTTTCTTTTTGAAACTCGTTAGTCTATTCTTATTCTGAGACATGAAGGCTATTCCATGTGAGAAATTGCCAAGAAACTGAAGATCTTATACAATGCTGAGTGCTACTCCCTTCACAGAACAGCGCAAACTGGCTCTAACAAAATAGAAAGAGGAGTGGGATGCCCCAGTGCCAACCGTGCAAAAAAAAACAAGTGCATTCGAGTGTCTAGTTTGAAAAACAGATGTCCTCAACTAGCAGCATTATTAAATGGTACCCCACAAAACAGCAGTCTCAACATCATCATTAAAGAGATGACTGGGATGCTGGCCTTCCAAGCAGAGCTGCAAAGGAAAAGCCATACCTCCGACCCAGATCTCAGAAGATGGGCAAAACACCACAGACAACGGACAGAGGAAGAATAAACTGAGTTATGGATAGACCAATCTTTTTTTGAATTGTTCAGATCACAAAACATTAGAGAGATGAAGAACAAATGGAAAGATTCTGTCAAGCATGGAGGAGGCAATATGATGGTCTGGGGGTGTTTTGGTGGTGGTATAGTGGGATATAGGTTGAAGGCTATCTCTCCATTGTGCAACGCCATACCATACCCTGTGGATTGTGCTTGATTGAAACCAACCTTGAACGTGTCGTATGTAAGAATTGCCCATCAAGCCAATCCAACTTGTAGGAGCTGCCGCAGGAAGCATGGGGTGAAATCTCTCGAGGTTACCTCAACAAATTTACAACTACAATGCCAAAGGTCTGCAAGGCTGACAGTGCTACAATGGAGGATTCTTCAACAAAAACAAAACTTGAAGAGCACGATTATTATTTAAATTAAAAATCACTGTTTCTAAGTCACGCACTCACACGACTTTCCAAATAAAGAGATAATTTATCATAATTATACGTCCCAGGTGATATATATATATACATTTTTTTTTGAAAGACATTTGTAAAGGGAAATGTAAAAATAAACCCACCTGGGAAGGTTCAGTAATCTTCCTAGTCATTTTCGAAAGCTTTTTTTTATTGCCGTTAGCATATTGGAAATTGGAGAATTGGAAATCAAACATTGCCTATTATCAAAAGTGTACATATGGCAGCTGTCAGTAATCAAGGACATGGAAACAAGTCCCCTAAATAGCTCAGAGATCTGCAACATCAAATTAAAGCTTTACATTCATTTTATTCATTGGGACTTTGCTGGTAGAATGATATCTATAGATTGATCTGGATTCCCTGAAGACAACACTTTCCATTTCTTTGTTATTTCTCATTACGAAAATCGACTTCAGCAGCATACTGATTGTCCCCGAGTCATCATTTTTTTTTGGAGGCTTTGGAACAAAAGTACAGGAAGACTTCCAAATCTGCTCATTGTTGTTAAAAGGACAGAATTTTTTTGCCTGGGAGAAATCTCATTCAATTAAACCTGCACATAGCGTTAATTAGGATCCTTAACGTCTTCAATCCTGGAAATAGAAACACATTATACATGACGGCCCATCAACCAGCAGTGGGAATTATCGGTCACACTAAAAATGGGCTAAAAGTGTACCATTATTGGATCTTTGCTGTATGCATCACCCAGCGTGACTTAATGCACTTTTTAACAAGGGTCTGGTGGTTAGTGTAGGAGGAGGAGAGTGGTTGTGGGTATATGTTTTGTGTCAGTGCTGGTGGATGCAGTCTGCCAGATATGTATTGTATGCGTTTGGTCTGCCAGATATGTGTTGTATGCGTTTGGTCTGTGTTGTGTGCAGGGGATGAGTTTAGGGGATGCTAAATAGTAGTGTGTGCAGTGGAGGCTCCTCCATAGGAGCACATGCGCACGTGAACCCCCAAGCGCAAAAGGAAAAAAAAAGTTGCTAAATTTAGATGTTTTATAATAAACATATTTAATATGAAGCCTCCTGTCCCTCTATGTAGCCTGCCTGTCCGCCTATGCAAGAAAGAGCTTTGAAGAGGCAGCCTGTTCCGGCTGAGCACCGGCTGAGCACCGGCTGAGCCTCTCATTTGATCCCAGCCAACACACTCCCCGCCCAGCCCGGAGTCTCCCCGCCCTCTCCAGTGACTGACACAGGTGTGGAGGCGGGGCTAACAACGCAAGGCGCGAACCCCCATTGGAATTACCCACCCGCCGACCACTCAGTATGTGTGTGTGGTGGAGATAGAGAGGAAACAAGGAAAGAAGGAGGGAGAAGGGGAGAGAGAGAGACAGAGAGAGAGAGAGAGAAAGAGAGAGAGAGAGAGAGAGAGAGAATAAAGAGAACGAGGGAGAGAGAAAAAGATAAAGAAAATAAGAGAGAGAGAAAGAGAGAGAGAAAAAAAGATAAAGAGAACAAGAGAGAGAGAGCGAGAGAGAGAGAGAGAATTAAGACAGAAATGAAAATGAGAGACAAATGTGCACATTATTTTATGGACAAGTACATACTGTGGTAAATAATTAAACCTATACCTTTGCTGTGGTGCCCTTGCTGTGTTTTTCTTTTTTCTCTCCCAGACCCTAATATTTAACTGATTTTCCTTGCATTTTTGTTGCTATGTGTATATCAATGTGCATCACTGTCATCCTATCCTAATTCCTTCCTGCCTTTCTATGTATCCATTTTATAGCTTTGCCTTTCCAATCCATCACAGGGTCAAATGAATAATTTTCGGTGTCAGAGGTATGACGATGCTTTGCTCTGGGTTGACCTGTTCACGCCTCTGGCACACAAAGGATTAAGGTTGAATCAATGTTGCCTGGAAACACCATGAACAGAATGTATAAGAAGCATAAAAAGAATACTGTTTATCACCAGCAGGTGGTAGTAGTGTGTCCATTGAGAAAACCAGCAAATTTTATTTAAAAATAGCAATCTGAGGCATACATATTGAATGAGGAAATGACGGGGAAAGCAAAATTTGGTCATATAGTGTGATGGAATCCCCCACATTTATGCCTCAAATAGGTGCTTTTGAATAATATTTGCTGGGTGTTCACTTCAATCTTGCCCTATGGTGCATCCCTGATAAGGAGCACCTCAAGCTTTAGGTCACTTGTATCAATACACAGAAGACAACAAAACAGCATTTGTCAGTCTTATCATGTCACAAGGACAGCTCATAACCAAAATGCAATGCATATCTTCTCTGCATAAGAAAGCCTTTGTGAGGGTCTGGACTCTCCATAACACTTTGGTTCAGACAGGTCCTGAAGGGTTAATCACAAGTGTTTGCCAGGGCAAGTCATGAGGGTATGCAATAGCAAGTCATTGGGTTCAGGTGCAAGTCCTGCAGGTCAGAAACTCAATTGAGGTGTTTATACCTCTAGGCATAGTAAGTAAAGAGGTCCATGTCTCGATTCTCCTCATTATTTGAGGAGAACCCCAAGAGATCCCAAAAAGGTGAGGCTAGCTCATCCAAAGACGGCATTTAAGTGGCCTGCCTCGGAGGATCCCTTCATAGGAGAGTCTCAACTAGCTTTCTCCAATTACAGAGGACAAAATCTCATCAGATTAGTCCTGGTTATAAGTATAGTTTAGAACCAAAATGAGAGGCATATTAACTCTGTGTGAGAGAACCAACAACTTCAGGCATACATTGAAGTAGAAATCAGAATAGTGCCATAAAGCTCTCCAATGAGACATGGATCAAGTGGTGGCACAGGCTGCAATTATAACATACCTGAGTGCTCTTCGCAGGTCTTCCCCATAGAAAAGGTGATGGAAAGCACATCAGCCTTTCCTTGGCATTATTTAATGTCCATATTACTATTATGTTTCACTCTTCAGGCAAAACTTGCTGATCAAATAAAAAAGGGTACGTCCTACAAAAAAGCTGGAGAAGGAATACATTCATAGTGATAATCAGGGAAAAATGTTTTTTTTTTAAATGCAGATTAAGGTCTGGCAGTTTAATGTCAAATAAAGTATACCAAAAGCTCACACGAAAGTACCCAGTACAGAAGCGTTTGTCCTTCAGCATGTGACATTTAGTAAAGTGAATTATATAGAAAATCCAAGTTGTATAGGCATAGAATATATATGTAAAGGTATTCCAAGTGTATGTAAAGAACTGTGTTTAAATTATGCTTCGAAAACATTGTATGTAAAGGGAATTGTAAATATCCTACAACAATTACTTTTTTATCTGCCAAGGTCCACTTATTATGCTTATGGACAATGTATAGCATGGCATAGAGATAAACCATCTGTATGCTCAGTACATTCAATGTACTCTGAATGACGTTACATTCTGTATAATGAATAACAGCTTGCAACAATTAACTTGTTTTATCTGAAATTGTCGCCTACGAAGCTGGAAATCTGTGCATTGCAGAAAACAACAGAAGAATGCTGTGTGTTAAAAAAAAAAAAGTGATGTGAATGTGATCTGAGGCACAAACACATAGCAAGGTGAGTACTATTTGTTTCCATCGCTTGGAGAATAGATTTGCAGTACTGTTGGCATTGATCTAGCGCCCCCTAGTGGATTACTACCAGCAAAAGTATGCTGGCTATTTTTCCACAATATGGTCTCCTGGGAAACTAGAATTATCAACCTTTCGTGCTTAGGAACAAATGAACTTCTGTATAATGATGGAGGAAGGAAGCCAGCCAGAGGGTGCTGTCTAATGCTATGTAATGCTGCATTCTCGTGATTAACACACATGTTCCCACTTGTGCCAAACGCTGTGTCTGGTTGGGTCACACTAGTTAGATCCTGTAGACTTGTAGCGGTGGTGTAGTGCATTGCCCTTTCTGTCTGCACAGGTTTCAGGCTGATGGAACAATATTGATATTCATGAAGTTTCTTAGTTAGCAGGGTATGTTTGTAGACATGTTATAATTCTAATACAGGTCTCATGGTGATATCTTGGGTAGGTTTGCGGTAGTTATTTGTTATTTGGAAACATCCACACACACACAGTATTTAGCGCATCCTCCACTTCCCTCCTGTATGAACATGCGGCAATCACCCTCCCTCACCGATACTGCATGATGTCATGTAGGGAGGATGATTGCCGCATGTCACAGGAGCCAGTGGGACAGGTGGAGCCTGAGCCTGAAAGTTCCCCGGTATAAGCATCACCCGAAACCAGTTGATTTTTAGCTTCAAACTATTATGCCACTCGGGTAATGCTAACATTTTTGTCACCCATCCTAAAGAAAGGAACATGGCTGATGTGGCTCTTACTGGGCCTTCAGAGAATGAGGGTGGTAATGTAAGAGGGTGACATTATCTCATACCTGCTGATCATTTCCACCTCCGTTTCCCCATTGGGAGACAGGAAGCGAGCAAAGTTGAAAAGGAAGAGAAGTGCAGAAGTTCATGATGATTCATTTAGACAGGGACAAACGTGGGCTATACCAGGCAGGTTAAAACCCAGAGCTACAAGACGTCCCCAATCCTTGAGCCTTACACATTCTACCTAGTCTCCTGCAGTCAGTAGGCCTACAACCTCTTGTTCAAACCTTGGTGCTAAAACGCATGCTTATCTCCTGCATCTAGGTCAACATTTTATAAAAGGAAAACCAAACATTTTTATGAGTTGTTATTTATGAAAAGCAAAAGAATCATAATTGTAAACCAGTACTAGGTCATGTAGTGGTGAAGGCACACTGCTGTTTTCTATATAGGCGTCATAAAAACACATTGACGGACTGTGTTCATTACAGAAAACACTGTCAAGGCCGTTATGGGGGTTATGAATTGTCGCTTTATTTACTCTCCATTGCGTCCCACGGTTTAGAACGTAGCGAATGACTCTCGGAATGCTAAACAATGACTCATTGTTTTAACCGCTAATTGTGATAAGGAATTAGAAGATGAAAGTGAAGTTATTTGGGAGACAAAGTTCTGTTAGTGAGATTGTAATGATTTATATTTTCCATTAACTCTCTGGTCTTTATCATTTAATCACACAAAGACCATGCAAGAGGTACGGCTTGTTGAAATAGTTTCTAATTTTAACCCGGTACGGTTTAATAAGACGCTCCACACTGAGAGGAGTTTATTAGCTGTAAAAAAAACCTCTGCCTTTGATCAGCTTTAAGATGAAAATCCCTATTTTAAAATAAACGACTGCTGTGATATATTATAAGTGGGTTTATTTTTTTTAAAGCTGGTACATTTTTTTTTCTTTAAAGTTCCTTTACCCGGTTTAATATTATTCAAAGATATAGCGACATGTACTTAATGTAATGTGTTTTAGTTGGGTTATGTCTAGCTTTTCACTGCATTTCAACCAATAATTGCAGTCAAATGTCAATTGGTTATCGCTCTTCAGAAACAGATTGACTTATAAGTATTATTCTTGAGACTTTTGCTTCAAACCGAATGTAGAATATTACATTTAGTATGTAAAAGATTAGTGGGAGTATTTATTTTGATTAAGCTATGTATTTTCGATTACATTGCATTACAGCTGGACATTCGGTCTTCAGATTTATGTGAAAATTGCCAGAACATTTTCTGGAATAACTGGTGAGAAGTTTTTAAGTTACGTGTAGATATGCTATGTGCTGTTTAGGGGGGCTGTTGGAGGAAAAGATGGACATGCTTAAACATGCTGTTGCTCAACCTACATATACCCAACCAAGTAGGATCTATGGCCCACCCAGTTTAGTTACACCTTATCCATTCATGAGAGAGAAGTCTGAGAAATGTGTAGTTACCACTAAACTGCTACCTAAGTTTTCCTCAGTCCCCAAAAGAGGCAGTGGCGTTCTTATAGAGGGAGGGGGGAGCGATCCGACCTGGGTGCTGCTTATCAGTGGGGTGCCATACTAGCACACGGAGGTCCCAAGTCAGAAGAAGAAGCAAGAGAAGAAGTGGGGCTGTGGGAAAGGAGACAGGGACAGGGACGGCTGAGAAGATGGGAGACATTGAGAGAGGGTGAGACAGTGGGTGAGAGTGTGTAAGTGGTGTAAGTAAGAATAAGTGCATGTGTGCGTAAGAGTGAGTAAGAGTGTAGGTGTTTTTGAATTTTAAAGTGTGTGTGGAGGTGCCAAATATATACGATTTGCCCTGAGTGCCAAATATTTCCATAAACAGTGGTTTATAATTGTTTATTATTAGTATTTGACTTCTCTATTGGGTCCACTTACTAAGGTTAACTTGATTGACCAGACTCCGGTGTGGACTATGCCCTCGCTTGCTTATCATTCACCAAACAACTCACCGATTCTATAAAATGTAAATTGTTTGCAATTCAAACAAAAATAAAGGTCGTGTGGGCTGAATGAACATCCCCAAATACTTTTTTTTTTTTAAACACACCAATGCCCTCCCCCATAATGTATATTATTACAAAAAAATAGGTTAAATTAAATATAAAAAAAAACAGAGGTTTATGTCCCATGTCTGAGCCATCGGGGTGTAATAATTCAATCTCAGAAAGAACATAATCTACCTATACCCCCTCATTCCTCATGATCTCAGTGGAATGGGGGGGGGTTTCTTAGTCTCTAAACCGCATGGGGTAAAACTTTAAAGTTACTTTTTTGTCTAGCATGCTCGGTCAATATTCACTGGTTACTTTTAAGCCCCATGGTAAGGGTTCGGAATAATGAATATTCTAGTTGTGACTCACATGTTAGCGCATAGATCTTCATGTGTTTAACATGTACCTTTTCTATGTATACATGTATCCATTCCATACATTCCTGTATATTATTATTTATATTATAATATAAATTCTATTATTTATATTATAAAACAATATAACAGTTATATTCCTATTGTATTAAATTTGGGACAAATACTTGACTTTTGTTTCTATGTATTTGCATTTTAAGATAATGTATGTAATGTACACTGTTGCTAAATCAATATTTTTGTTACAAATATTATGGCTTTTGAGGTCTCATGTCAGACAGCCCTTGTCTATTAATGTTTCTATTGCAAATATTACCCAGATTTTGGATATTAATATATCATTATTAATTTGCTGAATTAACGATGTTAGTAATTACAAGTGCCCAACGTATAATTACAGAAATGGCATATCAGGTTAAGAATTAGCTTCTATTTATATCTTATCCTTGCCTAGGTTTTGTTCTAATTTACACTCACATTCAGTGGCATTGGCTTGTTTGTAATCAATTAACCAAACATAATCCTTCACATTCTTAGTATGCCAAGAATAACATCTTTTGTTAAAATAAAAGGAACATATTTTTTAAACTCTACGTAGCCAATTTTCCTGTGTAATTTTTTTTAAAATAATTACTGTAATAGGGTTATTCTGTGCAATTACTATAAATATGTGCTATTTAAATTAGATGGCATTCACATTCGTGATCTTTTGACAGCTGACATTTAATGCTTGTTATAAAACGTATAAAATCTATAATGCCCACGGAAGTCACACACACACACACACATATATACTGTATATATGGAGCTGCCCAATACCTATATGTATGAGTGTGTAGCATCCATGGGCCTTATACAGCTCTGTGCTTAGGCTAATAATGGTATTATGTATTAGGTTTAATGGAAATGTGAAACATGGAGATGTCTAAACCATTGCATAAACTAAATCCCTGATACATTTCCATTAACTTGTAAGGATATACCTACTAATTTGATTTACGTGCGGGAGGGCTGATTATGGGGCTCTGTCCTGCAAAGTGGTGATCAACCCCCATGACGAGATGATCCATCCTACTATATGCTCTGCCCCACAAAGTGACATTAGAGCACTTTACCTAATCTTCCATGATCTTAATGCGATTTAAGGAAATGTTGCTTTACTGAGGGGGGGGGCACACATTCACCCTACCCTAAAAAAAACTAGAACATTGTAAAATACGCGAGCCATTGAAAACTTTTTTCATAATCTTTTAACATTCCCCTTTAAGGAAAGTAAAAAGAAAAAAAGTTTTATGCTTGCCAACCTCTCCGAACCATTAACTGCAGCAGATTCAACATGTGCATTTCATATGGCAGGAGCGGCTTAGCCGTGGCAGTCAAGATCATTTGTTCAACAGGTAAACATTCATTACTATCTGGCTGCTCAAGCAATTCATTTTCCTATTCTGTGATCCAAGTGCTCATTAAACTTTCAGACTTATTCTTGCACACGTTATGTGGTACACAACAGGTATCACTAATGAATGGCACATTCCCTGTGCTGTATTTGTTGCATTTTGCCCGGCTTCTCCACCTTCACTTCAGGTGGTCCATTGAGTATGTCACAACTAGGTGAGCTTTACCGAGCCTGTAATTAAAGTTCGGTCTATAGGACTGGCATAATCAGGATGTTGTTGCACACAAAACAAAATCAGCAGAGAGGCAGGGCCTCCCATTAAAGCAGAAAGCTTTGGGTTTAGAACTGGCAAACACTCACCGATCACAACCATATGTAAGTCTACTTCTTTATTTTAGAAGAATCGTTGTTTTTCCATTAAACATTATTTAAAGGTTGTGTGGCACATGCTGTTGACTGCAATTCCCATTATCCATTTAGCATTTTTGCAGTCAGGCCTGACTTTTTAGGACAGAAGGTACCAGGACACCTGATTCTAGGTGGTTGCTCACTGATCCTGTCTTATGAGCAATAAGGTATGATGAATGTTGAGAAAGGCACTGATGTCCTTCAATTACAGTTCTCGCAAGGTTGTGCCTAAATGGATATTGAGTTGTCAAACTGGCGTGGCCCTGGTAAATATCAGCACTGGTTGGAGTTTACAAGGACCAGCTAAGGACATTTATCAAGAAGATCCTAAAGAAGGACTGAAAAGTCAATGCTACAGTTTATCTGTACGTTCTTTTTAATGTATTTATTAGCTGAAAGATGCACTTAGATTCTCTAAACTTCATTTGGAAATTGTACGCCAAATTGGGTCACTGGATTAGTATGTTATGGTTTCAGTGTTGACCAATCTGAGTCAGCCTGGGAAGCTATGAGTTACAGCTATTAAACTGTGTTCACTTTCAGTAAATGCCTCAAGCACCCTTTCTTCCTGTGAAGACCAGCAATTAAATAGTCAGATCCTTATGTTTAATACTGTATGGAGTACAGGGCAGCCCTTTTCGCTGCGGGCCTAATTAGCACACTGGGGACTTATTAAATTCTCACACGCCTGTCCTTCGGAGTACAAAAATCCCTGTGTACGTCGGGAAGCCTGCGAAGCATTCTGTATCTCTCAGTGTATGCTGTTCTTCCACATGTTTGTATTATTTTCCTGTAAGAGAGAGACCTGGGTACACGAGGGGCTCAGCAGCTGTCTAGCGCCACACTTTCTCTGGAGTTTCCCCTTCGGAGAGCACCAGTTTCCTTAAATCTTATGCTCATCGTAATGTCATTAGACCTGACAAAACTCAACACACTTCTATACATCGGATATAACAGGCCTTGCTGGAAGTATGTAGCAGAGGTGTTATTAACCCCTTAATGACAAAGCCCATACATGTACGGGTTCAAAATGCATTGTTTTCAATGGGTTTATGGATCGCCCATGGACCTTAAGGGGTTAAACACTCATCCACATCCACCAGGTAAGTCAGAAGGCCTGCTTTTCCCACATATATAGTGTAGTACTACACCACTGCAGGGGATTCTGGGTATGTATATAGTCATGGTCTGCACGGCCATTAAGGGAAGCCTCCCCCTAAGGACATTCATATATGCTAATCGGCTGTGCAGGTTCAGACATTGCATCATGGCAAAGGAAACTTCACTACATTTGTCCTGGCAGCGTCCTTTTGTGCAGGCTTTGCAAAGAACCTTAGAAAACAAGCTTAAAGGCTCGTTGGAGAGAATGACCCTCTTCTGCTTTTTGGTTTTGTATGGACTCTTCCCAGGAACTCACACGGATGTCTCCATTGAAGAACCGTAGCACCTACTGTGTTGTGTTTACAGTTTGCCAGGAACCACCTTATCACAGTTAGGGAACAGATCGCTGTCCTAGACGGCTCAACTTGCCCCAAAACTACCCCAACAACTCTTGTCCTTGCGCGTATATCTTAACCCCTTGATGACACTTGACGGTCCAGGCAAGTCACATGAAAACAAATGGTTTATGATAATTGACATGGTAGAACCGTCATTACTTTAAACGGTGTTGCTGTAATCGTCATTGTTGAGGTATTCAGCAACACTGAGATTGGGGCGTCAACATCCGCCATACACTGTATGGCGGCGGATGCACGTTTTAAAAGATCGCCTCCTAAACTTCAATGGTGTTGCTGAAATGCCTTGATAGCGAGGCATTCAGTGACACCGAACACCCACTGCTCCAGACCCTCCTGAGAACTCTGGCTCCACTTGTAGGTTGAATACAGGTACTGCGTCCAACCATGCAAGTCAATGGAGCCCAGCTTTCCAATCACAATGTGATTAGTAAAATAAATGGAAAAAAATAATATAAATAAATAATAAATATAAATAATAATAATAATAATAAAAATGGTAGCATGTAAAAATAATTTCCCACTGATGTCACCATCAGGGGATCCTTCCGGTTCCAAAAAATGTTTTAACAAAAGGTACAAAAAAAATATATATATTTTAGCGCCTTATTTTCTCACATGGAAAGAGTGGAGGGGTTTTCCATGACCTTTGCCCCGTCACAACTTGAGTGCTGTAAGATAAACTTGACTGTATGTCCATGGCTTAGTTTACACTCATGTTATAGGAGCTTTGTGGTGGCTTCCTCATGCTTGTTGGTTTTATTAATTCTAGAATTCAGACACAATTTTGTCTTAAATTCCTCAGAAAGAGGAGCTTCTAGGTTTAAAAGACGGACACATGGGAGGTATGTGTGCTGCTTCGTTCCACCAAGAATGTTTTGTAAAATCTCTGCCCTGAGCTGCTGTCATCATTTGCCATCAGCGTTTTGACTTTCTTTGAAATCACATCTGCAAGCTGAGTTTACTTACTGTTTATTTACTTCAGAGATTCATTCACATAGCTGTTTTTTTTTTACAAGGCAGCAGCGCTTGTTGTTGCAATAACCAGTATATTTAGAAATAAACATTGTCTTTAGTGAATTTGTAAGGGCATAAAAACTAGTAGCTGCTGAGTTACTCTGATTATCAGAGCATATAGTCGGAGAGCAATTAATCTGCAGAACTAAAAATGAGCATGTTGGTTTTATGGCAGAACAGATAATCATAAACAAAGGAGATGAGATGCTCACCACCGACAGGCAGCCGCTTCATAGCCTGTCCTGCGGTGCATCCCTGCTTGGGAGCATCTCAAATATTAACTCGCATGTGTCATTACAGGGGGAAAAACCACCATCTGCATTTCACTCTGATCCCGTCTAGTCCAGAACTGATGTGTTGCCTCCTCTGCACAAGGGAACCAACAACCCCAAATGCATGTTTCAGCCTTCACTGGCCCCTCAGTGGGCTACTGGGGCCAGACATGGGAAGGAAGTGGCTGTATATCTCCTTGTAGGAGTGCAGCCTCAGAAGATGGGAACTTGGTATTCATGATGGCCTCATCACTTTGGACAACAAGCACCTTTTATCTTCACAACGTTCATATCATTCACAACAAAAAGGTAATACCCTTCTAGACACAAGAAAGGAAGAATTCACCTTTGTACTTTAGGCGAACCTCAAGAGATCCCACTCCCCAAAAGATGAAATACCATAAACTCATAAACAAAGCTCATCAAGAACAGAGAGCCACTTCACAGAGTATACCACAGTACTACCCTACTTATAAATATATCAAATTTTAGCTTTTAACATATTTCCAACTACCAATCAGTCTGATTGTCATACTTAAGACAGGCACCACCAACCACAAACATCTGTTTCAGCCTTTATAAACACCCATTGGGAACAAGGAGTTCCACATCTGGACTCATCTTTGCACTTGGGGTGAGCATCTTATATTCTTTTTTGTATGGCAGAACGACTAATCAGTCATAACTGCTTCAATTCCTTCTTCCTTCCTCTTCTATGCTCACGGGACATCAAACGTAACCCTCATCCCCGTTTTCCAACCTGCCCCTATCCTTGCACATTTTATCAAAAAACCTTTATGCTCCAGCTTCACATATAGAGGCAAAATGTGATCAATGTTAACCTAATGTGCATATGCATACCCAGAATCCCTTGCAGTGGCAACAGCACTACAACATTTTTTTAGTGCAAAAGCCCAAACTACTCAGCAATGGATTTTTTAAGTACACAGAAAATTGCCATGGTGGAGCCAGGTCCCCTTAACAGTTTCTGGTTGTCTGGTGAGGAAGGGAGTTATGTAGTTCTTATGAGTGGCTCCACCCTCCTCAGTTTTAAATTTCAGTGGTCCAAGAAGACCCAGTCCTCCTGCAGGCCGTCTGGCCAGTGAAAAAAAGAAGGGGGTCGCATATCTTGTTCATCTTCTCACTGACCTCAGGGCTTCAATAAAACTGCAGCTCCCTCTTAGCTAAGACCAAGTGAGTACCTGTAAGAGAGAAAAAGCTTTGTCCTCTGGCCCAGAGGTTGCTAAATATCCCCACACCTTGGTCCAGGTTTGGACGCTGTGCACTTTAGGTTTTGTGTGAGGTTAGCACACACCTGGTCACGTATGTTAATAAGTCTCCATGTATCTTTGTATAGACCAGTCCCAGCCATGGTGGGCGTTGCATACAGAGACATTTTTATCACACCAGCCTACAAGGCTGGGGCTTCCTTGTGGAGTATTTTCATATATGGTCCACCGCAATCATACAGAGCACTTGGTAGTTTTGGATTTTTGAGTTTTTTTGCTTTTGTTTTTTTCCATCTTGTATGAAAAGTATGGTGATGCAGTTTTAATGATATTGAGTACTAAATTGACAAAAATGCACCAAAAAAGCAATGGTGGAGCCATGTCCCCTGCAAAAGTCCTTGACTTTCTGGTGTGGAAAGGATATAGGTAGCCGTTTTGAGTGCCCCCCTCTTTTCTGTTGAAGATTTCAGTGGTCTTTATCCTTGCAGGAAAGGACTGAGAAGATGTGGCCCTCCTGTAGGCATTCTAGCCGGGGAGGGAAGAGGTTACATATCACATTACGGAGTGCGACCCCTGAAGAAACGAAAAAGGGGACCTGGTATCTGTGGCCTTCTGCCACAATTTGGCACCTGGCACTGTTTTTATTTTCACAACAGAGTCACTGACCTCGGACAGGAAAATTTGAATAAAAATTCTATACATATATTTTATAGCAACAAAGGTTTTTATATATTACATAATCATCAGTTAAAGGCATGGCTTTTTTAAAAGTGGACATGGTGCTCCCTACAACTTTTTAGCTTAGTGGGGTAAAGTAATACGAGATCAGGGCTACCAAATGTGCTGCAGGTGACCGAACTACAGTATGCAGTAAATAGCTAGACTACGAGCAAAAAAAAATTGAAGGTAGCAGGTGTTTTAATTTCCTTAATTAGTGCATGCATTATTTCTTCAAGCTGTGTAAAACAGAAGAATTGACTCTCAATTGGCAAACATTTAAACTTAGAACGTTCCTGTACTCTTTTTTTTCTCGCCAAAGAGACATTATATCGTAAACATATTTCACTATTACAGAGAGTTGCCCAGAAAAATAGCTTATGTACGTAGTACCTGCAAACAAAGACCCCATCTTTCCAGAAACAGAGACCGTCCTTTTCCATGATCTTTTCTCTCTATTCTAAGTATCTGCGATTTCGGATACCTACTCTTTTAATGTTTTATCCACAGAGGGAAAGGATAAAACATTGCTAATATCGTCTGTGTCTGTTGGTTCATTGAGGATTCGCCGGCCGGAAAAGAGATGACTCTTATTGTAATGGCATCTCCCAGCGGATATTTCGTTTCCACTAATTTTCAGCTTCAACCTTTTCCCTAACGGACTGGAGTGCGCACCATGATTCTATCTACATAATAAGAAAACGAGTGGAGCTGGATGAGCGTTATTAAAAGCCATCCATCAAGGTAATTCTTCTTGTCGTTATGTAAAGTTGGAATGTGTATTGTCAGCCTCATTGACGTGGGAGTATAAGGTACAGGCAACAACGGCCTTATAAAGCGCTTTAAATATCAGACAAACCTGCCACGATACCGAGAACCACGGTGGTAACTGCTGAAATAAATACTGGTTGACGGAAAAAATAAGTGACACGTTAACATGTCACACTAACCAAATGGGTCACCTGCACCATCAAGCTGTTCTTCATTTTATATATAAAATAAAATACTCATTTTCATCACTTATGCAATAATAAAAATAATATACTTATTATCTTGCACTAATAACATGCAGAACACGATTACAATATAAAATATATTTTGAAGAAACAATTAAAATGTTTTTACTATCTTAATTGTGAAAAGGTACAAAAGATTGGTACTTTTGTCTGATGCAAGCAGTGACAAGCAAAGTGTATACCTGGGAACTCTCCGAGTTTGGCCCAGAGAACTCCAGGAGAAGAGCCCCTTCTCCAGGTTCTCCAGGTCGGGGGAACGGGGTCCTGACACACCCCACTCCCCGGCCATTTTACCCTTAAATTGGGGAACACCCACTGATTCCAGCAGGACCGCCCACTGATGCCAGCGGGAACACCTATTGATGTCAACAGGACCGCCCACCAATGTTACCAGGACCGCCCACTGATTATAACCCCTAATATTGGCATACTTCATTCCATATTTTTCATTGCTGATAAGAACCTTTAGGTAAAAAAGGAAAGAATTGTTAAATGGATCAGTGGGTATCATGAAACGTGTCTGGACATTTACTACAAGAACATATCATGCTCTCAAAGAATATCCATCAAAAATGATTTAGTAGAACAAATAGTTAAAATCACACATTCAAGTCAAATTCGGGGACATGCTCGGAGAAAGGTCTGTTCTTACACCCAGATAAAACAACTGATGCCTTTGAAAATTACAAATGGTTCTCTGTGTCACGGTCAGTGATTGTACTATATCACGCCGCACATTGCAGGAAAAGTACCAGCCTCTCCTCTCAGTCATGTCAGGCGGCGAGTGAGTGCGTGTCTGTGCTAAAGGGATCCCCGTAGTGTAACATCTCAGATTACGGTATCAGTTCAATTCACTCATCTTTTCTCTATCATTGCGGTTGAAGTAATGATCCTGAATGAAACATTTCTCAGTATTAACGTCACTTTGTACATTTGGGAATACAGATGTAAGGGCTGAAAATGAATAGGTTTGATTATGTTCTGAGACTGAACAGATGTTTCTACAATAGGTCAAAGCCCGAGGGGATAAGGAGGTGTATTGTACGTGAGACTTGCAAATGCATTTTAGATTTAAAAATGAACAGTATGGATCTATCTATCTATTTATCTTTCTTTTTATCTATCTATCATCTATCTATCTATCTATCTATCTATCTATCTATCTATCTATCTATCTATCTATCTATCTATCTATCTATCTATGTATCTATCCCCTCCTCATCTATTGCTTCTATAATTCCAGATTCTTTTGGGATGCAGTACTCATGATGTGTATTGTATTGCAAGGGTGCATCGAGATCAGGTAGGGCCGTAGGGCAACACTGTTACAAGGGGCACTTTATTATGTATGTATAAATAGCACATATGCCCCATTTACCCCATTGTTCATCTACACCTGTATACTATATCCATCTGTTTAGAGTAGTCTATCTGGAGCTCTCCTACTTCTGGGACAGTGGCTTTATGAACTGGCCGGACTAGCTATGTGCAAGTGTGGGACTAGCTCGAGACATGCCTTTAAGTGGGTGGGGAGTTGGAGGTAAATGGCGGAGTAATGGGCAGGGCAACACACTGCCCACCTACAAAGAAGAAACTGGCTTGGAGACCCAGGGAAGCAGTGCTTCACCCAGAGACTTTGGGTCAAACTCAGAGAGTTCCAAGGTATGCTTACTGTTTGGGCATGTTTTAAGTCAGTGAGGTGAAGCGTTAGGAGAGAAGGGTTGGGCCTATAGGTCTGTTCCACATTTTCAGTGTAAGATGGTGTTTTATTAATCGACTTCAGTACAGACTACTAAGAATAAGAGAAAAGGGAGCTCGGTCCTCTAACTGGGCCTTTATGATATTGCAAGGGTCTAGTAAGAAGCAAAAATAGTAACAGAACATTTTCCTGTAATTTAAAAGAATAAAGCTTGGTGCTGGAAACAGCTGTATTTTGACTTATATAACAGAACTAGACGTTCACTCTTTTATACTCTTCAATATAATACACCAAGCAGTAACAGTTTAAATTGTAGCCAGAGGCCGGAGACTGCTCCTCTCCTTTTGCAAAATTAATGACAAGAATTGTGTTTGTCAGAGGTACTGATAACATGAATATTCTTCTATAATGATGTATTTCTGGAAGGATATTGCCCTTCCTTCTAATGGTCTAATTCATGAGATACTTGGTTAGGTAAAGAGCCCAATTTAAAAAGAAGAAAGGACGAGCAAATTATCCTTCCGTCACAAAATATGCCATTTTTCTCAATGTGTTTGGGAGCGGCTTCATTAAAAATACTTCAATTATTTTACATTGATTGTCACCCCCTCACACTGTGTACTTCTGGGCTTTGAGACCTTTTGTAAGTTCATACTTATTTTTCTTTTTTACAAAAGTATGTGCTAATTTATGAAACTTTTTTGAAGACGTTTAAAAACGGGGCATTTAAAAATGTATTTATGAGAAGTGCAAAAACGTTTGGGTGTATTCACTAAGAAGTCAAGTGGTCAGTGGCTTTAAGGGTTATGACCGGACTGAACTGAGCTGACGTGCCATGTGTGGTTGGCATCTGGGGCTCATTCTGCCAACCAAATACAATGTAACTGGGTGGCACGGTAAGGCTAGGGCGGCTTGCCATGCTCTCTGGCATTTGCAAGGTTAATTTCTACTTGTGAGTCATTTTTTTTTATATATTAAATATTTCCAGTCTATAAAAAAGCTTAGAATTGGTCAATGTCACTTCTGCCTTCATTTATAATAAATATCATCTATAATATCACCCAATATATATTCTTTACAGCTCCCTGAAATCACTACCTACAAATTGATATTAAATGAATCACTACCGAGCGCAACATATGAAGAAAAATGCAATAACCTGATTAGGTTGACTGTTTGCTGCTCAGTTCCAGAAAGCAGATAACAAATGAGGCTGTCTCTCAGCATATCAGCCCTGCAAGATAGTTATCGATCACATTAATTTCCAAAATGTCTCAAATGGCCCTGTGCATGAATTTGTCAACCAAAGAAAGACTGTCTAAATCTCAGAAGAATAACACATATAAATAAACTGTGATTCTGAGTAATATCACTCATTAGAAGCGCGACGAATGCAATACCAAAACGTCACGAGAGAGAGAGAAAATTCCAAGCTCAGAATTTTCAACGGGGACTCGACCCTCTGAAAGTCACGTACTACTTGCTACTTGGTATATTATGATTTTGAGCTGTCAGCTATGATTCTGTATGGGTCAAAATACATTTTAACTGGATATAATGCAGGTAAGTCATTTATAATGGGCCTCCCACCTGACTGCTAGAACTAATGTAAAAAAAGTAATTTTGTACTGAAGGGTAGTGGATATATTGAACAACTTTCCAGTAATTGTGGTTCAAGCCACTTCAATGAAGAAAATATTATTAGATAACTGAAAACAATCACTGGAAATTGGCATTCTTGCACACGCCAAATATATGGGCTTGTTACCATAAAGCTATGTATCCCCCCATTGTATGGCTAATGGCTAATAAGGACAGCTTGATTTCTGCTCACATTTATGGGTTGGAACATGGATATATTTTCTCCACTTTAAGTTGCCATTATATATAAACAAGTAGTTAATTAGCTACCCCTTCTCTGTGGAGGTATAGAAGATTGTGGTTATGGTAGAAGTGTTCTGAATTCAAGGGCCAAAATCCCACCAGGATTTGAATGCATCAATGTTAAGCAAGTAATGGAATGATTAATAGTGTGCAAGTGACTTATCGTGAGCGGAAGTCCAACGGCTGGACGGGCACAGCTTGCAACGAGGAGAAGACTACGAGAGAGAAGTGGATAAAGTATTTCCTCCTCTTCTATCCTTTAAGTGCTTCCAGACGCACATGGGTAGAAATGGGCCAGCTCAGATACATCAAAGGTTTAGCCCCGACTTTGTGTTATACTATGATCATCCTAGCTACCTCTGTCACGGAACCTTGCGTTAGATATTATTATGAAAATCTATTGTGTTTGTAGAGGACTGGGACTCAACATAAGCATATTGTGAAAAGCTAAAACATATGGAAAACGAGCGTCATTTTTCTTTCCTTGAAGCCCAAAGTATCTTGCGCATCATCGATGAAGAAAGTGCTCAGGTGCTTCTTTAGAAATGCTTTCATCTTGGTCACATCAATGGATACATAGACCGGTGGGCTAATGGAAAGCTCTAGAGCAAGTCTTAACAATCAAACAAGGGTGGGCTATAGAAAAAAGTAACATCAAGATTGGAAGATCAAGCAATCCAAACAAGCTGAGTGTTCCTCAATGTAGGGTTTGGGCTGGATGTGTTAGTCGTAATATGACCATATTGTTACTTCTCCAGGCATCTTGGGTAATATGTAGAGAATTTTGCACTGACATCACTGTTTATAGGCATGACACTCCGGTGCCTTAAATTACAATTAATTACATTACCTCTCCAAAAATCTCAAGGTCTTTCAACAAAAATATCTTCAATTCTGCTTTTCTCAGAAATATGTATAGTCGGTAAACCAAGAAAACCAGAAACCTGCAGAAAAAAATTAGGTGCATGTAAGAAGGACTGACCTGGAGGTGGGAGAGAGAAACCCACGGGGCTGATATGTCTTAACGTTCTTCCACATGTCTGAGAAGATCTGAAGGTGGAAGAGTAGGAGGAAGCACTCGGAGGAAGCTCACAGGTCTGAAAGTCCTTCTCAAGCTGCACAATACAAACAAAATTGATGGAAAGGATCACTTACATTAAGAGCAGTACGGGCATGGAATTCATTATAGAGTAAGGATTGTGACGCCGACCACAATAGGTGCATCTTAAAAGTATACAAGTACCACTAAATTGTTTATCTATATATAAATCCTCATAAAGGGCTTACTTTGTTAATAAGCAAAACGTTAAACCTCGAGAATGTTGAAGGTTTTGCCTTGTTCTGGATGGACAAACCTTTTACGTTCCGTGACAGAGGCGCCCTCGGCAAATATATCCTCTGGATAGGTGAAAGTATTTACAAGAGATCCGCTCAAGCAAAATAAGACCAAAGCTTACCTCCATGATTCCAGTGCGCCATTTGTCACGATTAAGATATTTAAAATACATTGTGATGATCATTATCTAACCCATGCATCAACGCTGTCACCGCAGCACTAAAGAGGTTAACTTTTTCCTCACTTTATACTCTACGTCCGAGCCGATCAATCCACGGATACCATCAATCCTAAAATGCTTGCCTTGCATTAGATTGCTAAAAGGAAGGTCTGTCCCGTTGGTAATTGATGCATGGAATTGTTAAGGGTATTTCTGCTTTTAAAGATTCTATAAAAGCTGTTTATATTGTTTTTTAGAATACAAGTCATGCCTGGGAATAATCAAATTATAGCCATTTATCTTTTATTAGGAGTAGGACACGTCATACATTATGAACCTAAATATAAAGATATACCGTATATATATATATATATATATATATATATATATATATATATATATATATATATATATATATATTTCTTTCTGATGTACCATCAATACTTTTGAGACACATCCTTTCCATTCTTTTAGATGATTTTAACGGGCGGTATCTTTGTTCAGAATTTATTCCATCTTTTTTTGGGGGGACGATCGTGTCTATATATATATAAAGCTTTTCTATAGAGTTTCATTTCATCTTTGTCACGTGCTCTCCACTGGAAAATCAAATATCCCTCAATATCACCCTCTATTTTAGTCCTAGGTTCTCTGGTTCCAGTATAATCGCTAAAATGCTGAACTTCTTTCTTTGAAGTTAAAACACAGGTAAAATAATACTAAAGTAAAAATAATACTTTCCATCCTGTGTAATTCAATCAATGACTAAGCATATTAATATAATAACATCACCCTAAATATGTATAAACGAAAATGTGGGCTCTTTGTATGTGTTATATGCATTTTAAGAATGCCATCAATAGTAAGAAGAGTGAACATGTGCAGATAAAGCAATGTGCTGCCCATGCAGCTGTGTTTTTTTAACTCTCAAAGTTTTCTTTGGTTTTTTTTTAAACAATAGTAAAAATAAATATACGACATTGGCAGACTAATGGACTGTGGTTAGTGCATGACACTACAATATGACATCATAGTAACGTTAGGAAGGCGTAAGGATACACAAACATGGATTGTATTTGTTCCATAAATACATGAATGGCAGTATCACTTGTGTAACAGAATTGAAGACAAGAATAAAGAACGAGAAATATAACAATAAGATCATATTTATTACTCCCCAAAAAAATGAAGAAAAAATACAGCACTAATTGCTTTTCTCAGTTTTAAGGTTATATGCTCATGAATTATATATTCATACATGCAGGGGGGTACATAGAGATATATATTGCCATTTATCCCCATGGGGGGGAACCTGTGGTTTTTAACATGTACCTCTTTCTAACCCAGATGGGGTCCATAGCAGAAATATAAACTATGTTTATAAACCATGTATGCAAGTAGTTACTGGGTCCGTAAGATTGATACATAGCTGTGCCCAGATTTAATGCCAATATTATACATTCGTTTTATTTTATATTATACAGAAATGCATGGAATCGGATTTCAGGGTTGCTTCTGTCTTTGACACTTTTAAGGTGTTAAGCGTATGGTGCCCTACATCAAGCAGGACTTTGCTAACGAGCTTGTAAACAAAGGTCTAACAACCCCCGACAGCTTCAAGCATTAACTTCTGATTTTACCAAGTGTGACTAGTCTTACTAATCATCCCTCGTACCGCAGACATACAAGCCTCCACAGCGACAGTAATGAAATGATTGATAAAAATAGAAAAGAGGGCTGGTGAATAGCCGGGCGGGAGAATAAAACGGGATAACGTGTCACTATTTCACCCCATGCAATATGACAATCATGAAAAAAAAAAATCAGCAATCACAGGGAAAAAATAAAAAAAAAATATCAGTGATTGTCACCTCAACCGTTATAATAAGCATGGTACCACCATAACAATGCTTGTCGATGATAAGTGTAAAAAACTATTCCCTGCTCTCGAAGATTCTATAAACAGAGACACATTTCAACAAAAAAGTAATGAGTGAGTGTGAGGTCATCACAGGCAAAGCTAGTATATATGGCAGGTCCAGGTTTTCTGTCAGATTTGTGTTCTCCATCCGGAACACATCTCATCGTTTGCTGCTTTAGTGATGAAGGTCATTGTCATGTCCATTCATGAGCTAAAAAAGAACTGAGTTAAGTGATATTTCGGCCCTCAGTAATAAAGACATAAAGCAGGAGCATCTTAATGTTGGCCCCCAAGTTCGCCCAGAAAGGCACATATGGATCCATCAGCACCTGTCATTCAGGTCTACGCTAATTATGAAGACATATGTCAATGTAAGAAGGAACAAGATACCTACAGTTTTGTTGGGCTCATGATTGATCGCTTTTAATATGTCATTTGAAGTGCCTAACAACGTAGGACACTGTCATGAAACTCACATGATTTCAAGTTTGAAGCCAGTTTCGGATACATTGTCAATTTTAACAATATTGTTAATTTTCATTTTAGTGCTGCGTGCTCCATAAATAAAATGCAATGTAAGAAGATTTAGTGTAATTGATGTCAATCAAATAACTTTACCTCTCTGTAGGAGACATAGAGTTGGTTGTACATCCCTGCACAGCTCTGCCACCATCTGAAAGTTTAAGAGTGCATTTAACCAAGGATTTTCCCAAGTGGATGCAATAAAAGACTGAAGAAAACATTTATTCCCCGTCGTCCTAGACCCATCTAAGGAAGAAACCTTTGAGGTCCCAAAAGACTACATGTTTTTCCACTTTGGCCCAATAAATATTATCACCTATGACTCCGTCCTAGATGTGAGACAAGTCCAAGAAAAAAAATCTAATAAACAAGAAATCTTTAGATGTGTCATGAGATACGGCTTCTTGCTTTGTGCTGCTTCGCTGATAGGCATAGATGCAGAGAGGGGTATATTCAACTCCCAGATATCACTAAGTGTCATCAAAGGCAAACACATGAGGATCTGCTGCAAGAGAGGCAGAATTGGCCCTTATAATGTATACCTAAATCAGTGAGGAGAGTATTAAGAAAGGCCCACGTTACCTATACATTATCCCGAGTCAGCACGGACCTTCTAAATGCTTGCAAGCCTATCAGGAGAATAACAAAAACAATTATATATATATATATATACAGTATAGTAGATTATGGAAAGGGCCAGGTATAATTAGCCGATTGTCTCCCATGGATGCGATATTAAAAATAAAGGCCACAAGGACCTGATATCTACACAGTCATGATGAGTTTATTTGAAAACCTTAGATTTAGTGGTTTGGACCCTTTCTTATGCACAGTGTGTGGTTGTAGAATACAGGTTTATAATATATATTATTCATTGGCCACTCGTGTAGCTTCAGGCTGATAATAACGGTTGCCACCATTGAAAAAAGACCAGGAATTATTAACTCACAATATAAAGCAGGATAATGAGCCTATTCCAGTCAAGATTCTTGTGAAATGTGACTTTTAAAAAAAATTAGATAAGTGCCCCTTAAATGATTTGATTCCTGGAACAATTACTAGTGTGACTAATTTAATAAGACATATAAGACACTTCCCGAGACTGAATAGTCTTCATCCTCGGCTCAGCTTTGTCATTAGATGGAGAACTCGTCCTTCCTATCTCGGTGTAAATGTTTACGTATGATGGACAGAACTCATCACTTTATTAAAATCCTTATCAATACGTTTCCGCTTTTCCACCACATCTTTTAATGCCATCCTTGTGTGTCGAAGCATCTCTTGTGGTTATTTCTTTTCCTTATTATGGTAGCTGCTCTTTTAAGAAATGGGAAGGAAAGAAAGGATTCGAGTCCCAAAATCTCTTCTGAATAAAGGACACTTGCGTAGAATGTTTGTAAAAAAATATATATTTTCATGCTGCATTCAATAATGTTTAGATCTTAAATGAAACAGAAATTTCTGCAGCCTTTCATGTGTTATTTCATTCTATTGATGAGTCCAAATTTCTTTGTATATAAGCACTGGGTCTCAAATTGGATGAAAAAAAATGTCCAAAAATGACTAAATAAGTGATTAAACAGCACACAAATACCCAATATTTAAAAAAATGTTCCAACAGCAACAAGTTGTGCTTAATTTGTGATGTTATAGCAGCTCTCATTCTTTATTATTATTATTTATTATAATTTCTATATAGTGTAGTAAAATGTAGAGGTCCTTTGTCATATACACTTACTTACTTACACACACACACACACACACACACACATATATATATATATATATATATTAGGATTTACAAGGATGCTCTGTGTATTGATTAGGAGACAAGTTAAAATTTTAGTAAATCTAATTTAATTCAAAGAGATTAATTAAATCAGCATGATTTTCTACTTTGATCTATTACACTATTGATCATCAGTGTATTCCAGTCGTTGGTGCAAGAAGGTTAATTATACAAATTGATCAATGAAAGAAAAAAAGTAAGAAATGATTCATTATATTTCAGTAGAAATATTTTTGGCATCATGGAAGTAAATTCAATTGTAGTTTGCATGCAAGCGTTATATACCGATGCGCTGTGTGCGTAGCTTAAAGTTTTATTTCTAGTTTTTAAAGGGAAAAAAGTAGGCGAAGTGCATGAATGAACTTTTTAAAGTATACAGTTCAGAAGTCGCATACTGCTGCATTCACTAATCAACCAACTATGATCATTGAGCTGCCTATAGAAATATCTAGTATATTAGAGACAAGTTTATGTTCTGGACTTCAACATCACTTTAAGTTAGGGTGCCCCAATGGTTCCTTTAACCAAAGACACTTATGGAAAATATAAACCAAAGGACTTTGTTTAAACCATCACTCCCATGTATGATTGACTTCGTACCCTTCAATGAACCATATGATCACCGAACTTTAAAAAAACAACTGCATAACCGGCCTCTATAATGTTTCATATAGAAACCACTTTTTTGCTTATGATTAATCCAGGAAACATGGAACCATGCATAGCCCGAAGGCTTGAACTATGGTTCTACCAAATAAGCACGCATTATAACTACATAATCAAGCTTTCTGGACTGGTCCTTATTGCAAGGTTCCCGGATTTATATAACACACTTGGTCATTATAGAAACCTATAGCAGAGCCATTCAACCTTTGATGAACACATTGGTGGCCACCTTAATTATTGCCCGGCTCCTCTTGACAAGGACCACAAGCCCTTGGCAACATCACAACCATTGCCCATTAGAAGAAAGCTACCTGAAAACCCTTATTGCTTATAAGTTATGGTGGCAATCACATTATTCCACTGTCTTCCGTCAGCCTTTCCACTGAAAGGATCCTTCTATTGGATAGAATAGTGCGTGTATTTTAAATACTGTTCAATCATTTGTTCTTCTCCAAGGTCACAAGCCAACAAGGACACAATGTTGAAGCCTGGATATTCATTCTATAAAACTGACACTGACACGGATGATTAGCATGCATTTCAATATGCATTTTCTTTTTTTATAGGCTTTTATTATTCAGAATTAATTCACCAGTCATAATATATTAAACCGAAGCAGGAGAGAGAAAAAAAAACGCACTGCATTATTTTTCAGGGTAAACAGCTATATCATGCGCAATAAACAGGTACAGCCTCGAGTTGTATGAAAAATGATATTAAAAGTCAATACACATTGCTATAAATAAATTGGTACACAAGTGTCTATTCTATTTATCTAGAGAAATTAATACTTATGGGACGGGTGCAGACATGATCCAGGTACTTCCAGATATACTTGCTTTATATTATCCCTGTTTGAATGCAGATGGTATAATTCAGAACATCTTCACCTCCTGACAAATTACAGTTTTCATCAAGTCTGTAGACATTTTCCCAGTGGTTCGATGCAACATATTAGTTATGAGGGGCAATTAAAGGGTTAATAAAGAGTCGACTCATGAAGGCAGTTCTCAGTTGTGAATTATTATTTATTGCTTTATATAGCGCCATCATTTTCAGTAGCGCTGCATATAGATTGACATATAAAGAATAGCGGCCCTAACAGATTGCAGGTAGTTTAGTAGACATAGAATGCTTCATAGAATGAATCAAATTTATATGATTTGTGTGCAGAAAATGGTTTCATTCCAGCGATGCTATGGTCTACTAGATGGTCCAATTGTATTGTTCTAGCTATGGGGTTCTCGTGCTGCTCTGGTAGAAGTCATGCTTTGGGAAGTCCAGTGTCGGGATCCCATGAGAGTTGGGATACTCTCTTATAGACGAGACCATCTATATCTGCCAAACAAAGTCATCCCAGATGATTTATGGTTCTCCAGCCAGTGCTTCCTAGTATCGTAAAAGTGGTTTACCCGTCTATACAAACCAACTTCACTGCCCAACCTTCTACCAAAACTCTATCACAACATTTTGATATTCAGTTGCAACGTACAACATTACTAACAATTTGAAAGGATAAAAGAGAGCTACTGGTATGATGCACGTTGTAACGTTATATTATAAAAGCACTTAAAATAATTTCTGGCCCAATTGCAGTGACATAAAAGCTACTGGAATGATTAAGAATCCAGCCCTGAAAAGCAGATGAAAGTTGGAACACTATCATATCAATTCATATGTTATTGCTTCGCCGGTATTGTTTGTGAAAAGGAAATTTTTATAGTCTTATAAATGTGCCTGTCAAAACCGGGTCACGTTTGACAGTTTCAATTGAAATCTCACTGTTTCATAAAACATTTCCATCTCTACTGTATTGTCCTGATAGGCTGTCTCGATTATAGACCACGCTCCTAATTTCAGGGAAAGCGTGACCCTGTAACAAAAAGAGAGCAGGAAATGCCCCCTGACGTACGGGTAACGTATTCTCCCAGCAAGTCCCAAGAGAGAAAGTAAACCCTGGACCCCTTCACTAGGAGCCAATAACCCTATGGACAGAGTTTCCTTCCGCAAGAAGGTTCTTTTGCGTTCCTTTGAAAGCTTTGTTGCTATCCTGAAATCTTAAACCCTGCTTTTGGTCTGTTTTAAAGGGTTAAATTCAGGGGTAAGATTAAAGCTTAAAATCAGGACCTCATGAGTTTCCCTCTCTAATTTTAGTGCAACTAAAATAGAGTGCAAATATGAAGGGGGGAAAAAACTACAGTGAAAAAAATACCCATAAAATACACATTTTTTTTGTTGATCTTTCAAGCTTGATTATGTTACGCAATCTATTTGTAAAACAATATATATTATTATTATTTACCGTATATTCCGGCGTATAAGACGACTTTTTAACCCCAGAAAATCTTCTTAAAAGTCGGGGGTCGTCTTATACGCCGGGTACTAACCGAGTACCGAATACTTACCCAGCTGGAGAGTCCCACGAAGCCACAAATCTCTAGGGGAGGGGCGAGTGGAGAAGCCGCCTCCCCTGGGCCGGTCTTCAGGGCCGTGCCGAGGTAGGTGCAAGATCGTGATCTCCCCAACTAGCCCTGATCAGCAGGGCTGGTTGGGGAGATCACGACCTCCCTCTAACTAGCCCGACATTAGAGAGCTCGAGGTCTGGCACTTCAGACCTCGGCTTCCCTGCTCCCTAATCACTACGCGCCGGCTATTGATGCCGAGCGCGGTGATGACGTCATGTACCGGCGCTCGGATCAATTGCCGGCGCGTAGTGATGAGGGAGCAGTAAACAGAGGTCTGACAGGACAGACCTCGCGCTCCCACGAGTGGATGGAAGAAAGAAGATAGAAAATGAGAAAGGTAAGAGATGGGGAGAAAGGGGTGTGAGTGCAGTGTATGTATGTTGGTGTGAGATGGTCAGTGTGTTTGTAAGCTGGTGTGTATATGTGTATATATATATATATATATATATATATATATATATATATACACGGTATATACATGTGTGTGTGTATGTGTCTGTATATATATATATATATATATATATATATATATATATGTATATATATATGTATGTGTGTGTGTGTGTAAAGGCAGGGGTGTGTGGTGAGGGCAGTGTATAAATGTGTATGTATTGACAGGCGTATGTTAGTATGTGTATATATATATATATATATATATATATATATATATATATATATATATATATATAATATATATGTGTGTGTGTGTAAGGGCAGTGTATGTATGTATATGTCTGTATAACAACCAGCCAATCACCGGTAAGGTACATCGCTTGCAGTGATTGGCTGGTTGTTGTACGCTGGGTAGAGGGGTAGTCTTATACGGCGAGTATAGTCCAAACTCTATATTTGAACTGGAAAAGTTGGGGGTCGTCTTATACGCCCAGTCGTCTTATACGCCGGAATATACGGTATTTATTTTTTTCTGACAAAAATGGAGTCCATGGAGTGCTATCGCACATGTCGATCCCTGGGTTAAGTTTAGTTTTAAAACACAGATATGCATATATTCAGGAGAAAAAAGAAGTCAGCGTACATTGTACTTTTTGTTTTATTTTAGTAATTAAAACCCATGTAGAACGTGATGTGTTCATATTAAGTTCAAAAAAACCTCTGTAATGAACAGCCAGCTGTTACGCTAATACTCTATGCATTGGAACATGTTGGCCCATTTAGAAGTATAAGTGATTTGCAGAATTCAGTGATTTAGACTGTGCTCATGGTGAAGTCACCAACACCTTTCAACATTGCATCTAAAGATAGAAACCTGCAACTGTAGCAACACCAGCGACGTCGACAGCGCAGATACCAGACTTTTGACCTACTTAGGCATAGGATTACCCGACACAGCAGGTGCCCCTTCTTCATAACACACAATCTATAAATCAATGCATTACCTTGTGCACTGCCATCTGTGCACGTCTTTGCAAAAGACCAAAAAATCATTTAGATTTGTGGTGGAGTAATAATACACTTTATAAAAAAAGATTAGACCTAATTCCCAGTATTTTGGGGAAAAAAGGTGAGCTGTTTTCAGTCTGAAATGTTCCATGTGAATGCAGTGACACCTTAGACAAATCCTCTCTTTGGAATATGTTTTTAAGGTTAATGGATTGGCTCCATAGAATAGCACAGACTAATTTATCCATTATGATACCAGTATTACTATAAATATCATATCAAACAGATTTTTTTTAATGAATTAGAAGCTCAGGGTTATTTTGTGGTTCCCCACATTGTGCGAGTATGGTGACAGGGGCGCTTCAAGGAGGGGGTGGTCAAAAGGTACAGCCCAGACCCATCCTTGCCACAAAATGAGTCTTTGGCGACCAGGTTGGACTGACACATTTTCAGGGTAAAATCCACATAAAAAAATAACAACACAACAAAAAGATGGCAGTGAGCATGTGAACAACAGAGTGTTGTACCAGGAGCCTGCCCATGGCTGAGGCCATAGAAATGTAACCCTCTACCCATTAGCTAGGCCAGCGAGGGATACAAAAAAAAAAGGAAGCATAAAGGTGACACTACCCAGCCCAGACAGGAGCACCCCATGTGTAAAAAGCAAATAAAGCTAATACCTAATTGCCCAGACCTGCATGTTAGGTTGTGTTTGTTGGCATCTGAGCAACATGTTGTGGTTTGGCTACAACCCTTATAATTAGTGAGACAATGGATTATTTGGGATAACAGAAGTTAAAGTCTTCAGGCCATTAAACTTTACCTTAAAATAACTAAGCATAGTGCTTTCAGGAGCCATCTTTAAGCATTTTATTTCCACTATAGATCTTTGGAAACAGAAGATGTAGATGTCAAGTCAAAGGTACCATGGTCTTCCTAACAATGGTATATTGGGAAATCAAAGTCCCAGTCAGCCTTGAGAAAGGACCCCAAGCCAAAGTAAAATGTCGATTCTGCAATTAACCATTTCTAAGTGGACTTAGAAGACTTGTCAGAAGTCCTCTGTGATCCTGTCAAGACCTTAATATCAATTCTTAATTAAATCAATTTCCCCTTTGCCATGGTTACCATGTATTTGAGTGTTTTGTCATTAAACTCTCATTTAAGTACCATTTAATAGCTTTAGGAAACAAAAGTATGATTAACGAAGAATGAAATGGAGACTAGCATTTATTGAAAGCTAATTTAATGGTGTTCAGGGTAATTTTTAATTCTAGGAATTTAGGTTTTAATACTTTGTGATGAAACAAAAAAAAATGTGATCATGGCATTTAGCTACACAATTACATGGATTTACATTCCTTGTAAGATTGTGTTACAGCAAGTCGCCAGGTGATTCATCATGGAACATAAATCAAGATTACTCTATCAAAAATCTGGCATGTTGAGATTGTAGATGCTACATATTGATTTTTTGTAACCTTGCATGTACATATTAACATTTCTACACATGTTACACGGATTAATATTCAGTAGATCAGTAAGCAACGCCATAGCTATGCCCCAAGAGCGAGTTCTGCACTGGAAAAGAGCTGCCTCTTAATCATAAAACTCAAAAGAAAATTCACTTGATGACCTGTTCAAAATTATTTTGAACCCTGTGTTTATTGGATAAAGCATTGGGATTACAGGAGCACATACCTCCAACACGTGTGAATGCATGTGCAGTAATCCCAGTAATGTTGCAGGCAGCAGCTACCAATACAATGAAGAAGTGTTTTTTTCTCGCTGAACGGCAGCGTTTTGTGTGTACTTGCTCTAAAATACTTAGTTCCTTTATAAACATCTTTGCCTTTGTTTTATGCGATATCTGTAAAAATAAGTGATACGTCTGCAGTTTGAGCGCATCTGGTTAACTGGACATTGATTTTGGATTTGACACCTGGAATCCTCATTATCCTGAATTGACTCAAAGCAGTCTCGCATCTCCAATAAAACTCCATTGTACTTTATCCCATATACACACTCCAGTCAACAATGGTTCTCCAAAACCTATTCTAAATACTAGCAGACATACTTTAATCCATGATTATTCCATGAAGAACATTCAAATCTCCAACAAATATATTCTAGTGGACAATTCTTTTACCAACCAAGCACCTCTTTAGGAAACATATGAAACTGTAAGTTCCTGATGTATTCTCTAGTACACAATCATTCCATTAAGCATTTTTTATACTATAGCTGGAGGCCTGCTTCTCAGGAGTGGGCAAGTCTTTGGTATTTTGAGGGACATTCCTTTGGGTCTGTCTTGACCATGGCTTGGCGTGTGCCCCATCACCAGCTGGCTCCCCCACTAAACATAGTCCTATGGATAACAACTCAATAAAACAAGTCTCAGAGTTTTATACAAATGCTTAAGTGAACAAACTCCAAGATAACTCCATAGAAACCATGTAATAACTTTGCTCTCAACATTTAGTAGTGTACCAGAAGAACTTGAAGCTGGTGTCCGTCATGGAATCTAGCTCTGACCCTTGTGTTATTGTCTGCCGCGCACGTAGACAGCATGGAACTAGCTTCATTTTGTTAAAGAAGAAACTTTGCCTCCGAAGGCTGTGAGATTTAATTGCCAGAGACCTTGTTTTTGAACGTTTCCATTTTGAGTGGGACCATACATAGACCTTTACAACGCTATTAAAACCACAATTCTCCTATAAAAAAAAGACTCTATGGAGACAATAAACTAGAACAATAGCAAGAATTTCACAAAAACCCTTAAGCCAACGTTGCTCACACAAGATGGCGATAAAATAACATATTGCTATGGCACAACATAAAAAGTGAATAAACTGCAAAACCAAAACACATTCGTCTCCATGAAGAGAAATTCAGTACATCTCACAACACATTACATGTGTTGACAGAAACAACGGTGATTTTAACTGCTGTACTAAACTTCCATGAGGAATGTGCCACTTCCAAGCTAAAAGGAACAAATAGATTTCGCCTGGCGTACGGATAGAACAGATGGTGCCTTTTGGAGCTGACGATGGAAATGTTAATTCTGGAAAGTGTGAGCTCTTTTGCAAGGAAGGCATTTTCTTCTTATTTGAAAACACTGGTGCCCTGTGATGTTCACACTGCATAGAACATGTGCGTTGCACATCAGTGGCTTAGTATTAAGTGCGGGCACTTTGATTAGTAGTGAATAATAAACTGTAATATGTTCGAACAGGTGCTGTGAAGAGGTGGATCATAGTCAGCATTTTATTCACCTGGCAGATAAACTAATTTTAGCATAAATCCCTATTCAAATCTGAACGTGGGATCCGGATCGGAGTATTTTGCTATCTGTCACGATGTGAGATTTACTGTAAAGCGTTTAATATTAAAAAATGTAAAAACGGGAGAATGAAACGAAACACATAAAATGATACGAATTGGCTTTTGTTGACTATAACTTCAGCCTTAGCTAGAATGATGACCCTCAAAATAGGTGCACCAGAGGTACAGCAGGGTTGCCATACTGGGCTATGTTCTCTTACCCATATTTTACTTATTCGGTTTGGAATTTATGGGGAAATAATATGGAAAATGATTTGGAAAATATGGATTTTTTTTTTATTTTTACCTTTATATCTTATTACATGATGCAATTTATCCTAACCTATATATATATCAATGAATAGCTTATGGCACTTAAAGGGTTAACAGTTTCAGATAACATTCTATTGTAGGGATTTAACAGTGGCAACCAGATGGTTAAAATAATGGTACTTATAAAAAAGAAAGTGGTGGTCAGGCAGGTAGAGATATTTTGAATAATGTCCATATTCAAGCAGGGATATGAAGTGTTATATACCCGTGACAAAAAGAACCAACCTCTATCTTCAGATAGCAGTTAAATCGGATATGGAAGAGGCAGCTCTGGACCATGTTATCCTGAAAAACTGCCCATTCGCCATGAGCAGAACCTAAGAGTCATAAGGCCTATGGTCAAACTTCCAGAGTTGCTATTTTTGTCTATCATGGACTTTTCAGAAAAACCTGAAAGTGTTACTAAAATTGTAACAAAAGATACAAAGATAAATATATTTTGGTTGGACTGCCCCAATCATGTTATCAGGATGTGTACTGAAATGATGTAGTAACCATAGAAAGTCTTAGACAATTACAAAGTATGTATGCGTGAAATAACTTTGTGGTTGCTACAGTGAGCATATAACATATCCCATTATAAAAAGTTACCTAAACTGCCTCAGCTAAGAGTAATCGATTCTGTTCCTTCAGATAAAGTGACACAAATAGCCTTAACATTTCAAAGAAAGGCCAGGTTAGACTCACTGCCTAAACGCAGCATTCTTTTGTATATGTTATCATCGCATACTTAACAGCGTCTGCAGATTGGAAGCAGGAACTGCTATCACATATTGCGCACCCAACCAGCAGTTTGTCCATTTTGGGCATGCTCACAGCACTGTTTTACATTCAGGTAAGGTGGCGAGTCCTCTTTTCAGGAGACAGATCCTGATTGTGACTCCTGATAATTATCTCCAGACATCGTCCTTGATGACTAAAGAGTAGATAAGGAATCTGGTCTGTTTCTTTAATGCAACAAAAGGAGGTTTTCAATATTTAGGAGTCTATTCACTAAAAAGCTGATTCGGCAGTTTGGGTTTGAGTTAAGGGTAAATTGGACTGACCATACTCAACTGAGGTTTTAGGCTCCTTGTATCCTGACACTCGCAAAACATGCAGGAGCATGAAACTTTGCATTTCGAGTTTCAGGTGAGGGCATGCTAGTCCATGCGTGTTAATGATCACTCATGGGACCTCCCCTGCAACATGCATACCTACCTATTAACTTAATTTAAATAAATGTAAAAAAAAAAAAAAAACAGTGGTCCCCAGGACTTCCTATCAAATGGGGGGCAACAATAAGACAAACAAATACGTTAGGTAAAGAGGTCTATTGGATAAAATGTCACCACGAAATATAGTTATATATAATTTCAATGCTCTAGTTATTATTGTGAAGTTTTTGTTTTATGGCAGGCACTTAAAGAATAATCTGACCTCACAAATAGTTTTTCTGCCGCATTTCCACAATGTACAGGGATTAAGAGCAAAACTGGATAGACTGCTGTAGTTGCTTCAGAAGACCACTGGTGGTCGCTGTTCTGTCTCATATATATATCTTACTTCCAGCATGATTGCACATGATAAATTCTGCATTTCATGTGAAAATGAAATTGAAAATTCTTAATAGTGACTTTAAATAAAGAAATTGTTTTTTATTTGCACTATAGGGCAACAAAAATAATAATTACAAACTAGCAAAATAATAATAAACAGGTTGTGTAAAGCACGTCATTATACTTTGCAAACATTTTTACGAATTAAGAAATGTACATATTCATGATTTAACCAGCTGGTTGATGACTTCTGCTGCTCTGACTTACTGCTTGCCTCTCTGGCACAAATAAAAGCACATCCGCCAGGGACAAGCAAACATACCATATGCTATTTAGAAAATGACAACTGCAAATGAGAATGGAGAAGAGACTGCTACAGCGTGCAAAAGGTATTGACAATGTGCTAACAGTATTTTATGGAATCATTCTTTATCGGGGAGAAAACGAATTCAAGCACTTACCATCTGTAGGGTACAATAACTGCTCTTGGAACAAGCAGAGTGGCACATTCTATGAATTTCAAACAAGCCAAAGTTACTGAAGTAACAGCTTTTTTCCCGGTTTTGCTAAAATACCTAGGAAATGCTATGGCATGATGAAATTGACACTGTAACTTGGCCTGCCAAAGGGAAATCATGTTAATGAAACCCATTTACTGGTTACAGTATACTTTGTATTAGTATCGTAAATATATGTTTATAGTTCCTTTCCGTTGCAATTAAAATTATAGTATTATTTAAAAGCAAGAATCAGGTTTTGATATTTTCTATAGTCAATATACACTTTATCCCAGGGCAATCTGAGGGTATATCAAAAGGCTACGTAATATAGGGTAATGACTGCTAATAGATCTTAGAACATTTCCAACAGTGAGGCATATCCTCCATCCTCAATGGCAGGTCACGCGGTGTGCAAACGCTAATTACACATGCAAAGAGCTTATCCATTAGAAGTTAGCAGTGGACCATACCATTAAGAGTAAGGATTTTGGTTACCCCATCATAGTAAGCAACTTTTCCACCACTTCTGGATGGCACTAAATGTACAGAAGTTGGGAATAAAGATAAGTTGTTTTCAGGTTTGGCATTCAGATTAATTTCATTTCCAAACTGAGTGATTCATCCCATGAGACCTTCAACAAATAAGATTCTATTAAAACAAACATCACATGATTTTAGAAGACTGCTACCTAAAATATCTTTCCCAACCCCAACCCCAACCCCAACCCCTTTCAATTTGTATTTGCTCAGCAGAAATGGTTTACTATTGATCATTTGCTTAGTTTACAACATACTTTCTTGAAATGTGACGTTTATCATACGTTAAAAGAAAAAAGTAAAATAAAGGAACCCATTCGATTTCAACTAAGGGCAATAAAATATATTAGAAGCCCACATTATGTGTATACCGTATGAGCAGAAATCTTCATGGGACGATGAGCAATGAGTCTAGAATAGGGAAACACCTAGTTTTATAAGTTAGTATAAAGGTATCTCTTACCTTTCAACCAGGTACCTGCAAAATAATTAACTTTTTTGATGATGCTAAAACTATGTAGATACCCAATATAGGTTTTTGCAGCAAAGTATTTAGTATACATACATGCATTATTAAATGAACTGGACGGCAATTCAAGAAAGTCCTTATTTTCATGTAATTCTCGAACACAGTATACACTATACAGTCCAAAAATAGTATATATTCCATAAAGACCAAATATTTGAGACTGACAGAGTACAATTATTTATCTCCCGGATACCTGACGGGTAGAATATAAAGAAATCCCTTTAGTGTGATGAGATTACAGTGATGGATGGACAGATAAAATATGACTAGTTCATGCTAACAAATAATTATTAATATTTATTGACATCTTGCTATATTATTTCTAAATTGGTAACATAGTAGCAGAGGAATATGTAAAAGAATGATTGTATCAGCGAAATCCCAGAGACTACTGATTTAAGTGAATTTCACAAAGCAATAGTTTTGAAACCAAATCCTTAAGAACCTTTAGAAGGCTAGGGGAATACACTAAGAGCTGTTCCATGAATCTTGTTTTCTGAGCCCCTTTAGGAGAAGGACTGTAGAAGAAGCGCCACCTTCTCACAGATCTCTTTCTTCTGGATGTCTTCCATGGAACATTACGATGCCTAAAGAAATACTTACTCTGGGGGTTCCATAGTTCATAGTAAGCATTTTGCCACAGGTATTACTTCTCTTTGTTGGACAACGGCAAACCACCACTTCTGTCATGGTAGACATGTCCATTGAGGATCTTACTGCTCACCTTCAACTACCTACTGAAGGGTGACACATTATATTTCAAAGACATTACAATAACTATAGGATTTTTTTATATATAGGAATGTTGCAATGGTTTGAACGATTTGCATTTAAAATATGACTATTAGATGTAATTGTATTTTGAACTCCCCCTTCATGCAGTTTCAGCCGAGATCCCTATGAGAATTAAATGGGAGATAAGTTAGGAAATTGCACTTGACATGAATTTCTCAATTTACTACAAATGCACAGGATAGAACGATATGATATCTACATTTCTGCAAACATGATGGATTATTGTCTGGACACAACAAATATTAGTGAGGCCCACAATATTTCACCAGCTATCTTATCTACTCAGGTATAGATCCCCATGGTAATACACTGGCAATTGACTGAAGGGGTCTATGGAGAGCAGAATCGTAGAAGCAGAACGTCCTATTGTATCCTCATGTGACAATAATTTAAAATATGTCAAGGATAACATTATATGGGGTTTCTAGATGTCTGATCACCTTCAGCAGCTGCCAGTAAAAAAAACACAAAAAATATAAAAAGAATAAGCAGAAAGGCAATTGAACATGGTATAAATGCCTCCGAAAAGTATTATTTATAAATATAACATGAAATATCACCATACTGAGTAATTTATTCAAGTAGGCACTCTTTAAAGTCTCCTGAAGCTTGAAACACTGTGATGATGTCCCACACAATGTAAATGCAGTAAATGCAGTAAATGCAGTAAATGCAATAAATGCAATAAATGCAATAAATGCAATAAATGCAGTTGTCCCAAATGGGACAGTCCACCAAGAAAGTACCCCTTGAAATCCAGACTAAGTTGCAATGAACGTTTTCTATAATTCACACAATTATTTCTTAAGAACTTGTGATTTTTGTTATTTTTTATACTGCTTTATGTTTTCCCACACACTGTATTCCGTTTTTATGTTTTCTCAATAAGGGGATATTTTCTAACATTAAATAAGACCTGCCCAGGCCACCAACGCTTGAATGGCCCAAAACATTGTAAAAAAAAAAAAAAAAAGAAAAAACATAATGCATCATATAAAATGCATATATATATAATAAAGATTATCACTCAACTCGCAAACATTTCTTTACTCTCCCTTGAGTAAATGCTCATGCTGTGGATACCTACTGCCATCCAGCTGTTGATTAGCTCCTCAGACTATGAATCGAGAAACGCAGGTCAGTAAACTATCTTAGCTTAGATATAAAAATCTTAGAATCTTAACAACATTTTAGTGCAGGAACCTCGCTAAGGACTGGAAATATTGTCAGATAGCTTCAAATGATTTTGAAGTACTGTTTAATAAGGCATAAATCATTGGGCTGTTGAGAAAAACACTGATGATGTTGGTGTTTGTTCCAGAATGTGGGTGTATGCCAAGACAGATCCAACTGGCTGAAAAGCAGGTATATCTGCCAGACTCATGAGTCATGTGCGGTTTGTTGGCTGTCTTTAGCAGATGAGGAGTCTGCTCCTGATTAGCTCAGAAACAACATTTAATGTCATATCCCTGTAAAGAATGCCAATGGAAGCAGCTATGGCCGTGGTCTTAATGACCGCAAAATTATAGAACCGGGCACAAGCGCAACAGCCATTGCAATGCATTTATTAGATGCAACCGGTATTAAGATATATTTTGGACTCTCCACAAGAAATATCCACTTATAAATGAAATATGTTTAGTTAAAAAAAGGGGAGAAAAAAGGATAAAGTATCAGTTTATTATTCATACTCTGTAAGTGTCCTGTTTTTGTGGGGACAGTCCTGATTTGCAGGCACGATCTTGCTATCCCCTGTAGCTACTTCAATGTCAGACTGTGGGGATCAAGGGCCAGTCAGGGAGATCCTCCGACCTCCACTGAAATACCCAGGGAGCCGTAAAATCAATGGAGGAACTCCACTGCAACAACCATGTGGCTTCATCATGATGCTCTGCAGCTCAATGCCTCCAGGTGGCTCTTCAGGTAAGGTGGGTGGTCCTGCATTCAGCCATGCCCACTCCTGGATCTGGCCCTGCCCCTTTGACATCTAGTCACACCCCCAACACAGGTGTTCCGATTTGGACATGTTGTGGGGTATGGGTATGGGTAGGGCTTCAATTCCATACGTGAAACTTTGCCACCAATATTTAAGATCACTTTAAAAATGTGTATCTTGTCCAGGAATATTGGAAACTTCACCAAATACTCATCGGATGAGCTCAAGAGTAAAAAATAAACAAACAAACAAACATGGAGGCTGTGCAAAAATATGTAGGTATACAGGTATATATGTGCTGCGATAAAGCTGTAAACAGGTTAACTTCGCTTAAGAAAAAACCTCTTCTCTTATCTTCTCTTTGGCACATAGTGTTTTAGCTTGCGTTTAGCTTGTACAATATCCTTTCTGTTCTGCTGTAATAAAATTCCACTCTCACGGCTCTAATTCCCTGTAATACCCTGTGACCTTACAGGTCTTGTTCTTGGGTATTTAATTATAACTAATGCTATCGTAATTTCCTAATTCCATCTGCCAAAATAACGTTCAACCCAAACCTAATTAATGAAACGACAGAAATATTTTAGATCTGTTCAGATAAATAATATTACACTTTTTGGCACAACTTATTGTCGAAAGTAAACAATGTTATTAAGATGTGTTTTACAAAACAGAAGTTCGTTGTATTTGTACATCCAATAATTCTTCTCATAGAGAAAAAGATTTTATTATTCCTTTAGTTTGTCTTGTATGGACAATGTGTTCCCACTGCTGCATATATATATATATATATATATATATATATATACGTAAATGTATGCATGATATGTACATGTATGTGACATACATATTTATTTTAATATTTATTTTAAGCTCCAACTTTCAATCATCCAACTGGTTTTTATTGTAAGTGAAAATATTAAAATATATATAACTTTAGAGAACGTCCATCTGCTAAATGTCCAATTACTGCAGAAGATATATCAATTATTTACCATAAATCATATATATTTGGAAGGCAGCCTAACAGATTTGTAAGAATCATTGGACTATACTTCATTTTATCAAAAGGTGGGGAAAACGGGCTTTTATTTCTCCTTTGATGTATCGGATTCTACTGTAGTTCTGACTTAAATGGAGATATATTCTGAAAGACGTTTTTTTGTTTAGAGACTACTGATTTTTAAGCCAAAGATGAAGGGGTAGCTTTGACATAATAGTTCTACATGGAAGATAATATCTTTTCTTCTTCTTTTTCTTTCTATGAAGCATAACCTAAATTTTTGAATCACTGAAAATACCATGGTGGAACCGGGTCCCCCAAAGGCACTGGGTTTTTTGGTGAGGGAGAAGAAAAGTAGCCTTTGGGATGCCACTTCTTCTAGTGATGTTTCAAGCCGCCATTTCCCATGTAGGGAAGGACCAAGAAGATCCAACCCTTCCATACATATTAAAAGATGTTTTAGGGGGTCTCATAAACCCTTGTAGCCCCTACATAAAATACATGGGGATCTGGTGACCATCGTGGCCATAAAAAGTTTTGGCACCTTTTCCACTTTGTGTTTTTAATTACTCAGATTTTTGTAATAATGTCACGAGCAGACTGCTAATAACAATACGGTTTTCTACATTGTTGGTTCTTGGAAAATTGGGGAATTTCTGCACGAAATAAAATAATAATAACACAAGTGATAGCTTTCAGTGCTGGATTCTGTGGTTTTATGTGAGATGTTTATGTTTATGCTTTCCCCATTCTTGGCTGAGCTTTTTCTTTTAGACACATTTGCATTTCAAAAGGTCTCTTAGGTCTCCTTAAGAAAAAAAGTTAGCACTTACATGGACCATGTGCATAGCAGAGGCAGCAGTCTCTGTTTTTGAGAAGTGAAGATCTGCATGTTCCCATGTGGGATGTACAGACCAAAAGACAATTGGGCCCCTGGTCTCCACTGTGGCCCTACTGCTTGGAGCAGCAGTCTTTTCACTGTAGATATGAGCCACGATTACTTCAGGCTTCAACGAAAGTGTAGATCTCAACCTTTTGGCTAAGATAAAGTTAGTACATTTGAGAGAGGGAAAGCTTGGTCCCTTGGCTTTTAAGCTGAGATAGCCTGAAGTCCGTTATCCGTGCGTGTGACCCCGTATGTGTACCTGTGAGGGGCTCATAGTGCTTTTTTTTGTTAGGTTTGACACATTGCTAATCCTATGTACTTTTAGGCCCTTCCAGGCTCTATGTTTTTTATTATTTATCACTAGCCCCAGCAATTTAGGTTGGATAGCGGTGTAGCCTGAGTGGCTCTTTAATGTTTTTTTCTTCACAGTCACAATGTACTTTGTTTTGTCTATTGGAGTGTACATGTGTGTGACTAATAATTATTTTTGATTGAAATAATTTTATTCAAGGTTTTATGCAGTGTGAAGATTAGGCTTTTTTTTTTTTTTTTGGTGGCGGTCACCACCTAATCTCAAAATAGATTTACTGTTTCTTTCCTCCAAAGGTTACCATGGCAGCCACCGGCTCTACAGATTTCAATTTTACTTTTTCTTAATATTAGAGAACCGCCGAGTGGGATTACCTCTTTAACGGAGGTCTTCCATGAACACTTAAAAGCCTTCTGCTTGTGAAGGGGTAGGAGAATTTAGGTGGCACGTCCTAAGCCCACTTTGGCCATGATGTACCACACATGTAGATGTGACTCTTTAAGGGTTAAATCTGTCACCGAGTCTTTTTTTTTTTTTTACAGGCGCTGAACATCACAAATTATAAACTTCACGAGGCTATTGCACAAGAATATTAAGTTATTAAGCAACACCGTCAATTATCTTGTTTTACTTAAAAACATATGCTAATCATCAAAGAGAGGCCAGATTCTCTAAGAAGTTTAGGAGGTCATTCTCCTCCCGCCTGTAGGGAAATAGGTTACGCATATGTTGGTCTGACATTTGACAGATATTCAGCTAATGAAATGAAGGAATATGTCTTAGGTTAAGTACTTCTCCTCTTTAACTGAGACAAATAGACGTGGAAAAAGCAATTGAGGTGCTCACTGTTAATATCTCTGATGTCGGTGGTCATTATTCACACACTCAGCGGACAGACTATACTTAATTAGGTGTAGATTTTGTAGAAATCATGTTTTAGCAGTATGCTCTGTTATTGTATATTCCAGTTAACCATTTCACCACCGAAGAATTGATTTATTTAGCCATAGGTGGTGCTACCACATCTCAGCAGAACATGGAGGCAAGACATATATATATTTATATATATATATTGATAATATATACTTGTGCCATAGATTTGCCACTCAGTCATCTGAGTGTGTGTTTCTTGAAAGGACGGTTGTTAAAAAACTTGTTATATTTTATGTAAATCTATCAAAACTGGTTACGCATTCTACACATTCCTACATTAGTAATTACCCGGCATAATAATATCTGTTCACCCCCAGTAAGGAATCTTGAACACAATGAATTATTACTGTATTAGTGTATTTCTGTAATGAGGAGAGGAAGAAGGGAGGAAAAACAGTCGCACACCGGTTTAGTACAATGAATGCTGTTTTCCTGACAGGATGTCTGGTTTGTATACAGCATCCTTACGAATGTCGATTCACATAATCAAAATGGCAGCGTCAATCACAGTATTACACCAAAGGAAGAAGTGTGAATTGTGATAATTTCTGACGGAATACATCGATCTACATTCAATATAAAGAAAATGTCCTGAAAGCTTTACATTTTTTTCCATATTGGGCCCACAAAAGGTGTCAACTAAATACTAAATACTCAATTTTCTCTTGGGCTTATAAGCTATATCTATTCTTCTTGCTATAAGGAGAGGAAAGCGCTGTGGAATATGATGTCACTATATAAAACAATAAAGAATAATCATAATAATATACTATGGCTAAAGCAGCATTAGAAGGGCCTGCAAGTATTGAATCATAGAACACGTTATCAAGGCGTGGTAGGAATTGTAGTCCAAAGGGTGGGTAGACCAACTACAGATGAATCAGTATGTCAGTAATACGTTTTATTTTTCCTCCAGGCGATCTGTCTTTCCAAAGCTGCGATAAAGTCAACAAATTCAATGTATGGTAATGTTGGCCCCTGACAGTCAAGCAGTTGGATTTGCTTTAATGGTGTGTACAACAGACAATGAACAACGCTCTTACTGCCCTCTGTACAGGAGCACATCCTCCTTAGTATGCATTGAAATCCCCATCACGCTGACATTTACTCCTACTGTGGCTCTGTGCCTCCCACTAGCCTTTTTCTGAACAGATTCACTCTTTTGCTTACATAGCTGTCGATTTTTCCTTGTATTTCACAACATAAAAGCCTTCCTTTTTTGTTTTTGTAGAGCACTCTGGCCATCCAGAGTAAAATGTCAGATTTGTGGCCCTGAGTGCTGTATTATTGCTCTAAAGGGGTAACAATGCCGCCTTTTTTCTTACAGCCGATTGTCTAGCGCATCTCTCGCTGCTCATCTAGTTTAACGGCAGCTGCTGCCTACCTACATCACTGCCGGATCTATTGTGTGTATTCATGAAACAATGTAAGCACAGGCAATGGGGAAAACTTTCATGCTAAAAATGATCCCAAAAAGTATTATATTTTGACATGGTCAAAGCTGCAAGCCGTATAAGAGTTAACTTAACTCGCGACCAAGAACAGGAAGTAGGTAAATCTTTATCTTCACAAAGCCTTTGCAGCTCCATAGAAGTAATCTTGTGTATCATACACACACACCTGGAAATAATATGCATGTGTTATCCAAGCCTAATATTGTAGGTGTACCTGGGAACACTCTGGGTTTGACCCCGAGTCTCCAAGTGAAGAGCGACTTCCACGAGTCTACTGGCCGGTTTCTTCTTTCTTTGGACAGGAGAATGGTGTTTGGCCACGCCCATTTCCTGCCTTCTCCTTTCCCGATCTACCCCTGCTCCCAATCCATTTCCTTCCCGCTAAATGCTGTCTGAGGTTAGCCCCACCCCTCATGCTGCTAGCCACACCCCTCCATGAATCCACTCCCCAAGAAGATGGAGAGCTTCCGGTAGGGGAGTTTCCAGGTATGACTGTAGGGAACTTGAGAAACAGGAGCAAGCCATTCAGCTAATTCACCGCAGACAACCTTTGTGTTTTTATTAAAAAACTTCCATCAAATAATTTCTTTTAAGTGATTTAGCCTAAAACCGTATCACAGATGTTATACTGTCGCTTGCGTTGGTTCGTTCTTTTTGGGCTTTACTGGCACAAAGGTACATGTTAGAGATCCGCCATTTTTTTTGCTTTCACTGCCTCATACTGGGATTTACTTGGGGAAAACCAGCTGCACATTGAAGCAGTCACAACTTCTTTCCTTGTTTTTTAAAAGCACTGTGTTTGGTTTTTAAAAATGATTATGGTAATTAATGGCGTACAACAAACGCTATTAAATAACTTCATCAAAGAATTTTAAGCGATGAAAGCTGGACCCAGTGAAGAGTACTGGATTTTATATTCATAAGTACTGACTAGGTGAATCTTTATATCCCTTGAATTAGCTGCTTGTGACTCAAACCCACTCGCTTTCAGGTCCCACCCGGGTTATGTTTACATATGTGTTCAATCTAAAGGCCGCAACCATGAACCAGATATTAGACAGAAACGTGGATGTTAAAACATAGAAAGTAAATAAAACTAACTTTTCCAATGGATGCAGCGACACAACCAGCTGCTGTCTTCTCACTAGGGCAGATTCCAGATTGCACAACATGTGCGAGTAACACACTTCAAATTAACCCTGTAAGAGCTAGAAAGATGTTCAAGCAAACAAAATCAAGGGTTTTAGACATGATTTACATACTTGCTACTTAAAAATTATGGTTTTCAATTCCATATAAACAGAAGATTAAAATACATTTAGTTTATGTCATGTTTAAGTTAGTTCAGATGTATAATGTTTCAGAAAAGTTAAGGCTGCTATTTTCTTCCGTACATTTTAAGGGTTTGTCATTAGGTTGTCCACAGGGTTTCCGGAGCGCTTTCTTAGGCAGGGACGAGCGGTGGTCTCCCTCATACTCTTCCTCGTGCTTGTGGTCCCTGAATGGCTGAGAAATGCTGGGATATGATGTCATATCTTGGAAGACTGCTTCACTCAGTGATGCAGAAACCACAAGTGTGAAAATGCAGTAAATAGCAGAACTCCACAATTCCTCCTAAATGCAGGGCCCGGGGCTAACCAGTGACAATAAAAGGCACATCAGAAAAGTTTCCTGTCTTAAATCCTCCTAAACATGGAAGGGTTAAACAGACAATACAGTAGTTTAAATTATACTTGGCATAGAATGTTTTAAAGATTTCTGATAGCAGCCATAACTGCATGGTTCCCACAAGGCTGGTTAGCAGGGAAAGTTCAGTCATGTCCTGTGACCAATATGATCTAGCATTCAACTCGTTCCCAGGACCCAGATTGCAAACAGATGATGATGTGATGAGATTATTTCCTGCAGTAAGGTTTCATTACTGGGTTACAGTTCTTATATGAAGAATACTATAAAAATACATGCCACAGTGCCCTGTACTGTAATCATTGCTCATACAAATGCTCATGTTTCCCAAACTCTAGCGTGTTTTACAGATCCAGATACATAAAATAGAAAAACACACCTGTACAGCAGTATGGAAGCAGATGCCGTAACTCTCCCTATTATTCATCCTCTTCTGTTAAGATGCTGATTGTTAATGATTGGTTCAGACAGCCCTTGTGTGTTTTTTTTTTTTTGTAAGAACTTACTGTACTCGCACTAAATGAAGGAAGAAAACTCAGGATCCAATAAGTATAATTCATGAAGATTTATTAATAACAATAGCAGGAGCTTATCGACACCTTTCACACATAAAGTGTGTCATCGGAAGCCTTTGTAAGGGTGGACTAAAAAGAGAGAGAATTTAAATACATGAAACTGATTAGGTTCCAATCTCACTGCAAAAGTTTTTTAAAATTCCTCAACAAACAATGCAGAAATATACTCCGTGTGTGAACAGCACAGAACAGGGGCTGGGGCTGAAACCTCAATACTCTCACTCACTTTATATTCTAGTAACAAACTTATTGGGTAAATTCCTTTGCCAAACACTCTTTTTTTGTTTTATGTTTTATGTTATGGCTATTGAATTTATTACACATCTATAATTATTTTGTTCTCCTATAACCATGTGTGGGCCAATTAGAGAAATCTAGAAGAACCCAGTCATTACAATGCGGTCTAGGTCACACGTGTTTAAAAAATATAGATGTTGGCTACGATTATTTTTTTTTACACTGGATTCCTATAATTTGTAATAGTATTCATACTTCCTTAAAAAAACTCTCTTTAACTAAAGTTGTGGTCCTAGTGATATTTCATTAAACCGTCTTCAGCAGAATTCTTGTGATCAAAAATGCTGAACCTTACCAGATATCAGGAAACATGCTTACCCTTTGATAGTGGTAAATGTTTTTATGAAATTGTAATGCTGTCAACAATATTTTTGGCTGGTGCAGTATATCCCAACACACTTGTGGTGAAATAATTGTGAGATGTTGCTCCATCTGGTTTTACTTTTTAAGACCATCAGCAGTGGAGATCGATATCCATACCTGAAAACTTCAAAGAGCAAGCTACCTGAGGTATGGATTGACACCTATACCCTGACCAAGAGATCGAGGAGACCTGGGAAAACAGTGATTTACTTGGAGACACCAGATCAAAACAGGAGGGATCCCATGTATACCACGATCCTTGGTGGTTTGGAGAGAATTGGAGCCAGTGAAAAAATAAAATAAAGTATTGCCTGCGCCGCACAGAATTATCTATGGCTCACTATGGGTCAAACCACCAGTCTGAAGTGTTTGCCTGCTTATCTTTTCATATAATCCACTGTATAATTACACAAGCCCGTGATTGTAAAATAATGCAGCATTCTATTGTTTGCCCGGCACTGTTTTTACAGTTCTCTCTGAGGTTTGTGTAAACCACGCAGCATGTGCCTGGATTGCATTTTAACCACCTGTGAGTGGCTGCTGTCTCTCAAAGGAAATGCTTCAAGATTTGTTCACAGCTCTAAAAAAGAATCATGTGATGTCAGAGAGGAAATTCATCTGCGAAAAATGGGTAACCCTTCCACTGCCGCCAATGGCAGAATTTAAAAACAAGTGTGGTTATTAATGAACATATTTTAGTATCCTAGCCCCTAAAATAATATATATTAGGTTGAACACATATTAATTAAGATTTTATTTAAACAGCATTGAGCTAGCATTGCCTTTATGGACCACACACACACCACATTAAATATTAATCCAATTATATTTTCAATGAGGTATTCCGGCCTAGGGCTGCAGGTCTAATTGATAAGGCCCCATGGTATTCTGCTGTCCAATGGGCCATTTACAGGGGAGATCTTTGATCTCCTTGACCAGCTCATTTACAATATTGAGGCCGTGCGATAGTCTGCAATGCCCCTTGCCTTAAAGGGTCAGGGTAGACTCTGATGAGGAAGGGTTGCTGGAAGCGCTGCTGTACATTTGTCTTTTGACATGCTCATCAATCTTACATATGTAGCACATTTTTTGTACCCTTGGTGAGGAATATAGTGGATATACATGTGAATTTTCAGAGAGCCTCCTCTTCTCAGGGAGTAGCTGACATCATGCCCCTATCAACGATAAGGCTTTAAAGTGCAAGCACTGGGCCAAATACCACAGGAGGTTGAAGACTCTAACCTGGAGTCCCAGATAAGCCGTGCTTCACTTGGAGACTCCTGGTTAAGCTCCCAGGAGTGGAGCATCTCAAACCTCAAAAACTTGCCACTTCAGTAGACCTACTCTCAATGTAAAAGACCTCATAAGACACAGGGTAAAAGTATATTCAATTTCCAACACATACAGCACATTGTATCTTCTTAATTGTTATATATGTTCTCCAATCATTAAGTATTTCGCCAAAATAATTATAATTACATCTGATGATTACTTTTAAAATAAATACTGGAAATTAGTGCAGGAGATATAATGTTAGCTAACAGAAAAAAATTATCTTGTGTTAAAGCAATAATATGATTATAATTATGGATATTAACATTAGACTAATTATAAAATCAGATAATTGCTTGGTGGGAAAAGCCTTGTTTAGGCTCTGTAACCCTACACAGTTCTACTTATGATGGGGGCCAATCTTATTATAAGATAATACAGGTACTTTGCTATTATTGCCTAATTAAAAAAAAATAGATCCATATCAAAAACTAATTAACCCCCATTTTTTTTTTAAGGCTGCAAAAAATGTTACATGCAGGCATACGGTGGCAATATTATGCAATCTGAACCCGTACCTTTTTTTAAGAAGCACAGAGACCATGTTGGAGGTCACCATAACTAGCCAATTTATTTTAGATGTTTTGGACTATATGCTGTAAGAGGGGAAACTTGATATTATTTGCCTTATAGAACCAATTATTGGGTGTTTACAACCCCCTAATTAGCGGAGTGCGGAGAGCAGCTGAGTTCAATGTCTAAATCCAGATCATTAGAATATAATGCAAATTTCCTCTTATGAAGTCTGAAGAAAGGTTACAATGTTCTTACTACTTTCTGTTCAAGGTTTCCTTATAGAAAATGAATGTGAGGATCCTGGTGGCCAAAAGGCATAGCGAACCCCTCCTCTCCCCAAAAGCAGAGTTTTTGGGTACCTGGCTCCAATGTAGTGTTTCCAGTGCAAACTATATATGAGCGAATTCTGTCTGAAAATCAAATCACACGTGCACTAAAACAAAACTCAAAAAGCCTACCTAGTGAAGTTGTGTTAAAATGCCATATCTGGCCCAAACAATTACCCTACCGCTACCGCCACCGCCACCAACATACATCAAGCTCCCTGGCAGACTAAACCAACATGCTGCAAAGCATACCTCAGGCTTCCTAAAAAGTAATCGCCCTTAAAGCCAGAGGGTCAAGCTTTCCATCACTTGCAGGTACTCCCTTATCCAAAAGGCCAAGAAGTGATGACAGGAGCAACAATCACTGATAAACTAGCCAAACCTTAGTGAATAGGCTTGTCTAATGTGTGGGCTACCACTCAATCATGCATTGGCATAACTCACCCGTGACAACCAAATTTAGATGTTCTGAAAAAACTCAGAGTTTGGACAAAACAAATTCTACTTTCATATCTTGGGCCCATTTAATTCTTTTTCTGTTCTACCTAAAGAGTCTATGTCAGGAAATGAAATGCAAATTGACACACAGCTACCAGAAAACGGTTTGTTCTGCAGAAAATGTGAACTTCCTGCTAAATGCGTTGCTTGCACTTAACACAAATCGTTAGATTCGGGTAATTATTCCAAGAGAAACTGATAAAAAGGAAACAAAAACCACTAGTTACATCCTGAACGTAATCGCTTTCCTAAGAATACGTACCCCAAGATGTTACCTTTACTGTTCTTAAAACCTACAGCTATAAACTACAAATAGCATTTGCTGAATATAACTCAACAAAATAATAGGGGGAAAAAAAATAATACCGTCATCAAACAATTGTCCAAAGCTCTCTGGGTAGGGGCATCGAGATAAGGCACTCACTATGTCACTTTTTGATTCCTTACCCACTGTTCCATGGGCTCATTCATTTGCATATGCAGAAAAGCTGTACAAAAGATATTGTGCAACCGTTATTAACTGTGTTTTCTGAAACAGAAAATGACATTATCTTTAACTTAATTAGTATTTAACATAGCAATAGTGAGGCAATATGAAAAAAAAGATATGCGACAACCAACAACAGACAGCGTCTTTAGTCTGCCTTACCATGTGACCGCAATAGGTATAGTCTCAAGTTTAGCTCGCATGTTATTACATATATGAAATACACTACATGTTGGTGTAGTTCAGATATGTTTATTTTTATTGAATCTTGATGCGGGGTGATCCGTTATGAAGGGAACAAAAGTGAACTAGTTACAAACAAATAGACGGGAAGAGCCACGATACCGTGTGATACCGGATCCCCAAAACTTTCATCCGGGGCCACACTCCACATCCAAAAGGAGAGGGCAGCCTACCAATAAAAAAAATAAAAAATAAAATTATATATATATCTTATGTGGATTCAGTGCATACATTATTTTGACATAATAAAAATTGTCATTGTGAGTGCAATAATAAAAAAAATGTCCCACATAGGCCCCAACCCAGTCCAAACCAGTATACATTTTACGATGCAAGCTATGATTTAAAAATTATTTGCGTCGAAATGTGTTTCAAAGACGTTCTGCAGATTTTAAATGCATTAGATATAGGAGGGGTATCAATGGGTAGCCGTCTCTTTCTGACAAGTGGGCTGTGGGCACCAGGGGAAAAACTTTGTGCTTTCGTCCAGAATAATTATACAGCAGTCAACAGATTTATATCGTAAAACAAGCATGGTAAGAAACAGAAAAGTATGCAACAACAGTAAAGGCTTTTATTAAATGCTACAAATAAATAAAGAACAAGAACTTCTCATTTAACTTGAAAAAATTTCATAATTTCTATTATATTTATATTTGACTTTCGCTTTGACATTGCCAACCATAACCTCCCACTTTGCATCTGTTTACCTCGAATTTATTAAATTTTGTTTCATGAAAGAGAATCAGACACTGGAATGATTGTAACTGTTCACATAATCAAATAGAAAAATAGCTTGAGTAACAATGGAACAGGTTTATTGGAGTGTGACAGTCATTATGGATTGTTAATGGACAATCAAGTTATTGTCTGTTAACAATCTTTAATGGCTTCCAAGCTTCGCTGCTTCCCTCCTCCACCGTGTCAAGGCAAAAGAAGCCTGTACCGACAAAGACCTGGATATGGAGTCAGTAGCATGTTTAATCTCCGCAGAAATACTGTGTACTAGCGCGGTTTGGCTCTAATTTGCATGTAACCTGTTAGACAATAGCCGTGTACAAAATAAAACCAATTGCATGCAGCTCATGCCATACAGTAACACACACTAACCAGCAAATATATATTTTTATGCCCATGCATGGTGGGGACAAGAATTTTTATATCCACTAAGCAAGCCTAAAGACTTGTACCCCCCTGAACTTCTATAGTGCAAGGGATTCTGGGTAGGAATATGCAAATCAGTTTAACAACAATTGCCTCTAAATCCACTTTATACATGGATCTCTTAGAGCCCTGTATGTTGTGCTGACTTCTAAACAAAGCCGAACTTTAAGTAGAGTGGCTTTTCATCACCTTTCTTGTCCCGATCATAACATATTTTGAGTGTGACCTTCGTACCAACCCAAACCTTACGCAGTAAGCCAGTAACTGTCATAATGCCTATGATTCTCATTAAGAATGAAACGGTCAAGATCAAGTGAGCACCTCCGCAAGTGGAAAAGCTTTTTATTATTAAAGCTTATTATTATTGTTATTGAATTTGTGTTTGAAACTTTTATATAGTATTTACATGATGCAGCACAGTAACAAGTTTTTGACACAAGACACTAAAAAAAGCCATGAACCGTTCCCGTTTTTTTCTGGTGAGGAGGGAGATAGGAAGCTCTTTTGAGCAGCCACCCCTCTATCGAGGATTCCAATGGTCCCAACCCTCATGTGGAGGGACCATGAAGATCCAGCCCTGCTGCAGGCCCTCTGGGGCTGCATATCCCTTGTGGCGTGTGACCCCCTGAAGACATGAAGAAGGGGATCTGGTTTTTACCGTGGACTTTTGACCTCGGGGCTGAGAAAAAAACACAACATTTTTTAAAAGGCCATTATTAGTGCTCTGGTCTGGACTAGCAAACATTAGCTTTAATAGATCCACATGTAAAGTATATATAGAGGCAAAAAGAACTGTTTATTGTTACACTGATTTGCATATGCCTACCCAGAATCCCATGCACGGGGAGATCTCTGAGTGGAGAAAACAAGTCTTTAGACTTGCCTGGTGGTTGTTAAATATATAAAATGTCAGAGCCAGTCATACATACACACATTAACATGCTTACACAAACATCCTTACTTACACACACATACAGCAACGTACAAACACACTGATATATTTGTGCATGCGCAGAAGCCTTTGAGTTTATATTACAAGGTTAAGGCTGAAGGAAGGAGGCATCTTTTAAATCTAATTAGTCAGTAATGCCCCGTGCGTTATCATTTTGTCAAAATAATTGGCGTTTTAGTGCAGATGTAATACAATCATGATTAACATTAATTTGCTATTACTAAAATATTATCATTAACATGAACAAGAAAAGCTGTATTACCCTGTAGCCTTTATTGGTTTATCATTTTTTTCCTCTTTAATCTTCAGCCACTTTTGATATAAAAATTTCTAATGTGTTTGTATCTGATAAAATCCACATGTCTACCTGGCTGTTACTATATACTGTATAACTTATATATTGTATAACAAAAAAGTTCCCTGTATGTATACGCAAGATGTCGAGCTTGAAGACCACGTTCAAGGAAATATTTGTGAAGGTAATATCGAACAATGTTATAATTTGTGGTTATCATTGTAATGTTAAGTGTTGCAGGAACACGGTGATGCTATCAGTCAGTTGACACACACCCGCATACTCCTTCAGAACACGCGTGTTGTATTCCAGCAGAGAAGGTGGAATTCAAAGAATGTGGTTGGGGTACTTAGCAAAGGTGGAGGATATCCTGCCTTTTTTCAGGCTTTTATCAGCTGTTCGCTCAGAGAATAAGCATAGTCAAATCCACCAAACCTACCCCCAAAAGTCGCCAGGCTCCACTGTGGCATTTTCTATTCAATAGTAAATATATATATATTTTACCATTGAAAAACCACAGGCGTGCTAAAAAAAACCAAGAAATGTGGGCAGACTTTTTACCATACCAAGCCCTACCATATTATCCACTAGTCATAAGCTGGGATATTTAATATAAATAAGTAAAACAGTACATGGAGGGCTTAAAATGCCTTCATACTCTGAACAAGTGGTTACACTTTAAAATGCCCCCACCAAGCACCTCATCTCATCTGATCAAGGGCTATAGGGGTAACTTATGCTGATCACAGCCTTAACACCAGAGAAACAAACTTTCCTTGAATGATAAACACTCAACGGAAGATAAAAGACGAAAACACAAGCAAACAAACAAGCAATAGCTCCTCCAACTTTCAATCGACACAACTAGAAGACAATCGAAGAAGAAATGATCCATCCATGGCTTTCCCTTTAGAGTTATGGAGAGTATGTGAGAGCATTCAGTTTTATTTTGCATGTCTGGAAAGCTCAGCAGAGGACCACATGGTCCATGACAGGCTGAATATCTTGGGCTGTTGTTTCTCTTGCCCAGAGAAGATATAATCTACATTATAATTCTTGAGAGCTGGTATGAATAGGATATGTCTGATTACATCCTTGATTGAGTATATTTAAGCACAGAATTTATATCGCACTCAAGGCAAACTGCATAACAATATAAAACACAAACATCAACAGCTTAACAAAGTGTGACGGGATCATCCTGTACCCCGAATGGGTACACCCACCAGACAATTCTTCCTTCTCCCCATGAACACAAAACTTTCACCACTAGGCTAGACCAGCAACAAAGACAACAAGAATCATAGCCCTTCAGGACCTCAGCAGCACTGTAGCATACAGAAGTAGTGCAATACAGTGACCTACCCTAATAACAAGACAAGACTCACATTGAGGTGAAACAGGCACTAACTTAATCGAGGAAGCAATCACCACCAGCCTCCAAGAGCTTTTCAATAAGGTGGTGGTGAGCTACAACCAGCATGCATCACACCATATGTAAAACAATATGCAGATCATATGCAAATTAGTTATAACAGCACTCAAAAAGCACATGAACACAATCCTGCCATCAGAACCAATAATACTGATCAGACAGGCAGGAGGAAAGGGCGAAACTGGGATCTAGAGAGCTCCGGCTCTCTCACTGTTGCCGCCCTGTACACCTAATCAGATACAGGGTGACTTAGACATAAATCCAAGCAAAGGAACCAGGTATTGCACTGTAATTAGTGTCCACTGTCACCTGCTGGAAGTATGTAATGCAATCCAGGGGCCCACCATCTATCATGGGAAATACAGCCTCCAGCCGCCGCCCAAGTCCCAAGTCATGGAGGCTTCTGTGACACAAAGTATACACAACAATAATATTTATCTACACCTGAAACAATACAATCATGCAATGACATAAGCAACAGCAAGCACGACATATGGCAAAAACATTAAACAGTTCTACCGGTGCCAAATAGTGGTACTGCAGCCAGAATAGGATGGGTGATTTGGCTGGAAAGGATACAACAGGGGCTTTAGAGTACCAGGAAAGTAAGGAAGGGGATTAATGTCAGTGATGGAGTAGTCTTTAAGCAAGCTGAGGCTCAGTCTCTGACAGATCAGTTCTTTCTGAAGCCCGATATACTCGTGTTTCCCATTATCAGTGTGAAAGGTGAGCGAGGCACTGTAATGATAGGGCCACAGTGAACACAGTGAGTCCCCAATCTTCATCTTCTGGAGCTACTCTCCCCACAATACCGGTTCTTTGGGATCTGATAATTACTTAATGACCCTTTCTGTAGTCAAACAGTTAAATCCCAATACAGCTCCTGTTTAGTTTTTCGAGGCTGACTAAAATACAGCATTTTTTAGTGAATATGGTTTCTGCAATCAACACAAACTAACAATTATGGAGCAGCTTTGTTTTAATGTGTTTTTCATGCTTTTCTGTGATTCACTGTTTGATTTTATTATATTGAAGCAGTCATTTGCACTATATAAACACTGCACCATAAAGTATATATATATTAAAGTTATAGAGAGTATGCTCAGCCATTTATTTGCAGATGTCTATTCTAGCTGCATTTGCTTCACCAAGCAGTCTAATCGTTAAGTCTGTTTTACAGTTAATTCTCCTATTTTATGGCTGCATTAAATGATTGACATGAGGTAGAAGCTGTAGCCTTGAAGCTGCAGCTGCCCTCGTCATCTGTGGCCTGACAACTTTTGCCACCGATTGGCTGCTTGAACGGCAGGGAAATCATGCGCAAGGCTCTGAACTTGCCCCTGTTAGTGTCCCTAAGATTTGAGTCTCCAGATTATGATCATTTATTATTTATTGTTTTATATAGCGCCATCAAACTCCGTAGCGCTGTACAATGGGCAGACAGGACATAACAAGTACTATGTAACATAACAATTTTACTTACAGAGACAACAGGTGAGGAGGGCCCTGCTTAAAATCAGATAGGGAATAAATGTGCAGAATAGGTGGGCCAAATGGGTCTTAACTGCTATGAAATTCTATGTTTCCGTGTATCTGGTACGTACTATGATTTTCTACTCCGTAAATCTCAATATCCCTGTATTTCAGCAAATTCACATGGAACACGTGTAATTATTATTTCACAGTTACATGCTCTGATAATTCAGATTTCAGCATGTACCTTTTCCCTTTTCACGTCTGCTGCTGGATTAATCATAGTATGGTGGTTACGTCAAGCAGAGCAAATAAATTGTCAATTTACAGTAAGGTAAAGATTGTGTGGGAGGGAATATCTACCCCTGTGCCTTCTAAATCTCTCCGTCCTTTTCTCGCCTTCCTGCTCTTATCTCGGACATAACGAAATGGCCATTTTCTGCTTTGTACAGCGCTGCGGCTTATGACGGCCCTATAAAAATCAGTAAATAACGATGTTTGACTTGTACTGACCAAGGTCATTCAGATGCCTGACTAGTTACACATAACCTGACCCAGGAGGCTTATGCAGGCATTGTCATGTGCTTTAAAGTGCCAGAGCCACTTAGTCCTCCCCAGAGAGTGTCTGGGTATTCCTGGCAGGGCATTCTCTCAGAAGTCAGATTTGGACCCAATTAACTTTACCCTTTCCAATCATGTTTTATAGCAGTATTTAAAGCCCCGTGGCTTGTATTTCTTTTAAGCTTGCCTTTCATATCACATCAGGTTATGTTTTTGTGTAGGAGACGTAGCGGCTGAATCTCCAGCTTGAGTGCTTGCAATTACCTAATCATCTCATGCTTCACCTTATCTAAAGTTAAGTTGTTCCTTTTAATAGTATTTGTTGTGGGGGGTTAATTAGAAGTATGTGATTATGCCTGTTGGGGGATTTCTCTAGCCATGCTTCACTCACTTAGCTGAACAAATACGTAATTTAACTGTTTCACTGCCTCTTGGGTGAAAAATTATATATATAAATATTGTTTTATTTCAAGCAGCCAAATTAAATACAAATTCATACATGCTGTGCGTAACAGACTAAGGGGAATGATTTTAGAATTATCCAACAGCGGCAAAGAACGCAGCTTGTAACATTTGTTGCCACCGCAATCAAAAGCTGGACATTTCATGCAAATTTCTCCTATTTTTCCCCTGAGCCTTCACGGAAAACTGCCCTGGAATCCTACTGTCGGCCCAAAAAGTAAGCGGTAATGGATCTCCAGAGCAGTGTGTACATTGTTCAAGCAGATTCTGCACGTTTTTTAGAACTTTTTTTTGTAGTCAAGCAGGGTATGTAGAAGTGTTGAGGAGAATGAGCCAGGAGGGTAGTGGGGCTAGTCCTCCTTTAGACTGTTCATAAGAGAGTAGTCACTCAGCAGGCCTGCGGTGGTCGGGGACTGTGACCTGCTCCTGCATCAGCACCAGGCGTTCCTGGCAAACCATGAAATGTCCTTTACCCAGCACGTTAGATGACAAGCATCGTTAATAGTGCCCTCCGTGTGTATTCCTGGAAAAAGTCTGTAAAAATAAAAATTAGCCATAAAATGGTGTATATCTGACTTAACAATGGATTCCGTTAAGGATTTTATTGTTTTATACCATCCCAAGTATGCTGGTTTTATGACACTGTCTGGGTTTGCAGGTAGCAGAGGTGATGGGCTGGTTGGTTGGGAAGAACCTCTGCTGCAAAGCTGTTCCAGGAACCCGGAATTTCCCAGTAGCGACCCGGAGAAGCAGCGCTCTACCCAGAGACTCCGGGGAAAACCCAGAGAGTCCCCAGGTAAGGCAATAAGGAGAATTTAGGCGTCCGGCCTTACCACTTCCCCTCCTCTATTTGGACACCTGAAGTGTTGTGAGCTAAACAGTACATTGTATGGTTTGTGGAAACTGCAAGTCTGAAAACTGTAATAAAACATTTGGCAGGAGTTTCTCACTAAACGGGGCAAAAGTCATTCATAAAGTCAACCATAAACAAACCCGGTTTCATCTTTGCCTCCAACAAAGTCAAAGCCGGGGTGTTTCATGTAACATCCCATTCATTCCCATGATATCTAAGTCTTAGAACCTGAACCTGTAACACCTTTCCTGTGCTGTGTGCATTGTTCTAGCGGATGCTTTTTAGAGACACACATCACGTGTTTGCTACTGATACGGTTAAATGGCATTGTGGAGAAGACGCTTGGGTGGGAAAAGACACGCTCTCCTAATTCAAGATTAAACCAGCTCCAGATACCAGCATGCATGTTCTATATTTTTTCTTCTCAAACATCTCCTTAGAAATGATCTTTTTGTGAAATTGTGTTTATAATCGTTGCATTCTTTCCAGTCCGCTGCCAGGAGTGCTTTCATTGTATAAATATTATACGCTGGAAACAACCAGACTCTCACAACTCTGTGTCTCACGCTGTGCGGAGTCTGCAGCACATCTCCTGGCTCAATAGGCGTTTGATTCATCTTGTCTGCACATTCATTCATGTCAAGACCATGTTAACCATTAACCCTTTGCTAGCACATTTCTAGCCAAAGAGATTACTACACGTTATCTGAAGCAAAAGGCTTAACCAGAGATTCCGATAAGATAGAAAAAAACAACATAAAAAGAAACTGTCAATATATTGTAATAAGAGAACCTTAGTGTTATGAATGAGTGTATGTGTTGGGATTGTGAGTTTTTTTTCTTGGGTGTGTGTGTGTTTTTGTTTGCTTTTTTTTTAATCCATTTGGGCAAGTGTGGTACAAATGAAATTGCAATCTTTACTGAGGATTCATGGGAAATTAGTAAACATTTGAATGTTTTAGTGGGCAGGTGTAAAACTATAATTCTGGATAATCTAACCTTATTAGCATAATTTTAAATATGTAGATTTTTTTTATACACAGGACACTACAGAACACAGAAACGGATGTGTTTTACATATAATATCACAGTGGAGTCATATCCACAAAGGCTCAGGCTTTTGGTGCTCATCTCAAATGGAAGAGTTTAACACTCTCTGAAGGTCACTGTCCTCAGCTTGCTTATAGGTCACCGCATCATTGCCCATCTTGAGGTAGAGGATTTACAGCCACACCATCTGATCTCCTTAACTCTGTGAACTTTTCCTATCCTCAGGTTTCGGTATAGCAAAGGAAAAAAGAAAAAAAAAAAAGAAAAACCTTTTCTTTTGTACAAATGATTGTTGGTGTTGTAACATGATGCGGGACTATCAAATATATGAATGCTTTGATGTCTAAAGCATACTATGTTTAATATTATTGACTGTATCCATGTAATTTCACAAAAACATGGTAAAGCCGTCATGACCCCTACATAAAATGTATGTTCTGTCTTTGAATAAACACAATGGAGCCATTTGAATCCAGGAAAGAGTGAAACCGGCTTTTAGGACACTGGATCCAGTGATGCACTGTGCGAGTCCTGATTGAAAGTAAACAATGCAGCTAAACATATTGCTGTTGAATAGCATGCTGGGAGACAAAGCTTTCAAATTTCATGAAATTGCCACTCAACCTGAGCAAGATAATCATTGGGTATTTTGCTAAGAGGTCCTGCAGAAGCCAAGATCTGTGAGTTTCATGTAAATCGTGACTCATAAGCGATTTAGACATTTCTGAGCCAACAGAATTGTTTTGTCCGAGAAAGTTACACGGTAAGAATGAAGGGGGTTCACCTGCATGGGCCCCTGAAGGTCCTATGAACTTATGAGTTCAGTATTAAGCTTGTGTATGTACCTGTGAGAGAGGGAAAGCCCAATGATTGAGTTTTAACAATGAGACTGCAGAGAGGCCCAGGTGTTTTGTGTTGTTTGCTTGTTTGTTTTGTTTGTGCTTTTTCATTTATTGTATCATTTATGACATCCTCAGGTTGGTTTCCACCTGCTTGCCCACTATTAATGTTGTGTTGGGTGCACTTTGGCTACACGGACCATTTCTCTGCATTTTGTTTTTTAATATACTCACTGGCCTGTTATAATTGGTTGGAAGTGGTATCATTTTTAAAATACCCGATATGAGCAGGAGCCTTAGGGGCTCTTCTTTTTTTTTTTCATTGCACATGGCACCACTTTACTTTTCAGGGTTTATGGAGTTTATTCATTCACGGAATTCGCACACACTAGAAATGCCACAGTGAAGTCATGTCCCTGGTTGGTGGGGGATGTAGGCTAACCATTTGGCTCTCGTATCCCCTTAAAAACTTCAGCGATATCCCTGTTCAAGGGTGTGAACCCAGGAAGACCCAGCACAGACTACTTTTACAAAGGAAGAAATGATGAGCTTGCATATCCTTTCAGGTATACAAAAAGCAAAAACTGTCTGCGCTTCTTACCCTAATAAAGTTGGCAACAAATATATAAACATAATATAAATGAGAGGTTTTGGTTATATGAATTGGCCAAAGCATAATTAAGCTCACCCGCCACGTCAAGGCACACTCTCAATAGGGTGAGAACCTACTCTCACCTCCTACATAGTGGGCACACAAAGCAGTTTATACGGCTACCAAAACCTTATTAATGTGTTGGGGGAGGTGCAATTAAACCTCCTCCCTATTAACCCCTGGACAGCAAGCTGCAACCAGACTGATGAGGAGCCAACAACCTCAAATATGTGCAAACAGGGAAAAGAAAAAATGTCGGTGCGCTAAGCTAGTCACAGGCTCAAATAATACAAATGTGTAATATGAGGCCTACCAAACAGGTGTAAGCATGCTGCAAGAAACAGTGTATTGGCTGTACAATGTATACAAAAAGCAAAAACTGTCTGCGCTTCTCACCCTAATAAAGTTGGCAACAAATATATAAACATAATATAAATGAGAGGTTTTGGTTATATGAATTGGCCAAAGCATAATTAAGCTCACCCGCCACGTCAAGGCACACTCTCAATAGGGTGAGAACCTACTCTCACCTCCTTTCAGGTAGTATGGCCTCAGAAGAAAAACATTGGGGGCCCGATATCTCTGTTGCTTTACAATTGCCCTGGCACAAAAGTAAGTGAAGCACATGGGCCTCCAAGAAACTCTGGTAACTCATTGGTTTTCAAGGTAATGCAGACCACTGGCCAGAAAGGCAATTGGGGTGTGTGTGTGTGTGTGTGTGTGTGTATGTATGTATGTATGTATGTATGTGTGTGTGTATGTATGTATGTATGGAGCTGCACTAGACCCACCACCAGTGCCTACCTCTGCCTGTCTTGGCTCTCTGGCCTTTAGCTTGAAGCATGAATTTGGGCTGAGCTGTGACAGAGGTCCAACCTGGGTACTTTCCATGTTTTTTAACCAGTTTTTCATTTCATAATTTTTCATAAATCAAATACTACATTCTATCATTAGAACATAAATTATTAAGCACAGCAACACAGCACAGGACATGCAGTTAAACTCAGGAATACAGAAGGAGGCACAATCACATTTCGAGACACGTCACATCAGGTATGGTTTGGCTGGAATGCACAGAACACTTTTGGACCCTAAGCTAGAATTTTCTGTAGCTGAAGTCTCCCCCCAGCTGGTATCACCCCTTGTTCATAGTCAAATCCACAATGTATATATTACTATGATTATATATGCACGGACGGATCTTTCTGCTTGTTTTTTGTTTGAACAGCCTATAAGCTGGTATAGTTTCCAAATGCAAAATAAACAATGAAATAAATGTAACAAAATGTACGTGCTATAAAACTTAACATGAAATTAATTTATAGCAAGAGAATGTCTCTTTTGTATCTTATTATATATTATCCTTTTTTTTTTTTTTTTTTTTTTTTTTTTTTTTAATGAGATCAGTGCCAACTTAAAACAGTTTCCAATATAGAAAAACTCTGGCTGTATGCAGTGAAACCGCTACACCTCATGTTGGATACAAACTGTTTTGCAATCTCCATCTGGAAGAAGTCGAAGCCGAAATTAGATCCTGTCAGGCATCCTGTTTACTCCAATTCATTTTGAAATAAAATAGCGAATGCTCTCACAGATTGGAATAACTTGTTACATATGCGCAGAGACAAGACATTTAATTATAATGTATCATGTCGGTGATTAGTTCGGATTCATTGTGTCGCCGGCACTAAATAAAAGTTAGCTTTTTATTCTTCTTCGCCCCCCACAAAAAAAAACAACAGCGACAGATCTGCGGGGAGAGAAAAAAAATTGGAACTTTCACTAGGCGGACGGACAGCTGCAGTTTAGGCGACGTTAATAGTAATCTAAATAATGAAGCAGCACAATCATGAGACAGGATATACAAACAAAAAGAAAACCCAACACAGCCGTCTGTGTATCTCTCCGTATACATGTGTTTAGATGATAGGCCCTTGATTGTTCCAGCCTAGAGCTTCATTTCCTGGTTAGGGAGGGTACGGGGAGAGCAGCGAGGACTCCTTTTAGAGCTGCCTTAAAGGGAGACTAGCAAAAAAAAAAAAAAAGAGACTGTCATGCAGACAGACAGGGATTGAGGTATCGGAGGAATTCAGTAAAGAGCCTGGCTGATCAGGCATCTCGGTGAAGAGAGTGGTGCGTGCCAGGATTTGCAAAAGCACTTGCGTTGTGGCACATAGAAATTTTAAAGAAGCCCGCGTAGGAACAGTGTATGTAAGGGAGGGGGCGAGCCACCGGGCAATTATAAATAAAGGGATAATAGGCGCTATCTCTGCTACAACTCTTCCCCTAGGAAACTAAAAGGGGTAGAGGGGGGGTAAGCGTGGATTTTTGGAGATCTATGGAAAATGGAAAACCAGCAGCCACCAGGAGCAGCAGCAGGGTGGGGGGAAGACACCCCAGGAAAAAACCCTGAACCCATAGGCAGCAAATCTACAAAAAGAAAGACCATGGAGCCCGACGAGAGCAAAAACAAACCCAAGCTGGTGAGTGGAAGCTCGATTGTCTCCGCACAGCCCTGCCTACCTGTGTGAAAGGGTATTGTGAGGGAGGTGGGAGTAAGGGGGTAGTTCTCAGGCTGCATGCCCACTAATAGCCCCCCTCTTTTAGAAGAGGAGGCCAACAGAATGGCAGCCGGCGCTTGGTGATGTGACTGTTTATTCTCTCATCTCTGCCTTGCTTCCTAGGTGATGCTGGGAGAGGGGAGGAGATGTCTGTCCAACCATTGGAAGGAGGGGTGTTGGAGGGGCGATCTTGTGGAGTGGGGAGTGTGTGACATTGACAGAGAGTGGTGCTCGGAGCTGGGCAGGATACTTAGTACCGGCACCTGCTTTGACAGATACACAGGATTGTATACATAAATCAGTTCTTAGCGGTTTGCATCAAAATGCAGATGTGCTGGCACACGCTGATTTACATATTCAAATAGCATCAAATGATGCAAATGTATGATGACGCACATTTCTGAAGTTTGTTTATAAAGTCATGTATGACATCATCAGCATATTGAAAACATAAAGGGAAATCTACACCATTTTATTTCCTTTTTTTGTGTGTGTGGGGATGGTATAATAAACTATTTCTGCAGTCTTGGGAAGGAAAGAATCGTAAAACAGGGGCAGGCAACAGGTAGCTCTAACACTGCGTTCTCAGTAATATTGTACTGGGGGGAAATGTGTGTTTTTTTGGATTGCTGAGCATCATAGGTGTTGAAAGCTACCGACTGGATATTAGTTATCCAAGTCAGGGAGTACACTGTCAGCTGAGTATGCTGGGAGTTGTACTTGACCTTTACTCCCATGCCCAAGGCATTCTGTCTCTAACACGATAGCCCTGGCTGTTTGTGGATTTAAGCTGTCACATACTGGTTTATAAGTAAACATAGTTGTGTTATTTCTTATATGCGCCCTATTGCAGACCCACGTGGCCCAGTCACATGGAGTGTATTTATATTCGGAAAGCTAGAGACTGCAATGTTCCGTCTATAGACAGCACGATTATTGTTTATCGATTTCTATAGCGCCATCATATTCCACAGTGCTGTACAATGAGTGAATAAGACGTAATATAGAAATTAGGGCCGAGACAAAAGGAAAGGAGGATCCCACTGAAACAAGCTTGCAATCGTCTTGTTTTTAACCCCTTAACTGCCAGATAGATTGCAACTTGACCTGTAGATTTATTTTCTTACCACGTTTGTCCATGTAGGCTTGATCTGCTTGCATACTAAGAAAGGGTGACGTGCTTTTACAGTGTGAATTTGTGGATTTAGTTTCACGTTGCCTTCATCGTAAAGGCGCTTTACTTCTTTATATTTCATTATAATATAAAACTTTTCAGTTCCTAACTTTGGTGGAAGACCATATATATAATTGCAGTTATATTATAATTAGGTCCAGACTAGCCATCTAAAACACTGGGTAAGTGCCCAGTAGGCACCTTGCCAAGAGCATTCCTGACTCAGCAGACCCGGTGCTACAGTGTGCGGCCGTGCATATTCAGCCTGCGGAGTTAAAGTGTCACGACCACCTAGTCATCCCCATTCCGGCAATGATTATAATATACAATTATGAAAAAAAATGTTAAGTAATAATAATAACAGAAGCAGCTGATGGTTTTCAATCCTGGATTCATTGCGGTGCTGTGTGAGATGTGACGTAACCGTTGTTTTTGGAGAAAAAAACTATATGTTAAAGACCAATCCCATGTCAGCTCATATACCATATGAAAAAAATGGAGGGAACGTAGAGCGCACAGACAGAATAAGTCAGATCTTAATAAAACACAATAGATGCTAAATCCACGGCGTGTAAATAACTCGCTCTGGGCAAAGTGCAAGCATTAATAATCTATGGTGATTGTTCATTTAATGCTTTATATTGTGTTAAAACTGTTTTATTGGTTGAGGAAGGGGAAGAACACCATTAAAAATGTATTAGTGTTTTTACCTTATAAACCCCCTAGGCTTAGGCATTCACTCCTTTAGCGGTTAGAACATGAAATATATGTACAAAACACAAAACGAGATACAAGAGAGTACATACAGTACAAATAAGCTTTAAAAGAACCAACTTTTACACTACCGCTCAATTTATGTAAATGTAACTTTTTATGCATTTAGTATATGGAAATTTGAACAAAATCAGCTGCTTGAACCAATGGGACACTAATATGCAAACTAATGATTAAAACATGATTAAAACATTTAGGTTCTTGGAGAACTCTGTTCTAAAGCATAAAGATGCAACCACTCGATTAACCAGAGATATGAGAAAGCAACTTCTAAAATGCAGAAGTCAGAAATCTAGATTTATATGCAAATACAAATCACACGAAACAGGAACTTGCAGCCACTGGTTACTGGTACCCAACACATGCTGGTGTTTAGTAATGATTATGATTTGCACTACTGCTTAAATACTGCGCATGAATAATTTACAGCTCTAATTCATTCGAAAAGGCGGCAATCCTTTTAACATAGTTCTGAAATGTGCACTCGGCAATACCCCGGTAAAATTTTGCTAATGGTGTTATATAATGCTTTAGAAAGGCCCAGATTAGAAGTTTATAGTTTCTGTTTTCCGGAATTTGCACAATTGGCTCAATTAATACACTTCCGATGGTTACACCTGTTCAAAAACGGCCGTCACTAAGACTTTTGTCGTTTTAGCAATTCAGGAATGTGATTTTAGATCCTTGCTGTGAGAAGGGGATATACGGAACTTTATTAAACGCTACTTATGCAAATCTGGGAGCTTTCTAGATGACTGGACCCTGAGAGGCTTAAAATATTAACCCTTTAATTGCCCATTGTGAAGATTATATGACAAATGTCATAACCAAATGGCTGTAATGCCATGGGAACCTTGTATTGTCATTATTTAAAGACACACCTAATCGATTGGGAGTCTCAGATATGGTCACAACGGTGCCGGACCGGAAAAGTCCAGACTGTGTGACCCTAAGAATCTGCTCCTTCACCCTGAGAGTGGGGAGAGTTCCCCAGTAAGTACTTATGTCTATAAAAGTTAGCAGTCACTTTCTTAATAATTGGTGGTGTCAGCTCATCTTAGTCTCTCTGTTCTAGTTTTGTCAGAACTTTTGAATGCGTCAGGAGCGTGAGAAGCTCTCCGTAAATTATTATATAAATCATAATAATAAAGAGTTGGTTTCTTTTTTGTCACAACTGTTCCTTTAACCAAAATTGTTAAATATGTAGTCGTTTTCCTTACTATGTAAATTTCCAAGAACTAGCGTGATTGCGCCAGGCATTTTTTTCCCTGGGATACCTGCATTTCTTATGTTGGCGGTCAACAGATGTAAAGTGCATGATGTGAGGTTTATGAAGTCACAGATGGGAATCATTAGCTCTCTTATATACTCTATATTCCATAGTGCAGTGCTTTGCAATAACATATGAAATATATAGCATGAAACAAGAACAAAAAGCAAGCCTCCGTGGGATTTGTTTATGGTAATTATTTTCGTTGTAAGAATATTCTCAGTTGTACAGATAATAAGGTTAATGTGCACTGAACAGTTATAGTGCAAAGTGGCAAATGGGGAGCAATCACCATGGCAACCAATGAAATGGTCCATTTTGTACCACAAATTGTATTGATGGATAGCTAACGTTATATAGCTTAGACTGCCATAGAGCCATAGATAGACTATTTATGCGTATATTGGTGATGGAAGTATCCATGCCTTTAAAAGCTTGTCTGATTGCATTGGTGACAGCCATGCATATTTTCCTAATATATATTAGCGTAGGCATGAGAACAAAATGGCTTATCCTGTGGCATTAACTTAAAACATGTAATGAATAACACTATATAGTGACAGGTTTATGGACCTTTTCCACTGCAAATGGAAACCAGTTCAATATATATTGACAGTTCAGTTAAACGAGTCTTTGTGGCATGAAGCTGTTGTCCGGTTCGCTTCTCGTTATGCGGGGGGTGGAGAAAAAAAAGGAAGACAAGGCTTGGATCGTCCTGTTGTGCACACAGGGTCAGGAGGCGAAAGGCGTGTTGGGGCATTTATGATGATTAAGTCATATCGTGATAGATTAGACCTTCCATTAATCTGTACCCAAGGCTTAACAAGATCAAGATGGCCAGTGTCTAGTGACTAGGCCTTCAGACTGGATTTAGAGGAGCGATTAGACCTATTCTAGAGGACCTCATTGATAAAAATATTGGATGACATTAGGCCACAGGTCAGGGGTAGAAGGAGAAAGAACTAATCTGATATATATATATATATATGAAGACAATTTTTTTATTAGCACTGGTGGATCATGGACAGACTGCGGCTTAAAATTGTCTAAGAGCCACAAAAATGCTGCAAAAGTGTAATAGCATAGCATGGGGCCATGTGTATCCAGCAGAATTATAGAGTCTGAAAAGAATCAGAGGATCCAATGTCAGTTAAGCTTCAGAATATTACCTTTGTGGATAAAATGCTATGAATGGATTATTCGGGGTGAAGTCTTTCATTCATTTACATTTCCTCCACCCTGATTTCTGTATAAAGTCTGTAAAACTGGCCTGTCGAGCTATTCAAGCATGAAAGGTGTGGCGTTTTAGGAGAGGGTGTTTAATGTGTGATTTTCTACAGAGATACATGATCCGCATACCCTAATTGCTCAGGTTGCTAACTCCTTTGATGAATTTATCAATGATGAGATGAAAAAAATATAGAGGTAAAAAAAGTGAAATATAGAGAAAAAAAAGAGGAAAAAATGAAAATAAATAAAATAAATAAATACATACATTTTACATCCGGTAAGAAATCAGATTTTTGGAGTCACAAAATGTTTCCCCTTTTTGAGGGACAATTGGAAATCACTTCAATGTGGGTATTTTTGCCTTCTTCTGGATCAACAGCAGAGTTGAACTTGATGGACATTTGTATTTTTTTTTTTCCAACCTTAATGACTATGTTACTGTGACTATGTTACTGTGTCTTATGTTGTGGTTTTTAAGATCTCTGCTGAGTTCAGTTAACATAAGAGTTGTGATAATATCATGATGTAAGTGGGAAATTAGTGAAGAGAGAAAGAGTGTAACAAAAAATGAGAACAGTGATGACAATTATTGGTTTAGAGTCTAAAATTTTGATTTATGGCAGAGGGCTTTGTTAACTACATGAAGCCAGGTAATAGGAGGAGGCTTGGTAATTACAGGATGAAGCATAGTTAATAACATGCTGCCATGTAATAGTAATTATATGTTGGGCAGCTCTTTGTTATAATCTGCCGTGTGTGCAGTACAGATGTCCTATTGTTGTCCAGGACAGAAGATGACCTATGTAATGTATCCAAAAAATTAAGTGTTTTAAATTATAAAAAAAAGTAGCAATTCTGCGAGTGTCCTATAATTCTAATGGAAAAACATATACGAGAAATAAAGGAACCCAATATTCTTCACGTGAGCAGTACATTGTGTTTTAATATCAATGACTCACAGCATACCTTGAAGGGGTTAATTTCTAAAACAAAGGGAAACATTTAATGTTCCGTTTGTAAGCTATTCATGAAAGTGTTAATAACCTGTACTTTTAGGTGTTTTCCTTGGGGCCTTTGTAATTTTGTATTGGGTGCAGAAGAAAATTAACTCTTGAGAGAATGAGTCCCAGTGGGCTTATGTGAGTAATAAGGCGTATTTACGGATTGTGATCACACAGCACTCTGATCACAAAGTCTGGGAAGCTCCTGCCTGCAGCATTAATCATGGTGAGTATTCCTCCCGGCATCCTACTTTGTTATAACATTTGATTTAAAGCATGGACTAATGTTCTCTTCCACATTTAAGCCTTCCTATCAACAGTCTGCAGCACACCCTCACATGGTAGAGGGAGTGTAGCTGTGCTTCAGCTGGAATTATGAGGTTTTTCCAGGGCTGAAATATTTTAGCATTTATATGCATGCCCTAGACAACACAACGTAACACAATAACACAACAACACAGGATCTCATGTCTGTATACAGAGGTAGAGAAGTAGAGAGGGCAGGTTCTTCCCCCAAAACCACTGATGGTGCCTTCACTTCCATGAGTGGCTGTTAGACCAGTTTTATGAAGGACTGTGGACAGTAGTGGTTTTAATGCCAGGCAGCTGCCTGGGGCACCTGGATCAGGGGGGACGCCAGCCATCATCTCAGAAAATGCCTGCCCCTTCATGGGTAAAAGACAATCTGGTTGGTGGCAGGGGCATAACAGAGGTCTTCTCAATGGATGGGGGCTGTGCATATTGTTTCATGCATAGGCAGTCTGCATTAACCCTTTACTCTCAAGCCCCTCCCTGGTACTGATAATCACCAAAGTGTGTTTGATTAATGTCTGCCTATTTGTAATAGTAAAGTGCCATGTTGTGGGATATCTTATAAATAGTTAAACCACAATAAGATATATATATACATAGCAATGGGGTCAATGTCTGGCAGAAGTGGTAGAGATCAGACCCGGCAGGCCATCAGGCAAACTTCTGTTGGACTGGTGCCTAATGGCGCCTCCTTTGTTTCTTTATTGCTTCTCTTGTGGCAGGTCCTGTCCCTCAGTTTTCCGCTGTCTGTATGTTATTGATTGGCCACTGGCCTTAAAGTACCAGGTCTGAATTTAATCCCCAGGTAGAGGTCAATACAGTGAGAGAATTTAAACACGCCTTTGATAGACATGTGGTTATTTTAAATATAAGACAAGATCCCAACAAGGTTTGAGGTTTTTAAAGCAGGAAAAATAGCAGACTACCTTTTTTGGATTATCTGCTATCAGATACAATGTTTTGATTTCATAAAGTTCTGTGGTCACAATACTGAGTCCCAGATCAAATGTATGTTGTATTTGATGTTGGAGGAGTTAGTGCACCCTAGATCTGTGTCACCCCCATGGCTCGCTTTCACCTCACATGGCGCATGGACTATTCAGTTTGATATATTTCTCTGAAGCAATCAAAGGAGTGCGGGTTCGGGATGTGTGACTACTTTTTGAACTTGGCAAGGAACAACAGATTATTGACTTTGTAGGATACCTACATATAGACATTTTGTTTTTCTTGTTTAAATCTGTTTTTTTTTTGTTTTCCAGAAAGAGAAGTTTTGTTATTTTTATGTTATCCTTATTTACTTTGAAAGTGAGGGGCATGTGGTTATTAACTCATTATTGCAGATGTGAAGGGTCCTGCAAGGTAAAGACATGTTCTGCAAGTGGGACTAAATATAAGTTATTTTGGCATAATACAAGTTATTTTGGCATAATCCTCACAAACTGACAAAAGACAAGTCCTGTGCACACAAATTACTGCTTGTGTTTGTTAGATATAACATGCAATTTTCTACATCGTGACAACAGTGACAACAGTGTTTGTGGGTTTACTGCAAAGTGTGGTCGAAGCTTTATGGCAATTTAACATATACCGTTGGGCTATTGCATGCAACATCCTTACAGATCCCTTTGGGAAGTCATTGGGTGTAACCAGGAGTCTCCGGGTGAAATGGTGTTTCTCTTTCTCCGGTAAGAGGGGGGGGTAGCTAATTAAAAGTTATCTGGGGCTACCCCCTCTTCAATGCATGATAGTCCTGTTCCTCATGTGGCTTGCCGCACGTCCACGCACAGCATCCTTGGGAATTTCCAAGGTATGGTGATATCTGCTCAAAGGTTTTTGGATACATTAGAACTTGTTGTTTGATTTCATTGGATTCTAGTCTAAGACCAAAATAAGCTAAACAAAAGTCATTGTTGCAGTATTTTCAATAAAATCACATTTAAGCAGATGAAGTTTTGTTTGAAGGGCTGGTGTTAGTGGACTTTTATCCCAACTATGAAGTTCTAATAGACTTTCATTTAGACACATTGTTTAGCAGACTGAACAGAAGTTTGTAGTAATTAAGACCATTTATATGTCTTCAGTTGTACTATAAAGCTATATTAAGAAATATTTTAGGTTGATTGGACCGACATAAAACACATGATGCAGCTCATACTCATACAACAGCCAATAATAACTATTATTCAGATGAATAAACAACAGTTTTTAAAATTTAAATTGACCACTTAGGTGTAAAAATAAGAATATTATTGATTATTATTATAACCCCAATAGATGCAGCCCACCTGGTTATGTTTTTTTTTTATGTTTCAATGACTGAAATAGGGAACATGAGGATAATGGATTGCATTAATAAGTCATTTTTTTTTTAGAAAAAGAAATGATTTGCTTTGTTATAAAAAGCAATATTTGCATATGAGAGTTAATTAAAACAAGTAAGCTTAATTAAAGCACTTAACTGTTTTTTCCTATAATAAGCCTCATGGTTCAGCCACAGTATAGCAAACGATTTGTAATGGAAATTGTTTAAGGAATTGGCGGCTAAAAAAAAAAAAAGAAACAAGGAAAGATTATATACACTATATGGACAAAAGTATTGAGACACATGACCATTACACCAACAGCGATTTTTATGACACCACATTCTAAACACAGACATTAATATGTATTTGGTCCCCCCTTTGGGGGAGAAGGTCTGGCTCACAATCTCCGTCCGGTTCATCCCAAAGGTGTTTGATGGGGTTGAAGTCAGGGCTCTGTGCAGCCGGTCAAGTTCTTCCACACCAAACTCATCCCACCATGTCTTTATGGACCCTCTAATTTTTTGGAAAAGTTATCAGATTCCAGAAAATCCATGTTCTGACCGAGCGCTACAGAATCAGCCGAGGTTCCATAAATAAAATGCAACAATTTGCTTAAAAAGTGACAGAGCTGTCTAATGGGTACCAAGAAATCCGGGTTTATTTAAAGACAGAACATGTACATTACAAGGCGTGGTGAGACGCAGCGCAGACTACAAACATGAACAGCGTCACCAAGTATATACACTCAATAACATTTAAAAATTACACCTTAGGCTAAGGGGCAGGGCTTTATACGCTATTTGATCTATTAACCGAGTAATGTATTTCCAAAAAGAATAATGTTTATTTTTTTTTATTTTACCCACTCAAAAGCTTTTATTGATGTGTATAACGCATTTAGCTCCAGTTTCTATCAAGAATAGGAGCCATAGTTCCCTGTAGCTTTCCAGTCCCACTGTAAGATGGCATTCTGAAGGCAGAAGGAGAATTTCTCCAGTATACTGGGATCAGTATTCCCTCTCTAAGCAACCAACACTGTGCTTATCTTATGTCCCAAAGGAAAACATGGAATTGTTTGTATTGTATTTATAATACGAAAAAAAAAGTGTTATAGAAATAGCTATTTTTACAATATACTTTGGATATTTTGAGTGCTGTAGCTATCAACATTTAGGGATAAATATAACTTTTTTTTCTTTCTCGTTATATTGGTAATTGCCATCATTTTGAAAACATTCTGATTATATTTAGAAAACAAGCCAGCCATTGGCTAACCTTTGGCACTCCAGCTGTTACGGAGTTTGCTTCCCGTGGGGATCAGCCTATGAGACAAGCAGAAACACCACATATGTTTATAGCTGTGGGAAGTAAGGAGGGGTCGGCTGTCTCCATTAGTATAAAGCACATGCGAGTGTTTTATTGACTAAATAGAAATTGCTTTTTACTCCAAATGTATTAAAGCGTCTGACAGCCCCACTAAAGAAAGATGAGTATTAAAAACAGTTACCTATGGTAGAAGCTGTGCTCTGCAACTACTATCCTCCTCCTTCGGGATCTCACAATACTTGCCACTAATTGGCTGCATAATTCATCCAATCAACATGCTTGGGAACCCTCCAGGTTTCCCATGGGGACTCCAGATAGTGTGAGCCCCATTTCAAAGTAAGAATAGGCAATACTGAAATATCTTGTCCTGTAGAAAGGTACCTGCTCAGGAGAAGAATCACCATTTTCGTTGCTCACTTGCACTGTTACAGAGGAGATCTCAGCATAACAGATTATATCTACCCATCCTGAAAGTCATGACATATGTTTCAGCTGCTTACAGGCCTCATCAATGGTGCAGCTGACAACCCTATAGCTATTGTGAGTCCTGTAGCCTGTCCTATAGGAAGATGCCTACTCAGGAGAGGCATCGCTGTTTTTTTTTGCTCGCCTGCACCATCAAACAATGCATTTTGAGCCCGTACATGTACGGGCTATGTCATTAAGGGGTTAAAGAAGAGACCTCACTATTAGCATATGGGACTGGTCCCAACTATCAGAGCAGCCCAGACCCGAAATGCATGGCATTGAGTTTTTAGTGGGACCAGCCACCACCTTCCGAAAAAAGGGAAGGTGCAGCCTGGACGTTCCTAGGTGTGCCTTTTTGAATGACATTTTGGCAATGGCAGAAAAAAAAATACAGTTGGCCCATCTAATTTGCCCAGTTTAAATCATGTTTTATGTGTTGATTCTTATTAACTCAAAGTTGCCTGGTCTACATCCACTACCCCATAGATCCAATGTCCCCGAATATCAGCTTAAACTGCTGATTGTCTCAAATCACAAGGTTTTGAATAATAATCAAGTCTGGGATTGAAGCTATGAAACTGCAAAACTATTCATGTGCATGTTATGGAAATCTCGGTGCCACTATGTGAGACTTTGTGTATTTATTTGGCCCTAGCGGGAGAGATGTGATCCGTGCCTTGTACATGGCTCCTGCAGGGTTGATTTTTTTTTTATGGTGGGTTAATGTGACAAACTATAAATGTGTGATTTAACACTCCATCAGGTCCATCATTAATCAATGTTTTTTGTTGACCACCTAGCGTCCTGTCTTGATTGACTAATATAACTAACCCAGATCTTCAGACGCTATGAAAGGATTTACTTTCTACAGGATTGTTTTCAGTAGAATGATCAATGAGGTTCATTATGTGCCAAGATGTCTAATGACAATCCCCGTGCAAGCTTATTGTGTTCTGAATAACTTCATGCATAGGAAGAGTTCAAATTACACCTACAAACCTTCTAAAGGATCCTGAGACTCTCAGGGGTTAACCCTTTAATAGCTTATCACAAATACACCGATCAGCCATAACATTATGACCACTGACAGGTGAAGTGAATAACTCTGATAATTATCATGGCACCTGTCAGTGGGTGGGATATATTAGGCAGCAGCTGAACATTTTGTCCTTAAAGTTTATGTGTTAGAAGCAGGAAAAATGGGCAAACGTAAGGATCTGAGCGACTTTGACAAGGGCCAAATTAAGATGGCCAGACAAATGGGTCAAAACATCTCCAAAACAGCAGCTCTTGTGGGGTGTTCCCAGTCTGCAGTGGTCAGTACAGATCAAAAGTGATGCAAGGAAAGAAAAAAAGGTGAACCGGTAACAGGGTCATAGGCTGGCCTTCAAGCAAAAATTTCAGCTGTGCTATACCATCTGGAATGATCATATATCATCAGATCTTATAAAATATGGAGGTTTCATCCCCATAGTGTGCAACACAGAAGGTCTGCCTATTCATGCAAAGACCCTGAGATTGGCGTGAAAGACCCTGAGACTCAGGGACAAGCTGTGTTAGTGCCCACATAATATTACATGTTCATTGCTCGTAAAGGAAATTCATTTTTGGGATGAAGTGAGCCGACAAGTCTTCTCCTAAAAAAATATTCCAAGTTGCTGAATCACATTATAGATGCTGTTAATTGAGCTCTCTTGTATGTTAAACAAATAAGCCTTTATTGATTTGTCATTTCATGCTTTCATCAGAATGTTTAATTACATAAAAACAGCAACATTCTATGCAACATCCTATCGGTGCTTGCTTTTGTGTTACATGAAAATTAAGTGTTTGTGTCAAAAAATACGAACAAGGCCAAATTTTATGTGATTAAATCATTATTTCAGGAAAAGATTTGGGCATTCAACAGTTCCAGGGATGGTGTTCAGAATGCTGCATGAAAAGTGTAATATTCGGTAATGTAGACCTGTGTCTAATCCTCCGTGGGACACTTGGTCCATTTGCGTCATTAATAACCACGGCGATCGCTGAAGTCCAGGCTCCTCTTTTGTATACAGATTTTCTTCATTAATTATGCCAATTGAACAGTTTGTTATCCATGTGGCTGCGAATGAAACGTTTTCCATCCTGCGTTTTTTATAAGTGATGAAAAGACCATGCCAGTCGCGCTGCTCCTGGCGAGATAATAACGGATATCAGCACCTAGGATTTCCTGTGCTAGTTAGGCTTTCATATTTAATTTGGTTGTGTCAGCACAGTTTGTGATCGCAAATTGAGACATTGGGATGCAATTTTAACTACTTTAAGAGCGCAGATACACAGACTAATATCAGGTGTAAGCATTCATTACCTTAAATGAATACATATTTTATTACTTGTTTTCGCTATATTTTTTTTTATCCCCCAAGCAGGCTTGTGTTTCTTAAACATAATACGCTAGCCCTTGAGAAGTTACATCCACTAGCTTTCTTTTTAAGAAACACAGTGTGACAGGAACGACCTGTACTGGTATACCCACCAGACAATCCTTCTTTCTCCCCATGGTTACTAGGAACACAAAACTTCCACCGTCAAGCAGGACTAGCAACAGAGCCAGCAAGAAACATAGCTCATCGAGACCTTGGAAGCACTACAGTAAACAGAAGTATAGCAATACAGCGCTCTACTGCCCTGACAAGGGCAGTACCGAGACTTACCGCATTAACAAGACAAAACTCACATTAAGGTAAAACAGGAACTAACTTTACTGAGGACGCAATCACCACCAACCTCCAAGAGCTTTTCAATAAGGTGGTGGTGAGCTACAACCAGCATGCATCACACCATATGTAAAACAATATACAGATTATATGCAAATTAGTTATAACAGCACGCGAACACAATCCTGCCATCAGAACCAATAATACTGGTCAGACAGGCAGGAGGAAGGGGTGAAACTGGGATCTAGAGCACTCCGGCTCTCTCACTGTTGCCACCCTGTACACCTAATCAGATACAGGGTGACTTAAACATAAATCCAAGAAAAGGAACCACTGTCACTTGCTGGGAGTATGTAATGCAATCCAGGGGTCCAACGTCTATCATGGGAAATACAGCCTCCAGCCGCCCCCAAAGTTCCATGACATACAGTACCATTTTTACCCCCTTTATTGCCAAAAACATACAGTATTCCCAATAAATATTCTCCTCAGCTCAAAATGCTACATTTTACAAAGGGATAGTCTTAAAATACTACAGTTTTCTTCTCTACACTACTCGTGCTAGATAATGCTTCCAAAAAAAGTTTTGACGACAAGGTCCACTAACAAATTATATACATGGTGCTGGTAAAATGGCTGGCAAATGAATATTGACATATAAAACGTTATGCGTACCTGAACCCTGTTGGTGCAGAATTCATGGGATTCCCAGTATTACCACCTTGGTTCTTCACACTCGTACTGCTTGTGGTTCGATCCCAACGTGCGATTAGTGTGATGGATTGTGGGTTGGATGTGGCAGCCATATTTGTAGTTTTTATTAGACTTGTGCACGGCGAGCAAAATCACATTTTTGTATTTTTTTATTTAAAAACCAAATTTAGTGCAATTTGCCTCTCTGTCTCGATGAACGAATGGATAATGAGTTTTCAGAACATTCGTCCCTGTCCTCGTTTTCGGGGATTCATACAAATGCACAAATTAGGCAAAATGAATTGCAAAAAGAAGTTCATGTTAACACAAATGCTAGTCCTTATGCTCTATCCTGACCTAGTGATATTGGGAAGAGGGTGATTTAAAATTTCTCCCATAAATTGTCTAGCCAATTGATTACCACAATGTATAGGTGAAGAGTTACTACCTACAACGGGAAACCTTTTCAATGACAGGTGCACTTTAGTTTGTTATTAATAGGTATAAATAATTTAAACTAGACCTCACTGTCTGGTTCTATTAATTTATTATATTATTGATTATAATTCTCGCCTCAGCCCTCTATAGCGTAAATGAGCCAGCCGGAGAGATCTCCCTGGCCCATTGAGCAGAGGCCCATCTGGCCCCTAGTTTTTCTGCTGCCCCCCTGGACCTGCTACCCTACATCTAGTTGACCTTGGCCAGAGTATGTTGCTGCGGCCCTCGTTTGAGATACAAAAACCCCAATCTCTGTTCCCCAAGATCCCAGTGTACTTGTTGTTTTGGGACTATCATTAAGCCAAAAATCGGGAAAACGTAATTATTTTTATCAGTGCCAAATATTATTAATGACTATTTTTGTCTCTTAATATGATGTGATTTAGACTTTAAATCAAGTCCCCTTAAGCACAACATATATTCCTCCAGGCAGAACTATATCATTTTAACACACGTTTAAGTTCCAAAAATAGAATAGTACGTGTTTGATAAATTTTCCTTTTTTTAATACCATGCAGTACCTTTTGTTCTTCTAAGGCAAACAATCCCTAAGTGGATTCCAAGTACCCATTTCATTTTCATATGCTTCTACTTTATTCACGTACATCTGTATCTTTTTTTTATTGTTGTCCCGCCTGTTCAGCAAAAGCAGGTTTCACTTGGTTGAGACACATGTTTTTTCCACCCCCTACAGACTTACCTTTTCTTTTCACCATGGGGTAGTTTGTATATAAAAAGGCTTTTGATGCTGAGCAGGAAATATGTCGCTATCAGATGGCTCCCCACTGCAGATTTAACAGCATTATCTGTATGACGGGTCTGTTCTCAAATAGCTTAGCCTAGAACACGGAAAATATACGCATGCATTGTGAGGTTTTTTTTTAGTTGAAATGAGTTCAAGGCTATAAAGAACGAATGTCTGTTTTCCAAGGGTAGAATTGTAAGCCCTAGGAGGGTCTACGAGCCAGCCATGGTTTAATGCACAGCGTAGTATGGACAATACGTGTAGAAGCAGAGATTGAGTCATCTTGGAAGGCGGCAGGAGGTAAACCTTGCTTTTTCCATTTCATGATTCGGCTGTGAATAATACCCTAAGAAAGATGGGTTTGCTTGTATGAGCACGATTTACAAAGCTTCAGCCGAATGTCTTTATATGTCGCGCAGGTGAGGAGTGTTATCGAATGAAATGTCTTGCTATTTTGCTGAGACAACCAGCATACAGACCACGCGGCTACTGGATTTTATTCTTTAATCCACGAAACGCTTCTAGAATTCAGGGAGAAGTATATAAGGGCTATTTTGAATTTGAACATGATAATGTTATTAGATTTTTGAAGATGTAAGACACGCCACACTTTGAAAACTGTAGGGGGGGAAAGGTGCTTTACCAGCGCTTTGGTTTGTATTGAAAGATAAAAGAAAAGCAGTCTTTATCTCAATTTCTTTTCTACCAAAACATGGTTTAACGTGGCAGTGTTTTTAAAGGAACCTCACTGTACCTCTGCTTACAGTAACAGCTCTGTCAGTTTAATATTAATACTAATGGCCACATCAGTGGCAGAACATATTGTCCATTCATCTCAGAATCATACATACTTATTCATAGACCTACAAGAACCCATATTTCGGGGGGCCCTCAGTGACATAACCCCAAAATCTCTGGGTGTGTGGCTAGAGGGAGTGGGGAGTAGGGCTGAAGCTTCACACCATTGTGAGTTGGCCACTTGGGAGCTGCAATGGAGGTCTGTGATTTTACAGCTCCCTGGGCTGGCCAACCCGAAATCAGACGATCTACCCAACCGGCCCATGATCCCGGAAACAATGGGGCAGCTTGGAGGGACAGTACACTAACATTTGGATTGGCCCATTGAAAACCCAACAATTGGGAAGTAAACTACCATAAATGTCCCTCAACATCCTAAGAAAAGAAAAGTGCCTAATACTAAGTGAACACCAAGTTCCACACCAGATAAATATAAATACGCAAACACAATTACTTTGTAGCATATATGCTAACTAAAACTAAGCCTAGGAGAACACCATTACATACAATACTTGTGCATATACAGGCAGAATAGATGAGCGAATGGTTCTTATCTGCCATCAAATTCTTTGTTTCTATGTAACATTTCATTTTATGTTATTAGAATCCTCTTTTTATTTTTTTGTTTCCCCACCACCTCTATGTAAAGGAGATCTTCTTGTTCCTTCCAAAACTTTGCTTTAAATATTTTCACCATGCTATTTTCAAATAATCGTTTCCTTATATTACTCTATAAGAGAGATCCTGATGTGACCCTGGAGATTCTATAATCTTCAATATTGTGGACTCTTCTCTAAGTAAAGAGGAAAATGTGGGAATCAAGAAAATCCCACCAGGAAAAAAAAACTAATAATATCTGAATGAGAGGTGAGGATGGGGTACTTGGGATATGATTTGTATTCCCACTTAACCCAATCTAGCTCCAAAAGTCATTTTTCACGTTTTTCATACTCCTGCAGCCAAGACAACTCTTAGCAGACACAAATATGCTATAAAATGCAAAATGTCTTCTTCTAAAAACAAATTGTACAGCGCTATCAAAACATTGCTTTATATCTAAATATACAGTATAATGTATGTATGTATATATATATATATATATATATATATATATATATATAGCCATAGGTGGCTAGACAGAATTTGGCCTTGTTTCAGGCCTGTTTGGAGAATTATTAGGAATGGCCGAGGCCAATTGCCTCCCTGTCCTTCAGGGCAGCCGTCCCATATAGATATTCATATCTGATATGATCCTTGCTTCGATAAGCCATACAATGCACTGAATTATGTTTTTTACTTTGATGTCTGTCTGAAGTTTCCCCAGCCTATGGTAGATCAATGCGGTGCCAATTGCATTAAACACCTATCCAAGTCTCCATAATCCGTTACTGCCTTGTTCAGACGGCATCTGTCCAAGTAGCGTTTTCTCGCCTTTGTGAAAAGTTTGGATCGCGTTGACACCGACTCTTATTTTTCTGTGTCTTTGGCAGAAAAAAGCATGTAAATTGTGTTGGACCCTTGCTGGATGCTGAAACGCCGTCCTTTCCTTGATATGGCTTCATTTGTATTTATGGTCGTGTCGTAACAGGTTTCACATCCAACGTGTTGAAATTTCCTCTGCTAATTTTTGTTACATTTTCCATTACCTTGAGAGTATATAAAATGTTATTTAAAGAAAAATAGAAAATGAAAATATTGTAATACTACTACTAAATATTATGATTAATATAATGCCAATGGGGCGCAGGGCTGGTGCACCCTAGGCAAAGACTGATTTTGCTGCCCCTTTGGGTCCACCCCTTCGGGGGCGGAGTCATGTGAATATGTCATACACATGACCCGCCCCCTGCGTTGATGGCATCTACATTGTAGACGTAGCTCACAGGTCACAGACCCCAAAAGCCAGCCCTGACCACCACCCAGATTGCACAGACAGGACATGCCCAGAACTGTCCATCCAGTCCACCGCAGAGGAGGCGCTCCCACATCTGTGCCTATAGGTAGCGCCATCCCTGGGGATGCACTAAGTGCCTGGTTGTGCCCCCAAGGAATACCCCCAAGATAAAAATAACCTCAAATGTTTTATAGGGGAACTGGCCCTTCTTACAGGAGAAGGCTTGTGAATACTTTTTAATACGCATAATATATGTTCTAGAACGGATGGGAATCTTTTGAGCTGTGAAAAGTATTATGTTTGATAAGTTGCGCATTTAAGTAAATTATTTCAAAAAAGATACTGATCAGCTTAGGTCCGGGTTGGTCCTAAGAAAGACCTGAGATAAAAGATAAAAATGTGCTAGAAGAACCAACCTGGCGCATATGCCAGAAGTGGGTTCTTTTTCAGTACGTGGCGTATTTCAGTGAGTTACACAAATTGTGAGCAACTTGCAGCAATCTGCGAGCGTTCCTTCTCCAGAGAGTTTTCTCAACTCAGAATGGCATTATTAGCACCAAGAGCAAAGAAAGAGGGATCGAGAGATTACAGAAGGAGACAAGCATACACAGACACAGCTCCAAGCACTGGCAGACAGGTTTCTGTATCCATCCATCAGTGTTTACCGGTTCCTTTTTCCTTAAGACTTCTACATCATTTAAAGATCTCCTTAGCTCCACTGCTGCGCTTAAGGGTTCTGGACTCACTGTACATCCCGATGGAGGAACCAAACATAACAAACGTGATCTAAATAACCAACAAATAAAAGTAATGTAAAAAACACTGTGTTTTGGTATGGGGTATATCAGTTGTGGTCCTTATTACCAAATGTACAGGCAAAGCATGCTTTGGTTTTCTACATAGACATTTTTTTAGAATGTATATATTTTGTGCATTCTAAGGCAGGAAACATCTTTTCTTCTCTTCTCCAGGGTTGAACAATGATGTAGCAAAAAACGGTCTTACAACCAAATTCCTTCCTTCCTTCTACGTAGAAACCCAATGCGATTCCTGTATAACCATTGAAAGAATTTCGCTTTGACATTACTAAGCTACACAGACCAGTCTCCAAACCATTTTCAAATAAAATGTATAGCGATGCTTTGTCAGTAGACAAAATGTTTTTGTTTGTAGACAGTGGCAGGGGATGTACAACTAAACCCTGCCTGATTTACGGTCCTGTTGTGAACACTTTGAATTATCTTTATTGTGTAGCTACCAACAGTCCTAAATTTGCTAGGCTCCTGGCAGTTTTGGGACGTCAAAACCCAATTTGCATCCGTAAGAGACTGAGGCAACTATCTTGTGGACATAATGTCCTGTGACATTGTGACAAAGCCCACATAACACAAAGGATAAAGAAGGGCCCTGCTCATAAAATTATAATTAGATCTACATATTTGTTGATATATATGTAAATTAGTATCCGAGTTCTGTGGACTTGATTATTTTAAGTGATATATTTATATATTATCATTTTATATATTTTAATATATATTATATAATGTTTTTTGGGGGGGCGGTGCACTAAAGATATTAAATGTTTGTGAAAATCTTTTTGAAGCCTAATTGTTATTTTGACAAACCAGAAGTTAAACCACGCAGTAGACTTGCAAAAAGTTTGTTTCCTGGAGTCTGTTAATGATTTTTTTCTTTGAGGTTAAGAATAAGACCCACTTCCTGATTCACTGGGAGTCTGAGCTCATTCACTTGCACTCTGCGCATGAATCATGACTCATCAGCTCTGTGCGAGCGCATGCAGATGGTAAAATATTAAAAGGGAGCACATTGTCCTACAACGTGTTCTTAACTTTGGGAACAATATAAACCTATTTAATTCATGTTTGGAACAACTTTTAAATATTACTTAGGAAGCTGTGGAAAAGGTAGAATTAGCTATTGTGATACTATTAAGTCTCATGGTGAATGCTAATAAAAACATGTCCAACTTGTCTCATGTCGTAACTAGAACAAAAATGAGAACTGGTATAATTTGTGCTGGAACATGTGCTAGAACAATGAGGTTCCAATTCTCTAAGGGTGACACATATCAGCATCCAGCTCACTAATAGGTTTAACGTGTTCCAATAAGGTGAGCACTAGGCAGAATCATTTAAAAAATATATACCTTTTGTGATGTATTTATTGTTTTTCCTCTTCGGTAATTGCTCAGGTCACATAAACAATCTGTTTACCTTCCTAAACGCTATAATTTCATTTAAAAGGGACCAGGCAGGGACGTATGACACTGTATACATACATCATGCTAGCAAAGATAAAGATATATATATATACATATATATAGCTACAGTCGCATTAAGGTTGCTGACACCGGTTCCTGTATTTTTCAATATGGCTGCCTAGGTTGCTCACCCTGACTATATTGTCTCTGGTAACCTACGCACGTGAGTACTACAAGAGGACATGTTGGTGGTGCGTCCTGTCAGGGAGCCATCTTGGCCCTGGAATAACACTTATTACCCTTGAATCAATACCCTAACATTCCATATAGGGTATGTGTGGTTTTGTATATATATATACAGTGTATATATTCAGTATATATATATATATATATATATATATATATATATATAGCCAAGGTGAGTTTACGTAAAGGACAGGCCACCGCCATCTCGATCGCTCAGATGTGTCACTGCTCATTTTAAATATTAGGAATTTAAACCTCTTTAGAAAATGTGTTTACATGAATGATGTTTATAATACTTCTTGGAAACGTTTTAATCCACGCCAAACCTTCTATCACAAGGGGAGCTGCTGCTATGATTAAACACTTAATGTCACAAGTTTTGTTATGAAACGTGTTCCTTACCAGTCGTTTGAAGAGGAAGTGATCCCTTACGCTTAAAAAGTAAAATCTTTTTTGTGCAAACCACTCAAAATTGCGTTTTCACTTATTACACAGCGGCCTGATCTGTTCCGTTCTAAATATACTATATACTTTGTACTGTGTCCCCATTAAGAACATGTTACAAGCTGTGTGCAATATTTTTGTAACCTATCTCATACCTGCAGAAAACCAGTTATTAATCACTGAATTCCCCCCAAAATGTTTTGGATATTTTAGCACCAGTCTTGACTAACTTTACCTCTTCTGGCTTAGGGCACTCCAGCCATCCTACGCATTTGAAATCATACAATAGCTGTAGGGGTTCCTTTAAATTTTCATCGTGCCCCCTTTTAAATACGGGGGGGGGGATTCTGTAGGACAGCTCCATGCAGGTGATATACTTCCTTTAGCGCTGCGGGCGGGCTTCTATATCTTGTGGTTCCACGTTATATAAATATCTTTATCAAGATAGAAATCAGACACACAGACAGGCATGCCTGGATAATAAGAGGTCTGTTTATTATGGCGCATTATGGATGTATATACAAAGACCGGAAATAACGCCCTATTCTAATCCAATCATTTTACATAAAATAGCAGTAGGCCCATATTTATCAAATGCAAGGGAGGAGAAGGTGGGCAACAGATACTTGCTGTAGCTTCCAAAATGACCTTGCACCTGGTTTCAGCCAAAACTAGTTTTATCCGGAACACTGAGGTCCTGCATATTTGGGAGAACCAAATGTGGGACAAAGTTCATTCAGCCGGAAAGTTCTACCATTCATTTCAATCCTCTGACCTCCCCAACTGCCCAGGGAGCTGTGAGATTAATGGAAGTTTGGGTTGTTGCAGCATAGATCGCCATTGCAGGTCCCACATGGTGGTCTCCTGAATCTAGCATCTTATGGTGGCTGTTCTGATAAAGTCGATAAATATCACTCTTTCTGCTCCTACCTGGAGCCCACATGTTGGTCTCCACATCTTGCCTCATCTCCTAACACAGGGGTCCCCATTGTCATGCCTCCCAACTGCTCCACTTGGCATGAGACGGTTCTCATGCACAGTAGCGCGGCCAGTTTGAGTGACGCTCTACCTCCCAAGCTCCTGGCGTCCCGATTCACCGGGGGTTTGAGTTGGAGGTACGGTCTTTCCGTGTTGCCTATCTAGAGGTTCACACGTACTGCCCAGCGTGCATCAGTATCTCCAAATCACATGTAAATCTAAGGTTTTTATTTCATTTTTATTTTTTTTTAGCAGACTGTCTCGCTAAGTCAAATCTATTCGGCTGGGGCGATCTGTTTGTATTTGGCAAAGGCTTTTGATAAAGTGCCACACGGATGCTGATGCTCAAATAAAGGAAAATAACCCACAGTCCGTGGAAATATTTACAGCTAGACTGGAAATACAAGAACAGACACAGATAGGATACCAGCAGGGAGGATATGTTTATTGTGTAGGTAATTTAAATGGTGATCCGGGGTTGGATATGTTTAAAAGCTTTCTATGCATTGAGCTTTTAGCGTTATCTACTGCATAGCACTGATGTGGCTCCCTTTAGGAGGGGCAGTCCCTCGTTGGGACCCAGGTCCCTGTGTTCCTCTTTCCTCCTCTGATGACCCTCCTTTTTAGGAGCTTACAGTGTTTGCTGGGCATGAGAATCTGAACACCATGTGGCCCCTTTTTTCCATTGTAAAGACTCGGACTAATCAGTATAGGATAGCTTTATGTCTATCCCATAACTTCCCTCACTGAATTAACCTCTACCACTTCTGCTGGGAGGCTGTTCCATTTATCTACCACCTCCTTAGTAAAGCAAAACGACCTTGACCAGTGATACCCTGCGTTTCAAGGTCTCCTGAATGATCGCTGTCATGCCCCAGGCTGCTGTAGCGCCAGACATCGCCTGTCACTAACTTGCATCCAGCTATCCCCGAGTCTTAGACCTTATCCAGCTGCCGGAATGAAAGGGAAGGGGATTATGTGTAGCTGAGCATGCTGGGAGCTTTCATTCCACAACAGCAACAGAACTGTTTCCTACCAATGAAACACTTGTTTGTCTATCCGCAGATTAGTAATCATTCTGCACCCGCTTGGCATCCATAGAAATAAAAAATAATTTGCTTTAAAATAAAATAATATATATATAATAAATAACATATATAAATATATCGGCACCTTGGGCGTTGTCCTCTGCAGTACGCACACACCCGTAGGTACACGGTATTCATAATTGATGGGTGTTTTAGTTTTGAGTCTGCACATTGATGGACACTTCAGCAACAGTAGAAAGTCACTACATGTCACATTCATGAGTAACTCACTCAGAAATAAATCCAAGGCTGTGTTGTTTCTGCTTGCGTATACCTGCCAACCGTCCCAGATTTTAAGAAGTGGCCATTAGCATAACCTATCAACGGTATAGCTGTCTACAATAGGGAGGGAGGATAGATCTTGTTATAAAGGTGTGTATTTTGAGATGTGGTTAAGATGCATGGCTTTACCAATACTTTTTTTTTATACTTGTGGATATATATATATATAATTGTGATGGATATGGAAGAATCATAATGCACTAATACACAAGATTATGAAAATATTTTCTAATGGTTCTGCACGCAATTTTTTATCATCAGGGGAGGAAAGAGAGATTTAGATCCCAAAACAGGGACTGTCCATAATGAGGAGGGCAACACGGGTCCACTGTTTATACCCTGTCATTTTTTTAATGAAATATGTTAACCATGAGTATCTATGTACGTATTTCAGAATAACAGCACATTCTTTGGCAGAATTTCTAGCAGTTAGGCAAAGTGTCTGCAGCATTCCTACCGGTACTTCAAGCCGAGTTTATTCTGCAATCAGATGAAAGTGCTTCTTCCTCAACATCTATTTATCAAGCACTTGATCCCTGTGTATGCATATACAGAGATAACGCAGGAATGGAACTCCTTATTGGACGGCGAAGGAACGTACGCATTCCCGAGAATGTCATGAAAAATTACATTTGCGGTCAAAGTAATCTAATAATTGGCGGGATTTACAAAACTATTTTTAATGCGAACAATCTAAAAGAGAATGCGGAGGAAAATCATCCATCAACTTAAATTACTTAAATGTATTTTTTTATCTGCCAGCAAATTTATTTTTGAACGTCTACTCAGCCCATTACCGTAACAAATGTTTAGGAGCGTATGTACACCCAACATTCTATAGACTTTTCTATTCGAAATAATTCAATGAATGAAAAGATATTAACTGATGATCTTGTCTTAGATTCAGGATAGCGTCATGCCTATCTCATGCATGTTTTAATTCCCTCATTGTGTTGGCCTGTACCATAACAGCTGGGTGCCTGCGCCACACAGATCTCCATTGATTTCACAGCTCCCTGTCAGGAGATCTCCCCAACCTGCCCATGATCCCCATTGACCTAGTTGTGGGACTCTCCTGTGAGAGCTGGTACTGTTGGCAGGTATGGATAATTGTCCAGTAAACTTATGGCCACCTTTGATTATTGTGACCTTTTACTTATCAACGTAGCCGGGAACTTTGTGGCTTCTTGGGGAAGGTGGTGGACGGTTCCCACATGCAGGTAGAAGCCATTGTGGATGGAGAAGTGGGCAGGGAGCGAGGCGTGGAACCCGGGGAGTCCCCAGTTATCTTATCGGTCTTCACACAAATATATAATATTTTTTCTGATCAGTAGTGCTTCATAACGACAAGTCAATACTTTTGAAAATTAAATGTTGGCCCAGCAGAAAAAGATAAACCCACAAACCACATTTATTGTTTTTAAATAATAAATACAATATATAAGTTCACTACGGACATGTTTTTTTGAGGATTTGTAGTCTCCTGGTGGTTTGCTGTTAGTAAATGCTCATTATGCAGCGTGTAGATGGGGTAATTCCCCTGCGTCGAGATCTGTCTGCATTTTCCTTTGTTTATTCATCCCCCGGGTTTCCTCTCTGTATCTCTGTTTAAACAGGATGACTCAGAATACGGCTAATAATTACTGTTTGCTTAGCGGTAGATTTTTTTTACACGCACACCCATTTAAACTGATTTAAAAAAACATAATGTTTCTTTTTGTTTAGTCTTTTCTTTTACAAAAATACTCTCCATATTCTGTCCAGCTTTAAAAAAAAACGACCGGTATTTATTAAAAAGGATAGGAATTGCTTGCAGTGGCGGGATTTTTATTAATGATTCTGAATTTACACTATATGACAAAAAGTATGAGGACACCCCTCCTAATGTAGGTGTTTCAGCCACAATCGAGCACATAGGCAGTAGAACGGGTCGTACTGAAGAGCTCAGTGACTTTAAACATGGCGCTGTCATAGGATGCCACCAAGTCAGGTAACGACATTTCCATGTTCTGCAGCATCACTCACTGGAACGGAGATTGCGAGCCGGGCCTTCTCATCCAACATCAGTGCCTGACCTCACAAACGCTCTACTGGATGAATGGGCAACAATTCCCATAGAAACTCCCCAAAATCTTGTGGAAAGTCTTCCCAGAAGAGTGTAAGCTGCCATAGCTGCAAAGAGGGGAACAACTACATATTAAGGTCAATGGTTTTAGAATGAGATGTCTAACAAGCTCAAATAGACGTGATGGACATGGTCCATGTTCCTTTGGTCATATAGTGTACCTTTATTGAAAATATGCATTATTATGGGTGAGGTCCAGCAGGAAAGGCCTATAATATTGAGCTATAGGTTACACAGGAGAACTTAAACCAGGTCATTTATCGAGCTTTAGTGGTAGGTATATGTAACCTCACCTCAACTAAGCTCCAAACTCACAGTTTAGTATCTGTTGGAGCTTTTAAGGTAATCTTATCTCGAAGGGGCAGATACTTAGATTCGCACAATACAAAGATGACACTTTCATTTACTGATCTTATTTATGATTTCTAAACACCCCAACTCAGTCCAAATGACTTCATTCAGAATATCTTTATCTCCTGACATGTCATTGGGAGGATTATTATGAGTCCATAGACTGTGTGATGGACTTTAAGAGTCTCAGGAGCTCATTTAGAAAGTTCTCAGACGTATGACTAATAAGTGACAAACTGGACACACATGCGACTATGGCCCATCTTATGAGTCTTGTACCTGTATGGTGCCCAATCCCCCCAAACACTTCAGGTGTCTAAATCAGTATACAATATTATAATAATTTTATAACATTCATAAAAATACATTAATATGGCCAACAGGACATATAAAAATTCAAATTACAATGTATTTTCTTGACACCCTTCACTTCCCGCTTTATCAGATAAAGTTCAAGTTGTAGAGTTAACGAAAAACGTTCCTCCCTGAAGGCAGCTGAAATACAGCAATGTTACGTTTAAATATGTTGTGCCCTTTAAAAGCCTGGGAACTTTTGAATATATAAATGAAACCTACACGGTATTCTCTAATATGGCTTTAGAAGCTGTCTCCCGTAACGTAATGTTTTATTTGCTCTTGCTAAAAATAAAATATATTTGGCTTTATGGAGGAGATTTATTCTACTTTATCATTCTCTAGATGGAACATTCCACAAAGGTCTCATAATGTCTCTGTATCGGAAACTGCTCTATGTCCACAGTACCGAGTCCGCAACTGTTAAATGTATAATTGTATATTATGTATGCTGCTAAACTGCCTTACACGTAACTTTTAAAATGCCGTATGGTCTTTTAGATCTAAAAATTGGCTATTTGCACCAACCCAGCAAGATTCTTAGAAAAATAAATTTGCGGCGCCGAGTTTTCCCATAAAACCATCTTTATCTGTCAGAAATTGGAAATGTGCTTGGATGGAGTGACCCTTTGGTATTTAAGATTTGCTTAGTTGTGGAATCTGTATAAATCTGGCTTTATGTAAGTTACTTATTGCATTTGTCTTTTTTGTAGAAAATAGGAATGCAGAAACGTGTGCTGTTTGTTCTGTATTCGCCGGATCTCAGGGTAAAGTAATCCGTGTGTATCAAATCACAAAGAGTGTCGAATAAGAGAGAAAATGGTAAGCGTATTACAGCTGCCTGAGTATTCCTCGGAACTTGGCTTTAACCCGGACTCTCCCAGTCAGTTTATTAAGTCTCCAGATACAAGAGTGGGAGACTGGGGAACTTGGGTTTGACCCAGTATCAGTTTATTAATTCTCCAGATACAAGAGTGGGATACCGAGGACCTCTCAAAAGGAAGACCCAGATAAAGCCCTGCTCCATCTACCCAGGGTATTGGGGGTTGGTCACACAGACTCCCCACCAACTTTCCACCTTCCCATGCCCTCTTGCCCCTGCTCCCACCAGTTCCTTCCACTAAAGGCTGTCTGGGAAAACCACAGCTAATCTCGCCCATTCATGAAGCTCCAACCCCAAGAGAGAGCTCTATGTAGCCTATACTGGTAAATTCCCAGGTGTCGAGGGCTAGATTGGTTATGCCCACTTTCTACTCATTAAAACCTCCTCGCGCCCACTTTAGACCAGCTGGGGTAGCCCTACGCTAAACCAAAAAGAGAGGGAGCGCCAGACAGCCATCACTAGAAAGTTCCCAGATACGCGCATGGGGCAGTAGTAATATCCCCGTTGAAGGCTTCTATTTTGTGTTCAGCATATTTGTTGCGTTGGCCCAATAAAAGGCATTTAAAGGAAGCACCAAGGCAACACAATCCCCCCGGCAATAAAGTTTTATTGAATGTTACAAATCATCCAGAGCAGCCGCATTTCTCCAGACCTAAAACGTTTTGTGCATCAGCGCTTGCTAATAAGTCTATCACCAATGACTACTTCTTTTCATGGGCCAATACAACTATATTCATGATATCTATTCTTGTTCAGCTAAATACAATTTGAGTTTTTGTATTCTTGGTAATTAATGGATCCAGTAAATTCTGCAGTGTCTCTTTTGGGACGTTCCAAGATGGGATTCGAATTTCTAAATTCATAGATTCGGATGGGACTTGCCTTAAATTGAAAGCCTGTGAATGCCTATATAAGATACAGCGTTCACTGATGTGAATATCAAAAGGAAGACCACAATGATCATTGTCATGTCAATTAAATAAAACTACTCCAAAATATATGGCTCTTGTATCTTTTGTCATGAAAACTATAAAGTCTCTAAAATAAAATAATTTTCTGTCTGCTCATCTCTTGTCGTATCCTTAAACATGTAACACTAGCTTCCCGTAATACTGCAAAATCATTATTATTAGCAGTATTATATATTTATTATTTTTCAAGAACATAGAAAAACATATTATGACCTAATTTCTCTTTAATTAGAGCTAAAAATACCATAACTGATTCTTTCTAAATATATTAAAAACTTGCCATACTGTGTTTTTCCCCTATATTTTCTGATTTGCAAATAAATCTGTTTACAAAATTAGAATTCCTTACCAGCAGACCAAAGCGATCAGGAACGCAAAGTATTTGCCACTGGCAATCAATTCAGCGTATAACACTCTTCATTCTGATACTGAGCAAAGCCTTGGCAGCAGATGAAAATGTAAAAATGTCTCCTGCTCCTAAACGCTTGGATGTTAATAGAGTATGTGATTGGAGCATGAAATGCTTCTATCTTCTCTGCCAAGGGGTTAACGCGACTTTCCTTTCCAGAATTTAATTTACTAGATGTCTATAAAGAAATCCAAGAACAGTTGATTTCCATGCCTGCTGTGTCTGACAGTGGGGACCCCTATATATATTTCCGGAATACCAGTGCCTCCGATAGAGATTAGAAACTTTCCCTTCGTAACTGGCATGCTGAAACATCAAACAATCCACTAGGGATACTTTTGGATTTTCATCAGATTAATATGTTTACGGTCCCTGAAAGCATATAGCCAACCTTTGTATTCTGAAAATGCTTCAACTATGTATGAACCTTTTTAAACTGGTATCTTCATCCACGGTAGGCTTCTTCATTGTGGATTCTGTAGACTGCTAGATAAGACAGTAAGGATTGCATATTTTGTTCCAAAACTACTATTCCTTATTCATTTTATTGTATTCAGTACATAACCTATTTGTTTATTTTCCATAATTATTATCATAACTGGGAACTTTCCAGGGTATGTCACCAGGGTGCCTCAATTTTCTGGATGATTGGCTTCAAGAGGGCACCTGGTTAGTTATCCATGGTGATGGGCTTGGTTGTGTTAGCTCCACAAGCAGGCCCAGACTGGCCATCTGGCACACCAGAAAATGCCCGGTGGACCACTGGCAGACATCACTTGATACAGAACGTGGCCAGTTGCTGAATATGCCTAACCACCCGCTACGTGAGCAGAAAAAAGTAGCATGTGTCCATGTATATCCAGCTGTCATCAGGCGGGTGCCAGCCTAAAACGGCAAGGGGCATCTGACCATCGCCAGTCCGGCGTTTGCCCAAAAATCTTAAATGAGTGGAGATTAGGAGGGGAAAAGTAGAGTTACCAAGTATGGCCAATAGAGAATCTTCGAACTGGAACTGTATGCGTGAATGGATCTGTGTTGAGTAACCAGGACAATCAATATATGTTGGCTTCTTGATTTGCACGCGCGTACCACCAGTGGCTCTAATGCATTGTTAGGACATTTCGTACTAATATTAGAGATTAGAGACTCTTGGACCTCCACAAAAGCATTTAGGTTTCTAGAATGTAACATTTTGATTTTGGAAAACTAGTTCCCTTAAGGCAATGTGTTTTCAAGCTCAGCATTCGTCCCTGTAGGCTATTTACAAACGCAGATGTGGAAGGCTGAGACGGCTGCCCAGATGACACATACAGCCATTCCTTTTCATAAAATTCAATGTAATATAGTGCACAAACATTCCAACAGATGCTGATGCAGAATAGGATTAAATGGCATTTTTGGGGTTATATATATATATATATTATAGCAGAAAACATGTTAGCCCGCCCTGTCAGGGAGAGAAAACCACTAATAATGCAGAAATCTGCTTACTACTGTAAATAAGCATTGTATTCCTCCAAATGTTACACCGGAGAAGCAGAACGACTCCGTAAAAGTAAAATTTGGAAAGTAAAATTCTTGATTTATTTATAGGAGCGGAGTCTAACTCTGGCCAGAATCGTGCTGCGTTTTCAGGATAACTTTTGGCATTCTGCTTTGCAATATCTGAGGCTTGTTCTTGATTACTATATTTTCGGGAATAAAAGACAACTACATTTCCCTAATGTGTACAAAAACCGGCTGTGCCTTATATGCTAAGTGCAAATCAATGCCTTAGTTTTTAGCTTTCAAATGTTCTTGTTCTATGTTCAAAAATATGGTAAATTATGAGGATCCTAAAACACCCCAGGTCTATTGTCTAAAAGAAATGGAAAAATAGTCTGTAGCCTCTGAGATTAAGAGTTTAATTGTTATATATTTAAAGAACAGAATATTTCATTTCTTCAAGACAAGGCCCAACAATGGTCCACACATTTAGGGCTTGAGCTAGCGCAAAGAAAAAGTACGACGTGATTCTGTATTTCTATAGATATTTGAATAACATTGGCTCCTAGTTTATAGCCGGGCAATTTATAAGATCCTTCACAGAAACAGCTAGAAAAAACCCAAAGAAAAATGGGTCATGAAATTGCCATATCCCCTACTATGGAAACAGCCCCTAGCACCAATTAGGAGAACATGGCTGCAAACTGAATCAGCATTCACCCTTTGTAATTAAACGCCCTCGTCATTTGTCCTTTGCTTAATGAATTAATCAATGTGAACTCTATTTTTATTTTATATATATATATATATCTATATATATCACAGTTCTGGAATAACTGCCCTGTATAGCGAGTCTCTGATCTGCTTCTCCTCGAATTGAAAGTGCAAAGCTATTCAAATCTTTCGTTTATGGGCATTTGTCGATCCAACTGGTTCTTAGCAAAGTTTTCTTAACATTTTTGAAGATGGACTCTTCAGCTGAAGGCTTAACCGTGAGACCAACATAGAAAAAGCCTTAGAGGTCTCTTTGTAAGATGTCTTTTGGAGAGGCAACTTCTGAGGACCCAAACGCTCCCTCATTTGCTGATCTAATAAAAGTTCTAACCTTCAACTCAAGACTTGACCTTCTTTTGGACCAATATGGATTTTCAAGGAAATGTTAGGAAGTATATTTTTATAGCGGACGGATAAATCATTTCAATATTATGCCAAAAACCACATTTTTTTTATGTAAAATAAGACATTAAATATACATATTATATATTAAATCACATTTTATATCACTAAAGTGCGATTTTTACTTTTAATCTTTAAATGTTGTTGAAGCTCACAAGGCTTGGATTCCTCCAGCACTGTGTAATTTTGGAACTGTTTCTTGGTCAACTTACTTCTTTACGTAAACAAGTATTTCCTGTTTGGTTAATGGAATAGTCATATTACTTATTATGTGATCAGTTTACTATGTAAACTTATGTCTCCTTGGGACCGTAAACATTGTTGGCCCATAATAAGATCCTATGGCATCAAACATTTCATATGCTTTTGTGTATGTGAAATACGTATTGTAACAGAGATTAACACTTTAGTTATTAGAGTTGGCTTAGATGTTTAGGTTATTGTAACATTTAGAAGAATAATGATGCATTTTAATAAAATAATTTCATTTTTTTTTATGGCCTCAGAGTAAAATCCTCTTCTCAGAACTCCGGTCCAGAAACTCTTTCGTCTTAGAGGTTTTTCCAAATGTTCTAGATTTTACTATCTCTTTAAATCAAAGTTTCCCATTACATGGATGTCCAACGAGCATTAATTCACAGCGAAGGAAGGGAAAAAGTGTTTCAGGAAAATGAGAGTTCAGTTTAAAACATAATTTTAATAAATCAAAGTGACTATTATTATGTATTTAGCCCTCTGGCTACAGAACGGTTGATTTGGTATGAAAGAACAGCTTTGATTGAACACCTGCTGCCGAGCTGTTCGGTGGTGGCGGAGTCTCCGAGGGACACTCAGCGGTTGACCATGAACATGATTTTGCAGTTACTTCATTTTAGTTCTTTGGAAAGTTTCACGTCTCTTAATGACCTTTATTTCCCCCTCTTTTCTTTTCTTCCTTTTTTTTGTCTCTCATTACTTATTGCTTTTCAGACCTGAGTTTCTATGGGTATGTATTTTGTTTTTCTATTTCATTTCTATCTTATCAGTAGCCACTGGCCTGCTTTGTTTTTTAAAGCCGCCGATGTCTATGAATACTAATGGCACTCGATGCCACTAAGTGCATTCGTTATTTCTAAATTGGCAATACTCTGCTTCAAAACAAATCTGTTCTTTGTAATAAAACACTGGGAGAGATTGACCTGATTCTTTGAAATAAACTCTCGCAAAAAGTTCTCTTAGAAATAAATTGACCAAATTGAGTTTGGGAACTTTTTTTTTTTGTACATAAAGATTCCACCGGCCTCTTGTCTCTCTACAGTTGATATAAACGTTGCAAAATGCCTAAATGAAACGCAATGGCGTTGAAAGCAAATTAGCAACCTTTGGCGCAGCAGCTGCTGTTTGCCATAGTGTAAAGGCTTGAGTTTAATGCGCATTTAATATATAAATCTTGATTAAAGGGACACTCCAGTGTACTAGGCTGCGACATTAACGGAGAATGCGTATGATTGACTCTTCCTGATGATATAAATACATTTTAAATACATTCTTCAACCTGAAAAAACAACAAATAAGGTAATTAGCTTTAGGAGAAGCTGCAGCTCCTGAGCTGCAGTGGCATGCCCCCAGCACAGTTCAGTTTTGATGCCACATCAGCAGGAGAACATTCTGCACAAGTGCACAGGGGTCTTGTTAGACCCACCTCGTAACCCTCACCGAGCCAGAGCTGATTGGCTGTTTCTCTCTCACAAGCCACACACATCAATCAGATGGCCGGCCTCAAGACCAGCCCCAGGAGAGGCCATGCCGGCCCTGATTATGTACAGAGGACGCAACCTAGTAGTCTAGGAAATATGTCTACATCATAAGCTATTACTTCTTAGTACGTTTAATGTCTCTAGTCCTTATTGCGCCAAGTTTCAGAACATTAAGGTGCAAAGTCCTGCGATAATTGAAACCGTATTTCATAGACATTATAGCTGAAAGATAACCTTGAGAGACTTGGCATTATCTTGCTGTTTTTGTTCATTTTTAGTTGATTAAGAAAATCAAACCGTAATTTCCCTGTACTAATGATATTTGCATTGTAATTAGCTTCTGTGTTATTGAGGTTAGAGTGAAATTACCCGTCTTCTTAGGGATCTGGGGGTATGCTGTGGATATCGATGTGAAATAACGGTTAATACAGGCAAGATTACATAGAATCCAGAAGTTTAAATTAATATTTACTTTTGAGAAATAAGTCTGGAATTTTAGTCTAGTCCTGCATTCCATTCCTTAACCCACTTATAGCAGAGCGCTAAGCATCTTAAAAATAATCCATGCCAGTGATTCTATTATTAATTCATAGTTCATATGCAAATGGGTAGATATTGTGAAATCATATCTTTTCATGAAGAAATATCAATTCAAGAAAATCCAAGTCTTCGCCTGTATTAGGCCGGTCCTTAGTTATGAGCATACCAGGGTGGCTCCAGGTATATCAGCTGATTTTGTATCCAGTGCAATCTTTGACTGGTGGGCTCAGCTTAGTCCCTGCCTAGTTGTCGGTCTTTCCTACCTGAACCTCGCCTGCTTGGTGGTCACTTCCCCACTTCTGCATCCATCTACACACCCTACTTCACCAGTTGGGTTCTATATAGGAAGGGAAGGTCAGAATCCAAGGCTGGGATACGAAGGTCCCAGATATTATTTAGGATCTTTACCAATAACATTTTAAGACAATTTGTTACAACTAAACTCTGTGAATTGTAGCCCATTGTTGGTTTATGAATGACACAGATTGTAGGTAGAAACTAGGGAGTTGGACCTCTTTATTTTTTTGTTTGAGTAAAGTGTGTGGGAATTATCACCATGGGCCGATTCAGTTAATGTAAGGGTTTTGCCATATTTGAAGATCTTAAGTATCGAAACCTGTGTCCATTTTAATGACAATCCTCTTGACCAATGGACCGACCAAGGCTTAAGACAGCATCTTGATAACTTGTACCACACGTGATAAATATACACTGGTTTTTATAGTACGCACGAGTGTGAATCATAGTCAGATCATTGTTTTAATATTTTTTTTGTTTAATAATTGGGAATTGTACCAATTTTTCACTGAGGGTAAATTTAGAACATTCTGTTGGGAATTGTTTCAGGATTTACTCTAGAAGACTAAACTGACTAGTAATTAAAGAGGTGTGTGTTGTGTTTACATATGATTATTATATACAGTACTGTGTATTTCTGTAGTAATATGACCTGAACATGTTGGGGGAATGGATAGAGGTGTGGTTGGTGGTGTGGTTCGAGGAATGATGTCTACCTTACCATTCTGGCCACCGTTTTAAACCCCATGTATCTACTCTGATAGAGATGTCTGCTGTAACGGCACCAACCGCCATCAATTTCACAGTATGGTGGGGCAGCCGGGGGGAGCTGAGACCACTCATGATCCCCACTGCCCGTAAAATACAGGACTGTTGGGAGGTACTTATTATAATTTTCTGATGCACACATTATATCCGTATCAGTATACTGCGAGCCAAGGTCAGTGAGACACCTCCACCAGAATCTGACTTTTAGATGAGGTACTTTGTATAATTGACAGAATATCTCATTTCTTTGATAACGCTTAAAGTGCTGGTACTTTGTGGGTCTCTGAGCTCACACTGTTATTAATACAATCAGTGGAGGTGTTTTAGACAGGAAAAAACGCCGTCACCACAATTATGGGCACACATTTAAGTGCTCAGTCGTATATTGAATTTATCTGCCACTGCTGACAACTTTTCAAAACGATAAATATTGTTGCCGGCTTTAGATTTACAATAGGTAGCTTTAGTAGTTCCACGTTCATCTGCTTTTTATATTTTGTTTTCCCATGGTAGGATGAAGATTTAAATACATAGCCAGCTTTAAGCACCTAGCATGCCATATGTGAAATTCTCTCACTGCACACATAAGTATGCTGCTTGCGTGATATAGGCACACTTATGTACATTACGCGTATGTGTTAAATATACTAAGGTGGGTGGTGGAATTTTTTTTTTTAAAAATTAAATTATTATAGATTTTACTATTTTTTTTAATAGAGAAAAAATATGTTTTTGTGTATTCAGATGCATGGTTTGCTTTACACTAGGTTTCTAGCTTAACTTGTACTGAATAATAATTATAAATAAATAAAAACATTATATATATATATATATATATATATATATATATATAAATATATATATATATATATATATATATATATATATATATATATATGTTTCCCTATATAAAGTGTTTGTATGGTCACCTATACGACAAAAATAGCTTGGTCTAATAAGAAGAAAGAGGACCCCTATCCCTGGCACTCAAAGGGTTAAATGTCTAACCCAATTACATAAATAATGAATATCTCATATGAATAACAACAAATTCAGCATCCAGCCTGCAGATAAACCATAACACAGTATTTAATGCTGAAATACAAAAAAATATATATATATTTCCCCTTTAAGGAATTTCACTTTTAAAACTTCTGTTTAAGGCTAAAGCTTACACTTTAATGAAAATTGAACTAAATTTGTCTGATACAGTTCTATATTATTAACATATAATTGAATGTTCTGCGGAATGACAAAATTGAATTCATAGTGACATAATTAAGAAAGTCAATTAGCGCCAATTGCGGAATGGATCTCTTTTCTGTACTTATCAAATTATGTTGTATATTTTTGGTAATATGACGATTTTACATTCTGAATGTAATTTATGGTAGTCCTAATTTAAATTAATTGTAATCTTCATCAAAATATCAAATCACGTTTTTATAGCAGACCATTCATTGAGTTTATAGAAATTCCCCGTGTAATCGTTGAAATATTTTTTAATTGACTTTTATGTTATTTTTAAATCAAAATCACTTCTGTATTGCATCATATCTTAATAAGCTATTCCACCAATAGGAATAAATCATTGGATATTATGCATAAAAGATATTCTTATGCAAAGTTTCTAAAGTGGTTTATCTAAAGAAAATGGGTTCTTAAATTGTTAGCTAGAGCACTCTTTGCAAATGTTTTTCCACCTGCCAAACAACTTGTAACGGGTTCACCAAGAGAGCTGTAGTTTACACAATGGAGTTCCTGCCTGTTTGGCAGCCAGGATGGAGCCATCTTTGAGTACCTTGGGGCCCTGTATGACAGGTCATTCTGTCACACAACTGTTTCCTACATTTTGTATTATCCTTAAACTCTCCTGGGTATAGAATACTACCTGGGAACTCTCAGGGTTTTAACCCTAGTGTCCTAGGGTTTAACACCAGTTTCGGGGTAAATGGACAAAGTCTCTGGTCCATACAGTCTGAAAATGACTCCTTCTATACTATGTTGGGTTGTCCCAACTGATTATTTCTTACTGTTTTGAAATCCCACACAGTTCTATTCTACGCATATTAGTATTCTTAGTATCTTTATTTCCTACCAAGTAATGGCTTCCATAAGGACCATTTTTAGAACCAAAACTGTAGCTCTGATTGGGATGAGAGGAGTAGCTGCCCCGGGAGCTGTAAGGTGAGGAACCCGGTTGAGCTGTCTGGGGTAATACTCCTGTACCTCCTTCTACTCTTAGCAGCGTATGTGACATCAGTATGGGGAGACACCTTCGATCTCACCCCAAGAGCTCCAGTTGTAGCTCTAATTAGAACAATTTGGTTGCTACCAGTAGTGAGTCCCTACTATAGAACCTTACCAGCTATGCATACAATTCCCCATCTGAGTGCCAGAAAAGTGCATGGCAAGAGGTTTTCTGGCTGTGGACACAGTTGATCTATATTCCAAAAAATTTCTATTCTCTATTCATAAACAAGTTATGTTTGTCCATTTCTTAGCTTCTTTGTTACATGAAATGTTTTTTATCCATCCTCTTAATATTATTTCATAATGTATCACAGTGCATTTTCATGTATCAGTTTTCTTTTGAAATAAACATTTTAACAGAATTGCATCTTTAAATTACTTCTAGTTGTATTGGTTGAATTATGGATTTGTTGACTTTTCTCTCTTCTCTGTCAAACCTCTGAAAATTAACCATGGAAACATTGGAAATGACTCACTTTTTTTATACAGAGTTCTTTTTTTTTTAATACACATTGTAAAGTCAATAATCAGACAGATCATATGGAATTTCTTCTATGAAGCTGTTTAATCCATCTAGCGAAGAATCCTATTATTCTGCGAGGATTAGATTTCTCTCACGCTAATCACTTAATTATAAATCAGCATCAGAAGAATTAGTGCCGTAATTCTTTCCCTGCCGTTATTCTGTGTGCTCACCTTGCAACGGAAGGGTAAAAATGGAATTTTTCGCCAATAGAGACATTGTATTGATGTCATAAGGCAGCCTAAGAAGTCCACAAGTAGACTTGGCTTAATGACAGCAATCTCTAATACATTAGAGTTCCTTAGAAATGTTCTGTCCATGTCCAGTCCGACCCAGAGCTTGTACCTAGACTTTTAGATTGTAAACTGGAGCTGCGGCCCTCAGAAGCCCCCCATTTTTGCCAGGAACGTTGTATGAAACTGCCATAGGGCTTAGTAGCAAGCTCACGGACATGGTCCTCAACTCCTGTTGTATCTGTATGTGTAAATGTGTCTATGTTGTAGTTCTATCTATGTGTAAACTGTATAATATCTTTATCGCAGAATACTGTACATACATTGATGCAATATCAGTGATTTTTTTTATTTATGTTCCCTTTTTTTCCCCTTCTGCATTCTTTTATAGAACATTCATATAAAATCGTTGGCAGATGACATGGTAAGGTATTCATGGCAAGACCGTGACCCGCATGCTCCCAATGACCACTGATCAAGCGCGTGCATGTCTTAATGCTCCTAGATCATTATGCATCGATTTCATGTACATAATCTACCCCGTCCATTATGCTTTTAAATGTTTCACATTTCTAATAATTTGCTGTGTATGAAAATCCAGTGATTTGCCGTTTGAAATAATTGCATATAAATGGCTGCATTTTATTTCACTGCTAAAATTGAAAATACTAATCTCTTGCGTTTTTTTTTTTTTTTTTGCCACTATAGTCTGTTCTGTAGACGCACTTAATTTTTGCTTCTTTAATTGCTTTAACATAAATGTCCATCAACATTCATAACTCTCAATGTGCTGGAAGAAATGATTATATTGTGTGCGTATTAAAAACGGCTGTGGAAATAGTAAAAGCCAAATTCAATGATCAGAATATCAGAAGATGACACCGAAAAATGGTAAAGCTAAACTGATGTATGTACACTTTGATGGGCGCTTTAGTTGAGAATAACCTATATTTATATGGCTGTCAGATTTTACAGTCATTGGGGTTATGGGCAAATTCACTGGATGTCCTCGTACAGAGTTTCACAATTTTCTCTGCTCTCCCACCTCCATTCAAAATAGCAAATAAAGGGTAAGATTAGTTATGGATTATACACAGGCAGGGCCAGACTGGCCACCTGGCAAACCAGGCAAATGCCCAGTGGACCTTTGACTGCTGAGTGGTGGATCCAGTCCTTCCGGATCCGTCCATAGCATGTAGCTGTTCGCCTTAAACTGCTTTTTATCATGAGTCACAGCAGATTCGGCTTAGAGTGATGAAATAGAAAATATATTTGCCCACATAAATGGGGGGAAAACCTGCAAATGTGGCAAGTTTTGCTTCATATTTCAGAATCTTCCATTTTGCCTGTAAAACGTCATATTTTCCTTTAAAGGCACAGTTGACTGGGCTTAAATGCCAAACTAAAGAAGAATTATATAGAAACTGCATCTCTGCAGCTGCAGCTGAGCTCCACCTCTGTGGTACGATGATTCTTTTCACATAATGGGTGTTTCAAGCAGCCAATCAGTGTCAGGAAAGCGCTCTCAATCCAATCAATGGGAGCACTTTCCGTACATGTGCACGGGGGTCTGAATAGACCACCTGCAGCATTCATTCGGTGGCTGGAGATGACTGGTAGTAAGTATATCACGAGCGAAAATGGAAAAATAGTATATAGGGGGGATTCTGCAGCATCCCTCATGCACACAATGGAAACCTAAAGGGACCATGAAATTTAAAGGGACTATGCGGCTGTCAAATGCAATAAAGTGCATATAATGAGTGGAGCGTCCCATCAAGAGTCTGCATTACTGCGTAAACTGTTGGCGCTATATAAATAAAAGATAATAATAATAATTATTATTATTTTACAAGATTTGAGTTCTTGAAAAAGAATTTTAAGTAAACATTCCGCAGCGGCCACAGAATCTACAGCACTTTTGTTTCATGTAATATGAGGATATCGTTTTACATGCGACGGAATGATCATACACAATTATACTTCATGCCTTAATTACAACTGTAGGTTTCACTAATTCGCTTGTTTGTTTACTTATTTGCTTGATATACAGAATAACTTATAGGTGGTAAATATTTAATGAAAGGGATTGTATAATTGAAAATTCTAGCATTTGTAATAGTCTTATAATTTAATACTCTTGTTGCAGGGAGGGATTGGAGTTAATTAAATGCTCAAGGAGTCACTTACTAATAACGTGTATGAAATTAAATGTAACAGTAGAAGGACTGTACATAAAAGTGAACAGTGTAATAAACTTCAATTGTTTATATATATATATATATATATATATTATATATATATGGGATAAAAGAGAACCCAGACACTAATGCCGCCTGGGGCGAAGTTTGAAATGCCCCCCCCACCGACACCACTTCTCATTATCTACCCTTCCTCTCCCTACCATCTCATTATCTACCCTCCTTCCGTATTATCTACCCTCCCTCCCTATTATCTACCCTATCCCCCCCTTTGTACTTCACTTACCTTTCGGCAGTCCTACGGTGAGTCTCCCTGCTCTGCCGCGGTGCGCGCTGCTTTACTGCTGAGCCCCGGAAATGACGTCATAGTCTGGCACTCAGAGAGAGAGGGGCGCCGAGCGGGTACAACTTAATAAGCGAAAACCACTCACCGCCCCTCTCTCTCCACTTAAAAAAAAAAGGTGTTTGGGGCGGCAAAGTGCCGCCTCTTCAAAAGTGCCGTCTGGAGCAATTGCCCTATTCTGCTCCATGGTAGGGCTGGCCCTGGACATACCCATACAAACAATGACATAAACAGACACACATCAACATACCCAAAGACACATGCTCACCCACTAACACACCCAGACACACACACTAACACACCCATACACACAAAAAGAAAGTCACTTACCCTGCAAAGCCTCAGCTCGTATTTGATGCAGCAAGCAACTGTGCTACTCCCTCAGGTCACCCAATGGAACGATATGTGACCCCGCTCAAACCTGTCTCATTCTAGAAATTAGTGCGATAAAGAGCTAAGTTCTAACTGTGTTTCCCCCCCACCCCCGATCCACAAATGGAGCTTATTGCTGGTGGGCCTTCATTAAGAGAAGTTTCTCAGCAGATGGGTCATACTTTACCTTATCATTCTATACGGTTCCAAGGTTCTATTTTAAGTTCCTTTTTTATTTTTTTAGTTCCAAACAGCTTAAAATATATGACCGCGGTATCAGAACGTGTTCGGTTTAGTCGACATCCCTATTCTGACCAGAACACGCCTTTTACCAGGCATTGTAGGTTTTCTGATTCTGATGCAGCCTTTTATAATGCATTTTCTACATTGTCCCCAGTTAAAGGTGAGATGTAGTTATTCTAAAACACCCACAGATTGTAGAGATAGGTAGCAGTTTCTTAGCAACAGAAAAACAGTCCTATTAGCGAACATTTACTAATCAGTATTATTTTCATCCAGAATCTAGCCAATTTGTATTTTATGTCATTTTGTTGGATTATTATAATTATTTTGTGCTGTAAATTGTGTCCCTTGTTTATTAGGTGCCACTAATGATGTGCTGAACCTCCTACCTGCGTGATTTGCTGCAGATGAGGTTAATTCTTAAGACTTTTTAACATCACAGGTTCACTCTTATGCCGCAAAATTTCCCATTATAAATCCAATCTATTCATCTTGCAGTCCTGCTAAATTGTACAACTTCACATATACATGCTTCAGCTCAATTTGTGCGCAATTTATCACAGTAGATGATCACAATATACAATTGTGCTATAATTATATTTTTAAACCCTTAGAAACCCAGCACAATATTATGTAAAATATCAGGAAAACTGATGCTGGACGCTTTAATGCTGTGCAAGATCTGTGATAAATTTCAAGCTCAAGCACAAGTTTGTAGACATTCACATGTACTTGTTGGACATCTCATTGCAAAACCATGGGCATCAATATGGAGTTGCCCCCCTTTATGGCTATAAAAGAAGCCACTCTTCTGGGAAGGCTTTCCACAAGATTTCGGAGCGTTTGTGAGGTCATGCACTGGTGTTGGATGAGAAAGTCTGGCGATTAGCTCAACAATTCATCCCGAAGATGTCCACTTAAGGTCAGGGCTCTGTGCAGGTCACTCATGTTCCTCCACACCAAACGCATGCAACCATGTCTTTATGGTTCTTGCTTTGTCCGCTGGGGCACAGTCATGCTCGGACAGGAAAGGCCCTTCCTCAAACTGGTGCCACAAAGTTGGAAGCTTACAATTGTCTGAAATGTAGCATTAATATTATACTTTCCTGGAACAAAGGAGCGCAAACCCCGAAAAACAGCTCCAGACCATTATCCCCCCTCCACTGAACTTTACAGTAGGCACTATGCGTTTCATTAGGTGGTGTTCTCCTGACATCCACCCAACCCAGATTCATCCATCAGACTTCCAGATAGCAAAGCATGATCCATCACTCCAGAGAAGGTTTCCTCTACTCCAGAGTCCAGTGGTGGTGTGTTTTGTGACAAAGGGTAGCATGCTATGACAGCGCCATATTTAAAGTTACTGAGCTCTTCAGTATGACACGTTCTACTGCCGATGTTTGTTCACGGTGATGCCTGCCTACGTGGCTGGTTTTATACAACTGTCAATGTCAATGCATGTGGCTGAAGCACCTATGGGTGTCAACATACTTTTGGTCATGTAGTGTATTTTCAACGTATGAGGGTAGTGTTTTTATTGTTTAAAACTGAACTTTTTACAATGCTGAAGAAATTGAGCGAGATTAAAATATTTTACAATAATCATGAATGAAGACTCGCAGCCTAAGCAAAGCAGTTTGGGGGTTCCACAAATCAGTTTGCCTCGTAAATCTTATGTAAAAAATATGTATATTGTATTTTTTTAAATATCCCCATTGATACACACGATATGTATTACATTCCGAATCCTTTTTCTACTTTTAAAACTCGGTGGTGTCTTTTACTCCAAAATGTACGGCAGATAGCAATAAATTCATTACTGCAAGACGGATCAAGGTCACGCGTTTCTTTCACTGGCGGATTCTATGGATAGAGACTCACTTTGTGATTGTTAGCTTCTCGCTGACGCCTTAATTATCGCACCATTAGCATGTCATGATGTGTAACTCTTCCATACACTAATGAGTTTATTCTTTTTTCCATTACCGATAATGGGATAATGTAGCTTGGTGAAGGAGTGTTACATTTTAGCAATATTTAAAGCATACGCTGCATGTTTTCCCTGCAACCTCTCCATTTAGTAATAAAAAAGATCCACTTTTCATTTAGCAAGGAAACAATTCCTAAAATACCTTGATACCTAGGTACCTATATTAAATATTCCAAAATAGCATATAACAAAGCTGGTATTTGGGTTATATTAAAATCTTTTAGCGTAAATGAGCTGCAGTGCTCAGAATATGACCTCCTTCTGTATAAACTCCTGTTATATGACATCATACATTTTTTGGTGCTGTACTGTAGTTTACTTTTAAGGAAGTCATAACTGGGACATTATTTCTTCTTTGCTGCCTCTTTTAGTAAATCCATATGTATTACAGTATGTCTCCACAGTCTCAAATGATCATCAGAGTCGCCGTATAGAGACCTTTTGTAGGGGACATTGGTATGTTGCTGCTCTGAGAAGGGCTAAGGTATATTTACCCTCTCCTACTCCAACTCTGTACAACACAGTCTCTTACAACATTTCTCCAAGTGTCCTTCTTTTGGACCGATAGTCCCAATTTGGGAGGCCCCTCTTTCGTCCCTGATATCCTTCTTTTCTAAGAATGTTTTCTGGGTACAAGTGTAGCACAGTGTTCCACAACCATAAATGTCAAGATAAAATACATAGAAACAGCAGAAAATAGATTTGGAAATCAAATTGTACAAATTAAATACTGTTTTTTTTGGTTAATGACTCTTAACAACAATATCTCTTGACCAACACCCATGATTTTAGATCGAGTTAAAGGAAAAGTGCAATGCCACTTCCATCATGTCTATAAAATAACTTTATTGTAAAGGTTAGTAGACTTTTGATCCAGGGATGCAAGTTTTGTTATTTGTTTCCCTTTTATTTTTTTAGCGTGACAGGTTAACAAGTTTTCGGAAATCAGCTGTAAAGAAAGAAAAACCTCTTATCCAGCATCCCACTGATTCTCAAATGCCAGCGGCCGAATTCCCCGCTCCCCAGCAACTTTTTGATGAACGTTCATTGAATCTTTCGGAGAAGGAAATTATGGACCTCTTTGAGAAAATGATGGTGAGATTTCGAACTGTTGCTTTGTCGGATTTGCTTAAAAGACAAGCTATGTTCTTTACTAAATTGCCTCCGTAATACAATAATTGAGAGTTCTGTATTACCCTTAATAAGTCTGTAACAGTTCAACTCTTTGGTTCAAATACAAATGTAGTGTTAAAACTCTGACTTCTGCAACTTTGGGAAACAAATTTACAAATACAGTAAATACTTTTTCCAGCTCGTAGAACACATTCTATAGTTCTATAGCGTGGACATGGCGATAAATATGTATGCCTTCTTTAGCCTAATATATGACACAATACATATATATATATACCGTATTGGCTCGAATATAGGCCGCACTTTTTTCCCCCACTTTAAGTTTTTAAAGTGGGGGTGCGGCCTATATTCGGGCTCTAGCGCCCGACGCCCGGGACATGCAGTCCCGGGCGCCGGGCAGGCAGCGGGGTTAAGATACAGATCCCCCGCAGCGGTGCAGGGGACCTGCATCCTTCTCCCCGATACGCTCAGACAGCCTCCCCTGCCAGCACTTCCCACGGGGGGGGGGTGCCGGCACGGGAGGTTATCTAAGCGCTTTACCTCTGCCCACCCCCGACTTACCGGAGCAGACTCCCGGGTGTCTTGCGGGGCCGGCGGGAGACATTTACGCAATACGCGCATGCAACTTCCGGTACCGGTACCGGAAGTTGCATACGCGTATTGCGTAGATGTCCCTCGCCGGCCCCGCAAGACACCCGGGAGTCTGCTCCGGTAAGTCGAGGAGGGGGGGGCAGAGGAGGACAGCGGCAGCGTGTTGCGGGGAGGGAGGACAGCGGCAGCGTATCGCGGGGAGGGAGGACAGCGGCAGCGTATCGCGGGGAGGGAGGACAGCGGCAGCGTATCGCGGGGAGGGAGGACAGCGGCAGCATATCTCGGGGAGGGAGGACAGTGGCAGCATATCTCGGGGGGGGGACAGAGTGGCAACATGTTTTTTTTGGTGCTTTTTTAAAGAAAAAAAACTTTTTCTTTAAAAAAGCACCAAACTTTTAGGGTGCGGCCTATATACGGGGGCGGCCTATATCCGAGCCAATACGGTATATATATATATATATATATATATATATATATATATATATAGTCCTATGAAAAAGAAACCACCCTATTTGAATTCTATGGTTTTACATATGAGGACATAACAACAATCATCTGTTCCTAAGCAGGTCTGAAAATTAGGCAAATACAACCTCAGATTAACAACAACACATGGCATATTATACAGTGTCATGATTTATTCAACAAAAATAAAGCCAAAATGGAGAAGCCATGTGTGAAAAACTAGTACACCTTCTGATTCATTAGTCTGTAAAACCACCTTTAGCAGCAATAACTGCTATTCTTTTATTTACCCAATCCCTTTACAGAGGTAATTCTTCAATTAAATTTGGTTTTACTATTTTTTTTTAAGGGGCCTCCAGATTACAAGCTTGTAATCAAGTGGCACAAGGAAAAGACAAGGTTCAAAGGCTTTGTTTCCATAGCATCAGAAACAGCTACATAAATATACCTTTGTTTGATTCTGTAAATGTAAACCTGCTGAGATAAAGAATTTTCTTTGAATATTCACTTTAATTGGGTAAAATGGCTATTTAATATGCTTGGTAGCAGACAATTGTTTCTCGAGATCCTCAAACTTAAAGGTAAGACTATTGGTGAAATAAGGGGTTGATAGCTTTTTCTATTTTTTTTCATAGGTTTTTGCAGAATATATACTCTTTTTACTAAACTGCTGGTAAAATAATGACCAGGTGGCAACCCCAGAGTGCATGTATTCAAGAAATCAAAGTACAAATCAACATGAATGAAAAGCCTAATTTAAATAAATGGCCCTGGAGCCGTATCCACTTTTATTTCTTAAACAGAGAAATAGTCGGGAGTCTAAAAAAAAAATCTCTTGTAAAGCAGCTATTTAATGTACGGCCCGGAAAACATTACTAGGTAAAATCCTCTTGTTGCTATGGATTGCTAGTCATACATAAAATATGACAATTACGAGCAAAAATACTTTTTTACATTGCCTGTAAGCTTCAATATGCTAATAGGGTTTTTAATTAACTGAGTTCTTGGAAGATACAAGAAGGAGGTACTGAGAATCTGCTCTCTCTCAATTTGTAAGAATATTATTTTAATAAAAAGTAATCACTCATTTATATATTTGTAAAAAAAGTCAAAAATTGAAGCTTTTTGAAAAAAATGTTCTCAATAACTAGGATTTCCCATGCCGTCTATGTGTAGGAACGTCTACGGTGATAAATATAGGACATAGACACACTGTGTCTTCAAGGGGTTAATATTTTGCACATTTCTTAAATGTGCTGCTTCAAAAACTAAATTTAACATTAGAACATAACTCCTAATACTGTGAAAATTATGAACAAAATAAATATTTTGCATTGCTTGGCAGAATATAGTTTTCAACCACAAGACCTATGGTGTATGCGTTGAGGGACAGAAGCTTGAGAGAAGAACTAGGTAACAGTAACAGTACAGTAACAGTGTATCCTATAGATCAGTCCAGCTTTACTTTACTCCAATGAGAGATAAACGATACAAACTTAGAGGTTAACTCCTTGGCCTCATGGACCTCACTATGCATAAGAAGGTCAGACTCCAGTGAGCTTCTGCCGTGGCAAGAGCTTTGCTATCCCGAATAACAGCTAGATCAGTGTAATTTCTTCCGTCACCCATTGAATAATGCATTATAGAGGGCCAGCTGAGTCATTTTGTTGGAGATATTTGCCAGTGACGTCCTTTAATAAATAGCTGATTGAAGGAGATGAAACCATACATTTTCTGGCAACTCCTACCTTAGTGAATAAACCTCATAGTAGGTAAAATGGAATCATTTAAACCTTTTTTCTACCATGAATATCATTATACTCTTCTTGGATGAAAAAATCAGCACGATTGCCCGTTCCCCATTGTATCCGTCCCATACATGCAATGCATTCTCCGTGCTATAGCATTATCCTTATGAACAAAGACTCTAGGGAAAAATGGAATGTGACTACAGAGATTGGAGATGAGGCATCTGGCTCTATTTATTCCTCATGCCATTACAACTCGATGATTCGAAGGACAAATGAATGCATATTATTAATGCTGTAAATACGTTACCCATGTCTGTATCAATAAGTATATGCGGGAGGCCCCCTACAAGGCATGCTTAAAATACCCTACTGTGACTTTCCATTTGGGGAAGAATACAATAAGTAGATGAGGTTTATTACACTCAGCATTAAAAAAGAGCCATTATGTGATTAGGTTGGCGCTATCATTTCCAAAGCATTTTATGATGCTAAATGTTTGATCTTTGCTTTAGCGGTCGTATATTTATTCTGAATGCGTTGAATCATTTCCTATTAAGAAAGAACAAAAGGCATCGCTACATTTACACTGGATACTAATGCTGATGATTATTGTAAATAGGAAAAAAAAAAAGATAACAAATAAAAAATAATAATTTGAACTAAATTATAGTTAGCTGTTTTTTGCAACCTCTTTATTATAAGTATTTGAGTAGGTAGGATGAGGATTTACTACATGGTGGGAAGTTCAACAGAACAGTATTATGTTATCATATCTGACCCAATAAAAAAATTACAATAAAATTGTGAATTTTTTTTTTTTTTTTTGCATGATTAAACCTTTCAACCTCTAGTTTTTATGTTCTTTATTGGGGACGTCTTTCTCATAAAAGTAACTCCAGGATTTGCCCTTCTTAACCCCTTAAGGACAATGGGCGGTCCCTAAACCTATTGAAAACAATGCGTTTTGAGCCCGTACATGTAGGAGTTAATGGCTGAACATGCTAAAGACGGCAATCGGTGTTTTGTTAAAGCACTCTTACAAATGTTATTTAAACCATTATAAACACACTTTTTTTTTTATTATCTCTAATTACATGGATAGATTGTAGTATTATCATCTCTGCTGGTGGATACATAAACGGCATGTAAAAAAAAAAAAATAACACCAGCCATCCAACAGATGGTTAAACTCAACACAAGAAGTGATTTTTCTTCTTGTCATTGTTATTTATAAAAACACAGAAAACAAACTGATAATCAGGGTTAAGAGGTACTATATGTGTGCATAAACAATGTGAGATAGGTTGTCCAAGTGTCAGACGGCTCTGTTCTATGCTTTACAGGAAGATATGAATCTGAACGAGGAACGCAAAGCTCCTTTGCGGCAGAAAGACCTGGCGCGGAAACACGAGATGGTTGTCCAGTATATTTCTGCCACAGCTAAATCTGTAAGTAGCAAAATATGCCCCAGTAATAAAATCAACGCCTTATCTTCTGCACTTGTTGTTAAAATCTCTTTTTTGTCTTTCTTGAGTCTTTAACTGTGCCTCTAATGAAGCTCTTTCACGATAATGCATTCTAATACACCTTCAACTTTGAATAAACAAACTGTTTCATTAGAATTTAGCCGGCATCTCTGAGCGGCTCCATAATCTGAAACATGACACTCGCGCTACTTGAAACCAATAAGACTCCAAATCCACAGCTCTCGGCTAATCCGTGGGATTTTGCCGTCGAAATGCTACGGTTTATCAAACAAAGTAAGAAGAGTTTTGATGGTACCTTGGTAAATCAAAATGATGAAAGTAGCAGTATCTTGTCATCTTGCGCTATATTTAAAGCTCCACTTCATATGAGTCTTGAAAATGATCAGGCTACGGCGTAATTCTAAGTGAACTGCATTAAGCTTCTTGACTTGCTCTAATCTCTTGCAGTTGCCGTTCTGTTCCTTAAGAGATGCCCACCTTTCATGCCCTCAAACCTTTCAAAATGGTTTGTCGCTGGGAGTTAAGGGATTAGCTCCTATTTTCAGCTTGTAATACTTGGCCAAGATCTGGCTTTGATCTCTAGAATGACACAGAGGTGCAGAGAATACTGATCGTAGGGTCTAAGATTGGCTATGGTGGAATGTTGAAAGGAGAATCCAGGTTCTAAGAATTCTAAGCTTCTTGAGGAGCAGGTTAACATTGGGGACCTTTTAGAGGGCAGAATACCTCCACGCAGTAGTGAGTGTATTTAAAGGTTGGAGACATCTGTCTGTTCATCCAAAATGTAAGGGTCAATCGTGTCTAAGGTATTGTTTCTGGAAAGTAAAGGTTTGTTTTCTGGCCCATCATCTCTGTTGATTGTCTCTCAATCATTTTATATATAATGCAAAATATTGGACGAAGAGGGTTATGGTTGCACCTGATTGTGGGTCTCCAAGGAGATGACATACTAGTGATATACATTATTGAGATATGTGTGCAAGCCGTGTTAGTTTTGGAAGCTATGTAGTATGGGTACATCGGTTGTTGGTGAAATGTATGGTACAATGGTTTTGTATTTTACATAGCATATAGGTTTTAACCAATATGCCAATTAGAATCCAGCGGTGGTTGATTGGTTGCTTCAATGGCAATGGAGTGTAGGCTTTTTAAAGCTCTGATTGCTTCACATTGGGCACCTAAGAAAGCCCCTGGTGATACAGTAGGGACATCTATGGTGAAACCCTCGTCTGGCACATATTAATGTAGGCTTAGTTACTCTTCATCAGTCGGTCCAGATACATTATACAGGGTGCAGGGACTGATTAGGTGTATATGATTACCTAGGGTTATTTGATAGGAGGTTTTGACTAAGGTTTTAGGGTCTGTAGCTTTGTAGGTCTAGGAAGCAGCTACTGGGGTGAAATTTGGTCTCTGTATTACTGCCCTTCCCGTGCGAAGTTTAGAGAGAAATTCATTCTTTCCTGCTGTTATTAGGATGTATTTGTATCTATTTTTGAAACTTATTAAATGCTACATTTTATCTGGCAGTTACTTCATTAGTCAGGAGGTTTCAGCATTGCATGATGTTTGTCGGTTTCCAAGTGAAATCTTTTTTCTAATCATCCGTTTTTCTGTGTATTATGCAGTGTCTGCTGTACATTTTACTTTATATATATGCAGTAAATAAGCCTGGAAACAAGTGGAAAGCGTTCTTAAAAGCATTTCTGATTTAAATGAGCAATTCATGGTTGACCATAGCTGGTCTTTAAGCACACAGTGGGAATCGGCACACCTGCTGCTCGGTATAAATTTGTGGGCCTGAACAGATGTCAAACGAAAAAAAGATTATAAATAAGTTTGTTCTCATCAGTCTCACAAAAATCATATTATTAAGAAATGTGTGAAAGTTAAAGTAGTTTTTTTAAAAAAAATATGTATAGAAGTTTACTTTTTCCCCTGAAAAAATGTCAATTTCTGCATTTACAAACAGGCGCTTCACTAGAAAAAAAAAACCTTTTAGATGATGGAACGTGTACACGGTTTACAGCACCTGACAATTCATCTAAAGATATACTTCTTACCTGAGGCTGTATCTGCAGCCCTGCAGCTAAGGCAGCCCTCTTCATCCATGGTCCAATGATTCTTGATGCTGATTGGCTGTTTGAAGCAGCTAATCAGTGGCAGGAAAAGGCTCCCATTGAAATCAGTAGGAATGCTTTCCATGCAAGGTCCTGAACGCCTACAACATTACCTGAGCCAGCGATGTTGGATGGCCATGTTGGATGGCCATGTTGGATGACAATGTTGGATGACAATGTTGGATGGCGTGCAGGTCGATGTGTCCGGCATGGCAACTACCTGGGGGTGGGGAAAGCAGGAAATGCATATGGGGGGTCCCCATGCATTTATAAAAGCCAAAATTTAAAGGGGCCACAAAGCTATCATGTGCATTAAAGAAATCAGAATAAAGAGAAGTCAGGAGTAGCATATAAAATGCATATCATTTTTTTAGTAGAAAGTAACTAAAATAAAATAAAATACATTAAAGGAATTTTAAAAACTTCCAAAGCTTTACAGGGTTAATACTGTGCACTTGCACACACACACACACATTCACGCACACACATTCACGCACACACATATATATATATATATATATATATTATATATAATTAAACACTGATAACTCAATTTCTGTATTGAATTCTAAGCAGGGTAGGAGCTAAGAATCAGCAGAATTGTAGAAATCTGCTTTTTTAGTGACCACAGGCAAAAATATGTTTCAACAGATAACTGACTCTGTGCCCCGAGCATGAAGAATCTTCATTTTCATGAGTATTAGGTAATAGAAAAACGTTTATTGGAATAGCACGTTTAATCTTTTTTTTTTTCCCATTGGGGCACTAAAGTTACTTTAACCTTTTCAGTGCCCAAGGCGTGTTTCAATAAAGGAGTTAACCAATGAGCCATGTATATGTGCACTTTTAAGAAGAAGCAGCCATTTTTTTTTTTACCAGATAAGCAGGATTTTTTTATATTTTTGTTCCACTATTGTACCTACAGGCAAAACACAAGTAATTCTGTGAAACTTAGTCAGCATGCAGAACGCAGATAAAGTCGCATGAATAATAATGTGTTAATTAAATTAATTAGTTGCCATAATTGGAGCTTTTTAACTTAATGTGCCTATGTGTCTAATGGCTCAAATTGTCTCTTTTTCTGAGTTTTTTTTTATCTTTATGTATTTTGTTGCTTTATGGACCCCCCCAATATTTCAGTTGCCCGAATTGGGGCACATTTGTTAGGGGGGTGTTACTAGAAGAGGGAGTGGGCAGGGTTATGGGTGGAGTGGGATGGGCTTGGGGTGTGGTCAGCCACTCTTTTTAACCAGTGAGCCGCCAGGATGCGGTAGCGACGTCGGAGCTACAGTATTGAGATCTTACCCCAAAAGCTTCCTGGGCCAGTTATGGGAGATTAGAGGATTCCTGGGTGGACCCAAAAACAATTCTTTTTAATACGATTGGCATAAATCTTTATGACTATACAACCATGGAAACATATGAGCAAAGTCTGTTGAAACCCCCAAATAATCAGTTTAAGGTATTTCTTCATTATCCGAAGCGCTGCATCCATCTAATACATAGACTTTAATAGTAAAGATAGGTTTTAAGATGATTTGTTAATATTTCGCATAGGCTGGCTACAGGCTTACTGCGGTATCACTGATTATGGAGCTTTAAAGATTTCCAGTATTCAGCTGAGTTTATTAAATGCCGTATTTCAGATTATTTATAAAAAAGACAGAAAGTAAAATGAGATGAAGGCAAACCTCAGTAGTTACGGCTTATACAGTAGGAGCTTTTTAAATAAATTTGAGGATTAAAGGTCACTTGATGGGGGGCTTCCCTGCTGCTATGCCGCAATGAGGATGGTTTATAAAGTTGCTACAAATGCAAACAAAAAGGCACACAATCCAGTTGTCAACATGTCTTTTTAAACACCATAAAACCATAATTCCACATGAATTTGAAAACTACTATTGTTAACTAAGTTTGATTTTGCATAGTTTTTATGCAATTTTGAATTATTACGATATCACCCCTCCTTTTTTATTAGTACATTTAATGATTTTGCTGATTTGCATTTCATAGTAAAATTTGGTTGCTAATTTCGGAAAATATAACCGTTTATTTTTCCATATCGCCGCAGATCTAAGCTCCTCTGTATAACAAGCGTGTTTTAACCCAAGCCAAGCGCGACGTGAAATGTATGATTATGAGGTTTCAGAAATGTTCATCTATTTATTTTGGAGACATCTGGGGAAGTTGTCTTATTGTAAAAATTGAGGAAAGTAGATATCCAGAGATGGACCAAATATTCCATGCTGAACATTCATACAAGAATTCATTAAATCAATGACATCATTAAATCATTACAAAGCGGACGATAAACCAGATTTACAGAAACAGCTGCAAAACAATTCCAGCGGTCGCCTCTTTTCTCCTCTGCACTTTTTATCTTCGTTGTAATTTTTGTCCTAATATTCTCACAGTTTTCATTATCAGGCTTGTTCTTTGTTTCTCTTTTTGCCCCAGTTACTTCTTTTTACTGATCTGAATAATCCCCATTCTCGCATTCTGATTTCCTTATTTTACCCTTGTCTTCATTCTCTATGGTCCCCATGATCTTCCTTTCTGAAGTAACCTGTTTTCCGGTGTTTCTCTCCCACCCATGAAGTACAACCTTTCTCCTGTTTGGTAACTTTGTGTCTGCGATGAGGGGCATCGCTCATATGGCTATGGTCAACACTTCACCCTTCACCGTTAGTGGTTGCTTGCGAAACTTGCACATAGCTGGATGCAAAGTTCCAAGGCTCGGTGTCACGGATTGTGTAATACCATAACACTTTGGTGCAACCAGAACTCCAACAAGTTAGTTGTCATTTCCCAGGGTTATATAGATACAATACCCATTCTGCTGCATGCTTATTTCTAAATGTTAAGAGCCTTAAATAACACGTGTCCTCCTTTAGCCCTTTGTCTGTCTTGCTTTGAGTCTACACAGAATTTGGAATGTGATAGTATAGTCGTGCAGTAGTAGAAATTAACTAATTAGTGTCCTTGCTTGAATCTGCTACTAATTGTGGTGTATTTGTTTTTTCACATCCTAATCTCCGTGCTGACCTCCTGCATGCAGATAACTGGGAGTAAAGCCGCGGTGAGTACTAATATTTTCTATTCTATATGTATACATTGTATGGTATGGCTTCTGTTTCTTCTGATGGATGTGTCTGATCACACATGAAGGTTAGCCAAGCTGTTGTTGAACTACATTTTGAATCACCCCTTACCGGAAAGGCAGGGAGGACTAAAAAAAGAGACATTTAATTACAGTTGGGGTCCTAATGTAAAGGTTTATCTTAGTCGGTCAATTCTAGTTTTGTCAAACCCTTTGAATCCATGCTCCTCAAAAATTGTTGACACTATACAAATAAAATATAATAATAATAATATATTTTATTGCAGTTCAATGTATGACCACTAGGTGACAATACAGCCAAATCTCCAGGGAACACTTCTGTGCTCCATCTGTGGTTATTCCATGCAGTACGGTTAACTTTGGATGTGTTGGACAGAAAAGGCTTGCTTGCATTGTGGCATAAGCTGTGTACGCCAAATGTATTTGAGGCTCATTAACAGTGTTTAGTGAACCATAGTTAGGCGGCTGATTTAATTGTCACAATCTGCGTAAGTAATAGTTATATTCATAGAACATTTGGATGAACTTAATGTATGGGGTGGCTAGTATAATTGGTGTCATGATGGCCGCAATTAGAGAGGACTGGGCTGTTTTGTTGATGATCTGGAAGGATAAGGTGGAAAGGGTCACTGATGAAATAGAATATTTCCTCTCTCAGAATAGGGCATGCACTGTACACCCCGCTCTTGGGCATCAAAGTTTCAGTTTCTATGGCGAAGTAGAAGAGTTCTGTTAGAAATTAATGTTTTCGTTGTTACCTATACATATATTCACATTAGGTATGGGTGAAACATGTATTTTTGAACATGTGACATAATTGTCCAAGGTTCTTTCTCGAATGCTAGAATGTAACAGGAATGGTCCAACAAGGATTGACAATATCCAAACATGGTTCATATAACTATAATAATATAAAACTATACCCTAAGTGATATTGAGAAGGGGTATAAAATGCGTGTTTAGAAAGGCAAGGTCTCTTTCTCCTCCATCTTTTCAAGAAACTAAAGCCTACAGCACCAACATTATCTACATTAAGAAAACATGTAAGCACCTTTTCAATCTGAGTGTCCCTTGGGATCTTATATAAACTAGACTTCATTTCCAGTATACTATATTTGGGTCGACTTTGTTTAAAACGCCATGTAAAAGTGATAGGGATGGAGCCATTAATGTTAATATATCACTAAATACATTTCTAAATATAAAAACATCAATCCCAAACAAAGTTAAATAAATTATGTACCAAATAAATGTTTTAAAGTAAATGAATATTTTGAGAAATCTATATCATATAAACACTTTGGTTAGAAATGTTATAAAGCTTTTAGATCATAGACATCTTTAATGTTCTTTAAGTGAAAGAATATATATAATTTCAGCAATAGACATGCTATGTAATGCTCCCGAGTGAAAGGGTTAAGCGTCTTAGTCTGTAAAATGAATGATGTGTGGTTTATGCAATTCCAGTAAAATGTACTGTGAAAAACTAATTGTAGATAAGACAGAAACTGCTACTTGAAACGTGAAAACAGCTTGAAGAATTATATTTGTTTCTTACATTTTCCTCTAATGAAGAGGTAATTTGTTTTCATCTTTTTCTCTGAGTATTTTTGTACTTGTTTTATCTTCTTCTAGTATCCGATAATTCCCCCTCAAGTACGGATTTTGTATGTACCATTTTTAGGCTGCAGAGTGCTTCTTGCGTTCTGATCACCTTTCTCTCCTTATTTTTCTTTCCCAAGTGTTACAAAAGGTGCTCTTTCACTTAGAAAAAAACCCATTAATTGTGTACCCTGGCACATTAATCAAAATCCTTAAGCAAGTGTAGCCTCTTAAGACTTTCTGAGATGTCATTTAGGAAAAACAAGTCAGAAACTTTCTAAAGACCTGACATCTTTGATGGGACTAATCAATATTAATAATTACACCCAGAGTACTGTATCACCAGGTGCCAAGGTGGGAAACCTTCGTTAAGGGATGTAGATAGAGGCAAGTGGGATGAGGCAGCACTTACTTCGTGTTATCCCTTCATGATCTCCCTAACCACCAGATGATCCCCTTTGCCCACTTAAGGGGGGACTATGGGCCATCTCAGGGGGCAATGTCTAGAAATCGTGATTGTCCTATGGAAAATATGACTATTGGGCTCAATAATAGTGTGACAATAATGTGTAAAGACAAGTAATATGTTATTCTTCTAGACGTCTTACATAGTAACATAAGTAGCTATCAATAAGTGTCAAGTCCCACACCTCTAACCATACCCCCTAAAGCAAAAATAATGTCACATGCGTCCTTCTAACCACATTTTAGAACAAACGCACTTTTGTCCTACAACTATACAAGTTTTTCTTCTCTTAGCGAAGCTCCAAAGCCTTTATCTCAGAGCAGGGGTATTGAGGATTATCACATACGATCTGACAAGGATTGAGTTTGGCAGCGCTCCTTAGAATGATGTCACCAAGGGCGGAAAGTATTGAAAGAATGACAGGATTCTGTTGCCAGGGCAACACCAGAACCTCAATAAGCATTTCTATTTAGATTGTGTGTGATTAGGAGACCTGAGGAAGTGATTGAGATGACAGATCTGCTCCATTGTCTTATTTTAGCATGATATAGAACATATTTAATGAATTTTAAAGTGGATTTTCATCAGGTCTGCTGATTTGCCGATATCTGGGTTTAGGAAATCCAGGCGAAAAGCATTCTTTTGTGTGGTTGGACTACATAGCTGAAGATGGAGTGTGATTTAGAAATATATATATATACTTAGAAATGAATGTACATTAAGTAACATTTATATATATATATATATATATATATATATATATATATACATACATACAATGGTCACCATAGCAACTTATAGCATAACTATATTCTAAATTCAGTTATTAAAGCTACTTTTATTTTGTGTGTTCTGTTTATTTATTTTTTTGTGAAATAAATTTGAAGATATTTTTGATTTAAAACCAAATCTTTATTTGAATTTGATACCTTTTGATTCTTAAAGTGGCATAAAGTTTGGGTATCCCTTCTAGCTGGCTTCTTCAGATGGAAAGTCTACTAGAACCAATTACCTTCCACCAAAGGGAAGCAGTAACTTAAAAAGAGGGAAAATCATTTGATAAAAATGGCTTAAAAAAATCACGTGGATGATCAGAACATAAATCTAAGATAAAGTGAGTTTCTGCCGAGTAATGCTTATTTTAGTCTGTAAATACCTTTATCCTTGTGTATTTGGTATACTAAACTGGAGAACATAGTACTCCGGCAAGTGTCAGCTCCGCTTTAAATCGTTGTACTAACTTGTCTTGCTAACAGTTGGGGAGATCAGGAGTGAGTAGAAAGGTTGATGCATATACATGACATTGCAAGTAGTCATACCTGTGAACTGTCCCGGTTTCACCCGCAGTCTCTGATGTGAGGTGCTACATCCCCGGGTCTCAGGGCCACTCTGCTCTTTCTCCAGGACAAGGAAGCACTGTTTATCCATGCCCACTCCCAAGCAATTCAATGCTATCTGGGGCTAGTTCTGCCCTTATCGAATGACTAACAGTGCCCTTAGTGTGGCTAGTCACCAACCCCCTACCACCACCAAGCAACTACCTCAGAAGATGGAGACCTCCTGGTTGTCTGCCCTGTGAACTTCCCAAGTATGCAAGTAGTCTGAATCAAGTGGACTGCCTCTGGCACTGGAAGGGTTAAGTTATGATGCAACTGATGACCCTTATGTAGCAGCAAAGGGGACACATACCTTGCAGCTCCTCATGCGCAGAACGGTCTACTGAATCGGGCTTTTATTTTTTAAACTGAAGTTGGAAAGAGAGCATCTGCAATCCATTTATTCTGCTACCTAAACCCCGGAGTGCAGCCTATCTCCTAAAATCCAGTAGGGGGAGACAAACGCTTGGCTATCCTCTTAGTTTGAATCTCCCCATCGATTGCTTCCTTTTGTTTGATATATTGTTTTCATACGCCAATGTAATTTACATATTTATAGTTTTGTTCACAGTGCAGCGTGAATACTAAATATAAAACATTAACTTTGCTAAGGAGATAATGCTCATGAATTCAGCCTGTTGTTACATGACAACAGAAATATGGAATTCTGATGACATTAGTGGTTTCATTAAATGGTTATAAAATAGGAGATCGTACGGGAGGTGATAGCTTTGTTAAGATAATAGTTCTGACCTGGAAAAAAATCTGTCAGTTCTTCGAATGTGTAGACTCTTTGCTTAGTTTGCATATGGTTCATAGAATAATACAATGAAAACAATAATAATAATTATTATTATTTTTATTATTATTAATCTTTGCATTAATCTTTTGGGCTGAAAATAGTACATTGAGTGCCTTTTGAGAAAAAAAAATTGTGATTTTAAATTGATAAAAACCTAGACCATTATAGTCATCCTTAAAATTGGTCTTCATGGTTTATGAGTCACTATCTGACTTGGTTTAGGCAAAAAAAAAAAGGAGGTGCGCTAAGAGTTAAATTGTGGCAGGTGATTTAATACCCCCAGACCCCAGACCTCTTACTTGTAATGCAGGGATGCTGGCAACCAATTTGAGAGAGGTTTTATTTCCATATATTTGAAAGGACCTCATCTGTATGAAGTGGCAACTATGTATTTGGAATTGGGGTCTGTATTTCTTGGAATGTACGGTAGTTACGTTCGATGTGTGCTTGGAATTAGAGCAGGTCGATAATACCTGGTCTTCAATAAGTTTACTGAAACGTATATGTACGTGTCAGCACCGTATCAAGGAACATACGACATATATATTTGCTGTTATAACCATAGCACCATAGTGCATTATGGCAGAAAGCACTTCAAATGCAATTTGGATTGTAGCTGCGCTGAGCTATAATTTATTTATTAAGGAAGAAACAATACCGGAGCACTAACCAGTGGTTCCCATCTTGGATTACCAGATGGGCTATTTCAAACCTCTATGACGGGAGGGCAGGCAAAGGGGGCAGTGGGCAATTAACTGCTCTCACTTGTAATTCCATATAAAGCCACTAGGGTTCCTAGTATTATAAGTTCTTTAGGAAGAATGCACACTGTGACTAGATCCTTACTGGGAAATATGTGTCAGACCTGAACATTGTTTTGACTCTTTTAGTGTTGGTCCACTTAGTGGGACTTGCCCCATGTCTCAAGAAGCAGGACAGAGGTAGAGCTCGGTGGGACAGCATGATAGAGTGGCAACATTGGCACATGCAAGTAGGATAAATGGGCCACTGGACCTGTGCCTAGCTTTCAATATAGGTTGATTATTTTCATCCAGCCTTACTGTATTGTTTGTGAGTTCCCCGCAGTGGCATTCTATGCAGAACTCGCCATAACTTTGCAATCACCAGCTGAAGCTTACATCATTATACACAGTCATAACTCAATCTAAGAGCATAATTAAAGAGAAAGTGTGGTGAAAATCTACCTTGGTCATAATTTGCACCAACACCAAAAAAGACATATCCTCGCTTCACTAATGGAATCTGTAACGGAGTGTTGCATTTTTATTCTCGTGAAGAGCATACCTCTTGTTTGTGTTTCATGACACAAACCTCCTCTGGTATCTCCGGCCAAGGGTTAACAATATGGCAGCAAAGTGGCTAATGTTGGCATTTTACTTTTTTTTTCTTCTTCTTTAGATTTAACAAATCAATATACAGTGTTTTCCACATGTACGAAAAACAGGGTTAGTATATTAAATATTGATTGATGCATAATTTTAGTAACAGAGAAGGTCAAGTTTCAATTCCGGAATGTGTTTTGTCTCTCTTAATTGAGAGATCTCAAATTGGATAATCGGGTCCCTGCATATATCCAGCTGCCAAGTAATATTGTTTGACAAATGAAAACAAAGCATGGCCTTTGCTTGTCCCTGATTATTATAAATGCTGCATGTTAACCCCTTCAAGTGGTAAAATAACAAGCAAATTCTTATCGAACCCATACAGGGGACTATATACTACATTAGTCAACATAATTTAATCATGGAGACTGTTATGCAGCACCAGCCTCCCATTCTGAATTCTTCTTGGTTTTCAGTTTGTACAACATGTAGCTGCATTCAATAAGTATTAACATAGAAACACAGAATTTGACAGCAGATAAGAACCGTTCGGCCCATCTAGGCTGCCCAGTTTACAGGCTGCTGTCAAGACTAAAATCTTAATCAGTCGTTGGTCTTTTCTTAGATTCAGGAGACAAATATCTATCCCATGCGCTGTTTCACCTATCATCCTCTCAGCACTTGTACTAAGATTTCATGAAGCGAACTAGGTGTTTGCTTAGAGTACCTGATGTTGGCCAGCCCTGTTGCTTCTTGACCGCAGGCGGACTAAGATCTCATCATCTCCAACTCGTACTACCATTTCTCTCATTTGATGCTGATTACTGGAAATAGCCTAACGATGCCCGGAGTCTGTGATCCACGTAGTAAGGATAGCTTATACAGAAACATTTCTACATGACAGCAGTTACTCCATCCACTTCCTCAGTGTGGTCTTCAACATCCACGTTGGGTCTGTAGGCACATCACGTAGACATGGACAAAAGAATGGGGGACAAATGGCCCCTGGAATTTTACTGAACACTGAGGATATAAATATGAGCCTCTACAAATATAAGCCTCCGCCTCAGTTATGTCCCTCCTGAGTTTTTGGGTTTACTACGTCCATGAATGGAGGTAGAACAGCAACTTTCTGAACAGAAATCAGAATAAGGAAGTAGACATTACGTTAACATGTCCGTTTACAATAGCAAGAGACAAATGGCTTCTTTTTTTTAAATGTGTGTTTATAGTATACATTTAGTTATTTGGATTTGAGATTGACGGTAATGTGCCTGTCCAAACTTAAAATATTTAAACGCCGTCATCAATAAAAGCATTTAAGGCAAAATCGTTCGAAGCTTCTTTGTGTATTCACTGCACAGTAAAATGTTTGTATCAGCTAGCCCTGGTAAGAGCAGTGAATTAAATTATGTCACGTTAGCACTATCACAAAGTACTAACTTACAGGATTATTTGCCAAGAGACAAAATAAAAAAAAATAAAAAAAGCAAAATAACAGCAGAAGTGTTACGTTGATAATACAACACAGTGATAACTTGGCAAGACATATTAGCAAAAAGTGCAAAGGTGTCACTATGTCAGGATAATTATTACAATGCGACAATCTCTAATACTAAATAGACAAGGAGCATGAATTATCGCACATGAAGGTATGTAACACGCATACAATTGGAGAAGCTTTGTTAATTATAAAGCTTTTATGTGATACTTGGTGTGAGCTCGGAATATTTTATGAAATTTCGACTGAAATGTTGATAACAAATGCGGTATTGGTAGCGGAAATAAGAAACAAATTAATCACATCAGCCTTTTGATCCTATTTAAGGTCTCGTACTCATCTCAATAATATAACACTTCTTAAGATATGTAGACATCTTTCTTATATATGACAATAAACCGTTTGTTGTATTTAACTGTTTACAGCTGAACTTTTGTAATGCTGTTATCACAAATGTATTCGTTCAAAGCGACAATTTAAAACACACGTGGCAACCGGATGGCAGCAGAAAAACAACAAAAGTTAAAAGGGCCAGTTAAGTGTCCATGGCATTCCTACTATCGAAGATTGTATATTAAAGTGCCAAAAATTACTTATCTGGCACAGAAGATGCAGCCTTGCTGCTGCAGTTGTCCTCCTCCTCCTTGATCCAGCTATTCTTGCCACTGATTGGCTGCGTGGAGCAGCCAATAACTTATAGGAAAGTTCTCTCATTGAAATTTAAAGGGACCACGCAGCTATTTTATGCATTAAAGTGCATATGATGACTAGAGTGTAAGAAGAAGAAGAATAAAAGTGTAAGAATTAAGCAATATCTATTGCATCATATTTAATGGAAATTGGCTAAATCTGTCTCGCAGCGTAAAAATAATGCTGCATATTGTTGCTGAACAAACCTCAGCTAAAAATATATTGAAACATTTAAAAAATTAAATCATTACTATTTAACAAAAATATATCTATAATGCAAGGACTAAAATGCAAGTCAATTCTCAAAGCTTTTTAAAATGACTCAAAGAGCAATTTTTTCACATTTTTTTTGCATAGCACTACTAAAATATGTCACTGGCTGTCATTATCTGCTAGATATTACAAATATTAAAAAGGTGAAATATAGGACAGATGATAACGCGGTGCCAAAACGTATATAATTTCCAATTCCAAATGTACGATAATGCAGGATAAATATGCAGAATGTTTGAATTAGCTGCCAGTTCACAGAATACTGCTGATCGTAGAAGACTTGTCCTGTGTTGTTAAAATGTGAGATATGAGCTTGAAATATTTGAAAATGTCTCTATTACAATTTACATATTTTAAGTAGTGCAGATAAAATTACCTTTTTTTAACTACTTTTTTTTTACATTTGACGTTCTATTCAAAGGGCAATTTGGGATTCCAGTTTTAAAATAATTCCCCCATTAATGGGGCTGGTGCGTAGGGATCACAGACAAAGTGTATATTTTTATAAGAAAGTGTTTATTGACTGCTATTAAAACAAACCTTCACAGGGAACTGTACAATTTTGCAATAAAACGCCCCGTTAAGATTACATTATTCCTACAAAATGTTATCTGGGCATCAGGTTTTTGGGATTAGCCATTAGATAGCCAAACACAAGGGACTTGTTGGGGTCTGCTGGTTGAAGAGGTCCAGCTAAGGGCCAATTCAGGAGATGACAAAGAGACCTTGGATGATGGAAACTGGTGAAGGTGGATAAGGATTGAGTATAAAGAGTTTAACGTGTAGGTCCATTGTACCTACTTCTTCATGTGGGTATCCATTTTTGGATTTAAGTGGCTGCTTCTTGGAGCATCGTTGTGTGAAAACGTACCCACTTGAATAGCAGTTGTATTATGAAGCAAATCAAAGGGAAGGCCCAAACCTTTAAGGAATTATGCAGTGATTTAATAATAAATGCTTACGGGAGCCATTACTGAAAGATGTCCATAGTGGTGGCTTTTCAGGCTCACCTGTGCACCTAGAAGCCTTGAGGGACCCCTAAGACCTATACCTCCCTGCATCGGAGGACAATGTAAGAACTCAATGTGTTCTAGGCTATAACCGGGCATCATATGTGGTGGTGGATGAGGGACATAGAGGTCAAAACCAAAGACAAAGATTCTGAATTGAGTGCATGAGATGTATTTATATTAGTTAAATTCCTATAATAATGAAGTAGTTAATATTTGAGTATATATTATTATTATTAGTAGTAGTAGTAGTAGTATTAATAATAATATCAGTCCTATTTCTGATTGTGTCTGTAGCCTCAGTGAAGCACCATGGGCTTAATTCCAATTCCATGAGTCAAGGTCCCCCCAGTTCCCTTCCCTGCTCCCTTAAATGTGGGTGCTTAGCATTCTTCCAAAGTTTTAATATTTGGTTGATAATAATGTAATGACATAGAGTAATATGTACCCCTAGGTTGGCTTTTGACTTCTCTTAATTTGTTTCTTTGCGTGTGACCTCATTTTCGTTAAAGTGATAAATCATCGCTGAAAAGTGTCATTATTGAAGGATTGCGACTGTACATATTGAAATAGGTTGAAATAAGTGGAAACTGAGCAATAAAAGACAACATGGTGCAAAAACATAGCCTGGAAAGTTCTGATTGCAGTTTGTAAAGTATTTAACTTTTGGCAAACCTCAGCTAGAATCACTTTACTCCTTTGTCCTCGTCTAATGACAAAAGCTCACTAAACCTAAAAAGTGATCAGATCGATTGGCTTGCAGTATGATTCCACACCTTGAAGCGGTTATTGATTAACTTGCAGTTCTAAGATTTATGTTTTTGGGCTTGCTTTGTTCATTAGTGTCCCTTTGTTACTATTCAGATGGCTCCATCCTTTTAATTGTGGAAGAAATGACAGCAGGAGATTGAATTAATTGTTAAGGAGGTTAAAAATTCCAGAGGCGGCTTTGTCACTGCAGAGAGAGAGATCAGTTTAAAGCGCTGGTACTGATTATTGATGGTTTCGCCTCACGTTTTTGTAAGATAGCAAACATTAGGAAAAAAATCACGAAAGTAATCATGGCCAAAAGCTTTTTAACTACTTTATTGCATTGTTCACTTACTTTTAAGGAATTAAAAACGGTCTGTTTCATCTTCTGTCTGTGTTAGGAAATAGCTGGTCACCGATTCGGCATACAAATATTAAACAAAAGGCAGATAGACTCGGTTTGGTCTTGTTGGATTTCAAAGTGAAATACATCGTGTCCTTACTTACATTACTTAGAATTTGTTAAGTTTTTTAGAAACCATGGCCTTTTGTTAATTCACAGCATGATCGCTTTTAGACATACCCCTATTGACTTAAGTGAAATGTATTTATCCTATTGTAGTTCAATGAAGAGCTTTTATCACTTTTGCTCAGCAAAAAAATACCAAATCTTGGTCAGAAATTGTTCCTAGTCTGCATTGGTGAAGACGATACCCTTATTGGTTAACTGGTCTATAAGGGATTGCAAGCTTTGAAGACTATCTAGGTCTCTTCTTCAGGCGCATATAGTCCTAGATAGTCTCGAAAAGTTTGCAATCCATTATACGTCAGTTAGTCAATAAAGGTATCATCTTTGCCAAATTTGCCTTCTCTGTTTACAGCCAGTGGCGTGAGCATCGGGTTTGGACAATTTGGCCATCACCACCACTGTCCGTGGGGTTCCTTGGAGTCCCCAGGGAAGATCCAGGCCTCCAACTGGCCTTTTGGTTGGTGAGGGCAAAGAAATTGATTTGAGACAATCAGAAATGCACTTTTTTTTTTATTATGTGAATACTATTGAGAGTTTTAGTAATCTCTTTCTACTCATCAAACACTATGCTGTTTTATACTCTACTGCAATACCACAACACTCAGCTTTGATTATGAAATGAAATAGCTTATGCTGTCCTCTTTCAGTGTGAACAGTCCTCGGCTTTGTTTAGAGAGAGTTCCATCAGTAGAGAAAAGGAAAACCGGTATATTGGAAAAAAAAAAAAAAGCACAAAGGGGGGAAAACAACTATGATATATTGGTCAAGAAAGATAAAGTACACAAAACATGGTCAATGGATGAAACAAGACACTAACATCTCATTATGTGTGATAGAGCTTTCAAATAAAGTTATGTTGATATATATATATATATATATAAAATATATATAATTGTATTTGTTGTCTTCGTCTCTGATTTTGTCACTTTTTATTACTTATAGCACACAAGCTCGAGTACTTGTCTTTCCAAACCAGGTGCCATTACATACCGATATATAGCATAGAATGGTTTCTCAGCCATCTCAGCTGCTTTTATATGCATTAGAGGAAAACATTATAGATCCTATCCCATCTAGAAATGGATTTTAAAGCTACAATAAAACGAATACCATGTAACAGCTTCCCAGTCTCCTTTAATAGTTGTTTTCACTTTCGAGATATATTTAATAGGTTTATACACTTTGTTCCGGAAAGAGACACTTATTTAAATGGTGCCGAAGTGATGGGTAGATGATTCTGCTTGAAATCGACTTTCAGTTTTAATGCACCGCGGTGTCGCGTAATCATCTGGTAACAGGTTGAATTTAAGTAACATAGTAACGGCAAGCTGTAAACAGGCTAAACAATTTCTTTTAAAAGGAATCTGTTGTCTAAATAATGTTTAAGAATGTATCGGGCTGAGCATAAACAAATTGGGGATGTATAAAAAGAGATTCTGGTGTAAAATGTGAAACCATAGCAACCAATGGAATGGTCTATTCGGAGTATGTATATAACTCTTGGTGTGTGAGCAAAAGGGCTTCAAATTAAAGGATCGGTTTAAGAAGTAGGTACAGGGGAGTAACGTTCAATCCTCTGGCCTTAAGGCTGAGAGGACATGAAGCCTGAGTTGCTACCGAGCCTCCAGGGGAGAGCCAGCCTGGTCGTGGATGGTTTGGGGGTAAGAGCACCTGTTACAGCTATGGGGTTTCACTGCAGACACTTCTTGGGGGTGAGGTGTATTTCAAGGATCTTGGTATTGCCGACAAAAACTGGTGACCTGGTATCTACTGTGGCACCTTGCACCAGAATCATGCAGCATGCAGTCTCTTGCAATCAAAGCAATATTATAATGCCCCAAAGTGGTGGGGCAAATTGTTAAAGAAAAATGTTCCTTGCAAATTTGCTAAAAGCACACATACACTTTTTTCTTTATGCTCAGTGTAGCTGGGCTACTTTGTTTCTGGCCAACTTGTGAGGAGCACAGAAGTGATAACATGACTGGTGCTCTGTTCAAAATTGTCATCTGTTTTGGTCCAAAACTTTTCCATTCTGGTTCGGGTTCATGCGCGGCTTAAAAAGCTGAGCTTGGGGTCAGGCTTCCGACGTCCCTGTTCTGTACACTCTAAAACAGACTCATGTTCAGTTTAATAACAGTTGTCTAGGTAAGGGGAGAGGCTCCTAAATTCACCTCAAGTAATAGACACAGGCCACTTCATGGTAAATCAGGGTAGTAATACACAAAGTTATATGATAATCTGAAAAAAGATATAAAAAAAACATAAAGTTTAACCCTTCCAAGCACCCATTTCTATTGATCCAGTCAAAGTTGAAAAACCCTCTCAAAACCTTTATTCCATATTGTCCTAAAAAAGGAAATAGAATTCCTTCTTGACTCCTGGATGAACATTATCCATTCTGAAGTAAACTTTTTATAATTCAAAGTGTCTGTGTTCACTAGAAAGGCATCTTTGATAAAAGTATTAACTGTTTCCCAGGCCCGGAATGGCCATCTTGCCCATTGGACAAATGGCTGGTGGGTGATAGGACCGCATACCTACCGATACGGCTGCTCCAGATCAGGTCCTGCAGTGTGCCATGCGCATAATGGCTGCTGGCCTTAAAGTGCCAGGGCCCCTTACTCAACCCCAGACTGGTACTGATGTATTTTGCAACGTGGCCTTTGTATTAGAATTTAGTAACAGGTTTGCGGTTTGCTTTTTTTCTTTTGGTTCTTTCTTCTTCTAAATGTTGTCCAGTGTCTGACCATTTATGAAAGAGTCAGCTCTGGCTGCCTGCCTCACCTGGAGCTGCATAGTTAATGTCTGGAAGTTCTGGTTAATTAATCAGACTGCGAGTGTATCAGGAGCGAGGCAGCAGGGGATCTGTTGATCGCTGTTCTGCCGTGTAACTATAAAAGACGGCCGTTTGAAGTCACCCTGCTGAGAGAAACCTTTACAAGGCATCCTGCTTGTGAGTCTCAGGAGGGAGCAGACCTCCCCAGAGGGACTATTTGGTTTCTTTGTTTTTCTCTTTGCGGTTTCCTTTTAAATAAGTGCATCAATTAGTTTAATTTGAACACGCTATCCTGCTTTTCAAAACCCACAGTACATGACCTCTTCCATATCAAAGGTGATAAACAATCACAACCTTAATTTATTTTTTTCTATAGTTCCGTTGGAAGTCATCACAACTTTTTAAACCATATTTTTGCTGTCTTTTATATTAACTGCGTTTAGAGTTTTACAAAAAACTATGTATAAATTAGAATTCTAATATAATTTTAAAGTTTATGGGTGCGATGTTACTGTGTAGTATTAGAAACACCTTTCGTAGTGCTTTTGAATGCCCAAATCATTTACAAAATTAATTCTATAATCAATACATTTTTGGCTCATTCATAATATTTCCTGGGAACAATGAATTGTCAATTTACACAAAGCACTCACTGATAGGTTGTTGCCATGTACGCGGAATAAATATTTTTTAAATGCCGCTATGTTGTTTTCATGATTAAAGCGCCAGAGGCAACCGAAAGATTTACATCAAAGTGGAACAATAACTTTAACAGGTGTCGTCTTATAGTCAGGATAGGTACACTACTTAATGGAAGTGCTTTAATTTAAAGATCAGATGTTTGTAATTTATGGAATAATTGCACGTATTAAAGCAGAATTAATAGTGTTGGAACCTTCGCTGGAGCTCCTGACGTTAATGCAATGGGATGCCCAAGAGAGCTCAATTGTTAGCTGGTTAAGTGTTAATGCAGGCGACCTTACGCTAGCTTGTTTATGGTCGTATCTGAATAGAAAAGCTTGTTGAGGTTCTTTGCTTCCAATGTAGTCTAACCGTGTTCATTAAAACCATAAGACCCGTCATTATGGTGTCCATCAAACCCATTATTGTTCTCTACAGAAATGCAAATATGTTTCTCTTGTGTGTTCACATCATTGACTACCTGCCTTAGGATAAGTCTGTGTAAATGTTTTTTTTTGTCTTCATTTGGTATTGACGAGGTTGTTCTTCATCCACGCTGACTTTACATTACGCGCTACCATTCATCCTTACATCTTGTACGTCTTTGATTTTATAAGAGCTTTTCCACAAATGGTAATTCCCCTCTTCACACATCTCATATAGCGCTGTACTCCTGTATAGTCTATACATTTATAGCCACTATTTCTTTTATGCTATAAGTAACATACTGGAATTTCTCCTGTCGGCCCCCCATTCCCTGTAGAAACTATTTTAAGTATACATCCTTTGTTGCTAAGGAACAGAATGTTTAACCCCTTAAGGACAATGGGCGGTCCCAAAACCCATTGAAAACAATGCATTTTGAGCACGTACATGTACGGGCTTTGTCATTAAGGGGTTAAGATGGGTAACTTGTCTCCTTCTTATTCCCAGGCAAGGTGAAAAATAGAGTGAGAAATATGGTTAAAAATATTTATACCCCCCCCAAAAAAAAACAATCCTGCTTATGTGTTGGTTAATAAACATATTCTTTTAACTTTTTAAAGTGGTCTTCTGGAAAACTGTAGAGAGATCCAGACATACACTACCATTTAATAGTTTGGGGTCACTTTTGTTTCTTGTTTCTAAAGAAAAGCACATTTTGCTTATTAAAATAACATGAAATGGATGAGAAATGCAGGGCAGACGGGGTTAATGTTGTAAATGATTATTGTAGCTGGAAACGGCTGATTTTTAATGGAATATCTTCATAGGCGTACAGAGGCCCTTTATCACTCCCATCACTCCTGTGTTCCAATGGCCCTTTATCACTCCCATCACTCCTATATCACTCCCATCACTCCTGTGTTCCAATGGCCCTTTATCACTCCCATCACTCCCATCACTCCTGTGTTCCAATGGCCCTTTATCACTCCCATCACTCCTTTATCACTCCCATCACTCCTGTATTCCAATGGCCCTTTATCACTCCCATCAGTCCTGTGTTCCAATGGCCCTTTATCACTCCCATCACTCCTATATCACTCCCATCACTCCTGTGTTCCAATGGCCCTTTATCACTCCCATCACTCCCATCACTCCTGTGTTCCAATGGCCCTTTATCACTCCCATCACTCCTTTATCACGCCCATCACTCCTGTATTCCAATGGCCCTTTATCACTCCCATCACTCCTGTGTTCCAATGGCCCTTTATCACTCCCATCACTCCTGTGTTCCAATGGCACATTGTGTTCACTGATCCAAGTTTAATCTTAAAAGGCTAATTGTTAGAAACCCTTTTATAATTATGTGACAAATATTCTTGTTTTCCATGAAAACAGTTAAGTTTTTATTACATTGCATCATATAGAAACCTTTTTATTAACCTAGTAAGCAACGTCAATGTTACAGCCTAGCTTACAGTCATACCTGGGCACCAAACCATCTTAAGGAAACATAAGCTATAGCGATCTCAACACATTCTTCTTTTAAAATGTGTTTCAAATTGAGTTAAAGTCCTTTTTTTTGCTTAATTACATCATGTTATTTTATTTTTTTGCACAATAGCGATATTTTATTTCCCCGGTACACCAAACATACCACATTATCTCGGAGACGCCGAGGAGGGTCTACAGATGTCGATAAAGTCCCTGATATAATTAAAACCAAAATGCATATAAATCCATTTAGAGTTTTGATGTCATGGGGGAAATTCCTTCGGAGCCGCGCCTGACCTATCTGTATTAGATTCACTTATCCCATACGGCGCCGAGGAGCATCCGTGATGGCATATCAATCATAGCCATTCTTGGAAGATAAACCTATTTTGTGTAACTTATCAAGGCTCGGCACCAGATTAAAGCCGTTCCCCTTTGGTAAAGCGAATGTTTTACATATTGTTCTGGGGTTTCAACACCTTTAAAACAGATTAACCGATATCATAATATCGAAAAAATCTTATTAAGATATAAAGTGCAGTGGAAGCTTTTCTTCCAACTCAGCGGGGAAATACATTGTCTTCATTACGTTCCATTTTCTTCTTTTTATTCTTTTCCTTTCTTTCTTTCCTGCTTTGAAAAGTTAAATCTTTTAGTTACATATTAAATCAGTAAATAGTAAATATTCATTTTATCAAATTGTATATTATATTTTATATAATTGTCTAGCTTGACCGCTCCAAACCTTTTTTTTTTTTTTACAGAACAAGGTCTAATTTGCTAAGAAAATGTGTACATTACTGAAGAAGTAGTAGATATCTGGAATAGATTTCCAGTGGAAGTAGCTCTGGTAGACACAATAAAGGAAATCAGACAATATCAAACAAACAGATGGCACTAACGTTTAAAACGAAACCATTGTGTCCATGCTGCAGGCTGCAGAGCAATATTTAAAATCGATACTAAAAGTTAAAAGAATTGTGCGAAGGTATGAATTTTACATACTGCTGGGCTGCCAAATTCACAGACTTTCGGTTCCAAATGGCAACGTTAAATAACTTGTTATAATACCATGTCGCATGTTGCAGTCAACGTAAATATGACAATTTGATGTTTGGATGACAAATTCGATTTAAGGCAGTCAGTGGGCTATTAAGAGGCTCCACAAGCAACCTATTTGCCTCAGAAATTACTAATCCATAAGGAAAGGTCGCATCACAGCTTCTGCCGCGTTCCTGCGTGTTTCAGTAGATGCTTTAAAATGTCATTCACCATCAAATAAGACAGCAATTATGTTTTTCTTCATCTTCTCCACTTTGTCAGGAGTCTTTATATATATATTAATGGCGGTTTTAATAAGGTTTGAAGCTCACATCATTCTCTGAAGCTTCCCATACGCTTCAACATCTCCCATAACCTCTCTTTAGTCATTTCCAGGTGGACACTTTGTGGACACTCTCCAGGCCTTAGTGGTCCCCAATTCTTAGAATGACTTTGTGTCCTAAAGATATAGGGCTGCACACTCACGTCCCTACAGCCTGCATCTCCATTAATATGTTCACTGGGGCAGGCGTCAGGCTATTTCATAGTAACCGGTAACAGAACTCCATCAGGGCCATCGCATTTCTTATTTACAGTGCATTCGCCATGTTGTCTCTTTCCCACAAGGCCATGTAAGTCAAACAGGTTGATTTCAACAACACAGCATGGGCTTGAAAGCACTAACAGCATTTTTTTGGTATAACGTCTTTTTAAAGTGTAATACCGGGAATCTACGGTGTGAAAACTGGGCTGAAAAGGGTATTTTTTGAACCTTGTCACGAAATTCTATTTTTAAGCAGATTGGGGGTCACAGACTCGGTGCCGTATTAGACCTAGTACTAGACTAGCCCCCCTTCCTTCTTCTCGGTATCAGGATATGATGTCATATCCTGGGGTTCTTCCTTTTGAGGACATGCAGGGTAAACTATAGTGAAAAGAAATGGCCGTATCTTATCCGGATACACACGGTAAACCAGCAGGTCCGAATAAAAGAAGACATTCCAATCAGTAAATGACAAAATATACACAATTTATAAAAATAATATCCTTACACAATAACTTAAAGTCTCCAGTGCATTAAACACAAAGTAAATGGCAAGTAAAATCAGCAAAAATCTGATGAAAACGTCAATAAAGAGATTCACGTTTAACCCTTCCAGGGCTCCTACGAGGTGTACTAAAAGGGCAACTGGTTCCCAGTTTATGCGGCCTAGACCTGCATTCACCATTGCACAGATCGGCCTCTGAAGATGCGCTAGCCCCTTGGGTTACCTTTCCATTCCCTCTCGGCTAAATCCCCCTTTTTTCTCTCCTATATTCAGCTCATGATAACTTTTTTTTCACATCACATCATAAACACACACAAGCAAAACCCTGCATTTTCTCGCATTAGGAACCAGAATCTGTCTATAATTTTGCACAGGGGAATCCCCACGAATCTCTATATACATTTTTTTCCCTCCAAAAGTTAAAATTCCTCTCTAACAGCAAGACTAATGACTGTAAAAAGAGCAAGTACCCCGAGCCCAGGGAAACTTTGTACTAGAGTGGATTACAGGCATTAGTCCTACACCAATAATTATCAGAGACCGTCAACCGCAACATAACAACGTTATTTCTACAATACCAACCCACCGTAATATTTCCACAGCAATCCCCTGCTGTATACACTTACACGGCGAACAAATTAGATTTAGCTTAAATATTTTGGACCTGGGGAATTTACTCTATAAATTTGAACGAGCTGATACAATGCCATGAAGCGGGTGTTTAGATTATCCTGGTGTAACAAAATTACACCGTCAGTATATTCATGTCATAAAGGAAAATGCTATTACCTGCATATTTTGAGTCGAGATATACTGTTTGTGGAAAGGTAGTTGAATTGACTTTTTTATTTGTGACATGGTAACCAGTCTCTAATTTATCATTGTTTCGATCTAAAGTTATTTTAAGAGACAGAGGGGTGAGGAATACTGCACTTCTCTTAATATGAGAGGATAATATCATATGACTCCGTTCACAATAACTTATCACTCCCATCCTGCAGGGTGTTTCACTGTGAAATACTCTGCAGGGTGCCTAAGCCAGACACCTTTCGGTGTGATGACATATTATCCTTCTTACCCGGCTAGTGTGACGGTGTGCTGGATGGATTCTGGATGGCAGAGTTCAATAGTGAGCATTCACACTCGAAGAGAATACATAAAATGTAAGCTCCCAATGCACGTGAATGCACTTGTAGTGCAGAGGTAAGCCTAGGGTTAATAGTGTCTATTTTTCTTTGGAACCCCTTCCCCATAACTGACACGTACTTACACACAAGCTCTCTCCTTACTAACGCCCACACTCAAAAAAGATGCACTTGTTCATTCACAGACACACATACACTCTCCTTCTTACTCTTCTAGGGGCCACTAACCATACACTATACACTGACAGACATACTCACGCTTGACACCATATACTAACACACACTAGCACCATACGCTCACACACGCTAACACCATAAGCTAACAAACATACAGTACCTACTCTAACACCATGCATATAAATACACATTCACTCATTCTCTCTCCCGCTTATCTCTATCATCCTCTCCTAATCTTCTCCCTCTTTCTCCTCTTCTTCCCACTCCCCCCTCCCCTAATGCAGTGTCACTTTTGCAAATGCTGTCTCTTTTCCTGAAACCCTAATGAATATAACGGAAAGTTTTCTCGTTTCTGCCGAGCCCCTATACCAAGCTAAAGATCTTTAATGAATGGCACATGTCTTAACGTAATGGCATCAAACAGTACGTTAAACCTCCTGTTCTATTTTCATATCAATTAAACACTCACTGCACTAGATTAAACAGAACAAAACTTTTCTTTTTTTTTTTTTATTGTAAAAGAGCTGTGATCACAGATTAGGTCTCGCTTGCTTTGACAGGAAGGTGTAGTTGGAAATAATGATGCAAAACTGCTTGTATTCCACAGGGAAACGATACACCGAGTTTAAGGGAGAGATCTTAGTTCTAATTCTAGAATGCCGTGCGGTTTAATGTCATTTTGCTTTTCTTACATTATATCCACACTAAAAGTAAAATGAATATATGAATTCCTCTTACAGAATGATACGGCGTTACTGTCTAGTAACTTTTGCTTGCACTCAGATGCTACAGTAGTCCTTTTGCTTAAACGTTAACATGAAATCTACCCAAAGTTTTTAATAGAAAAACATTATTTTCCATTTTATTCTAATTCGGAGGCATGAGCGGGCAGTTTGTTTCACTTCTGATTTAAGTGGGAACTTCCACTATTTTTTGTATTACTGGTATAAGATTAAAAATACGTTTTGCTAGAATATCGGGCTATTTTCTTTTTTAAAACCAATTCTTGCTTAATTTATTAATTTCAGACTGTATATTGGCCATTTAAATTTGTTCTTGCTTTGTTATCTGGGCCCAACGTACCACACAAACACTCCTAATCATACTGCCATGTGGTTAACAATAGAATAGCTGGGTTTTAATTACCCAGCCTGACTAATACAAGCCTATGGACGAATGGACTGTATTAGCATTGCCCTTAAGAATCAGCTCAATGTGGTGGTGGAGCAGGGAAAGTCACACAAAATATCACATGACTTACAACAAAGCGGCCTCCTGCTTTTTCCATGGGATCTCCACTTTAAAGATTTTGAGCAATACGGTAAAACTTATATTTTTCACTTAGAATTTCATATATCCCCTACAGTCTAACTAATTTGCCTAATTGCCCCAAAACAGGATTTTTTTTTCTGCAAGAATTTTTTGCTCCACGATTTTTGCAATATGAGCAAAAGTTGTTGTTTTTATTTTATAGGAACACATACAAATGAAAGGAGGTTTTTTTTAATTAATTAAAAATTATTTCATGCAAGAGCATAAAAATGTATACCGTATGATTGTTAACGGGCCGTTCAAATAGTTATTCTAAATTACAACTGAGTCTTTTTGTAAAATGATGGTGATTTTTATTTTGAAGGGAAGGAATAAATGGCAACGTTGAAATCGTAGACAACAGGTCAAGGGATATGATCCCTTTTTGTCTCTCTTTTCTAGCTGTGCCCAGAATTTTTTACAATGTTTAACGGGATCATTGATTTCAACTCATTTTAAAAAGCACTTTGCTTATGAATCAGAGGCTTCTGTAATTAGCCCATAATAGTACTGATTCACTTTGGAGTGTCTCAATTACAATGATTTACTGTCAGAATTATCAAATTTTTGGAACAAGGCTTTATGTAAATACTGAAATTCTATTCTTTTTTTCGTGCCAGTAAGATTGCGATACAACAGCCAATCATCCCTCATTTGCATTCCATTTCGGCGAGGCAGTTCGAAGAGCGCACATTACCGTGGATTTTAGGTTTTTTTTTTACAGGGGCAAATGCTTAAACTTGAAGGCAATGCAATTTGTAAGCCAGGGGGGGGGGGGAAATCCCTCTTCAACAGTGATAAAAAATAATGGCGGGTCAGTGTGCCAGAGCATAGGTTGTGATAATGAGAGAGGGAGAAATTATTCAAAAATGACGCTTGGATTTGAAGACTTGTAAAGAATTGTAAATAGCATTCTACGTTTAGGTTGGGTTTAACCCCTTAATGACAAAGCCCGTACATGTACGGGCTCAAAATGCATTGTTTTCAATGGGTTTAGGGACCGCCCATTGGCCTTAAGGAGTTAACAAATCTCTAGTAAGCTCAAATCATTGACCTTCAATTGAGTTTACAATTAAAATACATAGTCGGGATTGTGTCTATATACAAATAATATCATTTTAGATTTTATAATATATTATAAATAATTCTCACGATAAACAATCTTTTTTTTTCAAGTGCTGCGGATGTATGCAGTGACCTTTAAAGTAGATCTATCATTTTCCCAAACCATGGAGTTCAATAGACTAAATCATCCAGTATAATGAAGGTTATGGGTAAAAAAGCAATATATATGCATTAATAGCCCTCTTGATGAATTCAGCTATCTTAACTTCTCAGGATCTGCATGATTATTCCTGGCCCTCTATGTTGTAACTGATTCATTCGGGTTAACAGGAAAACTTCAGGACAGAAGATGAATTGATATGTTACCTCTGCCACGTTTTGCCATGAATGTCATTTTCCATAAGGCAAATAGGAGAAATATTCTGTTCTATCTATCTATCTATCTATCTATCTATCTATCTATCTATCTATCTATCTATCTGTCTGTCTGTCTGTCTGTCTGTCTGTCTGTCTGTCTGTCTGTCTGTCTATCTATCTATCTGTCTGTCTGTCTGTCTGTCTATCATGTAAACCTATTTTTACCTGTATTGTACTCATTGAACCGTTCCATTAGACTATTGCGTGGGGTAATTTCAGAATAATAGCACTCTATGTTTCAGCATTCTCGGTTTGAATGATGTACCTCCTGTGTTATCAGACCGTTGGAAGGAGATTTCATGTATACCCCTAATTCATCCTTACCTGCCAATAAGAATCCAGGACATGGGCCAGTTGCGTCTCATTTACATTCCATTAAATAGATGCCTTTATGAATGAAAGGCGTGCGGACACTAATACTTAATCTTTCCATTGGGTTTCAAGCCCCATCAGGGTAATGGCAAGAAAAATATATCTGTATCTAACAATAATGGTACATTTAATCCCTTAAATCCTTAAATGAAAACTAAGATGCCATACTTTAGTTTGACTTCTTAAGTATGATTTTCCACACAGACAAAACATGAATGAAACACTCTAGAATGTTAAGTAAATAAACTTTAACATATACCGTATATTCCGGCGTATAAGACGACTTTTTAACCTCAAAAAATCTTCTTAAAAGTGGGGGGTCGTCTTATACGCCGGGTACTTACCAAGCCGGAGGTTCCCACGAAGCCACCAATCTCTCTAATCACTACGCGCCGGCTATTGAGGCCGAGCGCAGGGATGCCGTCATGTCCCGGCGCCCGGCTTTAATTGCCGGCGCGTAGTGATGAGGGAGCAGGGAAGCCGAGGTCTGAAGTGTCAGACCTCGGCTTCCCTGCTCTCTAATCACTAGGCGCCGGCTATTGATGCCGAGCGCAGGGATGCCGTCATGTCCCGGCGCCCGGCATCAATTGCCGGCGCGTAGTGATGAGGGAGCAGGGAAGCCCGAGGTCTGGCACTTCAGACCTCGGCTTCCCTGCTCTCTAATCACTAGGCGCCGGCTATTGATGCCGAGCGCAGGGATGACGTCATGTCCCGGCGCCTAGTGATTAGAGAGCAGGGAAGCCGAGGTCTGAAGTGCCAGACCTCGGGCTCCCACAACTGGATGGAAGAAAGAAGACAGAAGATAAGGTAAGAGATAGGGAGAAAGGGGGGAGAAATATATATATATATATATATATATATATATATATATACATACATACATACATACATACATACATATATATATATATATATATACACACACACACACACACACTGGTGTGTATATATATATACTGGTGTGTGTGTATATATATATATATATATATACATATATATACATATATATACACACTGGTGTGTGTGTATATATATATATATACATACGTGTGTGTGTGTGTGTATATATATATATATATATATATATATATATACACATATACATATACATGTGTGTGTAAAGGCAGGGGTGTGTGGTGAGGGCAGTGTATAAATGTGTATGTATGGACAGGCATATGTGTAGATATATATATAGATATATATATTATATATGTGTGTGTGTGTGTGTAAGGGCAGTGCATGTATTTATATGTCAGCAAATCAACCAGCAAATCACCGGTAAGGTACATCGCTTGCCGTGATTGGCTGGTTGTTGTACCCTGGGTAGAGGGGTAGTCTTATACGGCGAGTATAGTCCAAACTCTATATTTGGACTGTAAAAGTTGGGGGTCGTCTTATACGCCCAGTCGTCTTATACGCTGGAATATACGGTATGTTATTTTATTCCTCTGAAGATTCATCACATGCAAAACGTAGAGACTAGAAGCTTGAGCCAATATTTTTGGTGTGGGAAGCAGTGTAAGCCAAGCTAGCTAAAACTCATTCTTCCTGGTCTGTCTTTGCCCTGGCCCGATTCACGCGTCGCTATGGTTGGCTTAACCATCTCCCTATCTCTGTCTAGAAAGGTTGTAAGTTCAAAAAGGTGCAAAAAATAGTAAAGTATGCAAAAACTGTGTTATATCCCTGTGGGACATTTAAAGAATTATGGTGGTAGGGTTCATCCAATGGAAATTGAGAACCAGAATTGTCTCTACAAGGGAAAAATGGGTTAGAAACCACAGTATCTTGTAGGCAATATGGAGTCTTTAGTCAAAGTTGATACCGTTTTCTAACCACAAGCAGTCCAACCTTTACATTCATTGAAAGAATGCTAAGTTGAATAGTCTTAGGTACTCAGGGGGTTAAACACATCTGTTAAATGTATGTTCCACAGCACAACTCCTCACTGTGATCTTTACTCAGTGCACCATCTAGTGGTCACTAATGATTATTGCGACACATTGAATACCCATTAAAGCTGGAACAACCATAATCATTTTAAATGGCTGACCTAGTTTGCATGTTAGTTATAAATTCAGTGTATTTATTTCAAATTATATGATATCTCTGTGATCAGAAATCTTTAGGCAAAGCTAAAAACTTTACTTATATTCATTAAACAGCCACATTTTCAGAACATTTGGCACAAGGGGTCATACATAAAGTTCTATGGGGCAGAAGAGCTTTCTATAGCAGAAATTATATAATAATTTGAAATAAAATATATTATATATATAAAATATTATAATAAATACTTACTTGTATTAGTTGCAAAGAGAATTGGTAATGGCTGAATCTTTCATTTTCCAATAAATTAATTTCAGCATTACAATACTCAATTACACAATTTTTTGGGCATCCATCAACAAGTACATGCTAAAGAAAATGCTACGGCCAAAACTTAACATAAAAATGTGTGAGAACATTACTTAATGTGTGGACATCACACATAGGAATCAATGTGCATTTAATGAAACTAATTGTCCTTCTGGGTGTTGAATATATATATATATACAGATGTCACTCTAATGGACCCGTATGGTATGAAATAGGAGGAATTTCCCCGTGGGTGATCTTTTGTTGTTTTGTTTTTAAAAATTTTGTTCAACAGTATACTTGCAATGTTTAATTGGCAATAAAGGCTTTCCTAACATAATGTAGTTTGACATCACATCAGTTTCCTGCATGGTAGACCAGTCTGCATGGAGAGAGAGAGAGAGAGAGAGAGAGAGAGAGAGAGAGAGAGAGAAAGGCAATTTGTTTGGAGGCCAAGGTGGCACAAGCAAGCTGTTTGGGACAAAAATGGCACAGAGAAGCTGTTTGGGACAAAGTTGGTACTGAAAAACAGTTTGGTGGCAAATCTGGCACTAAGGAACATATTGCTTGGTGGAGTCAGGGGAGCCCTGGGGCAATTTTTGCACCAGGGCCCTTTGGTTTCTAGTTACATACCTGTGGGTGACATACCAATGAAAGGAAATTGCTGTGAAGCTGATGATAAAGTGTCTTCCCTATGTCCAAGTGCTTGTCCTGCCCATATGATGTTACTGGAAAGAATACCAGAGCCGTCCAATTGTCCAGTGAACACCACACTCAAACTGGTAGTTTAGGAAGCTTTGATTCTATTATCCCTGGAATCAGGTTAAAAAATGCATCATTTACAATACAAAAATGTGCAAACAACTGCACCATCAACACTCTCTCAGGGAGCGTAAACAAAAGTTATTTAATGATATTAAGCATTCTATGAGCGACAGGTCTATTGTTTATTACTCGGAGTCGAGAGAACACATAAAAATTTGATAGCAAACAATTACACTAAAATTGTTCATTCAAACCCCTGAGCAACATTACTCAAACCGGGAGATATATGTGAATTGATCATTTGTGAAACCACGTCCTACGTTGTGGCGGGCTCTCACTTCAAAGACTCAGAACGCAGAGATATCTCTCTCGTCGCTTTTTACCCAAGAATACAATTAAACAGACGTCTGATGACTAAGTACGTTATTAGCAGAAATTTCTATTTTCAATACAAATTCTTTTCTTTATTTTAGCAAATTATGTTCCTTGCTTCCCAATATTCTGCTAGAATACAAAATCTCTTCATTTCCCCACATGGCTTAGCAACAAAACCCTGATCTTATTACGGTTAACACAAAGATTTTCCAAGCATCTCCTAATAAAATAGGGCAACCATTATAAATCCAGCATATGCTGTTTTTATTATTTTAAATGAAATAAACGTAAAATACTCCCAACTGATGTCAGAAAGATATATTTCCCTGGCTAATATTCTAGCGGAATCTTCTGCAATTTAATTTTAGAAAGTGGTTGTTTGTGATAGAAGCAAAGAGAGAATGTATGGCATTTCAAACGGATGGATTGTCACAAACATCATATTACGGAAAGGTTGTGCAAACACAACATTTTAAACCAAGAACCATCGTAAAAAAATGGGTATGGAAAATGCGGGCCTGGTGTGATATGTCTTAGTATTGATATTTATTTATTTATTTTCTAAAAGCACGTCTGTCACTTTTCCCAGACTGTACATTTTTTTACATCCTGAATAAATCTATATAATGTTATTTTTTTTACAGATTAAAATATGCAATGTATATGTGTCAGAAACCCATCTTATACATACCGGGAGGTGACATTTTAAAATAAATATCTTAAGGAAACAAGTTCATTGGCCTAGGCGGAGTAGACAAAGGGCAGCAGATGAGGGAGGAAAGATTGCCTATACAGGCAGCAGGGTTCCATGGGCCATTTGGGAAAATCAGACATCTCCCTTGTCACTGGCCCATTCGCACTAATGTATACTGGGCCAACCTGGCACCACATGTCCTTCAGAGATGTCGACTCATGGCCCTGTGTACAGAGCACATGTAGTGTGGGGTAGGCTGGTGTAGCCGCCATGGGCCAGGCCTCGGCCAGTGTCTCCCTCAAATACACAAATGGGCAGGTTGGTGTAACCTTTGGTGGGTTCAGCTCAAGCTGCATGGTGGCTTAATTAAGTGAACCTAATGGTGTATTCTCATCTAGGCTAACTATGTCTAGGGCAGCAGATCCAGGGGAGCTAATAGGCATAACTGGGAACTCTCTGGGTTTAACCCTGAGATCTGCGAGTGAAGCACCGCCTCTCCGGTTCAACACCCGAATCCTCCGGGTCGCAGGAGCAGGGTCTTCACACGCCCCGCTCCCCGCCCATTTCCCCTTTAAATGGGGGTGTTTCTTGTAATGTGAGTGGGAAGGCCCCCTAAGCCATAAGCAGGGCCACCCAACAACGTCAGCAGGACTGCCCACCGACATCAATGGGCAGTGCTGGCCGCATCCCTATTGTGCGGGTTACAGGTATCGAAGACAAATAACATCTTTCAATTGTGGCCTAATGAAAAACAACACCTTGCAGATATAAAAATACTTTTATTAATAAACTTTGTATAGTTTTCTAACTTAGATCTAAAAACAGAATTTCCTTTGAATCTATTATTTGCAAATGTAGAAATCTGTTTTTTTTTTCAAATGTCACTTTTTTTGACAATGGAAATTATGCATGCCCTCTATCTATCCTGGGATCTGACAAACAAGCGGTACAAAGAAAACTATAAACAAAACAAAAAAATAGTCAAAGCCTCTGATCTCAAAACTCACTCATTATATTAATATTATTTTGTATCGCTGTGACAAGTTTTCATTTGCATTGCATAAGAAATCTACATTCTCATGAAGTAAACATTTCATTTGTAAGACGCCACCACCAAAAAAAACTATAAAAAATACATTTAGGATTTAAAAGAATTGTGATTTTTTTGTAATACGTTCTTGTGATATAGCGTGGATCTTGTCCAATGTATAGACAAGATCCTGGATACTCGAGTGGGAAAAGGTGAAAATGTTAGAAGAGAGATGTTTGTCGGGAAAAGAATGGTGACAGAGGAATGGAACTCTGTAGACTTACTTCATATTCCAGAAGCATTTAGAGCTATCATATGGCCATTCTCACTTCTCTTACTCCGAGGCGCTCTAGAATCTCAGTTTAGAGATACACTTGGACTACAAGTCCCATCAAGCCCATTCTCACTTCTCTTACTCCGAGGCGCTCTAGAATCTCTCTTTGGAGATCCACTTGGACTACAAGTCCCATCAGGCGTACCCAGTCTCTGGCTGGACTGATGTGATTTAATCTGATAAATGTCCTGGCTGACATCGAAACTAGCAATAATTCTGAATTTTCCAATGCATCTAAATACATTCTCCCTCACCTATTCCTATAGTACTTTTATCGTAGGTTCCATTGTGCGCTCTCTCGGGACTTCTACCCGCTAAGAAGAAAAATCTGTTTTGAAGTAAATCCCCCAATTAAGACAACTAACTGAGTTTCCACATGCAGTCGTGATAATTATCCATTTATTAACAACTCCTGTGTATTCCACCAAGTAAGGTTTAATTGATTACACATGGGCTCCTGATATCGCTGTTGACTCATAGGCTGAAATGAGTGCTTGGAGGTGAGAAGGGGTTAGACTCTCATATTTGTTTCTTTCGTCTACCGGCGGTAATGAATCCCCCGTTAATAGCCTTGCTTTGCTAATTATATTGTATAATTGTTTTCTATGGAACCCCGTATTATCTTTCATTTTATTTCTCTTGACCTAGTCAGTATTGCAGAGCAAAGCACTTCCAAGCTATTCGTTAAGACATAGATTAATAGCGAACATAGAAACATTCACCTCCAGCTTATTAGAATAGAAGCCAGGTTTCTCTAAGCTTACCAAATCTTTAAATCACAGACCAGAACAATGTATAAGCGCATATGGATATAATATTAATATGATTTTTTTCTCCATTGAATAACAGTGTTACTTAACACATTACTTAACGCTTATATTACTTAATGTGTCTGTTTCTTAACAGTTCTATATACTAAATAATGCCCTGTATTGGTGTTTATAGGTTAAAATAACAACAAACAATAAAACCTCACCATATACGTATACATATTCACACACAAACTTACACACTCACACTAACATACATACACAGACAAACATATACATTTATGCTCACACACAAACACTTGCATGTTTTTACCACACTTTTACCACATCAAATGCCCCCACGGCCTTTCTGACAGAAACTTTTCTGGTTAAAAACTGTTCATAAAGAACTGATCCGATCTAGACCAATGGGTTCAGGTCATACCAGCCCTTTGTGAAGACATTTGGACCGGCCTGGGGATCGATTGCCAGTCCAACCCTGTCGCCCCTGTTTTGTTTTTAATCTAAACTGTGTTTGTATTGTGTATTATGTCATGTAACCATTTCTTTTTTGGTGCATCTACACTACAGAAAAAATAGTAATTCTTACAAATAAGGTATTTCAAGGCACTTTAATGTTTGTTGGGGTATTTTGCTCAATTCAGCTATCTTAGTGATAATTATCTTAGTAAAATCATTTTTAAATTGTTGGATATATATATATATATATATATATATACATATATATATATATATATAAAATGGTAAATGTCTGTATACCTAATGTTGTATCAAAAGAAAGCCTTATCTGTCCTTGCAAAATTATTGTATAATTTGTATGGATTCAGTAAGAATGAAGAAGAGGTGTGATAGCTAAACAAAAATATCATAAAAACAAGAAAAAAAACCTCTAGGTTTTAGACTACAAAGTACCCTCAATAAAGTAGGGGGATGACACTTATGTAACCAAAATAAGCACTTACAACATTTCTATAATGCCCAAACCCCCCCCCCAAACAAAACGTTAATCAAACTAAATTTTGTCTCATGTTTCATATTTTTAGCTGGGAACACTTTATTGTGTCCAAATGTCATGTGACCACAATTCAGGCACTAATTGGTTGTTGCCATAGATGTTTCTTTCCTAACACTTACACCTTCAACAGTTTGTGTGCTTGCCATACTAAAGCATGCGATTCAAATTTTATGGCATAACAGCACATATTAAAATGTTGCATGTCTGAAAAGTCTAGGTACTTTAAAAGTTTTACTAATATTTCTAAAAAAACATTTGTTATAAAAATCTCATATATTAGTAATTTAAATACACTAGATTTTTTTTTCTTTTTTTTAAAAAAAACATGTTTTGTTATGCAATTTATCAAGACTAAGCAATTAACAGAAAGAATGATGAAACCGTTTTTTACCAGGAATGCTTGTTATCTGATTAATATTTATTATTTGCTTAATTAAAACCAAGGTGCGCGTTAGAAGTCTTTATTCAATAGGATAAAGCAAGGTCAGGGAGGACAGCGTATGCTTGATGTATGGAGAACTATTTGGTACAGCCAATTTTTCTGTTCTATGTAACATTCATCATTGTGTCATCGACGTAGATCCTTTTAAAGACAATTAGGCAAATAAAACAGTAAAAATTTAGTGAATTTCGATAGTCGTAGATATTAATATTAGCTTGGCTTTCTTATCTCAACTACTTTTATATAATAATGGCTTGACTTGATCATAAAGTATTTAAGGGAAGATCTATCAGACTGTTAAACGTCGGGAATATTTCTTGACACTAAACGAAATGACTCCTTTTTTTCTATGATACATAGTGCTTTATACGTAGTATTTTTTGCTTCATTTTTTTCCTGCTCAGGGTCCATTTATCACTACATCGTGATTTTGCAGATGAGTTAAAAATGTTCTACTCGCAAATTTTGAAGGGCAACCCCATGAAGCATAATCCAATTCAACCCATTTCACAGATTTGACTATACAGTGTGCAGGGCACGTCATTTTTTTAACCATATTTTTTCTGCTAGAACTCAGTGGACTGCCTTTGTAGAAAATAATCATATAAAATGTTTATTCATTGGGAGATTTTTTTTTTTTGCAGGAATCGGCAACACAAAACCATAAATAACTTCCTACAGCAAACCTTAATTAAATTATTCAGGAAAATGCCATGATTTTTATCATACTGATTAAGAAAATAATAAATACCAAATCATTAAAACTTGAGACGCAATAAAATTTACAAGCTTGATAACATCTTTGACCAAAAAACACGTTCATAGTGCAGAATTGCCATAAATCACTGGCCCGGAGCAGCAGACGGTGAATAGCGTGAAGTGTGAAATGCTCGCATCACAATATGTGTGAAAGGTACGAGGGTCACAATCAGCACACAAAGCTGTTATAAAAATATCCTTTACCCCGACCTACAGAAATGCATTTGTTACTAGCGAACCTAACTGTAACCTACACGTAGCCCCAGCTGTGTGTCACTCTACTAACCATATAGAATTTCCGGTGATGTTTCTACTTCATTTTTTTTAGAGAGAGAGTCTTTTGATTGAAATTTATTTTCACTAATATATATATATATATATATATATATATATATATATATATATATATATATATATATATATATATATCATTACTGCATTTCAATGTTACATTTCTATCATATTTTTTTAATCTATTTTTTATATATTTATATTTATATATTGTTTATATATATATATTTTAAATATATTTATTTATATAATATTAATGTTTTGAGTGGAACGTGTTGTCCTGGATGAGTTGTCTTTCATTGAATTAACCAGCTCGTTGGCATACCAGTGACTGACAGGTCTGATTACCGGACCTCTGAATCAGGTAATTTCCTGACACAGAAGTAGGGTTTGCTACTCCAATTCTCCACCCAGGTTCTAAAAACTCACTTGCAAGTTCCATCCTTTCCCAAAAACCTGTTGGAGCCAACTTTATCTCCTTGACCACGTATCCTTCCTGCCCCCTATAAGGAGAGTTTCAGAAGGCCGTCTCTAGGAAGGTGCCGGATATATGTCTTGGGTAGTTTTATATAGAGGAGTGGGGAGAGAGTTCAGGACAATGACATAATTACCCATGAATATCATTTGCCACTTTCTACAAATCTTCGTTCTGACGGATCCACTTTGAGATTTGTCAAATTTTATGTGCTATTTTTTCAGCAGGTTCTCAACATTTACAACACAGAAGGAGAAACACATACATCTCCCCTTGAATTTTCCTTTAAATCATTTTTAAATTATTTGCATTAACACAGCTTCTAGATTTCTAATATATATATATATATATATATATATATATATATATATATATATATATAATGGATGAAATGGAAGTCTCTGTTTTCCAGTTATGAAACAACAAGTGGATATGTAGAAAAAAAAAAGATTAAAGCCTAAATAACCATAAAAGGTAATTTTTCACTATTTACTAAAATAGCAGAATATTCACTAGCTCCTTATTGAAGAAAATGAATTATTAGGTATTTATGATAAAAAAATGCATGTCTTTAGCGTGTCATTATCAGCAGTGAAATAAACGATTTCTAATTTATTTTTCTCCATCGTGCTTAAAAAGCACAAAAAAAATAAAAAAAACACCTCGGTTTTCTTTATGGGTTTCCTGAAAGCTTTGCTGGATGACTTGTAGATGTTACGGCATAATGACTGAAATAAATGAAAATGGAAAAGTCTGCTGGCCGCACAAACCAGATGAAACGAGAAGTAATTATGTTAATGTTGCCTCATTACAAAGCAGTAACTATTGTTACCTGCTAATTCTAATATGGAGTAACTGGTGTTCTTATATGCCGAATGTTCTAGAAATGAACCTTATTTGAATATAAACCTGCAATGAATTTAAATTAACGTTACTAATTTATTGTTTCATTTACTTACCAAACAAAGCTGTTTTATACAAGCTGTCAACTTCAGAGTTCTGGAACTTGTCCCATTTACTTGGCAAAGTATTAACCGTATCCATTGTTCACTTTTTTTTTTTGGAAGCAAGTCGCATTTTGTATCCTTGATGGACTCTGCAAAGGGCATATGAAAATTTTTGCCTAACTTATCAAAGGTGTCTTGGATATTCTAGCTTGTTTTCCAAGAAAGGCTACTTTGTAAGCAGCTAATGTAAGCAGTTAATTGGGCCTTTGGAGACTGAGGCATCCTAGTAAATTAATTACGGGCATAGAAAGCTTGATTACGCACTGAATCATGCGGAGGGGCCGATAGGGTGGGCATTGGGCGCTGGCGGCCCTCTGGGCATTTGCCTGGTGTGCCAGATGGCCAGTCCGGGCCTGGTTTATATATATATATATATATATATATATACTGGAAGCTTCTTTAAGGGGAATAAAAGGAGGGAAAGTAAGCAGGTGAGTGGAAGATTAAGCAAAATTGACCCAAAAAGCATAAAACACATGGCAAATCCCTTAAAAAGTAAATAATATCTATTATGATGTAAACCAGTAAATACCGGATCTACTCCAAGTAATAGAGAGAATTGAAAGTACTAGACACAGAATCCACTGGATGGCTCCAGGTTGCTGATATATTTACTTGTAGAAAATACATGTTGACATTTTCTAAATAATAATAATAATTTTATTATCATTTTTTTACATATATTTTCTCATTTTACAATTATACATTTTCTGCTAACTGCCAAGGATGCACTACCGATATCATTTTAATTTCCAGCTTAAATCACTGTCTTAAATTTCAATTCAGCTCTCAGTGGTGGGTATTTTAATAGGTGTTTGAATCAATATTCCACAATCCCATGAACAACAATAGTTCCATATTAAACAACGTGAATTTTTATGGAGGGTGGCTCAATAAGAAAGGTAATTATTATGAGACAACAAACATAATAATAATGTATGTTTTCTCTGAACAATGCTCATGAATGATAATGATTTATGAAAGTGTGATTAGTTATAAATTATTCATGATATTCCGTAGATATACCTTGGAAGGTCTTTTTAATTGTATAAGAGGCCGTGTAAAAATGATTCGACACTCAACAAATTATTAACACACATGCAGTTTGAATAATGTAAATAGATGAAATATAGCTATTATATGGAATAGCAATATACCTCTCTAGACTCAGCACTAAGAGGCCATGGCTTCCTTTCCTCAGGGCTGGTCTAATGCCAGGCAAACCAAGTGCCTGCCCAGGGTGTCCGGGCCAGGGGGTACCAACAGTCACCCCAGAAAATGTCCTGAATGTGTAGAATTTGGTCTGATATTTGACAATGGTACAGTAGAAGCCTCCACAATGCGGGGAGAAGCTCTACGTTCACCTTGGCATTCTAAGCTACAGAAAAGACATGGCATATCATTTTGAAGGAAGATACAAAGGCTTCTTGACTAGGGTACTATTTGGTTGAGGACCAACCCTGCCTATCCCCCATATTGTCTAACAAACATATGTTTGTACATGTGACATCAACGTTTAATTTAAAAAAACATATCTTCCTTATATTGTAACAACTAACATTCTATGTTTGATATGGAATGACTTATGGCTTCCCATATTAGTAATCACCTTGAATGGTGTGCTGACAGGTGAATTTGTTGCCCAAATATCCTTTAATTTCCTATTATTCTGTTCTCTCTATCTCTGAACAACCTGGAACGTGACATTGCCATTGTGAAGAACCCAGTTTTCGTTTTGACTCTTATTGCATCGTGTTGTGAGATTTCAATAAGTTCTCATTTCATTATAGCCTCCCTCACCTCTGCTATATTTGAAGACCGCCTTTACAAAGCAGGTCTCTGATCCAGAAGTAAAATATTCGAGAACATTTTCTCAACAATGCTGAACATTTTAGAGTTCACCCAGGTCCGTGGCTTTTTATGCCGCAGGCGTCAACAGCACCAGAAATTGTTTCATGATTTAGACAATTGGCCGTGACAACGGAATCTAGGAGAGTCATGTCTATCATGAAGATACTGTGTTGTGCTTTGATAGTAGGTCAGTAAGTTGTTCCTGCAACTTACAGCAATTTATTCAGGAAGCTATTTCATCTTCAGCACGTGTCCCCTTGACATATGGACCTCATTTTCTCACCATTTTCTTCACTGCATTTATAGTAGACCATGGTATTATGTTTAAATACTTTATCGGGATTTCAAGAGCAGAAAGAAAATGAGTGAGAAAACCAATACTACAATAAAAAAAATAGAATTTCCACCTTGGAACTCAGAACTGCCACCTATACGATTGTATTAAACTATTAAACTATTTGAAAAGGTCTGTATTAACATTTAAAAAGAATTCAGTGGCTATACCCAACAGACAGGACCTGTTACGTTACCGCGATCAAAATGCATTCATTCTGTATTGACCTGAGTATTATATTAGCCTTGCTTTTTGTTTATTGATCGGAAATTGACATAATAAAAATTATAATAAAATAATTGGAAATTAAGTTATATTTATATAATATAAGTATAAATATGTATTTAATATGAAAGGCAGGGGAAGTAAAACATGTAAGAAATCAGAGAAACTGAACAGAATGGGTTAAAGTCTACATCTAAGAGAACTACCATTCCTACATTTCCCCCACAGGCTTAATAATTGGTAACCTTGTGATGCTCTTAAAAAATTCTATTTGTTTGTGCAGCAGAATCTCAAAATAAGATCAGACTTGATTTAGTTGCATTCTTGCACTCTGTTATCCAATATGTGCCATGTTATATTAAAGAATGAGATCTCCAACCAGCTGCTGCATCCTTGGCATTACTGCTGCTGTACTGAGCAGAAATTTGGTTCACCAGAAACGTAGCGTTAATAATTTTGGATTGCAACCCTCATCATTCATAGAACTCTTGAAGTCATGGTTAGACAAATATTACATTAAATTGCTAATACTGATAATAGCTATACATATAGTTAGGGTTTTTATGAAATATTTACTCTTATTTTTTATGTCACTGTTGTGTTTTTTTAAAATTTAATCACATTTTAATCTGTTGGATTGGTTCTTCCCACTCTTTCTCTCTCGATCCTCTTCTCTTTTACTCTCTTCCCTTTCGTTGTTCCTTTTCTTCCATCCACCCTTTTCTAATCTGTCATCATATTTTCACTTTTTATTTCCTGTCCATCCTTTCTCACTTTTCACTCCTCTCTTTCACTTTAGCTATCCACATTATTACAAGAAAAAAAGGGTCTTGACATGTTGACACAGGCATCTTTTTAATTGAATTTTGAGGTCATTTCTTAAAGGAGTCTGTTTACTAATAACTTTATGTTGCAGCTAATAAAAAGCCAAAATACCTACAGCAAGTCTAAAGAATATGGCCACAAGTTAGATTAGATATTTCCACTTGATGAACAATTCACAGTTTTCCCCACCAGGCTCATCTTTACCCCATATTGAAGGAATCGGTGACTTTGTTCCTGAGCTAACCATGGAAGGATCTCTGTGAACAGCAACAGTGAAACATATTTAATTGACTCAATAAAATTTAGTAGATCTGTGAATACTAACCTCAAAGATATTCCTAATCTATGGACTATGGACTATGTCACCCCATATTCCTCTTTAACCTAGTCTTGGTGAAGTCATCTACTCTTCTGTATCATCTCAGTATGGTCCAAATTATTGACAGACCCTACTGAGTTGAAATGCAAGTTGCCCCATTCTGTGTCTATTCCTATAACCCAATGCTTTAATCCAGTTAACTGAGTAATGGTCATTACGTTATTGTTCATATTATTATTATTATTATTATTATTATTATTATTGTTTAATATAGCTCTTTTTTTCCTGAATATTTATGTGAGCTCAGATTTAGGTGAAAAATTGCTCCGATCATATTTCTCCTTTTTTATGCTTGTGTAATCGTTTGAAAATTGCCAGATTTTACTATTTTATGACGTAAAGTCATGATTTATAAAGACACGGAGGCGAGCATTATGCTTCACCAAACTTCTAAAGCCGGTGGTAGGCAAGTTGCGGGAGCGCGGTGTGCGTCTCATCATCTATTTAGACGACTTGCTCATTATGTCGCAAGACGTAGACACTCTCATGCTCCACCTGTCGTGGACCACGAACCTCCTGCAGAGCCTAGGTTTCCTGCTCAACTGGGAGAAGTCGGATCTCACACCCTCACAATCGATGGAGTTCCTAGGTTTCCTGATCGACTCGGTTCACGGAATTTGATGAGGAAAAGAAGGGTAGAAAACCGAGGTAAGAGACGTCTTGGTACGCCGCGAAATGTCGAATCGAACACCCTCCGGGGTAAAGGACCTTGACGAAATATCCAACGCGCGAACATCAGCCACGCGTTTGCAGGATATGAGGCAGAACAGCATGACCAGTTTGGCAGACAACTGCTGCAGGGACAAACCGGCGTTATCGGGCCATGCGACTAAGAACCGCAGGACAATGTTAACGTCCCAGAAACCGGAATAGCGAGGACGAGGAGGGCGAGACAACCTCATGCCCTTAAGCAGACGACAAATAACAGCCAGTTTCCCCAACGGTACCCCAGCAACACCGACATGTCCCGCGGAGATAGCGGATCGATAAACGTTAATGGTGCGGAAAGCCAAACCACCATCAAACAATTCAGTGAGAAAACGCAACACCACTGTTACAGAGGCTGAAACGGGATCCACACAGTGTCCCACGCACCAACGTTCCCACACGTTCCAGGCATGACAGTATGCCCGTCTAGTCCCTGGAGCCCAAGCTCCCTCCAAGAGCTCCTGAGTCGATCTCGAAACTCCCTGGACATGCCAGGGTCCCCGGAAACCCTCCAGGCTAGCAAGGGTAGAAGGTCCCGACAAAGGAGGGGGTGAGGAGACCCCTCCCAGTCCACCACCAGATTCAAACTGGAGGGGAGCAGGCGGGGGATGTCCACCAACAGACCCAGCAAAGTAGGGAACCACGGCTGAGTGGCCCACAGAGGAGCAACGAGAACCAGAAGAGTGTTGCACCGCCGAAGATGAAGCAACGTGCGTGCCAGAAGGCAAAATGGAGGGAAGGCATAACTCCTGTGGAACGACCAGTCCTGCAGAAAAGCATCGGACGCCAAAGCCTCCGGGTCCGGACGCCAACTGAAGAAGGTGGGAAGCTGGGTATTCAGCCGCGAGGCGAACAGGTCTATCTCGAATGGGCCCCAAAGGTCCGAGATCCGGTGGAACACCGAATGGAGCAGCCGCCAGTCGCCGGAATCTTTGAGATGGCGTGAATTCCAATCCGCCACATAATTGCACAGCCCCGGGATGTGTTCTGCCTGGACAGAGATGTTGTGCGCCAGGCAAAAGAGCCAAAACTCCTTGGCCAGACTCGACAGCGCTTGAGATCTCGTCCCACCCAGGTGATTTATGTACCTGACCGCCGACACGTTGTCGAGCCGAAGAAGCACGGAGCAACCTAAGGAATCTCGCAAAAAACTCCGAATGGCGAAAGACCCTGCCAGCAGCTCCAGGCAATTGATATGGAGCCGCCTCTCTTCCAGAGACCACTTGCCCCCGGTGGAGGAATGACCGCACCTCGCTCCCCAACCGTCCAGGCTGGCATCGGACTCTATGATGACGTCGGGAGCAGCCCCGAATATTGCCCTCCCGTTCCAGGCATCCATGTGGGTCAACCACCAAGAGAGTTCCTCCTTCGCCTCGCAGTCGATCGGAACGACCGCATCGTAAGAGAGGCCTCGAAGCAACGAACGGTTCTTCAACCGTTGCAGTGCACGGTAATGTAGAGGCCCGGGAAAAATCGCCTGGATGGACGCCGACAACGTCCCTATCATCCGCGCCAGACTCCGAATGGAGATCGCCGGCCGTCTCAAGATCTTCCTGATCTCTTTCTTGATCGCCTTCACCTTGGTAGCCGGGAGGTGCATAGACCCGTGAACCGAGTCGATCAGGAAACCTAGGAACTCCATCGATTGTGAGGGTGTGAGATCCGACTTCTCCCAGTTGAGCAGGAAACCTAGGCTCTGCAGGAGGTTCGTGGTCCACGACAGGTGGAGCATGAGAGTGTCTACGTCTTGCGACATAATGAGCAAGTCGTCTAAATAGATGATGAGACGCACACCGCGCTCCCGCAACTTGCCTACCACCGGCTTTAGAAGTTTGGTGAAGCATAATGGGAGCCTCCGTGTCTTTATAAATTGATTACAGATTCTCATCCAGAAGAAAACGTTCCAAATGATTTCTTTCATTACTGCTTTGTAGACCAATCTACATAGAATTTTAGATGCTATCCATGTGTTCTCTAACTTTTTATGGAAATCGGTAACTTTTTTTGTGCCGAAACAAAGCCGTGGCAACCCAGAGACGAAAAAGCAATTGTCATTCATCACCTATAGGTTGTCTTTCGACCCCCTACTATTTGATACAGATTTTCGTGATGTCATCTCAGTATGACATCACCACATACAGGCACGAATGTAGGTAGATTAGATGTTAGAGTAATTGAGTAATTAGCTATGTAAATGCAAGCAAGCTTTTCTTCAGTCATAATTTCAGTTTGAATAAAACAGTCCAATTTCAATTTCCATTTATGAAGGATTCCTGAGAGATCCGAAATGTTGCATGTGCGACTGCTGTTTTCATTCTGATGCCTTAATTTTCCTTCTGACTGACACCTTGTGTTTCAATTTAATTGTTTTCCTGCTTTTTAAAGTGTACTGCAATATTTCATTTTTATGAAAGTGCTTCCATCTGCTCATATTGTCAGCAAAAAAAAAAAAATTACAATTCAGAGATATATATACATTTGACGGTGCCCTGTATCTGCGGGGATACGGCATTAAGGTTATGGTTCGTCCTCTGCCAATTATCAACAAACTTTACAGCTGAAATATATTTCATCTTCCAAGTTTAACACATTTAACGAAGGAAGCAGGAATAAAAGCTGGGAAAGCAGAACCAATAGCAAAAAGCGTAACTCCAAAAAAAAAACTATTGAGGACGGAACATGGAATAATTACATTCTTTTTTTATCTCAATATATGTTTTATATTGCTTTAAATAAATATATATTTAAATAAAAGCTAAGATCTAATGCTGCTGAAAAAGAAGTATTTCTTTCTCCATTTTGCCAACTGTTTGACAACGGCGAGATGAGCATTGAAGTAAAATTATACATTAAAGGGTTAATTAATACATATTATACAGATTAAAGGGATGATATATGATGTGTACATTTTTGCAATTTTTAAAAGATATTAACTTAACGTGGCCAGCTTCCAACAGTTTAGAAACGCAGAAGTTCCACTTGCTTTCCCATCATTTTTTTAAATAAAATCTATTTTTTTTTAAAGGCCAAATGTATATTTTATGATACTTAACTGTAAAGGTCTGGCTTACCAATGATATACGCTAAATTTATACAGATAGCAAGGACAGTTTATCTGAACCAAATCTGTATGGTTTTTAGTGGACTGTGAAGCCATGTGGAGAAGGTCAAACCCTCTGAAGTTTAAAATACCCTTGGCTTCCACTGAGTAGACCCAGCAGAGTATCTGAAGTCTGCAATAACACTGGATTAGTAAATGTACATACCTGGGAACATTCTAAATTAGCTTATCCTAATACTCTTGAAATATTAACCTTTTAATGGCCCATTGTGAAGATTCCAGGTAGTGATTCATATAGTGTGTCAACCAAATGTCTCTGATATCGACCTTGTGGGAAACCTTGACTTGTCGTTATTTAGAGATACCTCCATTCAAGCAGGGATATGAACCATAATATATTGGTAGCAAAAGTACCAATTGGGAGTCTTAGAAATGATCACAGCCTTGTAGAAGAGGAAAGAGTCAGTTTCAGAGTGTGTGACCCCGAGAATCTGCCACTTTACCCGAGACCCTGAGATCGGGACAAGACCCCTTGAGAGTTTCCAGGTATATATTGAAAGCCTGCTTGAGTTGTAAACCACCGATGATGATGGAGTGCTATCTTATTCCTAACCATAAACACCAATCAACTCCAATCTAACTCTTTTTATGGGGTCTGCTGGCAAAATGGTCTCTCGTTTGCGATGCATGCGCTAGTGAATTGAATAGTGGAATGATGTCAAAAAAGGCTACTTTATCACTGTCAAACATCAAGAGGGTACAGGTTGTTGAACGTTATTCCAAGCTTCTATTCCGAGCACAGACGTGCCTTCAAGATAGTAATCAACAACTGTTTATTGTTAGCAGGACGGCTTTCATTAAATAGTTATTCCAAAATACATCTTAAAAAGCTGATTAATTTGTTTATTTTTTTGCTTTAGAAATAGCATTATACAGATTTGTGTATTTTCGCTGTCAGATAGCTTCAGACATCTCATTAGGAGTCAGCCTGCATCTATATTCACAGAAAGCTTGAAGTCCCAATATATTTCTGTCAATCAAAGGCCTTAATATAAACTGTAAGGTGTTGATGTTACTCTGACTTCCTTTGAGAGGGAACGGTAAATAATACAGATTCTAAAAAAACACAGTGACACGAATGGCTTCCCCTTCTTTAAAGGCTGTATTTATTATTTTGGAGTGGAGGCAGCAGAAATGGTCCTGGTGCCTATTGCTGAATCTTTGGGCAACTAATTCTTACTCAGTAAAGACTCTTAAACTCAGTTTAAACTCTTAAAGTGGCTTTCTTTGGGTCACACAATAGTTGAGTGAAATAACTTCAAAAGTCTGAAGTTAATAGATTTTTTTTATTCTTGCAAAATAAATGCAAGGATGTACATAGGGCAATATGAATGTGAAATATCCTCAAATAGTCATTCAATTATCTATACTTAATCAGGTTTTTCTGTCGAAGTGAATCCAGACCAAGTTTTATCATTTTGTTTTATCTGATTCCACAGTAAGAAGATCATTCTCACAATAAGATGACCTTATGCTATTTTCTCATCAGAGTGCGTCGCATTAATCAAGTTGACACCAATCCTATAATAGTGCAAAAGATATGAAAATCCCTACATTGTGAAATAGTTGCAATACAATTGTGTCCGTCTCTTTTGTCTGTGATCCTGAACTGGGTTCTGAAGGAATACCCAACAAGGCGGGTTGTCATGATAGTCTTACCCCACTAACAAATTATTGCCTTTGTTCATGAAACTTAAAATGGGAAGACAACATAGGCTTAGTTTCCCAACTGCTGATACCGGCCATGACAGCATCCACACTCTACACCTTACTTTGCACACCAAGAAAATGCCCGGTGGGCCGATGGCCATTAGGGCTGCACGCTTACTGCTACTGCCGCTCCAGAAACAGATATGTGGAAGCAATATTCACTATATAATGTAATTTATGTCATCATATATCTTCCAAACAGTACATGGCCATCAAGCCTATGATTTCCATTGGGGGATTACCTCTTTAGTTGGTTGTTATAGCTGTTGGTTACTGCCTCCCAGCATGCACTGCCAGATTTTGGTATTATAGGCCATAATGAGAATTTTATAAAAGCTATAAAATGATTAACTAAAGTAATAGTCATGTATTAAAGAACATAACACTGGAGTTTTTTTTTTAAAACACCCAACTCAATCTTTTTTGTGCTATTAGAAGCCCATTAGTTCAGCGATGGTTTAACAACCTTGTTATATTTTTGGTAAGCATGACAGTTGACACGTTCTTACGTATTTTTATGAAATGCTTTCAATATGATGGAATATGAGGCCACAAATTATAGCCCAACATTATGATGTCACAAAGAGGATCAAATTCTTTTTATTCCCTCTTTCTCAGATAAATATAATGATTTTCCTTGAACATGTTGACAGAGAGATTGAGTAAAAATTTCTTGTTCCCTCCACCATAGCATTTAAATCCATTTTCACTGCTGCCGCATCATTCAGCTGAATCAACTTGCCTTCGTTCATACCTGATTGAGGTTACCTCCACAACAGTTCTGTCTGCTCTTCTCCGACGGAAAAAACAAATATGAAGCTGTGACAAGCTCTACTTGTTTCATTTCAAAGCAGAGGAGATTAGATCCTGTTTAGATGCATATCGAAGGACTCTGCTTTTAATAAAAAAAGTAGAACTTTTCCATTAAAGATTTTTTTAAGCCTTCTGCAGTTTGTGGTCTACTATATTGGGTTCCATTGATGGATAACACATAGGTACGACTCCATGAATGAAATCAGATGACGCAAGTTGATGAGTGCTTTCATTCTGATTTTCTGATCATGGAGCCCCATGCTGAATATAAAGCATTGATTCTCAAGTAGATATTTGGGACGTCTTAAACTTTGTTGGAAAATATCTTGCCAGCTTTAATGCCGTGCTGTGGGTCAGTCTTAATTGTTGGGTAAGGGGGACCTGCATTTAGTTCTACCTGTTTCCTGTTGTTCTAATAATTTTCTACTTGTTTTGATGTAGACTAGTTGCCGTTACTTTGTTGTTATTGTAATGAAACCCGATAAAACTGGTAAACTCTGAAATACATAAAAATTGGGTGGCAGTTCTTAAAAAAAGACTATAAAGATGAATGTAATAAAATGATGGGACCTTCACTCCGTGAAGCACCTCTTTAACTAGAATCTATTGGACGATCTAACGTTCTAGTCATTACGGTGGCATTTTCAAGAAACATATGATACAATCCTTTAAAATAGGCCTCTGTCATAGTCATATTATCTGAAGTTTCAATAATTCAAGTAAAATATATGTTTTGGACCATATAGAACAGTAATAGTAGAAGATTCTGTTCTCAGGCAATCTAGTCTGGTTCATATAAGTTACGATGGTCTTCTTGGAGACACATAAATACTCAGTTGTCAATGGATATTTTTTTTCGGATGAATTTATTCATTCTGTCTAACTGGGACTCCACAATGGCCAGGGCAGTGAAAGACCTCTGACAGTGAAAAGTAAATTTAATACCTGCCTTGTCTCTTATTTTGGACCAAATTGCACCTCAAATAAATAGTGATTTAATTTGTAAAAAAAATGTGTTGCCATTTTTGTTGCCGCCATTCTGTGGGTGCAATATGTTGCCTAAAAATTTCAGCTAAAGATGTTATTAGCGTGTTGATTGCAGCTTCAAGGCAGAGAGCAATTTCTGTGTCCCGCTCTGTCTTGCAGAATGGCCTGTTAATTGCAATTCTTGCTCGGTCTGTTCTACAGAGGGAGAAATTAAATATCATAAATGAGAATTATGGTAATTTCTATTTCAACGATGATTTAGTGTATTTGTTAAAAGCTGCAGAGGCTGCTTTCCTGGGGAAGTTATCACGAAAAGCACAGAATTCCGTGGCAGAATGAAGAGGATTGTTTCAGAACAAATGCCTAATCTTTTTTGTAAACAGGTGCAATCTATATACACAATGCTTCCCGATTTGGAACAAAGTAACCTTACATTTTGGCAAATGCTCAGAGCCTTTAATATTTATCTTGACGTGATATATACAGTTAATCTTCTTCTACGTGCCATGAGTCCCTCTGAAACAAAAATGTTCTCACACTATTTGAAGGTCCACATCTCGTTAGGTCGACCTATTTGGATTCAGTGGCTATAAAACAACCCCCAACAGAAATATTATTTGTAATGAAGCTTTGGGTAGATTTGGTGGCACATGAAATATTCAAAATTAATAAATATCCAGTGTTACTTTCAGCAGCTTAGTCATAAGCACCTAACAACAAGTCACTTCATCTCCAGCTACTTATATAATATATAATAAAAGGCCTGGAGAGTTCTGGAACAGACATGTTTCCTATAATAAGTGAGATTAAGAAATTACCTAAAGATGAACTTCAGTGATGAAGGCAAACCTCATTAACATATTACAGCTTTGGTATTACAGTTTTAACCATAGAGACCTTAGTGGGCGGGAAACGAGCAGGGATAAAGGGAAAGTGGGCAGGGTGTGGGCAGTACATGGGTGGGGTGTGGGTGTGGTTGCATGCCACTTGCTTGCCTGAAGAAAGAAGAAACTTGGAGAAGCTCTGAATGCCTCTGAAACTCCAGATTAAACCTGGAGAATGTCAATGTCCAGATCAAAATTGTTAAATAATAGATGTTAGCAAAAATTATGTTTTAAAATAAAATCTTTTAAAATAAAAATGTATCCTATGTGAAAACAGAATCCTTTTGTAAAAATTATATATATATACTTTTTTATTTCATAGGAAATTACTACATTTAAAAATTCACAAACACTGTTTCTCTCGTGTCTCATAAAATATAATGTATGACTATGAAATAATATATGACTATGTAAAGCAGAAAGTCTCCAATTTGATAAGAAATTAATTTGTAGTTTTAAAAAAAAAAACTAATTAATTTATAGCACAAGTTAATAAAATTAGATTTAAGCATAAAATGTAAAATGAAAAGGGAATGTTATATAATGGGCCATAGGATGTCCTTTCTAATTAGACATTAAAGTGATGACATCATTTTGTTACAGGTCATATTATGAAGGCCACACTTTAAATTACACTGCAATATACAACATGTATATACTTTGTGTTGTGGGACATAAAACACTTTGGAGATATGTTTGGGTTCCTGTACCACTCGTGGTCACTCTGAGGTACCCTGCCAATGATTTAGGATTATGTTTTAGGATTAATGTTTATTTATATTATTTATTGAATTTATTGAATTTCCAGAATTAAAAGTTGCATATTTCTGAGGAACTCGGCTTTGTAATATTCTGATATGTTTAGATCCTGATGTTTGACACCCCTAACATTGCCTGACATAGAACCTTAAATAATATGTGGTTTTATGTTACCCATGGAATTCAGGACTTAGAATCTATTATATTCTATTTATGAATCTGTAATTTAAATCAGGAATCTGAAATGAGGGGAACATCATTTTAAGTAGACACTTAAACCTGTCTGCCCTTAATTAAAACCATTATTTTAAATAGGCCAAGTTCTATTGAGCACAGAAACCTTAACCGGTAAATCTTCTGTCCTTTGTATTCTCAATCACACCGATTCTTATTAAAGCATAAATAGAACATATGAATCCAATGTGGCCAAGTTCAAATTTATGGGTTTCGCATTACTCAATGTCTTGTATTGAAAAGTATAAATGACCTTGAAGATACATGTGGTGATCTTTTTATTCGTTTTTGCAGTAATGCTCACTTGGATTCATCCCAAGCGATGAGTTATCTCCTCGTGATTGACAAGCTAAAAGACTGTGGTCTTACGAGCCGCTTCCAAAATAGCATTCACACTTCACATCCCTCTGTGTCATGCCTGGATGTCTCTGGTCCATCAGAAATGGAAAAAGTATAGCTGTGCTGCCTTTAACAACATATAAGGGTTGAAACACAATTTTAATTGCCAGCAGGACAGTAAATGGAGTCAGATCCCGATACAGAGAAAAATGGAAATATTTGGAGGTTCTGCAATAATAACAGATCTCTCCCTCACTTTATAACATGTTTTATCTCTTTGTTCTATTTCTTGTGTGTGCTTGGAACATATTATTGATATATGTAGTACCACTGAAATAGAAATATAAAAATAGTAATCTGTAGATATTATATCTATGGCCAATAAATGTCGCCAAAGAGAATGTGCGCGGCATATAGATACTAAACGCAACTCACTTAAATACATGAGATTTAAAAAAAAAATTCTATTAGTGATGACCATACCTGGGAACTATCCAGAGTTTGACGTAGATTACCCTTCTTGGCTTTTACCAACCAGACAGGGGAACTGCGTACCTCCCCAAAACGCAGGCATAATTGACTCATTTTACGCCTAAAGATTCACAATGTGATACACAGCGTTCATATTTCTAACCCGTGTCTGCCTTCTCACTATGTTGTGTTTTCTTAAAGTATTTCTCAAAGTTCTTCAGATAGATTGAATTTTAGCCGTGGTTGTTGGGCAACCAGTTTCCTCTATAATTCAGTTCTTAGAACCTTGCAATTACAAAACGGTTGGCTAGATGATTAAAAAAAGATCTTCGAACTTTTACAGCTGTTTTTAAGCATTAAAGAAATGAAAATCGCAACTTCTTTACATCTTCAAGGAAGCGATTTTGCAATTTTTCTGTTCTGTAAACAGTACCACGGAACCCGATCATTAAATGAGAAGCAAGAATCTGGAGCCGATACGTCTCCGTGCATTTTCTTATTTCCGTTCCCTACAATTATATCCTGTATTCTAAGATTAACACTGTAGGGAAAGTTGATTAAGCACATTGCAAAGTAAACATGTCATTTTTTTTTTTTGGAGTGCCTTTTAAAAATTAGCAAAACTTTCATTTTACAACAGCTTGCACATTTAAATTCCCATTAATTTTCAGGTGCGGGGTTTTGTAGATGTTTTCTCTGCAGCTTCAATGGTCAGACAGCTGTGCCTCACTCGCATATTCATGAGATTCAAGTGAGGCGATTTTCCTTCTCACCTGCAAACCACACTTTATTTTTCCTTGGGTGGATTAACATAAAAGAGCATTGAGATTTCTGGTTGTAAATAAAGCATCAAAATTAAAAATGTAAGCTGACTTATTTTAATTGATCTGAAGTACAACTTTCAGCTGGTATTTAGTTAGAGAAGGAAGATGCATTCGGTGTGTGAACAGTGTGTCTAATCCCAGTTGACTTTGCAAATGGTCAAAAAGACCATAAAAGTAATTTAGCAGCAGAAGAATGGTCACCCAACATGGCATTCTTCTGCTGCTAAATGGTAGTAAGGACTATGTAAATTTCCTGCAGGTTATGTTACTGAGTGTTTTCCTTATTGAGGTCAGTTGACTAGGTTTACAGAAATTGGAAGTCAGAATTTGTTTGGTTAATGTTGAATTTGTCGCGTGTTTCTACTCTCGTCGTACGCGGGTTTCCCGAATTGTGCTCTGCTGAATAAACTGCATTGTGCTTGGTGGTGTGTGATACATTTTAGCGGGCCGACGTATAAATACAACAAGATGAAAACAGTATGGTTGGGATTCAACGTAAGACCAAATACAATGCACTCAAAGAGAATTATTCTTCCAAAAAGTGAGTTAAGGCATATGTAAGAAAATGATATGTTCCCCTTTCAGAAAGTACCAGCATATGATCCACAGGATCCACCATAATGTGTTCTTAGGGAATTTTTGCCTTTTCTTAAAGTTGTAGGGATTTCAACAATTCCCAGCCTACCCCTATTGACGTGAATAAGGTTGACTTGGTGAGATACACTTTTTCTGACCTCTAAAGATACAACATTTAAACTCCAACAGTGTCCTTCAAACTGATACGAATATAGGAAAAATTCATATATTTGAAAAGAATGTCCTTAATGGTAATGTTTTCATGTTTCCCTTTCCAACACCTCACCCAATTACCCCTCTCTTTAAATTTACAAATCCATAGGTGTTTCCCATGTATATTATATATATATATATATATATATATATATATACTTAAAATATTTATACTACCGGTGTGTATATATATATATATATATATGTACATATATATATATATATATATATACATATATATATATATATATATATAGTGTCTTTCCTTCTACATATGTACGACATAAACTACACTGTTTTACTGTTTTTTGTATGTTTTTTTTAAAGAAATCTTTCTTCTTTAATTTGCTCAGATTACAAATATACTTCTGTGTGAATGTGCATCCCATTTTCCTCAGTTCTCACATTAAAAACAGCTTTTTGTTTAACTCAGCATTTGAAAAGTGCCAACCCGTGAAATAAATAAAACTCCATATGCCTTGAGCTCTCTTGGCACTTAAACAATTTTTATATTAACTAAACAACATGTTTACAAATATACGTGGAAAGTGGAACAATGTCTTTGTGTATTGGCGTTAGTAGTTCTAAAACCATGGCTAAAATGTTTATAATATCTGATTTGGATTCAGGGGAGTAAGTGCATTTATTTGTCTTCTGTATTGACGTAACATAAGATTCTTTAGCCTTGTGAGAAACTGGGGAGTGTAGAATTAGGATGATTTATGATGTTGGCATGGTTACTGTGAATGTATCCTTTGGAAACAGGAAGAAGGTGAGCCCAGACAGGAAGTGGTGAAGCCAAGTTGTGTGGGCAGAGTTCAGCTATGGTTGGGTGGAAATAAGGGAGAGATGGTGAGATACTGGGTAGAGGGGTCAGCGCGAGATGCCCTGCATTAGTAATATTAGGATCCTCTATGGCAAAGTAAGGCAATGCTCATGGTTTCGGAAGCCCAAAATAATCCTAAGAGAAGAACCATTCACTTTGTTCAATGCACTTCCATGCATAGTGATCCGATTTAACCTGATTTTACCCTGATTCTCCTACGCGAAAAAACCTAACTAGAGATCTATATGGCATTTTTACAAGTCTTAGATTCATATAAATTTGAATTGCGGGTCTAGTTTCTTTAACGAGCTGCAGATCAGTTGCACAGAGTCTGTAAGCAGGCTTCCTAATATTAATTTCTATATCTTCTAGACTTGTGCATTCGGATTTGTACTAATTTTAATTTTACCAAAATTGGCCTATTTGTCTCCTTTTCTGTAGCTCCACTTCTTCTCTTGCCTCTTCTTGTTCGTCTGTCTTCTTTCTTCTGTATACTTTCTTCATCCACTTCTCCCCAGTATTAGCTCTGCTAACCAGGCCTCCTGGAGAGCTTCCACTAAAGGACAGCACCTCCGCGCACACACTCTTCCCTGATTTGATGCCCGTGGGACACGCCGTGTCTTCACACTTTGGCGGAAATTAGATCGCCTATTGCCTATGTAGAATGTATCAAAAAAAGCTTAAAAATAGAAAACATTTCTATCATTCACAGTAACATAATATCTTAAAGGGATTTAAAAAAACTAAGATGTTCTACAGGTTAAATTTGTTTCAACTTTTTATGTTAATGAGCTTGTCATGAGTTTCATTTAATAGAGAGGGAAAGGTAGCATCTGTTTAAGAACAAAGAAGAGATGTTTACCATCGAAAAATCAATTTGCAAGTTTTTGTTTCCATAATTTGTATTTTTTTTCAATTAGCTGTGCTTATTTTACTCGTCTTATTGTTTTATTGTGTTTTTAGAATGTATTTTTAACATTTTCCTTTGCACTCCATATGTCTTGATACTTTTAACATTATTTTATATTTGCATAACAACAACAAAAATGATCTTAATATTAAGACATATGTTTGGTTTTTGTATTCATAAAATATGCAGAGTTCTGTGTCTAATTATACCATTCCATATGACAAAAATAAGGCATTTAATTTATATGGCCAATTACTTCTACATAGTCATGCATGTGAGATGCCCTTGGTGAGCAGAGGTCTAAATAGCAGCCATCTGTGCCATAGCAGGTCTAAAAATTGGGTAAATAAAAATGTGTCATCATTTATTCAACAAAAATAAAGCTAAAATGGAGAAGCCATGTGTGAAAAACTAAGTACACCCTATGATTCAATAGCTTGTAGTACCACCTTTCGCAGCATACTTTTAGGGTGGACACTTTCACTCTCTTTACCTTTTACTTCAACATTGATGTTTCAATAATAAAACCACACGCAATCAATGTTTTTATATCATATAAAATTCGAAAGATAATCCAAGGTTCAGATCAAGACGTCAATAAGTGAAACACTTATATAATTTAATATAATAAAAATGTAGCTGCTTTACTACTGTACAAACTCAAACGTGATGCCTTTTTGAAACCTGGCTTAAATTTTCATTTAGATATACTTAGCATATATTCTATTTCTTTTTTTTTTTTTTATTCAGATGTTACATAACCGTATTAAATTATCTTCTGCAAAAGGTTGTTGTATTACTTTGTGATGCAGCCTTTTATATGGAATGGTTAATGTGAGGGAAGGTGCTGTTCCTACATGTTCTCATTTATAAACTGCACTTTATTAGTGAAGCGAGGCACACAGGCACTTGAAATTTGATTTGAGATAAAATTAGTTTTTTTCTATCCTCTATGCAATTGTAAATAAACATGCATTTACACCCCAGGGAAAAGAGAATCCAATGGTTTGACTTTTTCACACCAGGATGCCAAACATTAGGCAGCTAAGATTTAAAATCTAATTTCCTGGTATTAGGGGGTGCCTTTCGAGTTTTAATGCTGAATTTTATTGCCGACGGAAACAGGAAGGCGCTTTAACTATCCAGAAGTCCTCCTGACCCTTTGTGCTGCTACACAATATAGAAATCTAAAAGCACTGCCAGAGCAATAACTCCTGTCCTAACGAGCATCAAATTAAGGGATAAAGCTTTTTTTTTTTTTTTTTTTTACTTACCTTTGCTATTGCATGATATACACTAATTGCTAACTTTGTCTCTGCATTATTTTTTTTAAGATCAAATGGGCACACTGGTCATTTTCATTAATCTCACGCAGAGCAGCTAATTAAAATTTCCATTATTAACCATCCATTTTCTAGTAGCTTCCTTTGTTGCGTATCAGAGCAGGATGTTAATATTAATTAAGCCGTTATTGTGTTAAAAGTCCTATTAAATATAGCACAAATTATTCTAACCTACTGTACAGAATTTGTTTAGGAGCCTTTTCAATAGATGCAGCATACTCGTGTTTGGCTGGCGTTCTTTTACTTTCAATGGGGTCTTGACGGCCAGTGGCAGGGAAGTTATAATGGCGTCAGAATCATGTATTTATGGGTTTTTCGTGGCGGAGCTTCTTAAGTGGATTTAATGATGCATTCGGCTCCAGATATGTGTGACAGAAAGGCAATTTAAAGTGTTGGGAGTGGATGTATCAATTTTTAACGCTGATATAATCTAAAGAGAATATGGTTACAGCATGTACCTAAAATGAAAAGTCTTTTGTGTTTGGCTTTAGTGGGGTGATATGGACCATACCATGTGCAGAGACTAGTCGAGTAGATGCCAGAATGGGGACAGTATTGTAGTACATTTCAGAAAGGGAAAGGATAAAAAACACAAAACTATAAATTCAGTTTAATGGTCAGTTTTGGTTTAGTAGGTACATACATTTTGGCTAATAATAATAAAAGAATAATAATAATAACAATAATAATAATAAAAATAATTTATTACATTTAATCATTATTATTAATAATAATATTTAAATTAAAATGCAAATTGAAATGTCAAACCTTTCAATCATAAATATGTGAAAGAAGTCAATTTGTCAGCCTAGTTAAGGGTCATTTCCAATTTTTGTCCAATTCATGCAATTCTTATTTTTTGCCAAAGTGAATAAACCGCATAGGAGTAGCATGATGTATTGTGTCATGATACATTTTACAAATTATGACTGTATGTGATTCTAAGGTGAATTGCAATTTTTTTGTGCCACTGAGGTCTGCACTTAACTACTCATTACTAATATACGGCATCGTCAGGGTTTACCAGAATGGTATAATCCATGGTACTGGCTGGGATTACTGGAATAGTATAACCTATGGGATTGGCACAGCCTCTCTAGTAAAATATGATGTCATATCTTGGTGCACAGGATAAAAGATGGCCAATGCTATCACGTTGAAGTTACAAAGAAGTTGTGTTTTTGTTTACAAACATAGGATTCATAGATACCTAAGAAATCTAGAAGGAAAGTTTGTTCTTGAATAGAATTATTTTATGATTGTTAGTGTATTTCTAATTTAAATGTGTTTATGAAATCATTCTTGGCAGATGAAGCTATGCATAATGCATGGTGCTGTCTCATTTCTGATAAAAGCAAATGTAATTATTTTGATAGTTGTGGCATTCCATCAACAATAGTGTTCAACATCTGACAAAACAAGTCAGTTAACCCACTCTAGCATTGTATTGCTTATTATTGGCTTGCAGACGTTACACTATATCGCCTATTGTTCTGGTTTTTGGACCCGTTTTTATGTTGCACATATGATTAATTTATGTAGTAAACAGTTTTATACAGCATTCACCATGGAGTCCTTTGTGGTGTCTTTGGCTCGTGAGATACTGAAAGTATGGTGGAACAACTGAACCTCAGAAAATATAAACAGTATAAAAAATATAAAGTAATAAATATCTTTAGTTGATCTCAATATTGTTGATTAATCATAAGTAGCTGTTGTTGATTGGACAGCGGTAGACCACAATTCTAGGAGAAACAGCCTAGTAACATCTGAGGACCACCCCTATAAGAAAAGGTGTCTGCAGCCCCCTATCCTACCCGGCCCCTGAATATAAATATAGACCCGACATACATCCTAATAAAAGCTTCTGCCTATTTCATGATGCTAAACAGAGAGAAAGAATAATTACATAGCGAGTAGAGAAATATTAAGTTCTAAATGGTGCTGGTATCGTCAACATATTAAATTTTGAATATTGCTTCAATACCCCCCCAATCCGTTCTTATCATCGCCCCTCTTCAGAATAAAATTGTTACGTTATATCTGAATGTTCCATTCTAATTGTACGCCTTCCACTGGATTGTCTTCTTGTGCTTTAGAAAGTAATGGCACACCACAACATGTAATATTCATTTTACAATGACAGACACCATGAAATCTTTATTGCATTGTCAGTCAGCTCTTCAGATGTTATTAATAAATGACATATATGCTTTGATAACTTTAAGGCTGGATTCTGAAATACATGCAAATTGTTTGAAATATTCAGTACCCAATATGTGAAGTCCTAATGCATGTTTTATAAGATAACTAAACCAGGTAAATAGACACATTAATAATTTTCTTTTCCACCTTGAGAAAATTATATCTATTTTCATATGAAACCCAGTGGAGATGAGTATTGTTCTCATCGTAAACGCGTTCAATGCCATATGGATGAGCAGCATAATGCGTATGAAAAATACAAATCTAGATATTCATATTGTGTTTTAACATTGTCTGTAATGCGTTGTTTTATTTTAAATATGCGTATATATATATATGCGATTTAATCTTTATGTAGAAATGTGATAATGTGATCTGTGCTATCTCTTAAGTCATGTTTCTATTGAGGAAGGACATATAACAATGATGGATACATACAAAGAAAGAGAGAGAGCGGTAAAAAGAAAACAAGAGAGATCCAAATAGATATTTTTTTTTAAACCAAAGAGAAATCCAGTGGGTTGAATTTACATTAAGTGCCTCCATTCTTAATATCTATGTAAATGATGCGCAAATTGAAAAAATAAAAATGGAAAAAAGTTATAATAAAGAATAATAAAAGTCTAAGGAAAGTCAACTCGTAAAAAAAACAAAGAAAGAAGAAAAAAATAAACAATAAAATGTCACAAAAGTAATAAAAAGTAAAAAAAAAAATACATAAAAACTCAGCACTTGCAAGATGATGAAAAATCTATAATTATATCTATGGCACTACTGCCCAGAAACTCAAGACAGTAGGGCAGCTACAAGGGGCAGGAGCACATTGCTCTTGTGCACTCTCTCTCTCCATGTGTATACAGTATATATATAGAGAGAGAGAGGGGGGGAGAGGAAGAGAGAGGCAGAGAGACGGGGAGAGAGAGGGGGAGAGAGGGAGAGAGACGGGGAGAGAGGGAGAGAGAGGGAGAGAGACGGGGAGAGAGGGGGAGAGAGAGGGAGCGAGAGGGGGAGAGAGGGAGAGAGACAGGGAGGGAGAGAGACGGAGAGACAGAGACAGACTGTGCATAGTTAACACTTTCAATGACACATAATAAATATAAATACAACTAATACATAATAAATATAACTAAAGTAAATATCTGGGAATATAAAATGGATATTCTTGAATGATTCTGTCTACGGCACATATAACATTCAATATACCATGTGTATAAATTCTTCAGAGCACTGTATATCACAACCCATCGTGTTCTCAAGGGCAATGTCATGGGTATGATCGGCTCCCAGAGGAATACAGAGGCTAATGAGTTTCGGTGGCTCACAGATTCCGTATTCATTGTAGATTATTTTTTTTTAACGTCTTCTCGTTCACGGATCATCGCATTTGATATAGAAGGTTTTACTGTGTAAGACCAAGGAATTAGTGAGGTCTCATGAGCTGACTTGATATGACTACTAGAGGCAATAGTGTAAACTTTTGATTAGTCCGAGAGGTTTATGGGCGATCAGGGCTCTGAGATTTGTCCTTCAAGTTCGGACTCTGGGAAAAAAAAAACAAAAAAACATTTGAATCTGCAGACCAGATACTATTTACGTCATTCTGACATTTGAAATCTTGAACTTCAACATTCATTTGGAGAAAGAGATTTATTTTAAATGACACACCAGTGATCTTCTTTTGTCTGAGGACTCACTCCAGGTCATGAATGGTGCAGCTAAACAAACAGTTACCATTGCAGCAGAAGCCATCGGAGTATTCTGACTTTGTTTAAGGGAACTTCGTACAACTTTGAAAACAGTATTTTATTCAGAGATAAACACCTATTGAAGTGTGTGTTCTTGTTTTATGTTTCCCGCATGCAGATACATTGTGTCTTAGAGAGAAAGTAATGGTCCAAGGCTAGGTTGGCATGTTGTGACAATACGCGCTTAAATAACTATAGATATCCCATCTATACATCAGATATGGACAATACATTGTGTTGTAGTTATAGACCTCAAGGGTTTGGTTTATCAGACCTTGTTTGGCCACGTTGGGGCTGCAATGGAGGTTCTCACTGCAATAGCACAGGCCTCCATTGATTGTTCAGCCCCCTGGGCCAGTCAGAGGATCTCCTCAATTATCCCATGACAACAAACTGGGGCACTTGGGAGATGTGTTCTTATATATACATCATTATATGTTTTATTATGTATCCTGAATGCTATTATCTTTTTCTAACAGTTTCAAACTCATACTTTTCCTGACAGGGAGGACTGAAAAACAGTAAACATGAATGTACGCTCTCTTCTCAAGAATACGTGCATGAACTGCGTTCTGGAATTACTGATGAAAAACTCCTAAACTGTCTGGAGTCTCTGAGGGTTTCCTTAACAAGTAACCCCGTCAGGTAATGTTTGATCTGAATGAAAATCAAAACATTTATTGTGTTTGAAATGTAGCACACGATCGAGGTGTGTTGTATGCATAACAAGGCATGAAAATCTTGGATTATTTCCATAATAATAAGCATAACCCAGTCTAATAAATAAAGCAATGGGATTATGTAATCTCATTGTTGGGCTTCCTCAAACAGAACAATGGGATGTGACGTTATATACATGCATTGTGCGCAAGCACAGCAAAGGAGAAGGGCCCCCGCAGCGTTATAGGGCATTATAGGACCGCATTGGGTAAGGCATTGGGTTCAGATCCCCAAAACGACATCACTACTGATGTTCTCTCCCTTCTTCTTACTCCAGGACCCCATTATCATTAAAGATTACCCTGAACGTAGGATTTGTCCAAAGTGTTTAATGTAGTTTAAGTCTTGAGTTGATTGCTTTTACCCCCCCCAGCTAATCTTTTACTCACCTGGGTGGTAAAAAAGATTCTACTTTTCTTTCCTTTACTGAATTTAGAATCAGGTCGTATTATTTAATACATAGATTGTCCATCTACTTATATCAGAAGTAAGGTTCTATAAAAGTATTGTTGATTGGACTAAATTTTAGTAAAATGTCCTAGGAGAAGGATTCTTTTGTGGATTTGTTAAGGTTCCTCATCTTAAGAGCTTCCCCGTGTTTTTAGATATATATATTTGTTATTATATGTTATAAAAGTCCGTAACTCAAATTGTATGGAACTCTGCTCATTCTCTACAAAGAATGGTGTCTGTGGCCCATGGCGTACAAATGATCACTAAAAGTTACTACTTGTGAATTTCTTAACAGTGACTGATTTGCTCTTCTATCCGGCGCACAGAAAACAGAATAAAATGAAATTAGATGAATCAATAAGACAGCCGGGGAGCACTTTTTATAAAGCTCCAAAGGAAAGAGCCATTTCATATTGGGGGAAAAAAACATATTTGTCTTGTCAATTTATGAAAGTTGTGCCTTTGAAAGAAAAATGTACCAGTAAAATACAATTATATTTATTACTAGAAAAAAATAATTTTGTTTACCTAAAACAAAAAGTCTTAAAAATAAAAAAATGGTATATTAGTCTGATATTTATGTTTATATATAACCATGATTGGAAGTCAAAATAAAAAGGGGATTCTCTTAGAAAATAGTCTTATCGCCATAGCAACCAATGAGATAGTCTGGTCAACAGCACTTTTTAACTAGTTTCTATGGTGATAAGTCTACTTTTCAGACTTTATAATAGAGTTACTTTTTATACAGTATAACCCCCAGTATTCTGTTATTTTATTTCACAAATCAAACTAGATATAGTGATTGCATTAACCAGGCAAAGATTAGCCATTGTGCAAACTGGGCAAACGCCTGGTACCGCATTGCCCAATGGCGCCTCCTACAAGACTTTACAACTGTAATGTGCGGCCCCTGGCTGGATACACACAGTCACACGCTGCAAAAACCCAGTTTTATCTAATGCCGTTCCAATAAAAATCCATTATCTGTGGACCTGGAGGCCGCCATTGTTGTTGGTCATGTGATATTTTTGGTGCCTTTCCCTGCTCCATCACCACACTGAGCTGATTCTTTATGGCAATGCTATGAAGTCTATTCCTCCATAGAGTCAAAGTCATATGGTCAGAGTGTCCGGCTGTGTGCTTAAGACTGAGCCTTTCTATTGAGGATGACAGGATGAAAAGAGTCAAGATGTTAGTCTAGTAGATTGGGCTAAGATAACAGATCTAGGGATCATTTGCAGCTTTCTAAAAACATATTATGTAAAAACTAGAATGTTTTTTAAAAAATAAAATTGGGGGGGGCCCTGCTCTACTTACCCCCTCTCTACTTGCACCAACTTGCATTACTGCGTTTATTGGCAGTACATAGTGTAGTTTCAGAATAATACTTATTCTAGCTCAATTAGTATTTGCTTGATATTTCTTTATTGGTTTCAGTGCTTTGTGATTTATACTATTTCCCTATGAAATGCCACTAGCTCCTAATTATTCAGGTGCGTTTATAAACCGGCGATGTTTAAGAGAATTAAAATGTTGCTGGGTTTGGGATTTTAAATTAATATGTAAATTGGTCACGGATCAGAGTGCGCGAGGAGAGAAGACTTTTCCTGGTTTGTTTCCTTAGAACTTTGCATCTCTGGAACAAATTAACACACAACTGATTTAATATTGTTTTATAGGCCTATTTACAATGTAACATAAACTGGGGAAATCGTTTTTTCTACAGTCCTTAATGATAGTCATAACTTATTACGGTATATGTACAGTATGTTCTGACATATATAGACCCCACCAAAGACCTTATATTCACAGGTCTGCTTCACTCTAAAGAAAGTCCGCTGCATGTGGTATCAGACGGGTGATGTCATAGAACATGGCTGGTTGGAAAAAAGGGGGCTTCTTTGAACTTGGTCCAATATCTTAGTTTCCCCTCGATAACTTTTTACATCGGTATATACATTAGAATTATTGTGATGATTCATGAGGTCATGGCGCCTAAAGAGTTTGATCCATTATGGCTTCTGCAATCAGCAGCAACATGCCATTGGCTGCCACAATAACGTGCTCCATGTTTATCAATTATTTCCCCGTAATTTTATATATATTCCTCTTCCAAACACATCCTTGATAACGGCTTGACATTTAAACTCTGTATGCATTACGGCGAGCAGCGGATTATTTGTGATACCCTCAGAGCTTCTTATATTGCTGTGTAAGAGTTAGAAAGATTAATTGAAACAAAATGAAGGAGACTAAGAGTAAATTGGATTTACAGTAATAAGTGCTCAATAAAACCACAATTCCCAGCCAACAAAGGTGTGGATGAAGTGAGCGATCATTTAAAGAGAGAGATAGGAGCCTTGTATGTAGATGAAAATTAGACATGGTCAGGAGGTCAATAACCAGGAGGGTTTAGCCATCAGATTGCTACCATTATTTCCATCAGATAGCTTGGATAAAATTACACGAGAAGCATATATGTTGTCAGAGTGATGATAATGTCACTATATTTACATAATTGTGGAATATTTCTTCCTGGATGCAGCATTTTATGAACAAAAAAAACCATTGATTTCAACATAGGCAGCATTATGATGTATCAGATCTCTGTGTACCATGTCTCAGATGGTTGTAGTTTTGGTCAGTTTAAGCCAACTGTGTGGTATTTAGCAATGTCATTTTAGGAAAATGCTTTCAATGAATCCACACTTTATCTGTAAGGTAATTACAGATTGTGCTTTGCCATCAATTCTGTTCCTGATGGCTTCCTTCCACAATCTGTTTCTGACTCCATAGGACTTTAGATAGGGTACCACATTAGGCTTACCAATCATTGTACCAGTGCACATCAGTTGATATCTTAAAGATCCTGAGAAGACTGTAGGTGCTAGAAACACCTTTTAGTGGGATAATATATTCACAGGGTACTAATTCACATAGGTTTCCTAGACCTGAGTGGTTCTTTCATCAGATTATCCAGTTTAACAGTGGATCTCTGAGGTCTTGGATGTTTAGGCAACATTATTGTTGACTTTTATCATATTATTGGAAGGGATTTCACTTAAAAAGAAGACAGACCTGATATAGGACATTAAAGCATTGAGGTAATGATACAGATAACCTGAGTTTTCAGGTGGATAAAGGGAGAGTCATAGTAAAAATGTATTATTTGAACTTAATGGAACAAGGATGGGACAGGGTGTTATAAAAGTAAGATATACCCTGGAGCCTCAAGAAAACCTTGAAAAATTGGGGTTTGTCTAGTCCGCTGTCTCTTATTTTACTTTCCGAACAACCATGTTGTATAATTATTCTTAGATCAGCTCTTGTACATATAAATAAATGCTTTTCGCTCCTGTCTGCAAAGTTTATAATCCAATTTACTGTCCTACATGAAACTCTGGAGCTTGTAAAACATGTAGCAAGTTTTTCATTGCAGTGAAAGTGCTTGTGTTCTGTGATATTTGCTGTTCAAAATTGCTTATTTAGCAAACAGCAAGGAGAAATCAGTGGCACGCATATGGCAGTGAGTGAAAAGTTCCAAGAAAACATAACTTTTAATTATTATTATTAGGATTTCATTGCCAAAAATGCAGTTTACCAAATGTTACTCCAAAAATGTATGAGCTGTCGGGATGTAAATGACTTTGCTTTCATAGGGAAAAAAAAAATCAAAGGAGGCAGATGTGGAAGATTTTTTAACAGAGCTTCCATAGTTATTTATTTCTTTTTTTTCAGACTAGTTCTCTTTGTTCTTTGTGCAATGCCCCATAAGTAGAAGATCGTGTTTTTTTTCCAAACAAGGCCAGGTTAATATAATCCAAATCAAAACAGCTCTAGACCTTATCCTTAACATTTTTTTGCCAGCAAATAGCAGGAACCAGCACTTCCAAGACAGAAAGTGGGGATTGTATGGTCAAATACATGTAGACCTCTCACACTACTCTAGAAACAAATACTAACAATGACCCAAGCTGGTCCTGCTGGTGGAACACATGGCCGCGCTCCAGGAGCTAAACACATGCAGCGCCTACTCTTCCTGGAATTCCCGGGCTGAGAATCAGTTTAGGACAATAGACCACACATTGAACGAGCAAACCCAATTTATATACCCTACAACTGTGGACTACTGTACCAACTCACAGGAGGATTAATCGGTTGGATCTATATGATTATTTGTAGGATATTCCCAATGTAGGCTATACAGTTTTCTCTCTCTTCCATGGAAGTAGCTTCTTGATAGGGCAGGGAAAGACCTAGACAGCCTTTAGTGGGTGAGGAGTAGGTAGAAAGTGGGTGGCAAGTGGGCATGACCAGGCACCATACCCTTTTACAGAGAGTGAAGAAACTGAACCAGGGAAGCACGGTTCCACCAGGAGACTCCAAGTCAAACCTAGAAGGTTCCTAGATGTTCATATAATGCTTACTTGATTATAAAATATGTTCCTGTATAACATCTACTCCACAAATGTGAAGTAAAACTAAATCGTTGTTACATCTCCACCCTATTATAAGAACCTCGATCCAAAAAATGTGTATAAGATTTATATCGCTAAAATGGGAGCTTTGAGCATATTCGAGAGTTCAAACCAGGTTAGAGCAAATGTTAAGAGATGGAAAACCAATAGCAGGTTTGAGATTAAGTGCAGCTTTAATGCAATTAAAGTTTCTAATACAACAGAAGACAAATTGGTCTCTGGATGTAAATGAATTACGTCCCATTCTTAACAGACGCACGTTCAGTGTATGTATAACTGTGTGAATGTGTATGGATCTCTTAACCCTCCCATGAACCAACTTAACTTAACAAACTGTAATATATTGTGGGACCAGATAGGATGAAAGTATATTTAGAACATTAAGAATACTCACTGAATTCTAATTCTGAATCAGTTTGTTTTCTATGCTTATTTTCTTATTTATTTGACACATTTAAATGAATTTTAATTTCTATTAACCCCTTAAGGACAATGGGCGGTCCCTAAACCCATTGAAAACAATGCATTTTGAGCCCGTACATGTACGGGCTTTGTCATTAAGGGGTTAATGAAAGTGAAAGAGCGTAAGATGCAAAGATTCCAAATGCCACGATTAATACTTACTTTACTACGTATAATGTAATCGAACTGATGGCACCAAACTATAGGACTTGAAAGCTACAGTACAGACGCACCAGGTTTTTCGGGCAATACATAGCACGTTGATCAGCGATAACGCAATGTGAACAGTTTAATTGTTTGTTAATTAGAGAAATACCAAAAACTCTGGCAGGATTATGTTTCTCTAGGAACAATTTAGACCCTGCCTGAAAGTCTTTTAAGGTAATTCCGGAGTAAATATACAAAGCACTATATCTTGATAAATGGTGATGTTCCTTTCCAGTATTGACTGCAGCCGTTGGAGTTAAATACCACTTCAAATGGACAGGCAAGGAAAGCTCTTTCAAAGAACTCAGCGGAGACGCATCTAGACAACAAGGCTCCAGATGATATAATTTTATCAATTAAATAGTTGGAAAACCTGTTGAGAGTTGTCTTCAAATGATCTTTAGAAAATAGAAGGAAACTCGTGTTCACCGAGGCTTGAATTATCTGTTACGTTACAGGGTGGTATGTAATTTTACAGTATAAAGTTGCCTGACCTAAAAGATGGAAGATGGCTTGGTTTAACCCATTAAGTGCCTGATGGAGGAATGGGACAGACATGGTGGGACTCACAGCACAGTCCCAGGTGTTAATTTCTAGACTATTGTGCAGCCTCCTTTGGTTGTCCACATAAAGCTAAAGGATATGTTTCAAACTCAAGGGTTATTTTGACACTGTTATGTTAAAGCTGAAATGCTACCGGCAGGGCTGCTAGGAATATTCTTATTAAAAACAGTCGTCAGTTTTATGATTCCCCTTTAACTCCAACTAGATGACTCCAACTAGATCAGCCATTTCTTCCATGTTCTGCGCATGTTGCTGAATAATACATGTAAAGTGCTGCCCCCTGCAGTATGCATGATGTATAAACACACAGAAGGGAATCAGTTACTGGGTTATGCGTCCCACATACTGCAGGGGGCAGCACTTAACATGTGCTGGTCTGTAAAACGAGTATGTGTCCCAGGAAAGAGTGGCAGATATGGTGGCCCTAATGGCAACCCATACCAGATTATGCTTTAAAAGAGTCTGCATCAACCTGGCATGACCCCACTGAACATCACCCCAGTGCCCATCTGTCTATACCTTTATGGAGTTAATGTTGCAGTTAACGGAATTAGTTTTTTCGAGTTTGCGGACTGTGCATGAAAAACATAATTTATATTCTTCGACGGGCGCATTGTTCGGTTGCTCAGGTTTGACGACAGCTGAAATTTTACCTGCTGAGAAAAATCACTGAAAGACGAAGAAGAGAGGAAAAAATCAAATGTGTCTCTATTATTTAGAATCCCGATGAATCATTTAATACAGATATCGATGCGATGGAAGAGATAGATTTTTTTGGTGTTCTAGCTTAGAACATAGATGCCGCTGGAACGGTTTTATACTTTTTTTTTCTCTCTCTCTGTTTAATGATGGATACAGTGATCTGTATGGGATTGTAATGGTGTATTACCGTTACCAGCTGATCATACAGATGTTCTACTAGTGAGATAATGGACCTTACTGGGCATCATATTGTTTGTTTACGTTCAGGGAGAAAGGGACATGGGGTCTTTTCTATTTCTGGGAAGAAATTAATAAATGTCACCATACGTGTTACGATCAAGTACTATTAAAGTAATTATGCTAATTTAATTTAAACATAATGTATCCAGGGCTGGTGGATCATTAAGGTACACTAGGATGTTGCCTTCAATTATTTTGAGGGTCTTAGTGTAGGGTGACCAGGTGGTTATTTTAATCAGAAATTCTGCAGGGGCGGAAGGCATTCAGTACCGCCCTGCTTTCAGAGTTTCCATATGTGGCCCCAGTTAAAGGAGCCAATCGAGCAGTCTAGCTTAGACAAATGGCGTCCCTTGGTTCTTACGAGGGGTTCCTTGTAAGGTTGCTGTTGTAGGTCTATTCTGCTTGTGTGGTGGTCCACATTGTACCGACCTTCAGCGGCCCCCACGTTGCGCACAGATGCACATACGATGATGCGTAAAGTATATGAAGGACCACCTACATGGAGGTCATTTTCTGTCCACTGGAACATCATGAGATACCCCCCAGGGAATGCAAATTCTGCATCCAGTATCAATAAGTGGGATATCTGCCAGGACAGCTGGGAATAACCCTGGTTGTCAGGACAAAATTTGTGACTGTTGGTGGGTATGAAGGAAGATGTCTGAAGTAGCAAAGTTAATAGTAGCCTCTAAAATATGAATTTCTTTTTTCTTGGCACCGCCGTACAAGCATTTCATACCCATACTAATTAAGATTTTCACATTCTTTAAAGTATTCGAGAAAAAATGGAATTCTTCTTCCAAAATTAACAAAAAGTTTTTTTTTTTTAAATTGTGCTGTTACCCCATTTCTAGTCCGCCATCGGGGCTTTTAGAACAATCACGTCATGTAAAACAAATCCTACACCTTCAAAGAAAATTGTTAACACTTCCAAAGGTGGCGTTCTTGTTAAAAGCTAAACCACGTAGATATCCAGGTTAAAAATAGTTTCCCCACCGCAGAGACAGGACTTACATTGTAATCTGTGTATCCCCAGGCAGTGCGGGCTCCGTATTTATAGTATCAATTAATTAGATGATCAAGCTTTGATATTTATTTGATTTATGTGGCTAGACAGAGTGATTGATGTGAATGCTTATGAGTCGTCACAGAGACAACGCGTGGTTAATTGTAGGATGAAACAAAGTTTTTATTTGCCGCTATGAAAGTGCTTAAAATACAACAGGCGGTGGTTTGCCGCCATAAATGAATAAATTCCGCTTTAATTAAATACAAAAAAAACTTAAAAATATTCCGCTGGGCAATTTTTTTAAAAAAAACTTTATATCTGAAAGAGGTTTTCTTATTTTCGGTAGGCACAGCCTAATAATTAGTCAAATAAAATAAGAATATATTCATTTGGTATATTTTAGGCATTTGTTTTAGACTAACCAGATCAGCGAGACAGCCGCGTACCAAGCACTCCTGTTTTATTCATAGGTACGATTCAATATTTCGCATTTGCACCGTCAGCCGCTGACGGGTTAATTGCCGGTATTCGGTAAGCGATACACTCCCTGGAAAACTGCGGCACAGCTAACGATATTGAAAGTGGTTAAAATTGTCCATAGAAATATTCTTTACGAGCACCGGTAAACCATATAGTGTTACAAAGTAACTCAGTGATTTTATTTTACCACTAGATGTCTCAATATTTTTCTAACGCGTAGTAAACAAAGAAGCCGAATTAGACATGTTTAACCCCGGATTGACTGATGCGCAATCTGTATGGCTTTTGGGGGGGTTCAACAAACAGAGAGTAAGTGTAGATGGTCCTAACTCACTTTCTTATACTTTTTCTCTTTAAAAGTAGGTGTTATTTTTTAAAGATATATGTTATTTTTTATGTAATAAATTGGATAGTTTATGCATTTGGGGGGGGGGCAAGCAGAGACACTAATGGAGTAGATGGTCCTATTCTGACTATCTGAATTCTTCTACTTTTTTTCTTAAAAAATTGATGTCTTGAGAAGTATTTTAATATTTAATTTTTTTATATAATTAATTGAATATTTATGTTTTCTGGAGGATTTAAGGCTTTTAACTGTGTTACGGTGTTTAAACAACTTCTAGTTCATCCGAGCAGTTGATCTTATAGTAAGCGTCTACAGGAGTTGATGATCAAAGCGGGTTGAGCACAGAGCGCTTAGAAGCAATAATACAAAACCAGCACAGTTCAAAGCAAATAAATCCAAATAAAGGGAAAAACTATCAGGGCCAAGAAAACCAGAATTCTTGCATAAATCCGGACATGGTCACCGGCAATCAAATTATCAGTTGGTGTATTAACATCAATTTTTCGGTTCAGACAAACAAAGTATGGCTTATTCTGGGTCATGGACTGGTTTCTAAAGTCAGTATAATCAACCATGTCATGTAGAAGAGACAATGGGGCTGTCTGAGTTCCTCTGGTGGAATATAACACAGAGACCTGAGCTAGTAATGATTTAGAGCCAACCATAGAGTGTTGAGGCCAAAAAAAGTTATACGGTTCCATGATACTTGTCACTATGTAAAGTTTGGACATCAATTCCCTTAACCGATTTAGGAGACCACCTGTCCTAAGCAAGCCACGCTAAATACATGAGAGGAACGTGTAACATACAGATTGACAGGTTTGTCTGAATGATTCATCTTATCAGTAGTCTGTAGACCTTGCTGTGCAGTTTCATCCTCATCTTCCCGTACGTGATTTTCTCAATATTACTTCTATCTATAGCGTTTTTTTTACAGTTTTCGTGTATTCTGTCAGAGTTATGTGTGATATTTCATAATTGAAGCATCAGTTACTGTTTGTCTGCGAAGCTTCATGAAGAAGTAAAGCTTATCAGATGGATTCTGGCTGTATTAATTCTATCGCCAGATAAGATGCACACAACTGAATGACAGTGTTTGTAAAATACATCGCGGGCTTGATGTGAAATCATTAGACTCACATATAAAATATAGACAAAGTACAAGTCAGGAGGGTTTTGAGGTTCTTATATTGCATTTTCCCTTCTTTCCCTTCCCTACAAGTTGCTTACGTGGCTGTTTAGATCAGTCCAGATGATTGAAACCAACTCAGCTCATCGGCTACATTTATGAGCAGTGCTTCTCTACGACTTTGAATATAGATTCCACTTCTTAAGGCAGGGAACTTTCTTCTGAACAAAGCAAAGTCCAAAGTTACAAGGGGCACAGCCAAGTTCATTTGATCTATCAAAACTGAGCCAGACCTTGGTCTACATTAGTAAATACTCGTAGAGGTGAGACCTGAGCCATGGATTGGATCAGTGAGCCATGGATGAGCCGAGCCAGATACGTTAGAAACAGGAGGAAACGATGAAAGGTTTTGTAAGAGTCATGGTTTAACCAGGCTCGTGCTCGGGGAAAGCCGAGTCGGGCATTAAACTTCAGCTCTCTTCGAACCAGCAGTGGTTCACCTAGCTTAATCTCTTTGTAGGAAAATCCAGACCGATCTAATTAAATATATCACACATTCCTAGTTGGAACCTAAAATTTGTATAATCTAGGCCTTTCTATAGTTTTTGGAGAGATCCCGGCTTTCTGCCTGGTAAAGTAATAATTCCACTAAATACCGGTGCAGTTGGGTTAATGTAGACGGTGCAGTTGGGTTAATGTAGACGGTGCAGTTGGGTTAATGTAGAGAAGGTGCAGTTGGGTTAATGTACAGACGGTGCAGTTGGGTTAATGTAGAGAAGGTGAAGTTGGGTTAATGTAGAGACGGTGAAGTTGGGTTAATGTAGAGATGGTGCAGTTGGGTTAATGTAGAGACGGTGCAGTTGGGTTAATGTAGAGACGGTGCAGTTGGGTTAATGTAGAGACGGTGCAGTTGGGTTAATGTAGAGACGGTGCAGTTGGGTTAATGTAGAGTGGGTGCAGTTGGGTTAATGTAGAGTGGGTGCAGTTGGGTTAATGTAGAGACGCTGGGAGACTGAGCTTTGAAAGGCTGTCAGTAAGGCGATCTCTCGCTTGTTGTCAAACTCTGGGTTTTAATGTTACTGCAGTGCAGGAAACAAGCAGCCAGCTCCATCCCCTCGCTCCTTTCCCCGGCGGTGAACACATCCATGGACTTCATCACCTGAGGCGACTCCAGACAGCCTGGAGCCCTGCTTTATCCAATGATTCCAAATTAGAAGGGGAGGCTTTTAGCAATTCTGTGGCACTGATTCTTCTGACCCAGCTCTGTGCTAACCGAATATGTCCTATTGCATAGCCTCCTGCCATCAATCTTACAAATACTATTAGAGAGGATTCAGTCGTTTGGATATGTACACATACAAACTGTCTCTCTATCAATCCATCTATCTATATAACCGGCCAAGAAGATATATATACTATATATCTATATATATATATATATATAAAATCATGCATCATTCTCTCTCTCTCTCTCTCATGTATTTTACATAATTTATTTGTTTTTTGCTTTTTATGGACATTGTTATGGACACTATTAATAATTGATTGTTGGGGTTAACATTAAAGATTTTTGAACACATTAAATAAAATAACATGAGGCATTATTACATTGTTGCTAAGGCTATTGTCTGCAGCCCCAGCTATTTGTACTTCGCTGTAATTTACTGTAACGTTTTAGCATCTACGGTAAATACTACATAGCTTCGAAAAACAAGAGAATGTGTATTAAAAATGTATGTCTCATTTATGGTTGCACTTTGTCCCGGCGCTGCAAGGCGTGTTTCCCTTACTTTGGTGTTGTAGTTTGCAGTGTATGTGTGCCGAGAGGGCCGTATTAGTGCCTTTATGAATATGTATTGAAGAGACAGTCTCAGCAAAATATATTGTATATGAAAGTACTTTATAAGTACTTTAAAATGCATTCTTTTTAATAAAAAAAGCACTTACCTTAGGGGGAAGCTGCAGCTCCCAGCCTTCTCTGTGATCCATGAAGCAGCCAATCAATGGCCTTCCTACTGACATCAATAGAGGCGATTTCTGCACATGTTCCATGAGGGGGTCTCCTTAGACCACCTCACGATGTTTGCCAAGCCAGTAAGTATATCATATGCCAAAAGATGTGTCCGGCCTAAAACACCGAGGAGGAGCTAATGCAAAAGGGGGGATTCTACAGAATCCCACCATACATCCGCATGGAAGATGCCATGTTAAAGTGTATGTAATGGCGAGACTTTCCCTTTAACCCCTTAAGGACAATGGGCGGTCCCTAAACCCATTGAAAACAATGCATTTTGAGCCCGTACATATATACGGGCTTTGTCATTAAGGGGTTAAATGGCTTTTGGTAACCTAGACTGGGTATTAAACTCATATGGAAGTCTGTGGCCAGTTTCCCAGAGAAGAAAACGGTGGTTTAATATTTTAAATCATTGGCAGCCGCACGGGTACCCTTTGTTTTTATGATGCTACAGGCAACCATCCAGCTAACCGTGCCTTAAATATATCATAGAAATACTGAGCCAAATATAACATTTTATATATATATATGTCAAAGGGAATAGTCTGTACTATTCTAACACATAGAAACATAGAAAATGACAGCAGATAAGGACCATTTGGCACATCTAGTCAAACAAACGCTTTTAGGCAGTATTAACGTTGTAACAGGTCTTTGTCCAGGGCTTCCAAGAGTCTTTAGTTGAAGGTAAGTTTGAATCAAGTCTATCTGAAGAAGAGAACTTCTTCTATCGTTTAGTGTTGGCCCTACTCTTATAGAATTAACCAAGGAACAGTCTTGCTGATGTACCAGAACCTGGCCTCGAGTCCCACAGGTTCCCACCTCAATTAACTACAGAGCTGAACCCCCTGCCAAAGCCATTGTGAGCAACTTAGCAAAAAAGTGAACTCTTGTAGTTATCCCAGCCCAGTTCCAAAAAGAAGCCAGTTTCATTGTTAGGTGACTCTGGAAGTAAATTGTCTAGCTTGCCAGGATGCCAAGTAGTCTGAGGCGCCAATCTCAAGCATGCTCTCTTGATGCTGACCGTGTGACCTTATGGCTAAGCTGTCTAAGTTTTGACCAGTAGAATGAAGTACTGGTGTGGTTGGTGGGGGTTTTAAATCTGCTTAATTACATGTAACGAGGTTTTACTTTACACAGAGGGTGGTAGATATGTGGAAAAGCCTCCCAGCAAATATGGTAAAGACTGATCCAGTGTGGGAATTTAACCATGCATGGGATAGGCCTATGGCTCCTGAACCCAAGACAAGACAAGGACTGATTATGGTCTGTGTCTTTACAGCAGGACAAATTAACAGACTAGTTGGGCTGAATGGGTCTTTTCTGTCGCCAAATTCTGTGTTTCTATGTCTATTGGGTACGTGAGTTCCATGTGGGGTACTATTAGGTATTCTAATCCGTTACGTTGTTCAGCAACCTTTTATGCTGATGTAGTAAGGGTTACAGCTAATAACATGGAATATATTTTTTATGTGTTTAATGATAAGGGCCATATCCGGGACCACCAACCGTATTGTATATTGGCCATTGTGTTCCTCACCCATGGCTTTGCTCAGCCAAATCTTTAAAATCTATTTGCCATTGGAAACCACACCATACAAAAAAAAACCCTACATTCTCCATATCTTCCGCACAACGCCATTTAGCCCTTTCTCATATGCCAATTCTGTTTGCGTATATCATTAACAGCTGCTGACTCGCACAATGTGTTTTGCATTTGGCTCGCTGTCGCTGTCTTCTCTGCGTATTTATCCTGCGCGAAAACCCCAAAAGTATATTTATACTCTATGTTTTTAGTAACTGCAAGTCTGTTCCGAAGGCTTTTGTTGTTTTATTCTTAGAATAAGGTGGATCGTGTTCTATAATTTTACCACCTTTTATGTTCCCAGAGCTGCTTTGAACTATCATTCATTTTATTTGATGTTCCAGTCATTTTGGCTGTAGCTTGAGATTACTGTTGGGAATAAAGCACCATTAGAGAGAAATACAATCCTTTCCATAGAGCAGTGAGCCCTCTGAACTAGCCTTTACCGGTGCGCAAACAATGATACACGAATGGCATGACTAATACTCAACTCCTTTGCTTGAGACAATTCGGCTCTACAGGCTCTATATACATTTTATATATATATATATATATTTATATATATATATATATATATGTATAATTATAATTTATATATTATTTTTTAATATATTTTATTATATATTTATATATTATACATTTAATTGATTTTTTGGACAAGAAAATGCTAATTTTTGTTAGTATGGTGAATGTACTTTTTATACAAATATATTTTTTGTTCCATAAAAAGGTGCCATCGAATAAAATCCGTAAACCCGTTTTGTTTTGCGGAAGGCGAACCCATTTCTCTTGAGTTTGGATTGCTGATGCTAAATGAAATAGTTTGCCAATATATGAAGAACAAAGAGAGCGAGAAATATATTCAAAGGCTTTAATATCTACGCAATCAAAGGAAATGTGTATTTTTAATGAAAGGTTATTTATAAATGCTTTTTTTTTCCTCCCCTGGGTTATGTAGACGATTGCACTTGATGGACTTCAAATCCTACTGCATGCTTTTTACTCCTGAATCCCCCTGTGTGGGTATTGCCGTTCCGAGTGCTGTGTAAGTGGGTCATGGTATACAAAGTGAGGCTGTATTATGGTTTAAGGGGCAGCATGTGAACGCGGAGCTACAGATGGTTCTGATTCATGCTGCCGTTGACGTACTTGGATTAATGCACTTTGCAGTGTAACATCTGGGCTTTGTACTCCGTGAGGTGTCCATTGTAATCACTGAGGAGGGCCATGCTTATACGCTTTAAATTAAGTTCAATGTGATGTATGCTTTAATGTTATATAGGCAAACGCTCACATAAATAGGCCCCAATAGGCCACAGTTGGGGTGCAGGTAATAATAACAACTAGTATATATTGAGCACCATTCATCAAGTGGGACTCAAAGCACTTTTAGCGCACACTCCAGGAATTAACCAAATCGGCAGATGAATAATAGATGTTATTATTACCCAGTTGATGGTACTCATCTTATTACCCCCAGTAGGATGAAGGGCTGAGCTGGCTCTGTCATGATCTGAAGCCCCTCACCTTAAATAACCATTGGAGGACTCCATTGACTTCATATTGTCATTGGAGACCTACTTTGACCCAATTTTGGCACTGAAAACTACCCATGCCCTTAAACCTTCAATGGAGACCTACCAAATGGACAGAAAATGGTGGAAGCAAACAAAGGTCCATAGAGTAAAATAGTAATATCACACGCCTTCCAAGTGTCCCCCTAACCTGGCCATCCTAATTTGAACACCTAAAATATTGAGTATGACATCACAACTACCAAACTACCCCAGTGTGTTAATTTCACTGCGTCAGTATTTTTATTATTTTAACTTTATTTTGTTAAAATATATCGATATAGATAGAACGAGTTGGTTGGGAAGAGGGTTCCATAGTAATAAAACACTTGACAGATAGTATAGTTTGATATATTTAGTAACACAACCAGAGCCTAACACATATCTTGTGCTATTGACAAACTCTGTCTCTAGTAGCTAAGCCGATAATCAGATTTGGATGCATTTACTGTAAATTTCCTTTTTAAACATGTTATGACGACGTCTTTTGGGAGATCGTCTCCCTTTAGTGGATCATCATAAGCTTTTGATATATTGTGGATTATATTTGATTATCATTCTAGCGGTGTATTGATTATGACTTGCTTCCATAGTTAAAATCTAAACTCTATGAAAAATTCAATGTAGAAAAAAAAAAAGAATCCTGTTACTTTTTTTTTTCTTGTTGTTTATACCCATATACCTCGGACTGCTGAATTTATTTTAGTTTTTCCTTTTTTTTTATGATGTGTTCAAAATGCGATAGGTTCATCGGGTTAAAAAGTGGAACATTTGATAAAACTGTTCACCGTGTCCAAAAAGATGTATTACATTAAGAGACAAATTTACCCAAAGAAAAGACATTTAAGACTATTTGTTTGAGATCTTTTTTCTTTCTTTCTTTAAGGAGTAAACCTCCTGCAGCTATTGTACACAATACAACAGAGAAAATCGCTAGGGCATATTCTGTTTTTATTATTTCCAAAGTAGGAGGAAGAAAGTAAAAATTGCGTTTGAGAGAAAGCAATCCAAACACCTCCAAAAAAACAAAAAAAAACTAGGTGAAACTCTATTACATGCTGCAGGCTCTGGAGAACCCGGAGAGAATAACTGGAGATTTCCAAAAATACAACAAAATAAAGAAATATAAAAAGCGTAAGGAATATCAACACAAAATACAACGAGGGATCTTGAACGCATACAATGCATGAATGCAAATTATTAACCCATGTCGGTATTGTAATATACGCTATTAAGTTGCTTTAGTTCCAGAATTAGAGAAGATCGTGTGTTTGTTCTAAAAGGCTTTAAAGATCTCCTTCCAACAATTAGACATCTGTTTATTAGCAGATAATGGTATCGGCTACTGATGCATCTGGGTGCGTTAGTCCCACTTCGGTGAATTCATCACAGAGGTTGATTTACTGTCCGACGGAGTGAAAATACAACCTATGGATTTACCTCTTTAGTATCCCACGTCTGGAATGGGCGTCCATCTTTATTTTTGGGAACTGGCAAAAAAAAGTGAATGAAAAGTTTGTTAAAAGTTTAGGTGCCCATGAGACATTAAGTCAAATGTCCTTCACAAAGCCTAGAGGAATGATCTTTATGTTGTGTATTAAAATAGCTATCAATGCCACCTAAAATTACAATATCACACCCGCCGCTCTCACCCTCTAAAACCATAGTGTCTTGTCCCCGGGTGATTTTTTTTCACTTTCTATTACTGCCCACATGTGTTAGGGTAACCGGTGATTTGGGGGTCTTCTTTGTTGTGGTATAGTTAGATCAGATAATAGCTAATTTGCTGTCAAGAGAGAACTAGAGATGTTCAAAGTGAACGGGTGATCCCATACCTCCCAAATGCCAATGAGATAGCCCAGTTGGTAAATGCTCATGGTCACAGGTTCAAATACTGGAGGGATCAACTCAACCCTTCATCTTTCCGAGCTCGGTGAATGAGTATTATTCATTGGGTAATAATAACAGTTGTTGTTCAGCTACCGGGGGTGCAAAGAAGTGGCAAATGCATAAGGGTGATTCTCCAGACCCCTCCCCCCCGCTCCATGCATCTCCAAGGAGGATACCATGACAATGGAATGGGATCTCGTCATGTGCATATGATGGCAGAAGTTTCCCTATAAGGCCATAGGCTGTCTAATGACATACTTATGGCCACCTATCACGGCGTTCAACCACGTGTATCTAGTTGGCAGCTGCATTGTGCAGGACCTGATCTGCTGCTTGAGAATTGGTAAGTACTTGGCGCTAATTGGTACCATGGTAAAAAAAAAAATGGCTGTTTGGCAATCGTAAGCATGAAATGCAGACTGCAAAGTTACGTTGCTTCCCCGACATGCTAAACAGTACAAGCAAATATGATGCCGGTAATGCATGAATTTGAAAAATGTTACCTTTATTTTTACAGCCAAGTCCTCTATTAAGGAAAAAAGCTGCTATTTTAGATTTACTTTCTTATCCAGCCGCCGTTACATAAGTATGTGTGTTAATACATCCTTTTTTTTGAGGGAAATTGTGCTACTCTAACCCCTGGGAAATAGTCCTTCTAAAAGTCACAGGGCCCTGGGGCTTCCTAATGGAGACTGTGATGCCAAATTGACACATTCTTTCAACTGGATGCTCCGAGCGCTCACCTGGGAGTTTAGAATTTTTATAACTCAACTTTTTCCATTTTCTGAATTTCTAATGTTTTGCTTAAAAAAAAAACAACCCAACTCATTAAGATGACGGTTTCCTTTCGCTTAGCAAACATTCCTCCAGGAACATGTAAAATATAATTCAGCTTGCTTGGTAGATTTTAAGGGATGTTCTTCTTATATTTAGCTAGAAACACGGCACAGAGTATGAGCTAGAATGCTATTAGTACGGCGTCTGTGTGGATTCTATGGAATCTATAGGTTAATCTTCCAATTTAGTAATTTACATGTGTCCAAAGACATAAATTTCCCATTTGCCGTAAGAATACAAACAATCAGTCGTCTAAAGGGGTATTCATTAAAAACGTACCACATTTTTTTAAATCACATCTCCTCTCTCTTTTCTTGTTGATCCTGTTGTCCATTGAAAAAGATGGAAAGGATCCATTAACGTAAATGACCCAGGGGGACATTGCCAGGTCATGATGTAAAATCCCAGAACACTGAAGTCATGCAATGACATGATGTCATACCCAACATCCTGAGGTCACAAAGGCTGTAAGTAAGCAAATCCCGGCTCCCTCCGCCAGAGTATCGCTAAATACCCCCAATAAATGAAGGAAAAAAACAATAGAGGATTTAGGCATCAAAACAAAAATTCATCATAGCACCCAACCTATTTCATTTTACAGAAGAAATCGAGACGGCAAGGGGTTAATTCAGTAAGGATCTGATGCGTGACAGTTTGGGGAGTTGCTTACGAAACTCCTAAACAAAAAAGCTGTGTTTGTTGGGTTTTTTTTTCTCATGTTTTTTTGGTTTAGAATAAAAGATTTGATATTTTGCAGTGAGGCAAGCGCGAGTTTAATTGACAAACTTAATTTGCAGCAGATGGTAATGGAATATTTCATTATTTAATTTTGATAATTAGGTACATAACACAGTAATCCCCACCAAACAAATGCGTGGCTAATGATCTGCCCTTGATGTTTGTTTTTCTGAAGTGCTCGAGACACGATAGCTGCTATACCCACTTGTTAGTAAGGAATCCTACAGATGGCTACGTCTCCTTATGGAAAGAAAACAGTGGGAAACGTGTCTAAGGGCTTCTATTCATGTTTGTTTTTACCGTTTATAGTGTTGGTCAATTCAGTTAAACAAAGAAGACAAGGGTGGCTTTGCCTGCACCAGCTGGGATTGATATGAGTTGTAGTCAATTAAATGACGCAGGCTGTCCTACAGAATTTCCTACGCACCAGTAATGCCATGTAATACGGCGCCTTCTAACGTACTTATCACATAGCAGTGTCTATGGACTGGAATAACCCGTCCTTTGCCAATGGGTTTATAAGGTTTATCTAAGAGATTGAAGACAAACATATTCAAATTCAAGGGACAAAACCCGCTTCCGCCTTAATCTGATGGCGCAGCCATAATAAATACCTATTTCCATGGCTCTTGTAATGGATTCTTATCAATCTTATGCAAGGGACTCGACCCTTAAAACAGGTCCTAATTTAAAACATAATAACCAAGTCTCAGCATAAATTAGGTATAAAAACCCACCGTAGTCACATCTAGAACTTGCTGTTTGATAAGTTCCTATATTATAATGGTGCATATATATTCATGAAGCACCTTTGAAGAACTTTCCTGCATAGGGTTATTCGTCAGTACGCAGGCACCTTTACAGATTATTTTTTTGACTTTTTGAAAGCAAATAGGAACAGATGCGCTAGACACGGCAAATAGATGCAGTATTTACAGCAGTCTCTAAGCCTCTACATGTACTTGCACCGGAGCAGTAATACCAGTCTAAACCATTAAAAATAAAGGCTGTCAAAACAGCTTGTTCTTCAAAATAAATACGGTTTAGTCGATATAGAACAAGCAAGTAGAATTTCTGCCTTCAAAGTAACCTTTATCATTAATAAAAAGAAAAAGCAAGAGAACATTGCTCAATATTTGCCAAACTGCTTTACTGGATCGGGAGAATTGCACAAGCTCAGCAACAGAGAAGGAGACTTAATTGTTAGAAATGTCCGGGCAGACGTCAGAGGAGGCCATCCCCTTGGCACTATTCAGCCCAGCTATATCCAGGAGCCCAAACAATTCAGTCGTGTCCAATACATATTTGAGAAAATGCTTAAAAGGACCGGAGAAAAGTATACGGCCAGGATGCAAATGCTTTCTAAAACCATTGTTGCTCTCCGGAGTCCCTAGTGGCTATATGCGGAACTGCAAGCAAAACACTCTGAAAGATTTGTAAGAAAGGAAAGAAAGAAAGAAAGAAAGAAGGGAAAAGGAGAGAAGCAAAGGGAAAAGGAAATTAAGACAGAAAAAAGGAGAAAAAGAAATAAACAAAGAGAAAAAGATATTAAGAAGGGAAAAAGGAGAGAAGGAAATTAGGAAACAGAGAAATGTCAGAAAGGAACACATATGACCATTTGTTCAAAGCACAAAAAAGTTTTTGCAGAGCCGGAGAAGTTTTTCAGAAGTCTTATGTTTTTTTTTTTTCTTTCTATTGTCAAAAACAGAGGAAGGAAGATAAATTGTTTAAGATTGTTTTTAATAAACTGTTTCGATTTTGTACCTCCAGGTATAACATCTGTTCATATAATTCATTTTAAAAAATACAAAATATGTAGGCGTGTAAAACCCTTGTAAATCATCATTGTCACTGTGACTGCTAACTAGAGGCAATCTGTAGGTGCCTTGTATACACAAACAAATCTGTTATTCTTTGATGCCAAACAAGGTGTTACTTTCCACGGAGTTTCTGAACTTTAAACATACGACTTCCAGAGACGCTAAACATTAATTGATTTTACTGCGATACTTAATTCTGTGAGAATCTGTCGACTAAGCCCGTGTTCCGGAGGGAGTTCAGAGAAGGGATATTAAAATGGTGAATGGTTTGCAAAATAAGAATTGTCTCGAAAGATAAAGGATCCTAATGTGTATAGTTTGGGGGAGAGAAGAGAAAGAGGAAAGGATGTTTCAAAGGATCTAAGAGGCAGGAGTGGACTGGCCTGGGAGGGGGGGGGCAAAGGTGGTCAGTTCTCTTCATTGAGAGGGTAGTAGGTAAGTGTAACATTCTTCCAGCAGAAGTGGTGCTTAGAATATATGCAAGGCTGAGTGGCACTGGCTGGCCTATCCACCTCTGTTGCCATAGCAATCGAACTACCTAAATGTCACCTTGTATTCCTCCAGAGGGAAAAACCAGAACTGACATGGCTGAAACAATAATCTTTATTTGGCCAAGACGTATAGAGAGAAAAGCAGATTTCTTCTGTCACACATATAGTTAGATTGGTCCAAAATACAGAAGCGTGCCAAAAAACCCTCTAATCCTTGTTTCGGAGAAGTTATTCCCAGCAGAGCTACAGGCCAGGAACCGGCTAATTTGGGACTTCGAGACACTTTATGTACTTTATATACCCGTTTAATGATGCAGCCGAGGTTAACCCATTATTACCCAATTATATCAAAAACCAATGAAAACCTCTTTGTAAATCCTTTTAATTTGTACTGCAGTAAGGTGATTGTAGATGTTGTAATTAGGTGTTTTTTTGTCTGTTTGTTGAGTATTAAAGGGACACTCCAGCCATCGTATGCACTTTAACGCATATCATAGCTGACAGGTCTCTTTAAGTTTCTATGACGCCCCTCTTGGAAATGCATAACCCCCCCAAATGCATTTCAGCCAAACACACCTCCTCGCATGTGATATATTTACCTGTATTAAGACTTGGCAAATGTAGCTAATTTGTTTTAAAACCCTCTGTTTTAAAACCTACCAATATTCCATAAACTATAATAAGAAAAAAAGGGATTTTTGGTAAAAAAAATAATGTTGTTTATTTTATTTCTGAAATGAAGAAATCATCCAATAATTATTATTTTTTCTTTCAATAGCTGGGTTAACAATTTTGGACATGAAGGCCTTGGGCTCCTCTTGGATGTTTTGGAGAAGCTGCTGGACAAGAAGCAGTAAGTCCTCAACAGTGAACTGTATGAATAGTAACTTTATGGGAAATAGTAACTTATGTTGATCTTTTTTTTTCCCCGCCCAAGGCAAGAAAGTATTGACAAGAAGAATCAGCATAAACTCATCCAGTGCCTGAAAGCATTTATGAACAATAAGGTAGGCGAATAGTTTACAAAGAAGATTATCTACACCGATGGCATCTTCTGTTTGCTCACCACATGAGAGAAATCCTCTAATTTTTCTCTCACTGGTTGGATTTGAGGTGTTCGTAGCAAACACGCAGTTCTCTAAATAAATTCATTTGGCGGAGAAGAGCTGTGTGAGGATGATTTAGAAAACCTTTATTATAAAATAATAAATACATCCAATTTCCATGACGTTCTGTGCACGCTCAAGGATTATTCAATAAACCCTGAGTTTTACCTGTCACATCAGGCAGCCAAAACCTACTAACGTGCCGGAGGCCGATCTTGACCCAAATACTTAAAGAGTTCGGAATTCTGGGCGTCTCACTGATTTCACAAGTTCTCCCGAGGGCCGTGCGTTTTCCATCGGGATGAGGTTCAGAAGAAAATTTGTGGAAACCTTAATAATAATAATTGTAAACCTTAATCAAATTTATCTTAACAGCCTGGCTGAGGCAGAAGATGTCATATATTGAAATTCTTATCAGAACCTCATGAAGCAGATGTTGCTGCATAGGGGCTGCTACTAGTTGGCTTAGGCTGAGCTCTCTTTCACGTCATCGTCACACAACCCTTAAGTCAAATGTAGTCCGAGATACCTAACCTCTGCCCTTCAGTTCCTTTGAGGCATAACTTAACGGGGCTAAGTTGTTCTTTGTATTCTGTTGAATAACCTTTTTCTATGCCATAAAAAACCATAGTAGTGCAGAGAAATTAAATTCACAGTTCAGAATTCCATCCTTAAACAGGGTCATTCTGATTCTGCATAAGTGACAGATCAATTCCAATATACATGTATTTATATTCTATTAATATTAAAGCATTTAAGGTTTTTCTTTTATTATCACTATTTTTGATAGTATGGATTGAAGCGGATGCTGGGTGAAGAAAAAAGTCTCGTGTTACTGGCCAGAGCTATTGATCCAAAGCAGGCCAACATGATGACTGAAATACTAAAGATACTGTCGGCCATCCTTATTGTGGGCGAGGAAAATATGTAAGTACACATATAGATATAGGTAAAAAGATACCATTTTGCACCTGACTTTAATGTTCTGCATATAAAATGATGACAATCCACTTCCTGTACCAACCATCATCGGCTTTGGATCTTTGGCACAGAACGTCAGCATAAGCTTAGAGAACATACTATGGATATTCGGCCATTTAAATATAGAAATGAGATGGCTTTCCGACCCAAGAATCTTGGCTCCATCAATTCCTCCTAGAGAATCCTACAAATCATTTAAATGACAATTCAGAAGTTCGTAGGTAGATCTTGGACGTTGAATACGTTACTCTCTGTTATTATGATTTTTGTGAAATCCATCATTTATATTTTAATAAGATTTTTTTTTAGTAACTATCTTATTGGTTTCTTTTGTTCATAGATTAGACAAACTTCTTGAAGCTATAACTACCGCATCTGAAATAAACAACAGGGAGCGTTTTTCTCCTATTGTGGAAGGTTTAGAGAATCAGGAAGCTCTTCAATTGCAGGTGAGTGGCAGTGTTGTTTTTTTTGCTATCCAGTCGGACACACAGTTAGATGTCACAATATGTTACTCTGCAAACCGCCGATATGGAGTCATGGTTTCTCCAAAGTGGTCTTAACAACATAGACTCTAATGTTTCTTCAGATTGGACCATACCATTTGGTTGCCATCGTGATGATATCCCGGCTAAACCAGAATTACTCTGTAGACTATAAACTCAATATATTTGGTTCTTGGTTTCCTTTATACGCTCTTACGATTACAATTACACGGCAGGACCATATGCTTCCTGACCAATAACCACTCTCTAAAACATTTTAAAATGGAACATATTTGTAAACAGTGAGGAATCATTACAAGTGAGTCTGTTATTAGCTTCCCAACTGCTGTATATCTGTTTTACTGTTGTAAAGAACAGCCTTCCCCTCAGAAATTGGTTGTTAACGCAGCTAAATACAGTTTTGTTAGAATTTTACAAACGGCCACCTTTGCCTTGGGACATTAACCACTGATAATGACCGTATTCTTGAAGATTATTGCTTTTGTGTTCAACTACTTACAGCCCACTCTGTTTAATAGCACATGTGCTGGGAAGAAAATGTTTTAAATTCTGCCCAATATTGGCTATAAAGCCTCTTAACCGATTATCTCCATAATAGACTGCAATTAAATAATTCAACAAACAACTAATAGGCGCAATGGCCGCAAAAAAAAAAGTTAAAATAGTTAACAAAGCATAAACAGAATGTGTTTGTATTACAGATACAACCCGCCAGAATGTTAAGAAGCGAAAGGGATATTCTGATACTCTTATTTTTTCTTTACTTTATCTGCTGCTATGACAACAAAGCATTTTACCCAATAAATGCCCGATTTTCGTGACAAACTACTAGAATTGATTCATATAAATTGTTTAAAATATGATATGGTTAATTAATCTTAAATGTGATTTTGGTATTTAAAAGGAATACAGAGCTGTAAAAAGTTCAGAAAAGCTGATGGAACAGCAATTGTATAAAACTAATTTCCCTGCCAGCTTTAAAAAAGCTTAAAAAATGTTTCCTCCATAATATCTATCAGCATGCCACTAACTTCTTATTTTCTGATCGGTTGTGCATATTATAATACACAATTTAATGCTTTTAACCTGACGTAAGTAATGGCCAACCCAAATTAGATTAAATCATTTCAGAAATGCAAGGGGATTGGAGAAATATTAGATAGCCTAAAATTAAAAAGAAGCAGCTAGGATAATTCCATAAAAAATATCTGAAAATCATTAAAAATTGAGATTGAAACAGGTATTAGTAATTATTTATAAATTTAAAATAAAAAAAATAAATAAATTGCAACAGAAAAATTGAATGGAAGCCTAATATACAATGCGATAAAAAAAATAATAAAATATATATATATATATATATATATATGTTTATTAGTATAAAAATTACAGCAAAAGAGATTATATTAAAAATGGAAAGAAGTCCTGAATTATTGACAAGTTTGTTTTGGGATCCGTTCACAAATAACATTACTAATATCTGTGAGGTTGCATAAATAATAAATTGCAATGTGTGTCAAAAGTAAAAAAATAAAAATAAAAAGTGAAGGGAAACAGAAGGTTTTGCGGGAATTATCTAAAGAATGAATTTTGGACACGTATTTATTTAAGCTATGAATCTTGGCATTGCACAGAAAGTCAAGTCTTAGAATCACTTGTGTGCATGAAATGATGATTGAGAGGCTGACTCTTTCCTCAAAGGTTAAGGCCATCTGACAAAGATAGTTTTGTAATCTTTACAAGCCAATATGAAAAAGGTAGTTAAGTGATGGAGGGACAGATTCTATGATTGTATTTGCTTTTTTGAGGTCAAGGTGATGATACAAGGGCACAAGCATCTTCAACCTGATTATCAAAGGATCCTACAGTCTGTCCAGATGAGATTTCTTTCCCTCTTGTTCTTGAACATATTTCAGACATATCTTTAAGATTTCCTTGGGAAAAGCATGAAAAAAGGTCTATTTTTAATGACCTTTATAACTACAAAGCATAATTCAATTATGCGGAACCTAAACTATCTTCCAAGAGGGCTTTTTATTTCCTGACCTCCACATAATGATGTGATACATGATGATCACAGCGCATTCTATTAGCTATGACCCCCCCCCCCCCGCTGGTAGAACAAGTTGCCATTATAAAAGTTGGAGTTTGTGCCCTAAACATCAGACATATCAGCTAAACTTTTTTCCTTTCACATCCTTTTTAGCTCATAGTCGTAGAGTAAGTTGAATTAGATTTGTTTTAAGGTCCTGAGCAACTAGTTATAAATTCTCATATTTGCTTTTTGGTCTGTTTTTGTCCAAAATGGCATGTTCCTACATCATACCATTACAAGTGATGTAATTACCTTGATATATGATAAGACATAAATACCCAATAGAGCCCCCCCAATCAACTCTAACACAGATGGGCAGCCTTGTGGTAACATCTCCCAATGTGTTGTCCATGATGGCTGATCTTGTCTATTCTTGTGTTTTTAATATAAATGCCAGAATATTAATAATTCATATTAATAATTATTGTTTTTGATAACTGCGGTATGTATCATTGTAACCGGGCTTGTCTTGAATATTCTTTTTTTTTACTGGCTTGATATTTTAACTTTTTATTCCTTTCGTAGGCCTCTTGTATGCAGTTTATAAACGCCCTCTTGACCTCTCCAGAAGATCTGGACTATAGAATACATCTGAGGAATGAATTCTTAAGATGTGGATTAAAGCAAGTATTACAAGTAAGTAAAATAAAAGATTATATTGATTTAAACAAACACGTTGACAGACAAGTGCCGGCATTTGCACTATCTGTTAGCTCTAGGAATTTAACTTCTTAGTATTATATTAGTATAATATCATATTAGCGGCATCTTGGGGTAAATGTTACACGCATGTATGCGTGTCTACATATTAACTTGATATGACTGTTCCAACATGGAAACTCTCCTCTATGACTTCTCTATTTACAGTAGTAGTGGTTTAATTGACTTGTCGACGTTCAACCATTTTATTTCTTTTTTTGTCACCTCCCTGGCTTTAAATAAATATTAAACTAGCTGTCTTCCTAATGTAATCCGTTTGGTGGACCAACGCTTGAGGGATGAATTAAAGCTTAGTCAACCATATACGTGGCAAGGACAGTTGCCAGCCTCGGGTCAAATCCCAGCTGAGATTTTCATGGCAGCTACTTGGCGTTCACTGTACATTTTCTTTAAACAATTTTTTTTTATACCAGCTTGTGCAGAAAGGACATAAAATGGTCTGCTTCCTTAATTGAACAACTTGGGGATATATTTATGCTTAATGTGTTTTGTGTCATTTATACTTTTGCTCATGTGTAATAGGTTGTGTGCTTTGTTGAACACTCGAGTCGCTCTCTGAGCTTGTAGTAAAATTGGTGACTTCTTCAAAGATGTTTTTCCTCCTTTTTTTTTTTTTTAAGATGCACATTTAAAAAAAAAAATCTTAAAAAAAAATCTACACAATTGAGAAACAAAAAAGACAGGATAGGAAAAAATAAAGATATAAAAAATATATGTTTAGTATATAAAAAAAGAAAAAAATCGATAACCAATCATTTTTGTAATTATTTAATACAATTTAAACATTAAACCATATTTAACTATAAAAAAAGCTGATGAAGACTTACTTTAACCACTTTCTACTCAATTTCTGAAGCTGTTGCTTGCTTTATGGCATTATTTTTGTAAAGTTAAAGGGTATTTACTAGGAAATTATGCAGTCATGCTTCTAATTATTAACCTACCACCAGTTCAATCCATATCTCTTCCGATATTATACGATTGTGATAAAATAAAGTACAAATTAGTTTTTTTTCCAATCCATTGGCATATTGTAATTTTTTTCCATGAATTATATTACAATGTTAAATCACTGCGTAGAATTTTTGCAGCACGGCAGAAAAGTTGTTGTAGCAATAATATTCTCAATATTAATGTGTAAATAATTGAACTGCTTTATTTTATAATCCACTGTCAGGCGTCAATAATGCAGGATTCATATCCCTCCCAATAATTGACGGTTGAATGGCAACACATGCAAAAATTCTATTTTTTTTTCATTTTGTTTGTAAAAATGGAAATAAGTGTTTCCTTTGCTTTGTTGTTCTATCTCGTATTTCAGAACAAAAATCTAATCTAATACTACGAACTGGAACCTGTAAATGTCTGCTAAGTTCTTTTAAGCAGTTATGCTTTCAGAAAATGCCATATTATATAAGAAGGGGCTTGTGGCAATAGTCTCTTAGGGAAAGCCACAAGTTTCAAAGGTTGAGGGTTTTTAACCTTAATTTAAAAGAGATACATATAAATATATGCACTTGTAGCAAAATTGGAAGGTTTTAAGTGTATTTGTAAAGCCATTGGGATTTATTTCAAACTTACTTGGGTTAAAGCTTGAGGTTTTGTGTGGCCTACACTCCTGCCACATCGTAAGCAACATGTATACACACTATATATATATATATATATATATATATATATATATATACAGCCTGTTACTGCAGTAAACCTCATTTTAAATGTGCATAGCTGTGGAGAAAGAATAATCTTTAGTTTTTTTGGCGTTGTCTGTTCATATTGGCTTTGTGAGATTTGACTATACTGATTGCAAGCGGATGGCAGTTTGTACAAAGCAAACAGAAGCTGAGGCAGCCAGCCGCAAGATGGACGTCCTCGATAATGTCACACAGATAACAGCAGTATTGCTGATTTTTGGAAAATTCCTCTGGTCATTCTTAGGGCATGTCCTTGACAAAAAAAACGCTGGCACAGACACGCAACGGGTTTCGTTTTTTTTTTAAGAATCAGCACTGTGATTTTAGTTTTACTCTTTAATTCTTGCCAAGAAAAGGATTCATAATAAGCACCTATTAGACTAATTAAAAGAGCGATAATTAAAGAAAAAAAAAAGTCCATTTGAAATGCAAGTGACCCGTCGTATAGGCCACAGATGAAATCATAATCATCCTTCGGTGAGGGGCCTGGCTCTGTTACCTTTCTCTCTGTGTCAGCATTCCTCTAATTGAAATTAATGACAAAAATTCTAATAAAAAGAAAAAATGCAGAATAAGATAATTTTACGATTACAGGATGGTGCGAAATTATAAAACAATTTCAAAAAAAAAAAGAGACTTGCGTGAATAATTTCCTTTCCTGCCAAAGCGAGACGTAGATTCGACGAGAGAAGGATATGGATTGCAACAGCGTCATGTAATTACATCATGTGTATATTAAAACATAGCGTGATGCTACTTCCAGATTCTTACCGTTTAACCATTTAAAGGCCAAAAAATCCTTTGAAGCAGCTTTATCATACGCCTTGAACTTTTTTGTGAGGCACACGTTTTTAGGATAAAATAATAGATGTTGAAGCCTTGTGTTATTTCCAAAATGCCCCCCCCATATGCATTTTTTATATCGACAAAAGTAAAATGTGACATTTATCATTTTTAAATCAGTTTAATATTTAACAAAATATTTTTTTTATTTTTTACATTATTTTATTTTTAAAGTGCATATACATATAAAAAAATGTGATGTAAACCTGGGTTTTAAAAAAAAAAATTAATGAGAATCCCTGGAGCCTCCCCATGTTCACTGGCCAAGAGGAATCTTCCCGTTCTATTTGTTCTAGATGACTTGAATTTTGTATTCCTTCTTGTATCTCATATGTTTTCTTCCACTCTCAGGATCTGAAAGAAAAGGAAAACGAGGAGCTTGACATCCAATTAAAAGTATTTGATGAAAATAAAGAAGATGACCTTCTTGAGCTATCACATCGGCTCCGGGACATCCGAGCAGAAATGGAATATCCTTGAAATCATTGAATCGGTTGTCGTGGTTACATTTAATTGTTAACATATTTTTCTTTTGTCACTAATGGTCAATGAGGAGCGTCCATACTCTGTTCAAGGTGAATGCTCTGCCTATGACTTGAAGAAGGTATTCTCACAGCACATTAAATGTATACAGGAAGTACTATTATGATGTCACTTCCTGTTTGAGTAAAGTGGTTCGTTTTAACAATTTCAAAATGTGAGCTTTAATTGGGCCATTGGTTAAAGGGGGGAGGTAATCTGGTCGCCAACATGTTAGAAGCACGTAGTCTAAATACATGTAATGTATTGGGAGCATTTGAATGGATGTAGAATGCATTCCAGTTCCACGGTTTGAAGGGTTTGTGATGAGGTCTCCCCTAAGTGTATTTAGTAGTGAATTAGCTCAGCTTGAAAGATTTCCGCAGAAAGTGGGGAAATGGCCTCTAATCCCATTTTACATCATAAAGAAAATTAGCTAATTGAACCACGACAAGTAGAGTTAATATAGGAGCAGAGTAGCTCGGGTTTAGCATTAATGGTAATATTTAATAGAATGTTGTGCGTTTTCTGGCAGTAATGGGCAGATGCCTTCATATACTGTTCAATATTGATATTTAAAAGCAATCTTGGCCCAAAGCTTTTTTACAGCATGGGGTTTTATCTTTACTACGTGGAATAACAGCACTTCAACCTTCAACGTGTCTTTTTGAATGGGACAAAAACAGAAAATGATGTCACTAGTTGGTTATCCATCATATTTTTTAATGCTGCTGCTGGGATTTCATCATTTTATGTTTACACTGCCTTGCAAACATAGCTGAAGCCTTTTTTTAAAGTAAAAGTTTATTAAGTCCACCTGCTCCTTTTGTTATTTCTTGTAATAGATCGCTGCAAGTACATAAGGGCAGTGTTTCATATTTTAATATATTTGGACTTGTAGCCATTGTCATTGATGGGAGAAACGAAAAAAAAACAATAACTTCCTACACCCTATGGCATCATAGCAAATAATAAGAGAAAAGCAATCACGAGCAGATACACAATGGAGAGAAATCAATTTAGATGATATCCTGACTTTGTCAACAAGAACAAGAACTTGATAAAGACCTCATCGTGAGGTCGAAACGTTGTTGTTCATCTCTTCCAATAAATCTGCCTGATGGAACCCATGAGTGCCTGGAGCCTTTTTCTATTTTGATTTACTGGGGAGCTGGCCCTTCCTGGCACAGCTAAGCACCTGAGTTCCTGTGGGGAGTGAGTGCAGATTCCTCATTCTGGTGATTTGTCAACAAGAAGACCTGATCAGAATGGCTCAAGGCTGGTATGAAAACATATCCACATCTGTACATCGTATATTAAGGGGAGCAGAGTAGTAAAATAGAAAAAGAAGAGAAAATGGAGAGGCAATAAATTCAATTATTTTCTATGTGATTCCATTTTGGGAGCTACACACATTTTAGGTTCAAGCACCCTGTTTGCCAAACTACATTGACATAGTGCCTGGTTGCTCTAAAAGAAAACAAAAAACTCTATTTGTAAATATATATTTTGAGGAATCAAGATGGATAGGAATCACCAGTATATATACCTGTACCTGTAATGTTTTTTGCTTATTTATTTTTGTTAGTTCTCCCCCCCACACACAGACATACATTGAATTTTTGTACAGAAATAGCTAACTTAATGGGAAAATTAAAGAGCCTTTGAACCTAGAAGCTGTAGATACCGTTAGACCCAGGGACTAATGCATAACGTTGTTAAGTAGGGCTCCCTTATGGGAAACATGGACACTCACATCATCATTGTCCCATCATTGGGATTTGATAAGTCTACTCATTTCGCAATCCATTGGATAACTTTGTATCCACTCCACTGGTACCAGAAAAGTTGTGTCCCAGAATGTACTGAGAAATATGTCTTTAAAGCTTATTTCAACTGTATGATTATTCCCATGACACGTTCCATGAAGACTGTTTCATATGTAATGAAGGTGGCCCAGGAAAGGAACCTCCTTTTCTCCATCACACCTTCCCCTATAAAGGTGTGATGGTAATGTATGTTAGATGTAAGAGATGTTCGGAGGTATATATGGATGCTCCTTGACTCCCTGTGTACAGATATGAATGAAGTTTACCACCTTCTCTACAATTTGCTTAAAGACACCCCTTCTGAACCATTCATGCTGTCCATTTTGCAACACTGCCTGCTGATCCGCAATGATTACTATATCAGGTAAGAATTTTTTACTGTGAATTTTCTTATTATATAAAAGAAGATGAAAGTTAATGTAGTATGTTTTTACCATGTGCCTTTACATCGAACAAACACGTGTAATGTCACTATCATTACAACAGTACAACATACAATCACAATAATTGTATGTAGGTCGAAAAGAATAAAAATAATAATAATAATAAAGTAAACGAATAAAACAATAAATATGTCACTCAACATCCAACCTGCCTTCAGGGCTGACCTCATGCTGTCAATCCACTGACACCTCGCAGGTTCACCAGCTCTTCTGCCCCAGCCCTGGCTCCCTCAAGCAATGGCAGTTGACTCTGGTCTTGTTCACTAAAAGTGGCCTTGAGCGTGCGCGCGTTACAGAGTGACCATATTACTGATAGGGTTTCCTCCTATTGGATGGTGAAGAACTCTTCCGGGGTCAAAGACGCTCTCTCTCTTTTGGGACTCTGTGTCCTACCCTGCGCTATCATCTCCTCTGGTACACTGAGTGTGACAAAATAATAAACACCTCAGTTCATGCCTTATATAAATGCCTTATATTCCACACTGAAGAGAGAAAAAAGAACATAGGGAGAGGATGGATATTGCTTAAGAAACATTGGGAATAACTTAAACTCATATGTATTACTTTACCAAAATGTTCTCTATTCTGACTATTCTGTAGACTTGCGGACATCGACACATGAAAGGTGACCCTAAACAATTAATGCTATATGTATAACTGGGAACTCTCTGGATTTCCCCTAAAGGCTCTGGAAATCATAGCTATAATCTATGGCCAAGGGAGGTCTGTTTGGCCACATTCACTCCCTATCATGGTCCTGCCCTAAATCAGGCCCTTTTTAATGCTTTTAGGGGCTAAAACCCTAAACCAAGAACTTATCTCCTTCCTTCTGCCTACGAGGAACATGAGAGGGAGAGTTCCAGGGGACCAGTCTATGGGATTTTCCAGGGATATCATAAGTAAATGAATAAGCACACATCCCTCTTTGTGAAGGCGAAAGTATAAGGTGTGCACTTCTATTCACCATCCTATAATCTTGAATGATCCAAAGGAAAGGAAAGCTGGTGGATATGTCCATTTAATCTTACCCTGCTTCTCATATCTCTTTATACATAGAAGAGCTCCTAACCATTTGGATATAACTTAGACAAAAGATACACCGCGCTGTCCAAAACTTAATGGGAAAATTCTCATTTCGTACGAGCAGATTACTAAAAAATGAAGCTGTGTTTGTAATTCTTCAATAGACAAATCAGAGTATATTGATGTCCGCGCCTGTATTGATCCCTATATGTAAGTAAACGGCTTTTGCGTTTAGTAGTTTTATTATTGTTTTCAAGATATGGAAGGAGTTTAACTTTGTTATCTCTTTATTTATTTGTAGAGATTGTTTGGCCTGGAATAAGCAGGTTACAGTGTATATATATACTGAATAAATAGAATTCATAGACAATGCAATTACTTTGCAGAATTCCAAATCAATTCCTTACAGTAGTGGATTAAATACATAGATACTGATGGCAGAAAAGAATCTGTTGGCCCATCTAGTCGGCACTTTTTGAATCAATTTGAAGGTATTAATGTGTTTAATTATTTATGTCTTACTTAAGCCATGGTCTCCAGAGCTGGACACAGCCTTCGAAATGAGTTCTCGCCAGTGATCTATAAAGCATTGTATCTAGAACATGAAACAATCTGTATATTTTTGCCACATCATACAATTAGAATGGATTGAGAGGATGAAGCTATACAGATATATTGTTCATACTTTATGACTTTCTGGCCTTATGTGCACATTCGCTAGTATTATCGATATAATTTGCATACAGGGCCCTCCGTTCAAACTACATAGTTTGGGCTTTAGCATTTAATTTTTATATAAATGTTTGTTTGCAAATTTACAATACACAGGTTATGAGTGGAGCTCTTCTCCTCTGAACCTGTCTGTAAAGAAAAAAACACAAAATAAATAAGTAAATAAGTAATAGAGAGTAGAGGTAGAGGTAGAGAGGTTGCTGGTTTAGGTCTTGTGGCTCCTGAAACTATGAGCTGAGACAAATTTGGGAAATAAAACCTCTAGTTGCACCTGCAAAGGCGTTGTATGCAATTTATATATGGAACTGCCTCCCAGCGGAAGTAGTAGAGGCTGATACAGTACGGGAATTGAAACATGCATGGGATAGACGTAAGGCCCCTGAATCTAAGACAAGGAACATCAGGAAAAATTGGCAGACTAGATGGTCTAAATGGTTCTTATCTGCCGTCTATGTTTCTATGGATGGAAGAAAGTAGAAACAGCGTAGGAGGAGATGGAAGCAAAATCCCGCTTTCATTCCCTTAGATTTATCACGTGGCATCTTTTACACCTAAATAAATTGCACGCTGTTCGCCAGGAAAAAATATTATGGCCGATTTCTACAATGCAATTGGAATTTAACATTTATGTATTAAAATTAATGTTATGTAATATATGTTGAGGCTGGGAGAAAAAAGTGAAAGTTTTGTCCGGTGCGGCTTTCTTGCCCAATGATGTAACAAGGCACTCAGCAACCATATTTACTTCCTATGGCACACAGTTGGGATTAATGGTCTTCCCCAAAACAAGTTTAAATGGTTGATTTCCACCATTGTTAGAACACGCTCCGAGGTTTTTGCTCGCTGAGCCGATTGCTTCCTAAACCCAAGCAGGAGAATAATCAACACGTCGTTAATGAATGGAAATCGTTATAGTGCAAGGTCTGCTGAAAGCTAAAAGCAGAATACTAAACCCCTTCTGTCTTATGAGAAAGTGCCGCACATAGAGGAAACACTTCAGCGTTTACGTGCTTACAAGACGTCCTCTGGCTTTAATATTATGTTAAGTCATTTGGAACTATTTTTTTATCAAATGCTAATTAAATTTGCAATAAATTATGGAGAGTATTTTTCCTTTTGATGTGTTCTCTTTTGAAGGTCAAAATCTGTCATTTAAAAAAAAAAAATCAATAGGATCCAATATTTGTTTCCCATAAACCAATCTTGTTAACAATAAATAAATAAAGATATAATAATAATATTCGCCTTGCTTCCATAATGATATTGGAACATACTATTGACAGCACTGTTATAACCATACAATTAATGTCAACCTTCAATCTTATATGACATTAATATTAATAAGCGTGTTTCGCATGTAAAAAAAGGCAAAAAATGCAACGCTAGCTAGACGAGCCTTTAATGTACAGGTGAGTTTGATACATCTTTTACATGCTTGCTTGTTGCAGTTGTTTTTGGAATAAGATGGATACTCATCAGCTTTAGAGCTGTGTTGGGACATCCTAAGCATCAAGGGCCACCAACAAGCCATGGTTTAAACACACATTATGGTTAGGATCAATTATTCTGCTAATGAATGGTCAACGACCAGCAATAGGACCTGTTGGACTACTTTAGTTTATGCAGGCCACTATAATCTCATTCCACTAGTATGTATTGTCTGTGAATGAAACCCAAGTATTTTATCAAAGACATTGTTTTATCCACCAGAAAAGAACAGCGGCGGTGTAATAGGCAGTATATGGGGTGGACTATGCAGGGGCAGTGAGTGCATTAATAGCCCCAAGAAAATATATTTCAAAAACTACTTCAAATCCTTCATTCACACACACATTCGCTTAATCATGAATACTGTGTAAGCCTTAAGATCACCTTGAAGGACCTTGAGAAGGCACCAGTGGTGATACCTGGAGCATATTTCCAGGACCACATTATTAAAGTATCCTCAAACATCCTGTTCTACCTAGTATACTGACTTTAATCATTTTGTTATTAAATATAGCCCTAAACCTTTCTCAGTAAAAATTTTTTATAAGGTACAATTTTTCTCCATTCATATTTTTCGGCCAGGAATACTTGTTGGATGACACAAAAAGCTAGAACTGTTAGGTAGTTGCGATAAAAACTGAAATGTCATTTTAAAAGTTTCTGTGTTGTTTTTAGGCGATTACAGCTTTCAGTGCAAAGAATAAAATGACCGATCTCCTAAAGATTATTTGCTGAGCATTCTAGATCAAGCTCTGGTAATGGTTCCTCTAAGTGGAACAGCACCTTTAATTGATACAACATAAAAGTATTTACAAAACATCTGTATTCCAACGTAGCATGTACGCTAATACTGATTTTTCTTAGCCGAACTGTATTGATAAAATCATAATGATGCTTTTAAAACCAATTGGAAATAAATATTAGGGTGAGAAATTGATAAAGGCGATGGTTACGTTACCCCGTGCTGTCTTTACCTGTCTTCAAGCTGAGAAAAAAGCCAAAAGTTTTAGCTGCAGATCACAAAGTCTTCTAATGTTTGCTCTAAAGTAACATTCATTTCTCGAAGACATTTAGAAAATGACAAAAGGGACAGATGCGAATTTTGAATATTCAAATACAGTAATCTGTAGATACAGCTTTGTTCGCAATGATTAACATTTTTTCCCCCCCGAAGATGAGTTTTCCAGCTTTAAGTGTCTGTTTCTCCTGACTATTGTAGTTTCATTTTTTATTATTTGCCACCCAAAAGCCAGCTGATGGGAACCGTGTAGCACACTGATCATTACGAACCACTTACCCCTTTTCTGCGAGGCAAATCATGTCTTGAAGAACATATGGCTTTGCATTGTCTTATCATGAATAGATCATTCTGACGGGAAGAATAGGTAAAGGACTGTAATTTAATTTTACATAATTGCCAAATTCGGGTAATTTTTCTTTCTTTTGTGAAAAAAAATCAATAGAATGTACAATTCACGCTACAATAAGGTGCCCCCCCCCTAAATAAACTCAGCTGTTCTACGTCTATACAGAGGCCTTCAGGTTTCCGAAGGATTAATGTCTAGTAGCTTGTAGTAGCCAAGATGCAATGCTACATAATAAATGAGGATAAACTTTCCACAAGTAAAGATTTATTTCTGGAAAGGGTTTGGGCTCTCAAAATTGGCTACTAACTTAGATATAAAAGCCCTGTATAAATGTGTTAATATTAGCAGAGTAGGAAGAACAGAACCTTTAATATATGTTGAACCAGCCAAGGTTCTACAGATGATATTTAAGCTGCTGTAGACTGACCACCCTGGTAATAGAGCGATCACTGCTGTTCAGCAGGTATGTAATTGGTCCTCTAGGGATGTCTTTTCATGATGTACCTGGTATGTCATTGGTCTCGAATGGATTAAAATACTTTACTAGATATTCTTCTACAGTAGGGGTGTCTTGAATATTAATCAATATCATTGTTTTTTTACCACTAGGCCACAGTACTTCAAGGTAATAGATGAATGCGTTGGACAAATTGTTTTACAATGTGGCGGGATGGATCCAGACTTCAGATACAGAGGGAGGCTAGACGTTGATTTTGCTCATCTTATAGGTATAAAAAATACTATCTATCTATCTATCATCTATCTATCTATCTATCTATCTATCTATCTATCTATCTATCTATCATCTATCTATCTATCTATCTATCTATCTATCTATCTATCCATTTATCTATCTATCCATCCATCTTTCCATCCATTCATCCATATATTTATCTTTATATATATGTGTTTATCCCTTGTTAATTCTTAACATTGCTCTGGATACAAAGTAACCTCCATTTTTTATGTTGCCAGATGCCTGCGTAGACAAGGCAAAAGTTGAAGAAAGTGAGCAGAAAGCGTCCGAATTTTCTAAAAAGGTAAAGTAATATATCATGGTCATTTAAATTATAGACAATTGGTTTTGTGTGATTAGGGCACTTTTAGAAAAGCAGGTTTTTTTTCTCTTCCATCTCCTTGGCTGGGAGACAGCTATTGATTTGCTGTTCTGATCAATGTAGGGCAGCATTTTTACATGATCTTTGTCAGTATCACAAAGGTCAATATTGATATATCAAGTCAAGGGCTGTGAAGTTGGGGATGTAATGTTAGATTATTTCAACAAAATATGCAGCTTAATTTTGGGTACATTATGCTTCTGTCTATTCATCTTGATTCTGATTGCAACAATAATTCAAATGAACATTTTTCTATTATTATTATTATTATTATTATTATTATTATTATTATTATTATTATTATTATTATTTTGTTGACATATTCTATCATTTTTTCAAACAGGGCATACCCCCCTCCCACCAAAAACCCAAAATACAAAGAAAACTAAATAGTTAATGCTTGCTATCATTTGAATTCCAAATAGTGTGTCTATATGTTGTAGTATAGGCATGTCGTTTCACAAAGCTCATTCATATAGGCAGACTGCTTCGTATCTGTCATATTCTGGGTTTCTATTCTATTTCTATATAATGTAAGACTTTTTGTTATGTTATTGATTAACTCTGGAAATACCAAAGCTAAGCAACACATATCAGTTGGTACTCATAGGGTTAATGGTGGGAGAGGGGGCTGGTTTTTTTTGTTCTGTGATTCATCCTTCTCCATCAGGGAGGAAAAAGAGTAGTATCCATGTATTTCTAGAGATGATCCATGACCGGTACTGATACAGTATTTAATGAGTCCATCGCTCACAGCCAGCACAGTAAGTGGCATTTGTGAAGCCTATTTTGAGAGTGAAAGCTTTTCAAGTATTTGAAAGGATCCTTAGATGTATAGTGGGCAGTGTTCATGGTATGGCTATACACACTGGCTGCGCACAGCTGGGAAACAATGAACAACACAACTTTGTGAGTGTTTGCAGTGGCTTCCAGTGGAGCTTTTTACGAGCCCCTCGAAAAACAACATGACCTTCCTTTAACACTCACATCAAAATCCTGTTCCCAACAGCTACGTGCCATAGCTCTGTGCTCGGATGCTTGTAGCGGATATGTCATACTGTATATGACGGCGATGAACATCAGCCTAAGACACCTAAGAGCAGAGGGAATACTTTTCTCATCATTTTGGGATCTAGAATAAAAAAACGCTTTATAGTGTGAATTCTGAAAAACAAAACATATAGTTAAATAGTGCATGCTGAAGGGTTAAACCATAAGAAGGCTAGTTTGAGGAGGTGAGATACTAGTTTATCAGAACATAGGTTAGAGTGATATTTAGATAACCATCATCGGTATAACAACTACGTCCTTCCCTGTACAAAAAAGGAAAAAGGAAGCCGACAGTAACAATAAATAGTTTCCAGCAACCCATAAGACGTGGCTCCACTGAATATTACGAGTATTACTATGTTCAGCATCTAGTGGTGAGGGTTCCGTTGGCAGAACACCAAGGGATGCGGCCGGAAGTAGCCTCAAACTCAAAAGCAGCTAAACCCATGTGTCCCATCTGGTGCCCCATTGTATTTAAGTCTAGTATGAGGGAGCATGAGATTTATCGTCTCTCGCTCATTCACTTGCTTGGTGTCAGTGAATGAAGGTCCCAGATCTGGGTCCATTCCCTGTCCACTGAAAGCGAGGATACATTTATTCTGAAGTCCAGGGCATTGCTCTCCCCATGGAATGCACATTGCTTTGTTCGCTGGAGATCTAGAATTGCACTTAGCCAAGGTACCTTTGCGAATTGGGATTGACACTAGGGAGAGCTGCCCTTGATGTTTTCTATATTTTATTTTTCCGTCTGTAATTCTTGTGTTCGGATGTTGCAATAGGAGAAGTCTTTTCGGTAACTCTTCATTGCCTAAGAAGAGGAGCATTGCAATTGCATAAAACATTAACAAAATATAATTTTAATTTTTGGACAAAGAACACGGTTTAGGTCAATTACTCAACTCTTGCATGTTTTCCTCTAACTAAACAACATTCCAAAAATTGTATTCACCTGTACTACTGAAGGCCATACTTACTAAGAGGTGAAAAGTACCCATTGTATGGAATTTGATGGCCCTATATAAAACAGTAAATAATAATAATAATAATAATGGCTAATAAAATTCTGTTCATCCCATTCATCTGCTTAACAATCATTTTTCACACAATAACAAGGCTGCCTTCGCTGTCCAACTTTTCACCTTTTAGGAACCCCCCAACTCTTTTTGTTAGAAGAGGCATATGAAATGTATGTATACAGCACACCGTTTTGTTTGCTTTGAAAAAGGAAAAAAAAAAGAGTGATTAATATTTTGGACTGTTTGGGATTTTGTTGCATTACGGCTCTCAAGATGTTTTCAAAGAAAGGCGCAGTTGAAGCTTCCCTTGAAGCGTTTAGTACAGTCTATTGGAAACGCTGACTTTACGCTCTGATCCTTGCAGTTTGATGAAGAGTTCACGGCACGACAGGAGGCGCAGGCTGAGCTTCAGAAACGAGAGGAGAAAATCAAAGAACTGGAGACGGAAATCCAGCAGCTACGGACGCAGGTAATAAAGCAAAATATAGACTTTATGTCACGAAAATTCTACAAGGAAGAAAAAAAAAACACAGATTAAGTAACCATAAAGGAAACTTTGGTATAAGAATAGCAGATTTTCCTTTTGTAATTTATCTCTGGTTGGATGAAGTAAATTAACCAGTCATATCGGAAGATACTCACATTCACATCCCAATATCAATCTGCTTGCTGCCCTTAATGGCGTGACATTGGTTCGTAGATGAAGGGTACATACTCGCCCAAAGCTGATCTTGGTCAGCAGGGTAGTGCCAGGTTGAAAATGTGGTTACTTTGAGGAACACCGTGGCAAAGCTTTCGGTTGGAGGGCATCAGTGTCTTTTCTTGAACTCCAGCTACCTTCTCAGCAGGCATCAGACTTGGGTGCATAGGACACCAGTAACCAAGCGAAAAGGCTAAGCCTATTTAATTTATGATGTGATATCTAATAGAATGATGCCAAAGAACGTGGACCTTTGCTGTGTCCTGGTCTATATTAATTAGCTCGGGCCTTATAGGTTGGGGTCAAATTGCCGTATTAAGTGATCAGGCTGCTCAGATGGCCCCGGCTCACTGGGCCAGTTGAGAATGATCCATCTAACGAGTTAGTATGACGCACAAACTACAAATAATGTTTCCACATCTAATCTACGTATTCCTATAAAAAAGTTTTTCTCCAAGCACATGACCTTTCAGCTAAGATAACCACACTTTGGCTCACTGATAAAATTACCCCTTTTCCCATTAGATCTTTTTAAACTTTTTTTTTAAACAAGGATCACCAGTCCTGTTCATATAGGAGGTCTAGTGGAACCCTATTTAACTTCTCAATGATATTTCATCATAAAAGCAGCCTTGAAGGCAACCCAATAGCACAGAATGCCTTTAACCCCCCCCCCAAGTTCGCTGACTTTTGGGCAAAGCACATGGTTGACAAAAGAGTTCGGCTGGCATATTATTGAAAAGATCCTGTAATCTAGTTTGTAAATTGTAATATAAACCCTAAAGAACTTGTGAACAATCAGAAACTGGCTTCTTAAATCACATTACAATGCAGCTGAATGCATTAGTGTTTAATGAAGGCAGCTCTGGACTTCGTGGAGCCACGAACCAAGAAATATGTCCAAAGGCTACTCGAGACCTGTAATACGATCACCGCCGTCAAGCAAATGAGTCTACGGATGACATTCATCCCCTTTCATATTTACAGATAAACTGGATCCCTGGATTCACTTTAAAAATATCAATTTACTTTTTCATTTTTTTCCATTCGTGTATACAATAAGATAATGTCCATTTAAAGACGTAATGAGCTAGGAATATGGAAAGTGTCAGGCGTTGTTCTATTTCAGTAACGTCTGTTTAGTTATTCGGGGAATCGTTACGGCAGGGTAATATGGGATCATGTAACCTGAACTGTGAAGGAGTTAACATGGATGTATACTTTTATGACTCAATACAGTTTAAAGCCGTGATCAGATGCATAATCGTTAGGCCAGTGGTTTGCTCAGACTTTAATAAGACATCTATGGCTATCCCATGCATGTTTAAATTCCCTTCCTGTATTATCCTCTACCGCTTCTAATGGGAGGCTGTTCCATCTATTTACCACCTCTTGTTAAAGTAAAAGGATGCCCTGTTAATAAATAATTACTGAATTCGTTCACAGTCGTCATCATTAGAGGCAGCGTCAAACGTTCTATTTGTGCTCCGAGAAGGCTTTGACGGCCCCCAGGACTTTGGGCCACGGGGACTATGTTACACCCCTGAACTACCTCTTTACTTCATCTAGAACTCGCTATGAGAACAGACCTCTGAATAAACGACTCAAGGCAAGAATCAGACGTATTCCAGAGTTAGCCATCGAGTAGCTAATAATACATTTGGAATACAAGCCGCAAGCCTCTTTGGAGTTAAACATATTCTAAGAATAAAAAAGTTTATGAATGGCCTGTAAGAGGCGTATCAGCGTTGTATTTGTTAGTAAATAAGATTTTTAGACCAGGTAGAATTTACTCATCTACCGACAATCAGAGTACATGGTAGGAAGAGGCAAAGACAGAGGGTAGATGGATACAGGCCAGACTGGGGATGACTAGATGCGCCTGTCGCTTTAAGGCCAGCAGCTGCCTGATGATGTAAGTGTGGCCGACAGCGTAGTGTGCTGCTGGGAATATCCAGCAGGCGGCCTGCACCCGATCAACCGCTTCACTGTGACTACCGGGCGCTGTGGGCCAGGGGCCCACCAGGTCATTTGCCTAGATCGATAAATACAACTCTTTTCCCCGGTTACTAACTTCCTTGTAAGAGATTTATTTTTCGGGACGCGCGTGGCAATTTTTAGACATTTATTTCTTGTTTCTGGTTTCCCGGCTTTATTTTGTAGACATTTCGTTGACTTATTTGGTGACACTTCAGTGAAGGCTTTTTAATTACACACAAGTGATCCAAAACAGAAGTGGATTATGTGATCCTGACATTCTTACCAGATGCAATAATTAAAACGAAAGCACAGTAAATAAAGTGCAAGTTAATTAACATCCTAATAAAGTAGCTTTTTGGGGGCTTGGTTGTCTTCTACACAGCCTTCTTCCTAGCAGAAATCATTTGAAATTATTATATTAACAAATTTATAATGTGGTTCATTCTCGTGGGACAAAACTAGTTTAAAAAATCAGTACCGTGGAACTATCCATTTTCAGTGTCTCGCACTGTAGATTGCCCTCATCGAGCTGAGTAGATTGAGGGCTCTGTTTAACCAGTTCAGCGCCAAGATGGTGGTTAACAGAAGACGTTGCAAACCAACTACGCTGTTAAGCTTTCGAAAACCCAAATGGTTAAAGCAGTTCAAGAAAAACCAAATTTACCAAATCTGCTCATTACGCTTTCATGATAATTACCGGTACTTCATTCTCTGCCCGATACCGTTAGACTGCCCCCTTTAAAACTTAAATGTCAAAAGTGTATCGTATTTATGCATTCCTCTAAATATGATATTATGTTTTTAACATTGGAACATGGCAATAATTTGACATTATTTACATTAATTACTAATATTGTAAAAGTTCCAGAGGAGCATCTATTAGAACTTTTGTATCACTCGGAAAAAGGTTACCTTTGTCTTAAGGACATATTCCATTCTTACTAAGCAAACGGCGTACGTAATGTTTTGACGACAAAGACCATTAGGGGAAAGCTGTCTTCCGAAACGAGCCAGGACCCCTTCCGACCCCTGTTGCTTACAATCAATGTCCACTCTTGATTTGTAACTCTCATCACAAACCCTGGCTGACCACATTGACGTAAATGAAGTTTGCTAAAATTGCTAAGGAATTAAATAGTGTTTTTATTGCTGTCATTAGCGTCTCGGCCTCTTTTTAATGCAGACAATAAAGACGCTTAAATTGAGCATGTACGTAAAGAACTAATCAACAGAAAATTTCTATTGATCCCTCGTATTCCTGAAGACTGCATTGCCAGTAAAAGGCTCGCAAAAGAACATTATCACAATATTTAAATAATACATACATATTATTTATTAAATAGCACTTTATGTTTTGGTGCATCTGTTACTTCCAGAATCCATATGAAAAGAATAGAGAATCATAAATATGGTGAGTTTGCTGAATTTTTGTTATTATGAATATCTGAACACGATTCCATTTTTGGCCCAAGTGAACGGGACAGAGATCACAGAACTCAGCTTATGGTAACTCTTCTTGACGAAGAGTCTTAGGAGTCTACTCACTCAGTAGTCAAGTTGAGTTTCGTCATTCCAGTTTTGGGCAAAACATGCATTTAGTTTACTAACTACTTTTCTATTCCCAACTGGAATGTATTACATCAGTAAAGGTGGGGGGACTAGATGGGCCCAGAGGTTCTTATCTAGATTGTAAGCTCGTTTGAGCAGGGCCCTCCTCACCTGTTGTCTCTGTAAGTCAGTTTGTTTTGTTACATACTACTTGTTATGTCCTGTCCACCCATTGTACAGCGCTATGGAATTTGATGGTGCTATATAAAACAATAAATAATAATAATAATCTTTTCTCAAAGTCTATGCTTCCAAGTTTGTGGACACCTAAGAACAAACAGTCCAGCCTCACCCATTTCTAAATCTAATTTCTTCTGCCCCTTACACTCTGACTGTAACCCTGGGCACTGTGTACATTAATGATATGCCATGCCAACAAAGCATCCCCTTATTAACACAGAATCATGCGCTGTGATCTAAACGCATGGGCTCAAGCACCCCTATCCCATAGAACTGTAATAACTGTCTCTGTATATTCGATGACCGTTCCATGATGTCATACAGCCCTTCCACTGTATAAAACCACCTCTCCATGTGAAAACATAATATAAAATTGCACTTCCAAAATGGTTCTCCATCTCTACCCTCAACCCATTACAGATTATCACATTGTACATTCTTAAAGGACAAACGGCACATTAATTCAATTTACAAAAGAGTACAGAGAACAAGGATAAGCTGTTCTGTGTGTGATCTATAATGCAATGCTATGTTTGGGATCCTTCAGCTCTGAAATGCATTTCCATTGCTATATATAGGTCAGGAACCTTCTTAAGACATACATTACTACATATCTTGCCGCAAAATCCTATAACTAAATTCACAAGATGGCCGCCCCTAGGAAGAGGAACATCTCAAAAGTTAACGTTAACAAATTTTGCAAGTAGGATTTCACTCGGTAAAGTAAATTTAGAATTGGAAGCAGTGCAAGGATATCAGTTTGTCAGCAACTTGCATGTTTTAGCTAGAGCTTTTTTAAAGTTTGACGGTTCTTTCCGTGAATTAAGTGCTGATTTATACACTCGTTCGATGCGTGTGGCCGAGTAGTTTAACACGTTGGATGCCAGAGCTATTTCCATTGCTTTAAAGCCAACTGGACTTCTGAAAAAAGGGTTTAATAGGCACAGAATTGGTTAAATTATCAGGAGTTTATGAATTTTGCTCATGCCAATTGGTTAGTTACGAAGTTAAAAAAAAAAAATAATAAAAAAAAGATAAGCAAGACCAGTTGTGATCTTTCTTTGGCATTTGGGCCGCGCGGCTGCTAAATTCATTTTAGCAGATGGATTTTCTGCAGTGCTGATAATGTGAACATGACAGATTTGTGATGATAATTTAGGCTCACGCAATTATAATCTCTATCTGTTACTGCCAGGAACATCCAAATGTAAAAAAAAAAAAAAAAAAAAAATTACAACGCTCACATATAGTTTATTTTTTTCTGCGTTGTTTGGATTTTTATTTTCTTCCACAATTACATTGATTTTAAAGCTAATATTTATTCTCATGTCGCGGATGTTTAGAAAGTACGTTTCTTGCAAGTTTTTTTTTTAAATAATCTTATTGAGCGTTAAGTTGAGTAATAAGTAATGCCAGACGGAGTTCTGGTCCCGGTTTTGCACAAATATTTGTTTTTTGAGTGGTGTATTTGTGTTATCCCTCCCTCTGTTTTTAAACCTCTCTGCGATTTTACTTTACATTGCATTGCAAAGAAATATCTATAAGCTCTTTAGTATTAATGTTTTGTTAATTGTTATTGTGGGTTTTACATATGAGAAAACAATCTTAGGTTATTTCTGTCGCGCCACAATATTAAGTTAAATACAAGTTTACTACAGAATCAATGCGTTTGCTAACAACAGAGAAAAAAGAGGGGACTATGAAGTTTTTGGGGATGGAGTATAGCACTCAAAGGTTTAAACGTCCCATTTTCACTGTCTACACATTTCTGATTATGTGTTTTGATCTTTCAGGGTGCTAAACTTCCAAGTGGACCCCTACCGACTGGAGGTCCTGTACCACCTCCTCCGCCACCACTGCCTGGTGGAGCAGTGCCTCCTCCTCCACGACCACCTCCACCACCTGGTGGGATCCCTCCTCCACCACCTCCACCTCCGGGAATGGGGCCCCCACGTGCTCCACCTCCACCCCCATTTGGGGGTCCTGCTCCACCACCTCCACCTTTTGGAGGTATCCGACCGCCTTCAGCCCCAGTGCCTCCTCCAGTAGTCTTACCTTTTGGAATGAAGCCCAAGAAAGCATACAAGCTAGAATCCAACATGAAAAGGATAAACTGGTCAAAGGTAAAATATCATATGTTTCTGCACCTCTCATTTGGTTGCATGTGTGAAAGGGAAGCTTTCAGTTTAAAGAAGAGGAGGCTAGTTTTAAAAATGATGTCTCTTTTTTTCATCAATATGAAAACATGTTCTCTAAAAACAATAGGATTGGTGGTCAGTGCAGAATCTGAGATATGGGAGGTTAGGATTATTTGAACCTTAAACTCGCATTAAACCTTGAAAAGAACTTCAGCTATTCCAGGAGAAGCAACTTTTGGCTGTTCTTCTTCTGGGGAGCAGTTTTGTGTAGGGGAAGAGCTAACCACATGTTTTCAAGATGGCCTTTAGTAGGGGAGGGAGTACGGACATGGAATGGGGTGGCCACATGCTGCTCCCCTGCTCAGAGAAAGAAGAAACCGACCAAAGACCTGAAGATGAAGGGCTTACCTCAGAGAAATGCAGACAGTTCCCGGCACATTCATTTTTAGAGTTCTCTTGGAATGTTTAGGAAATTAAGTGTGTTTGTAAAGATGAAGTTTGAAAGCTGATAAATTCCAATGTTTCAGCCAAACGGATGAGGTCGGATTCCGACCAAGCTTTCTTCTCATTTGTTCTCGCAGTGAGGAATGCCTTATTTGACCCCAGATTGGTAAACGGTGTCTAGTTAAGATCCCCATTCTATCAGTCTTGATCAAAATCACATTCCCATTGCTTTCTGTCAGCTAGAAGTACTGGTTGCAGGCAGGTACAGAGTACAGAGAAGGCAGGTTGGAACTTCCAAAGCACAAATTATGGTGGCATTATAAAAATAATTTTAAGTAATAATTGTACTTTAACTTCATCCAGCCCGGCTTTGCTGAAGTCTGACATTATCTGTCAGATCACAGATCACATTGCACTGACAAGGAACAGGTTCTCTCTTGAATAACTAAAAACATTCTAGAGTGTGTGAGTCCTTGAAAAGAATGCTTGTACAGCCATGAGATGCCGATGTCTTCTGGATCGGTGCCATTTGTTTTTTGCTCCTGTTATTATTCAGCAATTGGAAACAGTTAATTATTTTATTGTTTTATTAGTTGGACCATTAAATCATTTAGTTCTGCAGAATTAAAATGTTTATTCTTGCACCAAGTGGACGTCCCATAAATAATAAAATATTGCGTGTCTCAAAATTAATTCTGTCATATCCACGTCTTGCTTGGGAATTCATGGAGTCACCTGCCAAAGCAATTATTAATATATCGTTAACAAGCGTTCCCAAGGTGCATTACCAGCTTTTCAAAAGCGCTGAAGTAGTCTCACATGTTAAGATTTGATGACAATACGATTTCAAAGTGATTTTATAAAAAACAAAAAAACAAAATTAAAGTTAAAAGTCAACTATCTATGTGTAGTATCTTTACATTGAGAACTTAATACGTTGAGTACTTAATATTCGCTGGGTCTGTGAAAGCCGACAACTTGTCACTTGCAGTCTGCAGTAGAGGCCAAAGGCCACGTGAATAATCATCAGGGAAGCAGGTATCGCGATTAATTCTGAACTGAAGCCTATCGCTGGAAATGCATATGTTTACCCGCTGTGCCAGAGGTTGGTTATTTATACTAAAGGTAACCATAAACGCTTGAGATGAAATGCAAAGAACTGTAAAGAAAGGCTAGAAAGAAATCAGAGAGAAGTGTGGCCTGGAGGGTGATGCCACTTGTGATTGCATTCATTAATTAACCCAGTGGAACACCATACATGCCATTAGGAGTTATAAGTAGTACCCCTATTTTTGTATATGGTCCTCTGTATGGCCCGTTCCCAAATATTTCTGGGGACTCCAGTAGGCCAGAAACTGAGAAGTATACACTGTTGGACTACTAGTCATACTTCGAGGCTTTAAATCGAGAGAAGGTGGCCTCCAAAGGTATCTCTGGTTTTCATCTTTGTATCATTACTCCTTAGTCACAGAACCAACTATGGTTTGACCTGATGCAGTGTTTTGAGCAACTGGCGCAAGAGCATAAACGTGCCGGGATTGAGAACACAAATCATATATTACATATGGACTTGTCTTGTAATATGTCCTGGAGATCCAGATAACTTAATCTACGAAAGATGAGAGTGACATATGGGGAGAATGTTACAAGTTGTCACTGCAATCATGCCTGTGATGAAGTAAACAAAGCTGGTCTTTGACCTCTTTGGTACAGACCTTAAAGCGGAGAACGAGGTTATTTACTGCCGCCCTCGCCATCCCACTTTGTTTAGCCTTCACGATAGAACCTGTAAAATCTTCGCTTAGTCTCGTTCTTCATGGAAAATCCTGCAGTTAAAAAAAGTGATAGATCAAGTTGAAGGTGTTTGATTTCTGTAACTCTTTATTGTGCTGTCTGCCAGCTCTTTTACTGTACACCCAACAACATTCTTCATTTATATATATCACTGAAACGGATAAACCATTTCTCAAAGAAGCATTCTTTTCTTGGTCCTGGCAATTGAAAGCTCTATCAAGCAAACTGCATCTTCTTTTCCATAAAGTTTTTCGACGTCAATACTGAATTTCAGTTGGCATGATCCCCACTCCAAGAGTCCACGTATGTCTGCATAGTACTGATACATGCACGGTTAAGACCAGACGCTACATCAATCTTTTCCTTAAAGAAGAAGTTCCATTTAAAAAAAAACATTATTTTTTTTCTTATTCTTTATGGCAATGCTAATGAAGTCCTGCATATCTAATGAAGTCCACTCCTCTATAGGCCTTCATTAGTCAGTGCCAATATCTAGAAGATTAAGACTGAGCACCGTAGGCTGGTTACCACAGGCAGTATCATAGGGAGTCTGGGTCTTTAAGTAGACCCAGACTCATACATACGGATGTTTAAATCATCAAATAATGTAAAAACTAATTTTGATAACTAATTTTGAATGTTATACAAGTAATATCATTTAGTGGGAATTCATCTTTAATTATGTGTATTTAATTATTTTGGGGCATGTGACCTTTAGTATTGCACCAATGGATTGGTTTTTAAGTTTCCAGCATCCCCCTATTGTAGTCAAACTCTCTACAGCATCCCAAAACTTAGAAAAGTAGAACATTTAGGATGAGAAATGATGTGCATTCTTTAGGGATGATGGAGATGTATCCAACATTTTCCCATTAATGCGTCAGAGAAACATTACAGAAAAGACAAAGATGAAACAGAATTATACCGGAGTGAATTTATTATATTTACTCTAATATACGTATAAAAGATTTGATGCATTGGAACATAAAACTCATATACTTGTGTTTGTCTAAAATGTTAACAAATAACTTGCCACCCACTGCTGGGATTTTGCATTAAAACTCAATAAAATATGTGATTTTGAGACATACTGTCAGTGGGACACGATATAATAATGTGTTTTATGAGATTCGTTTGTCCTATATTTCTAATTTGGTTGAAAAATAAAAAAATGAGTTTAATGCTACAGCGGAAAATTACAAATGATCCTTTTAGTCATTTTATATGAGAATAACTGTCATATATTAGTTACAGGGCATTTTACTATTTATGTAAATATTTGCGGTTTGTAATCTTATATACTAATGAAGACGGTGAAAATATTATAGCATTTCAGAGATGGCCCGAGGCTTCCTTGAATCCCGTACGCAAGCAGATACTGGCGACCATCCATTAACAAAAGAAACAAATGGATTTCAAATGCTTATCTCATAATTCATATTCAGTATCATTATACAAAGTAACTTGTCCTGGGATGATAATTTAATATTTAACAGATAATATGCTGTCCCTACTTTTGGATACAAGGTAAGCACAGGTTACACATTCTGAAGGGCAACTGTTTGGTGTCTTAAAGGGGCACTCCAGCCATCATATGCACTTTAATGCATATGATATCTGCAATGACCCTTTCAATTTCTATGTGGTCTGTGTTGCAAATGCATTTTTTTGGGGGGGGTCTGCAGATCCCCCCCATATATATTTGCCCCTTTTTTCACCCTTGCCCCCTCCCAGTAATTTGCCATGCAGGAGGTGTCTTTGGCTTAATACATCTACTGCTATGTGATATACTTACCGCAAGTCAGGTCCAGTGTTGGCTCGGTAAATGATTGGGGGTGTTGGTGGTGTATAACAAGACACCAGTACTCCTGCTTGGAAAGCGCTCCTATTCATTTCAATGGGAACACTTTCCTGCCACTAGTTGGTAGCTTTAAGCAGCCATTCAGTTGAGTGTCTCTTAAATATTACTTTCTTTCCTTGTTATTTTCTTTAACATGCAAAACATTTAGGGTGTTACATTTGGATGTTTGGGGACAAGGCACTGTTTGTTATTTCCCTACTTGTGTTTTCGGGATTAAGGTCAAATAAGGAATAACGCAACTGACATAATGGCAAATGTTGGGAAGCAATAGAGGAAGAAATTGATGGATGGAAGCAAGGAAGAGAAAGAGGAGGCAAGGAAGGAAGGAAGCACTATGGAATTTGTTGGCGCTATATAAAACAATAAATAATAATAATAATAATCAAGAAAGAAAGAGAGTGAGGAAGCAGGGAAAGAAGGGAGGGAGGAAGCAAGGAAGGAAAGAAGAAAGGAAGCCAGGAAAGAAGATAGGAAGGGAAAGAGGAAAGAAGAGAGAAAGGAAGCAAGGAAGGAAAGAAGAAAAGGAGGAAGCAAGGAAGAAAAGAAGAGACAGGATACAAGGAAGGGAGGGAGGAAGACAGGAAAGAAGGGAAGGAGAAAGTAAGATAGCAATTAAGGATTTAATACTTATCCAGTTTTAGATTGTAAAGATGTCGGTATTAAACATATTTTTGTACAATTTTCTTTTTTGACTTGCTCCTTTTGTACTTAGATATCCTACAACTGTAAGGAGCAGCTTTAGCTCACCCAATTATTATCTGTTGTTTGATGTGCTAGACAGTAACAATGGGTCAGCCATTCATCCATACGCTCTCATGTATTTGTTCTAAACAACCACTGTTGTTTAAAACCCATTCTACGTTATTGCAAGGCTCTGTGATAAAAAAAAACTCCCTAAAAATTACACTTCAGATCACGTTTAAGTGCAATTCATTGTCCCGTCCACTATTATTCGAAATAGTTTTCACCTCCTAAAAGACATTATTGGCAGCAAGAGCCTAAAAGCTACTATTATGAGGCTGATATTAAGTGCAAGGGTGCGTTCTCTTAGTACTGCAGAGAAAAAAAAATAACGCTCAATAGAATTTGTACTCCCACCCCAGCCCTGGAAACTACACGCTGATGTGATTTTCATAGCATAATTCATTATCTTTGCTTTGGTTATAGAAAAAAAAATCGGGATGTGCAAATGTGAAATTTCTCTACCGCTGTTATTGACTAAGTGTATATCTAAGAGTCATGCAAAGTGAAATGATATTAAATTAAAACATTTTTTTTTTTTACACGCTGACAGCCTCTGCAGAGAACCCGTCTAATACTGACACCGGCAGAAAACAAAAATATTATTCAGTCTTTAGATTTCCATTAGCAAATTTCTCTGCAGTGTTCTGTATAAACGAAAAAACCAAAATCAGGTTTATTTTCCAAATCCTTTTCTGCAGAAAACAGAAGACGGGATGTTTAAATTCCGTACTTACTACCTCCTTGTATCTCCTAACCTCCTAGAAGGCTAAAAGGGCAACATTGTTAATTTGCCCCCCGGGTCAAGGGCCTCTGTTGTCTTTGGTTAACATTTAACGTATATATTTCGACATTTATGACTGTAGAACACTGCGATAGTCTCATTAGGGAACATTCTGAGCTCCTGGAAAAGAGGGACACCAGGGGAGGAAAGAGGGACAGAGGGATATGGGTCATATAATATGGACAGAGGAACCCTTTGGTGGCATGGGTTTGCAAGCCATTTTTCCAGTTAATAACTGGATATTTGGGAATGTTACTGGTCTAGTAATCCAGAGATTTGTTCTTAAAGAAAAGACTAGAAAGAACTTTGGCAACGAGTTGGGTCATTTGATGACTTATGTGTTAATTTGGTGGTATAACGCACTGCGATGTATTTATAGACAATGTCTACCAGGAGACATATGCAATGAGTAAAGCAATACAGGTGAAAGTGGAAGTTTGAAGATTACAGATACAGCCATAAGCAAATTTTCAGTCCCTTCCAGCTGTTTCCAAGCACAGATGGCACAAAAACAGCGTCGGCCATAAACATAAAAGCATGTCATATACACACTGATGTGAATGAACATCTCTTACACACAGATGTTGCAAACTTCAAGAACTGCAGAGCCTAGAAATCGGCCCCATCTCCTTCCTCCATGTCTGTTAAGTGTCAGCAATACACGGCCATCTCATGTCTCATAGAAATTAGATTTTGATGGCGGATAACAACCATTCAGCCCATCTAGTCTGCCCAATCTTCACTAACCAATTGCTTTAATCTCGGAACTCAAAAGTAAAAGGTTAGATGGAAACTGCAGAGAAAGGTTGATCTACAAGTAAAATAAAATAATAAATAGATGCCACCGTAAAATAACCAGGCATAGGTATTACCAGCCTTCACACTGTTTGGGGATGTAACCTTGTAGGGTCCTTGTCCAAAACTAATTACCTGGTCGGAGGTCAATGTGAACACCGATCGCTACCTTCTTAGACGAATAATCAACAATCTCTGTCTTTGTAAATCCAATCCTAGATAAGTAAATCTTCCCCAAAGATTATCCAATACTAACCCTTCCCAAAAAAGCAGCACTAAACTAAAGGTTATTAGTGAGCAATTTATATACCTTCCTTCCATGGTTCTAGTATAAATGCCAAGAAATGACAAATGCCATAAAGGAACGGTTGAAGTAGAAATGACGTTTTTATCTTTGGGTTCATATATTCTTATCTCACCAAAATGAACATTTTCTATCATAAGACCAAATGTTAAAACAAAATTTGGGTAATGAAAGAAACCGAGCTATCCTGAACAGTCAGCTGTGCAAGGCTACTGAATGTGATCCAGGTCTTCGGGGCCTAGAGCGGAGGGAGAAGAGATTAAATAGCAAGAAGTATCTGCTGATTTGTGATCTGCAGCTGGCCATGACGATTGGAACATCCAAAAATGTTCTCCGTAGAAATTAAATCAACTCAGTTTTAATTTTCTGCAAAACCAGGAGCTCCGTTTGCATGCGAGAAAGTAAAAATATGGCTAAGCCGCTGTGAAGCTTGGAGATGCATCTGATTCTATCACAGCAGATCTTTAAAAGGTATAACATCCACTAGAAGAGAAAACCAAACGAGCACACACGCAATAACATCACAATAACGTGGAACCAAATTTATAACACTTCTCAATACAATCTATAGTTTTTCGTGTTCTTATTTTGAGGATGGATAAAACCCAAGGACCCTTAATGTACTGAGGGCACCTGGATTTCCCAATCCTCAATCACACATCGTTCATTAGAAAAGAAACCAGTACAAAGGGGTCCATTCACTTAAGGGAGAGTTGGAAGGAGAGTTGTGGTTTTTACATTCATTATCAAGGGCCAACAGCAGCAGGTTTCTCCAGCTAGGATGGCTGAGCTAACCCAGCATGATGCATTATTTATGAGCGAGGAGACTTTAGGGAAATCTCACCGATTCAACTACACATTATACAGGACCCTTCATAAGGTATAAAGGGCTAAAGGCAAACTCTTCTTTAAGTCAATAGACCCCCAAATGACTTTCCAAAGGTATGGTTTCAGTAGGAAGGAAATTGGTCAATTCAGTGTCTCCGATGTCTCCTCAGGAGAAATCTCATAGATTTTTATAATTTTTTTAATAAAATGAGTGTGTCTTTGGAGACTTAGCTTGCATTATACATTAATACAAATAAAAACAGTCACCAGGAACACAGCCGTTGGAAACTAGAGATGCCATTATTTTATTGGGAGGCTGGAGTCATGAAACCTGTATATTGAAGTTTTAGACAGTTCAGTCACATGTCTCCTGGATTCTGAGAAGTTCTGGCAAATAGCACCAACACTCAAAATTGTGATCCAGATAAAGTGTGACCCATCATCTACAACAACTCCACAAAACTCTGCTGTTGCATATAGGTTTCTTTCTATGACGGGCTCGTTTTTCAGTAGGATTGTGATTATTAGTAAAATGTTATCAATACCAACAAAACTTGTTGGCTGTAATAACCTCAACAGCAGTTCCGATTGTCATACTCATACCTGGGAACCTGTGGGCTCCGGCTACTCGTAGCCTGCCCTGGCGTCGGTGGGCGGTTCTGTTGACGTAGGGGGCATTCCCGCTGAAGTCGGGGGCATTCCCGGTGATGTCAGGAGGAGTTCCCATTGACATCGCGGGAAACACCCCAATTTAAAGGGTGTTTAAGCTTAATTATAAATCCCTATTCCATGGCCTGACAATAAAATCACCGCACACGATATGTAATTAGTACATATTTCTCCGTAATGCAACAAAGTTTTCAGAAAAGAGGGTCAGCGGTCCATCGTTACCTTATTTATAGGGCATCTAGTCGAAGGCTGAATCCCTCTCCAAATAGTGACTAAAGCAACATGGAGAGGGCTGGGTAATATAACATTTCAGGGTATAAATCTTTCTCATATTGTGAATTAATGCATATTCTTTCAAAAATACCTTAACAATACTTTGTAAAGTGAATTATCAGCAAAAAATGTATTTCCTTGAACACAGGTTGGGCTTCCTGTAGACCGCTGATTTCATCATATGATTGATTTCTGTTTATGTGAACTTTTTCTTCTAATTTAGGTTGAACCACAAGAACTATCAGAGAACTGTATTTGGGTCAAGGCCAAGGAAGACAGATTTGAACACCCGGATCTCTTTGTAAGACTATCACAGACGTTTGCGACGCACATGAAAGGTGAGAAAATGATTTACAGCGTTTCTTGTAAATAAATGTGAATGTATTTGTGGTGAACGCAAGAAGCCGATGATCTTTGCCTGAACTATGAATTTGTTTGAAGACGTCTCAGTGCCTTTATTGTCCTGGATATTGAGATTCTGTGAAGTTATATTGTCTGATAAGATGCTATTATAACTTAAAAAAAAAAAAAGTATAGCATCATCAACATCGTTATTAATATTTTTGGAGGCTTACTTAGCTTCCTTTATAATCTCTGCTTCTATGATTTACTTTGGATCTTTTCAGAGAAGGCAATAGTCTAAACAAACCCATGCATTCTACTGCATAAGGTAATGCACCTTCTAAATAACAAATAAAACAGCTGATAAAAAACGATGATGTCATATTGTTCTTTATATATGAAGATTAAAGGACAATATCAAAATCCTAAAAAAAAGTTGATACCGGTGGCCTGTTTTCAATAAATAGGATGTAAGATCATAAGAACAGGTATTCTTTTACACAGTACTTGGGTGAATGTCTGTTTTGTGGACTATGGCTTTTAAAGGAAAGCAAGTCAGGCTTACCCAAGCTTATGTCATCCTCTTCTGCTTTCCGTAAGCATCTGTTACCTGTCAAACTATTTGCACCATGTGGCATATCTGCACCTGCTTCGTCTTCAAAAAAGGGGTCCTCCTAAAGCACTATGATACAGAGCGGGGATTTCTCTCTGGACACGTTACAATCCCTGTCCTTGGTGCTGAAGCTTCAGATGTCTCATACGTTGTAGTTTCTTGACATGAACAACTTCCACGAGTGACGATCCCCGTGCTTCCCAGCTGCGCTGCTATTTCCCAACTATACATCAGCGATAAACCCTAAACCCTTTCATTCTTCACAAAGTTACACAGAGATATTTAGTGAGGCACATGATCAGATAAAGCCCAGACTGATAATTTCCTACGTAGTAAAAGAAAGAAAAATAATGCAATATATATATATATATATACATACAATAGTAACTAGTGGTAGCAAAGTGATTCACACACAACTTCACATCTGTTTAATATAGATCAAAGCTAGTCTTATAACAACATGGAAGTTTGGGTTATGAGTAATACATTTGATTATTCCAGCCTCTTTTAATTAATTAATATAATATATATATATATATATATATATACACATACAGTATATAATAACATTTTATATATATATATATATAAAACCTAAGCCATATTTGAATATAAAGAATATAGGTAATTTAACAATGTTGGAAAACTAAAGGTATCAATATAGAGAGAGAGAGAGGGGGGGGGAACATCTTTGTATTTTTATATATATATATATATATATATATATATATATATATATATATATATATATATATATATAAATTGTTATCTTTACCAAACATTGTTAAATCAGCTGTATTCTTTCTATCCGAAGGTCAAATAGGATTTAGGTTTTAAGTGATCACACAGCATCCCAGAACTGACTGTTACATAGCTGGAGTTGATTTGAAGTCAGTAGAATTTTAATACTTCTTCTGTCCATATTTTGTAGTATATGGTAGTTTTCTCATAAAAAGGATTGGAAAAAAGCAGTTGGCGGCTGTAGGCGGCTGACCATTTAGAACACACTATATTGGATTTAATTTTCAACATATTATGTTATAAGCTCAGAACATTACAGATATTACAGGATTTATCAAGCATAGCCAGGCTTTCTACAAGCTCCGTCACAGATTTTACAGTGTGGCACCGTTAAGTATACATAAAGAAATGGGAATTTACCAAAATCCTGTTTTATTAAATAGTAATAAATTATATTCGTGAAGCCTACAACATGTCCTGGATTTAAACTCCCTGAAGTCAACAGAGGTTGTTGAGAGAATAGTTCTCCTGTGCTCCTTGGGCAAGGTGAGAAGATCCCTAAGCCAAGTGTGGCATTATCTGCTTGGACCAGTGTGTTTGGGGGGGTCTAGAGCCTGGCATAGCTGGATCTGGACCTTATTGCCCTAGAGGATTAAGATCTTGCTTAAGATCTTTGGAAGTAACATTTATGGCCCCCAGCTACGGTTTTGTCCACATATCCACATATATATTATTCTAAAAGATTCACATTCAGGTTTATTTGTGCAGAGGTGATGTGATGGAGTCTGATCCTTGAGTCACTGGCTTATAGTTACCAAATGAGGACAACCCTCCGTTGTAGAAACCCAAAGATGTGATGACCACCAGACTTCTTTGAATGTGTGAACGTTTATTTGGGATACAAACAGCTGTAGGAAGAGCAGACAGGCCTGAAAATATTACACACTACAATATACAGTATATACAGACTGATACAAAGGGCAATAAGTGCATTCCTTCTAGAGATTATTACAATTAGCAAAACATCTATTACCTTTACCATAAAAAAGGTAACAATTCAACCATACATAATAGTTTTATATATAATACTGGTTTCGGCAACAATACATGTACACCCTTTGCCCAGAAGTTGACTCCAACACACTCTACTAGTCCAGTTCCTTAAAGCCAGTTGAAGTTTAACCAATGCCCATTTCATATGTCTATCATATGCCTGATGTTTCTCAGGGGGTTCTTTCTGGTAACAAAATGTCTCACAGGCCCTCTAACCAAATGCAAAGAGTCCGAAGTTGAAGATCCTTATAGAGCCATGGCTCCTAAACAGATTATCCTGCTTCATATTGATCTCTATTAATGCATCCTTGTGTGATCTAAAACATTCCCTCCGTCTCCTGCATTCTACATGGATTTTCTTCCAGTCCCTACACATCCATTGACTGTTTCCATGTGGGTCATACGCTTAGGGTGGATTATTACCTTCTTTCTTTTGTTTATTCTTCTTGGATGTCAAAATTCCCTTCGCTTAGTCATATTTCTGGTGATTTGCCATGGATTTGGCATATTTACATATTGACAGAGTTCCAGATGTTCCATTTGAAGCTGTACGAGATATTTCAGCTTATAGTTATAGATATTTAAATATATATATATATTCATTATCGCAGGTCAGCTGAGAGATGACAACCAATGTAGATATTAACCAACTCTGAAAGAGTTGCAAGAAACTCTACAAGTTCATTATTAACTTACATTTTCTGGAGAAGATAAGGTTTGATGTAGAGCATTGATGGGGTTCAGATCTATTTTGTGTATATATATGTAAGTACAGTATTCTTTCTCTGCGCCCCGATTCATTTAATTTAATAAAAATGGTCAGAACAGGGTTTTTTTCTAATTGATAAGATCATTTCCTGAAGCATTGTTTATCAATTAGCTGCATCTTCAAGTTTTTGTAATCTTCATTTAAATACGGTTTACTGACCTCACTTAATTTGACAGGGGCTTTAAAAGCTTATGATGATGGATGATGAGGAATAATAATTAACAATCAATCACTATTTGAGACTGCTCGTTGTCAGCAGTTCTGGGGTTCTGCGAGAGTAAGTGCACTTAGGACATGATTCTGTAATTACTTAAAAGACAAGTTTAATATGGGAACTTCCAAGATTTGTGTTTACAAAAATGATTGAGCCTCACCAAGAGATCCATTCTTTGTCCCTGGCAATTAGTCTGCGAGACGCTAAAACTGCCTTTCAATGAAACATGGCAGCCGAAACAACAGGCACGGATTATTGAAAACATCCATTTTACAAGCCGACCCATAAAAATATTTTATAAATAAATGCTTGGAGAAAATATTTGTATTAAAATGTTTTTGTTTACTCAATACGGGTAAAACTTTGGTCTTGATGACAGTGTATTTGAACGGATTTGAACATATCCCTGAAGTGGAATTGTGATGTCATATAACTTGTTCCAGCAGTGTGTGGCTATTTGATGTTTTTTCATTCATTGTTTTGCATTCATTAACAAAGTGTTTATGGATATTTAAAGATCATTAATGAAAAATGATTTCAATTATTAATGATAATACCTGGGAACTCTCCGGGTTTGACAAGGAGTCTCTGGGTGAAGCCTTGCTTCCCCGGGGCTCCGGGCTACTTCCCTCTTCTCTGGGCAGTGTGGACGTATCCACTCCCTGACCATTAGTATTACCATGGCTGCTTGTTGTTATTATTAATGATTTATTATTATAATTAATGATATATTATTTTTATTATTATTATTATTATTATTATTTCATTGGTTGGCTGAAGTCATTGAATGTATTTGAGATTTAAAATGTGGATAGTAAAGAACATTCCAATGATTTCTTCTTCTTCTCTCCTCGGTCTGCTGTTATCGTTTATATTCAAATAGTATTAATAATCAAAATTAACAGCCAAATTACAAAACATCTATTTTGATTAAGCATTAACAATGAATTAGGTTAGAATGAGTATAAGCCAACGAATGAGTTTATATAAATACAGTAATAGTGATTACACAATAAGGTGCAAAAAATACATAAGGTTCGTACTATCCAGAACTGCCCTGATGTCTTTTTTTACTTTTTATTTATTTTGTTACTTTTTGTTTATTTTTTTTATACCTATTATTACTTATTACATTTAACGCCATCCCATAGTAAAGAAAATGATGTTTGCTGTTATATCACACCATGAAAATCACTAATAATCATAATGGTGTAAAGAAATGAGCGTCCAATGCCATATTTTCTGCCAATTAGTAAGCTAAGAAAAAAGATGTATATACACATTAAAGAAGATTATGCTTGGAACAATATAAATGAAGCACATTAACGAGGAACAGATTTTCCTCCTAAATGTGCCGATTACTTGACCTTCATCTGTGCCATTCTAGTCTTATGCACATATACGGTAAGACCTATTGCTTTTACTCTACAATGCAGGGAGATGGGACGGAATTCTTATAGAATGGAGCAGTTCCTTAGAGTTTCACTTACTGAATTTAACGCTTTGACCCTCCCAGACCCTCCCTAGTAATATTTTTGTAATCATGTAAATATTTACTTAAGTTTTTCCGGGAACACTTAATTGTCATGTGACAGAAAAGCAGGCACTGGTTGTTGGCATATTTCCACTGAAAAAGCTTTTTTATGTGATAAAAATGAAGTAATAAAACAAGACAAGCATAAACTATGCATTATCAACTTAAAAGAAGTTTTTTATGTGCATATTTACCAGATCGGTGCTTCCTTTTGTGAGGACTAACATAACATATGATGTCATGATATAGCCCCATCCAAATTTCATAGGCATTTTCTATAAAAATATAGTCACAGCATACTATATCCATGTTACATGGTCCTTGGTCTTGTCTTATATTCAAGAGAGCCAAATGCCTACCCCATGCATGTTATTTCATGCCGTCTTTTTCCCCCCCCCAAGAAAACCGCTTGGTTGCTAACACAAAGCAAATATAATAGAGCTAAATAAAGAAGCTCAGTTGAAATTCTTCTAAGCAGCACCAAACCTTTGACCACTGTAACATGTATAGGTACATAACATCAATATCTTTTGTTTTGCGGGAAATGTTCAAATATAGATTTTCCAACAGTTTATTTCGAGAAGTACCATCCAACGCTCTCCTACAAAAGTGCTGAATCGTACGTCACCCTCGCTTGGATGATAAAAAGACTTTGGATAGATCTCATCCATCTTTCTGGTGTCCCGGTAATAGGACATTTCCTCGAGGAGCGAAGAGGAAATAATGATGGTTCATCTTAGCCGTGGACACATCCGAGGATGGATGGTTTTTGTAGGGATCGGGAATCCAAGTTAGACCTTTGTTTAGCAAAAAAGAAATAAATAGAAGAAAGTATTGGCATCGCACAGTATTCATTCCAAAGCCAAACTCTGTAATGATAACTAAATCATAAGCAAAAAGTCCTGTTTAACATAATGATTACCCTCATTGGCTTTCTTTCCTTGGTCATCAGGTTGGCTTATGTGTATATTTTTAAAACAATGGTTATTGGAGAGAATTATAACTGCCATGCCTTACGTTCCGTTTGATTTATGAAACAAGGTGACTATAGATTTTTTTTGCATAAAATAGTTTTGGTATCTGGAATTATGAAGACATAAAATATCAGATTCACATAAAAAATCATATTCATAAAACGCCGTTTGATACGGATTTATGATGGCAACGCTTTCCTGACATTTGTCATGTGTTGGGTTTTTTTTCTACCCAGTCCCGGGGCAGATGGGGAGATTAGGATCACAATGTCTGGAACCGACTTTTTTGATTAACTATTACTGCTAAAATCAGTCATTGATCAAACAATCTACATGAACCGCCTGGATTTACTGACCAAGCATTTGTCCATCATGGTTTAGGTTGTGTCTAGGACCAATGGTGTATCTATCTTTGGAGATGTCCTTTGGCTAGTAATGGCCACTAATATCACTTCCCCATTATATATAGATATATATCCTGGAATCCACACAAATAAGCTGGTTTCCAATGAGAAAAAAACAAAACCAGAATATTAATGTCTCGGGGGACTTTGCGTCCCATCATCGTTTGATGCCTGGAAGCAGAAGATCAGTAAATGCAAGGGGCAGGAATAATAGAGGTCTAACCGGCGTTACTTGGGTCAGATGGAAAACAGACTCATTGTTATTCATCCTACGAGGGTTTTATTTTACTTGTGAGTTCTTCGCGCTGAAGCCCTGTCATAGCAATCACCAAAAAGTCATGTTTGGTGGCAGATCTTTATGTTTTGGAGTCCCCGGAGCAGAGATGACACTAATTTAGTATTCCCAGCTCCGTCACATCTTCAGGGTTTGTCGTATGTGAAAAATGTCAATATCCCAGGCTTTAAAACTCCTCCGCGATTTATGTTTTCTGCGGCGCTGAGTGCCACATAATGTAAATCACGAATGATTTACTTATACGCCCAATGCAAATCTCGCTGGGAACAGACAGCCTGCTTTGTTGCGCGGCGCGAAACAATCGGTCTTTGTGCATTGACATCCCTCGTAACTTTCATTCGTTTTAGAGAAAAAAGTTATTGTTGGAGAATAAAGTTTGCTTTTGTATTTAGCTTTTTTTTCTCCCCTCTTCTGTAGTAATTTACAGCACGGATGTCGTCTTCGTTAAGTCTTTTTGATATATTTTCTTCTTTAAAAACGTTAATCAGGAATCGGATACATGTGTTTGAATGTATGATTTTGGGGGTATTTAAAGGAGATTACGGGGGGGGCCATGGAGTACCATTTGTAAATTTTTTTGGACATGAACCACAAATAAGGCATACTGACACCTTTTTCAGTTAAATTAGGAATATCATCGTCTATGATGTCATCCTAAATTATTTTAGGCACACTTCATTGTTTTGTCTTTTTAGAGGTGCGATGTGTCACGCAAAGTACTTTTGTTTTACTGATCCTTTTTGAGATGCTACAACAGATGAATATGAGGGCGTTGATGCTTTGTCAGCCGTTACACGTTACCCGATGTATCAGTTTGTTTCTATTGGTTTAACCGAGTGTATTATATCATAGATACGCTTCGTTCAGTTTAAATAATTATCTATTATTGTCTTGAGTGCTATGCACAGACCCACAAATAAATATTATTATGGCATTTTTTATGGATAGAGGGCAGGTAGCTCAGGCTGAACACGGAAAGGATCCAGTCACTGAGTAAATCTATCTATCTATCTATCTATCTATCTATCTATCTATCTATCTATCCCTTTCTATCTATCGATCTATCTCTCTATTACAATGTCTTCAATACACATATAGGAATTAAAACATAAAAAAATAGATTTAGAGCAGTTCTTTCCTATTACCTTTGGCTTTTTTTACACCTACATGACTCTGATACATAGGCATTGCATAAACCATATTTGATGAAATAAACAATATTCCACTTTTAAGAAATACGTTTCATACCAGTTTATTGATAAACCCATTATTTTTATTCTATATATCATTAGTAGGTCATTTCAGGAAGACTCTTCTTCAGCTTATGTCTGTACGTCCCAATGGGACTGAATGACCTTGGCAATAGCCTCACTCGCACATGAGCCTGTCCGGCCATTGGAAATGTAAAACATGTTCATGCTTCTTCTCTTCACTTTGGTTCTATACACCACGTGCGTCTTCTTCTCTTACTCCGTTACTCGGGTTATAGTCCGACGACAACACGGCTCCCACCGAGCTTTATTTCCATTACGGTTGCATCAGACGAGCAGAAGCTTTGAGCTGTCACCGCGAATCACGTCAAAAAAAAATGCGGGACTATATGTTATTATCCATTTAATATCTCATTCAAGCATGGGTGCACTTCATGAATGTTTTTTTTCCAGTCTTACAATTCTAATCGCCAATGAATTAGCTCTAAAATTAAACTTCTGCTAAATGTATTTCAAATGTGTCTTCTCGAGTCATCGGTAAATTTCTCCTAGTCATTTTGGGATTTTTTTTTTACAAATTCCATTAACCTATTGAGTTGCTCAGCTTTTTTAATAAAATAGGTTAAAAGTCATCAAATTCCATGTGATATCGATAGGGGAGTAGGGAGAACACTACGTTAGTCTTGGCCCATAAAATATAGACCCATAAATCATTGATTTCTTCACTTATTTAAGCATGATACTATTACTGTTTTAATATTTATTTGTATCATTTATTTAGATGTTGTGCAAAGGTGTTTTGGGGCGTATTGGAATCTCTTGGGTAATTAAAATTGATTTGATATGTTATTGAGATTTTAATATACAGCTTTCCAGGACAGACATTTTTTTTTCATTAAAGAATCAATGAGTCCATTCATTTTAAATCCAGAGTAATTTGTTTTTTTTTCAAGGCGGTTTAATGGATCACCCAGCCCCACGAGGTATTTTTGTCCGTTTCAATGGTTTTCGGGGCTAGGGGAAAAAATGTTCTATAGCTTTCAGATGACCCAACTAGAATTTTTATTTGTGCATTAAATTTGCTATTTACTTAAGTTCTAAAGCTGGAAAAAAAATAATTAACTATGAATTTATATATTATTTGGTGGTTACTGTCATAACGACATATGAGAGACAGCAAAGGTGACCGTTCTTAAACTTAGATTTTAGTTATTAAGGTTTTGGGTTTTCGGGGACCATATGATGTCACATGCGGCTTAAATATATCCTAAAACAATTAAGCCAATTAAAAAGATAAGTTGCGATCAGTTTGAATGTATTCGCTTGCTGATGCTTAAAGCTTTACATGGTTGGTCCATTTTCATTAATCATGTTCTTGAAAATCCATTAATCCTAATCAGACGTTTTCCAATATTATTTGGTATTCTGGTTCTGAAAAGATATAACTAAGAGTGTTTTGGGAGGATTACAAAACATGTTTAAATTTAAGTGTTAATCATAACCATCAACTTTTGTTTGAACAAATTAAATTTGTTGATAAAAAACTAAATTAATTTATTCCATATATACTGTATATATTATATATATATATTTATAATATATATATATATATATATATATATATATATATATATAATATATATATATATATTTATAATTTATATATTTATTATATATATATATATATATATATAATATATATATTTATAATATATATATATAAATTTATATAGATATAATATATATATATTTATATATATATATATATATCTAGATATATATATAGATATATATATATATATATATATATCTATATATATCTATATAATATCTAGATATATATATATATATATATATATATATATATATATATATATATATATATTAGACTTTTGCATTAAGATTTAGTGAATGAATCCCTTTGACTACAGCCTCAGTCCTGTCTGCCGTATAACAGATATAATTATTTAGCTTATTTTTAACCCTTTAGATTCCCTTTTTTTGGCACCCCCCTTACTATTTTATTTTTCCCTTTCGGTCTGTAAGTACAGACTGCGGTTCAGTAGTAAGTTTTAATAAAAAAAAAAAATGCTTTTCTTCTAAACTTTGCTAGTCGTAAATCAATGCTCACTGTGTGGTTGAGACTTTGGTTTATGCAAGAGGCAAAAAAACCAACGTATGATAATCCGTCATATCTTTGTAAAAGAACATCGACATTTCAGCAAGCTTCTCTGATTTTTTTTTTCTTCTTCAAATCACCCGGTTGACATCTGCTATAGTTATACTCATTCTAATTGCTATGTTTTGAATATTTAAAACTCGGTTGTTCTGTTTTAACTGGATGTGCATTTTTTAGAACTTTCTATTACTTTTTCACAACCTGTAAACATCAACTACAGATGACAGACAAACCATTATACCATCCGCGTTACGCTTAGACCCTCGAGCTATATTTTTCTCCATATGAAAAGACATTTAAATGGATTAAACGAACTGATGTCATCGATTCCAAGGATGGTCGGCTTAGGTAACATTTTTCAACCCCTATTGATTTATAAATAAAAGTACTGAAATACTTTGCAGAATATAATACTTCCATGAAGTTGCTGAATATGGATGATCGCGGGTAACCTGGTACCAAGGCAGGCCAAGTTCTAAATTCCTGAAGGCCCCCAACGATGACCTAACTCCTCATGACTTTATAGCAGACATGATCACCTACCAAACCGGAAAAGCCATCCTGTGATGCTCATCAGCAGAATGTATCGAGTTGGCCACGTTGAAGTTGCAATGGAGGACTATAGTCCAACAACACAGACCTTCATTGGTTTTATAGCCCACTGGGCTGGTCAGTGGAGATCAGAGGACCTCCTCAACTGGTCCACGATCTCCTTTCCACATATTTGTATGGAGCTCGTATATACCAACATAGAATCGAAACTGTATTAACGTTCAGCTTGGTTTGAACGCAGCATTGTTCTAACGTTCATCTATCTTGTCATCTCCAACACAATCCTTTGTGTTGGGAAAGTTACTTGAAATAAAGGATTCCATTATAACTTGCAACGGTACAAGCATGAAGTCAGATTGATAAATGGTCCCATCACACTGCAGCTAGAAGGACCTAGTCACCCCAGCATTTAGTGGGTTAAATTCCCCATTCCGTAACCTGTCACGTTCTGTAGACACTTCAATCATTTCTTCAAACCGGAATCTCACCAATAAGGAAGATCTCGTGTTCTTGTTCTATTACATCGTTGAATTGGGCGAATTAGTGTTACGGGAAAAGCCATATCAATAACAATTAGTATTAAATATTAAAAAGACTTTATAAACATTATGCAAAAAGGTTCTAAATACGGTATCCAACCACCGGGGTCCAATTTACTAAAGTTTATATCTTACAGTCGTCTGATAAATATTTTGGCTTAAAAGATAGACAATGGTTTTCAAGAAGTAGTTTTAGCCTCGGAAGTATTTTTGTTGTATTTTAGTTTAGTCTCATCGTCTGTCTACGGAATTTGAAATGAAGTTTTTTTTCCCCAACCTCGTATGTCTTAGCCTAATGCATAGTTTTCATAGTTAAATAGTTACAATGTAACGGCCTCCCAGCAGAAGTGGTAGAGGCGAATACAGTAAAAGAATTTTAACATGTATGGGAAAGACATAAAGACCAACAACTGATTAATATCTGAGTCTTTACATCGGGAAAAATGGACAGACTAGACGGGTCAAACCCAGTTATAAAGAAACATATCCTGAGTCCTTTTCCTTAAGTCATCGTACCTGGTAGCCTCATTTAGTAGACAGAGACCTAAGTTGTCCAACCGGCAACACCAGTCGTGAAAAGTTCGATATCTACAATAATGAGATCTAGACTAGAACACGTTGGCTTGATGATGTATAAGTATGGGCTGTTAATTGGGACGCATATTTAACAAAACAACACCTTGTTAAGTGCGTTTCTTTGTTAAACAAAACAGCCGTTATGATTTCCAGGCCGTGTTATGTGAGGATAAAATTGTGAAGATAATTACACGTAAAATGTAAAAACTTTAAAATGAAGCACAGCCTTAGCAAGGTTGCATAACACAATGTTACTGTGAAGCTGCCATAAGAAGCTGGTTTTATTAGAAAAATAAAAAAATAAAATAAAAAAGTTATGTATGTATTAGTAACCCTTATTTCTGTGCCATGGGAGAAGCCATACAACCTTTCTGTTCTCAGGATTTGTATGAAAGTTTGGTAAATTGCTCTCCGTCTTTGTTCGGAGCTGTCTGTAAGGCAGGGTAGAAAGGGGCAGATGCCCAAGGGATGTACTTGGCAGCAGAGTTAGCCCTAGGAGCTCTAATGCCCTTGGTGAACCATATCTCCAGCACCCCCTTGTGGCGGTGCACTGGCAGCGCGATGCTCTAGGAAGCCACTTGATTTGCCTATGGTGTAGAGCTGACCCTGCTTGATGGGCTCAGGAAATGTAAATATCCAACATTTATACTCCCTGTCGAATGATAGACAATCTGAGATGAGGGAGGAGCAGGAGGGGGGATGATATGAAGCCAGAGGGCAGAAGAAAGGAGAAGCTGGAAGCAATGGGTGCTTATGGAACATGAGGGTATCAAGTAGCGCCATACCCAGGGCCTGATTAACAATAAAGAAGGCCTCGACTTTAACAGAAGTTGATTCCGGCTACTTTTTGATCGGTGGGTGCTAAGCGATAAGAGAATAATGGGATAGCAAATTGATATTTTTCTTTTTGCCACAGTTTTGATGCTTGCAGAGGTTAAAAAATTCAAGGTAAGGTAGATTTAATAAATACATTTAGTCATGCTATGAAGTTTTCATTTTTGATGGACTTCACAAATACTCCATAGAACGCTTTATGGTTTACTTCTGAGGTACGTTCCATACTTGTATCGTGTGTTCAATTTATTTAATGCACCGGTACGGTTATTATGAGAAGACGTATTGTTAGGGATCCTAGTTTTCTTTTCACTCTGTATCCATGTAGTCCATTAGTTGTGCAATTCCTCATCACCTTCTGTCATTTTCAACAATTACACAATAAGTTGTACATTAGCGAAATGATCGTAGAGCAAGTCTACTGCAGTATAAATATTTGACGGTTGGACAAAGACTCAGCCCTATTCATTGTTACATTTGTGTTACATTTAATAAAAAAGAAGACATTTTCTACCAGACTCCTGGCACCAGGGCTTTACAGCTTCTATACAGGGGGCTCTCCAGGAGTGACCAGGAGCCTCCAGGTGAAAGGCTGATTCCTCGGGTCCCCAGAATACTTTGCTCTTTCTCCATACAGGGGAGCGTTCCACCCACAACCCGTCCACTTCCACTCCTTCTCCTTGATCACTTAGTCTGGGGATAACCCCACTCCATGTTAGCTCTACCCCTACTTGCAGCTACCCCCACTACCTTATGAAGCCTGTCTCTCAGAAGAAGGAGAGCTCTGGGTAGCATGCTCTAGAATGTTTCCAGGTATGACAATTGCTCTAACTTATAAAATACAAATTGTAGTAAGGGCCAGATAATCATTCTTGGTTCCCCAAGGCACAAGGGATACCTCCAGGTGTGACCTTCAGTTTCTGGATCTAGTCAGGGGTTTCTGGGTAGTGTTCTATGCTCCAACTCAGTTACAACGTTGTCCTTGTCCATCCTCGTTCCCTACACAACAAACAAATACTCTAGTAGTATTATTATTGCTACATTTTATTTAAAAAGCAACAGTAGGTTCTGAAGAGAATAATAAAAGAACAATAACACTAAGACATACTGACACACAGAGAGAAGAGGACTCTGCTCTGGTGAGCTTACAATATATTAGGATGTTGAAGGAGAATGATGACAGAAGGTGAAGGACAGCTTGGGAGGCGATGATTTGGTTACAGCAAGGGCAGGATAGATTGTAAGCTTCTTAAGTGAGCATTTATAGATAAAATAAGCAGCAGAGACCTTGACGGGACAAGCAAGGGGACTTCAGAGACTTGAAAGAAGTTATAATGGTTGAGGGGAGACACAAGTTGTGAGTTATAGGGGTAACAGAGCGTCATTGCGTAACATGGAAGAGCTTTTATTTTTCGGGGAGGGGCGTTCTTTCACCAATCGGGACTCATGATGTTCTATAAAAGAAGGTACTGCACAGTTGTATCTCTACGCTTGTCACATACGGTCCTTTGTCCTCTTCTTTATGTATTCTTATAAATAAAACCATCAAAAGGAAACACAAAGATCCTGAAGCACCGCAACAACTGCATACAACTCATGTTTTTCCATCTCCCGAGTCACTTATTTATAGATGATCTTACTCTGCATAGGAGAGATAACAAAAGGGGAAGTTATGTCACCGCGTGACCCGCCGTTTTCACCGAACGCAAGGCAATCAAAGGCAGTATCGGCGACCTTACGAGACTGTAACAAGCATTACTCCTTTCTGCTCTCAGAAAGTGACCTTGTGAAATGTCAGATGTTATAGTGTTTATTTTCAGGAAGGATGGTCTAATACTTAATGATTTCTGCTCGCTGTATTTAAACGCTGTACTGAAGGTCAAGAATTCTATTAGGGCATTTTTGTCAGTAAAATGTTGACAGAAATTAGCTAGGTGCTTGAATTGCAACTGACAATAAATGTCAGTATTTTGAAGGCGTTGTTGCATGATAAGGCCAAAAAAAACTACTGCTGCTCCTACATAGAATCTGACGGCGGAATTAAGAACCATTCGGCCCCCGTCTAGTCTGCTCGTTTCTCCTAAAAGTAAAGACTCAGACCTTAATCAGTCCTCGGTCTTTGATTCAAGATAGCTTTATGTCTATCCCATACACGTTTAAATTCCCTCACTGTGTTAGCTTCTACCACCTCTGCTGGGAGGCTGTTCCACTTATCTACTATTTATCTACATATTTACAAGACTGTTGGCAAAATGGATATGTTGATGCTATTAAACTGTTTCTATTGTGTTGCATTTTTGTATTGTAAATTAATGTAATACTGTAGAACATAGAGTAGCACACAACACTAGCTGCAAAATTGCATTATTGTGTCACACACAGTATGAAAACTTTGATGTTTCATCCAAAGATCATGATTTGTTTTTTTATTAATATTTAATATAATTATGTAATATATATATTAACCAAATGAAGGCAAATTTTCATTTTTTTATTATTATTATTTTTATTATTATTATTATTAATTGATTTATATAGCGCCAGCATATTCCGCAGCACTGTACGAAGGATAAACAGGACAAACTGTAAGAATTAGTGGATAAAATAGCAACTAGGACTTAAAAACGTAATGAGGGCTCTGCTCAAACAATCTGACGATCTAAAGACTTTATGTTCTGTTTTAATTTATTTCATATTTAAGACAACAATATAGTAATGCTTACGCATAGTTCTATTTGGCCCATCTAGTCTGATGTAAAGAACTCAGACCTCAATAAATCCTTGGTCTTGTCTTATACAAGATAGCTTTATGCCTATCCCCATGTATGTTTAAATTAACTCACTAGCCTCTACCACCTCTGCTGGGAGGCTGGGACACACAGAAAGGTATATCACGTGTCCCAGCAGCCGGCGAACATTAAGTCATGCTTTTGCTTTTCTATACGAAGAGATTTTAAGTATGGGTTAGTAGAATAACAAAATTCTAGGCGGGTATTTCCAAGAACGCACCCTACTTTCATTTAAAAAAGCTTTGTCGAGACGTAGTTATAAGCCTCTACTCCAAATTGCTATGTAACGCCGAGCGATCCAGCCTTTTATCTTACGCCGTCTTTTCATGCCATTCAGGATACAGGCACAGTTGGAAATGGTTAGGATTCTGTAGAATGATACAGGTTGCAATTAATGAATAAAAGTTTTTAACTGCAGGGATTATTCCGAGGCATTGAATGGATTATAATTTTAAGAGAAACGACCTCCTTTCTAAATACCGTTATCACCCGTGCTCAATTTTTGGAGACAGATGCTTATTTGATGGCTAATATAACATATTTTCACTCTTCCTTTGTATCAACTCGCAGAGCTGCATAAAGCTAATAGACTCCGGAACTTACTACGGCAATTGCTATAACTACTATGATTATTATAATGAAAAGTAATTTGCAATTTTATTTGAAACAAAAATCCCCTCCCTGGAGTTCTTTCTCTTGTGAAGTTTACTTAATATATATTACTTAATATATATTTAAATAATAAATATATTATATTTAAGGAAATATGACTCGTTAAAATGTCCTCAAACTAGCAATTTCCCCATAAAAAAATAATATATATATATATATATTCTATGATCATTACCAGTAAGCATGTTTCATGTACTGATGGAAATGCGTAACTCCGAATAGATACAAGAAACAAAGTAAATGGTCCTTCAATGAGTAGTTGTCCTCCTGCAGCAATGGGAGCAGCTGGCTGGAGCAGCCTCTGCTATGTTCCTTATGACAAAGTTAATGAGGACATCTGCCGTTCCTTGTCCTTTTAGTCATCTTGGTATCAAGAGCTGAGAATAGCACATGGCGCGTTATGAACATGGCAGGGAACTTCCCAGGGTAAACGTTTTGGAGATCTCCTTCTTCTGCTGCTGCTGGAATGGCTTTGTGAGGGGGTGGTGCCAGCCATACCAGGGGTGTGGCTAGCCATGAGAGAGGGGGAGTTATCCACTGATCACATTAAAAACATTGGGGGGTGGGACTAAGCTATGCTCCTTTGCCCCAGGGAGAGACCCTTGGAAGCAGTGCTTCACCTGGAGACTCCGGGTTAAACCTAGAGAGAGCCCAGGCATTGGGAAGATGGAGATGTCATTGGCTGGAGGAGAGTTACAATTGGCTGAACATGTGGCAATAGGAGCAGAGATAATGGGGTCTGACGTGTTATTGAGCATTTACTATTTAGGATGTAGAAGGGACTGTCTGATTCTGGCAGGTATTCTGCATCAACTGGAACCTGAGCATAGATGTAAATAAGTAGCCATATATAATAACTTTGTGACTGTTGCCATATAAATTGTATCCGTTATGTTGTGGAATCTTGCATGTTCTTCCATCATCTGTATATGAAAGGATTTTCATTTAAACATTTAATAACCATCTCTGAGCATATTATGCTTCATTCATCCCGACTATTTATGTGCTTGTGTCAGAGCGCATTATGTTAATAGATTGACTCCAATGAAGAATTTAAATAGATTTAAAAATGCCAAATTTCAGGGCTTGACATGTTTGTGGTATTGCGTTCATCATGATATTTCATACAACGCTATCATAAATGACATCTTACCACATAACCATAATTCACATAATAAATTACCTCGTCTCCGCTTTCCTTAAGTACCGTGTATTAGTGAGCGTTCTCGCTATGGATATTAATGTCAAAATAATGTTATGCTTGGCAAATAAGACACTTGTTCCTCAATAACGTGACGTTCTCATTGATATGTTTACTTGTGTTATTTCACGCCACTGTTAGGTGCCGGCTATTGTCCTATAGTGTATCTTATCGAAAATGAATTTCTAGGAAATTAATGATAATAAGTAAATTATTTATTATTAAAACAGGTCTATTCTCTATTTTCAACTACGACCCTTTCCCAAAATAGGTGATTGATTGGGACAAGAGTCTTCGGTTACCACCATAAATTAAATATTACAGCCGGGACATTCTTTAATTCCGAGGCCTTTGCAGTTACCAAGATCACCATCACTAGATATCCTCATCATCGCTCGTTTTAAAAAATCTCTACAGTGGAAAGCATGGAAACGGGTTGAAAATGTGTAATTTACAGTCTGACTGTCGGCAGGCTGCTTTTTTAATGAATGTGATTTTGCAAAGATACTCTTCGTAGGAATTACTTTAAACACCCGGCTATTCTGTCTTATGCAGAACGTGATGGGTTTTTATTTTATTTTACTACCCACTGTCCTTCTCCAGGGGGAGAGCAAATACCAATTTAACCTTATTTGCATATGCATACCCAGAATCCCTGCTGTGGCAGCATTGAAAGATTTCTGAGGGAAAAACGATCCTTCTGGCTTGTCTGGTGTCTGTAGATGAGTGTTTAATAATGCTGCTACTACCCCCTTAATTTTAAGTGGAAGGGTTTTCCATCACCTTTACCCACCGTAACTTATGTAATGTGTATTTTCCAAGCCTTAAGCAATAACCAACTGCCAATACAGATCAGTCCTATGGAGGAGTAAGCAGATTTAACCACTTAAGGGCAGGTCACTTCTCAGCTTTTTGGTTAAGCTCAAGTGTAGTACTCCTATTGCTTGGAGGGAGAAGCACTGATCCTCTGGCCTTTGAGCTGGGAAAGTGTGGAGTCCGAGGTGCTGTATTGCATGCTGCTGCACATGGTGAGCATGTGTTCCACTGGTGATCTTCTTGTATTTTTTTCTTCTTTTGGTGCAGGAGCTAGAATTTACTGTTTTTGAACCTGGCTAGGCCAGAAATGGCCTGCCCCTATTTATATTTTAAATTATATAATCACTAGGTTTTACAAGTGTGCCTATTAATTTTCTTAGATTTCACAGGGTTTTTTTTTTTTTATCCACTGCGAAGCCACATTCATGCCTTTTGTCTCATGATTTTGTACCTACGTTTTTTGATCACTGTTTTCTTTTAGAGGCAGTGAAGCCTAAAGGGGATCACTCCCTTGCGAGAGTGCCCTGAAGGTTAAAGATCCGTCCCCCCCATGGGGGGGAAGGAATTTGTCTGGGTTTCCCTTGTGGGAAAATGTGGCTGCTCCAACTTATTTAAATAAGTTGTCCCAATGGTTTTTTTTATGTTTTGGACTTCAATAAAAAAAAGAGCATGTCAGCCCCAGTCTGGTCCTGAAGTAGTGGACAGCTGTGGGTATACTTAGTACACGTTATTATCTAAGACTAATTAAAAACATGGCTGACAGATACAATTAGATGTAAAAGACCTCAATAAACTTTCTGTACATTTATACATGCGTAGGAATTCTCTGGGGTTGACCAGAAGTCTCTGGGTCAGTTTCTTCATTGTCCCGGCAGCTGAATGGTATTTGACCACACCCACTCCTGCCGACCTTCTCTGCCAATAAAGACTGCCTGGTGATAGGTCTGACCCAATCCGCAACTAGCATCCGCCAAGCACATGGCTAACCCTGCCCCTTCGCAAAGCTACTCCGCCCAGAAAGTGGAGAGCTCTGTGTAGCCTACCTTGGGAAGCTCCCAGGTGCCCCCAAAGCTATGTCTATATAAAATACAAAATATTATTTTTTGGCAACATCGATGATGGAAACATTGGAACACCAGCCTCTCATGTGTTAATCCAGAAGCTGGAGTTTGTTTTTACGGGAAGATTGTTAAAAACACCACCGAAATATTTTGTGTGAGTGACACCTGGGATCAAATAGGTAATTACTTTATAATTATTATGTAAATTATAGAAATTATATAGAAAAATGACTTGCTATTACAGCACAGCATGGGATAATAAACATTAAATGAACCTTAGGTTGTAAGATAATTATCTTTTTGTTGTGAAGAAATTAGAATTTTCAGAATAAAAATATGTTAATGCAAAAAACGGAACTAGATATCTTCAGTAACAATATATTATCTGTTTTTTATGCAAAATAAGTTAATACACACCCGTCAGCACGTACCTGCGTTGAAGAGGAGTTCAGCCTCGGTTAAGATGATAGTAGCTTGTTCTTCAGCGTCTGTACAGTGTCTCACCTGTAAGTGTATGATGTCATTTAAGGAACCTATGTAAAATAGTAATAATCCAGTTCAGATATATGTATCACTCTAGTTGTCATATTTACTTTAATGCATATGATAGCTGAGTGCCCCTTTAAATTAAATACCATGTTGCCCCATGCAAATGCAATTCATCGGCATCCCCCTATGCACATGGTCTCCTTGGCTTGCAGAAAATGTGTTTGTTGGAGCACTTCTCCAGCCTGACTCTGAACATGCGCAGTAAACTCACCACCGCCACTCTGGTATGATAGATCCGTGGGTTTAATGATGAGATAGTATAGTACTCTTTAGAGAGAGCTCTGAAGTAAACACATGCGAAAAGCCCAAGGGGAGCCAAGAGGCCTTTTTTGTGGTTCTTCTCAGAGAAGATCACGAAGATCTAAATCTCCTGCCTAGCCTTTGGGCTGGGGAAAGGAGTAGGTATGGGCACTCTAAGCCCACACTGTCATAGGGACCCATAAGTCTAAGCCTTCTACTTTACCGAGAGGGTGCTAGATAAAAGGAGTAGTCTCCAATCAGAAGTCATAGAAGTTGACACAGTGGGGGATTTGGATCATTTAAATGTGGTACAGAGCACCCACCAGGGTTCTGGTTTATATATTGGTACCCGTGCTATGTACTCATGCTATGTACCCGTGCTATGTGTGTGTCAACAATGGGACCCATATGGGTAACGGATCACAAAGCGAAACGCCATACGTATTTAAATATCTATGCATGAATTTGCATGTTTTGGTGTAAGTGTTGTTTCTGCTTGTTTTTAACACTTAAAAGCCAATTGCTGTTGGAGAAGTTCCTGCTCCAGAATACTGATTTCTGCTTTTTAATGAAGTCTAACAAGCCCAAAAATAAAGTGCCTCTGAGTATATTTATATCTGTCAAAAATGAAGTGACATTTTTCTAGCTGCAAGTAACCTACATTATCAAATAATTAGGATATTTATGCGTGTTTCTGTAATCCATTTCATATAATATGTGTATCTGAGCAGTTTTAGTTTAAGAATGGTTCACTACTCATGGAAGATGCCTGAGTTTTAACATAATTTGACCTACTCGACAGAGCAGCTTACAATCTAAACAGCCCATCGTTACATCTGACGCCACCGGCGGTAAGGATTCCCGATTCATCCCGATTCTCTTTATTTTCATCGCATTGTAAGCAAGGCAACAAAAGACTGAAGTGCAGAACTGCAACTTAATGAATCTAAATGACAATGACGTGACAAAAAAAGGCCCGTATGTCGTACAGTCCGTGGTGAAGCCGGCATCTTGCTGCAAATCTGAACAATGCTTTGTGTTCCAGGTAGATGACGCTCCTTATCCCCCGTCATTCTTTTCAGTTCTGTTTCTATAATATCAGAATCCGGCACATTTGCTGCCTCTAAGCGCTTTTTCTCAGCATGTCCTAATGACACGATGCAAGCACTGCTTTCATGAATAGAAATTCATGCTGTGGCGAAGGTAGCTTTTCATTGAATTATCTGCAGAAATGCAGTAGGGATAACGGGACTAAATGCATTTACTCCCTTTTATATTAGCTCGCTTGCCTCCTGAAATACAGATGATTTAGTATTCAATATTCTTTTACCTCCCATTGAATTAAACGTGTCAATCACAAAACATTCAGAGTAGCATTGTAGGTATGTGGATTCTCACCTGGACAAATACTAGATGCTTCTAAACATATATTTGGGCTTGCTTATAAAGTTATATACAATATAAACAACAGTTTCTAAGACTAATGGGTTAGCCTTGATCACAATAGTGCCCTACTTGGGGTGACAAATGGATAGATCTCCTGTTTCACTTCGAATCTGTGGAACTCTCCTTTTTTGCATTAATTACCATTAATTCAGATGATATATAATTATTATTGCAGATGGCGACCCTAAATGTTATATATATGTGTGTATGTATGTATGTATGTATGTAGCAGAAGCCTTATTAAACACTCATCTACAGACACCAGACAAGCCAGAAGACTTGTTTTTTCCCTCAGAAATCTCATGGTGCTGCCACAACCACAAGGGATTCTGGGTAGACACATGCAAATAAGGTCAACAATAATCACCTTTTGCCTCCATATCCACTTTATACATGGATCCCTTGAAAGTAATTGCCCGCTGTTAATTTGGTAAAAAAAAGCACCAGCTCCTGCGGTAGTAGAGGACCACCCTTGTAGTACCAGAGCTCCTCCCCCGCATTAACAGAGCACTGCCCACGCAGTACCGGAGCTTTGTTGCAGGGCTGTGATAACATCTTACAACTATTACAGCATCTCGCTGTATTATGTAGCAACAAGGAAGTCATCTCACATAGAAGAGCTGTTAGAAATAACAGTCAGAATAATTTGCCATTCTAATAATTCTGACAAAGATTTATTCAAGTCCTCATACTTTATTTTAGTGTTCTTTTTATCTCTACAATCTGATACTTTAGGCACTATCTTCTCATCAGCAGTGGTATTATTTTATGGAAGAAACTTTTAGTCAAACAATTTCGTTTCAAAGATAACATACGTCCGCACACTGTATCTTGAATAATATCGCCTAAGGACAGCAAAATCTTTATATGGGCAACTGGTCTATTTATCGACTGTCTGCTCTGCTTCCTAAAGAAGATCTACAGGATAATGGATATGCCTAGAAGATTAAATAAAGTGGATGTTTCTATATTTATCATTATAACATCTTTTTAAGTATTTCTTTAATATTCACTTCAGCAGGAACCCCCTTCAATACAGTATAGTTGCTTCTTTTATTAATATTTCATTTTTTGAATTAAGCTCTAAAAAAGGTTTCTTTATCCATGCTTTTATTGTTAGGAATCAAAGCAAAAACAATAAATGTAACTTTAGCTGAAAGACTCATAACAAATAAACCTTATGTTAAAAGGAAATATTGATGTATAGTTCTAAACCAACAAGAGGAAAAAAGCCAAATAATTCACCTTTTTGTCTCTAAATTCTGAGCAATCTAAATACTTGGATTTATAGGAATCAGAGCAACCTCATCACAGGTTTTCAGGATGCCAGTGGAGGCCAACCTTTCCATATGCCAAACCAGTTTGAATGATCCCCTGCAGGTTTGGGGATTAAAATCAGGCCAACAGCCGGTAAATGTATGTATTAAAGGCTATCTGCTAGACACGTGTTGCCACACACTACTCTCTAACACGTATGACGCATGCAGCCATGTATATCAAGCCAGAAGTCACAGATTAAAGGATAGAATATGCCAGACAACGTTTGGTTGCTTACTTTATGTACTGATGCAGTGGTAAGAGTCAAGGGAGTTGCTGTTTTTTGCATTTAGAATGTGTGCTTTTAGAGGAGACCTTTGCACCGCGTGTCCAGTACATAACAACATACCGTTCCATTAACAATTATATCTACTGTAATAACTCAACTGCAATGAACCCGTCATGACCTAGGCTTGAAAGTATAACACACTTTGTTATACCTTTTTAGTGGACCAACAACGTTCTTAGACTAGTTTTTGTACTCATGCATACATTCAACACTTTGAAGATCCAATGTTCAGGAGTAAATTAGAGATCTCAGGATTGGCAGGAGTTGCTTTAGGTTTGAAGCACGTGATGATGTTCCTAATGGTAGATGCACAGATGACCTTCTTAATCAATACCCAATGTGGCCAAGTTACCGATCATCATCATCGTAATACATAATACTTTTCCAGTTTCATGCGCGCTGCAGTAATGCCACTCCATTTGAACTGATGATAACCTTGTCAGCTTATAAATCTTGAATCAAATGTTTTATATAAAAAATCTCGTGTTACTTTCACTGTAGACTGTAAATGATGAACGATAAAACAGATGATGGACTCTACAGCATTAATGAAGTCTTCCAAAGCTGTAATCCGTGTCCCATGGCCTTTATTAAGAATAGATGATTTCTTAATCAACAGTTCTACTGTCTCTTCCAAAAATCCATCAAATAATAAGCTCTCACATTTCGCTGTCATTACAGAACGAAAGATGAAAGGGAAAAAAAATAATAATAGTACTAATGGCAAATGCTGATTTTATCTGAGACAAGATAAGGATGATCTGTTGTGCTGTTGGTGGGTACAGTGCTGCGTCCTAACTCTTTTACAGACAGAGAGCTCAGAGATTTGCAATCAGGCAATCCAAAAAAATACACAGAGAGAGTTTCTTGAGGATGACATAAGAGACATAAGAGACATACGTTTAAACTGGCTGGTATTGATCCTGGTCTCAGTAATTCACTATATAAGGTCCAAGATCTTTAAAAATAATTCAGTGATGGGAGAATTTAATTGCATAGGCTTCATACGTCTCTAATTTCCAAAGTATATTCCCATTAGCACGAGTGTCGAAAGTAAATTTGGAGACGAAAATAAATTATCATGTGTTATTGTAATTTACTTACAGTATATTCCTCAGAAAAAAAAATACACAATTGCACAATAAAGTGTAAATTTAACGGTGTTTTATTTCCAGTGACAACTTCTATGCTAATACCACCCAACATAAGCTAGAGAGATATAGGTCATCTTATTCAGCCTACACACACACACACATACATATATATATATATAAATAAAATAAAAAACAAACGGCAAAAATTCAGGTACATATATATATATATATATATATATATATATATATATATATATATGTACCTGAATTTTTGCCGTTTGTTTTTTATTTATCACCCAACGATTGTTTATCGCTATAGAATTCTATACCAACAACATGTTGTTAAAGAGAGCCTATTATACAAACAGGTGGCGCTTCTTCAATGACTCTTACATTTGAACTATTAAACTTGTAGACTGTACATTTGTATTTGATCTAATTAGTCATAATTATACAATATATCCTCCAGGTAAAACACTTCAGATAATAATTTATGTTTCGACGAATCTTGTATAATTAGTCTACCTCAAGTCACTTGAAGCCTGGTGAATTAAATCACCTGCCCACATTATTCCTCTTCTAATATGCCTCCTAGCCGTTTTCTGTGCACCTCTTCTAAAGCCTCGAGAAACATCTAATCACCATGACCATTTAGAGCTCGCCTTCTTGGCCCCCAGCTGTCAACACCGGCAAAATTAATGTCAACAGAAACTGTGCCTGCTACTAATTTAGGACTTTCCACGCGTGTTAAGAGACAACACAATCTCTCATACTTGCAGTGAACGTCACGATATGGCTTGGAGAACCAGACTCTATCTCATCAGTCTCTGAGCCTAAACAAGAAAAATACATTGAGAGCAGAAGTTGTTAATGCGTATTATAAATACATGTCCCTAAGGCATACGTATCCATTGGGAAGACCTTCTTGGTCTTTCTCCTAAAAGGCAAATCAACAAGTCTTCAAGGGAATGCACCAAAAAGCCAGATCTTTAGAGACTCGGCTCTACTGCGAATAAACTCATTCAAGTAAAAAATTCATAAAATAGAATCCAGCATTGACGGTCATCAAACACGTGTTGGTTTTTTAATCTAACGCACTGTTTTTAAAGGCATAGCCAAGTAAGTTCATGCAAATTTGTCTTCATTTCCCATGAACCCCAACAAAGACCGCGTTAGAAACCTACCGTTATCCCACGTATGCCCTAAATAATATATTTCTAAAATTTGCCTATATTTGTGTACAAGAATAGATACTAGAATCAATGATTTAAGTAAAAATCCAGAGGTCTTGTGCTTTAACCATGTCAGTGAATTTGATGATGGTACCAGTGCCATTGTAAGGCCGCAGATGAGCGCTAGGTCCCTGATCATCTTCTCCTCCTGGAGGCCGTACTTCACTAATGAATTTGTAGCACCATGTTTGGGTTTTTGCATGCATTGTTTGCTAACACCTAAACCATCTTGATTTGTATCATCCTGGTGTCTCCCTCGCTCTGGGTTGCTCCCAGCATGCCTGTTTTCATGACGACGAGACATGCGTATTGGATAGCTCTGATAAGCCAGCTCACCCCTTCTTTCAAGAGAAAGTCATTGATGCTGGTCCATCTAATTGTATTAAATGCTTGGGTTAGTGGGGATGGCCCACTCACATGGTAATCAGTCAATATGCTGCTTTTACTCCAAGATAGTTTTATTATAGAGCTGTTTGCTGAATTCTTAAAATTATATTTTTTCCAAATTTCCCGTGCCTTCGTCAGAGAGCATTTAATAATGACCGTAGTTATAGCCACGGACAAATAGCCTTATTAGTGGTTCTCTATAAATACTTATTTTTGTACATATAGTAACAAAAGCTATGTATGAATAATGAACCTATTTTTTGTTCAGACATACTACTTAATCAAACACCCAGACACCTGCTAACAGTGCTCTTTATAACAATAATATGCGGTAATTCAACATTTAATTCTTTTCTTTATTGCTGTCAGGAACAAGCTGTTTCTTCAAATTTCATAAAGTCAAAAATCTATTTGACCCAATCAGGGAGAGCTAGGAGGTTAAATACAATAGTTATGTACACAAAATAGAGCAAGAAATAAACTTATACCCAGCAAATACCATTCAAAAGCACCTTTCAGAAGCATAAATATCAGGGATTCCATCACACTAAATGGTCATATATTGCCTACCAAAGCACTATGTCAGAGTACCCCAAGTTTGGCGATGTGGATCTAATTTTTCATGGCTATATATATATATATATATATATATATATATATATATATATATATATATATATATATATATATATATATATATATATATATAACATGGCTTAAGCCTATGGGCAGCTTTGCGAGATGGTACAGGCACTTTTTGTCACCTTACAGATCGTCAACAATATCATACAATAACAAATATCTAGCATGATATACAGAGTCGTGACAAATTATATTCTGCTGTTCACTTTATGTGAAAAATGGCCCACGCTTTAAGCTGCCGAGCCGCCAGCATCGTAGGATTGATGCATGGAGCTTTGTCCGCCGCGTAGGCCATTGTGGAAACGGTTTGTAGAAACCACTGTGCACGCAGTAACCGTCCGGTAGCACCTGCTTCTGTTGAAGGCTGTGAGCACCATTTCTTAAGACAGAACGAGAAGCCAATTCATCCCTTTACAAAGGCGGCATTATAAAGGGGAACAAGGGACAGACACCTGAACAAGCCGTGACTGCTAGCTGGCAGGGTCTCTTGTAAACAACAGCCGTGCTACAATTCAGAGTGGACAAAGCCGTCGGAATGGGAATAACTGAGCTACAAAGACAACCGATGGAAGGAGATTATGTCACAAAGTTTAACCCTGTCGCTTTTCAACTTCTCTTACTGTAGATTGCTATATGTGACAAAAGCCCGTTTTCTACTATTGAAGATATTCGTTTATTTCATTATTTAAGCTCTATCAAACATTCTAAGTCTCCTTCAAGTCAACCTACCACCCTATATTATGTTTCCAATGCTATAGTAATATATTATTATAGATGTTTTTGTGTATGCCAGCAAAAGTGTACCCTTAGTCTTAGGGTTAGGGGTTTCTTCCTCTGCCCTCATCCAAATTCCTATCCTCTCTTGGTTTGCAGAGCATAAGACTTGTGATTTCATGTACCATTAGCGTGCACTGTTCTTTTTATACAGCTTCTGCGATGGGGTACACAGTGTATTTGCTTACTATTGTTATTCGTTACACATGTCCCATTAACTTTAATAGGCGACGGATAACCTGGCTTGTCTTGTGAGTTTCTGATGGTTAAGGTTAGTGTGATGTTTGACAACAGGATGGAGTGAATGAAAATGCATAAATGAACAAACAGATTAAAAAGGCAAATTTTGAGGTTTGTTGGGCAGAAATGTACTTACCGAAGTTATGCAGTATGACCTAAGAGTATTTGCAAAAATGTTAAATGTTTATAGGGAATGCTGTATTCTGGACTATAATGGCAGCAGATCCAGATGGGACCCTGGTACACCACAGCTCTCATTGGGGCAGTTTACTACAGAAGTCTGTGCAGACCCCTATAGTATTGTTTCCACCTGAACTAATGCAGAGTGCTGGAGTACGATGTCATATCCCAACACACTGCACAGAAAAACAGCATCACAGACGTCCTCCGCCTCTCTGTAGGTCTGTGGGTCCTGACCTGTGTCAGCCCTGGGCCAGCAACACCCATAAATATGGCACTGTTTGCAAGACAGATGCAGTAGTAGTATGATTAAACACATCTACAGACACCAGACAAGCTAGAAGTCAGAAATCTCATGGCGTTGCCACAACCACAAGGGATTCTGGGTGGGCACATGCAAATAAGGTCAACAGTTATCACCTTTTCCTTTAGAAAAAGACAAAACTCGGATAAGAGGTGCAGTAGCCAGATCATGGACAGCCCAGAATACAAATCCCCACAAGGGGAACCCAGACAAATTCCTTCCTCCCCCCCATGGGGGGCCAGAACTTCGAGTCTCACCCCGAAGGGTGAGACCCCTTTAGCTTTCAGGGCACCCCCGCAAGGGAGTAATCCCCTTTAGGCTTCACTGCCTCAAAAGAAAAACAGTGAGCCGAAAAACTTGGTACAAAATCGTAAATCAAAAACATGAACGTGGCCTCGCTGTGAGTCAAACAAACCGTGAAGTCCAAAAACAAATTAATAGGCACACGTGCAAAAACGTAGTGAATGTATAAATTAAAATAAATAAGGGCAGGACATTTCTAGCCTAGCCAAGTTCAAAAATAAAGCTCTTAACTCCAAGACCAGAAGCTGCAAGGAAAAGAAAAGTACAGAAAGGCTGCTAGTAGAAAACATGCACAGCAGTGCACACTACTGCCAGGACAATTTAACACCTCAGGCTCCATGCTTGCCCAGCCCCAAGGCCAGAGGATCAAGTGTTTCCCCCCTTCTCATAGGATACTACACTTAGTCTTAGTCAAAAAGCAATGGATACTCATGGGCAGTTAATTCATTCCCTCACAGACCTTGTCAGCATGAGGCTGTGATACAAGCTTAATCGTTGAGGCTTGGGGTAGCCAAGAAATACCATTACATAAGTTATGGTGGGTAAAGGTGAAGAAAACCCTTCCACTAAAATTAAGGGGGTAGTAGAAGTATTATTAAACACTCATCTACAGACACCAGACAAGCCAGAAGGCTTGTTTATTCACTCAGAAATCTCATGGTGCTGCCACAACCACAAGGGTTTCTGGGTAGGCGCATGCAAATAAGGTTAACAATTAGCACCTTTGCCTCTATAACCACTTTATACATGGATCCCTTGAAAGTAATTGCCCGCTGTACTGGACAGCCTTTAGACAAAACTCAGGTAAGAGGTTTCTGAAATAGAAATTGAATTTTCCACTAGTCTCACAGCTAATTTAATTATAAGAGCCTTAAATAAACACAGGCTATTTTAAGTCAAACTAATTCAGTTTTGAAATGTTCAAGTCATGTACCTGCATAGCTGATCACTTGGCCTCCGGGACAGTATTTGATATCATGGTGGCAATCAGTGGTATCCTGTACCAACCACCCAGTTTAGGACAATTACGGCCCCTTTCAGAGATATAGCAAGCTACCTTCTGCCCCGTGACTGGTCACACATCCCCACCTAAGCTCTGCCCCACCACCCTCCAGGGCAAGGAATGCTACAGATCACCATCCCACAAGTGTTCCCAATGTCAAAATTGAAATTTTGATACATTGCTGAAAGTAAGCACACTTCCCCATAAAAAAATGCTGAAGTTGTCCCTTGGTGTTATAAAAAGTCCATGTGTCTGTTGTCGATATAATGTGTATTTTGCAGAAAACTATGCCCATCCCTTCATATAAGCTCCTCAAATAACACTCAGAACACATACTCATTATCCTTCCAAACACACTTCCAGTCCCTCTGCTTAATCTCTTTCAAGCAGAACAAAAGTTAGCAGCCTTTCACAAAAGTACATCTATGGAAATAAACATAAAAAAGCCTTGGAGGATAATTTAAGAAATAATATATTTTAAATAATAATTTGCAATTACTGATAATCTGTGATCTGTCACTTCTTTCTATACTTTTTGGATATTGATTTCAAATTAATAGGGATCTGTCATTTTTTCCCAAATTCTACATGTTGCAGTTCAGTATAGTAAAATATAGAAGCATTATTAAACACTCATCTACAGACACCAGACAAGCCAGAAATCTCATGGTGCTGCCACAACCACAAGGGATTCTGGGTAGGCACATGCAAATAAGGTTAACAATGATCACCTTTTGCCTCTATATCCCTTGAAAGTAATTGCCCGCTGTACAGGACAGCCTTTAGACAAAACCCGGGAAGAGGTGCAATAGACAGATCACCACTCATGGACAGCTGTTTTGCATGTGCCTACCCAGAATCCCTCCTGGTTTGTCTGGTGTCTGTAGATGAGTGTTTAATAATACTTTTACTACCCCCTTAACTTTTGTGGAAGGGTTTTCCCATCGCCTTTACCCACCATAACTTATATAATGGTATATATATATGTGCATGCTGCAGGACTCAGCATGTCTGAGTTATGATCTGTATAATTGTCTCTTCTGTCAGGTGATCTGTTCTCTTTTGTACATTTGTTTGTTGTTATTGTTTGTTGTTGTTGATTGCATTGATTCAGGCAGCCTTTGTAATGGTGGATGAGGGGAAGGGAGAGGAAATTGATTAAACAATGACAAATATGTCACATTCTGCCACAGATCTCAGCTTACCTGAGATAAACATTTTAATTAACACAATTACCCAGAGTGACAAACCAGCTGTAATACATGAATTAGGTTATGCTAAAAACTGCGATGGTAACAGTTCCCTTTCAGGGTTTGCTTTTTGCTTCTACAGGCGAAACCGCTATAAGGAACCTTGAATACTGAGCTTTTCAAATCAGATAGGCTCAGACCAACTTGCATCCAAGAAGAAAAACAAAAACCAACTCATACTTTGCACATTTGTTCCAATTCTAGTTAATCGAAGCAGAAAATTTGAGTAGGATTAAAGAAGAGCGCCTCGGTAATGCTGATCATACAGTAGACTTGTGCAGCCTCAATCCTTCACTAATGAGAATTGACTACATTATTAATGTATATTATTTTCGGTTTCTCTCCCTGGCACCATTACTATGTTAATGTGCGGCAATTTTAGAATTGTGAACATTGAGCAGCGAGACGCAGTCAAATTCTGCAGAAAGCATGTTCTGTTTGCAATATGGTTTTATGTTTCACAAATACGGCGTTTAGTTATTTATTAACTCCTTTTTAAACTTAATTTCAAGGATTAAACGCTTTTAAAATTAATATATATTTGCGAGGTGACCTCGCTGCATTGTAGAATTTGAATATTGTGATATTAAAATTGTACAGCAATGATTAGATGATTCACTCTCCAATATTTAGTTGGATTTGTAGGCCCCCATTTTTAATTTTTTTTTAAAAAAGAGCAATTTTCTCAGGCCTCATAGTGTATTGCAAATTTTATGATTATTCTTATTTATAAAGCGCCATCAAGTTCTATATCGTGGTTAGAAGTTGGATATACCTGGGAAGTTCCCATGGTTGGGTTCATGGAGTGTCTCTCATGGAGTGTGGCTGATATAGAAGTGGATGAATAGTAGGTGGTATTGACTGGATACTCTTGTGAAACTATGTTGCCAGGTACGGCAGAATACCAAAAAATATTGGTTCAAATGGTGATGAGTGGTTGAGGGTAATAGAGACATGAGGTCATTTGGCTATTTGAATAGAGATGAGTTGATTAAGGCAGAGGTTTAAAATAGGGGTAGATGGCTCGTTCCCTACTCTTTCCAGGAGGCAAATTGCAACGTAATAAAGGATAGATTCTAAAGTTCTCTGAGCAGATGGGTATTAAGGTGGAGAAAGTTTGAGGAGAGTCTGATAGAACAGAGCATTCCTTCCATATGTCCCGTCGTGATCTCTTCTCTTCTTGATTCTGTCCAGCATCACTGGCTGTTCTTTCTGTCCCAAATTTCACAAACATCTGCAGATAACCTCTCTCCCGTTCTGGTGGCTCTGCACGTTCCTGGCTTCTTTACAAGGACGAGGATGAAACATTCACAAACACGCACATATCAGCGTAGTAACAATTGTTCCAGTTAAGAGAGAACAACTTTGAAAGCATTGTAAACACCTATGGTTGCTATGCAGTCTAGCTGTTGTGGTTTTATCCTTTTAACAGTTTTTTAACAGTTTTTTTGCGCTGCACCTGCTATTAAAAATAAACGTGATTTGGCCAATACATCTCCTGAGTATGTGTCTGTATGTGGTTAGCTTTCTAAACAAAGCCCAAAGTAATTGTTAAATTCTTTAGTAGCGGCTGTAATATGATTAATTTTGGGAGTTGGCGCCCTTCCGCCCGTGGGTCAGCCTACATAATGGTCACGGATTGTTCCGTCCTGTGTACCCTGCTGGTCGTATGTGGCCTTCAGTGTGTTCCTGCCGTGCCCTGGTAGGAAACACTTTGTAATGCATAATGAATAGCTCTATGGTCAGGAATATTAAGCAGTTGCTTAAGGCTTCAGGAAAATGAGCCTTCTTTTCAATTTGTGGCGCTGAAGCTAGAATTAATATGACGCTCTGGGTTTGTTTGTTTCAGTGGCCGTTCTGATATCAAAATAATGAAGCACCCTTAGTGAGACAATTGGGATAGTCGTCAGTGAGTATGGAATAAAGCAAAGGCCATGAAATTGGAGCATTACATTATTTAGCATAATAAAAATGAAATTTCAGAGTCTATTTTTTTGTCGTTAACTGATTTTCAGATTCCGGTAGCCTTTTCTCCCCAAAGGCCCAGTAACCTCCGGCACTGACAGTATAAAAGAAAAATACTAGACTCAATTACTGGCATGGAATACAAATCAATTAGAGTGAATGGAAATAAATTACAAAACACATACAGTATGAGATATTAGATAGGGGATCAATAATATATACCTATAACATTTCATGCCAGAAAGGGGCACTTTTGTTTGAAAGTGAGGCTAAGCGATGGCGTTTTTTCCAAGATTCTTTTTGGAACTTTATTGGCCTAGTTCCACTCCGGCACCTTTCAGCCCGCAAACTGACTTTATGTTCTATTTAGTAGCAAGTGAATGATTAATAAAAAATAAGTAAATAGGCATATATGCTAAAACAAGAAATATACAAGTGTCCCTAGAGCAGCGATCAGGGTTGATTTTCAGCATGGGCAAACCTGGTTGACAGCTCTGTTCTTGTTAGGAGACACCTGGCAAGGGTTTCATATGAAATTCATGAGCATCTTTTCCAGCTGCCCAGCTGTTGATGCATAGATGGTCATACAGGAGACATTAAAGATGGAGAACAGAACCTTATGTCTACACTGCACTTAGTGATGATGACCTACAGCTAATGTTCCATTATAGTTGTCATCTCCTTAAATGTAAAAGAATAAAGGACTTATAAGCTGGACACAGCGGCCGGAATCCTTGATATCAGCTTGGCCATATCTGTCAAGTTTCTGCCGCTAGAGGTAGCGATGCTCTCAGCTCTCAGTGCATTGAGTATCATCTGGAGTTTGGTCTCCGGTGACCGATGTTTAATATTTCCTCATCAATCAAAGCTCTATAATTATGCCTTATTTGACACTTTCCTGTTGCTAACTGCGTTGTATGAACATATCTAACAAAATACATAAATATATATGTATATATATTACGCTAGTTCGACTACCTTTTCAGTTTACTGTCACATAGAAGGGGTTATTGACCTCGTTCGGAGCAGAGCATATCCTTTTTATCTCTTTTTTTATTTAAAGTTTCACAAGCAAAGCTCTCTTATCTGATACAAAGGAGAAAAGTCTAACAGATGCATTCAGGTAGCCTTAGGTTTGGAAAAAGAAAAGAGCTAATCGATATTGGCTTGTCAGCCCTGGACAATACCTAGCCCTGGGACTACCTAGAACCAACTCCATACATCAAATTCTAAACTCAGACCCATACTGTCCTCCAGAAACCCTACACTTACAGCTGTTTTTAGATCCAGTATATAAAGATAAGGAATTATATTGATAATGAGTGATCAATAAGACATCATATGTGATTATTGTCTACAAGCACTGGGCGGGTTAACTCTTTGAGTGCCGTGACTGCTGTTACCGATTTATTACTTACTTCTTAAACCAATGCATGTAGAGTTAAATGTATCCTTCTTTACTGGTGTAACGTTCTTCCACATACTCTCAATTATTTCTGTCCTTGGGCCCTGCGATCTCTGATATTGATCACTGCATTCTTCTTATGAAGATATGAACTAAGAACATAAGAGCTAAGAGGGCACATAACTTCTTATTTAATTTAAGAGTAAGAATGATGAGTAGAAAGATTCCCGGCTGCAGCCTGGATACAGAATAGTTCTTTGTAGCATCACGCACAATATATTCCTAGATGTGAATGGTCTCAGAGGCCCCCATTAAAAGGAATTAGGCTCTCTACTTCTCATTGCTTGTCAGATGTAGGGCATATCACCCACATAGTTTATCAAAGCAACAAGGACACCATCCAGCCTTTGCAATAACCTTGGTGCCGAATGCCATATACATATTTACTACCTTACTCATAAGATATAATTCCAGCACCCCTGCGTCTCTGGTCCTCAAGAGGAGAATAGGCTAAAAAATTAGATTTTTAATAAAATAAAAAAAAATCCTTTCTCATATGAACCCTTAAAAGAATTAATGAGCTATCACGGACAGAGACACACGTACCGGACACATCGCGGAAAGAGATGACGTGTAAAGAGGCTAATTAGCATGATATATGAATACATTTAGTGGTCTCATCCGGGGTATACTTGTTATTGGAAAGGATTTTTTGCATCAATGTGATGAAAGCAAATTCAACAGCTGAATACAACAAAAAACTTCAAAAGAAAGGTTTTTTTTTTGTTCAGCCACAACTCTGAAGCACATTTCAGATCAGAATACAAGACTGATGTTTTGGGCGGCATTCTAAGAGTTAGGCCCTTGTGCGTTTGTGAGTTTATTATGTAATTTGAGCGATCTAGGTTTTTCTATATTCTAATGTATGTTTTATGATAACGTATGTTTTCTGCAAAGTTGTCGGTTGAAATCGAAAATGTTGAATGGACTCTCTGCATGTATTAGTTTTTGTTGCGTTAAAAGAGTGTGGGTAAACAGATTAGAGTGCTTCCACTAAGCTGAATGATGTGGCCCACAGAGGAGAACTACCTGTTTGGACAAACTGTTAAGAGAACAGTCTAACTTAGCTGATAGACTGAAAGTTATATGAAATATATGTTATATGACAAATAAGAAGTATGTTTGTGGTATGATTGTGGAATGTCACGTATATTCCTGTTACAACTCTTAACAACCAACACGATTTAGAAGCAGATAAGCTACTTGCGTAAACAGACAAAAAGGGTAGAAAAAAAGGGTAGAACACTTTCTTAACTGAAAACGTACAAAAGTATACGGTAAAGTCTCAAAACACAGCTTACATGCTTTGTCAGAGAATAGCCGCCACCCAATCATTTCATGCATGTCGTTGACGGCATGGGGGCTGCTAGATACCAAATTAGTAAAGCTCAACACTTTGCCGTTAACCAATACACATGGCCCCGCCAATTGCACAAGAGGATTTACGTATGGACTCATTGTTTTACTTGTGGAGAATATGTGTTACTCACTTTTGGGCTGCCTTTGTGAATGGGATTTGAATAATAAATGGAGATTTATCACGCTGCAATGCGACAAGTAAGTACGGTGGGACGCACCATAAAGCAGGTTATTGAACGATTGTCCATTATCAGTTGAGCAGGCTTTGTAGCTCTTTGTATGGATTTTCTCTTTTTAGGGGAGAATCTCTCAGGGTCCCCCCAAGTGTAAATGTGAGTGCAGATATAGATCTCCTTCTTCACAGATGCAGGATTGTACTTGGTCCTGGATGTTGTTGAGGTGTTGTGAGGTCTTTGCTAGTGAGGGCTCTTTCTATATCTCCCTCTATTCTTATGGTTGCCAAACTTTTCTATTTTAAAGAAAAAAACATAAACAGGGGAAAACTTTGCCTCCCTATGTGTACCCCACTAGTATAGCCCTGACCCATCCTACTGAAGTAGTTGTACTCACCTTAATAGTGGCCCTGAATGAGTGTGAAAGAGTGAATTTATTAATGGTGATATAACATAATGGATGTAGGCATGGTTTGGTGGAGGGGTCAGCATTTCAGCATTATCTTGGGCTGGCCATTGATTGCATGGGAGTTACATTGGGAGCAACAGCTCACTACCCATACAAAGCATGATGCGATTTGGCAACTTCAAGCCTTCAAGTTATTTGAAATGCTAATGATAAACCTAAAAATAATTGTAAGGGGTAAACTCAACTCACCAGGCTGTTGGAATTGTGGGGGGCAATAGATGGGGTAAGTACTGCTTTTTACCTTCGAATACCCATGACTACATTGCATCAAAGGTTCAAGTCCTTTCTCATATATGAAACGTACTATATTATAAGAGGCTTTATTAATAGTCTATGTGAGTCTTAGACATTTTCTCTTGTTCACAACCTGGATAACCATCAACACTCCGCAAACTGCTGTCTCTACAGCAATCAAAATCACTAATGATGGAGGAAGGAATTGCTGGCTGTAAAAGATGATTATCAGAGACTTTTCACCCAACTACTGTTCAGTTCAAGGGTCCTTAACCCCAACCGATGATCTTCTCGAGCCCCCACAACCCCACATAAAAAAGGGGGCAAACACCACCATTAAGAGTAGTTTTATATGAGTGTAAATAACATGATATTCTCTAAGGAAGTGACACTGAAGGTCACAGATAGAGACTTCAAGGTGAAATGTTATTTTGACAGCTGACTGATTAATGCAACTGTACTGTGCTTAGATTCCTCCTGGAGCTAATACAAAATTGATTACGTTTTTGTTATTCAGTCTTATATGTGAAACAAAATCTGGTGTATGTACACAAACCACGACACACTTATATAGTAACAATAGCAAAATCATTCTTAACACACCTGTGGTACAGAACTGGCTTCTGAAACATGTTAAGGTCACAACCACCACCAGATGACACCAGTTTCTTGTGTAAACACATATTTATTTATTTATTTTTTTTAGATGTTTTGCATTATGTTATTTTATCTATCTGTCTGCCTTTAAATGGTTAACTGGCAGGGTATGAAACCTCAGACAGTCTTCTATCAACAAGGTTGATTGGATTGGGGAGACTTGACGAAAATGCATATCGGTGTTATTGGTAACATGGACCCCATACCCCATCACACAAGTTGAGGAGCAGGCTTTTTTTTTTTTTTTTTTTTTTTAAGAAAAGGTCACCGGATCACCTCATTGGGGTCATCTTAGTCTAAATAAATTTCTATATGAGTTTTAGTAGAAGCATTATTGAGCACTAATCTACATTCACCAGACAAGCCAGAAATCTTGTGGCGCTGCCACAGCCACAAGGGATTCTGGGTAGACCCATGCCAATAAGGTCAACAATGATCATCTTTCGCCTCTATATCCACTATATAGATGGATCCCTTGAGCACAAGTGCCCGCTGTACCACAGCCTTTAGATAAAACTTAGGAAACAGGTTCAGTGGCCAGATCACCACTCATGGACAGGTTTTTGTGTCTTTTTATTGAATATTTGTTGTTCAATAAACGACATATCATTACAAACAAGACAATAAGCAGTACTGCGACACAGCGCAATACACGTACAGTACCACTTCAGTGAACAGAAAGCTCAACAATACAGTAAAAGCAATGTTCGATCACAATTCCAGATATGGCACATACGGTTAGCACATTAGTGGAAATGGGGAAGGGGCGGTAGGGGTTGCATGAAGAACTCCTTGTGGTTGTGGCAGCACCATGAGATTTCTGAGCGAAAAAACAAGCCTTCTGGCTTGTCTGGTGTCTGTAGATGAGTGTTTAATAATGCCTCTACTACCTCTTCATTTTAAGTGGAAGGGTTTTCCATCACCTTTACCCACCATAACTTTTGTTCTTGGTATTTTTTATGAGATTTACAAATGCAGCTCCAGCCAGGTCATCCTTTGAAGGAACTTGTTTATGAAGAAGGTCATTCAGAAGCAGCAGACACCTGAGCAAAGTGTGAAAATGTATGGTGACAGGGGATTATAGCAGTTGTGAAGAGTTGTGTCAACCAGCTAGTTTGCACATTTCACAAGGCTGTCATGACCTTCCAGAGCGCCTCTCTCAATACCTGCAGTTTAAGGTGTGAATAGGATAACTCTTAAGTACTTTACAGTCAACAGAAAAGGTGTGTTAAGCTGAACATCTGTGCTTTCACCGAAGCCATGTTTACCTTTTCCCATTGCTGTTTCTTTAACAGATAACATAAGTGTTGCATTTGCCTCCTTACAATGGCTTATTTACACCACACCTGAGCCTAGTTATGCTAAACGAGATGTGTGATTAATACAATTTCATCTTCCATACCTGGGAAACCAGATGTGGCTCCTCTGTTCAGAAAATGATTGGGAGTCTTGCCTAAGAAGTGTGTGATTAAACTGTGCAGCGATGATATAATTAACGAAGGTTCGCATGCGACACAAGCAGCAGTTTACTCTACAGATTTATAATCTGTTTAGTAGGAAGAAAACCCCAAAGCATTTGAACAAAGAAAGCTGCCACTTGCACATAGTAAACTAACACAGAAAAAAATGGTCGTCTGTCGCTGATAATATACCAGGCAAATTATTAGCTGTGCTCTTCAGTTCCTCTCCGCTATATATCAACACTATAAAGTAACGGCCTATATATTAAACCGAGACAAGTAATGCGTTATTGTGCACATATATTACACTACCTACGCCACATGGACAAAAGTATTGAGACACCTGACCATTCCAACAACAGGGCCTTTGATGACATAGCATTCTAAATACATAGACATTAATATGTAGTTGATCCCTCCTTTCCAGCTGTAACAGCTTTCCCCAAGATTTTGGGGTGGTTCTGTGGGAATTTGTGCCCATTCATCCAGTAGAGCGTTTGTGAGGTCAGACACTGATGTTGGAGGAGAAGGCCCGGCTCGCAATCTCCTTTGCAGTTCATCCCAAAGGTGTTCGATGGGGTTGAGGTCAGGGCTCTGTGAGGCCGGTCAAGTTCATCTACACCAAACTCATCCCACCATGTCTTTGTGGACCTTGCTTTGTGAGCTGGGGCGCATTCATGCTAAAAAAAGAAAAGGGCCTTTTGTATTCCAGCTTGACTGCGTCCCGGAGCACGAAGTGTCCATATCTGGAGGTCAGTTAAACAACAGCAGAATGGCTGCCTGTTGGCTCAGAAGGAACTCGATAGCAACAAAATGTCTCACAGTGCCCATAAAATACCAAATATGTCAAATATGACAATAAATGTTGCAATAAATAATTGTATTAATAACTTATCACTAGAGATTGATTGCCTGATACCACCAATTCTGATTAAAGACTTCATTACTGTAATACACAATTTCTAGCACTCCTAAAACTTTTTTTATGAGGTCGCCATATTAATATCGGTTGCCAGAACTCCCCTGTCATTATGTACATGCACTAAATGAGGGTGATTATATCAAAATCGAAAATATCGAAAGGACAGCTGGATTCCTTTCTTATAACAGGTAAATGGGGCTAACGTGATGTCTGCGCCCTGCTTCTTTAACAGGAATGTGGTTTAAACAGCGAGTAGATAGGACAGATAATGTATCTTATGTGTAATGTCACAGGCCTAGGATGCTAGCTCATACCGATCTGTTATATCTTGCCTCCTGAGGTCAGTATCACTCCTTCAAAGAATAGCATTAATTTATTCTTCATACGTTGCGTCCAACTTCCTTCCAGTCTCCGGGCAACTTAATTAGACCTGTCCGGACATACGGGCGTCAAAGCAGAGACTGTAAACGTTCTTCTCTCCGCACAAACATTATTAAGTTATAATGCTACATGCACACTTTATGGCACCATAGGAGTTAATTTGTTTTTATGCAAGCTTTACCGCCATTGTTCCTCTACACCTTTCCTAAATATCAAACTATTAGACATGCGGTCTACCTGTATTACTACTTAATTATTACTTTTTATACTTAAAATTAATGCATTAAAGTGAACTAACGCATGGCAAAATAAAGCAGAGGAACTGATTAGCTCTCCAGAGCAAATACCCCCAGCGTGGGCAGGGTTAAAAGCTTTTGTTCACATATTCTTTATGGTTTCTTTTCTTTTTTTCTTTATTTTGAACTTCTCATAAATTAAAAGTTGATGTTGAAAAGTAGTTTTAATTGTTTCTTTTTATGTTTCAGTTTCACCTATTTGGTGGCATTATCACCCAATTCAACGTCAATATAAATTAATTTATTTTTAAGCGGATATGCTAATATATATAAAAAAATTGGGTGTATTGTTAACTACAGAACTGTGTTAACCCTTTACCAGTTTTACTTATAATATTGATGTACATAAATCTACAATAGGGGTGAATGGTGTTCCTCAGAGCCTTTGGCCACCATCTATGCATGCAAACCTATGGGGTTGAAGGATGAATACAGGTGACCTAGTATCCAAAGCCAGGGTATAGTGAAGAAACCCAAAGGCTTATGCTCCAAAAATGGCAGGCCAATTGACATCAACTGTAATAGTTTTAATGTGTAAGTAGACTGAATAGAACAACTGTTGTCCAGTTGGCCATCCATGGGACCGACAAAGCCTTCAACACTATAGTAATGGCCTTGAGCTGGTCTGGAAAAAAAACAATAATTTTTTTTGTTCAATGGGTAACAAATTGTTAATATTATACAATACTATGTCTAAAAACCAGGAACGCAAACAGTTAAATTCACTAGTTTGTGCATCCATGCCCTTAAATCATTGGTAGACGATGAGTGGAGAAGTATGATTTATATGAGGATTATGAATGGATACCTCTGGTAAAATCCTATTCTATTTATTGTGCATCTATATGAGTATTTAACTGTTCTGTACTCCTGAGCGCCCTAAGCGTTAATAAAGACTACAGGGATAATCGCTTTACCTCCAGTTGCCTTTATTTGGCATTCACACATCCGCTTCATATTCAGATTAATAAAATTCTGCGTTCTAACGTGCTTCCTGAATACTAATAGAAGCTCACTGTCCGAAGCACACGGTAGGTAATGAAATAATTGAATCTTTAGCAGTAGCTCCTCGTTTCCCTTTTGGGAATTCTCATGACTTGCTTGATTTGACAGATGTGAATAACATGTTCTTGAATACATCTGTCTCTCTCGGTAAAATAGAGCAACTTTAATACAGCCAGTGCTCACATCTCCCTGATAATAAAGCGTGAAACTGTGTACAGATCAAGGTACCATTAAGCATCCTGCCTCGTATGATCCATGTTTCTTCCCTATCCTCCCAGAAGTGTCATACTCGGCTTTTATGGGTACGTTGCCATAGATGTAAACAGCTCTCAATGCATCTGTCCTTCTTTACCTGTGTAATTAATGCCAACAGCTGTCACCTATCTATAGTTAATTAGGAAGAATAAATGACAGCTCACTTTGAAGTGTACAGGTGAACAAACTTCCTAGCCTAGATATGCCCCGTGTTAGACTCTAATGAAACAAAAGCATCTCAGTCTGAGACCTCGGTTTAGAAGTAGGTCATCAAAAGTAAGTGTATAGAACGAATAGCCCCGCGATCTTAAATGAGAACTGTCATTCCACATGAGCCGGTATCATACATTGATTTTTAAAATAAAGTTGAATGTAGAGAGGCAATCCTCCTAGTAAAAACTTTTTAAACTAAGCATAACAAACTCTTTGTTGCAGAACTTTCTGGATATCATGATGTCTTCTTCAGTATTGGTTAATTAAATTCACTAAACGGTGTAGTCTTAAAGGGACACTCCAGCCGTCATATGCACTTTAATGCACATGATAGCTATGTGGTCCCTATGTATTTCCGCGGTGTTCCCTTTGCAAATGCATGGGGGGGATTCTACATAATCTACCCAATATGTATTTATCCCTTTGTCCCCAGTAATTTTTTGGATTGGAGAAGTGTGTAGCAAAATAGGGGGAGGAATACATGGTTACTTTTTATGCAGATTTTCCAATGTATCAACCGCAAACATCTTTTACAGAACCTCTCCCAAAATGACATCAAGTCATTAATGTGTTAATACAATCATCACAACCTCAGATAGCAGTTGAATAGTGGATAGCGGAAGAAGTTGGTTTTTGAAATATAATTGTCTTAAAATAATTTAACCTTTTTTATATCATGTTTTATTTGATTTTTTTTTTTTTTTAAATGCCCTTTAACAAAAATGAACTTAATAATAATACTGTGCAGTGGCAATTGTCTCCAGTATGTCATAACACCTGCAAATATTAAACAGATAGGGTGATGGTCAGAATATATATATATATATATATTACTGATATTAAAGAATGAAAGCCTGTTGCCAGTAATGTTTCATTCCTTCACCCCAGTGCATGCAGAATGGAGATTAATTATTCTAAATCGGAGACGTGCAAATTATCTGCATGATCAGTAGCATATCAGGTAGATTTACACATCAGAGGAATTTCTGCCACGTGCGTATGATCAATTTTAATTCATGCGTAGCGTCAGCCCAATTTACTAGGGACATATAGGCCTATACCCTCTTGGTTTACAAAATGATGTGTCTTCATTTATAGCTGTCAGTCCACACATAGACATAGCTTCAGCATTATTTATAATGGGATGATCTTACGTTTGTAAATGACAGTATTTTAATGGGCTAAAAACAGCTTAACATAGGACAATGTCACTTTAAGTTGATGTTGTGTGGATGAAGCCTATCCAGATCTATCTAGATATAGAGATATAGATAGATATATAGATAATATTTAAATTGTTTTTATTATATAGTCTGAAATTTGCAATAGTTGCAGTGATTGGTCAATGCATATCTGATAGGATATCATACCCTGAATCTTAACAACCCAACACGCCCTTGGGTCTTGCATCTAAAACCATAAGAATTTGTTGGCAGTTCCTTCTGCATCGATACCCAACCGCGTGAAAAATCTGCTGAAACTGATTTATCTTAAACATCCACACTTTCCAAATATCTGCCAGCAATTTATCTTTTCAATATAAACCATGTTAGTCCTGCTTCAGCTTTGATTGGAATTGTAAAAAACACTTTGAAAAGCAATAGTTTCTTCATTTTACTGGTGGTAATTGTTTCACTTCTGCTATCTTTGTGGGACTGTCAAAACTGAATTGATCTGGCAGAACAAGTCAATAAAAAATGCGTACAAATCCGATTGAAGCCTTTTCAGAAACATCAAAGGTAAAAAAAAAAAAAAAAGGTTGAAATTAGATGCAGGTAAAGAAAATCTCTGATAGAAAAATAAATGAATTCTCTTAAATGGAATGTAGTTGATGACATGTATCTGTTGTTTGAAAGACACTAAAGTTATCACATGCGGTTCTATTGTTTTATTGAGTGTACCATGAAAAAAACATGTGGCAACCCTCTTTAAAGGAAAAACATCACAAAAAACACCTTAAAGACATAGAAGAACACTTTAGCCGTTGGCTTCACTTATTACTCACTTCACTTCACTTATTACTCTCAAACTGATCATCCAGTCTCTTACGCTTGAGAAAGACTAACGCTCTACTTTAACTGTTTAGTTAACTTCGTGGTTCAGGAGTTAATTCTATAATAGAGATTTATGGAGGCTGGAGATGACCGGCTTTCACCCAGAGTTTCTGGAACCCCCTCCATTTGATTTTGTTTCCAGAGCAGCTGATATTACTCGTATTAACACAGCACTGCAAGCTATATCTACCTTACCCAACTAACTCTTTGAATGGGGAAGCAGAAGTTGACAGATCATGGCTGCTTTGGTGCAAAAGGGGGATAAAACAGACTTTTCCCCAATAGGCCAGCGGACCTCCATGCCACACTTCCCTGCTGCCCCAGGCCTTAGGGTGGCACCTATGGATTTCTCTTGGCTGGGCCAAGACATGCCTACTGACGACCATGATGAGTGCCTACATCACAATATTTAGAATCTTAGAACTGGTGGTTCCCGTCCGGCATCTTGAATAACGCTCTCCGCCAAGACATTATTCTTGTGCTTTGATGTATCAAAACAATATGTGGCCCTGCTTCCCTGGCTCAGAAGGGTTAATACGCAAAGCACTTTGAATCCTACCCTCTTGACATGTAAATAAATGCGCTTTCTGCAGACAAATATGATTCCTATTTACGGGAGTGCGTCCTGCACTTCTGATTTGTTTGGCCTCTAAGGGAAATGATTGTTTTAACAAACCTATTCCTGTATCAGGTTAAATGGTCATTTCACTTTGTAAAATGAAAAGAGATTGCAGTCACATGCCAGCGATGGATTGAAATACATTTGTAAGCACGAGAGAGATTTCCCATTCTTTTTCTCCCATTTTAATTCATTATGGATAAACAATACCTAAATAAATGCGCAGGATTTGCTAAACAAAGCAGACACATAATGAGTTAAGTTATTGTTGCTAGGTACACCATTTGCCTGTCTCCAGGGAGGCTGCGAGGTTTAGGCCGGAGTCATTTTCTTTACGCCTCGTGTGCGTCTTTTTACCACAGGGCAGGAAATCAGAGGGTTTCGAGTTCAAACAAGGCCAAAAATTTGATTTGCAAAACTTTAGTTTTGATCTTCCAACATTTGCAATGTAATGAATCTCCCCAACTGGCCCATGATGCCCACAAAAGCAGGACAGTGGGGCAACTACGCAAAAACCAAGACACTTGGGAGGTACACAGTAACTTTATAATTCCCTGATGCCATTTTTATGGGAACAAAAAATGAGATTTCAGGTCGCCCATTCTCTTCCGTTCTTAATTTAGAATGGCTACTTGATTACAATTCTGTATGGTTTAACCCTGTGTGTGTAATATGATGATTAGTTTTTCCTTAACAAGTTAAAGCTATTGTGATAGTTAACCGTCCTCAGTACAATTGCCTGTTCTTATTTGTAGAACGTTCTTTTAGCATCACTTTTCTCGACAGAAAAAAACACTAATTTCCTTTGTAAAATCCATGCAGAAGCCAATCAATAGCTGCTACCGCCTCTGCATTTTTTAAGGTGATGGATAGTTTTAGAGCATTTTAAATCCATACCCACTCCATATCTATGTTAAATTCTTTTAATTGACCTTCATCTATTGCCTCTGTTAAGCAACATTCAAACTGACCCTGCACATGCTTACGTTATTGATGATTTGAAATAGCTGAAGGACATTTTGGTCTCAAAACAGGGTTCAGTGTCTGCTCCGCTGAAGGTCGCACCCACCATAACCTGTATGTATCAAGTAGGGGTATGAATGCGTAATAAAGCTACAGCCCATATCTTCCATTGGATAAAAGAGTTCTAGAAATGCCTTTGGACATGTTTCACTAAGACTCAAGTAAGTCAGGGTTATCTCGCAAAACCTGATGGGAGCTGACAGCGGGACTGATCAGCTGATCCACCATTTCTTAAGCAACACTTGGCTTCTACAAGTTTCGCTTTCAAAGACTTAGGTCTCGGCACACCCGCGCACCATTTTAGATATCTGAATTTGGACACTTGTGTGGAAGGGTATGGGAAGAAGTTGAGAGTGGGTTGGAACTGGGCAAAGCTAGAGGCACGGTCATCCATCCTCGTTACATGAAGCCACTTTACAACACTGGTTTTGTTGGGGGGGTTACAAGAGAACTTCCTCTCCATTGATTTTACATCAGAGGATCTCACCAACTGGCCCATGATCCCACTGCTACCTGTGACACAGGAACAGCGCCCTAGAATCAGTCCCACGAAAACTAGGACTGGTGGACGGTATGCCATTTAATAAAAAGAATATACATTTTTTTTTTACATTTTACATTATGTGACATGAAAGCTTTTTTATTGCCAATGTACTCTATATTTTTCATGTACTTATATGAATACAATATTCAATGTATATTCTCTGCCATGAAACTAAGAAGAGGGGGATTGGAAAATGAATACAATCACATTTCTAAATACATGGCTTTATTTACTATTGGTAAATAGTTCTAATGCAGTCATTCCCTTCACATGTTGCATCATTCCATTGACAACAATGTTTGGAACACAGGTGCCTTGATCCATTGTCAGACGCTGCCGGTGCATACATTCCACGACCACTTGACTATAATGAAGGTCATCTCTCTTTCAAGGGCATAAATCTTTCATGTTACTAACCTCGACACAAGATGCCATCAACATGCGCTCTTATAAATGCAGAAAAATTACTTTTTTTCATAGAAAAATGTGATTTTGTGTATTAGGGACTGTGCAAAAAGATTTTTTTTTTTATTTAATTTTAATATGGTTTTCCATTGAAACAGTTAAAGTAATCCTGGCCACCCAAAAATGGAAATTAGATAACATTACGTGATTATTATTTTCCTACACAGATTTAACACACATGGGGCAGGAACGGCATCATCATTATGTGCATATACATTCCATACATTACCTGGAACACACTATAGGAAATCATTACCTGTCACTTACCTTAATAAAGGCCAGCAATAAAGTTGCATTTCAGCAGCGAAATACATTATTGCATGTATATTGCGTTTAATTCCGCAGTTTATTTTACAGGCGCGAGCCAACAATTTTAAATACAGCGGCGATTCTAATAAAAATCTGTTCTTCAAATGTAGCTTCAAATAAACTTTTAACAATCTTGTGTCAGCATAATCCCTCAAGTGAATTAATCTGTTACTTATTTTTGTACCATTCTTTATGTAAATATCAAGCTGTTCCCTTTGTTGAGTGACAGAAAGCATCATGAACAGGTACAGAGCGGAATATGAATTGCAGAGCGCTGCGATATGTCTCTTCTAAGGCTTCTAGATCCCGAATTCACATTCAGGAATCACATCTGCTCCGCAGAATGAGTTGTTTGCTGGGTAGACATGTTCTTAATGAACCAGTTGCCTGCATATTAAGCAAACTGTTAATTATCAGGTGTAAGGAATGTATATTTTTTGACGCAGCTGTCATTTGCACACTTGTGGATTTTCAATGAAATCCACGCAGACAAACATCTGACGTTCTCTAGGCTCTGTGTCCCCGGTTTTATCTGTTATGTGGTAGAAGCGTTTAAATACATAAAAAGATCAGAATACAAGGTGGAAGTTTATTTCAAAGGAGGAGAAATTCTACAGTAAGAGGCCATAACCTAAAACTAGAGGGTAGTAGGTAGATGAAACAACCTCCCAGCATAAGTGGTAGAGGTTAACACAGCAAGGTAATTTAAACATGGATGGGATAGGCATATGGCTCTTTAATCCACAAACTGATTAAGGTCTGAGTCTTTACATCAGGAAAAATGGGCAGACTAGATGGGCCAAATGCATCTTTTTCTGCTGTCAAATTCTTTGTTTAATTCTAACAAAAACAAAGCAAAAAGCTCAGAATTTGCATCCCAAATTATCAGGCCCACATTCACTCTCTCACACTCTTGTTCACTCGCTCACGCTGTTTCCCTACCTTCTATCCTGTCCACTTCTGCTTCTGCTGACCACTTCCGCTAAACGCTTATCTCTTGTATTTTCAATCTGTTATCTCTTATTTTCATCCCTATCTCCACGGAAATAACGCCAAACATCCGCCAAAATGAAAGCGCTTGCGGTGGCGTCCTCTCCCCGATCATCCGATCGAGAGAGAGGATGTCACTGGATGCACCAACCGAGTCCGGTGAGAGAATGAGAGAGAGTGAACGAGAATGAGGTGTGAGAGAGTGATTGAGAGTTTGAGAGTGAAGTTGGGCACTGGGCAAAATTGTAAAATATAAATGTAAAAAAAAAGTAATTCAATTTAATTCACAGTAGTAGAAACTCCCTCAGCGTTCTACCAGATGTTTATACCGTGTTTGTCTAGTGTAAGCTAAAAACTAAAAGTTGAAATTCTTTGCATAACCTGAAAACATAATTTTCCACATTTCTTTCTTTACGTTAATTGCTTGTGAATTTCATTCAAGCCAGAGGGACCTCAGGTATACTATTTTGAGAGTTTTTTTGACACCAAAGGAGGTTAATGAGCTTGCTGCCTCATCAGACTGCAGATAGGTGTCAAAGAGAGATGAAGAGATGAAGCCTTTGCGATTCAGCAGTTAATAAACAGGTGTGCACGGTGCTAAATGCTCCAACTTCCAGCTGCACCTTCCATCCAGCCGCCAGAAAAACACTCTCTTACATCAGGTTGCATCAGCTTTTCAGTTAGATCTCGGTAAACAAAAGAAGTGATATAATAAACATACAGACTAAAAAAAAAAATATTAAAAACATTTCAACACACTGTGAGCCCTGGAGTCCTGGTTCACGGTGACATCATCGCTTCGTGTTTCCAGGACCGAAGAACAAACTTGTTTTCCAATCAACTCCCTCCTACCACCAAAACAAAAATATTTTTTCTCCAATTATCCTAAGAAGCTTTAGATATCCGAGGAGGTCAATAAGTACCTCTGGAAAGAAACATATGCTTTGATAATACGCTAAATGATCATTTATGTGAGTAGTAGGACAAAAACATGCAAAAGATGTTTTATTGGATGGGGCGAGATGAATCTGTTGTTTAATGGAAAGAATTCCTTTCATTCGAAACTTTGTTTCTAAGAAAGTTGAAAATTATTTAACCCCTTAAAGACAATGGATTTTGAGCCCGTACATGCACGGGCTTTGTCATTAAGGGGTTAAAACAAGCTTGATGAGCAACTAATGTTGACGTAGAAAAAGAGGATCATTATGGTCTAAGGATGGGACCTAGAAAAGGAATCCAGATATAGGCCAATAGGTCTAACGGCAGTGAAAAGATGGACAATTTTGTCGTTCCAGTGTATTCTGTACTCCCGTCTTGGTTCTGCTTGTAGAATCCTGGTTTCCGGAATAATTAAATCCTCTCCTTATGCTGAAGTGGTTTTTTTACTTTTCACAATCTCTCACTTTACTGCATAATCCAATCTATCTTTTCAACCTCATTAAATTGTACATTAATTATCATATTTCTGTTTTAATTACCACATTGAGTGGGGATAGCTCACATTTTGTATTATCCATTTTTTAAGTCTATTAAAAGTAATAATAAATAAATTAATTAAAAACAAAAAAGGAAAAGAAAGAGAAGTTTAGTTCACGGGTATCTAGAAATGATGAAAGACCAGCACCACAAATTGTAGCATGTCCGACAACCTTTTGGTGAAATAATTATAATTCTATTAGTTTTATGTATGCCACTTGTAGGCATACATAAAATAGCCCGCCCCAAGGTGTAGGGTTGAAGCCTCAAGATCATCTAACCAGCTTCTTATCTAGACTTCATCGGTTTCTCTTTTATACATTAAAATAACCCAATGTTATGCTTTTTAGTGGCAATGAGTCATGGAATAGAGGCCATGACGGGCCATCAGGGCAAACCGGACAATGCCTGGTGGGCCGCTGACCAACGGCTCCCTCCACTTACCTTTATTGACGTTAGTGCGGCAGATCTTGTTCTTTTGTGTGGCTACCTGTGGCCGCATCTTGCAAAAGCATAAGAGTTAAGCCAGCAGGCAGCCACTTATACTTCATTTAATCGGCTGCTGGCCTTAAAGTGACAGTGCCGACCTTAATACCAGCCTGGCCCTGGGGGAAAATATAATCCAAAAATAGATTGGCAGAGCCTATTTCCCCAAACTATATTGGAATTCAAGGTTCCAGTTCTTATAATTTTTTTATTGTATTTTTTTTTAACAAAATAGATGTTTAGACCCTCTTTACTTCCTTCAGAACTGACAAAGTTCATATTCTGCAATTTCCCTATTTCTACCTTGGCAGGATAAACTATTACTGCATTTATGTATTTAATATTAACAATATTTAATATTAATGCGGTAATTTAAAGTAGCCACTTTTCACCAGGTCATTAACCCATTCATAGTTTTAAATAGGTCCTATTTTTTTATTCTACATTTTACAAAAATAAAGTTATACATACAAGATTTATTACTTAACGGTAACTGTCCATATTGCACGTTTGTTACAGATTTGTAGATATTTCTTTCACAAATAAGAAAATGGAAGATTTAGAATGTCTCTGGGGTATTTGAAATGTTTCTGTATGTATGCGTGGCATCTACAATTCACAGCATTTCTGTTTATTCTTTTCCCTGTTGTTTAATCTCCTCCATATTTCTCCGGGGCATTTTACTGCATCATGCCAGTAATGTGATGGACCAGCAAACAGACCATCATTTTATATCTCTATAAATAGTTATTAAAAGCAGTGCCTTTCATGCCTTGGGTAAATGTTTTACGACATTATTAGTTTTACCCTTGTACTGGAATGTATGTCCAGATCATGTCTACATGGAGAACGCACGCCGGGTGGGGGTGTTAAATAAAAGTGAGAGATTGTTCCACCTATCAGCGCGTGATCGTGCTTTATCCACACCATTATCGCTGAACAAACTAAGGGGTTAACTCTCCATTCAGTGGCACAACCATCAGAACAAATTGATTTGTTGGGCCTGCAATTGCACATTAAAATTTTGGAGCCAACAAAGTTAAGTGGTCTGCGCCATTGGACTCCCACTGGGCATTTGCCCCAATAGCCGGATAGCCAGACCAGGCCGAGTGTGTATTCCCCCCAGTTTTGCACTGAATGGGTTAAAACTTTTTGGCGTGAAGGCTGAAATAAGTACTTTCTGTTTGACCAAATCTCTTATTTTTAACACAAACCAAGTTTAATTCTGATGATGTCACATGGTTCCGTAAGGGTGTTGACACCCAGAACTTATGCCCTACATTTTCCAGCTGTACATTAAATAAACCTGTGTAAGGACGTTTACAATAAGCAATATATATGTGTTTAGAGAGATACGAATACCAAGGCAGCCCTTTTAACTTCCTGTTTCCAAGATCCGCATGATTATTCCTCCGTCCCATTTATGTCTTCGAAGCCGATTGTTTCTGGGAACGTTAGTTAAGGTGCGACGAGGGGAAGGGAAAACGCGTCAGAACGGGGAATTCATTCCTAGGCCACTTTTGACACCTTTTTATTCTTCACACCATTTCCCTAAAGTAAACTTATCACCTCACCATTAAACCAACAAAACAAACCAACTGAAAAAACAACAACAAATAAATAATTGTAATTATCATAAAGGCTTTAAGTTTGTTTCAAATGAGGTTTAAATGTAACATAAGGAACTTTGACTTTACTGAGAGGGTGGTAGATAGGTGGAACGGTCTCTTAACAGAAGTGGTAGAGGCTAATACAATAGTCAAATCCTGCGTTTAGGTTAAATGGGCTGTTTTTTGCTTGCCTTTAGTAGCATTTGTACGCATACTGCTTTAAGGAGTTAAGTCACGTATAGTTTTCATGCCAGGAACGGCTTGTAGAAGGGGTTAAAAGCGCCACGGCTGTGTTTTCTTGTTGTTCCTTTTGCTTGTTGCACGGGAGGGAATCGAGCGGCTAGTCATTCTTCTTTATATGTCTGCAGCAGGCTCCTGTGTCGCACTTGGTCAGAAGACAAAGGATGATGAAGTGAGACCGAGATTCACAAAGCTCGTTTCTGCTCCATTAAAAAAGCCGCCCCGGATTCACAGGGTTTGAGAACTTTTTAGGTCTCCCTTTCAAGCCAGTAAATCGCAATTAACAAATCCGGAAAAAGGGCTATTGGGGCTCTCATCGCAAACTTTAATAAACGTTAAAGAAATGTAGTACTTCATATACTTTAATATTCATTCTCCAAAAACGACGAAAGATAAATAAACACAAAGCACTTACCTGAGCTAGAAGATGCAGCGACAGAGCTGCAGCTGTCCTCCTCTTCCATGGCCTGACAATTCTTGCCATTGATTGGTTGCAAAAAGCAGCCAATCAGTGGCAGGAAAATGTCCCCCCATTGAAATCAATAGGAATGTTCTCTGTGCATATGTACATGGGTCTGAATAGACCCCCACCCACAGCGTTCGCCCAGCCAGCACTAGCGGAAAATAGCTGGTGGGGGGGCAAGCAAAGGTTCTAGCAATCACTTGAAAGTCGACAGCCCCCCGCCTACTTATGTATCGAATTCATGGAAACAGACTGTGGCGTGGAAATTAACTGTAAACTCCTTGACATGGATTCCTGATATTTTTGAAAGCTTAAATACATTATTAATACACTTTTATTTAGAAAATGTCAGATTTTAGAAGTCTGATCTATTGTTTTCACTTCCTGAACTTTTCTGGAGACAATATAAATTCAAGCTGTTTCCTGAAAATGTTTAATCAATAGGACAATTACGGATAGTCCTGGGTTGGCAGCCGGTGATGCAAGGAGCAGCATTTAGAGGTGCTGCCTCTCTTGTTATTTGCAACAAAAACCTTATCGTCTGACAACCCAATAAATTGCCACAGCTTTGTAAATCATTTTTGTGGCCTATCAAGATGATTTCATTTATTTCCAGCAACAATAACCACACCAAGGAACCTATGGGAAAACGACGGGCTTCTGGTAAGATTTGGGTCATATGACTCATCTCAGGAAAGTAAAATCATAGTTATCATTAATAAACTTGGGTCATAGAGTTGAAGACCTAAGGGCGATTTCCCATTGATCGGATGTCAGCGCTCACAAATTAAAAGCCAAAGGTTCATGATGTCAACGGCCTGAAGAGAAAAGGAACAGGCTGGGAGCTCTAAAGCGTTGTTAATCAAGTCATCTACGGGGACATTAATGGTATTGTTTTTTCTGTTAAACTAATAAAACAAAATATGTTTATCTAAAGTAATGCTGAAGGCCATTTGGCCAAATGCGGCCCTCAAACCTTTTTGTGGCGGACGAGACGGCTTGAAAAAGAAAAACTCTTATTAGATTTCATCATTGATTTGGGAGGGTTCAGGTCTGAAGCATGCTTCGATAGGAGGGACAGTCCTTCTTAAGAACCCAAACCTCTCTGTTCTTCTTGGCTCCCCCGATGTACATAAACAGCTGGAACCATGTTTAGAAATGGATGTGAAATAAGTGCTCAGGATGCCTATGGTTGGCAGGTTATCATACCTGGAACCTCTCTGGGTTTGACCTGGAGTCTCTGGGTGAAGACCTGCTTCCTCGGGTCTCCGGGTTAATTTCTTGTTTTTCCGGCAGGGGAGCAACACTGCCTGCTCACCTCCTGCCTACTCTCCAACCTTCACATTAGAGGCTCTCTAGGGATTAGCCTCAACCCCCAGTGCAGCTATCCCACCTCCCTTCAAAAACCTTCTCCCTCAAAAGAGGGAGACCTCTGGATAATATACCCCGGGGAAACTCCCAAGTATGCAGATTATAAAAGAAATAGAATATACTTATTGCTCTGTTGCCTGCCTTGGAATTATTTCAAAGGAGAAATGTTAGACCAAGAGGTTATAGTCTAAAACCGGAAGGGTCAGATGTTTAGATGTGATGTAAAGAAATTTTATTTTGCCGAGAGAGTGGTAGATAAAAAGAACAGCCTCCCATCAGAAGCGTTAAAGGCTGATATAGCAAAGGAATTTAAATATGCATGGCATAGACATAAACCTATCCTGAATCTAAGACAACATCAACTGATTTATGAAGGTTTTATTCATTTATGAAGGTTTTAGAAATGTGCAGACTAGATGGGCTAAATGGGTCTTATCTGCCGTCAAATTCTGTGTTTCTATATAAATAAAGCATTCATAAAAACAGAAATATATGAAGGAAGTATGGCGGACAAGAAAATACTAATAAATATTGTTTATTATCTAAAACAGAAGTCTTCCTAATTTTATGTAGAAAAAAATTTGAAACCAGCTGTGTCCATGAAAATGTTTTTTTTCCCCCAATTTTATTGACCCTTCCAGGCCAACAATTTCCAAATTATCCCTGCAAAAAAATGCAAAGGAAACTTTTCCTTGGAACAGAGTGCTGAATTATTGTGCTTTTGTCGTGAATCATTCCTCTACAAAAGGCATTTGTCTGGGTTTTTTCAGATTAACGATCACAATAATGACAACAGAGAGGCGCAGATAGCATCACTGAATTTTTCTTTGGTAATTCACTTGCTGTAGGTGGAATGTTTGATTTCAGAAGGCCCTTTCCAAGCACATCCATTTTTAACGGCTCGCTACCTAGTTTATCATCTCCTACAACACGGGGCGTCTCACAAAAGAGGTTTGTCAGCTGCCGCCGCGCTCCGCAGCTAGCGCCGATGTGCAATTCCCCGAATTTGTGTTTCGCCTTAAGAAAAGCCGTTAATATATGTTTCTACAATCATTTAAATTAGAAATAACTCATGTATTCAAGGCTCTATAGTCTGAGGCTTGTTCTGTATCTTAAGGAACCCCCGAAAGGCACAGTTTCATCTTGTTTTGAACATCTGGCCGGATCTAAGAAGTTTGGGGTTCCTTCAAAGGAATAACTATGATTTTTACTGAAGAATGGTTTGCGAGATACTTTGTTACTCGGACCTGCATCATTCCTGGTTCATTCCTGGTTCATTCTTTACATTGGTTGCACATTTCGTAACAATGAAAAACAGATCGGAATCGCAAAAAAAGAGCTGTTATCTATACATGAGTATTTTTAATAATGATAGGATCAAAAATACGATATTGATAGCATTTAACCCTTTCAACTCTCTTAATCATTCACATTTTGAATCATTGCTAGTCCTTGTTAGAGTGTACTTATCTAGCTTTTACTCATAACGCGAAATTACCGTAATTTAATCATCATCTCAATTGCTTTTATATATATATATATACGTTACAGAATTTTGGCACAGGTTTATACATCGCTAACAAAGAATTAGCATTTGTCACTTGTCAATTTTATTTAGCATAAATTAGGAATGCATTTAAAAAAGCCAGATCTCTCCCATTGTTCTCAGTGTATTTTCCTTGTTTTACAGCCAAGAAAGCAATGGAGGAGGAACAAGAGAATAAACCAGTAGTTACAAAGAAGAAAGTAAAAGAGCTGAGAGTTCTGGATAGTAAAACAGCCCAAAATCTATGTAAGTATAACTAGCGGGGCAGTTCTTCAATCAACGTTTTGCCCCAGGTGCATTTATAGATGGGCTTATTATGGGGTCCTGTTACCCAAACTCTATAACCCAAACTCTTTGACTATTAACTTCCATTGACAGGGTGGGGTTTAAAGATATTTTATTTCTAAACAATTTTTAGTAATATCAGATTAAGAATACGTTTTTTTAACAGTTCTCGGTTTGGCATAATATATATGTTTTCAGCCAGCTGAATATTAGCCATTTGTATGTGTTCTAGCGCTGTTATCTGGGTCCAATCTACAAGACAAACACCCTGACTTATCATACTGCCTGTGATAAACAATAGAATGGCTAAGTCTCAATCACCCAGCCTGACACTGACTGCGGAAAGTCTACGGAATGGACTTCATTAGCACTGCCATAAAGAATCAGCTCAGTGTGGTGTTTGAGAAGGAAAGTCACCTGAAATATCACATGACTGATAACAATGGCGGCCGCCAGGTCTGGGGATATAGAGAGTTTATTGGAAGTGAGATAAAACCAGGTTCCTGTCAATGCCAAACGACGTTTCTGTTATAGAGCTGAGTTTTAGGCCCAAGCGGTGGAACAGTACTTTATTTCCAACGGACTTTAACAAAATGGTTTTAAACAAGGACCTATACATTTTATGAAATTTTAATTGAAATGCCGCTGCTCAATCCTGTTTGTCGCCCTCGAGGACGTGATTTGAACGCCACTGTTTTAACGACCCCTGCGATATCCAGTCATAGCGTCATTGGACATTAGTATTATACGGGCGGCTGTAGCACAATTTGTTTAGGTCCTCCGTTCTATGATCTTATAATGAGTTTTATTTCTTTTGCCTCAGCAATCTTCCTTGGATCTTATCGAATGCCATACGAAGAAATAAAGAACATTATTTTAGAAGTAGATGAAGAGAAGCTGTCGGAATCTTTAATCCAGGTATGGCCTAGCAGGCTTTGGTTTCATTGATCCTATCTATAGTCATCTCTGACTTTTAATGGAATCTCTTCATAGACGTACAGAGGGCCTTTATCACTCCCATCACTCCTTTATCACTCCCATCACTCCTTTATCACTCCCATCACTCCTGTGTTCCAATGGCACGTTGCGTTCGCCGATCCAAGTATAAGTTTAAAAGGCTAATTGCTTGTGAAAACCCCAAACTTTTGAACAGTAATGTGTATATATTAGATTTTATTGAGATTCAACACATTTTATTTTTTAGGAACACATTGCAGCACCCCCCCCACACACCCATTGTAGAAAAGGATTGCGGTTCCTTGCGAGAGACAGCACTCTATTACCCCCCAAATCTTGCTGGTCCAAGCACGTTATTCTATATTTCAGGCTGCCCCGGGTATTACTGGGAGAGATGCAGTGAAAGCCAGTGAATGAATTAATGCTTTTTAATCTGTTTTAACGTGAACTTGTGCCACAGGTGTTATCGTGATTTGTTTCCCAGTTGTTGCCTTCTGATATTGTATTGTACTATAAGTGAATCCTGACCATATTATAACGACACATTGGCCTCTTTCATGTGCCAACAGACCAAATGGAGATTACTAATGCAATCAAAGTAGGTTCAAATAACAAGGGGTTAATACAAACAATAGTGCCTCCGAACAACAAGTCCCATCATGCTTAAAGTGGGCCTTTTGTCAACTATCAAAATATGAAAATATCTACTATGAGATTTCCCACCCAGCTTTACTCTTAATACCAACCTTAGTTTTATCAAAACTAATGATGTCTATTAATATTATTCATTGATTTATATAGCACCGCCATATTCCGCAGTGTTGTACAATGCTCAAACAGGACAAGCAGTGAATTACATAGCAATCTAAAGTTTGATTTAAACATGTGTTTGTTCCGTTCAATATACCCCTTTGGAGTGCTTATAACCGCATAGCATGGTCCTTAATGCATAACTTGGAAATCCAGAAATCTGGTCCTTTTTCTTCGCCCTGATCCAACGGGAAAAGTGCATTCAGATCACATACAGTTACTCCATTCACTCTAACAGTGTGCCTAGGGGAACATCCGCCAGAAATCTGTCCCCCGAGATGTTAAAGAGTCGGAATGAATTCTTCAGCTAAATGTATATGTTGCATTTTCCGAGACCAGCTTACTTTTATTGTCAAGCTTTATATTTCCTCCAATTCAAAATGAAAATAAAGAAGCAGATAGATGAAAGTAATTATATTGTCAAACTGGCAGGGGTAGACTATATTTTACTGAAAACTTGTTTTATCCAACCCCAAAAATACGCCTAAATGACTTTTTTTCTGCTGTTTGTCGACTTGAAGATTTCAGGAAGCGCTTAATGTGTCTTGGCATGAATAGATCATGCGTCTTATTTCTAGCTGCCCCGTTTCATGTCACATAATTGCTTGCTTTTAAAAAGTTCTACGTTTCCATTACAATAGTGATGGACGTTTGCGTTTTGGGGTTTTCAAAAAAAAAAAAACATTTACTTTGCTATAGAGAAAAAATCAAGATTGTATGTTTCAAAGTAGACGAGATGAAAGGAAAATATGTTATAGATAATTGATGGAGCTATATATTTAATACATAATAACATAATATAGTGTAAAATTAAGGGGTCAGAGGTCGAGAAGGTACAAGTGAAACAGCCAACTAACATATATACATGTGAACTTAATACATTGTGTATGAGTGTTAAGAGGACTCTGAGAATAAAAGTAAACCTAAGTAAAATTTTACTAAGATTGTGTTTTGCTTGGTCTAGGGTAACCATAATTGATAAATTACTTTTAAAGGGGCAGCTGACTATCCCTGGCAGGGCCACTAAAAAAGAATGCATATTAAAGTCTTTGTCGAGACAAAAGAGTTAAAGACAAAGCCATGTAGCTGCCCTCCTGCTCCATTGTCCAATGGTTATTGCCACTGATTGGCTGCTCGAAGCAGCCAATCAGTGGCAGGAAAGTGCTCGCAATGAAATGAATGGGAGAGCTTTCAGTGCATGGCCGTCCCTGCCCGCTGCGTTTTCTGAGCCAGCAAGGGTGCTGACTGGAAGCAAGTCTATCACGTGTAGGGAGATCGAACACATTTTCGGGACAAATGCATGTTAAAAGGGGCAAATGAACGTAGGAGAATTCAGATTTAAAGGAACCATGCAGCTATCATGTGCATTAAAGTGTCTATGATGGCTGGAGTGTCCCACGTTTAGATTTCTTAGCCCATTCTACAAATTACAATCAACTATACAACCTCTTTAATACCCTTTAATAAATGCAGCTGTCTGTACTCTGTAACAACTTCTGTTTCGGCTGACGTATCGGACATCAGTGACTATAATAGGTATTTATCATACTGCGTTGTACCCTTCATCCAAACAGTGCAATTAAATGCTTAGAAAGTCTTGACATTGAATCAAACTTTTAAGAACAAATGCCGAAGTGAAAAAACAAAAGAGAAGAATGACTTTGAAGAGTTTATATATATATACCGTTCATATTAGAGCAACAAGAGGTTGTCCTTCAGTAATGAAGAGTATATATATATATATATATCTATATCTATATATATATATATATATATAGATATTGATATATATATATATATATATATATATATATATACCGTTCATATTAGAGCAACAAGAGGTTATCCTTCAGGAAATAAATACAGTTATTGATATTGCCATGTACTATTATACACTTACAGGCAAATAAAAGATACCTGTTATTAGATGGGGAATCATAAAACAAGTCTTCGATATGGTGCGGCATTGAAGTGTCTTCTGTCTTATTTATAGTATAGGGACATAGTCATAGAACGGGGTCAGTGATATTTATTGCAGAAGAGACAGAAGGTAACATCGTGTGTTATGGACATTTCTTGCTCTGTATTGTTAGAGGTTAGTGTGATTATATCTTAAGGTTCTAGATGTCTTTTGTATCTGTGTATTTTGACAATAGGGGTAACACACTTGTAGGTTGTCCATTCAGCGGGATGAACTTCACCTAATTGCTCGCTGGAGACACAGGTCCTTGGACACCTCCATCCCTAATGCTCTCCTGGAGGAACGTTTGAACTGATCTTGGTTCTCGCCCTGGCCGGCAAAGCTCCCCATCTCCAGCTGAGCCAGGCCTAATCAGGCTGGCCCTTCCCTACATATACTGGATCCCAGGATCCAAAAGTACACTGGTGGCCCTTGTGCTCCATCTTTTTGTGATCTATGCCTTGGGTGGCACAGATCTCCTGCATGTTCAACATGAGGGCACTTCGATATAACGTCTGTAACACGTGGCCACATCAAGGGGCAGGTGAATAGAGATACATGTCACCCAAGGCTAATATCTCACTGCAGGAACTGAAGGACCAAGGGATCCCATTAATATTCCGACACAGGACCTTCCACCAGTTGATGTTTCAGAGAATAGATTTCTATTAAATCCTCCAGATTCTTCAAAACTGAACCTCCGGGATGCAGACGCAGTTGACACAACAGCTATTCAGCATGGCGGTAGAGAAATAAGATGTTCACCTAAAAATGAAACCTTTCTTTTACCTGACAAAGGTCATTATACACTTCACTTGCCATCTACAATAATTTTTTTGTAATCCCGGCACAAAAGGTGTATTTTCTTCCCTCTAATTAGTAAAGGCAATAAACACAACACATCACAAAAGGGGGGCTGCGGTGCTGAATTAGTCCGCGTTCACCTTCCATATTAGCATTGATTCGTGCGATGTTCCCTGTCTGCAGGCAGGTTTTTGACACGGCGCTCCGATTCTCTCTCCGCGTACAGATGTTTATTGGATGTATCAATTTAATTGGGGAATATAAGCCAAAAGGAATGTTGACATTTTATCACAATGGCCTGCCAACTTGAATATGGCTTACCATTTGGCAAACACAAGTGCTATGTATCAATCGAAGCACTTTTTAACACAGTGGAGGCATTTTCTTTTATACATTTACAATGTTTCTATTTTGACAGCTTGAAATTTAATTTTTTTTTGTATTTATTCTGTAAACAAGTGTTATGAAGCACGCCCCCCCCCGAGCATACTATGAGGCAAACAACAATAATAAGATAAAATGATAATGCCGTTCCTTGTAATGTAAGGAACTTTTCAACTTTATTGAGAGGGTGGTAGATAAGTGGAACAGCCTCCCGGCAGAAGTGGCAGAGGCTAAAGCAATGAGAGAATTTAAACAACACTGCAAGTGATTTTCTTACAAAATAACGACTGGTTTATTTGTCACTTGGAATTATATTTCTTACAATTGAACAGCGGTATATAGAGACCTAGAGCAGAAGGTCCAGGGGGGCAGCACAGCTTTTTTTGCTTACTTCTACCCATCGTCACAGCGAAGCAGCAGGGCATGACATCACTCAGCGTTAAGGATTGCGGGGCGGAGGGGGAATAAATACAGGCTTTAGATAATAGATAAACGTTTAAAGTGTGTAAGAATGGGTTAAATGCACATCAGAGTATAAACACAAATATGGAATGTAGATTTTGTGTTTTATGGTGTAATAATAACTAGACAATTCCAACCAATATGTCATTTGCACCCTTTTTTAAAAAAAATTATATGTATAATGCAAATCTCTTGTCGACATCAGCTTTGGTTCTCAAAGGGTTACCCACTTCATCGGATACAGCCCACGGCATGATATTATGGGTGTTCTTACTGATCATCGTCATCAAATGTGACATTTAGACATAAAACAAAGCTTTGATATGTAAAGATAAAAGTTTTTTCTACCTGGTAAACAATCATACCTGGAAACTTTCTTTAATGAGCAGCCCTGAGACTCGAGAAATGCATTAACCCTTCAATAGCCCATTGTGAAGATTGTAAGTAGCGACACGTCAAATATATTAACCAAATGTCTCTAATCCCCGTCCACATGGAAACCTTTACTTGACATTACGTTATTGACTCACCTGCATTCAAGCAGGGATATCATACTGGTAGCAAAAGCACTTATATATGATCACAGCCATGTAGAATAGGAAGGATTCAGTTCCAGAGTGTGTTACTGAGAATCTGCCCCTTTCACCCTGAGACTCTGAGATTGGGGCAAAAACCCTGAGACTCCGGGTCAAACCGTGAGCGTTTCCAGATATGTATATAATCCTTCACGTGTATTATTATTATATGTTATTTATCAGCGCTAACATAAACAGCAGCGCTGTACATTTTAAATAAGGGGTCGGTAACAGGTACACAACAGGTGTTGAGGACCCTGCCCGTGAGCTTGCAGTCTTCCTGGCAAGAATGGTGGGCTTACAAAGACCCCCGTTAATGCATTTACAGTCTAAAAAGGAAAGATCTGGGTAATTAGGACGAAAGGATAAGTGATAGCTCTCCTGATAGTGATGGCTGTTGTTCAGTTGCTTAACCAGAGGGAGTCACTTTTGTCCGTCTCTTTTCTAAATCTGAGTCACATACTAAAAATATTCCGATTAGTCATTCTATTGATAAAATGCAGTCTTAACATTGATATACTGAGGATTTTTTTTTTTATTGGTTCTAAAGAAAGCGGCTTTCTCCAGTAAGGGTAAAATAATAATTTATATCTGGAATGATACAGAGAGTCAGTAAATTGTTTGGTATTTAAAGATTAACACTGTATTGTTGTGGTTTTGTCTAGAGATCAATAAAATCAATTTCTATTCTGTTTGTGGAATAATGGTGAAATTTCTGATTAAATGTCAGTGATGCAGCTCTGAATACTTAGAGCAATATAATTACCGGGTTTGTAAATGACATGGTATGGAGGGAGCAGCACATGCTAAAAAGCCTATTTTAATATATAGAAATGAATTGGGGGGATTTAATTATATAAAATCTCCAGACGCTAAAAATGAATGAAAAATATATACAAGAAAATTGAATGTTGTGGGGGGTATTAGTTAAAATGATTTAATAGGTTCTTATCATTTTTTAAATAATACTTTTTATAATATAACGGCGGTGCCTTGTATGTATATTGATCTTCACTTCATAAATGTAAAATCCTTCTCCAGTCCATGTTTTTAATGGGTCATTTTAAATATGGAGCAATCGCCATGGAAACCGTTAACGTATCATTTTCTTTTCTTGTTTACAATTTAGTACAGAATTTATAAAAAAAAAAAGCATTTTCTTAGTGTATTTACCTGGAGTCAGGCAGATGGCGAGCTCAGAGGTCTGCCACAAACAGAGCAAAATATGGCAGGTAGAAGCATGTGTTACTGAGAGGTAATGATCCCTTATTGCAGCTCAAACTACAATTATTTGTCAAACTACAGTAATTGTGTCATAAAAAAAATATTGTAGACACAAGTACAGCAGAGATTTGGGGAATTTGAGGGTGTGCTGCCCGGTGGAATGGTGTGTCACATTTTCTTTAGGTTTTCTTTAAAGTATCTGGCTTCTCACATTAGTATTAAATAACATTAAATAATATTAATGCTAGAGGGTATTTCCCCCCACCAGAGGAAGGGGAGAGCTTTAAATGTGCCTTTAAAAATGTGTTTGTATCAGGCCCCGACACACACACAGCACCAGCGGATCGATATGCCCAGACGCACACACTACATGAAACCGTCGGCAGCACATGTGGCATCAGGCGGCCACAGGCCTTAAAGAGCCAAGGCTGCCCAGTCATTCACAGGCCATATTAGTTAGCAAAGTGTTACTTACAGTCACTGGGATTTTTTTAAGTCTGATTACTATATGAAATAGTTAATAATATAGAGTATAACAGCTGATACCTGGATTTGTTTCAGGTTTATGAGCATAGAGGGCCGGACCCGGGGGCTGCCACTCTGCGGCTCTTTCTCTCCTGCTACTTATGGGTGGGGGAAGGGGTCGGAGGCTTGACAGTAAGTTCTGTTGCCCGAGGCCTAAAGGGGAAACCTTAAGAACTCTCAAGTATGCTCATGGTATCTACTCTATGGTAAGTCCAAGAGGTATTGATAGTTTAGTATGAGATCTGGGCAGCACCAGCAGTGACATACTTACAGGGTTTTTTCCCTTGGGCCTGACCCAAGGCAGCCCACCCCAGGGTCCTTCCCCCTCCTCTAGATGTCTTCTTCTTAAATCTTAGTGATGCCAAGACCTCTGATCTCCCTAACCCTCCTATTGAGTGCTGGAGTATAGTAGGAAGGCCAAAAGACAGATAGGGGCTGACAGACCCCACATCTGAGACAATACGCCATTGGTCACGAGCAGGCATGGACTGGCTATGATGAGGCAGCCCTGGCACTTTAAGGAAAGTGGCCACCTGATGACATTTACGGCCAAGCATTATGTTTATGCACTTCCAGCCGCTGCCCGAGGGCCAGATGGCCAGTCCAGGCCAGGTTACGAGTGTCATTGAGAATGAAGACTTGGTCTGAGTATTTGTCTCCCTGTAGAATACGTGCTCCTAACAGATCAGGAGCAGGTTTTAATAAGTCCTAAAATGCTTTCCGGAAATTATACAATGTACTTGTGTTTCCAAAGGAGACACATAATTAAGGTGAAGGGATAAAGCAGAGGATTAGCAGTGTAGGTCTGTAATAGGCTTACTATCGAAAGAACATTGTTCTAGTACTGGAATGTTAATTCGGGAAAGGGTAGTGGGGTTAAACAGTTCCCAGATCATATACCCCACCCCCCCACCTGCCTTTTCACAACCTATAATACAGCATGGTATGTAACGCTAGCTGGTGTTATATTGATCAAAACACTAAATCACAATGGTTGTTGTATCTAGGAGACACGAGACAGATCTTTCATTATAACTATCTGGGTCATTCTTGGAACAGGTGTATCGTAAAATACGCAGAACATTCTATACTGTATCTGCTGTATAGAAATATATTACCCTTCATTGTGTCTGGGTTTTTTTTTTAATTTGTTTCAAGGTTTTCTACACTTTCATATGAGTTCTTTCGTAGTTATTATTTTTCAAAGGCGGTATACTGTTTATTTTATTTGAATTGGAATAATTTAGAATTATTTCCCCGGTGAGGTAGGATGGAGAAATCACTTTTATAAACCTGGTTTCCATGGACAATATTTAGCTTTATTAAAGGAGTTTTTTTTTTCTTTTATCTCCAATATCGAGCAGATTAATGACTTCTCAGGTGTTAACATATCTGAAAGTAATGAGCCTTTTAATGAGCAATTATTTAAGAGGAACATCTAGATTTTGTGGACCCACAACCAAGAAATACTAACTTACGATATGGGGGTGTTATCAAGAGGCCAAAATATTTAAAAAAATCCATATATTCTGGATTCAGCATTCTGGAGAACAAGCAGAAATAGGGGAATCAGAAGAAACATTCTGTCGGTTACCAAGGTGATTGCAGTACTTTGCACTGTATTTTTTGAGTAACAGCAAATGTATGGAAATAAGAGTACCGCTTAATCAAAAAGCAACATACTTTATGTGTGCTTCTTACTCTTAGACGTGTCCATATTGTATCTCTGTGAAAATGACTTTACTGAGAGCCTCGTAGATATGTGGAACAGCCTCACAGCAGAGGTGGTAAGGATTACTACAGTGAGGGAAAACCTGCATGGGATAGGCATATGGCTCCTGTATCTAAAACAAGACCAACGACGGATTGATACAGCAGGAAAAATGGGTCGACCAGATGAGCCGAAAGGTTCTGATCTGCTGTTTTTCATTTTGCTTGCTTTATGTAAGTAAGACAAAAAGAATACCTACAGAAAAGAAGACAATTGTCTTGAGAAGAACGGTGTATTCATCATCTCGTGAGATATGAAGCGCCAGCATTTCACTCCTTTTACTTAGTTCTGTGTTTGCTATGCAATTTGAGATTTTCCACACCAATAATCATACAAACAGCAATTAACAGATTCTTCTGACGTGTGAAATATCAGACAATAAAACACTCCTGTCTGAGGGGGCCTGTTTTCTAAGATGGATCTTTGTTTTTTGGGGGAGGGAGGGGGGATTGTTAGAATATCTGCATAGTTAGAAGCACGACAGATTGTCTGAATAGAAGATTCACCTAAATGCAAGTAAGAGGCAAGGCAAATCAGTGTTGTGACAATGTAACGCTATAATACTCTACTGATACGAGAGAAAAGCGGCAAACTATCATACTGTCACAACATCCTACTTCCAAGCTATTGTTTCCAATGTAACAACTGCTTAAGGAGAAACAAAAATGCTAATGTAGTGCGATAGCAGAGATTACTTTGGGGAAAAGTTGTGATAAGGGTTAATTACTGTATGTCATAGCTGTCAACAGTCTCAGTTTTCATGGGATAGTCCCAGTTTGTAGGACACTGCCCCACCTATTTGAACAGTGGAGATCCTGGGCCAGTTGGGGAGATCCTCTCATGTCTCCTACGAGCTGTAAAATCAATGGAGCCCGGACCTCCCTCGCAACTCCAACATGGCCTCCTCATGATGTTCTGAAGTTGAGCACTGCGTGGAGGCTTCCCGGGTAATGTGAGTGGATGGCCATGTCCACTTCTGGGGCTATATCCATCTCTGTCTCTTGCCAAACCACCCAACGCAGGTGTCTTAATTTGGACACCTGAAATGTTGTAGGTATGAGATCCGCCATAGGGCCAAGCAACAGGAGACCTTTATATTGGTCTTAAAAATGTCTTAAAATGTATACCGTCCCTTTATTTCTCTTGTTTGCGAACAGCCTGCAATACAAGCATTTTTTCAATGCAATATTCCTCCCCATTAAACTTAAAATTTAAGGCCAGCTGTAATATGATCTCAGTTAACATCACTTGTTTATTGCGGCATCTATACTTGTACAGGACCGGCTTGTTTTAATGTCAATGGGGCCTCGGTGAGTCTTAGACCTAGTAAGTGGTAGATCGTCATCTTTGAAATCTCCAGGTGGTTGGGTTTGCTTTGTCTGCTGTTATTATTGAACACGGTTGCTTACCATTACAGAAAGCCTTGTGATATGAATAGATTAAAGCACAAGCAGTTTGCGGAAGAAAATGGTTATTTATTAAATAAATAAAGAAAAAAGATCCACCGTGTCAAATGAGACAAGCAAAACTTCACCTTGATACTATATAAATGACTATTGTAGCTGGAAACGGGTGATTTTTAGTAGAATATCTTCATAGGCGTACAGCGGGCCTTCATAACCCCCATCACTTCTGTGTTCCAATGACACGTTGTGATCCCTAATCCAAATTTAAGTTTAAAAGGCTAATTAATGGTTAGAAAACCCTTTTGTAATTATGTTACAGCTAGAAACCTTCTCATTTCCCATGAAAACAGCCCAGTGACCCCAAACTTTTGAGCAGTAGTGTATATATATATATATATATATATATATATATATATATATATATATATATACATACACTGTATACATAAATGTATATGTATTGTCTTGGATTAGTCTTTCAGGTTTTGATTACCCATGCGCGAATTGGGAAGCTACAGGTGATTAAATTGGTTTTTACCGTTTCAGTTAAAGCGGGCTGGTTTTGTTCGTTGGAATATTATGTCTCTACAATAGATTTTTAAATTAAGGTCAAAGTTTCTATGACATTGCTCTTCTTGTTAGAAGTTTTAAACACCCCTCCCAGACAAGTTCCAGCAAACCCTGTCATTATTAGTATATAATGTGTCTGGAGGTTAAAAGGCTGTGTTAACCTTGCAGGGAATTTAAATGTTTGTGGGAAAATGTCAAAACAGCTGAGCTATCTCTCTGGTTTTTAACATAAAAATACCCCCGAGAGCTCTACTAATAAGCATATTTAGATAGAATTGCTTCTCTTGCTAAAGGGAGTGTTGTGTCTGTTAAAACAAAACAAAGCTCTGATGACTGGAATTCTACTTGCTTTCCGTAAGCCGAGAAATTTCCGTATTGTAGAATATTGAAATCAGAATAGAGTATAGTAAAGAAAAACGCTGATTTTACTCGGAGGGCTGGCATCTTTTGACCCCTGGGACAGGTAAAGGGAAATGATCCTATCGACCCCTTGCCCCCAAGTAACTAACATAAGCACTAGCACACATATTTACACACTCACGCTAACACATAGATTCTCAAACACACATAAACATGATAACACACACTTACACATACTTACACTAAAGCACACAGTCCTTCTTACACACACTTTCACATATACACTCATGCCAACACACTCATGCCAACACACCCACCCTAACACATATACATACATGCACACTGCCTCTTTAACACCCCTTACACTCTCTCTCTCTCTCTCTCTCTCTCTCTCTCTTTCTCTCTCTCTCTCTCTCTCTCCCTCTATCAAACACCCGAGGAGGTCATGTGTAATAAAGGTTTTTCCATCATGAGAGGGCTCCACATACTGACAGAGTTTTATATTTTAGATAAGAAGACCTGTGATAGTGGAAGCAGAATTATAATTGAATCCAGCACTGAAAATCATCTATCATGTTTGTTAATATTTTACTTATTGTTTCGATTTTAAATTGACCTTTCCCAGAGCTAACATCCACCAAAGTCTGACAGTGTTGTAGGGGAGGGAGGATTGATGAAAAAAGAAAGAGAGAAGAAAGCAAGAGAGGAAAAAAAGAAGAATGAGAAGAGAGAGAGAGAGAGAGAGAGAGAGAGAGAAGAAAGAGACTGGAGAGAGAAGAAAGAAACATGGAGAATTGTTTAAAAAGAAAAACAGATAGAGAATAGAGATTAAAGAATGACGGAAGATAGAAGAAAGCAAAAAAGTAGTGCACGAGAGAGAGAATAAAAGAGAGAAAAAGTGCATAATTTTATGAAAAACGACATACCTACAGCTGTCAAAAAACTCTATTTTAGCTTAGGTTACATACAGGTGGACGACCTATAAACCCATCTTTTTGTTGGACTACAGCACTCTCCATCACCTAGCCTTCTTTTGCCCTGTATTGAGTATCACAACGTTTGTAAAACTGGGTAGACCAGGCTGTTATCTACCATGGGGTTAATTATCAATCAGTTTTTTTTTTGTCTAAAATGAAATCCTTTATCTGTATGGAGCATATCATTCAAAGGGTCTAAAAACATCTTTATTGTCTATTAATTAACACGTGAACTCATCCTACTCATGAGCGCATGCTTTGTTCTATCCTTTGCATTACGTCCTACAGCAGCTTGTACAAATGTCACACATTGTGAGAACCACACCAGCTAAAGGTGCGAGAGGTTATTTTTAAAGGTGCGAGAGGTTATTTTCTGCATCTGTCTGAGTATTATGAAGCGTGCCCATGTACAATAGGGTACAAGGTCGGGTGAGCGTGTTGTAAATCACACACTGGTGTCGGCACAGGTGGTGGGAACATCAGATAGAGCGAGCCTCCTCTTTTCTGATAACCAATGCACAATTAGACAATGCTTTTGCTGTACGTTGAGTTCCTTTTTGTAGTAGCACCTTGGGACTAGGTACAAAACACGCAGAATATCTTTTTACTTTTGACGTCTTATCAATTTGATGCAGCATTTGAGCTCACAGACAAGGCGGCATGAAAGACTCCCCTGTGAAAACGCGCATTGTGTGTTGTCTGGTAATGCAGAGAATCAGTCTTCGTTTTTTTTTTTGGTTTCAACCATTCCCCTACCTCCTTGGGTGCAAACAAAGTATGTTTCAGGGATTGGGAAACGATAGCATGTTGCTGCTGCTGTGGACTATAATTCTTTAAAGGATTATAAGAGTTGTAGTCCACTTGGGCTGCTGAAGCTGTTCCTGTAAATATGCCAGTCTTGGCTTCATCTTGTGCTATATGTTAATTCCTGAGCTCTATCTATAGGTTTCAGGAATGCTGTAGGTTAACTGGTGTCTATGTGTAACCTTATTGCCATCACCAACTGACTACAAAGCCCTACTCTTATATAGAAAACCCAGGCCTAGATTCACAAACCCCATCCCAGGCAGGAGCTACAGATGTCCCTGAACCTCACATGCCCTGTGTGGGGGCTTAGATACAACGGGAGGGGGGACACAGTGTTGGCGCCTAGTTTACTGGACATCAATGTCATGAAAGTTAACCTCATTGAAAAACAAAAAAGAACAGATTATCAGAGTTCAAACCAAACGCCCGGTGGGCTGCTGGCCAGGTTTGCCCCGTACTTATTCAAACTGCCTCTCCAGGAGCAGATCGTGCAGCGTTCCATGACCATAAAACTAAGCTTTGGCCTCTCATATCCAGCCATCGGTCAAACTTGTATCATTTGGTGGCTACTAGCCTTAAAATGGCAGTGCCGCCTCGTCATCCCCAGTCCGGCCAAGAGCACGTAAGCTCTCCTGCCTAATCAAGGGACCCCTATGGGAACTGATATACAGTGTTAGTAAGCTAATCAAAAATGGCTGCTCTTCCAAGTATCTGTGATAAAAAGGTTGGCCTTAATTGCTTTACCGATTTCACCGTTAATAGAGAATTCCTGTCTCTGCTCCTTTGAAAAAAAAGTATATACGGTATATATATATATATATATATATATATATATATATATATATACATATATATCGGTATATATATATATATATATATATATATTTTTTTTTTCTTTATGACATTATTCCGTCATCTCAAGGCATCAAGTACAAATCCTATGACACTTAGCCAGACAGTGGAATAATAGGTGCCATAGTTAAGGAGAAAACACACTATATCAAGTTCTCCTTTTCTTGTTGAAAGCAGCCGTTGTTGACTTTCTTTTAGATAGAGGCATAACTTTTTAAATGTGTTTTTTTTTCACATTTACAAATGGCGTGTAGAAATGCGATGCATTGAGGGGTATTTTCTTTGAAAAGGTGCATTAAAAAGATCCGGAAGTGTTCTCATTAAACTGCATTAACTCTGTCAGCGTCCTTTTTTGTTTTTCAAATGCCAGATGAATTATGGAACAGTCCTCTGACAGATTTGCTACCATTAAAAGCCACGGGCTGTCAAATGTTTTTCATATGTTAAACGCTTGAAGGAAGTCTTACCTTTTTAATATAATTTTCAGACAATCTTTAAAAAAGGCCGTAATAAAGGATCTATAACTTAAAAAAAATATTAATTTTGTACTCAATCATAAAAAAAATTCCAGTTCTAAAAGTAAATTGCAATGGCGCATTTTTGTTTTAAACCAACATTTTAGAATTGAATCCTTAGATTAAAACTATGCTACTGGTTAATTAACCATATTAATTCCCGGGAGCTTTCTAAATGAGCGCACCCTGAGACTTTTGAAATATTAACCCTTTAATAGAGCATAGTGAAGATTCTACATAGTGGCTCGCCAAATGTGTTACCCAAATGGCTCTAAGCCTTGACTTGTCATTTTTTAAGGATACACTCTATTGAGTCACCTGCACTCAAGCAGGGATATCAACAATTGTTGATATTAGGACTCTTATATATACGGGGCTGTAACCCAAGGCAGTGAAGTGTAAACTGAATAGTTGCAAGCGTGGGGAAGCCCTGTTGTAGCCTCAGCCAAGGCCCCTGAATGAGCCTTTTATACTCCTACCATAGAGCGTTGATGGCACGTCTTATATGGTTGCTGAATAGCGTGTGCAAAACTACACGCCGTCTGTAAAGCCATAGTAAATTGCTTACATGGTCAGATCATGATATGCCACGTATGAGATACAATTATACTCACCATACAGGGGCAAATACCCTGAGACCCAGGGTCAAACTTTGTGAGTTCTGTAGAATGATCATATTGTACATATGCTGTATTTTATCTCCTGAAATGTAAATAAAAAGTATGATTGCATGAGATAATATCTTGTATTACACAAGCGGTTGCCAGGGTCGGGTGGCAAACATTTTTGTTTATATGAACAAATGGAATTTGACAAATCAGACATGGTGCTAGTACTCTAATAATTTAGAGTTACACGGGAGAGACTTCACTGTGCTTTTTTTTTTTAAATTTGTATTCACTAATGGAGATGATGGAGACATTTATAGACAATATAGAAACAATATATTTATATTTTGATACAAGAGTACTAAATGGTGTGTATAGTGATTACAAAGCTGTTGATTCAGCGATTATTCTGACAGTTCATGGAGCCATAAGGGAATATTTTCCACTTTTGGGCAAAATTGGCATATGTCTTACTAATAAAGGATGCATATTAAAGTATTTTGTAAGTACTTTAATATCCATTATTTGCTAGGGTGGGGGATAAAGCATCTACCTTTAGGAGAAGCTGCAGCTCCAGAGTTTCAGAGCACTACCCCCCCCCATCATAATCTCATTTTTGTACCACTTTTGGCTATCTGAAGCCAGTGGCTGGAATGTACCCCACTATCTGAACAAGTACATGGGGGGTAAATTCATGGGGGATTATGATGAGGACAGTCAGCTTTCATATGCTTTGAAGATGATAAGTAGAGTGTCCCTTTGAAACTGGTTCCTCTTTAGCTTCAACTGCATGCCTTTTTGCCCCTATTTACCTATAAGGGCACACATTAGGGCTATTTGTGGGGATTTGTATTAAATTCTCGATTAGACAATGGCTCAATGCTGTATGTGAGCTGTACATAGTTACATATATCCAAACCGGTAACACTTTGCTAACTTTTGTGCTAATGCTGGCGATCCTTCCAGCGCTGCAGAGGTTAATGCGGAGGGTTTGGAAGCATAAAGGAAAGGTTATTACTTGGCAGAAAAGAAAGGGCAGTCTGGATCAGTGCCTTCACTTAACTAACCTTTAAGAGCGCAATTAACATTTAAAGAAAATAAAGTTTTTAGGAATGTTATAGAATAATTGCCAAATTTTCGAATGGTTTGTATTTCTGCAACAGCTTTTTAATGTACCATAGTGCTGACTATCAGCATAATATAAAGTGTTCTCTTTACAACATATTTAGCCCTGCTAAGGTTAAACATTATGGCCGAGTTAAGTTGTTTTTTAGACCCGTGTATGGGAAGAGTGCATAACCTAAAAGTGGCCGATACAATTCAAGTTCCCATCAAGTTATTGAGTGTTATGTACGGGGAAAAAGGCGAGGATTTTGGGTAATATTGGGCAGAATCTTAATATTTGCACAATGCGATTAATAATTTAAAACTACATATATGCTTTTTATTTGTAAACGGTGAGATCATCGGCAGCCTGTGGCAGGGTCAGCATTATCCAGCCTATTTGCTATCCTGAAGATATCCCTTCTCCTTACTCCGCCCTCTCAAAGGTTGCCTCAACCAATCAACTCTAATCAGCAACTTAACGATAGAGCAGGGATAAGTTAATGCGAATGAATGATCATGCTGATGCTAAAGGACATTAAAGAACATTTTTCCATGTTATACACGTAAAGTGGATTTTTAATACCAATATCGGGCTTATTTTAATATGGAAACATTACATAGGTTTATTTATTGTATAGCACAGTAAAAAGGTTGGGTTTGGGGAGTGTGACAGTTCCTCTTTAAATGCCATCACACCTTAAATCGCATATTGGTTTAGTTACAGACACAGATCCATAACGTCTAATGTGTTAATCCTTAGGATGCACATCCATTCTCCTTTGTCTTTGTGCCGTAACTCAATGGGAAAACCAAGCTTTTCATAGTAGGTATAATTGATGCACAAGCAGTGTCTGTTCGTCACCCCTCTGACCCGGACACATTAGTCAAGCCGGCTTTATTGCCTGAGGACAAAAGCACTTCATCTGAAATGCTTGAGACGTCTGCTTTATTAAATTATCGCAGGACTCAAATAGTAGATGATATTTTTTATACGTTTGGAAGACGGCATAGGACGTTCGATTCGTCCCTGTAATGTACAATTCAGTCTATTAGGGGCTGCTTTCCGGACCCCGACTGGGTTAATGCTTAGATGAAGAATACAATGCAGCAGAATGAAGCCACATCTTAGAAAGGGGGTCATTACTGACCAGGTCCCCCGTTCATATAAGTAATACACCCCCTCGGTCCTTACTAGGATTAAAGCTTGCATTATTTATGTCGTAGTTTATGTATTTAATTAAAGCAATCGTAAGAACACAACCTCAACTGGTCTATGGTGTTTTGGGCCTCTATGGCTTATAAAATATAAGTTATCAATTATTTCTACTAGCCCTTACAAGTCATATTCTTGTATGGGTGCTCTGTACATTCTATCTATCTATCTATCTATCTATCTATCTATCTATCTATCTATCTATCTATCTATCTATCTATCTATCCATCCATCCATCCATCCATCCATCCATCCATCCATCCATCTATCTATCTATCTATCTATCTATCTATCTATCTATCTATCTATCTATCTATCTATCTATCTATCCATCTATCTATCTATAAATCTATCTATATATACACACATTTACAAATATTGATATATAATTGGATGTCAATTGTCTTCAGAATTCCTCGTATTAGGTAACGACCTCCTGTTGTCTCCATCCAACTTTCCTTCTGTCCTTGTTAACGTGTTATAACAATGTTATCGTCAGTTTCATAAATTATTATATGTGAAACATGAGAATATACATTTTTTTTTATTTGCATCACTGGTATTTAAATCTAATTTTCAAGTAGATATTATACCTGGAATCCTCTCCTAAAATTCATGTTCTGACCCTTACATTTTTGGTTTCCCTTTTTTTTTTTTGTAGAATCTCATAAAAAATCTCCCGGAGCAGAAAGAACTGAGTGCTTTGGCGCAGCTGAAGAGCGAATACGAAGACTTGTGTGAGCCGGAACAATTTGGAGTTGTGGTATGTACCGAAAACAGACCAATAATTCAGCTGGGGTTTGTCATCTGTCAGACGGAATAAAAAGAAAGACATTTCAATTGCGTATTGATTTTTCCATTATAGTAACTACTTACATTGCCGCGTGTGAAAACCGGCTCGATGCCTTTTGGTAATATTATTTATCAGAGGCTGGGCAGATATAGAAAATGCGTAGAGATCAGTGTGAAAGGTAAAAATATAAAAAAATTACCCTATTTATTCAGCTCAGGTTTTTAGACGCAAAGCACTGGGATTTACGGAGATGGCAGAAAACATCACAATATTGGGTTAATAGAGCGGTAATCCATGAAGATGCTCTTGAATTAGAAATATGGTAACATTTTGAATATCACACAAAGCCCCAGTAATTCATCTGGTGATCTTATGAATTATTCCTCATTGATATTTAGAAAAGGGAGAATTGTGATTAAATAATAAAAGTTTAAAGTATTTAGGGGACTAAAATGAACCAAAATGTGCTAATTTTGGCAAAAATCATGTTATCGATATTTCTGCCTTTTTTTTTATCTTGCTCCCTTTAGAACACAGAAATTAGGACCAGTTTAAACCATTCTATTTACAAATTCTCTTTACTGATTTCTGCCTCTGAACTGAAACAGATAGGTCAATGGCAGACGTCCTTGTTTTAAAGCTGCAGTGCCATTGCAGATCCCTCACGAAAAACTATTTTGCTACTTGATAGGAGGTCATAGAAGCGGAGACAATTCACATCGCACAACTGTTAAGAGGCTCTCGAGTGCGGCTTAGTATAGCCCTGGTAATCATTTTCACCAGGTCTATCCCAACCTGAACAGATGGTTCATTTCAAATCACGGACTCAACAAAAGATGATAGAAATTAGTATTGTGGTGCTAGAAGCCTCATTATTTCATGGGAATGTTCTTGTCTGCAACCTTCCAGTCAATCATTTTTACACTGTGTGCTTTGTATGTATTGTTTAAGATGTATGCACTTGTGCTGTTCAGCTTTAAAAGTGGAGCAATCACCATAGCAACCAAGAGATTGGCCCCAGTTTAACACAAGTGCATATGTATTAAACAATCATTATATAACATCGTTGTCTTACGTATCACATATCATGCTGCACATGATTGGCAGGGGAGGATTATTATAACAATCGTCATAAAGAGTTTTCAGTACTAATAGTTTATTCTTTACAATAATTGATTATTTTTCATTCATCCATTCATTCATTCATCCATTCATTCATTCATTCATTCATTTTTATTAGTACTGTTAGAGTTAATTATATAAGATGAGCTGTGGTGCAATCACCTTGCAAGGAGGAAGATTTAAAAACTTCATTTCAGGTGGCAATTATAACCATATTGTTGTGATATACGACTTTGATATTAAACGAGGGGAACTTGCCCACAAAGGCAGTTTTTAATACCGGGAAATAAGCAGAGAACAATGACCTCACTTGGCTCTGCAAAATTCCCCAGCCTATCCAGAGTTCCTTGGAAAACTAAAGCCTCTTATAACTAAACAACTTTTTATGGATGATTTTATTGAAGAGAAGGAGGTAATTGTCTAGCTTGGGAGTTGTTACCGAGAAAGCAACAAAACCTCAACAGCAAAAAATGCTGAATGAAGAGATGTCCAATTCAGATTTTCTTTCTTTTTAGTTCATATTATTGTTTCTGAAGGCATCCAAAGATCTAGCTTAAGTTTTATAAAAAAGAGACATATTATTTCGGTTGTCAGCTGATGACAATGACTTCACGCCAACATCTGGCTTAATAGAAGTTCTCTTCCTTACATTTCTTGCATTCTGTAGTTCCTTAAGCAAACATACCTTAGTAGATCTGTCACTCCATTCTTTCCAATGAAGGCTTATTCATAAAAAAAAGCAGCAGAAAAACTTTTAACAAACTTATTTTTTGTGTCTATGGTAATAGCCTATCACACAACCCCCCCCCCCCCGACAAAAATTAAAAAATGAGGCAACATTTTACGTGATTATTTGTTGGAAAGGTTTTGGAGAGGAACAATGTTTCTAATACTGCAATTGTTGTGAAATTCAGCAGAGGAGTTGGAAGAAGACCTGTAGGATAATATATTTATATTACAGAATATCATAGTGTATTAAGTCTTATATCGGAGGAAATATGGCATTTTGTAGGCATTATTACAGGGGTTTTCTACACATACTAAGCTGTAAAACAAGCATTTCGGAACAGAGCCGGGTTGTTCTTTAAATCAGCTGTTCCACTCGGTCTCCTCCTTAGCACAGATCATTTCTTTATACACACTTTGCCAATCCATTTTCTGTTCCTCCTGGCTAAAATCACTTTGTCAATTCCATCTTAAACCTCTGCCCTTTAATAACTAATCACTCTCGGTCGTCCATATTTTGCACCGATGTTCATTTTTCCGACGTTTATTCCTAGTTTTTTTCAATATCTTAAGACACCTGCCTGAATTAACTTTGGTTTTTATCCATTTGTTGTACATTGTGGTTTTTTGTAATGTATATCCTTATACATTAATTAGGGAACAATTACCCAATAAGTGAGATTAATACGGATATATTATTAGTAAATTTTGTAAACTATACTGTTTTCAGATGTTCATTATAGCATAAACCACCATTCACAAGTTTGGGGTCACAGTGACATCATTGCAAAATGGTTTTCTAATGATCAATTAGCCTTTGGAACTTAAACGTAAAGATATTCCAGTAAAAAATCTGCCATTTCCAGCTCCAATAGTTATTTACAACATTAACTCCTTCTGCCCTGGATTTCTGATCCATTTCATGTTATTTTACACATTAGTGTACACAAAAAAAGGGGAAAAATATGTTTTCTTGGCATTCGTATATCACAAAAGGTCAGTGACTGTTATGGTAACGATGTTACTATTTTCTTTAATCGCTCGAATATAATTGACATTGCCTGCACACACGCACACTCAGCTCCATCATGTCTGCTGCTAATAATTAGATTGAGGTCTCTTTATCGCAAACACATTGAGGATGCTAGGTCTTTGCATCCTATCAGGACTGCATAATAATGCCTGTATAGGATTAGAATGAGCAAAGCTCCTGGATACCCTTTATAAATAAAACATAATAATCTCTATGACCAGCCTGATCGCAGTACTAAGTCTGTTTCCACATAAAGGATTAAACAATGGATGTTCTCATTATCACACAGGGAGCTCTAGATGATAAAACCGAGATGGACATAGAGTCCCGAAAAAACTGGTCACAAAAGTCTTTAAAAAGTCGTGATGAGGCCCCACCCCCTAACCACGCCCCAACCACACCCTAACCACACCCTCTAAAATAAAGATGTCCCCGTTTAATATGTGGTATAGAGCGGGGTAAGAAAAATAATAATGAAAGAAAAATGTAGAAACATAAATATGGACTGAAAATATATCTAACTTGTGTCAAGTACACCATTTTCTCTGTATAATTCAGGAAGTAATGCAGCTTGATTGTAAGTGACAAATATAAATAAAGCACGTTGGCGGGAGATTGTGCATAATATTACATTTTTGACAGGTCATATCAGATTAACCCAGTGCCAAATTTGTATAGAGGTAATTGCTCCATTATATTAGGCGATGTCAAGAACAGAAAAGTATGACAAGGAAATTGTTAGAGTCCACGTTTAATGAATTTGTTATTGTGGCTTGGTGGCACTTTTAAGTACCTTTTGGCTATTACAGATAAAGTTCTAGCCCCTAGAATATGTTGTTTTTGTGTCAATCAGAACTGATATGGTTATTTTCAGAGTTTATTGGGAACATGACATGCATTTTTAATTCCTAGAGTAGAATTGATAAATACATATAAAGTTGGAGCAACAGTAACATATATATATATATATATATATATATATATATACACCATTCAAATCTACTGTCCATTAAAATAACATGAAATGGATCAGAAATCCAGAAATCAGACAGGGTTAATGTTGTAAGTGACTATTATAGCTGGAAATGGCTGATTTTTTATCTTCATAGGGGTACAGAGGCTCTTTATCACTCCCATCACTCCTGTGTTCCAATGGCCCTTTATCACTCCCATCACTCCTGTGTTCCAATGGCTCTTTATCACTCCCATCACTCCTATGTTCCAATGGCACGTTGTGTTCCCTGTTCCAAGTTTAAGTTTAAAAGGCTAATTGATTATAAGAAAACCCTTTTCTAAGTGACCCCATGATACATATGGTGGAAAGGTTATGGGGTTAGCATGTTGGGCAGATTAACTTCACCTTCTCCTTTATTGTCTCTTGTACCATTTTGGCCTCTATTCGGTAAATGGAGAGTTTGCAGGAGAGTTGTGGGTTTAATTCCCTCTCTTCCCTATACATGAAGCCAACACTGGCAATTTTCTCCAGCCAGAACCAAGTGAACCAAGTTCTGTAGCTTCCATGACCTCTTTAGGACGTATGTTGGTGCTTCACTATCCAGCGTAGGATTTGCTTATTTTCGCACCAACACAGACAATTTTCTGTTCTTTCTTTTATTTTGCATAATATGTATCCACAAGCAGATATCACGTACTGTGTAATTCTTATTACTTGGCATTTGATCTGTATTCAGTCTTTAGATTCATGTTAACACAAACTAATACTCCTATTATGAAACAAACATTAAAAGGGTGATTGTATGCATAACACTCGGGTGATTGTCAGCGTAGCACCGTTCCAACGGATCTTCCGAATAGGTTTTTAACAATGCTTCTTTCTGTTTAGTTTAAATAATAAAATCGCTAAAGTTCATGTAATGAAAACTCATTGAAATTTTAAATTCTTAAAACAGATCATAATTTCCATGTACAAATTAGTTAGAAGGGTAAAGTAATAATATGAGCTTGTGATAATCCGTGCATTCATCACACATAATAAAGGTCAAACATAGTTGTTAAAAATTCATTTAGAAGAAACTTGCTTTGAAATCAGGTTACTTATCATCAAATAGATAATTAACTTAATATTATTCATCATGTTTGTGAATGAATTCAGAGATTCACATTTTCATTCGGATGAAGTTTTGAACCACATAGAAAAGCAAATTATCATCTTGCATTTTTTTTTTTTTAAATTTACATTTTACACTCACTCTGACTTTTAATTAATGCAAAGTAATTTAATATTGTTTTTTGGGGGGGGGAATTGAGAAATTCAGTGTGGTCAATTTACATTTTCTCACTTCCAGCAAGGACATGTATGCAGATTAGCGATACATTAGTTAGTCATTCCAGAATCAGAACGTGCCAATTTACAAAAGAATTTTGTAAATTACAAAAAGGCACTCGTTTGCATATTATTTCTGAAAGATAATAGAACATTGAGTAATATACACCTCTACGCTACCATTCAAAAGTTTGGGGTCAGAAATGTCCTTCTTTTTTTCTTTTTTTAAACCATAGCAAATTTTGTCCATTAAAATAACATGAAATGGATCCGGAATCCAGTGCAGACGGGGTTAATGTTGTAAATGACTATTGTAGCTGAAAAAAGCTGATTTTTAATAGAATATCTTCATAGGTGTACAGTAGACCTTTATCACTCCCATCATTCCTTTATCACTCCCATCACTCCTGTGTTCCAATGGCGCTTTGTGTTCACTGATCCCAGTTTAAGTTTAAAAGGCTGATTTGATCAATTGATTGTTTACTTAGCCTGTTTTATGCATTTCTCTTGTTTAACCCTTCCTTTGCTCAATTACTTTTCATTTCTTTTGCCTAATTCTTACAATACTGATCACGCTCCTGTGTCAGATCTTATCCAGATCTGTGTATTTGTGTACACTTCTTCTGGAAAGCAATGTTTTATGTAGCCACTGATCGGGATTTTCACTTTAAGGAGGAGAGTTGTGATTTAAACTCACCCATTTCACTATTCATTAGGAAGGGCCGACACTAGTCGGTTCTCCACTGAGAAAGGCTGAGCATGCCTTTTATAATGCATAATTCAGCATGTGAGGAGACCTTGAAGAAATCACATTGATTTAATCACACATTATGCAGGGTCAGCCAAACGCTTCCTGAGGTTGGACCTCCATAATGCATAGTAAAGTCAAGGATAACTTTTAAATGATGGCCACCTTCAATGGACCTTTGAAGCACCAGTTGTAGTTCTATCTGGACACACGATTCCTCCTAACCTTTAAATCGATCTTTGGCCTATCTTGACATCTCTATTGGCAAAACTGTATTAGAGAATGGCATATGAGCCAGGGGTCATTAATAAACCACAGTTGGGAAGCAACAAGAGTTATAATTCTAGGACTTCATACAACGGTGTTTAGTTACATCATGACTTCCTAACTTTCCTTTCTTTCCAGCACAACTCATTGGCATCAAAACACTCAAAAGTTCATTAAAGTTGATTGTTTCATAGACCTCTAGTATAGGGAGTTAATTGTTAATAAGTATAGTTTACACAACACATTCCCCTATAGCACTCAGAAATGTTAGATACTTCTATATGTCCATGAAATGTTGTAATAAAGACACATTATGTGTATCCACTTAAATACTTTGTATATTGTGAAACAGGGCGATGAAGCTTTATCCGTAGCTGTAGACATTCACTGCCAGAGGCAAGCAATTTATCGTTTGCCCCTCTGACATTGAGCAGATTAAAGTTTGGGGATGGCCTGGAAAGCTGAGAGCAGAGATAAGAGTCTGGTGGCCATAGCTCCATTCATAAAGCTGCGATAGCCATCGCCATGTTCAAACAGATACTGCCTTGTTGTTGAGATTTGTAGAGCCTGCTTTTATGGGGAATAAAATACAGTAACGGTCGGACATGTTACACTGTAATCTATGAGGATGATTCCTCCGACTTAACTCTTTCAAAAACACAACGCAATAAATACCGTCACTTCTACTCGGACTCCTGCACATTATAGATTGTCGTGGAGCAACAGGAGAGAGTTTCCATTGGTAAAACTATAGGAAAAATAAATCATTGAACGTAGACCACACTTTTGAGAGCCTGATGTAAGGAAGCAACTGTTTTTTAACCATTTAAATGAATGATGGATTTCCAACTCCAGGTGCTGGAGGCTTATTTGGGTAAATGCAGTCTTCCAGCTCTGCTATGCGGGCGGCTAAGCTTAGTAACGCTTGGGCTAAAACCCATATTATATTATCAATTGAATGATATCTAAACGTTCCTTACAGGTACATCACACCTGAAATCTGCGCTTGAATATAGATAACTGGATTGAGATTCTAGAACATAATAAAGTAATTAAGTAATGTTTATCTAATGGACAATTATTTATTTGTTACCATTACCTACAATAGACTCTTTATAATGGACTCTTAAAAGGTTAATATTCAAGCAGTCCAGAGACTTTTACAAAGATAAGCACTTCCTACAGCAAATAAAATCAACTCTCCGTTTAGTGAATAAGCACCAGTCAACCCACACAACATTCTGAACTTTTATGGGGTAAATAATAGTCCGTCCTCATAAGTTGTTTTTGTGTTTTATGGTATCTAGTAAATTATTATTTACATTTGAATGAACACAAACAGGAACACAGGTCGACAAACAGCGGCGATTGTCATGAACATACATTACATTCCATTTTGGGTGCCCCTTCAACAATTTGTTTACATTTTTTCCCCATATTTTCTAATAATACCTCAGCCAGGCACACATTCGCTATAACCGAATGCTTTAGTGTGTAACCACATATTATTTTTTATCAAAACGCTGTGTATAATTACTCTAAATGCTCTGTGATTTCCTGCAAAGAGTGGCTCCTGGGGGTTATAGTAATGTGGAGCAACACGTAACATGCCAAATCTTTTACTCTTTGTGTAATTATAGTACTGTGGGAAGCATATACAGTCATTAACTTAACGCTTCCTCCTTAAACTACATTATTCTTGTATAGAGAGTTTAAAGAGAAGGCAGGTGACGAGTTCTAGTCCTAGGAGGAGTACCAAATACCCTCCACCCTGTTATATTATATATGATTTACAATAATGGGGAATTATGAGAAAGGTCATTTTGTCCATCTTTACTGAATTACAAAGCATTAGGTATTGACGGCTGGAAGATCTATTTATTTAAGGCCATGAATGATGCCCCCTACGTATCATATCTCAATATAGTTGGAAGTAGAACTAGACTTCCAAATCTCCAAAATTAGCACTTTTCTCCTCCTTGTTCCTTGGGTTTTTACTGGCCATATATGCCCCACCAGGGAGCGGAATCAGCTTTTTACGTTACGTCCAGGAGAAAATCTTTGGCTTGGCTCAAGCCTGACGTTATTTCCTTTTTGGTTTTGCAGATGAGTTCAGTGAAAGTACTCCGGCCGCGACTAAACGGTATCCTCTTTAAGTTGATGTTTGATGAACACGTCAGCAACATCAAGCCAGATATCATAAGCGTGACGCTGGCCTGCGAAGAGCTGAAAAAGAGTGAGAACTTCAAGAAAATGGTAGAACTTGTGCTGCTCGTGGGAAACTACATGAATTCTGGCTCTAGAAATGCACAGTCGCTTGGATTTAACATCAGCTTTCTCTGCAAGGTAAGGCCTTTTCGGAATAATAAACACCCTGATAGAACTTGTGTTGATGGAGTTCCTGTATGTGTTGTTTAACTTTACACTTAACCCTTAATGTTTCTGTGACTGCATACATTCATCATTTATATAAAGTTAACAAGGATCTAACGTACAGGTTGCAGTAGACCTTATTAACATTCTATGGGGGATTTATACTTTATTATAGGCACAGTACCTACAATTGTACTCATGGCATTATGATATGAATAATTCTAAATAATTGTTTCAGTCTTACTAGATTGAACATGAAGCTTTGAGCCATAATCATACCTGGGAACTTTTGGGGTTTGACCCAGAGTCTCCGGGAAAATCGCTGGTTTCCCATCAGTTTCCTCTTTCTTCAGGCAAGAGAGCGACGTTTAGTCACGCCCACTCCGCCTCGTACTCCCCACCCCTGTATGGTGGTCTAGGGCTGCCTCAGTTCCTATGTGTGGCTAGCCCCGCCTCCACATGCAGCTAACCCTGCTCCTTTTTGAGGCCACTCCCCATAAAACGGAAAGCTCCTGGTACCCTACCCTGGGAAGTTCCTAAGTCTAGTTATTATTAGCAGACTTTCTCCGACTGAATAATGCTCCTGCTGCTGATCACATTGTACTAATTTGCAAATACCCTTCCACTTACCCCCTTGCAATAATACTAAAATAACAGGTTATAAACTGGCAATATCTGAGAATGCCATGGCGTATATTAGATTTATAATTGTTTTTGGGGTACCTCTTACTACTGCTTCTTTTTTTATTATTTTAATCTAATATCTACTTTTGTGTTATCTATTAAAAGCCTGGGATAAGTGATGCCCTGGCTGCTTTTCATGACATCAATTAAGTGAACAATGTTTAATAAAAAAATTTGACATTTGTGTCCTTTTAAAAAAAATATAAGTTGAACTTACTCTTTAACAGCAAAACAAATATCATGGTTAATAGTTACTGAGAAGGCTGATTGCGTGTTGGAAAGAAATGACTAAATATTGTCACAATGGTAGCTTTAGATATTAGCAAAACAGAACACAAATAAGACAAATTCTCTTTGTGCTTTTCTCGTCGGTGATGTGAATTATTCACAGCTAAATTATTTAGTTCTTTTTTTATATTTTATTTTTTTTTTTTTTACTTTATAAACAGCACCTTGGTTTTGACAGCATTATTCTGTGTTCTTCCTTACAAGTAAATGCTTTTTGGCAACTCAATTATTAAAAGTTCCAATAATCGCAAAAAAAGATTCAAAACAAAACAAAAAAAAAAAAAAAAAGCATCTCGTGTGTGTCAACCGAGAAGACGAAGGTTCGGCGTGAAAAAAGGGGCCGCTGTCTCTAAACTGTAATTATGAATGACGCTGCAGAATTAAAGGCATAAGTGAAATTGAAAAGTGAAAGCTTTCACATAATTAAACCGGCAGACTGCGGCTATTTATATAAGAAAGGCAGTCAGATACAGTTAATCTGAGTCAATTTGCGCATGTTTTTTTCTTGTTTGGAATTAAAAAAGGATCTGGGATTAAGCGGTGAATAGTAAATACAGGCTATTAGATTGGTTTCTAGCTTTAAACTTGTATATGCTCTCACCCCCAGATGAATCAAGCATGGATTGACCTGGTTTAGCTCTTTGGTACATTAAACACACTGCAATCAGTGGTCATTCTGTTGTTTGAAATGAAACATGCGTCTCTGCCTCCCAGTGTATCCGCCTGTATTATCCGGACTGTACTGGGAGCTAATGGCCACCGGAGTTATTTAGAGACAATGAACTCTATGTATTAAACAAGATTCTTCTGAAAGTCCTTAAATACCATAGCAACCAACAGAATGTCCCCGCTGATTAGAACACCCCTCTGTTGAAGGAATGATGGCGATGATGCTACAATGTAGCAATGACTGCTAGGGAGAACGTAATGCTCCCGTGCCGTGGAATGCCCCATAGATACGATCGATGGAATATTCTAACCTAGGCCAACTAGATTTAGGCTTAGGGTGGCTGATCTGAAGAAGGCAACTTTCTTAGTGGCAGATTGTCTTATCTCACCTCAGCTTTCGAAACGCCCATTGGGGAAGTTAAGAATCTACCTTCACTGTGGCCCATTTGTATTGTGGTGATCTCTGTAGAGTTTGTCCATGCTTAGAAGGAGTGCCAGTATATGATGTACTCATCTTAAAGAAAGAAGGACCTGCCCTGGGTCATCACTGGATACAAAAGTATCTTAAGTTTGCAAGAGGCACTGATGGTGTGGGTTTTTCATGCCTCTAAGCTGACGAAGACATTTTTTAACCAACAATGTTGATAATCCTATATTCATCTACTCCTTATTCTATGTTTTTTAATTTATGAGGGTACAGAGCTGTCTCGTGCTTATCTCCTTGGGGGTCCTTCCATTGGCACATACGCAAGCCCTTTCCGCAGATGTTAGCTGGTCAGGCAGTTTAAGGCCCTGTTTGTCAATGGATCAGTTTTTCCAGTTGCTTAAGGATTCAGACAGAAAATGCACTTTGTATACACCTGTGTAAATTATGAGCTATCGATAAGACACTCCCCGAGTTTCCTCGATGGGACTGTTTTGTTCTTGCATTTCTTATGTCGTCAGGATAAATTGAGCTAAAAGGCATCAGGCTTTGAGTGATAATTATGAGATAAGACCAACGCCCAGGCTTACTGAAGAGGTTAATTTTCATGAAAACTTTATCTGCGTTCACTCGTCTATGATATACACCAGACCCGTATCTGTCATGTACTTGTCAAACCCAAGTATGAGCTCAGCCCACTGATCTGACTTCTTTTACTCGAGGTAGGCTCAAAGGAACACACGCAGAGCTTCTGCCAAACTTCAGATGAAATAAAGGCAGCCTTAAGGGAAATACCATCATGTAGCAATAGTTGTTTTAGAGGAAAGAGATTAGGATTTTTTTTTTTTATATATAAAATCAAATGCTGTATTCACTGTACAGACACGATAATCTTCTGGGAAATACATTCTCTTCTGGCAAAGCATTTGCCATTAAGAAATAATAGTAAACATTTGCATGGGAGATGAGGAGCTAAAAACTCATCACATCCACAGTACTGCGCAGCTCATTTAAAGCAGTGATTCCTCCTCAATTGGATTCGTTTTTCATAAAGTTGCGGGTTCATTATTATTGAACTGTTCTGATTGTGACACCGGAGTTCTGAATAGAAGATTAATGTGAAAACACAGACGCAGCAGGCAATATCGAGGTTTATGGGTACTGCAAAAAATATTTCCTTATGTGCTATTGTAATGTTAATTGGAAGCTGAGACTTTGGGGAAATACACCAAGGTAAACATTATGTTTAACCCTGTGAGTGTTAGAGAGAAGAAAAGTATAATGAATTGTTAAATATTTTATATCTCAGATCACCAAAGGTGGGCAATACACCTCATCATGTTTTGCTGGCTTTATTAACTATTTTGAGGATTGCTAGCTGTGAAAACTATAATGAGTCTTAACGAGAAGAAGTTTATGATACAAAGATGTCCTATAAAGGTCCATGTGTCTCGGTTCCATCCAAATCCAATCTTAGCTCCAACCATTCCATACCCGCTTAAAGGGACGGTCATATGACACAAAAGCTGATACCGATTGGTTATTGTCATAGAAACTGCTGGCTTCCTAAACTTTCATACTAACACATTGAATGAATGTTTTATTTTAGCAGAAAAGAACATAAAACAAGCATAGATTTGCGAATAAAGAACTCGCGATGTTTCTAATCCAGAGTTTAAATGGTTCTTCAGGTCCTCCATTTTATCAAATGAAAACACTGACAGAACGTAATAATATCTGTTATGAATCAATGTGTTCTGTACATATTTGTTATGAAGCTAATATGTTAATTAAATCCACGTATTTTTAGCAGATATGACACTTGTTTTTCCATTTTCTGAAGTGAGCAGTTTCAGTGGATATGTCGGTGGAAATTAACAACCAACCTTTTAATGCTGTATATCTCTGCCCATAAATACATTATGTCCGCTTCTCTGCAGTCTTCTTTATATATATAATAAACGCTTGTCAGTTTACTGACCTTTCGTACCCGTACTGAGTCATTCACTAAGATAACTGCCATTCCCAGTCCAGTCAGTTCCTACATCAGATGCATCAAAAGTTTTCAGGTAAATATATAGTTTAATCCAGGATGGAGAGATTAACTACTACTTTGGTAGTGAATTCTGTCAATATTCTGAGCAATATTGGGCAGTATTCTGAGCATTTCTGAGCAATATTTCTGTTAAATTTTTACATATGCAGAGCATCCAGTAGTCCAAAAATCTATATAGCTACTCTATGGACATACCTGGAAGCTCTTCAAGTTTGACCCAGATCCTCTAGGTAAGGTGCTGCTTCCCTGGGACTCTGGATCCTCCAGGCAAGGGGGAGTGATGTTTAGCCAGACCCCATTAGTTAAGATTGCTTAGGGCCCCTACGACCTTATCAGTGCCATTTTAGCCCCCAAACTGTGTGTCAGGGTCATAATTTTCCCCAAACAGCTTGTCTGTGCCATCTTTCCCCAAACAGCTTGTCAGTGCCCTCAATCAGCTTGTCTGTGTCATGTTTGCCCCTAATCAGCTTGTCAGCTACTTTTTTTCAGTCCTCCTTTCAGGAGACACAGCTAATATTTGGTGGAATTTGAGATTATTATGAATTTATTAGCATTAATAGGGGATTACCATGTAGAGCTCCTGGATCATTTCAGTCCTTCAAACTTCTGTGATATTAGAAGCCGGCAGGGCCCATGGGCATGTTTTTGGCTCATTATTCCATTGGGGTTTTAAACACTACGCTTCACTTTGAATATATACTACACCTTTAATCATTCTGGGGGATTATTAAAATAGAAAATAACCCTTAAATTATTTCCATAGTCTAATCCCCTTTTTATTGTTTCATAAATCAGTTGGTACATACAAAAAATGCACCTTCAAATAGAATATAGTTCTTCTACGCACTAAAGATCAATAAAATAAACGGCAAGGGAAGGCTTCTATATCTGCGAAGCCGCAATCATGTCTTGTTCTAGCCTCATTGAAATGGGAGAGAATCAGATAAGATTTTTGTTTTCTTTTCAAATCCCGTGAAACAATCAAAGGCGGTCTTCCCTCTCTCCATGTTGGTTAACCAAACACTGAATTAAAGGGTATTACCTCCTAGCACAATCATTTTTTTCATTGATTTGAGGTGAGGAAATCATTGCACAGAAGATGTGAAATGGCTTTTATTGCGTGCCGTCTTCGCCTGTATACATGCTAGAACTGCAAAAGCATTTTTTTAACCCCTTAATGACAAAGCCCGTACATGTACGGGCTGAAAATGCATTGTTTTCAATGGGTTTAGGAACCGCCCATTGTCCTTAAGGGGTTAAAATATTATAGTGTCCAGAGGGGGTTTGAAACAATGCTTGCCATTCTAGAACTCTTAAGTAATAAAAAGGAATTAGCAAATATACCATAAACAAATTTGGAGCTCTGTTACTATTTTGCGGGAGAAGATAACTGGGGTCTGCGTTTCATCAAAATCCCCCAAATCGGCTGCAAGCTTCCGTTTTAATAAATAAATCTATATGATGAGGCTATAGCGTGCAATCTTTTAATTAAATCAAGTATAGTTTTCCCATAGTCTTATATGTGTTTGTGAAAGAATCATATGTAATGCCCAACATCATTATAGGAGATTTTAGGAGGGGGGGGATACATTGATATTGAAGGGTAAGGTAAGCAGGGAATTAAATTCATCTGAATTGAAATAGAGCATGAATGAAGCAAAAGCTAAACAAGGGAACATTTGGTTAAAATGGTGTAAGACGTGAAAGTGGAGGAATACAGTGGACGGGATGATAATTCTAACATATCAAAAATCTCTTTGTAAACAACATCTGGGGTATAAACTGTTTTACTTGAGGGTACCGAGCGACCCTGAGTAATAGTATGAAGAATTTTTAACTTGACTGCCTTTTCAGCTGTAGAAAAACTGACATTCAATTATCCCGGACTAAATACGGGTCGGGAGAAACATATTCCAACCTTACTGGAAGTCTGACCCTGACTCTTGTTTATGCTCATTGCAAAACTTAAGTGTACTGGAAATCACCAAATTAAAGGACAATTTACTATCTGAGCGGCCAAATCTACACGGTATCCATGCCACCGGCAACAACAGTGTCGCCGGCCACAGGTTCTGTATCATTTAGGTTACCTGACATTTGCCACAGTGCCCGGTATGTACATACAACCAAGCGTCTTTTAGCCTTAAGGGCTAACCGTGGTATAAAATTGTCTCAAGGACATAAGAGGAAAATGCCAGTAAAATTGCCTCTACGGCCTACCACTGCTTATCAATCAAACAGTGAATTTTACTTTGAAGGTAAGTTGAATTTTGCCTTTAATTTAGCTTTAAGAAAACCATTAAAGTCGTTACTGAGCTCTTCCGTTCAAAAACAATGTGATGTCACACAGCGTTACTCACTTAGTTACCCAAGTCTGTCTTGTTAGAGATATATTATCTACTTGCACGTACCTGCAAGCTTTGCCACATTTGAAAACCTCTATTTGGAGAGAACATTTTAATAGCGTGATGCCTTTAAAATAAAATTGCCAGGCCGTATGTAAATGTGGCTAAATACCAACCGTGTTCTAAGAATTTTAAACTTGTAATGAGCCCTAAAGCAATAATTCACACAACCAGAACCATGTATAGTTTAACTGTCAGTATAACAGCAGCACAAATGGAATGACATTTCCTTCAACATTTTTCATTCCGTGTGACACGGATGTCATTTGGCTATATCCTGTAAAGGCTAGAGAGTTGAAAGCACGCACTGGAACTGTTTTCAGTAATATATCGTTAAAATCACTAAGAATGTTCAGCCACAAAGCCCGGCCAGGCACCTCAGGACATGCAGTTAAAGATAAACACCATTACTTCTATGATTATCAAAGGGGGTAAAAGCTTATTTTGCAACAAAAAAAAAAAGGCTAAATCTTCCATTCCCTTGTAAATCAAACCCATGTCATTTTCTTAACAATGGTCCCACCCTAGTGATCTATCTGTGTAGGGCCACGTTCTTGGAAACCCTCTCTGAATGTAGGATATCTGCTTTTTTCTGAGCAGATCTGTATGACCTCCTTCTGTCTTCAGTAGAGGTTCACTGAATTCTTCTTTATATGATTATTCATGTAACATCCATTGGGTCAAGGTGGAAAATGAAGACTTGGCTTACTGATATAACTAAAAGGACGACTGAGATCCCTTCCCTTTTCAGCCTGTTTGCCATTTTAATTGACTCAGTTCTGATTTGGCGACGTACCTCTGAGTTGTGTCAGTAATGGAATGGTGCAATCCAGAAGGCATCTGTTTGAGAGTGGATGGAGACTTATAGGCCAATTCAGAATAGATCAGGTTGTTATACAAGTAACTCAACAAGTAATACAAGTGATATGAGTGATACTAGTGATACAAGTAACTCAACTAACTTAACTCCAAACTACTCAAGTAAACTAAAAACATCACCTCTTCTTTTCATAACAAGTACTATTGACTTGGACATCTTCTCCAGTTGAGTTGGTATTGAGTCCAAGTCAACTGCAAGTACGTTCTCCTTAAGAAGGAAGTAGAGATTACTTTTGTGAAAAGATAACTTGCTTGTTGTTCTGACCAACTAGAGTCAGCTGTGAACTTGAGGCATTTCAAACCCTTGTCAATAGACTAATGTATTGGTGACATTGAAACAAAGAGGAAGTTATGCATGATGTGAAGAACATTTTGGAGGTTAGCCTCCTTTATAAGATGTTCAAACAGCGTGCTGTAATGATGTCTTGCTAAGTGTTATTAAAACTTGCTATATATTCCGGACCTATAGATCTAAAGAGTAATTGTGTGATCTTGCCATAACATTACAGTCACAATGTAATCTATGGGGTAGAAATACTGTAAGAAAGAAGTTTTTTTCTGCTCTAATGTAATAGACCTCAGAGGTACAATGTTATGACACCCACCTGGCAACACAATGGTTAATTAAAGGCAGCAGTTCTGATTCCCTTTGAACTGAAAGCAAGAATCGTTAGATTTGATAGTCTGAAGAAAAACAGCGACTGGCTGGAGCTGGTACATCACAGCTGGCGATATGTAATTCCAAGATTAGAAGAGGTCAAAAAAATGGATGATTCATGTGCTTTTCTGCAACCACAGTGAACAAGAAAGATTATTTTTATTGAAGTTCTAAGATTAAGTGAACACGCTAAGATTTTTTTTATTGATATCCAAGTTTTCTGTTTATTTTATTACTGTCTGATGTTTGTTTACCAGCGAAGCATGTTTATAAAAATGAATTAGTGGGAAAAGGCAGCTGATGGCTCTTCTTCTTCCACCGACAAAAGCGGGGACAAACAATTCAGCAAAGTAACAAACTTCATTATATAAGAGATGAATATCGCATAATTAGTCTGGCTGATTATTCTGTGAGATACCTAAAGAAATCCAAAGATTAGAGGGACTCTTAAAGGGACAATGACTCTTGATCGTCAGAAAGCCCTCTTGCAATGATGTTATAACATAAACAGCTAAGTGACCCCAAACTTTTGAACGGTAGTGTTTATAGTCACATACATACAGCAGAGTGATGCTTCTTTTCAGAGTGTTGGTAACTTAAAGGTCATATAACATAATTTAATATACGCTCCGTTACTGCTCCTTGAACCCTATCATTTGCAAAGGTAATGGCCGGGACAGCGAAGCAAATATACTTATAGTTATCCTTCAAAACTATTTGGATTAGCAAACACAACGTGCCATTGGAACACAGTGATGGGAGTGATAAAGACCCTCTTTATGCCTACGAAGATTAAAAAAACAGCCCTTTCCAGCTACAATAGTCACATACAACATTAACCCCGTCTGCGCTGGATTTCTGATCCATTTCATGTTATTTTAATGGACAAAATCTGCTTTTTCTTTCAAAAACGTGGGCATTTTTAGGTGACCCCAAACTTTTGAATGGTTGCGTATATTACTGTGAAAGCTAACAGTAAAGATTTAATATTTGATACATTTTATTTATATGAAAATATTAAATATTTTTTAAAAAAATATATTAAAGTGCTTTAAGTTAAATCAATTAACCCTTTATCTCATGTATATAGCATCATGTTACAAGAATATTTTCTATAAAGCCTCCTGTTATTTTGGACATTGTTGCGTAAGTTTTTAAATACGGCACAAATGTGAGGATTGGGATATATGCGTATTGGCCCAAGAGAAAATGGAGGTTTTAGTTGAAGTTGATGTGTTTTATTGTGACCTAAACTTCCAGGACCTCAGATTTCTCTTTCCGACTAAAAAAAAGACCTCTGAGGTCCAGAAAGCTGATCTTTTTTTCTGTGTTGGCTTAAAAAAGGGTATCAAGTTGTACTAAAGACTCCATGTCAGGCAGGGTAACTAATACTGGGATTACTATTTATGAAATCCTCTAGCATTTTATTTAATCAAAAAAAAAAAAAAATTTTATAGGATCACCTAATACGCAAGGAGTTAACTTTTTCTTTTTTAACAGTAATTTTGTGATTAAGCTAATTTTTTCATCAGCGCTTGGAAATAAATGGTCAAGTTGACAGCAAAAACGACAAAAGAAAAAAAAAAAAAGTCCTTTAGTTAAATTATGTCATTAGCACAATTTTTATTTCAAGAACATGGATTTTATTCGCATGACATCTAAGTAACAAGGAATTGAATTACTTCAAATATTTTTGGAAGATTGCAAAAAAAAAAAAAAAATACAATTGCATCTATCTTGTTTAAAAAAATATATATCAGGTTTTACAAAATGTGTTCTTTATGAGAACATGGGTTTTTTTTTTTCAGGGCAGCTTGCAATTATGAACTTTTTGATTTATGGTTTGATATTGTACAAAAATAAGTACCTCAGAGAGCTTGTACTGAGTGAAAATTGAGGTAGAAAAATCCGTATTTTTCTTTTCCTATCTTGCCGTATAATCATTCAAGAGCCATATTTCTGACTTTATAAAATGCGTTCTTTATAACGGCAACTTTGTTCACACGACAGCTTCTAATGTGTGTCTGAACACTATCCCAAAAATAGCAGAGATTATTGAAAGGCGTCATTAGCCGGGGCTGTAAAAATATATATTTTGCTTTGAGAATTGTAGAGAGACGGGGACTGTTATCGGTGTATGTGACAAAGCCTACGGGTGAAGATTACAGTGCCGTGAAAAAATATTTGCCCCCCCACCCCATGATTTAGTTTATTTTTGCTTTTTTGTCACATTTAAATGTTTCAGATCATCCTACTACATTTAACAAAAGACAAGGACAATGCTGAGTAAACACAAAATGCGGATTTTATATGACCATTTCATTTATCGAAGGTAAAAAGTTCATCCCATGTGAAGCAGTATTTGCCCCCCTAAACCTAATAACTGGTTGTTCCAGCCTTGGCCTGCAGTTCTTTACTGGTAGTCTGGGTTATTTTGTGATTTCCTGGATGAGCTCTTGGAGAGATTTTGGTAGGCCGGTCACTCCTAGGAAGGTTCATCGCTGTTCCAAGTCTTCTCCATTTATTGGTAATGACAAGTCCTATCTAATTTGGTTAAATGGTTGATTTAGTAACTAATGGGACAATTACTTTTTTTTCCACACTGGAACTAGAACAGAATTAGAACACGATATAAAAAGGAGTAGCTTTGGCAGAGGCAGGAGTCTGGTATTTACCAAGAGCCTTGGCCTAAAACAGCATCACAAGCCGGGCCCTGCCTTGTCTTCAGTCATGGTTGGGTTTGGCGGCCACCTTTAGTATTATTTCTTCCTACATGGCTTCTTTTGAGAGGAGGAAAGACGTTAACTGTAACATGGGCATGGGAGAATTGGCATAAAGAATAAAATACCTTCCTGTGTTCACGATTATCCTTTCAGTTTAGATAATTGAGAAAGGGAAATGTAGCACGAATGAGGAGGAGTATCGAGTTATTTGTGTGAAAGGAGGAAACACGAACAAGGTTTGACTTGGAGGACCTTGTTTGATGTATGTATAGGTGAACCCTTTGTCAGCTTTAAGCAGATGTGTCATCTTCTATTGTGTTATTTTGCGTAACAAGTTGCCTTCAGGGCCACAAACAGCAGAAATGTTTTTGATGACCTTTGTGATGAGAGTATTTGTCATTATGAACTCAACCTTGCAAAAACCTTTCCAAGGTCCTTCATGGCATAGAATCTAAACGGTGCAACATTAGCAAAAAAACATGATATTGATATATCTATCTATATCTATCTATCTATATATATATACATATATATATATATATATGGCGTTTTACTTATTCTGGGACCGCAGGGCCGCAGGGAATAAATTAGGATGTTGCGGCTGGCATAATATATTGTGGGGGAAAACCAGAAGGAAAAATAAAAGAACTTCACCCAAAATAAAAAGGCCTCTACTTATTATCCATTTGAGAATTCCGTCTGTGGTGAGGGAACGGCTCGTTAAGATACATTAATTTTGACAGACATAATAAACATATCTTATTTGTTTGCAAAAAATCATTTATTTAAAACATATCTCATTGAGTAAAACTTTCCTTTCACATTGACTTTTACACCCCCACATGTTTTTAACATTAGTGAGGGTTATTGATTCATACTTTTGGTTAATTTCTGAATTATTGAAAGAAGTGGGAGCGATATAATGCTTAGGGTATGTTCAAGAGAACACTTCAAGAGAACTTCAAGAGAACACAATTTAACTTTTAACATATATATGTTATCTGACGGGAGGCTGTGCCATTTATCTACTACCCTCTCAGTGAAGTATTTTTTTTTTCTTTTTACAAACAAAAAATTGATATTTGTTATATTTCTATAAGACTTCTATAAGTATATGGGCCTTTTTTTTCATCCTTTTAAATGTACCGTAATTTAAATTTGTGTCACTTTTATCAAATTCACATTTCTTTATGAATTTTAAACTTTTTTCCCCATTTACACGGTCTCCATCAACACTTTTACACGTTGTGATTCCTATCCGGCATATCCTATGATTCCATCTTGTTGTGAACATGATCAATGAGATAACGTCGCAACAAACATATGCGCATATAAATTGAATGTCAAGTCGACGCAGCGCCTTAAACGGTGGCAATGTACCGGCGGATTATGAGATATTGATTGGCCGCCCTTCGCTAAAAGAATGAGGGTCACCTGTTTAACCACCATTACGATGTAAGGTCTTGGTTCTAATCCTGCGCGTCGATGTGCCAGCGTGAAGCCTGACTAACATTAAATGCTAAGACCGAGTTTTGCGTTGGGTTCGATGGCCGTACATCCTAGCTTCACCCCAGTAAACGGTGAAGATTTTGAGCAGAACCCAACAAGGCGCAGCCTTTCAATGAAGACGTCTTTCCGTGATAGATTGCATCTCGTTGAACCATTGTCAGATCTGGTGACAAAAGGCCCTGAATGTTGTTTATTTTTTTTTTTCCTCATCCGCGTGTGACAGGCTCGGAAACTTGGCCTAGAAAGCGTGTATTAAGCCTGTCAAGTAGTAGCGACGGAGCTAATGTCTTTATGGTAATTGCATATCCTTAAAAATGCATTATCTTTCTGGATGTTGTATTGCTACGTGTGTGCATTATTGAAGAAAAGCAATGATTTGTAAACAACTCTTGGCATTGAGCACAGAACCTAATTTTGTTTAAATAAAGCCGAGCTACATTAGGATTCATGTGCCGTGTCAGGACTGGCAAGGAACAGGAGCTGTTTTGATATATGCACTGGAGCATTCATGATTGCTTAAATATTAACTGTTCTGAGAATTTACAAAGATGATCAGAGGGTAAAAGCGGACGATTAGAATGCTTTGTAGTGAGGATCATTTTCCTATTCGCTTAAGCTTCTAATTCGGGTTTGCCGTGCAGAACAAATGATAAAACTTTACAATTGAGGTAAAAAAAAAAGGGGAAATGTGTTATTTTTGTAACAATCGAAAGCAGCCGTCTTTGAAGGACATCACAAGCGGTTATCTGGTACAAATTTACAAACGTTCATACTTTTCAACTCTCCGGGATTGGCCAGGAGGGGCGGCTTATTAGGACTTTGATATTTGATTGGGTCTATGATGTTTGACTCCACCCACTCTCTAAACTGTTTGCTGTCTATTGGCGGCAAACGTTGTATGCTTGACTTGGCTCCACTCCATCCCAGCTCCCACGAGGAGCAGTATCAGGAAAGCTCCGACGGGTGGCCTCGGCAGTCTCTGGTATGAAAATATTGTGAGTGGTTAAAAAAAATTCGTATTTTGGTTAACCAAGTAAAAGGAAGCCAAAAAAAGGGCCGGAGAGAACGTGCTTGTTGGTCTCCCTGTGTATTCTCTTAGGACATATAATTAAAAGCATTGTTATTTCGGAAGGCGGAATCCAAGGGTCCTTTTGGGCACGTAAGGCTTAAACACTTTGGGGGTTTATTAAATAAACCGCGACGTTTCATCCCGCATTAGAAACATCATTCCTAATGCATAATTAATTTGGTCAAAAGAAATGTTACCGCTCACCTCAGCTGCCTACATCTCACGGCTTAGTACATAAACCCTAGTAATTCACAAGCCGTTGCCTTGGGTCCCTATGGGTGGCTAAGGTCGTCTCACCTGTCTTAAGGCCGTAACTTCCATAGGCAGCTGCCGGAGTACTGCGGGGTGAAGGTACCTAACTCAATGCCCCTAAGAAGCTGATGTGACATCATCGCTAACTACGCAATCTCATCATTATATGAGCCATTATATAGATGTAGCACAACATAGCCAAGCTACGCTTTGTTTCTTAAGTTCTGTAAACTTAAAAAACTACCCGATTCTCTCTTCTCCCTCACTTTCCTGCTAACTTCACGCAGAGGCTTTGTCGGAGGAAAGGGCCCTGCTATTGTGTTGTGGTTTACAAAACCCAGCCTGAAGCAAACGCAGATTATAATTAAAACATAGTTGCTACAGCAAGACGGCTGTATAAATGGTTACCAGGGATGAAAGGGAGCCATACCATTCTAGAAAATGCCTTCACAGCGTCCGTCAACAGAGATGCAGAGAACGTGGCGTCTAAAATCATTACAAAGTGTACAATGTATCTCAGCTGAATTACAATTATATTACTCTCTTCAAAGCCAGGCTTCGCTATTTTCTCCCCCCCCCCATTACAAACCCACTCCACCTATGGAGTCCTTTATGAAGTTATGAAATGCAGTGAAAAAAAAGAATATGTCTGAGTAATAATCTTGAATGGACACTTATCAGGTATAAATTAATACGGTGAAAGCACAGACGTGCCAAAGTGCTTTGATAACTTGCAAGCTTCAACGAGTTATAATGGCCTTTCTGCTTACCTGAACCAGACAATGATGGTCTCCTGAAAGAGAGACAGCTGCATATTAGCCATTTGTCTGTGTTCTTGCTTTTTTATCTTAGTCCGATCCACAAGACAAACACAATCACTTCTTATCATACTGTCCGTGGTGAACAATAGAATGGCTCGGTCTTAATCACCCGGTATGACACCGACCATGAAAGTCTATGGTGGAACGGACTTCATTAGCATTGCCATAAAGAATCAGCGCAGTGTGGCGTTTGAGCCGGGAGTCTCCGAAAATATCATGATTTTACCCACCCCTGCACAAAATAAAATGCATTGTGCATGCGCAGCTATAACAAACCACTATTAAAAGCACATATACCTTGATGTTAATTACATGGCAGCGTACTTTTTCTTAATAGAACATAGAATATTTTTTTTATAAAGGGGCTTGAGCGTGTACCCATCAGAATCTGCAACATGGGAAATGATATACATTATTTACTGGATGTCATTGTCATGTGAGTGTGAAGAATACGTATATATAGATAGGGACAGGGATGTGGGATTGGAAGTGTAGGAGTATGTTTTTACTCGATGAAACAATAACGGCACATCTGAATCATAATGCGGTATGTCAAACATACAGCATCGCAATTCCCAGACTGTGACACAGATCGCATTACCAAATACGAAGCGAGGCGTCAAAGCACAATATTGCCTTTGTTCTCTAAAAGAGGAAAACGTACAATCTAAATTTAAATGTTTAATTTGTTGGCGATCTTTTCAAATTATTGTTCGGAAACCAAATGTTTTCGTGGAGGAATATGGCGGCTCTTCAAATAACGCTGGATTTCAAAGGAACTTATGCAGAAAGATAAAAAGCTTGGGCTTCATCTGCGTTGGAGTTGGGTGAATCGTGACCTTGCGTGTCCGGCCTCTGTATGAATAGATCTGGTTCCAAGGTTTGTGCGTTTCCATTACAAACGTTATCCGGCCAGCATCCAGGGCAAAAATAATGATGGCAGAAGATGGACCTTTACTCGAGGCGACCCTCCTGGGGCGCATGGCATAAAAACTGTCGGGGGTTGAGGTCACACCTGGGTATACAACCTGCTAGTCCAAGCAGGGACGCCGGGGGTCTCAATGTGTATTGTTAACGTCCCCGCTTATTGTATCTGATTTCAATATTCTACATCCTAGAGACCAGATCATATACCAACAGTACGTATAATCAACAGACAAATCCCATGTTTTTCATGAGACTCAATAGGCAGACGTTATCATTTTCTTAGGATCGCATCATATTTTCTATGCAGTAAATATATGGAAATATGGAAATGTTGTATTATAAAAAGGTTTTACAAATTAAAATAAGATACTATGGGAGCAGCCGTCTTCATGTCCTGTTTCTATTAAATTATCTCTCAGCATTAAGTTGCTGATTGTGTTTGATTTGTCCAGACAGCCTTTCTATGGGCCGGTTAAATGTAACGGAGAGGGCATGAGGATGGGAAATTGGTAGCATAAGGCCAGTTTTGCCCCCTTTTGCCACAAACCCGAACTTCATGTGAGTGACGCATGATAACAAACAATTCATTAACGAATCCAATTCAAAGCTGTAAATGTAACAGTTCCCTGTTATAAAATGATGTCAGCCACCGTGATACCCATCATATACCTAAATTAATCTATTTTATTACATACCGTAATCTAATTGGTATTTTCTCATTGATGGGCTTTTCATGTTCATCAGTGGTAGTAGTTACACGTAAAACTTGGTTTAGCTATTATTTTTTTTCTCAAAGGGTTAATTGTCAGAGTTTTCAATGTTTCCCAAAGCATTTGTTCTATGCTAAAGCCTTCAGTACCCGGCTGGGGAAGGTAATTTCTAAGCATACAAATTGTAGCTATTAAATCCGGTTTCCCAGTGTGTGAGCATGCCAAATATCATATAGCAGTAACTCGGCATTTTAATTCCACACGTCCTCTGCTAAAATATCACCCTACCTGTAGTTTTAAATATATGTGTAGGAATAAATAACGCTAAAAGAATATAGGTGATTGTTCCTGAATAAACCCTGTGTTCTTATTACCATAATAATAGCTGTCCAAATGATGTTATAGCTGGAACAGCCAATTTTACAAGTTAGCGGTTCTAATAGAAAAGGTGTCTGAACAGTGTTATGTCGGCATATTTAGGATCCTTTGCCGCGATATTTGGTAAATGAAGAATGGTTTATGTATTCAATCTGGACAATCATCTTCTAGCAGAATTGTGTTAGTGCTCTAGAATGGAAAGTAGATGGCTCTAGAATGGAAATGTGATGGCAGACAAGATAAATCTGCTTCAGACTCATATTACTTTTGTGTTACATTCACAATATCCTTACACAAATCCCGGGTATGCTTACATTCCTTCACTGCATTAACTTCTATGTATTCTACATATTCATAATACTTTTAAGTGACACTCAGCAGGGGAGTGCCACACTAGCTCACAGGGGAAGGGACAATATTGCCCACAAAGGGCCTGTCGTACCTGGGCTGACCCAGATCAGACTAGCCCCTTGTGAAGTACTTTGGACCAGGAGGCAAGGAATGTTTATGAGCATGAATGTGTATGTGTGTGAGAATGAATGTGTGTGTGAATGTGTATTGTGACTCCTTTCTCTGGGGTACAACTATTCATACAGTGAAACTCTAACCTCATGAGCCTGTCTGGTTTTATACCTGAGGCTTAGAAAGAGACAGTAAAGAGAAAGAGACAGTAAATATTTTATTACTAAGCCACTGAAAATCGCTTCATATGTGAATAAAGCTTCTGTGTATAAAATTCTTGACATTTTAAAAAGGGAATTTTGTTTTCAAAAAGAATGAGTAGTAATGGCGATAAAGTAGTGTAGATCTACAGTATCTATCTATCTATCTATCTATCTATCTATCTATCCGTCTATCTATCTATCTATCTATCTATCTATCTATCTATCTATCTATCTATCTATCTATCTATCTATCTCTGAGATAGATGAGACACTGTAGCATATTATAAAGTCATATGACTGTCATGTATTTTGCTATAAATAAATACCGTAAATATCAGACTCAAGCTTTTTCCTGAAAAAATTGGAGCTTCAGTCCCATTTGACACCTTTGCTTCCACTAAAATGAATTTTATATTAAAACTGTGTACAGCTACTGCATTAATGCTTCATTAAACTATAGTTTTTCACGTATACCTTTTTTTTTATTACTGAGTATTAGTTTCCAGCTGCTACTATAAATTCTCCGCTCCGGCAGTATGGAGATTGTCCGTTTGTTTACCGTTGTGATGCTAGAAGAGTAACTTTGGAATTATTCCAGTGGGGGAAAAAACTGTTTTAATAAAATATCTTGCTTTGTAGTCACCGCGTAAAACAAATTATTGGTTATCACCCAGTTTTTATACATAGAATTAAGAAAATGCTGTGCGATATAAAAGCATTTATTGAAAAATCGGTATAGCGCTATCAAGGTGTCAATTTTATTTTATCATACACAGGCGGCCTGCTGAATGTGATAAAATTATTTGCAATAGCCCCTGTATATCCAACGCTGTAAAGCTTCACAAAAGAATGGCATCATGTTTGTGCTTCATTAAGATAAGTGCTTGCCTGGGAGACATCGGTAACGGTGGGACCTCTGATGTTACACTATGCTCTTGATGTCCCCAAGTATTAAAGTAAACACTACAAGCCCTTTCTTCTGCTCGTTCTTTCTTTATTTTGCTTTCTCTTTGTTTTCTACTTTTTTCTATAGTTCTCATTTTATTTGTATTTCTTTCTGTCTCTTTTTCTTTCCTTCTATTTCTTTCTTCTTTTTCTGTTTTCTTGTTTTTTTTCTTTCTTTATTTATTTTTCTCTTTTATTTTCTTCTATTTTTTCTTTCTTCCTTTCCTTTCCTTTATCCCTTTTTCCTTTATTTATTTCTTTTTTCTTATTTTTCCATTTTTTCTTTCTTTCTTTCTTTCTTTCTTTCTTTCTTTCTTTCTTTCTTTCTTTCTTTCTTTCTTTCTTTCTTTCTTTCTTCTTCCTTCCTTCCTTCCTTCCTTCCTTCACACCTTTATATTTTTCCTTTTCCTTCTCTCTCTCTTTCTTTCTTTTTCTTTCTATTGCTTGCATCAGTTTTTTCTTGGCATTTTTATACTGTAGGATATCTAGCAATGTATGTTAAGAAGATTTAAGATTTTTGTTACTTGATGCAAAGGAGCTAGGAAGCATACATAAAGTTTTGCATGGATGTTCCTTAGTTCCTGCTTTCCCAGCGTTCCCTACAGTAGAGCGTCACTTTTCCTAGCCCGACTTCAGACACCAAAGCGCGATACTAACCAAAGCTTCTGTCCAAAGCTATTACTTACTATTTACGAGACTTTTTGCAACAAATTTTATGTGTATATATTCCTTACAACAACAGCAATAGCTAATTGATATAAAATTATGGAGAGCGTTCCCATTTCATGTGACAAGTGATAAGTTTGAGGATAAAGTGAACGTTCAGACAACTTTATTATTAGATAGAGTTCATTCTCGGTAAACAAGAGAGGGGTTTTGTGCATTTAAATATCCTTAATTGCCCATTGTAATTCCAGGAAAGCAATTCTAAAGGTGATCACAGACATTAAATGTCACATAGTCATTGTGCTTGCAGGGGATTTTCATTTCCATTTTAAATGACTTCACCTTTGACAAGTCAAACGTCCATATAGTGAAAAAACAAAAGTTTGATCGACAGCCGTGGGTATGAAATTCTCCGTCTGCTCTCGCTGTCTGTGAGTATAACCCACTCTCCAGAAGGCTGACCCAGTCGCTGGAGCATATGGAGGACCCTGAGCAGGATTATACCCTGCCAAATGTATTTTTATTAAAAAGTAACACGTTTGCTAAATTCCCAGAATTATATTATTGTTATGATTTAAATTTTTCCGACAATATTCATTTTAGTCAGCAAGACTTGGCAAAGTTTTTCATGTAAAAACAAGATTATTCCGGAAAAATATTGTCGTATTTTATAGAAAATAAAACTGTAGATATAAGAGAGGCAAAAAACATATTTTAACAAATTTTTTTACTTTTTTTTCTTTAACGTGTAGTTGACTGACAGAGATAAAAAATTAGCCATCAAATATATTTTCTAAAAATATATAATATTTAACATAATTCCATATAGTAATATAAATATAATGGATGTCTTCGAATATATATATATATATATCTAAAATGTTTTTGTTTATCTCCTTGACAGATCCGAGATACAAAATCGTCAGATCAGAAAACGACATTACTCCATTTCCTGGCTGAAATCAGCGAAGAACGCTTTCCAGAAATATTGAAATTTCCTGAAGAGCTAGAACATGTTGAGAGCGCCAGCAAAGGTAAGACCCAACTCACAGATACTAAATGTATTCAACAAACTCAGCCCGTCACTCATTCCTGCTGCTGCTGCTTTCGAAAGAGAAAAAGAAAAAAAAAATCACTGAAAAATAATTTGGTGCCAAAAATGGCAAAACATATCATTCTTGAATGCAAAACGGCAAGCGTACTTCTTCTCAGATCAACCACTTTCATCCTTTAAAGAAAAAAAAGGCCTTTCCTACAAAATGACTATTGTATTTGATAGCACCAGGCTGCCCTTCGGCACACGGGGCAAATGCAGAGTCTCCGGCTCACCTCCATCGACTCAGGCGACCAATCAGGGGCTGACCTTTAAATGCCAGGGCTGGTTTTCCAGTGCCAGTTCTGTTCTGGATAGCACCACCTTTGTGGGTAGTCTATTCCTTAGCTTAACTGTTCCTTTTGTTCTGTAGATACGCTTACCGATGGAAGATCTTTTCATCTATCAGATCCACCTTCTCAAGTCTCTTTTCTAATGCAAAGAAACCCAGCCTCTCTGACCTTCCATTATAACCTCGTTCTTCTATACCTATTAATCATTTTGGAGCTAATCTTTTTGTAGCCTCACAAATTGCACGATTGCATTTCACATTGAGGCAAGTGTGCAAAGCCATTGGCACTTGGCAGGGTTGGTCTCCACGTATTATGGAACTAGATGGACTATTTAAGTCCGATTCATAGGAGTTCATACGATTCATATATATGTCCAGTCGGAGCCGTCGGATTCATGTATCTCACATGTCTATTATTTCCCCAAAAAACATTTAGTGTTTGCCAACTTCGCAAGCAACGCTGGCATATAAAAATCCCTAGTACTGTGGTTGGCACAATTTAATTAACCACAAGATTATTCCATAGCAAACTTTCTGAAACTTGGTCAGTAACTTGTCCACCAACCCGCATCCTTCTACCTACACATTAAAGTGGAATTATCGTGAATACAATTGGGGAGTCATTTGTAACGTTAACAGCGTTGCCGAAATAAGGCATAGAGACACAGTCCATTCATTATCTCTATAAGGTTTTGCTTTGTGATAACAAATGAACGAGGTCTCTCCCAGCAATTAGAGTAACTTTATTCAGCGGGAAGATTATTGATTGTTCCTTTTACCAATTTTCTCCCTGCATATATTTAGGGGAAATAGTGTAGCTAATGTGTCTGACTGTCATTTGGCTCCATGTCTATGGATTTTTAATTAAGGTTTCCATACTTTCCATTTAAAAGCCGACATTTGGAGAAATGACAGCGCACATAGCTATGTTTGTTCCATAATTATCCCGTATTATGGGTATTTCTTGAAATTGGGGGTATAATAATGCTTTTTTGCCTTTTCTTGAAAAAAAAGTATTTGCCTGGGTATTCTTTACAGTGGTTTTTAAGTTAAAACAAAACCTCTGTATCTTGATGGTTAGAAATGGAGTAGTTTATGCAACTGTTAGAATTCTGACACACTGAATTGAAAACCAAGTAGTTACTTGCCAAATGTATTGACCAAATGGCTCTAATACCGGTCATCATGGAAACCTTGACTTGTCATTAGTTAAAGATATAATTAATTGAGTCGCTAGTTGTGGGTATTACACGTACCTAGCAACTTTAAAGGGGTGGACAAGTTGTCACAGAGGTTGCCCGAGTCCCTTGGAGTGGTGGGTCTGGTTGCAGTTGCGACCATGAATGTTACACCCCTGGCTGGAGGTCTATGCCGGTGTGGCACCCCGCTGGTGTTTGGAAACGTTGCCATCATAGCTTTTTTTTAAAACCGTAAATAATTAAGAATACCTATAGTGTATTTTATTTGTAAATCAGCATAAACTTAGATTAAATATCCATCTCTCGGAAGTTGAGAGCTCTCTAAAGATATGGCAGAACCAGAACCATACTTTTTCACTCCCTTTTTCTCATTCCACTCTTTACAAAGGCTGTCTAAGCCTATCAACAACAATTAGCTACTAAATAAAAGCACAAGGATAACCCAATAAAGGGAAACAGGCATGCAGATCCTGAGAAGCGCTGTGTTTTTTCCATGAATACCGCTGCTTCTTATATATGATATGTATGTTCTGCCTTGGAATAAACTCAAAGGAAGTTAAGATGGATACTCTCATGGTGTTCAAGGTGGGTTTTTAATGCATGTATAGTTTATTTCGATCTGTTAACACAGTTTTGTGGATCTGTGGAATAAAATTACCCTAAAATAAATCAATAATAATAATAGAGTTATAAGGCTTGTAAAAAGCAACAGATCCCCTTTAAAAAATTATATAAAATTACATTTTCATGACTTTTCTGGTATAATACATCACATTTTTGAGACTTATAGACACCTTATCCTTAATCTTTTCCTTTGTTATCTCACTTTTAAGGATCCCCCTAGAGCTTTGGGAAAATAGCCTACCCTTTTCACCTTGCAGGCTATTTCTGTCTCTAATTGACTTTCAGATGATCAGCAGAGATGATCACTGACAACATCTGTTTCTACCTCCTACTGGATCAGATGAGTTTTCTCTGTGATCTATAGCTACGGTGCCTTAAGTAAGGGAATCTCTGTTTCGCTGAAAACCCCAAGAGATCTAATTATGATCTGCTAGAAATCAAGTCTGAATATGAGTGTGCTCCTCATGGTGTCCTGTCAAGGTCAGTGCGGGAAACTACTGACAATCAGATCAACAACTGGAAGCCATCATGTTCTACTTTTTATCTAACAGGGATGGATAGCGGTGAAAGATCCGACAGCTTGGGAAATACAGTTGTGGAAAAGGAGCCAAAAAGGAACCAAAACATGTAAAATTTTGTGGCTCAATTAACTTCAATTGAGGTCCACCTTAAAATAGGAAAATATTACAAGATTATAGCCTAAATCCAGGCGTTCGATCATCTAGCACCTGTATATTACAATGATGATTATTCCCTGAGATTCTCAAAGGACACAAATTAACAAAAACAATAATATTGAAAATATTTATTATAGATTTCTAGAAATCAGCCTGAATCCAAGTAAACGTGAAGCAAATTCAATGTTTCTAAAGAGCCCAAGAGTTGTTATGCTGAGTAACAAGGAGTTATTTGTGGGCTTCGGAGAACCTTGGGGGCAGAAGGGGTTAAAACACGATGGCTGGAGTAATGCAGAATTTAAGGATTTCAGACTGTTCCCTCCCGAGGCTATTCCTAGAATGTGCTTATCCATCAGACAGCATAATCACTGGGCATTTGTCATTAAGGAGACTACCGGGCCAGTTCCTCCACAAATCAATAGTACCCTGTGAATCTCTGCTTCTACATTTTTACTAAATGTCAGATACAGAGCGGCTCCAGTAATAAATATTCATTACTTTCTGAAATATGCTTTGGAAAAAATCAAGATGCTATTTCTGCAGAAATAGATTAAAACATTATGTGCCTTTGCTTATCATGTGCAAAAATAATGAATTTCAATATTAAGACAGTGTGCAGAAATCCAAGGTCTTTAAACTCCCCAGGATAGGTAAAATTCACAAATTTTAGGTTAAGGATGGGCCTCGAGCGCTGTTTCGGTTTATAGACCTATATGGCTATTAGCCCCTAGTGTTTGATCAAACATAACAGGAGTTATGTTCTGAGCGCACTATGCAATGGGCGTAAAGAACCGAAAACCTCAGAGGTCTCGTCTACAAAGCTGGACTTTATGGCTCCACAACAAGAAACTACAACTCCCATGATCCTCTGCCACCTACTTACACACTTATGTTCCTATCGATCATTATTGTGGGAGCTAGTTCTGATGCTGGATGGAATTTTAAACGTAATTGCTAAAGACTGAGTAAACGAAATTTGTGTTTCAGACTCTAATATTCAATGGCTTTTAACGCAAAAAGCCATTGTGTTTTATTTTTTGACAAGGCGCCATCAATTGTTTTGTAGAAATGTTTTTTTTTTACATAATTTGAATTCTCTTTACATAGGCTTATTGGCGCAGCAGGCGTGTTTGATAAATCCTTTATTGGTTTTCTCCTGTGGATAACTCTTTAACTTACAACTTTGAGGATTTTTACAATTTGATTTTGGGGAGGAAAAAAAAAAAAAAAAACCATGAAAAAACCTCTGGTGTTTTACAGGTTTTCTCCAGGGATTAAACTATTTGTGCAAGTAAAGTTTAATTAAAAACCTTGGATGCTGATCGAAAGAAAGCTTGTTTAATGATATAAGTGTAACTTAAATCCAGTTTTTGCATATATATACCTAAATTCTGTTCCACGTCTGTTTTGCAAGATAAAAGATGGGTTTCTTTATGCTTCTTTCAAACAAATATCAAAATATTGAAATATCAAAGAAAACCCTATCAAGGAATATTAAGTCATGTTGTGTGTCATAAGAGGTCTTGTGACACCGAGTTCTCTTAACCTGCTCCTTACTATTCCACGTGCAGAGATGATATGACTATGACATCATAGCCCCATTAGTGTCTACTATCCTTCGGAGCGATGAAAGACAATGTAGATATAGATTTGCACCCCTTTCCACACACCCCAGGCATAGATGTTCCCAGATGTTATCTGAGCAGTGCAATGGTGGCAGAAGACTTTGACCAAAATACATACTGTAGAACGTATAGTCTTACACCAGGTTGACTCTTCAACAAGGCCTTTAAGGCAGTTCTTAGCTGAATTCCCAGTAATTTTGCAGGTTACTTGGCTCTTGTGCCAGCGAGATCTTCAGATGTTTGTGTCATTAGGCTTGTGGCACCTTGTCGTCAGGATACTGCAAAGTCCAGTATCATTGAGATATTTCACAAGAAATATCACATCTCCCGGCAGGCTACATGGGCCAAATGGTTCTCAGATTTCGTCAAATTCTGTGATTCTATAGAACCAAAACCTAAGGAGTTGCTTTTATTATACTTGGGATCTTCCCAGAGTAGGCTGCATGGAACTACCCCTCTTCTAGAGGGTGGATTCCTTCAAGAAAAAGGGCTAAGCACACATGGGGAAGCGGCTATGGTGGGGCAATGTGCTCTGTTGGCTGCGGCAGATCCGGGACACAGCATGTACTTGAGTACAAAACATTGCTTCTAGTTATCCTCTCCCTCTTTACAAATGGCAAGTGACACCATTATTAAAGAATACATAGTCTGGAAAATGTATAAAGGCGTCAAAAAAGTTTATACCCATCAAGCAATACCCCCAGACAACACAAATGGGTATTCAATGGAGCCTCCAACATCTAATGACATCTAATGCCAATGATTCACAAAGCAGGGTCCTAGAAATGCATCCTGCCCCAGCGTTTCAGTGTATAATGGATATCGTGAACATAAAACATTTGCCCTGGCAGACGCTAGTAAAATATGTAAAATTATTCCTTCGGTTTGTAAACTTGCGGTCAGAGCCCTCATTACTCTGTGTATCCACTTCAAAAGTATTAAAGGTGAAATGCTAAGCGTATTGTTTACCAACGCAATGGCCAATGCCACTACAATACATAAAGAATTGTGCCGGAAGGGCCCATATGACTCACTACAGCTTATTCTTTATTTCTCCATCATATTCCACAGTGCTGTCCAAGAAGTAAATAACAAGTAGCGCCTCACATAACAAGGTGGACACACAGAAAAAAGTGAGGAGGGCCCTGCTCCTATGAGCTTACAATCTCATAGCTGTCGCTTTGCTATGTTTAGGCTGTTTTTATACTTCAGGGTGATCTCAGGTCCTGGAAACTGAATTAATGCGTATAAAGTAAAATTCTAAGACTATTCCCATATTCCGCTCTTTAAAGCTTTCATCTGGTCGGTGTTGTCTGTGCTCCGAGGTTGGATATGTCAGCGTGTCAAAAGTGGCTGTTGGCAAAGAAAGGTCTTCACACGGCTATGGTAAAGATCATGATTGTAATGTAAAGAATGACATTTGATTAAAGATGTCCCCCACAGCCAGGTGCGTTGAGAAGTCAGATGCCATGCAGGCTATTCTATCAGAAAATGATGCACAGTTTTTCACCTGGGGACTTCCGAATCTCATCTTTTCATCCCGACACTGTCCATTGGGACCAGTATTTTTTTTTCCATTTAGATGTCTAAAACTTTAAGCTATGTTTTTTCCCTTCACCTTTTCTATAAAACAATATATTTGCCAAATAGAACTCCTTGTATTAATGTTCATTAAATAGAACTTTATACAGTATTTACTTATTTTGTTGTGTATATCAGAAAACACATGTGCGCTTTACATGTCGAGGGGAGCATTTATGGAGTATAGGTGGGTCCAGAATTCACAGGGGTTAGTAAGTGTTGGGGCTATCCAAGAGCATAGCTGAAGAATGATGGGATGTTGGTGATAAGGGCAGAGAATAGACAAACAGATATATTAAAGAACAAAGTTCCAAGAGTGTCGCAGTTTCAACTGAAATGCTTGACTAAGAATTATGAAGGGCCAATGCCACCGAGCTTCTCATAAGAGCTTGTTGGCCTAGTATATATATATCATAGTTACATGCCTCACAAAGTCCTTAGAACATTGTTGGTTCTGGGGTACTGTCCTGCTGCCCAGGTAGACCCCCACTGCTGGTTGTTAATTAAGCACTGGCCCAGGGAGTTGTAAAATAAATGGCAGCTCCTACTCGGCCACCTCGCGACACTCTGAAGCTGAGTCCCACAATGTTTGGGTAACGTGGTCAGGTGGCCACATCTCTAGGCCTGTCCACTTCTGACCCTGGTACCACCCGTCCTGGTCTCCTGCACATACCCCTACAGAGATGTATCTGAAATGTGAGGAGCATGTAGTGAAATCATTGAGATTTCCCAACATCACCTCAGCTATTGAATTGTGCTCAATGCAGGGCCATCCCAGGCCTTCTTGCAGGAGGATAGCTTCATAATGCATAATAAAGAAGAAGCAGACAATTCCTGTGGTGTTTGAGGCAAAATCTGAATAATATATATACCTACCTTTGTATTACTTTATACCGGCTCTAATGCAGCCCTGAAAAACCCTATGAAATTGAAATCCTTTTACAAAAAAAAATCTATTTTTTCCTTCCTATTGTTACTCTGGATGAAAAATTTAAAAACAACATTTTTTTTCCCTTTCTGTGTACTTTTCAAGGACAAAATTTATGAACATGCCCAGAGTAGTTGTAAAACCCCAAATTAACACTTCACCTCGATTCCTCAGTCATAAAAAAAAACAAACCCTTATTCCTGACGCTCGTCGCCGTAGAGACGCGAGGTCAAATGTATTAATAACTCCAAAAATAAACCTTTATCGAATCCGTCGACTTTGTTCCATCTAGAATTCATTACCTTAAGTAAAATGGAAGGACAATCTCTTAGCTGGGGGATTTTATTTTCTGCTAATGCCCTTACTGTAAGAGCTTTGATCTCCTGCTCTTTTTGAAACATGTAAATTAATTATTCTTTACTCGTTTTGATACACAGGTGCTTTTAAAAAAAATGTGTTTCCCCCCCCCCAAAAGGAATTTACGACGGCTCTAATTTTTTAAGCACTAGGCCGTGTGTCGGTATATAATACCGAGACATTGTAAATAATTACACAGAGAGAGACAATGAACAAGAAATGTCTTTGACAGTAACAAAAATACTCGAGCTAGAAAACTTTGCATATATATGTTTTTTTTTTACTGTATTTATATCTATTTACGTCGAAAACTCTTTTGCATTTTAATACAGTAATTACCGTTACCTGAAAGGAGCTGTCATCACAAATAAACGTCTCGCGTATGTTTCAATAACTCCGAGATACCCTACGCTATATGTACAGCCGCATAAATTAAAACACCTACCCGGTTTCTAGCCGAGCAGCCGAGAATAATAATCGTAAAATTACTCGGAATATTAGTTTTTCCTTTCATGGCAATAGAAAGGAAAAACTTGACTTTTGTTTCTGGAGATTCGCGCCGCGGGACTTTAACAATGATGGAATCCTTCAGAAGAGGAGAGATGTTAGAATAAGAGGTTATGATCTAAAACTAGAGGGTCGGAGGTTTAGATTTAAACCTTGAATGCAGGATTCCATTGTAAACGCACCGGTGTTTAATTGGTTTCGGCCGGGTTCCCTTCTGGTACTGATATTACCGCACACGGGCAGGAGGAACATCGAGGGAACGGAAGAAGCACTTATCTCCTCCTTTGGTGGCTTTGTTGGTAGACGGCGTTAACCGTTAAGCATTTTAACATAGGCTCAGCACCTTCGCTTTCCCCTGTGCAGAATCTCTACGATAGCTGCCAACATTGTGGGTTTTATTAACCCTTTATATACCAAGATTGCATAAAACTCATAAAACTAGAAAAAACCTAGAAATTATAGGTAAACTACTGTGGCAGATCAAGTTTACCCCGTTATAGGGTTAAGCTGAAAATGCTCAATGCAGATTCACAGGCTCTCTAATCAAAATTCACCAAGTTCCTCATTATTCCTCGTTATTCATCGAACGAGTCCATCGCGAGAAATGTTGAAAATGCAAAACAGTGCCCTACAAAAATAACATTCATTTCATGAAAGTTTCATTAGATCTTCCGTATACAAAGGCGAGAAATTGCGATTTATGCAAAGCAATTTTTTGTTGTTGTTTCGTTTCTATGTAAAGAATTTAGACATTTTTTTATTTAACCTTTTTTTTTCCAGTGCTAGTCGGCAGTTCACAGTTTATCTGCCTGGCAGTGAAAAGGTTAATGTCCTCCAAAACCTGAAAATGAATTAAGGAGCATTGCACTCTCCCAAGCTTCTGACTTTGCCCCGTGTGGAGGTTTCTGGATGTCTTCCGGCAGGTTGTCGGAGTGGAAGTGGGTGTCTGATGGTTTCCATCACGTCGTCGAAGATCTTTCCGCATTATAGATCGCAAAGCCGGCTTCCTGTGAGATAGTCCTGTTAATGCTATGGCTGTATTGACCGCTGCTAATTAATTCACTGTCGTACATATCAGAGCAGGAACGCTCTGATGACCTTAACTGATGGATTGCAGCAGATCTGGTTCCCCTTCTCACCCCTCCCCCCCCCTACAAACATAGAACCTGACGGCAGATAAGAGCCATTTGGCCCGTATAGTCTGTCCGTTATTCCTGATTTAAGGACGTAGACCTTAACCCCTTCAGGACCGATCAAAGCGATCACGTGCACGGAATTGAGGGGGAGTGGCTGCCTACGGATCGCTGGGGACACCCATCGGTCAGTAGCAGCCGCCGCTCGCGATCCCAGCATCCATAGCAACGCTAGATCGTGCATCATCGATGACGTACCTGGTACGTCCCGGTCTGCCGGTGACCTTTGACCAGGAAGTACCAGGTACGTCCCGGTCTTGAAGGGGTTAATCAGTATAGGATAGCTTTATCTCTGTCCCATGCATGTTTATATCCCCTTTCTGTATTAGCCTCTACCACATCTGCAGGGAGGCTGTCCCACATATCTACCACCCGTTCAGTAAAAATGACTATTAAGTTACATTACATCTAAGCCTCTGGCCCTCTAGTTTTAGATTATGACCTCTTACCTGAGCGGTGTAGGAGATTCCTAGGATCTGATTATATATGTGTGTATGTATACATATATAATTTGATACATCGAAACATCAATGGAGCTCTGTGCTACTGCAGTCAATGTCGCAAAATGCCCTACCCCACTCCCTTTCAACCTCATTGCTAAACTAAACATTTGCCAGCAGACCACATTTTCCTGGATGCTGTGACTTTCCTAGCAAATCCGGGAGAGTTGGCAATTCTGATTGAGCCGCATGTTATAATTATGCTAGAAAAGGTATCTAAGTGGATGATGTCCAATACAACTGGAATAATACATCTCTTCAATTATTATTATTATTAGTAGTAGTAGCATTAGTATTATTATTACTATTTTTACTATTATTATTAGTGTTCCCATTACTATTATGGCTATAATTATTATTAGTGTTACTATTATTATTATAGCTATGATTATTATTAGCGTTACTATTTATTATTCATATTAGTGTTAGCATTATTATTAGCATTGCTAATATTATTAGCAATACTATTATTATTATTATTATTAGTGTAGCTATAATTATTATTTTCAGTGTTACTATTTATTATTAATATTATTAGTGTTAGCATTATTATTATTAGCATTGCTATTATTATTATTATTATTAGTGTTGCTATAATTATTATTGTTGTTAATATTTGTATTATTATTATATTTATTATTATTATTATTCTGCATTGTCCTATATAGCAGGGCTTTATAAATAGAATTGTATTCTCATTTGCAGCGCACTAGCTGGACTCCCATAGCACGGGGATGCATCTTTTTATACATACAATACCCCTGGGAACTGTGTAATCAAACAGATATTGCCATGTTATTTGAGAAGTAATAAATGTTGCTTTCTGCTTCCCGCTGCACTACAACGAAGTTAAATATACAGGGAATGGAGTACACAAAATACTTGGCTACTGACAATATGACTGATGTCTTCTAATACATTTCTTGCTCAGTGTGATTCCCCGTCTTGCCGACAGATAACTCTGATATTCCGCTATATAAATGAAGAGCTTTTTAATGCAGGTACAAAATATTTATTTGACTGGCATAACTTTCCTGTTTTGAATTCCGTATCGACCGTGTAGCTTGTCTCTGGTGATGAGAATGATTCAGGAGGCCTGGAGGAGGAGAGCTAGATAGATGAAGTGTCACCTGCCAAGACGCAGCAGGGAGAGCTGCTTCTGAGACGGAGCGGGATCTCTAAAGGTGCTGTTCCACTTATAAAACACTAATTGCTTTTTTTCCCCAAGCAAATAAACCTTAGTAGATCAGCACTTTTATTCTTCACACTGAACAACCGGCAGAAACTTTTGAGAAGCTCTTTCGGTTTCTGTAGGAAAAACATGCTCATGATGGTGTGTCACATGACATTTTGGCATTCCCAGCAAAAACATGATGGAGACGCAATTTTACATGATTGAAGAATTATTTCTGGGAAGGGTTTGGGCGTCCAACAGTACTAGGAATGATGCTTCTGAAGCTACATTGAGTTACAATGGTTTTAAGAGTTCTTCAGAGTAGGTGGGACAGCACCATTAACCCATGAGGACAATAATGTAGACTTTAAAGAATTGGGTTGTAATATTTGTAATAGTACATTTAATATAAACAATCATTTCCTTATATCCAGTGCTCATAATGATCAGGTTAAATTACCATTGGCATGGAATCTGTATACATACAGATCTATTTTGTCTCCGACCAGTCTCTGGTGTCACTGGTCACTAATATAATCCCGGTTCTTCTTGACATTTTTTACTCTCTAGCTGACTACATTATTCCATTACATTGAAGACATTGACTTGGGGGTTTATTTATTAGGTGAGGGGTCTGCATATTGCATACCTGTGACCTTTCTATGATAGCATCTCACTCATGTAATTATTCATCAGCATCCAACGTTACAACTTGATGCTTCTTGTGAAGGAAACTTTCTGATGTCCACTATTCATAATGCATAGAGAAGTCGGCCTCTGGGAATACTCAACGATGGTCAGATTGTCTCGAGTGCACGTTCTCCCTTAGAACCCGGAGAGTCCAAAATAAAGTGCATTAACTTGGATTCCCAAGAAACTCGGATGAGTTGCCCCTTAGCGGCTATTAGGGTCAACACTACTAGATGGCAAGGCGGTAACCCCCAAGTGCTGAGAAGAAGTGGCAGAACTAGTCAAGGAGTGGGCAATATTAGACACAACGCCTCCATCTGAGGTTAAAGACTTGAATTAGAAGCAGTGATCTGGAGAGTTCCCTGGAAGGCTGGAAGTGTAACTAAATCTATATTAAATAAAGCATTGTATCGAAAATAATATATTAATTTTAAAGAATATGCACCCCGTGTTTCGAGCACTGGAGGGATTACTGCAAAGGTACATGCATGCCATTTACCTTGGTCACCCAGTGGGTTAAACCTCTGGTATTATTTTCTGCTCATAGGTTTCATAATAATTGTTGTTTTTAATCCACCCACATGCTACCCTTTCAATTTGAATTAGCTTAATCCTTCTTGGATCTGGATAGAATTGATAACAGCTTTATAAGGCTTGAGGTTAAAGCAGCGCTTGAATATTATATTTTCTCGCAGGGTTTGCAGAGCTCTTTGTTTGCTACTTTATGTTATAATATTGGAGCTGAATGGACTCTGTTAATTTGTAAATAAATCTTACCGCCCTAAGCCAACGTAACGATAGGACTTTCATTGCCCCTATGTACCATAATATTATTACTAAAAAAATATAAAAGATTGGAATTCTTAAGTATACTGGCAAGGAGGTCTCTCCTTCTTCATATGGAAACTGGAAAAGTGTGGAGTAAGAGCGCACATATCCAGCCATTGGCCGTCATCAGGTGGCTGCTGGCCTTAAAGTGACAGGGCTACCTCATCATTGCCAGTGGAGATGCGACAGTAATGTTGTGAAGAGACATATGGGACCTGTGTATGAGGTTGGGAAGAATTGGGAGGATGGAGAAGAAGAAGAGAGTCCCCATCAAAGGATGGATTAACCATGTAAGATGTTGGTCCATATCCCTCAGTCTTAGAGACCCTCTATTGTCATTCAGGAAAGAGAACTGAAAGCAGACGGTCTCCAACAGACTGCTGCACATATCATTTGCCATTGATTTACGTGTAATGTCTTATTTTAGTGTGTGACTATATATATATATATATATATATCTATATATATCTATATATATATAGATATATATAGATATATATATATAATTGAGCTTCACCTTCCACGTGTGCCCTCGTCCTTTTAAAGTGAGATTTTAAGACAGATGTCAGCTTTGCGAATATAGCATGATTGTCATAGACAAAGAGAGAGTGGATGGTTTCCAGTGGTTTTATTGTACAATCACTTTTGACTTCTTTGATATTACTCCCTGGGTTACAATTAATCCTTAAAGTTTCCGGCTTTGCTTTTACAGTTCTTGTTTTGGCTATCGACGCGCTGATCGAGATCTTTATTTGTTGCTCAGTATCAAAAGAACTCTGGAAGCAGAATGGAAAAAAAAAATATTCCTTGTTTTCAGTTGCATGGATGCTGAGGATCTAGAACAGGATATAAAATACTGTGTACAGTCAGGCAGAAGATAAACGAAGTCACCGAGGGAATTTAACAAAGCTTTTAACACTTCTAAAGAGTCAAAACAGACAGCAAAGGCAATCAGTATAAAAACTGCGCAATACAGAGGTTTAAGGTTAAAGAGGATGGGCGAAGATGTAAAACATCAGTATATGTCCTCCTGTGTTGACATGGTAACCTAAAGATATTGCTACAAACCATTTTGACCTCAAATTATACAGAATCGGGGCATCCCTCCAAGTATGTTTGCTTGCGAGACCACACAGTGCTGTATATCATTAGACCACATCATCTGGTTCAAAGATTTCTTTCTGGCTTTCTATTTCTTATTGTTGAATCATCCAAATATACTTTCCAGCCTGATGTTAGCACATTATATGAGGTCATAGTTAACTACACATAAAGAACTAATATGCACAGGGTTTGTAATATGGTCTAATCAGGCATGTATTTACTTTCGGCACTGCCTTAGGACTACCTCAGAGCAGCACTGCCTGCTCCCCTCTCTGCACCATTGTCCTTACTTCTGGCTGTTAGGAAATGACATCATATCCCGTGCTACACTTTTAAAGGAAGTGCGACTTCAGAGTGTTAATGAGCCGGTTGGGGAAATCAGTGATCTCCCTTTTAACTGGGCCTATTGAGTAGTGATGCTGTTGGGAGCATGTTCCCCCCTGGACCTGCTGCCCCAGGCTTAAGCCTAGTTCGGCTAGGCCACAATACCTCACTGGGTCTAATGCTGGTGTCTGTATTTTATGATTTGTAATTTAGCTCAAGACATCTGGAATTACATCAGGTGATTGTACAGGATTTGAAATCTATCTTAATATATTGAAACCAATTGACAATGAAAGAATATCTGTGAACAAAACACTTCTAGATACATGGATAACATCTCCCTGTCTCCCCTACTCCTCTTTCTCTATTTCTCATTGTCTCTCATCTTTCTCTTTGTTTCTCTGTGTCCCATGCTCCTCGTTCTCTGTCTTGTTCTCTTTCTCTCTCGTCTTTCTCTTTGTTTCTCCGTCTTCCCTACTCCTCTCTCTTATGATCACATTTACATAGGTAGAAGTTATTTGTTTTTGTAATATCATCATATCCTCATTTGTTTTCTGTGTACTCCCAGGAACTTTAACGCTTGGCTTCCAAAGCGATCGAGGCAGAACAAGTCATAAAGCATCTCCTGTTTCTGCAGAATCCCAGTTGTGAACAGTCCAATTTGGTTTGAAAGAATAACAATTAGATGGGGCAATAAAGCCACTCTCTAGATCAGTGAACTTCCACGGAGCATGAATTCCTTTGGAGTGTACATTTGAAGTAGCATTCCCAGGGCGCCAGGCTCCATCAACAAATTTCCACACCTGCCTTCAGCGATATCCTGCAGACGGTTCCAGAACACAGCTCCAAATTCATTGAGACGGGCCTCATGACTCTCACAGTAACCCTTCCTCGTCCTTAATCAGAATACCTTTCCTTAGCTCCCTGGTCAGTATCCCAGCCCACTCCATTTTTAATTGTTCTTAAATAAACTAGTTTTGACAAAGACATGTCCCCTGCCCCATTAAGTTATCTCCAGCGTCCGCGGCAACGTTGGCTTGAGGCCTTGATGGTGCAACTCCTTTTCTTAAAATATTTATTACCCTATTGTATGTGATATAGGGCAACAAATACTGCATCAAATCTATACTCAAGGGTTAAAAAAATATTGGGACAAATTATTAAAAAAATCAGCTAAAAACCTTTACCTAGGATGGCTTGCTATATCCTATTTTAACTTAAAGGTAATGCAGCAAAAATGCGGACGACCCCGATAAATTATTCATCCTTGTCACATCGCAGCTGAGATATTCCCATCTTTGAGGTTTTAGTAGCTGGAGTCAAAAGGCTTTTTTATGGTTAGTAGTTCACAGACCTACTACTGTTACTTTCTGCGTTCAAATTGAGTCTTCTTTCAGTATCTCAGGTGAATTAAGGTTGTCCTATTCTTGCCCTTACGTCGTCTTGATCTTTTAGCTGCTGTTCCTGTTTTATCTCGCTTTCTTGGGGAGTCCTGAATTTTATTATTTTCTAAGATTGAGAGGTTTGTTAGAATGTTCAGACTCCATTAAAATGTACTTCTCCGAGAAGTCTTCCCGCGCTTTGATGCTTTGTTTGGTATACATCATGTGACAACGATCTCCCGTAGCCCTTTTTTTTTAATGTGTAATATGATGTGAATTTATTAGTCAAATTTTACATTTTCTTATGTGTCAAAGTAGCAAGTTAAAGTTAGTAATGCTGCTCGGGAAAAGAAGATAAAATAGTCCATTGTCCGGAAACACAGCGGTGTCGGATCAGAAACATTTAGATGAATGAAAGAAGTTCCTATATTTTATTCCAGCATCTGCAGACCACGGTGGAATATATTTTATAGTGTTGGCATTCAAAATGAATGCAGTGTAGGCAGTTTCTGGAAATGTTGTGTGTGACGTGACATCAGCAGGTGGATGTCCGTACCTAGGAAAGTCATGATTTTTGGGCGCTGTCCCATTGACAATCTAGGTCAGGGGCGTCCAACCTGCGGCGTCCCTGATCTAGGGATTATAGGCTGGTTGCAGAGACCATAGAATTTCCCCTGGTCTACCCATTGGTCTTAAGAAACAACTCAGTTCTATACTTTTGCAGGAGAGACCTCAATGACAGCTTCCACATGGCCACCTCTTGGCCTGTTGATGTAACCTGGGGACTCTCCGGGTGATGCGATGCGTCTCCAGGTCACAGCAGGGAAACACCGGGTCGTGGGAGCGACATTGCGGCACGCTTTACTCCTCACTAATTTCCTCTCCAAAAACCTCACCAAAAAAAGACTTCCTGACCGCATCTCTTATGATGGGCTCCCGGTATGTATGATGTCATACCTTCATGTCCTGCTTCAACAGATCGTGTGTTGCATGCCGATATGACCATTCCCCGTAACAAGGTGTCCTGCGTTGAGCACTTGAAATATCAGGGGGTTCCCGCCTGTTATAACGCAAACCTACCAAAAAGTTCAACTTTTCTACCTATCCTTCCTTTTTTTTATTAAAAAAAAACAACCCAATTAAGCTATTTTCCACTGTTCCCATTTAGGAGGAAAAAATCCCTTCTTGATTCCAAAATCTCACGTAGCTGAATGCAGTTCACATACCGAGTGAATAAACATAAATAAAGTATAGAGAAAGTGATGCTAGGACTAGTAAATATCGCACAGAAAAGGGTACTCACGCCACGTTTCTTTCTGGTCTGTTGCTACGTAAGTATTCCTGTCCTTAATTATTATCTTTACGTTCCTAAATTGCAAACGCCGTAAGAGCGAGGTGTATTAGCATTGTCTGGGGGTAATCATTTTCCTCCTGGCAGCAACAAATGTTGATGCTTTGCTGTCAGAGGCCTCCGGCACATCCTACAGCAACCTTATTGATTTACCTATAAAGTATGTTTTATAGTTCAATAAAGGTTGGTGCGCTGCTGGAAGCTTCTTCTGGATAAAATATATTTGATTACAGAGAACTAGAGAAACGCTCGCCGGATAGGAAGCCCTTTGCTCAAGATCTTCTTGTGAACTTTTAACCTCGTTTATGCGTCGCTTAGCCTTCCAGCGTTTAAAGCGTTAAGGGCTGATCAATGCTGATCATTTTTTGAGTTATCAATTCACAGAGTTCCCATAAACAATTGTTACAGGTCACGCATTAACTATTTTTAGTGGGTTTTTTTTGTTCTTTTTTCTTTAAGGTTCTGTGTCATGTGACAATTAAGCATCCCTGCAAAAATTTACACAAAAAAGTAAGACATTTTCCTATTGGCCTTGCCTGGTGCGCCAGATGGCCAATCCGAGCCTTCAGGAGATCGTGAATTAGTTGTTGGTTCTCAGTACTAGTCAATACCCTAGAACCCAAGGTTTTGGCCTAAAACCAATCTATATGACAAATATATACCTTCACAGTTCCCAGGCTAGGCTACCCGGTTAGGCATATGGCTGCTATGATTCAAACCGATTACTAAAAGCAAAACTTCTATCACTTAGCATCAAGCAAAGTGCGATTGCAACTGTTTTCGACTTGTAACACTTTATTTTGTTATTCGCGTTGAAATAAGGAAGGTGTTTTTTGTTTTTTTGTGGCGTAGCGTCGGAAGCCTTTTCCTGTGAGTTTACACGCCATGCACAGCAGGTCATTAGACAGGCTATCTATTTTCTACGCGCTTCCTAATGAATATGTGGAACTCTATTTTCAGGTAAAAGTTTTGAAAAGTCTTTAATTATCACAGTAAGTGAAACTTTAATACACCTCTATATATTGCAACCAAATGTCAACCGAGAGGATTAAATAAATCCTCATCAAATACTGTACTATACAATTGGATATACAATTAATAGTGTGTGTGTATGTATATATATATATAATCACTGTGTAAATGTGGTAGGCAGGTGTGAATGTTTTCAAATGCTATGCAGCAATAATTTCTTTCAAAAATAGACATGTTAATATTTTATTTTTATCAAATGCAGAGTGAAAGAACAGAACAAAAATGTAAATCAATTTAGGTAGATTGTTCCAAACATCTTGGAGAACTAAAGACAGTTTGGATTTGTGTAATCCCAGACAGATTGGATGATGTTGAGGTCAGGGCTCTGTGGGGGGGCGTACCATCATTTCCTGGACAGCTTGTTCTTCTTTACCCTGTAGATAGTTCTTAAAAGACTCGTGCATTTGGACTTGTAAATTTTGGTAAATTCGGCGATTCATATGAACCCCTGAAAACAAGGCCAGACACCCCCCAAAAATTGGACAAAAACAGAAAGTGATGAAATGTTGTCCAAAATTTGTGGCTGCATATTCACTCACACTCACTCTCACTAACTCTCTCACTCTCTCATGTTTTTTAAATGTTTCCCTACCTTCTCTACCGACCACTTCCGCTTCTACATCTTCCATATTCTATCTTCTACCTTCCCTTTTCTTCTCTCATCTCTTTTCTCTTCAATCTTCAACCTGTTATCTTCTTTCTTCGTCAGCGTCTCCCTGGACATAACCTGGTGGGAACTTCTGCCAAAATGGCAGCACTTGTGGTGACGTCGTCCCCCCAATCCGAGTCAAAACCAGGCTATTACTTACTTCCAGATACGTTTTTCCTTCTACAAAGCTTGCCTGGTAGATCACATTACTCTGAAACAGACTATAAAACAGGGTTCTCATGAAAAAGCCACGTATATTAGAAAAGGTTAGCTCACAACGCAGTGTACAACATGCTTGACTGATGCTTTGAAATCACATTATTTTTAGTATTTCTGTTGTCGTTCTGTATTCTCTTTCATAACAGAAAAAAAGAACTTTTGACATTGTTGTCTCCCTGCTGAACTTCACTCACTGCCCGCACCTTTCACAGCGCGTGGACATCTTGTAATGCGGTCTGAGCACAGCTGTCACGGGGGCTCCTTGCTGTAGGAAAGCTCTTGGCTTCTCGTGAGCTTCGTGTTTTTTTGTTTTTTTTTATAACATCAGCTGCTGGAGCGTTCTTAGCAAATTATGTCTGAACAAATGCTCAGATATCAACCCAAAGGCACTTGAGCGGTTTTGAATAAGAACAGTGACAAGGCATAAGGAAAACTTTTTTTAGCATAAATATACAGATGCTGCACGGTATATTTATATTAATACTCGTGTTACTTGATGCCGACTAATAAGCATCTTTGATTAACCGAAAGAAGACTTGGGAGATACAGGCTATAAAATGTTTCACCTGTAGAAGAGAGACCTAGGGTCGGGTTAGTGGCACCGGGTGACCTTGTGCAATAAGGGGTCTTATCCCACCACAACCTTATACCCTCATTAAAACGAGTGTTTTTACACCTTGTCCACACTCAGGGTCAGGTGGGAGAGAGCTGAGAGAGAGTAGCGACACAAGGTATCTTTATACGTGATGAGACACCTTCAGTTAATGACCCCACATTAACAGCTTCTTTAATATACTAGACATAGACTTTGGCCTGAGGCAGGCGTTTCGGTCCAGGTTAGAGACAAAGCAAGGTCAAAGACTGCATGTGCAGGTGTTACGGTTACTCTCCAGCACCCGTCTATTTGTTCTTATCACCGGTTTGCTCTAGACATACCCCATAACATTTCAGGTGTGAAGAAGCAGACTGGTCCATAAGCGGGTTAGTGGGAGTCATAGCCACCCGCCTCTTCCGAATAGCCCCTTCATTACACTTGCATCGCGAGGAGGTTTCATGAAAGCTGCAGTGTTGGTTTGGGCAGCAGCTGCAGCAGCACAGACCCCCATTGCTTTTTGACCCGATCCCAGGTCATGTTCTCCACTCCCAGGTCATGTTCTCCAGTGGGGCAGCTACCCCAGACAGTGTCAGAAAAATTCCATCTTCATATTAAGTGTGCTCTACCACCCAACCCGCTAGAGTTTAACGCTGCAAGTGGCTCTCTGCAAGGAAACATTAACTCTGCTTTCTAGATTTGGCTCCTTATTATGCCTTAACCAGTAATGAATTCCCATGAGTTTGAAGCATGTGAGTGCGCTCTATGGCAAGACTAAACTTCAAGGGTTTAAGTTACAGAACCATAACTAGTCCAATTTCCCCAATTATCTGTGTGTCAATGAGACGTACGGCAGTCTTCCTTTAACATACTGTAGTTACTTTCTACGAGTAAATATAATCAGTATCTTATGATCTGCAGAATGAGAGAAATGGATGAATGATCACAGCTCCTTCACATAATATTCGATCATTACAGCCATCATTTCCAATAGACACAGCATAATGGGTCATAATTATTCCATATACTCTCTTTAAATATGACTCCACATTGCTATGCATTTAACATATAATAAAATGCTACATTTCAGTGCTTTGAAAAATGAAAATGGATTTATTGATTAAAAGTTAACACAAAATTTACAGCATTCAAGGGCAAGCAGAAAGTAAAAAAACAAAAAGCAAACAAGGCAATAGAAAGTCTGAATTTCTTAAAAGATATCATGCTTTGGAAAATGGAAGAAGTGCTGATATATTTAGCCATGTGTCTCTAACAGAGCAAGCAGGGGGGTAACACACTCAGCAATAAAATAGAAACTTTCCCAGATCCTGAAACTCGGGTAAGTGCATTTCCCATGCTGACCCGTTTTAACTCCACCGCATAATGGTCATGGCATGGACTTCTGTGTTGGTTGTCACCAGCAAGTGTTACAACCCAGTTGCTCTGCCCTCTTGGTGGTGAGCCCTTGGTAGACCCCTGTATCTGCTCCTCAACTTGTTCCTCAGATCCCCAGCCACATTATTGAAAGGGATCCTATTCTTGGGCCAGTTTTGAGGAAAGATATGTGTCTTCCGGTGACCACCAGAACACCACATGCGCCATATGATTAGTATTTTTGGTTTGTCTCCTTTTTTGATCACTTGGGGCTAAAATTCCAAAAAGAACATCGAACACTGACATCTCTGCCTTAAAACATATCGGAGAACATGGTGTCTATTCCGTAGCGTCCTCAAAATAAAAATGATAATTAAGTCAGAAGACCAGGCTGGCAATATCTCCCCAGAATGTATGACCCCTTACCTGCTTCAGATGTATACGCATGAGCCATTAATATGTATATTGTATAGATTTTGTTATACACCAATACAGGCAGTATGGAAAAGCAATATCACTTTGACATGTTGCGCAAATAGTACATATGTTATGTGCATATTTATCTAGCTGAGAATATTAAAACTCATTGAGCACCTTCCTTCTGTTCCCTGGGGTACGTTGTCATTTTTTTTCCTATAATACACTACTTAATACTGAAGCCAGCTGTGCTTTGTACCATTTTATCTTTGAGTGTTATATAAAGTACTTACATAGATAAGAGTTTAGCTATTAATTCAATCTATTACTCATTAACATGTTAACACTGTCAACAACTCTTTTCCCTGAAGACTCATTGTGTAATTTAAAACAAAGTTAAGGATGTACCAACAGCAGATTTATTCATATATACCGAAACAGCGTAGAATTAAAAAACTGGAAGTACTAAAGAAAGTAGGAAGTAGATATTGTCTTATACTGGTTCCAGGGAAAATGTTTCCTTATGGATTGATGATACCTCTAAAGAGAGAGACAAATGCCCCAAACAGACTCACCAACCATGAATGCATATTAAATTAGTTAGTAAATTCGTTTAGTTAGTATGCATTTTCTACGTTGTTCAAAGACCAATGGAGCCAGCTGGAGATGAGTAGTTTGCACATGCGCAATCACGCGCAAAAAGAGGGGTTCTGCTAGATGTATCTACTACATCGAAATGAAGCTCGGGGTAGAGAAACCGAGGAATCCCTCTATGCATCAAAGAAAAAAGAAACACAGTTGTCTAAATTGGCCCATTTGAGAAAAATCTAGAATTTAATTCAACAGTGAAAGAAGATATTTTAAGATATTTTAAGATAGTTCAATTTGTTTTTCAGTTCTGACATCTAGCAAAGGCACAGCCAGGACGTTTAATGCAAACTTAATTCTATCTTCTATGGTCCATCAGTAAAGATTGCTTTGGAATCCTGCTGACAGCCCAGACAGGAGATATGTCCGACCATTTAGTGCTGGAGATAAATAAAAAAACACGATTAATATTTCATATCAAGAGTTAAGAATAATAAACAGGGATCATTTGGAATGTGGCAGATCAGCGATAATCCGCAATGGATGATCAAGGATAATATGGAATGTGTACAATTATGGATAATCTGGAATGTGTCAGATCAGGGATAGTATGGAATGAGGCAAATTTTGGGTAATCTAGAATGTGATAGATCAATGGTAATCTGGATTGGGGCAGGTGAGGGGTAATCTGGAATGTGTCAGATCAGGGATAATAAGGGATGTGACAGGTCATGGTAATCTGGAATGGGGCAGTTCCCCTTTAAATTATGGTACTACACTACTTATAGGATACTTGTGATGTATTCTGAGCTGGGCAGGGGGTGAGCAGTATGGGAATAAAGATTCTGGGTCAATCCTGAAGTTTTTGGCATGATTTACTTGCAAAGCCATTTATAGCCACAAGGTCATCTAGACTAGTAAGAACATAATGCATTTACATC